>NC_142881.1:27137500-28337500 GCF_051225735.1 Oryctolagus cuniculus
TCAAGTCCTGGCTACTCCATGCATATGATCCAGCTTCCTGCTAATGCACTTGGGAGACAGTAGGTAATGGCTCAAGTACTAGGGTTCCTGCCACTTTTGTGGCCTGGCTTAGCCCTAGCCTAGCATTTGGAGAGTGCATCAGCAGTTGGATATTGCTCTCTTTCTCTCTCTCTGTCTCTCCCTGTCACTGTCTTTCAAATAAATAAATCTTTTAAAAAGAAAGAAAATAAAGGTGGGCTTAAATGAACCCAGATGCACCCAGAGGAGGGATCAAAATCTTTTAATATGATATTTTATTTTTTTACTTTATTTACTTATTTTTTAAGGATTTTATTTATTTATTTGAAAGTCAGAGTTACACAGAGTGAGGAGAGGCAGAGAGAGGAGAGAGGTCTTCCATCTGCTGGTTCACTCCCCAGATGGCCACAACGGCTGGAGATGCGCTGATCCGAAGCCAGGAGCCAGCAGCTTCTTCCAGCTCTCCCACGTGGGTACAGGGGCCCAAGCACTTGGGCCATCTTCTACTGCTTTCCCAGGCCAGAGCAGAGAGCTGGATCGGAAGTGGAGCAGCCAGTACTAGAACCGGCGCCCGTATGGGATGCCGGTGGTTCAGGCCAGGGCTTTAACCTGCTGCAACATAGCACTGGCCCAAGCTGCTCCATTTCTGATCCGGCTCCCTGCTAATGTACCTGGGAAAGCAGCGGAAGATGGCCCAAGTGCCTGGTTCCTTACACTCACATGGGAGACCAGGAAGAAGCTCCTGGCTCCTGGCTTTGGCCTGAACCAGTGCTGGCTGTTGGGGAAGGAAAAACATCTGGCCAGGGAACAGTGTTTGGAAAGGGCTCGAGACAGTAGACAGCCTGTTTGATTTAAGAAAGTTCCAAGGAACCTGCAATTCAATGAAGGACAATAAAGCTCACTGTGTTATCTCTTAGAGCCTATGTTTCTGTGCTCTATCTCAGTGCCCATTGCCCAAGTGAGAAGCCCTGGGTTTTACTCTACATACTTGTGATGTTTCCCCGTGGTTAGGCTAAACAAGACTCCCAGGATTCCCTCTCTGGGGTGCTTCCGGGTACAGCACACAGGTACCTTATTCCTTAGACATGAATCTAGGTGTTGCTGTGCAGGGCCTTTGCAGATATAATTAACCCCCTAATTGGTTGGTGTTAAGTTAATCAAAAAGGAGCTTATGCTGGGTGGCCTGGCTTACTCACACAGAAGCAAGCCCTTTCAGTGAGGGCCAGGCCCCCCAAGGCTGAGACTCAACCCCGTGCGAAGCTCCCCTCCCCTCTAGGACTGTCTCTTCCTGGCTGCCCACCCTGCTGTTGTCAGGCCTGCTCAGTCCATTGCCACGATCGCATAAGCCAGTTCACCAAGTCCCTGTAGTGAGTGCATTCTAGATTTACGTGTGTAATAGGGAGATAGATACAATCTACTGATTCTGCGTCTCTGATCGAACCCTCACTGATACAGCACCCAGTGGCATAGCAAGTTCCTGATTTAAAGGTTTTCTCAGCGAGCAGTGTTGTGATGCAGCCAGTCAAGCCACTACCGTGACACCCGGCATCCCATGCTGGAGCACCTATTTGAGTCCCAGTGACTCTGCTTCCACTCCAGCTCCCTGCTAATGAACCTAGGAAAGCAGCAGAAGGTGACCCGAGTGCTTGGGCTCCTGGCTTTGGCCTGGAGCAGCAGCAGCCATTGTAGCTATTTGGAGGGGGAATCAGTAGATGGAAGATCAATTTCTCTCCCTCCCTCTCTCTCTGCCAAATAAGTAAATAAGTAATTATACAACAGGAGCCAATGCTGTGGCGTAGCAGATAAAGCCGCCGTCTTCGGTGCCGGCATCCCAAATGGGCGCCGGTTCAAGTCCTGGCTGCTCCACTTCCGATCCAGCTCTCTGCTGTGGCCTGGGAAAGCAGTACAGCCTGGCCCTAGTCCTTGGGCCCCTGCACCTTCGTGGGAGACCCGGAGGAAACTCCTGGCTCTTGGCTTTGGATTGTCGCAGCTCAAGCCATTGTGGCCATCTGGGGAGTGAACCAGCAGATAGAAGACCTCTCTCTCTCTCTCTCTCTCTCTCTCTCTCTGCCTCTCCTCTCTCTGTGTAACTCTGACTCAAATAAATAAATAAATCTTATAAAATAATGAAAGATTTTCTCAGGGGCAGGCATTTGGCATAGCAGTTAAGACATTTGAGATGGCTACATCCCATGTCAGAATGCTAGATTCAAGTCCCAGCTTTGCTAATGCTCACCCAGGAGTTCTGGCTCTTGACTTCAACCTGGCCCAGCCCTTGGCTGTTGCTGGTGTTGGGAAGTCAGTCAGTGAGTACAAGATCTCTGTCTCTCTGCCTTTTAAGTTAAAAAGTTATTAAAAATGAAAATAAGTAAATAGGGGTCAGTGCAGTGGTGTAGTGGGTTAACGCCCTGGGGTGCTGGCATCCCATATGGATGCCGGTTCTAGTCCCCGCTGCTCCTCTTCTTTGAAAAAAAAGTGAAGCCATTAAGATTCAAACTTGTGTCTATATGGGATGCTGGTGTTGTAGGCAGTGGCTTAATTAACTAAGCCACCTCACTGGCCCCCAACTGGATATTCTAACTTGAAAGAAAGTATAAAGGGAGCCGGCGCCGTGGCTCAATAGGCTAATCCTCCACCTTGCGGCGCCGGCACACCGGGTTCTAGTCCCGGTTGGGGCGCCGGATTCTGTCCCGGTTGCCCCTCTTCCAGGCCAGCTCTCTGCTATGGCCAGGGAGTGCAGTGGAGGATGGCCCAGGTGCTTGGGCCCTGCACCCCATGGGAGACCAGGAAAAGCACCTGGCTCCTGGCTCCTGCCAGGATCAGCGCGGTGCGCCGGCTGCAGCGGCGGCCATTGGAGGGTGAACCAACGGCAAAGGAAGACCTTTCTCTCTGTCTCTCTCTCTCACTGTCCACTCTGCCTGTCAAAAAAAAAAAAAAAAAAAAAAAAAAGAAAGTATAAAGGACTGGGTTGGAAGTAAAAAAATTGAGTCAGCAGCATCAGGTAATTAAGTAGTATTTTCCAGTGAGAACGGGAAGAGTAGAGCTCTGAGGACAAACCCTGAGGAAGTGGGGAAGGTGCTGTGGTGCAATGGGTTAATCTGCCCCTTGTGACATCCCATATCAGAGTGACAGTTTGAGTCCTGGCTGCTCCACTTCTGATCCAGCTCCCTGCAAATGCACCTGGGAAGGCAGCAGAGGATGGCCCAAGTGTTTGAACCCCTGCCATGCACATGGAAGACTAGGAGACTAGCTTCACATGGCCCACACCTGGCTGTTGTGGCCATCCGGGAAATGAAACAGCAGATGAAAGATCACTTTCTCTCCATTGCTCTGTCCTTCAAATAAATAAATCTAACAAAACTAAACAGAATCTGTGAAGTCACTACAAATGAAGCAAGCTCAGAAAAACAAGGCCCAAAAGATGAGAAAGAAAAGCCAAAGAGAGTGGGGAGACAGCCATGGTCACTTTCTAGATTTACTCACTTATCTACTTCAGGGTCAGAGAGACAGATACAGAGATTCCATCTACTGGTTCACTCCCCAAACACCTGCAAGAGCTGGAGTTGGGTCAGGCTAAAGCTAGGAGTCCAGAACTCCATCCTGGTCTCCCATGTGAGTGGCAGGAGTCCAAGCACTTGAACCATCACTGCCAACTCCCAAGGTCTTCATAGGCAGGAAGCTGGAGTCAGGAGCTGGAACTGGGAACGAAGATGGGCATTTGAAGCACTAAGGGTAAACACACACTCCTAGTTTTTAGATGTTTAGTTAGGGTGGAAGGGAATTTAGGAAGTTATATGATGAGGGTAAGCCACTTTTTTTTTAGATTTATTTATTTATTTGAAAGGCAGAGTTACAGAGAAGCAGAGACAAAGGCAGAGAGAGAAAGAGAGAGGTCTTCTAGCCACTGGTTCACTCCCCAAATGGCTGTAACGGCTGGGGCTTGGCCTGGCCAAAGCTAGGAGTCAGGAGCTTCTGGGTCTCCCACATGGGTGCAGGGGCCCAAGGACTTGGACCATCTTCCGCTGCTTTCCCCTAGCACATTAGCAGGGAACAGGATCAGAAGTGGAGCAGCAGGGACTCAAACCAGCACCCATATGGGATGTGGGCACTACAAGCAGCGACCTTACCTACTACACTACAATGCCAGCCCCAGTTCTTTTTTCTTAAAAGGGACTTACCAGGGCTGGTGCTTTGACACAGCAAGTAAAGCTGCCACCTGCGACATCAGCAACTCACATGGGCACCGATTCAGGTCCCAGATGTTCCACTTCTGATCCAGGTCCCTGCTAATGTGCCTAGGAAAGCAGCAGAAGACGGCCCAAGTGCTTGGGCTGCTGCACCCACTTGGAAGACCTGGAAGGGGATCCTGGCTCCTGGCTCCTGGCTTTGGCCTGGCTCATCCCTAGCCATTGTAGCCATTTGGGGAGTGAACCAGCAGATAGAAGATATATATCTCTCTCTCTTTCTCTTTCTCTCTCTGTCTCTGCTTCTCTGTAACTCTGCCTTTCAAATAAATCAATAAACCTTAAAAAAAAAAAAAAAAAAAAAAAGACTCAGGCATAGGTCTCAGTTCTAACTGAACCAGGAGTGGGAAGAGGTAAAGAATTGGCTTCCCTGGACTCTATGTGAAGCTGGGAGTCTGGCTGACCAGCAAGTCACTCTGCCTTGGCTTACACAACCCTGGGCTCACAGGTGCTGGGGACAGCCTGACCGAGCAAAATGCTATGCTCCCCCCCAACACACACACACACACACCTACCTCAAGTCAGCATTGCAAAGTCCACTGTCTCCCACATGGAAGTTCTACCACGATAATCATTTGCTAAATGATGCAAGAATCTTTGCCCTCCTTACTGGGGTCAGGATGGAAACAGAACAGTCCTTATTTTATACAAACCACAAGACCAAAAAGACAACTCGATTATTTGTCTGGAACTGCCCCCCCAACATCCGCTGTCCGCCAACGGGAACAGTTCTCTGACTCCTGCAGGGCACCAAGTCCTTGCAATAAGTACTCTGGCACCCGGAGCTTTGCAGCATGCTGGGCTGTTAGCACTGCCGGCTCCCTGCCATTTACAGTCACTCATTTACCTGGCCTCCCCGACAGACTGTAAAGTTCACGGGCATCAGGACCAAGTCTAGTGTTCCCTGCTGCATCTCTCATATGCCCTCTACAAACGTTTACTGCCTGCCTGAGATGCCCTCCAGCAGAGGCCTGGGTTCTCCTGGCTCCTCTCTGAAGTCATACTCGGGAACTGCCTTGCTCAGAAGAAGAGCAGGTTATTTCATGAAGCCGCAAATTCTACCCTGCTGTACGAAGGCACGTGTGGCCTCTAAGTTCTCCTACACGGTTTCCCTCCGTCTTCCCGCACAAGCCGCATCTAGCCTTCCCTAAAAAAGGCTACCATTGGGGCCGGCGCTGTGGCACAGTGGGTTAATGCCCAGGCCTGAAGGTTCGCCATCCCATAAGGATGCCGGTTCAAGTCCCAGCTGCTCCACTTCCAATACAGCTCCCTGCAAATGTGCCTGGGAAAGCAGCAGAGGATGGCCCAAGTCCTTGGGCCCCTGCACCCACGTAGGAGACCCAGAAGAAGTTCCTGGCTCCTAGCTTCAGATTGGCTCAGCTCCAGCCATTGCAGCCATTTGGGGAGTGAACCACCATATGGAAGACCTTGCTCTCTCTCTGTCTCTCTATAACTCTTTCAAATAAATAAAATAAATCTTTTAAAAAATAAAAAAAGAGGGGGCTGGTGCTGTGGCGTAATAGGTAAAGCTGTTGTCTGCAGTGCTGGCATCCCATATGGCCGCCAGCTCAGGTCCTGGCTGCTCCACTTCCAATCCAGCTCTTTGTTATGGCCTAGGAAAGCAGTGGAAGATGGCCCAAGTCCTTGGGTCCCTGCACCTGCGTGGGAGACCCAGAAGAAGCTCCTGGCTCCTGGCTTCAGATGAGCACAGCTCCAGCCCTTATGGCCATCTGGGGAATGAACCAGCAGATGGAAGACCTCTCCCTCTCTCTCTCTCTCTGTGCCTCTGATCTCTGTAACTCTGCCTTTCAAATAAAATTTAAAAATCTTGAAATAAAGAAAGAGAGAGGGGAGGGAGGGAGGGAGGGAGCGAGGAAGGAAGAAAAGGCTACCATCGTGTCCCAGACAGCCCTACTTCTGTTGCATTACAGTTCCACTAGGAACACGGTGGAAATGAAAACAAAGATTGACTAATATCTGCCCTGTAGCACTGGAGAAGGTCACAGCTGAAGGGCATGGGGACCCACGATGTCTTTATAGGCGCGAGGCTGCCAGACTCTGAAGTCAGACCAAAGGCCACTGACTGAGATGGATGAAGATTCCTATCACGGTTTCCTAGAACCCAATGGACATGAGAGTGGGTCCAGGAATGCTGGCCAACACTCACCTGGCTCCAGGCTGCTGTGACGTTAGGCGCCTGACAACCTGAAAGAAACCTGCCTCGCTTTTCTCACAAAAGAGCCAGCCACCTAAAAATGATGGATCATAGGGGTGCATGCCCCAAAGCACTCATTCATCTGGCACCTCCTGGGTCAAGGTTCTGAACTGCGTCTTTGCTCCAAAAATCTAAAGCTGGTATGCGCGTAGCTGATTTTTAAAAAATGATTCATTTATTTGAAAGTCATATTTACACCGAGAGAGAGAGGAAAACACAGACAGAAAGAGATCTTTCATCTGTTGGTTCATTCCCCCAGATGGCCACAACAGCCGGGACTAGGCCAGGATGAAGCCAGGAGCCTGAGCTTCCACTGGGTCTCCCATGTGGGAAAGGGGCCCAAGCACTTGGGCCATCTTCCTCTGCTTTCCCAGGCACATTAGCAGGGAGCTGGATAAGTAGTGGGGCAGCCAGGACTTCAATGGCGCCCATTATGGGATGCAGGTGTTGTAGGTGGCAGCTTTAGCTGGTACGCCACAACACCAAGCCCCAGGTGTTTTAAAAATACTTTGGGAGTGGATATTTGCCACTGGGGTTAAACCATCATCGGGATGCCTGCATTCCATATTAGAACCTGAGTTCAAGTCCTGGCTCTGCTTCCAATTCCAGCTTCCTACGAATGTCCAGTCTGGGAGGAAGCAGGGGATGGGTCAGGTACTTGGGTGCCTGTCACTCACATGGGGGTCCTAGATTGAATCCAGGCTCCTGGCTTCAGCCTGGCCCAGCCCCAACTGTTAAGGGTGTTTGGAGAGTGAATCAGCAGGTGGAAGACTTCTCTCTCTGGCTTTCAAATAAAACAAACAAATAAATAAAATACAACAACCTCTAGTTGAATGTGTAAACAGTTAAAGACCACTCAGGAAAAATATCTTCATTCTAATGATCTTAACTAGACATAGAATCCAGCTGGTAGGGAAAAAAAGTCCAAAACCCTAGATGAAATTATTGATAGCTAGCCCTAGGGCAGACACTTAGCTCAGAGGCTGGGATGCCTGTATCCCACATCAGAGTGCATGGGTTCAATTCCCAGCTCTGGCTTTCTTTCTTTTTGATTTTATTTTATTTATTTGAAAGAGTTACAGAGAGAGGTAGAGCCAGAGAGAGAAATAGAGAGAGAGAGAGATCTTCTATCACTGGTTCACTCCCCAAATGACTGCAGCTGATCCAAAGCCAGGAGCTTCCTCTGGGTCTCCCACACAGATGAAGGGGCCCAAGATCTTGGGCCATCTTCTACTGCTTTCCCAGGCCACAGCAGAGAGCTGGGTTGGAATTGGAGCAGCCGGGACTTGAACCGGCACCCATATGGGATGCCGGCACTGCAAGCTGGGGCTTTAACCCACTGCACCATAGCCCCTGGCTTTCGACTCCAGCTAGCTCCCAGGTGGGAATCCTGTATTGAGTTCCTGGCTCTGGGCTTCCAATCAACCCAGGGCCATCTTGCGCATTCTGGGAGTGAACCAATGGTTAGGTGTTCTTTCTCTTAAAAAAGAGCAAAGTAAGCCCTTAGATAGTGCTTCCTTTGCGGCAGGCAATGCTCTATGCATCTGACAGATAATATTCATAATTCACATTACCCTCACTAGAAACCGCTGAGGTCACAGGCACACACACGCACATTAGCAAGCTTCCAGATGTATCATCTGCCCCCAGACTTTATCAGCTCTCCAAAAGCTCTTGGTTTCCATCTGTGATGTGTCCCTCCCACCTGAACAACTGTGTTTAGGAGCAAAGTAAACAAGTGTGTCCAAGTCGGTCCAAGTCCAGACTCGCCATCTGCAACAATCAATTTCTGGGTTTGTGCGGTGAAAAGCAGTTCTCTAGGAAAGGCGACATTTCCATGAGGGCAGACTGTCCACCGCAGTGTGCCGAGATGCGGGCCTACCACTAATGCACGTGCTGAGACTTACACGGACGGGGTGGGGGCGGCGCTTCCCAGCTCACCCAGAACCCGTCTCTCTGCCCCCTGAAGGGAAGTTCAGGCCCGTTTTTGCCTCCAGGTCCCAGCTCGGGGTTTAGAGCGGTCAGGAGGCTGCCCCCGGCCCTCCGACCAGGAACCTTCACCCGCAGGGACTCCCTGTGGAGACGACTGCACAGCCCCTAACCCCCCACCCTTCTGCCCGGCGCTCCATGGCAGCTAGAATCCGAGCAGTGGCATCTGCGAGCAGCTCTAGGCCACTCCTTGAACCACGTGGCTTCTGCAGGTAGAAGTCTAGCCCCCACCCCAGCCCAGCGCAGGCGGAGTCAGGACAGAACTCCCAGCCCTCCCGGGATGTGGCGACTGCAAACCGCTGGGCAGCCTCCGCTCAAGACCCCTTACCTGGCCGCAAGAGGGATGCCTGCCACAGCCGCCGCCAGATGTAGCCAGCCGCTGCAAGCCCGGCCGGGGTGCTCCGCCTGCCAGGGCCAAGGGACCGCCTTCTCGCCCGCCCACGCCCCTCCTCCTGGCCAATCAGGCACCGGGAGGCTCCCGCCAGCCACGTGGGCGAGTTTTCGCCGTTCCCTGGGTCTCCAGCCCCCTCTGCAGCGACCCCGCCCGCGCAGGGGCGGGCACCTCGGCGCGCTTGCGCACTTTGGAGAAAGCGAAGCCGGACCCCGCCCAATACGGCGGCTTTGCTCCTCCGCTGTGCGTGCGAGGGACGTCGGGGGCGGCGCCGCGGCAGTTGCCCCTGGTAACGGGGGAGGCTGCAGGAGGAGGTGGAGGAGGAGGAGGAGGAGGAGGAGGGATTCGGCGGGAGGATGGTGAGTGTGGGGACCCGGGCCCCTCTGCACCCGGCCGATCACCCCCCTCCCCGCTCCAGGCCCAGGGCGGAGCCCCGCGCTTAAAGCCGAGGAGGAGATGGGAAGGCGCTCAGCCTGCAGTGTGGGTTCTGGATTCGCTTTGAGGGGCGGCGGGAAGCCCCGAGGGTGGGCCCAGAAGGGAGGCCTGGGCTTAGGGAGGAAGGCGGGGCTTGCGACGGGTCCGAGGCTTGGGGAAGGGGCTGGCAGAGTTGGTGGCTGGCCGGGTACCGAGCCCAGGCTCCATCAGTGCCCTGGTGGCAGGGATGAGGGCAGATCCGGGGAGCTGCGGAGCAGCCGCCTCCGCACGCAGGCTTGGATCACCCTGGGACTCGGCCTCCTCGCGCTGCAGGACGGGGTCCGGGCCCGCAGCGGGGAGAAGGTGGGCCCGCGGCGCCGGGGGACGGTAGCCGGGCTTGGGCCCCCGGGGTCCGATTCCCAGGACAAAACGAGGTGCAGTTGGAAGGGATGCCTGGTGGGTTCCACGCAGTGTCGGCGGCTGCGTGGCGGGGGCGCTTCTGCAAACCCGAGCTATTTATTCATTTGCTCAGAGTTCCACAAGATCCGGTTGCTGATGACCGACGATTCGTTCAGTCCTTAATCTGTGTGGATGGAAACAAATTGGCTTCCCGGCCCCTACCATCTCCTTGGAAACCTGTTGCAACCCCGTTTTGCATGTGGCCACACCGGGCCCCAAGGTCTTGATCCCCACGTGGGGTCTCCAACCCCACCTCTGGCAATGAGGGAGGGAAGCTAGAACTGGAGAATAGGCGTGAGTGGGGCGAGCGTTTCCTCTGTCAACCCTAATTAAGGCTGTGACAAATCGCACTTTTTGTGTGATGGATTTGACAGTTCCTTGTTGATTTCTGTGCGGTGGCATTGAGTGACTTTTGAGCTAGTCGTAGAAAAATCGATTTGTTAAAGATTTCGGAGCAGCTTGGTTGGTTTACCAAGTGCAAAAAATCCAGTAAAGGAAACTTGCAGTAACTTTCCACCCTGCCCCCTTGTTCCTTTCTGACCTTTCGAATGTTGAACCATTACTATTAATTTAAGAAGTAAGAAAAATCCAGATGACCGGGAGGAGAGAGTACATGTTTCCCTTTGGTCGATTATCCATTGAGTAAATTTTGATAGGAAGAAAGAGCCTCAGTTGATTTAACATTGTCATATCGCTCCCAAAGCAGAGCTACTTGATCTGACCTTGCCATCACACTTCGCACTTGCTACATTTGTAGCTTTTGAAACCTCAGGCTAAACAGATTTTTGCAAGTGTTTTCTTTTTAGTAATCATTTATACATGAGCAATCCACTTGAAGGCTAGGTTTTTCTCAACCTATGAGTGCAAACATAAATATTTACACAGAAAATTCCTAAAATTGAAACAAAAAAAGGCATGTCAAACCACCAGAGAGTGAGATTTGTCATTATCGAGGACCGCACCAGGTGCACATTGGCTCTGTATACAGATTGACAGTGTGTACACAACACTGTTGTATACCACTGTTGTCAATAATCAAAACAGATTGGGGGTTTGTCTCTTCCTTTTTTCTTAAAATGAACAATAAGAAAGTAGAACAAATTATTCTGGATTCTTTATCTGGTTACCAAATACACTTTTTTTTTTTTTTTTTTTTTTTTGTCTATTTCTTAAAGAGTGAGCTATTCTTAGGATTGGAAGTAGAACACTGAATTTAAATGGTCAGTGATGTAATTAAATATGTCACATCTGGTATCCCCAGGAGCCCCATGCTTCACTGTACAACTGAAAAGTGAATTCCAGGTTTGGAGCTTTTTTGTTTTGTTTTTGACAGGCAGATCTTAGACAGTGAGAGAGAGAGACAGAGAAAGGTCTTCCTTCCGTTGGTTCACCCCTAAATGGCGCACTGTGCCAATCCGAAGCCAGGAGCCAGGTGCTTCTCCTGGTCTCCCATGGGGTGCAGGGCCCAAGCACTTGGGCCATCCTCCACTGCCTTCCCGGGCCACAGCAGAGAGCTGGACTGGAAGAGGAGCAACCAGGACAGAATCCGGTGCCCCAACCAGGACTAGAACCCGGGGTTCAGGTGCTGCAGGTGGAGGATTAGCCAAGTGAGCCGTAGTATCAACTGATATATTTTAAAAAATTCAGGTTACTGCAACCATTATTGGTTTCTGTGAACATTTAGAGTCAGCTGCATTACTCTTGCCTTATGATACCAAGTTCTTGAAGAAGTACCAAGATGACAGTAATCTTAGCACATAACTAATCACTGTTATTTACTGTGTGACTCCATGCAGTAGCTATTTGGGGATTGCTTTCCACCCCTGTGGAGCTTGGGGCAGTTGTCAAGCTTATTCAACACTGAAAGCTTATTCCCAGCAGTGTTTAAGTTTTCTGGTCTGAAAATGGTCAGTTAAGGAACAAAAAGCCCGCAACTACTGTTGGGAGTGCCTACCATGTGGCATGCTTTCTATCTGTTACTTCATTTAATGCTCTTGGCATTTTTTTGGGGGGTGTGTCTATTGCTGTTCCCATTTCCTAGATGAAAAGATGCCCCAGGTTGTGTGTGCTTGGAGAGGGAAGTTGAATGAAGACAAATCTGAAATCTTGAACCTCCTAGTGAGGCCCACCCTGGCTGAGGAGATGCCTGGGAAACCTTGTGTTGTTATTTAGTAGAGTGGTGATGAGAAAGATGACAAAATGTCAGTGAGATTTTCCCTTTCAAAGCTGTAGAAGTTGAAAGAAGTAAGAATAAGTAAGTAAAAATGGTCAGTTCCACTTAAGTTAGTCATTGCGAGGGGCCGTCTTTGAAAGTTGGCTTTGTAATTTCAATATGTAAAATGTTAGCTCATTTTCCATACTCCAACACATCCCTGTCCCCCTCCACCACTCCATTCTCTTTGAGTGACCTAGTTTGTAGCATCATTTTAGGTCAGCGTGCCATGCCTCTGCCAGTAGCTGAGTTTAAGCTGATTTTAAGGCAGATAAAATGTCTGGAGGCATGATTTGCTTGTAGAAAAGTTAGTTTAAATGCTTGTGGCTGAGTCAGACCACTTCCGTCCACCAGGGTGCAGATAACTTGTAAACACCCATGCTAGTGACACACAACGTACAATTAACTGAAATTCTTGTTTTCTTACTGCCTTTGTTTAATGTCGGAGGAATGTGGATCCTGCATAGAGGTCCTGTCCATTTTGCTCACTGTTGTACTTGGGGTACATTATGGCTGTCTAATAGGATGACCCATAATGAATGGATATTTTGACCAAGAATAAAACTTGTAAAGTTAATTTATACTGCAAAGCTCAGGCAAATGATAAATTTAACTTCTAACGGCTGTCTCCCTTGGTTGGACATTTAAGATAGAGCATGGGTGTATACGGATGGAAGGGCAGAATGCTCCTAGACTTACTCTGCTCCCTTCCATTCAGCCTCTCTTGAATCAGCTTACTCTGTACCTTTCAGACAGAACCCTGGCATCTATAAATGTCCTCAGCCCTATTTAGCACACCTGGTAATCCTGTGTGCCCCTGTCCTCCGTAGGTGGATTAGTAGCCTGCTGCATTGCATTTGTATCCCTAGGCCATGCTTGACATGACACTTAGCATTTTGCTGCAAGAAAATATTAGCAGAACTTTACATTTCTCCGTAATTTCACCTATAGGTGAAGCACGTAAACTTTCTGTTTCCCAATTAGAAGTGAAGACGTATAGTATTCTGGGCCATTAGGTTAGTAAAATTTCTCTGCAGTCAGGATGATTGCTTTAACCTCTGGGCTGTGTTCTCTCCCTTTCTTTTAAGATGAATATAGGCCGGCGCTGCGGCTCACTAGGCTAATCCTCCGCCTGCAGCGCCGGCACACCGGGTTCTAGTCCCGGTTGGGGCGCCGGATTCTGTCCCGGTTGCCCCTCTTCCAGGCCAGCCCTCTGCTGTGGCCAGGGAGTGCAGTGGAGGATGGCCCAGGTGCTTGGGCCCTGCACCCCATGGGAGACCAGGAAAAGCACCTGGCTCCTGGCTCCTGCCATCAGATCAGCGCGGTGCGCCGGCTGCAGCGTGCTGGCCGCGGCGGCCATTGGAGGGTGAACCAACGGCAAAGGAAGACCTTTCTCTCTGTCTCTCTCTCTCACTGTCCACTCTGCCTGTCAAAAAAAAAAAAAAAAAAAAATAAGATGAATATAAATGATACTTTTAATTATGCAGTTTCAAATACAATGAGTTGTGTTGAAAATCCTAGCCTGCAGAAAAGAGTATTTTATTTGATGTTTTTTTAAAAAGAGAAGTTACATGAGAGAGAACCCAAAACATCAAGCTTAGAAAGCAGATCTAGGTGGGCGCCGCGGCTCACTTGGCTAATCCTCCACCTGCGGCACCAGCACCCCGGGTTCTAGTCCCAGTTGGGGCGCCAGATTCTGTCCCGGTTGCCCCTCTTCCAGGTTGGCCTCTTCCAGGCCAGCTCTCTGCTATGGCCCGGGAGGGCAGTGGAGGATGGCCCAAGTGCTTGGGCCCTTCACCCACACGGGAGACCAGAAGCACCTGGCTCCTGCCTTCAGATGGGTGCAGGCGCGCCAGCAGTGGCAGCCATTTGGGGGGTGAACCAATGGAAAGAAGACCTTTCTCTGTCTCTTTCTCTCTCTCATTGTCTAACTCTGCCTGTCAAAAAAAGAAAGAAAGCAGATCTTCATCACAGTTTCTTCACTTGTGGGTGACTCAGAAGATTTTACCTGTATGTCATTTAATGTATTAATACGTTCCAGTTTTTTGGGATTTACTCTAAGAGATAATGGGACCCTTTTTTTTTTTTTTCACATCCAATCAGGCACTCGGGATGAGTAGTGCATTGTGTTTTCCCTGTTCTTTGTATCATTCTGAAGATCTCAGAATTGTAACTATTCTGAAAGGTGGTATTATAAATGAGTGATTGCAAATGGAAGCCCAGGAGACTTCTTACAAATACAGGGTTTTTTTGTTGTTGTTGTTTGTTTGTTTTTGACAGAGCTTAGACAGTGAGAGAGAGAGAGAGAGAGAGAAAGGTCTTCCTTTCTGTTGGTTCACCCCCCAAATGGCCGCTATGGCCGGCGTGCTGCGGTCGGCGCAACATGCCCATCCGAAGCCAGGAGCCAGGTGCTTCTCCTGGTCTCCCATGGGGTGCAGGGCCCAAGCACTTGGGCCATCCTCCACTGCACTCCCGGGCCACAGCAGAGAACTGGACAGGAAGAGGAGCAACCGGGACAGAACCCAGTGTGCTGGCACCGCAGGCGGAGGATTAGCCTAGTGAGCCGCGGCACCGGCCTACAAATACAGTTTTAAGAAGGAATGGTGCCGCGGCTCACTAGGCTAATCCTCCGCCTTGCGGCACCAGCCCACCAGGTTCTAGTCCCAGTCAGGGCGCCGGATTCTGTCCCAGTTCCCCTCTTCCAGGCCAACTCTCTGCTGTGGCCCGGGAGTCCAGTGGAGGATGGCCCAAGTACTTGGGCCCTGCACCCCATGGGAGACCAGGAGAAGCACCTGGCTCCTGCCATCTCAGCGCGGTGTGCCGGCTGTAACGCGCTGGCCGCGGCGGCCATTGGAGGGTGAACCAACAGCAAAGGAAGACCTTTCTCTCTCTCTCTCTCACTGTCCACTCTGCCTGTCAAAAAAATAAATAAACAAATAAAAAGAGAAAGAAGGAATGGTGTCAAAGTATTCAAGGCTAGAGGAGATTGGAAACTAAAGTGAAACAACAGACAAAAAGCCCTGCCTATATTGTGTTTGTTTCCAGTCCATCCAGTCTCCTCCCCTAAATATTTGGGCATAGAATTTGTCTTTCTATCTTAAACTCAACCTTTCATTTTGCTGCCGGAATGATTGAAGGCTGGCGAGGTTAATGCGGCCCTCAGCAAGTCAGTACAAATACAGTAGTTCAAGTGCTAAACAAGGAGCCTCCAGGCAGAAAGGAGTTCTTAATAATTATGTGTATTTGCATATCATTGTCCCTAGACCTAATTGTTAAGGATTCTTTCACAGAAGTATTGTTTGATCTTAGTGAACAAACTGGTTTGAATCGTTGCCTGCTGCCATGTGGATAACAAATACAGCCATTTTATATATTGTTAGACTCAGCGTGAAGGAATTTCTGCTCTGGCTGGGAGATAAGATTATATGCCCTTTCAACTCTGGGATTCTTTGAGGCTTGTTGCAGCCATGCCTCATTCGACTGTCAGCTGCAGGACAAAACAAATAACTATCACATAAAAATTGTCTCGGTGGCTAGCTAAAAAGCAACGTGGGTTATTTTCATCCATAAAAATAATAAATAAAAAAGCAACAGAAATGTTAGATGACTATTCAGAAATACTCTGGTTATATCTGGATGTTTTTCTCTTCATGAATGCCCTTTCCAATTCCTCAGTTTCTCTGTTGTATCCGATTTTTCATCTGAAAAACCCAGGTAATCTGTATAGCATGTGTGTAGCCTGAAATGCTCTTGTGAAAGTTAGACTATGATGGAGTATTTGAATGAAGTCTTAAAACATGAACTGAAATAGATAGTCTTACATAGAGAGCTCAGCTACAATCTTTAAGTGCTTGAAAATGTTGCCTTGACTCGGGTGGGTGATTCTGTTGAATTTGATAGCTGTTACCTGCTGTCTGTCTAGTAAGTGCCATGCGCTGTGGAAGACAGAAGCTGTCAGTCTTACCCGTGAGAAATTTCACCCTAGTGAAGAAGAAAAAATACAAAATCAATTATGGTGAGTAAAGGTTTTCAGGAAAACAGAGTGGGTAGTAGTGCGCACTCACAGGAGAATTGGGGTGACTGTTAAGCTGGATTAAGAGGAGGAGCAGGAATAAGCCAGGCTGCTTATTAACTTGCTGAGTTTACCGTAGTGTGTCTGCCAACACTTGGAAGGAGCAAGTAAATGAACTAAGTGGCATTAGAGTGGAAAATAATGACATAAGCTCTCCATAACCAAGAACGTTTTTCAAGGAGAAGTCATTCTGATGTCCAGTAATGTCAAAACCAGTGCCCCTAAAGTAATCTCTCTCCTTCATGGTTGTTTAAGGGCTTACTCTCAATTTTGCGCAAATTGAAAAGTGCACCGGACCAGGAGGTGAGAATCCTTCTCCTGGGCTTGGATAATGCTGGCAAGACCACCCTTCTGAAGCAGCTTGCATCGGAGGACATCAGCCACATCACACCTACACAGGTGAGCACTGCCTGCCTCCAGGTGCTGTGTGACTGGGGAAGGAGGCTAACCGTGGTGTGAAAGACCACGTGGGAAATAGAGTTTTGTCCACTCCCATGATCTGTTTCTGAGAAAAGTCTATACAGTCTAAGATTAATCAGATTTCAAACATACATCAAGAAATTCCCTTCATATGAGCTATTTCAAGTGGCCATAATCATAGAGAAAGTTAGTTTAGTATGGGGCTTACTGGCACTGGGAGAATTATGAATGTGGAGGT
The DNA here is from genome assembly GCF_051225735.1 of Oryctolagus cuniculus. Classification (NCBI taxonomy): domain Eukaryota; kingdom Metazoa; phylum Chordata; class Mammalia; order Lagomorpha; family Leporidae; genus Oryctolagus; species Oryctolagus cuniculus. Next base: position 27,154,173 of record NC_142881.1, read on the forward strand.
GTTGTTTAATAAATATAGGTTGTTTTTTTTTTTAAGATTTATTTATTTGAAAGGCAGAGCAGCAGAGAGAGAAGAAAGAGAGAAATTTTCCATCCACTGATTCACTCCCAAGATGGCTGCAACAGAACCAAAAATTCCATCCCAGTCTCCCACATAGGCGATGGGTGCAGGGTCCCAGGTACTTGGGCCATCTTCCCCTGCCTTCCCAGGCACCTAACCAGGAAGCTGGATTGCAAGTGGAGCAGCCAGAACTCAAATCAGCACTGTGACATGGGATGCCAGCATTGCAGATGGCAGGTTATGCCGCTAGGAGATAATACCAGCTCCATATTTTTTTAAATGAAAAAATCTCTGTGTGAATATACTTAATGCCACTGAACTGTGCACTTTTAAATGGTTAAAACAGCACATTTATGTTATGTATATTCTACAATCTTAAAAATATATACCTACATACAAGGGTGCTTCAAAGTGTTTTTGGAAAAATGAAATTAAAGTTTATGGGGCAGGTGTTGTGGCAGTGATACCTGTATTGCTTACCACAGTGCCTGAGTTTGAGTCCCCACAATGATTCCAATCAAGCTTCCTGCTAATGTGCACCCTGGGAGACAGCAGGTGATACTCAAGTGCTCGGGTCTCTGCCACTCACATGGGACATCTGGACTGAGTTCCAGGCTCCTGGCTTCAGCTTGACTCAGCCCTGGTTGTTCTGGACATTTTGGGAATGAATGAGCAGATAAAGAAATCCATGCATTTGTTTTTTTATAATATACATTTTGTATAGCTTTCTAAGACCCCTCATATTTATGGATTCCTAGCTCTTTTGCACGAAAACAAACTTACCTTTTAGTTCCATTTTTCACAAAGTTTTCTTTTTTTAAAGATGTATTTATTTATTTGAAAGGCAGAGTTACACAGAGAGAAGGAAAGGCAGAGAGAGAGGTTTTCCATCCACTGGTTCACTCCCCAATTGACCTCAATGGTTGAAGCTGTGCCAATCTGAAGCCAGGAGCCAAGAGCTTCTTCTGGGTCTCCCACCTGGGAGCAGAGGTCCAAGGACTTGGGTCATCTTCTACTGCTTTCCCAGGCCGAAGCAGAGAGCTAGCTCAGAACTGAAGCAGCCAGAACTCAAACAGGCACCCATATGGGATGCTGGCACTGCAGGTGGTGGCTTTACCCGCTACACCACTCTGCTGGTCCTCACAAAGTCTTTGAAGTACCCTCATACGTAAATCAGAATTTAAGGGCCAGCATTGTGGCACATTGGGTTAAGTGGCCACCTGCAGTACTGGCATCCCATATGAGCACCCTTTCCATTCCCATCCAGGTCCCTGCTAATGTGCCTGGGAAAGCAGTGGAGGATGGCCAAAGCCCTTGGGCCCCTCCATGCACATGGGAGACCCAGAAGAAGCTCCAGGCTCTTGGCTTCAGACAGGCCCATCTCCAGCCATTTTGGCCATCTGGGGAATAAACCAGCAGTTGGAGGACCTCTCTCTCCACCTCTGCCTCTCTGTAACTCTGCCTTTCAAATAAATAAAATAAATCCTTTTTTCATAAAATAGTTATAAAAAAAAAATGGCCCAAGTGCTTAGACCCCTGCCACCCATGTGGGAGACCCAGGTGGAGTTCCAGGTCTCTGGCTTCGGCCTTGCTCAGCCCTGGCATTGTAGCCATTTGGAGAGTTAACCAGCAGATGGATGCTCTCTCTCTCAGTCTCTCTCTGTAACGCTGCCTTTCAAATAAATAAATAAATCTTTTTAAAACACCAAAAATGAGAATATATATACATGTGTGTGTGTTGCAAAAACAGTTCATTCAGATCTAAGTAATTACCTATATATTCTTTCAAAAAATAGCTTTATCTTCTCTGACTATTAAATTAGTATTGGGGAAAATTCAGAGAAAGTAGAAAGGAAAAAGCCAAAAGCACAGTCAATATTTTAGTGCATATTTTTTCAGGCTTACAAATACCTGTCCATTTTTTAAATATAAGACAATTACTGTCTTATAAAATATAGCTTCATCAACATTCCTCTTTCCTAAGGCCATGCAAGCAAAACACAAAGGATAAAGCAGTGGCTGTGCTCCCAGCAGGAGGGGTAAAGATGGACTGTGATTGGAACAACCCCAGCAGGCTTCTTTGGACCTCATTCCCACTAGGGAATCCTGAGAAAGCGTGGCCTTTGCCCAAGCCAAGAGGGATAGCCTATTGGTCTTGGTCACTTGAAAGTGTTTGAGCATTACAAGTTTTAGCAAAACCAGAGTTATTTAGCATTTTCTGATGCTGTACATAATGAGACCTCAGTGTCAGGTTTGAACACGGCGGGTATGTGTACTTCACGGCCTGTGCCTCGCGCCGATTCTCAGCTCTTTGTAGGAAAGTCATTTCAACTCGTACCAAATGAGCAATTTTGCAGCTTCTGAGCAAATTTAATGTATAGCACAAGGAAGAGCAAATTACAGCCTTCTAGCCTAGAAGGGCTGAAAACACATATTAGTGTGACAGGATTTCTGCCAGAAAAAGAAGGGTTAGTTTTTTTTTTTTTTTTAGTATTAGCAATGGCCTGCATGTCTCAGGCATGCTAAAAAAGATTTCCACACTATAGACAAGGAATGAACTCAAAGTTCCGATTCTATTGTGGATGTATGTTGGTGACTCATATTATATCAGGGTTTTATATTTATTTTTTTTAATTAATTTATTTATTTGGAAATCAGAGTTGCAGAGAGAGAGTGATAGAGATCTTGCATCCGCTGGTTCCATCCCCAGATGGCTACAATGGCCAGAGTTGGGCAAGGCCAAAGCTAGGAGCCCAGAGCTTCTTCCAGGTCTCCCACGTGGATGCAAGGGCCCAAGCACCTGGGCCATCTCCTGCTGCTTTCCCAGGTGCACTGGCAAGGAACTGGATCAAAAGTGGAGCAGCCAGGACTCCAACTGGTGGCACCCACATGGGAACCCAGCGTTGAAGGAGGTGGCTTAACCTGCTGTGCCACAACACTCGCCCCTGTGTTTATTCTTTAAAAACACTTTTATTGTGTTTCTGTTTTGTATTAGAAAAGTAACAGATGTTCATTATAGTAAATTTAGAAATCATAAATGAATAAATTGAAAAACTAGAGGCTGGCACCACAGCTTACTAGGCTAATCCTCCGCCTGCGACGCCGGCACACTGGGTTCTAGTCCCAGGTCAGGGCACCGGATGCTGTCCTGGTCGCTCCTCTTCCAGTCCAGCTCTCTGCTGTGGCCCAGGAGTGCAGTGGAGGATGGCCCAAGTCCTTGGGCCCTGCACCTGCATGGGAGACCAAGAGAAGCACCTGGCTCCTGGCTTTGGATCAGCGCAGTGCGCCGGCCGCAGCGGACATTGGGGGGTGAACCAATGGAAAAAGGAAGACCTTTCTCTCTCTGTTTCTCTCTCTCACTATCTACTCTGCCTGTCAAAAAAAAAAAAAAAAAAAAAAAAAACAACTAGAAATCACAATGCCCCATCAGACATAACCGCTGTTGCATTTAGGAATGTATCCATTCAGGTTTATTTTCTTTGCATTTTTATGATGGGTATATTTAAAAAATTTTAATGGCTTATAAAGATACACTGTATTGTATCAGCTTTTTGCTTACTTAATAACATGTCATGAACCTCTTCCTACATTGTCTGTGTGTGCTTGTGTAATGTATCTCTACATGATAGTAGTATTATCTCCCTAGAATAATTTCCTACTAGATTTGTTTGATCTGATAACTCATAGAAGTTCAAGGCAATTGATACATATGGTCCCTTTAAACAATTTACTGTTATTTATTCCCTGCTTCATTCCAGAAAATACCAGATATTATTGGGTATGACATTTAACATCATTTAAAAAAGTTTTTGGGGGGGAGTGAGGACCAGCATTGTGGCACTACAGGTTAAACCACTGCCTGTGATGCTAGCATCCCACATGAATGCCAGTTCAAAAGTCCTGACTACTCCACTTTTGATCCAGCTGCCTGCTGATGTGCCTGGTAAGACAGCAGAAAAGGGGCTGGTGCTGTGGCACAGTGGGTTAAAGCCCTAGCCTGCAGTGCCAGCATCCCATGTGGGTGCCGGTTCAAGTCCCAGCTACTCCTCTCCCAATCCAGCTCTCTGCTGTGGCCTGGGAAAGCAGTAGAAGATGGTCCAACCCCTTGGGCCCATGCACCCGCGTGGGAGACCTGGAAGAAACTCCTGGCTCCTGACTTCGGATGAGCACAGCTCCAGCTGTTGCGGCCATCTGGGGAGTGAACCAGTGGATGGAAGTCCTCTCTCTCTCTCTCTGGCTCTACCTCTCTCTCTAACTCTTTCAAATAAATTATTAAAAAATAATTTTAAAAATTAAAAAAAAAAAAAAGACAGCAGAAGACAGTCCAAGTGCTTGGCCCCTGCAATCTATGGGGGAGACCCACATGGAGTACTAGGCTCCTAGCTTCGGCCTGGCCCAGCCCCGGGCTGTGTGGGCATTTCAGGAATGAACCAGAGAATGGAAGTTCTCTCTCTTTTCCTCTCTCTCTCTCTCCCTCCCAGTAACTCTGCCTTCCAAAATAAATAAGTAAATTTTAAAAAATTATTATTTTTTTATTTGAGAGGCATAGAGACAGAGAGTTCCCATCTGCTGGTTTACTTCCCAAAAGCCCACAATGGCTGAGGCTAGTCCAGGGCCAGAGCCAGGAGCCAGGAACACATCTAGTTTTCCCACAAGGGTGGCAGGAATCCAGTCACTTGAGCCATTACCACTGCTTCCCAGGGTCTTCGTTGGCAAGGAGCTGGAGTGGGACCCAGATGTCTCAACCCCCAGACTAAACACTCCTTCGTAATATCATTTTTGAGTGTTGAATTTTTAAATACACATAAGCAGTTTTGTCAGTGTGTCCCAGTGAAGCTCCCTTTTACAATAAGCTTAAGCCATATCTCTGTAGAGTTTTTTTGTTTTGTTTTGTTTTCTTAAGATTTATATATTTGAAAGGCAGAGTAACAGAGAGAGACCTTCCATCCACTGGTTAACTCCCTGAATGGCTGCTGTGGCTGGTGTTTGGCTAGGCTGAAGTCAGGAGCCCAAACGCCTTCTGGGTCTCCTACATAGGGGGCAGGGGTTCAAGCACTTGGGTCATCATCCACTGCCTCACCAGGCCATTAACGGGGAGCTGGATCAGACTTGAGCCAGCCCTCCAGTATCAGATGCCTGTGTCACAAGGGGCAGCTTCTCCTGCTGTGCCACAATGCTAGTCTCCCTGTAGAGTTCTTGAACTTCTCATTTATTCAGTCATTGGTATTCTAGCAGAGTGGTAGTCAGCATTATCCCAGCGTCCTCCAGTGGCTTATTCCCAGTGGCAGTTGGGTGGCCGTGTTCCTGTGTGTTGCACGGTGCCTCGTCCTGCACTGGGCAGGAGTCCTCACTGGCTGCCCAATGAGGCGGACCCGCATTACTCTAGGTGTTCAGGATGGAACGCCTCTCCTCTGGCAGCAAGTGGGTGATTGGGGTTTTCCTATATCATCTATATCATTCTTGCAAGGTGTTTCTTTCTTTCTTTTTTTTAATTCTTGTTCATGAAATGCGTTCTCTCCAAATCCCCAGTGGCCTTGTTAATTTGTTTCTCTCTCCTCACTAACTCCCAGCTGGCAGTTCTGCCTGGCCCTGATTTGCTCACCTTCCACAGAGTTCCCAGCACCTCAAGTAACTGTCTTAAAAATGAATACCTACTTTTTGGGTTCATCAGAGACACCTGTTAAAGCAGGGGCACGTGACCACCTGTCTAAGTGTCTCCTTCATTGTGGAGAACGGAAGGCTTTGTATCAGAACTTGACCAAGCCCTCCAGCCCCTTCCACCTTGTCCTCAGTTTGGCTCCCTCTTTTTCCTGCTTATTCCAGATGCAGGTATTTATTTTCAGCTGCCCCCAGATAATCTAACCCTTCAGGTTTATAGCTCTCGCTTCTTTTTAAACTTAGCATTTGTTCTGTGTTCATTACATGTGAGGCTCTGTTAAATTTTACTAATGTAGGGACGCATCAGAGTACATGTGAGGCTCTGTTAAATTTTACTAATGTAGGGACGCATCAGAGGGTGTGCTGTTTGTTGATTACCAGCACGATCCCCATAGTGAGCTACCTCAGTGATTAGGTGGGCACTTTATTCTTTTATGGGAAAAGTCATGTTAACCCAGACCCTGTGAACACTGCCTGCGTGGCCCCAATGAAATAAGCATGCATAAATGCGTGTCTTCCATGTCACAGCAAGCCTTTTTCAGTATGAACAATGCGGCAGGGTATCTCAGAACTTAAAAATACGCATATTTAATGTAACATTGTCAGAATTATGATCTTATAGCTTTCTAAAACTTGATGTTTTTGCCTGTTTCAGGGTTTTAACATCAAAAGTGTACAATCACAAGGTTTTAAACTGAATGTATGGGACATCGGTGGGCAGAGGAAAATCAGACCATACTGGAGAAATTATTTTGAAAACACTGATATTCTCGTAAGTACTTCTTCTGATGCACTAACTCACAGTCCTCTTTGCCGCGTGTCAGGAACACGGACACTGTGCCGTGCCTCCTGTCAGCAGTCGCATTGCCGTAGCGTGAATCACTGTGGATGCAGCAAGCCTCGTGGGAGGCTGCACAGGCGCAGAAGGGACTCCCCATGACTCGGAGATGATGCTTTGCTGTCGCCCAGTAACAGTGTTGTGCCCTCACCCACCTTGGAGAAATAAAGTGTTTATGAATTACCATAGTGATTTGGATAGCAGAAGGGAAGGCAGAAGAGCGTGTCACTGTCTGTCACCCCAAGGAAGGCCACGTAACATGCGTATCCCAAAGAGAAAGCCAGAGTGAGAGGCGGGAGGGCATGAGCCCGGGAGCGGCCGACCAGCTGCAGGTGCTCTCCCTAGGAAGAGGGCAGGGCCGGCGCCGCTGCTCTCAGGACTTCCCTCCGCAGAGTCAGCGCGCCCTGCAGAGTTCTGAGGGGCTGAGCTAGGAGCAGCGCAGGGAGCGTGAGGGTGGCAGGGCGGACCGCAGAGTCAGGAAGAAGTGTCCTGTCATACTAATCGTCCAGGAGAAGCTGCCACGTGGGTGGGGGATTCCCCGACGCGGTGGTTCATTTGGGCAGGGCCAGGACTTCTGCCCGCAGCTCCCTGTTGCTTTCCCAAGGCTGTTTCAGCACGCTCGGAGACGCCACCATCTGCCCCCACCCCCACGTTCTCCGGATGGCCCAGCCCCCCTGCCTCAGCCACACACTCTCATGATCCTACCCTAAAACTTGGATGGAGAAAGCAGTGGCGGATTACTTTCGCTAACCTCTAACATGACCAGAGAGGGTAATCCGTAGTAGCACCAACATAGGCATCAGCTGGCGTCTCACAGAGCTTCCTGTGTCTCTCTCTCCTGAGCTGTTGCTGTCAGCAGGCGCACATCCTGTAGTCTGTTGTTTAAAAAGGAGAAACACACACAAGGAGCCTCTTCTCTTTACGGTGCTGGTGCTGCCCCTCCGGATCCTGCCCCCTCTCACCTCCCTGTACAGCATGGCTCCTTCAGGGTTTTGCCTGCTGCTCTCTTCACGGCCTGTTCTCCGTGGGGCTCGGCAGTGCTGCCACGCGCTGAGTCCCAGGTCTTCACGGCTGGCTGCCTTCACCCATCAGCACACTTGCGTGGCTGGCCACGCTGCCTTCCCGTGGCTTCTGGGATACTGTCTGGCTTCCCTTCCTCCCAGCTCACTGGCCACTCCTCAATCGCCATGGCTTTCCTCCCTTCTCACCTCCCAGCCTCCCAGCCTCCCAGCCTGGGGTGCCCCTGAGTTCAGTCCTGGTGTTTTGCTTCTCCGAGTCCCAGTTTTCAGGCGTAGGTCACCACCTCCACATTGGTGCATCCCAGTCTGTTATCGCGGCCTGGAAGTCCTCCTCGGAGCATCACTTCCATGCTGACGTTGCCCCTCAGCCTCACCGGCTCCAAAACCTGTCTTCAGCCACTTCTGCCCAAACCTGCTCCTCCCACAGTCTTCTCAGAAATGGCAATCCCTGGCCGGCGCCGCGGCTCACTAGGCTAATCCTCCGCCTTGCGGCGCCGGCACAGCGGGTTCTAGTCCCAGTCGGGGCGCTGGATTCTGTCCCGGTTGCTCCTCTTCCAGGCCAGCTCTCTGCTGTGGCCAGGGAGTGCAGTGGAGGATGGCCCAAGTGCTTGGGCCCTGCACCCCATGGGAGACCAGGAGAAACACCTGGCTCCTGCCATCGGATCAGTGCGGTGCGCCAGCCACGGCGGCCATTGGAGGGTGAACCAACGGCAAAGGAAGACCTTTCTCCCTGTCTCTCACTGTCCACTCTGCCTGTAAAAAAAAAAGAAAAAGAAAAAAAAAAAGAAAAGAAAAGAAATGGCAATCCCTTTCACCACAAATACCAGAATCATCCTGGGCTCCTTTTTCTCTCACTCCCCACATCTGACCCATCAGCAAATCCTGTTGCATCTACCTTCAAAATACTTCTAATCTTGACTGCTCCTCTCCACCTCCCCTGCTTACCATGCCTTGATTACTGCAGTAGCCCCGTAACTAGTCTCGTAACTAGTCGGCTAACTTCTACCCTGTCTCTTTGAAGTTTCTTCTCAACCCTGTAGCTGTAGTAATCCCATTAAAACATAAGTTTTCCAAGGTGAGGGTTTGGTGCAGCAGCTAAGCCACCACTTGGGACACCTACACTCCCAAATCAGAGTGCCTGGGTTCAAGTCCTGGCTCCGCTCTCCATCCCAGCATGCCTGATAATGTGCACCCTGGGAGGCAGCAGCTGATGGCTCAAGTGCTTGGGTCCCAGCCATTCACTTGGGAGGCCTGGGTAGAATTCTGGGCTCCTGGCATCAGCCTGGCCCAACCTCAGCTATTACAGGCATTTGGGAAGTGAACCCGCTGGTGAAAGATCTCTCTTTCTCTGTCACTCAGTCTTTCAAATAAAATGTTAAAAATGTACATGTACTTCACATGTCAGAATCAAAGTCAAGGTTCTCACAGTGGCCTGCACGGTCCCCTACACTCTCGTTCGCCCTCTGACTTCTCTCCCCCTTCTCTAACTTGGTTCCAGCCACACCAGCCTCTTTGCTGTTCCTGGAACACAGGCAGATCCCACCTCAGGGCCTTGCCGTTGCTATTTGTACTGCTAGATCCCCTCTCCCTTAGAGACAGCCTCATGGCTTACTCCCTCGCCTCCTTCAAGTCTGCGTGCTGAGTCTTTCCCTGTTCCATGTATTTTAAGTTTATAGCCACTGTCTGCACACTTCTGACACTGATTGTTCCCTACTGTTCTTTTTTCCCTCCATCAGATCTATCAATATCTAGTATCACCAGGCATATATTTTTATGTTATTTTATTTATTTGAAAGAGAGAGAAGTCTCCCATTTCCTGCCTCCTTGCTCGAATGCCTACAACAGCTGGGCCTGGGCCAGGCTAAAGCCAGAAGCCTGAAACTTCCTCTGGATCTCCCATGTGGGTGACAAGACCTAGTACTTGAGCCGTCACCTGCTGCCTCCCAGGGTGTACATTAGCAGGAAGCTGGATCAGAAGGAGAGGAGCCTGGACTCAAACCCAGCACTCTGATATAGGAAGTGGATGTCCCACTGTGCCACAACACCTGCCCCATCAGACATATTTTTATTTCTTACCAGTCTCCCCCCCGCCCAGGATGTAAGCCCCATAAAAATAGGAGCTTTACATTTTTTCAGATTGTGTCTCCAGTGGCTAGAAAAGTACCCAATGAAAGAAGTGGATTGTTGTCATGGTTGGATCCTAATGTTAGGTAGAATGTAGAATCTCCTAACTTCTACATTCCCTTCTAACTCAGAGGTTCCACAATGCTACATTGTTGTGGCCAAGTCCAAGGGTACACCAGTTCCTTCTATAAGATGGAGAGATCATTTACTTTGTGGGGAGGGAGATTATGTGAGAAGCAGGAGAATTAATTCATTTACTCACTATCACCCTTAAATGGACCACAATACCAAAACATAAAATCATACTGTCATTAACCAATACCTTTGAGGGACTGGGATGTGGGTCACATCTCATACTTCTGGCCCTCTGTGAAGGTAAATTCCAGTCTATTCCTGGTGCCATGTTCAGGATTTAATTAGATGAGAAGAAAATTATGAGATACACTTTCCATCCATTTACTTCTCTTTTCCACTAGTCATTCCTTCAGACTGTGCAATATACCTTCTAGGAGAACAGACAAGAAATGCTGGGGAGAAAGAAAAATTTTCCCTCCAAGACAGAAAGAAATTTCTGGAATATCAGCTACTGTATCCATGCTACAGATATAAACTTTCAATTTTAGACATTTCATATTTACACAAAGGTCAGAAAAATAGTATGACATTCCAGATCTCCCAGTCTTCTTAATTTGTTTTGGCAATCTAGTTTAATCTTCTCTATCACCATTCTTTTCTTTGGAGTATTTTAAAGCAAATCCCAGGCGTTATATTATATATATGTGTTCTTTAAGATTTATTTATTTGAAAAGCAGAGTTACAGAGAGGCAGAGAGAGAGAGAGAGAGGTATCTTCCACCTGCTGGTTCACTCCCCAAATGACAGCAGCTGGAGCTGGACCGATCCAAAGCCAGGAAGCCAGGAGCTTCTTCCAGGCCTCTCACACGGGCTCAGAGGCCCAAGGACCTGGGCCATCCTCCACTGCTTGCCCAGGCCACAGCAGAGAGCTGGATCAGAAATGGAGCAGCCGAGACTCAAACCAGTGCCCATAAGGGATGCCGGCACTGCAGGCAGCGGCTTTACCCACTACGCCACAGCACTGGCCCCAACTCTGCCTTTCAAAATAAATCTCTTTAAAGTCAATTGCTTTCCTTTATATAAGCCAGCAATGAACAACTGGAATTTAAATTAAAAGAAAAATACCATGTAACTCCCCAGAAAACAAACTAGCATAAACTCAATAAAATATATACAGGATCTATTTGAGAAAAATACAGAACTGATCAGAGGGGCCAGCACTGTGGCACAGTAGGCTAAGCCTCTGCCTGCAATGCTGGCATCCTATATGGGCACCATTTCATGTCCTGGCTGCTCCTCTTCCAATCCAGCTCTCTGCTATGGCCTGGGAAAGCAGTGGAAGATGGCCAGAGTACTTGGGCCCCTGTTCCCATGTGGGAGACCCAGAAAAAGCTCTGGCTCCTTGCTTCAGATTGGCCCAGATCTAGCTGTTGCAGCTATCTGGGGAGTGAACCTGCAGATGGAAGACCTCCCTCTCTGTAACTCTATCTCTCAAATAAATAAATAAAATCTTTAAAAAAAATAAAAAACTGATCAGAGAGGGGCCAGTGTTGGTGGCACAGTGGGTTAAGCTACCACTGTCAACACTAGTATCCCATATCACAGCACCGATTCAAGTCCTGGCTACTCCACTTCCAGTCCAGCTCCTGCCAATGTGCCTGGGAAGGCAGCAGAAAATGAGTCTAGTATTTGGGCTCCTGCCATGTGTGTGGGAGACCAGGATGGTGTTCCTGGCTCCTGGCTTTGGTCTAGCCCAGACCTGGCTGTTGTAGCCATTTGGAGAATGAAGCAGTAGACAGAAGATTCTCTCCCTCCTTCCTTCCCTCCTCCCTCCCTCCCTCATCATTTCTCCCTCTCTGTGTCCCTCTACCTTCCAAAAGAAGAAAGAAATGTTTAAAAGAAGCTGATCAAAGATATCAAAGAAAATCTAAATAAATGGAGAGATATTGGTCTATGTTCATGAATAGGAGGAAGACTCAATATTGTTCCGATGGCAGTTATACCCAGTGTGGTGTACAGATTGAGTATAATCCCACACATTATTTTGGGAATGTTGACAAACTAGTTCTAAAGTTTGTGTGGAAAGGAAGGAGATACAGGTAGCCAAACAGAACTGATGGAGAACAAGACGAAGAACTGACACTTCCCAACTTCCAGATTAATCCAGCTAATCAGGATGTCTGCTGTCAGAGAACAAACTGATCAACAAACAGAACTGACAGCCCCAAAACAAACCCACATGACAAAGAAGTAAAACAATTCCGTGGAGGAAGAATAATCTTTTCAGCGGATGATGCTGGAATAATGGGATACTCACATGCAAAAAATAAGACTAGCGGTGTTGCCTCTCTTGGAGCCCCCTCCATGCCACTCTGGCTGGAGGTCTCTGACTTAAATAAATCTTACTTTTAAATCTTAAAAAAGAATAAAAATAAATCTCAACATAGTCTCTACCCCTTTCAAAAAATCAACTCAAAATGTGCCTTGGACATAAATATAAAACCCAAAACTGTAAGGGGCAGGCGTTTGGCCTGGCAGTTAAGATGCCACTTGGGAGGCCAGGTCCCACATCAGAGAACCTGGGTTTGACACCCAGCTCCAGCTCCTGCTTCTGGCTTCCTCCTGATGCAGAGCCTGGGAGGCAGTTTTGGTGGTTAAGATAGAGGGGTCCCTGGGGCCAGCACTGTGGCTCACTTGGTTAATCCTCCTCCTGCAGTGCTGGCATCCCATATGGGCACCGGGTTCTAGTCTCAGTTGCTTCTCTTCCAGTCCAGCTCTCTGCTGTGGCCGGGAAGGCAGTGGGATGGCCCAAGTGCTTGGGCCCTGCACCCGCATGGGAGACCAGGAGGAAGCACCTGGCTCCTGGCTTCAGATCTGCGCAGGGCCGGCCATAGTGGCCATTTTGGGGGTGAACCAACAGAAGGAAGACCTTTCTCTCTGTCTCTCCCTCTCACTGTCTATAACTCTACCTGTCAAATAAATAAATTAAAAAAAATAAAAGATAGAGGGGTCCCTGCCACCTATATGGGAGACCTGGATGAGTTCTCTGAACTTCAGCTCCTCAGTTGTCGCAGGCATCTGGGGAATGAACCAGTGGCTGGGAGCCCTGTCCATCTGTCTCTCTGCCTCTCAAATCTAAAAAAATTATTTTAAACTTTAGAACTTAAATGAATGAACTTAGTGTATTAATATTAGCTTGTTATTAACAGATGCACCACACACTAAAGCAAGATTACTAGGGGGTATAGTGTAGGGGTGGGGTGTTGAGAGTAGGGTAAGTATGTGCAACTCTGTGCCATACATGCAATTATTCTGTAAACCTAACGGGACTCAAACTGGTGCCCATATGGGATGCCGGCACTGCAGACGGCGGCTTAGCCCACTATGCCACAGCACTGACACCTAAAGGAAAGTGTATTAATTTTTAAAAGCTCTAGATTCCCTTTTCCTTTTTCAACCAAGAGTTGGGAAAAAGCAGGTGGTTGAGAGCAGCAACATTTCCGTGTGCTCATCTGCTGGATTAAGGTACCCAGGAAGAACTCCCTGAAGAGCCGTCTTCAAGGATATTAATGATTGTGAGGTGCCAAAAGGGGGTCTCAGAAACTGGTCTACAGGTGAGGGTGATTTTAAGTCCCAAGCCCTGCCACCTTGAGGATAGACTGCAAGGTGGCTGTACTATGAGCCTGGCTTCCGCATGCCCACTAGGTGAGAGTGCCCAGGAATTAATGAACAATCCAGCAGAAATCGTTCCAGAGCAGCCCTAAGGAAGCTTTGTCCAGCACACCGGACACCAGCACAAGACAGCGTTTTGGGCTGAGAGTCAGCCGTTCATTATTTTCCAGTGCCATTGGAGATCAAACAAGTTTGGGGAAGCAGCTGAGTCCCCAGGGTTAGAGTCTAAGGCCTGGTGACTCTTAGCCCTGTCCGCCTGTTCTGTAGCAGCTTGGCTGCAGTGGTTGACTGGCTGTATTTGTATGTCTGTGCTTAATAGTCTTCCATTGTTGGTTGAAAAAGACCTGTTGCCCTAGACTGGGTGTTGCCTGGAAGAGTGGGCCTGAGGCTCGGCACACGCAGTTGCCTGGCTAACTCTTCTCATTACTTCTAGAGTGCCGTGGCCGGCGCCGCGGCTCACTAGGCTAATCCTCCGCCTTGCGGCGCCAGCACACCGGGTTCTAGTCTCGGTCAGGGCGCCGGATTCTGTCCCGGTTGCCCCTCTTCCAGGCCAGCTCTCTGCTGTGGCCAGGGAGTGCAGTGGAGGATGGCCCAGGTGCTTGGGCCCTGCACCCCATGGGAGACCAGGAAAAGCACCTGGCTCCTGGCTCCTGCCATCGGATCAGTGTGGTGCGCTAGCCGCAGCGCGCCGGCCACGGCGGCCATTGGAGGGTGAACCAACGGCAAAGGAAGGCCTTTCTCTCTGTCTCTCTCTCTCACTGTCCACTCTGCCTGTCAAAAAAAATAAATAAATAAATAAAAACTTCTAGAGTGCCGCAGTAAATACTGCTTCGGAGCAGGGCCGACCCTGATCCGGCTGCCTCCCGTTCCCGTGCAGCCTGTGAGCTAAGAGTGGCTTTTACATTCCCGAGTGGTTGGAAAAAAATCCAAAGAATATTTCATAAAGCGCAAATGATATGAAATCCAACTCTCTGCGTCCTTGAGAGAGGTCCTGGGGGGCACAGCCGTGCGCATTGGTCTGCAGGCTCTCGGTGGGGGCGTTCTTCTGTCACAGCACAGGTCAGCAGCTGTGAAAGAGCTGGCCTGGGCCTGCAGCCTACGACTTTGACCGCTGACCCTTCGAGAGGACGTCTTCCTGCCCTTGCTTCAGAGCGCTGAAAGAGCTGCAGTTAAAGGGCCAGGTTTATTCTCATGGAGGACGATGCTGAGAGCATCTGACTTCAGCTCTGTTCATTTGGGGGAAGGGACTAAGAAATCCTGAAGTGTGGTAGAGACAATGCGTCTTCCAGCTCTCTTCAGAGCAGGAAATAAGAACAGCCTTTTGATAAGTTAAAAATCACAGGGGAGGGCTTTGTACCTTGCAATTAGAGTGCCAGTTAAGACACCCTCATACCCCATCAGAGGGCCTGGGTTCAAGTCCCAGCTCCAGTTCCTGACTGCAGCTTCCTGCTAACATGGACCCTTGATGGCTCAAATCACTAAAGTTCCTCCCACCTGCATAGGAGACCTGCATTGAAGTCCTGGCTCCCAACTTTGGCTGCAGGTCCAGCCCCACCAGGAGATGGGAGCTTTCTGTCTCCTCCTCTCCCCTCTCTTCTCTCCTGTCTCCCCCTCTCTTCCCCCCCCCCCACCTATCCCTCTTCTCTCTCTCTCTCTGCCTTTCAAATAAATTTTTAAGAATATGTAATGTTTTTCGGCTGGCGCCGTGGCTTACTAGGCTAATCCTCCGCCTGCGGCGCCAGCACACCAGGGTCTAGTCCCGGTCGGGGCGCTGGTTCTGTCCCTATTGCTCCTCTTCCAGTCCAGCTCTCTGCTGTGGCCCGGGAGTGCAGTGGAGGATGGCCCAAGTGCTTGGGCCCTGCACCCGCATGGGAGACCAGGAAGAAGCACCTGGCTCCTGGCTTCGGATCGGCACAGCACACCGGCCGGAACGCACCGGCCGTAGTGGCCACTTGGGGAGTGAACCAACAGAAAAAGGAAGACCTTTCTCTCTATCTCTCTTTCTCTCACTGTCTAACTTTGCCTGAAAAAAAAAAAAAAGCCAAATAGGGCTTAAAAAAAAAGAATATATAATGTTTTTCAAGGTATATTCCTGTTACTCTATTTATTATTAGATTTGTGTTTGAACTTAACATAATTTAAACAAAGTAACTTTGTCATTGCACCCATAGCTAAAGTGTAGGACATCAAGTGACATAGATCTCAAACCCTGGAAAGAAGGCAGCGTGGTCCTGTATTCTCTCCCCGGTGTTGCTAAGCCCTCAGCAGCAATACTGCAAGGGGACAGAGAGCGCACGTGCTGGAAACCTGCATGTTATCCCAACACTTGCATGTCCCTCTTAGAATTCTGTTCAAGCCATGGGTAAAAAGCCACACTTGAATGTCCTGTCCTCTCCCTGCTGCCTACCATCTGACGGAGAAATAACTTAGGAATGAAATGGCCAAAAGGTGGCAGCAGGAGGGAGCAGCAGCAAGCCAAGAGACAAAGAGTCCTGGTGCACCCGGACAGCAGTCTGGGGGCAGAGGCCAGGGCGCCCGAGCACCCTCGAGAAAAAGCTGCTCCTCCAGGTCCTGCCTCTATTGCCAAACTAGAATCTTGAAGTAACTGCCAGAAAACTGAATTGGCTTTGCCTAAAGCATCATTCTGAGTGTCGCAGATTTTATGACTTGATTTTTGAAAGTCTGCACTGTTTTAAGATCAATCAAAAGCTCAATGAATGCTAACTGACTCTGATACATTCTGACTGAAGACCAGAAATTTTTTGATTGATTAGCTTGTTCTTAGATTAAAATACTTTTTAATGTAAAAAAATTTTACTTTAACGGAGTAGTACACAGAGAGACACAGAGAGCTCTTATCTGCCGGTTCTCTGTTTAGATACCCACAGTGGACAGGGCTGGGCCAGGCTGAAGTCAGGAGAAAGGAGCTCCATCTAGGTCTCCCGCATGGCAGGGACCCAACCTAATTTGAGCTGTCTCCCAGGGTTCCCACTAGCAGGAAGCTGGAATCAGGAGCAGAGCTGGACTTAACCCAGACATTCCAACATAGGATACTCTTGAGATAAAAAGCTGACCGTGGTTCTTGGTACCATGTTTAGCACTAATGACTCTAGATACAAAGCATTAAGCAAATACATTTTAATTTTTTCCCACAAGACAGCAAGTTTTCAGTGTAACAGAATTTGACCTGCATCCAGAAATGCTTCTGAGCTTCACAGCATATCAGCTTCTATGATTAAGGTATACAATGATTACAATTGAAGGGTTTTCTTTTAACTTTGTTTTTAATTGAATATGCTCTTTTAAGAGAGAATATTTGTGAGGTAGGCATTGTGAAACGACAGGTTGAGCCACCACTGGGAACACCCATGTCCCATATTGGAGAGTCTGATTCAACTCTGAGCTTCTGGGGCTGGCATTGTGACATACCAAGTCAAAGCCACAGCCAGGGACTGGCACCATGGCATAGCAGGTAAAGCCACCACCTGCAGTGCCAGCATCCCATATGGGCACAGGTTTAAGTCTTGGCTGCTCTATTTCCAATCCAGCTCTCTGCTATGTCTGGGAAAACAGTAGAAGATGGCCCAAGTCTTGGGCCACTGCACCCACATGGGAGACCCAGAGGAAGCTCCTGGCTCCTGGCTTCAGATGGGCGTGGCTCTGGCTGTTGCAGCCAATTGAGGAGTGACCCAGCAGATGGAAAACCTCTTTTCTCTGCTTCTCCTTCTCCCTCTGTGCAACTCTTTTAAATAAAATAAATAAATCTTTTTTTAAAAAAAGCCATGGCTTGCCATGCCTGTATCCCACATGAGCGCTGGTTCGAGTCCCAGCTGCTCCACTTCTCATCCAGCTCCCTGCTAATGTGCCTGGCAAAGCAGCAGAGGATGGCCCACGTACTTGTCCCCTGCACCGATGTGGAAGACTCAGAAGAAGCTCCTGGCTCCTGGCTTCATCCTGGCCCCAGCCTGGTTGTTGCAGTCTTTTGAAGAGTGAACCAGTGGATAGGAGGTCTCTCTCTCTGTTTCCTGTATACAACTCTGACTTTCAAATAAATAAATAAAAATCTTAAAAAAAAAAAAAAAAAAAAAGAGGCCGGCGCCGCGGCTCAATAGGCTAATCCTCCACCTAGCGGCGCCGGCACACCGGGTTCTAGTCCCGGTTGGGGCGCCAGATTCTGTCCCGGTTGCCCCTCTTCCAGGCCAGCTCTCTGCTGTGGCCAAGGAGTGCAGTGGAGGATGGCCCAGGTGCTTGGGCCCTGCACCCCATGGGAGACCAGGAAAAGCACCTGGCTCCTGGCTCCTGCCATCGGATCAGCGCGGTGCGCCGGCCGCAGCGCGCTGACCGCGGCGGCCATTGGAGGGTGAACCAACGGCAAAGGAAGACCTTTCTCTCTGTCTCTCTCTCTCACTGTCCACTCTGCCTGTCAAAAAAAAAAAAAAAAAAAAGAAATGAAAAAGAAAGAAGTCTGAGCTTCTGATCCAGCTTTCCTGCTAAAGAGCCTTGGGGGCAGCAGATGGTGGCCCAAGTAAGTACTTGGGTCCCTGCCACATTCATGGGAGACCCCGGTGGAGTTCCTGGCTCCTGACTTCAGTCTAGCCCAGCCCCTACTGTTGTAAGCATTTAGGGAGTGAACCAGCTAATGGAAGATATTCACTCTCCCCCCACACACACAACACTGCCTTTCAAATAAATAAATCTTTTACAAATCTTTGCATCTATATTAAATGAAGGTGGCATTTCTATTAGACTATTTAATAACAATTTAAAATTAAAGAAAGTTTAAAATTGATAATTTTAGATTAGTAACTGGGAAAACATTTATTATATCTTTTAATGAAAACAACTATAAAATTATCTCTATAGTGGCCGGCGCCGCGGCTCAATAGGCTAATCTTCTGCCTGCGGCGCCAGCACACTGGGTTCTAGTCCCGGTTGGGGCGCTGGATTCTGTCCCGGTTGCCCCTCTTCCAGGCCAGCTCTCTGCTGTGGCCTGGGAGTACAGTGGAGGATGGCCCAAGTCCTTGGGCCCTGCACCCGCGTGGGAGACCAGGAAAAGCACCTGGCTCCTGGCTTCGGATCAGCACGGTGTGCCAGCCGCAGCGCGCCAGCCGCAGCGGCCATTGGAGGGTGAACCAACGGTAAAGGAAGACCTTTCTCTCTGTCTCTGTCTCTCTCACACTGTCCACTCTGCCTGTCAAAAAAATTTTTTTTTTAAATTATAGTTTTCTTTTTTTTTTCATTTTGAGGAGGACTAGAAAGGAACTTTGCATGGGAAATTATTGTGGTTATTGTGTTTGGATGCTATAGCTGTTGGCGATTTTTCTTTTTTTCTTACCTTATTTCCCTTATTGTCATGGAAAGTTGTTTATTCATTAACTGAAATTCAGCGATGGGGGAGAAAGATTGAGATTCATAATTTATGCTGAATCTCAAGATTTCGCTTCTGGCAAAGCCCTTGCACTTCTGTTTCCAGAAGTGTTTTGATCTTGACCTTCAAGCCTCCAGGGAAGGTGGGATTGGGAGGAGATCATGGTGCCTCATGCCTCAGCCCCTGAAGTCAGCATGTAGTTAATGCTGCATACTTTCAGGGTGACAGCATTCAAAGAATATGGGATCCCAAGTGCAGTGCCCCACAGCCCTGTCCTTCCATTCTGGCAGTTTGGGAAGCAGCTGGCAAGGTGGTTGGTTAAGTGCAGCCATGGCCTTAACTGTCTGGTGGGCTTGAGTCTAAATCCCAGCTTTGTCAAATTCCAGATGTGACCTGGGCCGGTTACTTAACTTTGGACTTATATTCATGTGTAAAGCAGGGCAATAATGAAATCTGCCTCAGCAAGCTGTAATGGTTCAGAGAGAAGCCTAGTAGGAATGCTTAGTGACCTATCAAGTGCCTGTGAAACGTAACTGTTTTTATCCCACTTGAGACACTTTCCTGACTTCCGGGACTTCGGAGGTGTTTTTTGGGCATCCCCCATTTATTTAATTAATTAGTTTATATGTTCATTTTTGCCTCCATCGACAAGGTGAGGACTGCCGGTCACTGTTGGGGTGCAGTGCTGATCCAAATTCTGCTGACCGGGGTTCCCCGCCTGTTGCCTTCACGCACGCTGCTTGTGGTTGTAACCTCCTTCTCCTCCCTTACAGATATATGTGATTGACAGTGCAGACAGAAAAAGGTTTGAAGAGACGGGTCAGGTAAATAACTTTTCTGTTGAGACAGTTCCCACATACACGGGTATTCATTAATCCACCCTGTAAATGTGTGAGGGTCAGGTGTTTTTTGGTTTAACCTTTACAGTTCAAACCAGATAGTCATTCTGGTAAGAAGGCAAAAATATCAGATGTGAAAAAAGAAATTTGTTGAGACTCCTTTAAATAGTTTTGTGATTAAAGCCTTTTAGCTTTAATCAGATTGAATATACAATATTCCAGCAAATGGAACTTAGTATCATACCCAGAAACTCCTCCAGTTTCTTCCCAGGCCATGTAGAAGTAAACCCGTAGGAACAATTCGCTTACCATTTCTAGTAGTATTTCTCAATACCTACTTAACTAACAAATTTGACAGAATGGGAAGAAATGTACAAGCCAAGCTAAGCCCCTCTTATTTGTAAGACAGAAGATTAAATATACCCAATATCCAAATACGGTTTCAGATACAGGGTAGATGTCAACATATTACATGATGTGATTTGTGTACACGGTCTTACATACAGGAGCAGTGGGCATAACCATCTTAGCCAGAGTAGATCGCTGAGGGAAGCAGCCAGGGTGGTGTGGGCTTAGCTCTCAGGGCAGAGTCCTTGGCCTGTGTCCTAGACTACTGCCACAGGTGGTCTTCTAAGTGTAGCAATCCCCTAGTTTATGTTGCTTTTTCTTGGAAATTAGGTTGAGAACTCCAGGGCCCCGGAGACAACCCGTCTCCTTTCTATGCCTGATGGTTCTGAGATCATTGCTTGTGTGAACCAGTGCTAACCATGACCTTGGGAGGTAGAGCAGGTCATAAATAGTCTGCCTCCTGAAACTTACAGTTGTCTTTGAGATCACAAGTGTTTTAAGTAGCTAAAATATAGACTTAATGGTGGAACAGGTGGGGCCTATCATTTCTATATGTGAACCACCTCTTACTGCAGACAAAGTCAGCATTCAGTTTAGACCTCAGCCCATAACATAAAATTCAGGGACCTTGGTGCAGGCATTTAGCCTCGAGTCAAGATGCTGGCTCAGATGCCCCCTACATCAGAGTGCCCGAGTTCAATACCTGGCTCCAGCTCCTGCCCAGCTTCCTGCTAATTCAGACCCTGGGAGACAGCAGTGATGATTCAAGTAACTGGGTTCCTGCTACCTGCGTGGGAGACCCACATTCACTTTCCAGTTCCTGTCTTCAGCCTGGCCCAGCTCCAGCCTTTGATGGTAGGCATGTGGCTAGTGAACCAGTAGATGGGAGCTCTTCCTTTCTGTCTCTCAAAAAAATACAGATATATATTTTTAAAAAGATCAAAGACCTTGTCAGATGGACTATAAATTTATTTTAGGATATAGTTTGATGAAATATAATCCATATACATGCATGTTTTAGAGAGACAAAGCAGAATTATAATCTCTAAAGTAATTGTCATTTTCAGTTTAAATTTTATATATATACCTGCATATACATATATATGCATTAAAAGTTAGATGCAGATAATAACCTTGAGTAAATGTAAAATCTCTAGCTGCTGCTTAGATTCTCTCTTGGACTGGTTCCCAAAGTGTGATCTATGGATCACCTATAGCAGACTCCCCCAAGAGTGTCAGAAATGCAATTGCTGAGCCGTGGCTCGGCCTTCTCAAAGCAGCTTCCCTGAGCTGGGCCCAAGAATCTGCCAAGGGAATTCTGCCATAGGCTGGGGCATGAGACTCCTGAAGGTTGCTAATTGATCCTGTAACTGTTTTCTCTAATCAGACGCACATGGTTCAGTATCACCGCTTTCACCCTGCCCCTGCCCCCCATCCAGGAACTAGCTGAATTACTGGAAGAAGAAAAGCTAAGCTGTGTGCCAGTGCTCATCTTCGCTAACAAGCAGGACCTGCTCACGGCGGCCCCTGCCTCTGAAATTGCAGAGGGACTGAACCTGCACACCATCCGTGACCGAGTCTGGCAGATCCAGTCCTGCTCAGCCCTCACAGGAGAGGGCATTCAGGTGAGACTACAGGAAGGCTCGGTCACCTGCCTGTCTCCTTGTTCGGGCTGATCTGGGTAGGAAAAAAGATACACAACAGATAGCCTTTGATTGACAGCTGACCTGCTGCAGGACGTGAAGGGCACGGAGGAGGAGTCTGGCTCTCTGCTAATTAGCAACCAGTCAGATACCATGAAGTGTCCCAGCAAAGCCACAGGTGAACCACCCCGTGCTGGCAGCATGCTGGCCCCGCTGGGGCGGGGGCCAGAGCAGAAGGCTCTGAATGTTGCTTCTGACTCTGGGATTGTTTGATTGGGTTGGGTGTTGGGACGCTAAATACCTGTCCCCCCAAGGTGACAGCCGTCACTAACCATGCTAGGTACATACCAGGTCTCCGCTATCTCCCTGCCCTCTGGGGCGGTGTCTGTTTTCTGGTTTCCCACGGGGAAGCTGCTGCTGTCAGAGGAGCCGCTCATTTAATATTCATTCAGGGCAGAAAACGGTTGTCTCTGGCTCACCAGCTTCGAGAAGGAGGAGCAGTTTCAGCTCCGGTCCCCATCCCCCGAGACTGCTTGGCACTCTGCACCCCAGTGTTCTCCACCTGCCTTGTTTCAGATGTCAGGTGCACCTGCCAGGGCTGGGACCCAGGGCCACTGAGGGGGTGGGCACCCTGTGAAGACGTGGTGTCCTCTCGCTGCCAGATGGCTCGCGTCTCTGATGGCACAGCGGCTTGCTTGTCTCTGAGCTTGGCACGTGAGGATGTGGACCTGAGGTTGGATTCTGGGTCAGTGTCTCGCGGCCTCTTTCTATCACCCTTCTAGTATTGGGCATCCCTCACTTCTGAGACATCCCTGCAAATGGCCTGACTGCTCTTACCCCGGGCAAATAGCCACTTCCTGGAATTGTCAGGGTTTGCCTCCGCATTGCACAAACAGCCTGGGCCAGCTGCTGTGTCTGCCTCTGAGCTGAGGGCGGCAGGATGGCCCTCCTCGGACTGCTGCCCGCAAGGGTATGTGGTGGGCGTCCTAAGTAGCCACAGGTGGCCTTGGCTGCAACTCCACGGCGGCCTCAGGAGGCCTGTGGGTCTCTGTGAGGTTTAGGTTTAAGGAAGTTTTGTTGTTGTTGTTGTTGTTGTTGTTTTAAGTCGTACTTATTTCCTTCCTTCCTCGATTCTGCTTATAAAACAATGTATCCTCCCTGTTAATTGTATAGACATATCCTAAGTGAAACCTTGTTTCCTCTCCCCCAACCCCATTCCACACTGAACTGGCTGCCATTCGGAGTTCTGTTGTTCTAGAGAGCCTGCTGTGAGATGGCTATCGCATGGTGCTTGTTCTGCCGGGAGCCAAGTTACCTGCGTTTTCTAGCCCCCTTCACAGACTGCTCCCACGTCATGCACGGCACAGCCTGGTGTTTCTGAGGAGGTGAACTCCAGCTATTTTGCTCGCTTTCTCTAGTTCTAATCTACTCTCTTAAACGACAGGTTTTTCCTATCACGTGCTGCGCATGAGGCCCGGGAGAAGGCCTGGGTTTAAACCAAGCCCCGCAGCAGGAGGGCTCTGGGTGCCGTGGGAGCATTCAGAGGGGTCGCACAGCAAACTCGGGAAATGGAGAGGCGGGATGGGGGCGTGAGGCGGAGCTAGAGGAAAGAAACTCGGGAGAAAGTGGGAGTGCAGCTCCGCCCTCCTCTTCCACTGGCCAGAACTTTGAAAGGAAGGGAAAGCCAAGCCCAGTGAACAGCCAGGGTCTGGTGTCTTTAGGATGCAAAAGCCGGGGCGGGGCCGAGGACCTGGAGTCAGCCTGGTAGTAGTGGTGGTAAAGCCAAGCGCGCTACATGCTGGGCCGGAAGGAGCGCCTGTCATTTTCTTCCCCGCCCCCCCCCCCACATGCTCGCATGCGCGCGCACACACACGCACCCCGCCAACTCACGCTGAGGGAGATGCGAGGACTGAGCTGTGACAGGCAGGGTGCTGAGGCCACGAAAGAGGCAGGCAGCGCATCAGGGAGGGGACACAGGGGACAGCTGCAGAAGAAGCCAGTTTGAGCAGAGCGAGGTGCTTCTGCGTGGTGGCCTTCGGTAGGACAGCTCAGAGCGGGGGCTGCAGCAGCCAGGCCCACGGCAAGTGACAGGGAGAGGAAGCTAGCAAAGAACCCGTGAGCAAAAAAATGATTTTCTATAGAGGAGAAATAGTTTGAAGGTCACTTAATTAGTTGAGTAGATAGTACCATGGTGTACAGAATTGGGTAGTTAAGACTGGGATTTCAAGGTTAATGAGATTAGATTATGGTTAATAGAATGATATAAATTTAGAGAATTTAACCATTATTTGAAATGGGTTATTTAATAAAAATGTTAATTACGAAGAGAATCTGCTGCCTATTGTCCTTTCGTGGTAACCTTTGGGGACGGGAAAAAGGTCGCGGAGCTTCTCTGAGGAAACGCTTCCCACGTGAGGCCTCGTTGACTGGGGCCCTCCCTCGGGAACCCGTGTGGCCGAGCTCCTGTCCACTCAGCCAGCTTCTTGGTTTTCACCTTAAACACTCACCTGTGTAGAATTCCTTCCCACAGTTGCTTAGTTGAAGGGCGGGCCTTTAACAATTCATGTTAATTAAGGCTTAAGCATAGTCCTAAAAATGAAAGACTTCACTAGAAAAAATGTCCACAAATAAGATCTAAGTGTTTGGGGTTCACTTTCAGATACGGATGTTGTGTGATAATTGCTTCAATTCCCTGAATTCCTGCTTTAGCCTCCCCTCCCCAGCCTGACCCCCCTCCCCTGACCCCACCCAAGAATCTGGCCATGATAGGCAGAGCTACCAGAATGATCAGGCGCTCAGTAAGTTGGCCAGCTAACATCTGCTAGCACAGCTCCAATGGCCCTGAGAGAACACGCGCAAAGGTTAAGAAAGAAAAAGAGCTGGGTTTCTGTTCCCGTGGCAGGTCTCTGAAGACAGCACCTCTGTGCAGTATGCTTGTGACTTGTGCTTAATCAAACTGTGTTTGAGAAACTGGTCTCGTGCCCATGGACAGCAGGCACCCCAAGTGGGTGAGCTGGGGGAGCAGCCACGGATCTGCTGGTTTGTGCCCCGTGCCCGGGGTAGGCCATCTAGGGCAGGCATGTCAGCCCCACCCACCCACCCAGAGCAGAAGGGCAGCTCCTGGGAGCTGGGGGCTGCCAGTGGATTTCAGGGCCTGTGGCACTGGTCTTCTGTGTGGTCCTTTCAAGACAGCCACTAAGTCCCTGGGTTGTTCAGCAGCCCTGGCCCCCGGTGTGCAGGGTGACTTTGGAGGGGCTTGGGGGCACTGGGCCACATCCCTCTGCCCTGATCGCTGGTGACCAGGAGGCCAGCGCATCCTGCAGTTAAAGCAGGTTTCATGGGAAACCCTGAGGAGCAGGGAAGAGGGAAGGGGCGTGAGAATTGCGAAAGGAGCGCAGGAGTCCCGGTTATGTCAAGTGGATAAGGCAGACGGGAACTGAAGACTGGGAGAGACAGCCCAAAGCTCCCCCAACAAACACGGCGGCGGAAGCCGCCCCTCGGATATAGCAATGGCACTGGGACCCTGGTTCTGTTCTTTTCCCTTGAGTGTCCAGAGAACAGTGAACAAAGGGCCTGGCTTTGTGCCAGAGAAAGGTACAGATGCAGGGCTGAGCCCCGGACCACAGCTCTCTGGCTTGTTGCAGCTTCTGATATTCTGCTTTGATTTGCTTATTTACTTGGGAAACAGAGACAGAAGACAGAGCTGCCACCTGCTGGTTCACTCCCCCAAAGGCCCGCCCACAGGGCCTGGGCTGGGCAGCTGAAGCCAGGAGATGTGAACTCAATCTACATCTCCCAAATGGGTGCCAGGGCCCCAGCCGGTTGGGTCACTGCTGTCTCCCAGGAAGCTGGGATCAGGAGCAGAGCCAGGACTCGAGTCCAGGCACTGTGATACAGGGTGTGGGTGTCCCAACCTTGTGTCTTAACAAATACCTGCCCCTCCCTAAAATAGTGTGGGGTGTGTGCATGGTTAAAATTACACTAGCTGTGGGTTTCCATTCAAAGCAGAGATGGACAGTTTTGTTTTTGAAGTTTTATTTATTTACTTGAAAGTCAAAGTTAGAGAGATGGAGAGACAGAGATCCTCCATCCACTGTTTCACTCCCCTAATGGCTGCAATAACCAGGACTGGGCCAGACCAAAACCAAGAACCTGGAGCTTCCTCCAAGTCTCCCATGTGGGTACAGGGGTCCAAGGACCTGGGCCATAGTCTGCTGCTTTTCCAGACACATTAGCAGGGAGGTGGAAGGGAAGTGGAGCAGCTGGAACCTCAAACTGGCATCCATATGGGATGCCATAGCCAGCCCCAAGATGGGTAGTTTTAACCTGACTTCTAGCCTTAGGTGTCACACAGACCGCCTGCACCAGTGCCTTGAGCTTCCAGGATGTCCCCCGGTTGTTGCTCTCCAGGCCGCAACCTCATGCCCCCCAATTTCTCTTCCATCCGTCCCACATGCCCCCTCTTCCCTTGTCCTGTCATGTAGCTGCCTCCCTTCAGTGGTCTGAACGTGGGGGTGTGAGCTGAACTTGAGAGTCAGCCTTGCAGCTGCACCCCGCTAGCCCAGCTCCTTAAGCTTTTGCTTCATTTTCTTCCGTCCCGGGAGTTCGCCTGCGTACGCCAATAGAATTTCAATATATGTTTTCAATGTCATTTACCACTTCTTCTGAGGCCTGGTCCCAGTTGTTATTGACTCCAGGTACACATGGAATTACTTACTTGTGAATCAGCCCTCAAGTTTATTTTTAAATGTTCAAACCTTCCTGGGACTAAGAAAGCAAACTCAGGACACGCGATTTGGCTCCCTGTGTGCTGCAGTGGCCTTTGTCACCTGAGAAATGTTCATAGCAAGCACTATTTTACGTATCCCGTACCCAGCTGCTCCTTGACCCTGGGGGCCAGTGGCTACGTTGCTCAGCAAGGATCTGAGTTCCACAGCATCTTAGAACAATGAGTGGCCGGCGCCGTGGCTCAATAGGCTAATCCTCTGCCTGTGGTGCTGGCACCCAGGGTTCTAGTCCCGGTCGGGGCACTGGATTCTGTCCCGGTTGCTCCTCTTGCAGTCCAGCTCTCTGCTATGGCCTGGGAAGGCAGTGGAGGATGGCCCAAGTGCTTGGGCCCTGCACCCGCATGGGAGACCAGGAGAAGCACCTGGCTCCTGGCTTTGGATCTGCACAGCACACCGGCCGTGGCGGCCATTTTGGGGGTGAACCAACGGAAGGAAGACCTTTCTCTCTGTCTCTTTCACTGTCTAACTCTGCGTGTCAAAAAAAGGAAAAAAAAAAAAAGAACAATGAGTGAAGGAGCTGCGTAGTCGACATGGTTTTAAAAACGAAGGCCGCCCAAACGTGGCCGCCAGCAGCTTCCTTCTGACCATGGAGCAGTGACGAGTGCATTGGACAGAGGTCAGATTAGAAAGAGCAGTTTAGCCAAAGACCACTCCTCCCAGAGAAAGACTCCATGTGCCTTAAATCCTGCCGCGTGGAGCTCCGTGATCAGCAGGCTTCCACGCGTGGCGGTGGGGAGGGGATGGCTCTCCCCCAGTGGTGAGGTAGGAAATAATGTTGTGACCTGGTGGAATGTGTTTGTGCTGCACAAGGCCAAAGAAAGCTCAGTAATTGAGGGTGCCCGTCTCTCTCTTCCATCTCTATTACTGAACAGAAGCTAATCACTTCAAATTCAGTTTCGGCAGGATGGGCAGGGGGAGGTGCAGAGGAGGAATAAAGCAGGACAAACCTTAAGATTGTCATTCCCGCGGTGAAGATCAGATGTGCAGAAAATTGGTCAAACCAGTTTTTTTTTTTTTTTCAAACCAGTTTTTAACAATAAAGGTTCAACCGTTAAACAAACCTATGAGTTCATTTCCTTGTCCAGAGGCAGGGCAGCAACGTACTTTGAGTAGGTGATCACTTTGTCTCCATTGTGTGATTTAAGAAAACAGAGCCTTGCCAGATGACAGCGAGTGTGTAGAGCATTCACTCACACTCAGAGGAGGCAGGAGGTTGCCCCTCCCACGCTTGCCCCTGGAGGTGGTGGTCTCGGAGGAGCATTAATGCGCCAGGACCACGCAGCTTCCACATGCGTGGCTACCTGGCAGCCCAGGAATCTTGAGAGCATCCAGCCAAAAACAATCTCTGGTGCCTTCAGAGCTGTGGCAGAGCCATGCAGGGTACTTGGCTGGGAGCTGCTCATGAGGAATTAACTGGAACTGGGGACAGGCATGTAGCGTAGCCGTGAAGATGCTGCTTGGGGCACTTGGATCCTGTGTCAGAATGCCCGGGTTCCAGGCTCAGCTCAACTCCTGGCTCCAGTTTCCTGTTAACGCACACCCTGGGAGGCAGCAGGTGATGGCTTAAGTAGCTGGGACCCAGCCACCCATGTGGGAGACCTGGATTGAGTTCCTGGCTCCCAGCTTCAGGCATTTGGGAGGTGAACCCAGTGAATAGGGGGACACTCTCTCTCTCTGCCTTTCAAAAAAATGTTTTTTAATAAAAGAAGAGGACAAGGAAACATTTAAAATTATAAGGAAGTCAAGTGGAATTGCTCCCTTTCCTGACATCAGGGAGATCCCAGGCTCTGCTCTCGGTGGAGGCTAAGCTCCTTCCTGGCCAATGCCTGTGTGTGTGGAATGGCCAATGGGTCAAGGGCACAGATGCGGGAGCTGGGCTGTGTGGCCTCGTGGCCTACCCATGGCACACACCACTCTGCCTTCATTTCCTCGTAAGAGGGCAATGATAACAGTACCCACTTCAAGGGGCCGCCAACAGGATTGATGTAAAAGATAACCACACCCATGGCATTGACTGTAGTGCTGCTGGGTTCTGTGACTGGAGGAACAAGCCCGACACGGGCCTTCCTCTCAGGGGTCTTGGCTGACACCGTCCTCTTTCCCTCCCAGGGAAGCCTGCCAAAGCCTGCCTGTGATTAGATATAGATGCCACTGACACCATGTTCTGTTGCTTCCCCCATACCGCCCACCTCCAGCTCAGGTCCTCCTCTTGGTAGCAAGAGGGCTCCAGCCCCCCAGATGCCTTGGATCCGAGGCGGCCCAGCCCAGGACTTTGCCTCCATGCCCCTTAAGGCTCCAGCACCTTCAGGTTGCAAGCCCAGCTATGAACCCTCTGGGCCCAGAGGCTGGGGCTGAGCTGGTGGGTGCTGGCATCAGAGCGCCCTCTGTCGGCAGGGCTGTGAGTGGCTGGGCGGGCCCTCAGACATCGGAGGACACTGCCCCTCAGCAGGGCCTCACCCTGCAGCCCCCCTCTGCCTCCATACCAGCTACCCAGGGAGAAGCTGCCCCTCTGCTTTGGGATCCTGCAGCTGAGTAAATATTTTCCCTATCTCCTCGCCTGCATTTGTGTTCACTTTCATGTAATGAAAGAACAGCCCTCTTGAATCAGCCATAAAATAAGGAAAAAGACCAAGTGGTGCTGGCATGGTGTGAGAACCAGCCGCCGTCGGAGTGGACGGTTTGCTGAAGCATCCGGGTGTGCGGAGGAGGGCGGGCAGGCGGGGACGGCCCCTTGGAGTGTCTGTGCGGGCTCCCGGAGCTGGGAAGGCACACAAGTGCTGAGCTGTTCAGCTGCGAAGGCAGAGATGCTTATCTTATTCATCCCTCTTTTATTTGTAAAATCTTTTTTGTCTACTGGCAGGTGATGTTTTTTTTTTCTTGGAAACCAATTAGCTGCTAAAATTAAACATGCTTCTTCTTAAATTAATCCTTTTCATAAAATGGTCTTAAAATTGGCCTTGGCTCTTCTGAGTGCGTCGCTGACCCAGTTGTATTGGGGGAGGTGTGTGGAGTCCCCCTCAGCCCAGTCCAGCACCTCGCACCCGGCCCCCGCTGCTGCCAGGTGTGTTCCACCCGGGGGCTCTTGGCCCTCGACGTGGTGTGGCGGAGGCTGTGAGGTTTGCCCCGACGATGTCAGATTAGTGCGTTCCCCTGCCCAAGTGCTCTGATGGCAACTGGTGGGGTTGAAATCCCTGGGAACTCAGGTGCCTGCTGGCGGCTCCGCAGCACTGTATT
This sequence comes from Oryctolagus cuniculus, assembly GCF_051225735.1. Classification (NCBI taxonomy): domain Eukaryota; kingdom Metazoa; phylum Chordata; class Mammalia; order Lagomorpha; family Leporidae; genus Oryctolagus; species Oryctolagus cuniculus. Next base: position 27,183,837 of record NC_142881.1, read on the forward strand.
GTTTGTGGGATTAATGTCCGAGTGGCCCGGGGTGTCAGCTGATATTTATTACTGTAAGCCATCTCAGCTGTTCGGGGTCCGCAGCCAGACCCACAGCCACAGGAAGTGCGGGGTCATCGTGGCAGGGAAAGGGAGACACTGTGCCATGGATCCTGGTGGGGTCTGTTCTGGGCCTCCAAGGGCACTGTGCACACGCCTGAAGGTCACAGAGACTGTGGTGGGGCCGGGGGAGCATCCAGATACGGCACCCAAGGGAATTGGAAAGGAGGTCGGGGCTGACAGGCCTGGCACCCGGGAGGAAGCATGCCACCTGCCAGGTGGCTGGAATGCTGTGTGGTCTGTACCTCCCTCCAGCCTTCTAAGAGAGGACACTTTCAAGGTCACTGTGCTTTGAAGGGAACCTTCTCCCCAGTCCCTGGTAGCTGGCAGGGCTTATGGCTAGAGAAGCAGCCAGTCTCTTCTGCGGCTATCTATCCGTGGTGCTGCAGGACAGGAAAGAAAGGCACGTTGCCCTTGTGTGTGTCAAGTAACAGTCGGTTTGTTTTTCCAAAAAGAAATTGAACTTAACCCGAGTGTCCACGGTCACGCCGCAAACACAGTGGGGCTGCAGAAGGGGCTTCCTGCGTGCAGTGCCCTGGCAAAGGTCAGCCCCAGAAAGAGCCGGAACTGCCCTCGCATCCGGCCTCGGCGCAGCCAGAGGTGTTCATTTTTTCAGAGGGAGCTCCTGAGGACCCATCTCAAGTTCAGACAAGGCTCTGGGCACTCCCCTTCCCCTCCAGGAGGTCACTAGCCCTGGTCACCCAGGTGCACCCCCCCCACCTCACCCCACCCCCTCCCCCGGCTAGCCAACTTCCCTGAGCTGCTGGTCTGGGAAGGAAGACCCAGGACTCTACCCCACCCCCACCCCCACTCCCCGACCCCAGCTGGAGCCCGTGTGCCTTTCCTACAGCTAACAGCACCTTTGTCTGCCCATTTCCCTCCCAGGATGGCATGAACTGGGTCTGCAAAAATGTCAACGCAAAGAAGAAATAAAATCGAGACGAATGGAGGCGCAGGAGCTGCGGGAGCCGAATTCGGTCCTGGAAAACACTAATTTGCTGCTTTCTGACCAAATGTTTTTCCATCTGTGTACAGCTACAGCTGTTTGAAGAGAGGGAACAACACAGCTCAAAAAGAATACCCGTCCCAGCAGTAGGTTCAACTGATCTCTGAGGTTCAGTATCATTTTTCAAATAAAGGAATTATATTATTTCCTCTGCATAATTGAAATAGTATTAAATGTCTCAAAGCACATGATTAGCAAATGAGATCTTTTAAATGAGGAAGAGATTGCATTGCAGTTTAGACAATTCCAGTGGGCTCTTGTTTAAAAAAAAAAAAAAAGGAAGAAAAGAAAACGAGGAAGCAGCCGCTTATGCTGAGTTCATTCCTCTACTGACCTGCCCCTTACGTCCCCTCCACGGCTTGGAAACCACAGGCAGCTGTGCTGGTGCTGGTCAGTGACTTACCATCACCAACTGAGCCGGGCTCGGCTGGGGCTGCGAGGCAGGAAGCGGCCAGTGGGGGAGGGGAGAGGGATAGGAGATGATTAAACCGTCTTGTCATGCAGGTAGGAGACTGTGTGTGTAATCCTCACCCTTTGGACAGGGGGAGAAAATCCTTTCTTGCAAACAAGTCACTACAGAAACATACCCCTTCCCCAGCCCCCTCCGCCAGCCACACGAGAAAGCAGATTCTTATGACTTTTGACTGTAATGACATCTGGAATGTAAGGAGAAGTGGGAGGTTTAATTCCAGAAAAATTACAAGGTCCTTAAAAAGCCCTCACACGGAGGGCTCGGGCTGGTGTGCAGCCTTTCTCCAGCTCAGCGGAGCAGGGAGCAGCCGGCTCTGAGATTAGCTGGCTTCTCCCAAGCTGTCCTGGGGAAGAGGTTGCTAAACCCAAAGAATTCCGTGTTTAAATGATCACAATAGGCTGCTGCTATCAGATTTTAAAAATAAATGCAGCTTTGCCGTGAACCTGCTCCACTGAGAAAAGCCAGGCGGATCGATTTTTAGAAGAGATCAATTTTTACCGTGCCAGCAATGGGGGTGGGGTGGGTGGGATGCTCGCTGGGGGAGAGAGGGCGATGGCCGGAGGCGCGCCAGGGAAGCCGCTCGCCCCTGCCTCTCTGGCACAATGTGCCCGCCGTGGACTCACCGGAGGGGGATGCCAGAAGCCTCCTCCTGCCCCACATTCCAGAAAGAGCTTGCTTCCCTAAGCCTTCAGAAAGAAATCCCCAGCTTCAAACATGGCTAAAGCAGGCCAGAGCTCCGCCTGGCTCCTGAATTAAACTCTGTTCCGGGGCCTGAGCTCCGGGGTTTTCAGGGAATGACTAAGACTGTGCAGTGCCTGGTAGGTCCTGGGAGGCGGCCTTCCCAGACCCGCCAGGGCGGCTGTGAGCCCACAGAGGGGCCCACTCAGTACCCAGCTGTTTTCTGGCCCAGAATTACGCAGGAGAGACTGCAGCCTGGCCGGTTTCAAAGACAGGTTAGGGTGAAAGTCATTAACAAAGCCAGCCGGAAAAAGGTGCCCTGGGGTTGCTGTGCACAGGCCTGTAAGGACTTGCAAAACAAAAGAAGGTGAGGGCTTTTTGTTTTTTCTGTCTTTCTTTAAACCATTGAACTGGTTGCTCCCAGCCTCTCCGACTTTGAACAGCAGCAAAGCTGACTGGGAAGGAGGCACTGAGCCCCCCCTTCTTCCAGCCTGGAAGTGCGGCTTCCGAACTTGGAAATTCGTTTTTCCTTCCAGATCGTGCACCGGGGGGTGTTATCTGAAGGGCAGGATGCCTGCCTTGGGGACGGCAGTTCCGGATCCCTGCAGCAGGGGACCCTGACTCTGGCAGTGTGTGGTCTGCGAAAGGTTTTCTTTCTTTTACCACCAACTTAGAGAACCTCCGTCCCCAGGCAGAAGCCACCTGCCCTCTGCTAGCCGCCGCCGCCTCTGGAAACGTTGTGCACATTTGTGTGTCAGCTGAAGGGACAGAGACACTGAGGACGTCACAGTCACACTCTGTCATCTTCCCGTTGAGCCCCGTGGGACCCTCCGGGGGCTTGGGGTAGAGAGAGAGAAGCCTGAAAAACGCAGCGTTGGAAAGCTCCCCTTTGTCAAAGCAAAATGCTTTCAAAGTCCCCTTTGGCCTCCCCCGTGCCACCCCTACCCGTTGTGGCCACGACTAGAAGCCGGAATTTGAAGCTAGACAGGGGAGAACCCTTCGGCCCTCCTCCCACCGGCCTGAGGCTCCCTGCCCACCACATCGGAAAGTGCGGGATGGGGGGAGGGGGGAGGGCAGGGGGCAGGCGCTGGCTGGGGCGGGCGGGCGCGATGGGAACAAGCTGCACTTGTGGGAAAACTCCGGGCCCGCCCCGTGCGGCCGCTTTTGGCTGGATTCCGCACGCCCAGTGCGATGCACCCTTTCCCCTTCACTCTCCCTTGGTTGCTATGGAAACAAGGGTGTCATTGATGTGGGCTGAGCGGGGGAACATGTCGGTGCACAGCTGAGAGCCGGCGATTATGCCGGCGGTGAGCAGCGTGCGAGGTCCGGCAGCCCGCAGCCCCCTCGGCCGCTGGGAGCCCCGGCCTCCCTCCAGCCCCCTTCGCGCGCTCCTGGCTCTGGACAGATCTCTGTATTCCCCTCTGGACTGAAGTGCCGGCTATTTTTGTGCTGCTCGGCGCCCCACCCTCCCTGTTGGCCGCTCCTTATCCGGCCTGGCCTGGAGGGCGACACCACGTCACCGGGCCAGGCTCGGCCCTCCAGGCCAGGCAGAGTTGTCTCGATTCTGCTGTCCTTTCTCCTCAGGGACCCATCCTCACTCCCTTTTATTTTTAGCTCTGCGCTCCATGTGGTTTCAGAGTTCAGTGTGATCCATCGAAAGGTTCTTTTTTTATCGTCCCTTTTGAAAATGATAATCAAAGGAAGGGACGTGGTGTTTGGTCATGTGGAAAACTCAATGTATAATTTAGCCGTCTGTCAAAAACCCGACAAATAAAATGTAGCCGAGACGAAGGCTGCCTGGAATGTGTGCGCGCCGGCCAGGCTCCCAGGGGCCTGCCAGGGCCGGGCTTCCTCCAGGAAGGCTCCACCAGTCACCCTTTCTGAGGCCCCGCCTACTCGCCTGCCCTGCATGCTCGTGGGGTGGCACTGGCTCCACTGTGCAGGTGGGGAAACTGAGGCTTTGGCTTCGGTGAAGATCACAGGACTAATCAGCACAGCTGGGGCCTGGACCCCAGGTCTGCGTGCTCAGCAAGCTGCCACCTCTGAACGGGACGCAGTGCCCGGCCTGCTGCTACGCCCCTCTGGCCTGGGGTCTCCTCTGACCGTCACTGGCTCCCTGTCCCAGAGCTGGGTGTTCTGTCCTCCCAGCAGGACAGCCGTAGATTTTTGTACCAGTCTTGGCACAGGGCCAGCCCCGCAGATGGGAAACTGGGGGAGGACATGATGGAAAAGTTAGGACGGGCAGACAAACTCGTGTTACCTGGCACCTAACACTGGGCCCTCTGGCTGGAGAGGGAAAAGACTCATCCAGGGTCACACAGTGGGTGACAGAGTTGGCAGCGGCCCATGGCTCTGCCCTCTGGAGCAGAAGGTTGCACCCTCCTCCCGACAGCAGCCTCCCTTGGGCTGAGCACAGATAACAGCCCGCCGGCCCCAAGGCCCGCCTTGAAGGCGAGAGCCATTGGCAGAGCTGGAGGAGGCTACAGGCAGGAGGAGCAAGAAGGTCTGGGCCGGTCAGGTAAGTGGCAGGGTATTCACTTACCTTGGATTTCAGATAAACGGCAGGTTTTAATCAACCGTATTCCTGGCATTATTTGGGACATCCTTAATAATACTAACTAAATAAAACCTCAGGGTGGACATTGTGGCCCAGTGGGTTAAGCAGCTGCTTCGGATGCCCGCATGTGCCACGCTGGAGAGCCCAGTCCATGTCCGGCTACTCCAGCTTCCTGCTAATGTGCATGGGAGGCAGAAGATAATGTCCCAAGAACGGACTTGGGTTCCTGCCGCCCACATGGGAGACTGGATGAAGTTCCTGGCTCCTGGCTCCTGGCTTTGACCAGCCCAATGCCAGCAGTTACAGGCATTTGGGGAGTGAACTAGAGGACAGAAGATTCTCTCTCTCTCTCTCTCTCTCTCTCTGCCTTTCAAATAACTAAATCTTTTTTTAAGCAACTGTTTATCTGAAATTCAGATTTAACTTGCTATCCTAGTTCTTCGTCTTGTTTCACTAAATCTGACAACCCTACCCAGGACTCCCTGCTCAATTAAGGGATGCTACAACACAATTAGGAAGTGTTTTCTTAGGAGCCAGAGAGACCTGGGGTTCAATCCCTGCTCATCCCTAACCCTGCTCTGTGACAGCGGGCAAGCCACTTACTCTCTCTGAGTCCTACCTTTTCATCTGTGAAATGGGTGAGGTAAGAGAGAGATGTAAATAAACTACCCCAATCTAGGGCAGTATCTAGCATATAGTAGGAACACTCTGTTCTCCTTCTCTGACCTGTAAAATGAGCTAATAACCATCTCGTGGAGTTGTCAGAGGAACAGATAAGATTATGCATAGGAGCCAGTGCTGTGGAGTAGTGGGTGAAGCTGCCGCCTGTAGTGCCGGCATCCCATATGGGTGCTGGTTGAAGTGCTGGCTGCTCCACTTCCTATACAGCTCTCTGCTATGGCCTGGGAAAGCAGTAGAAGTGGCCCAAGTCCTTGGAACCTTGTACCCGTGCGGGAGACCTGTAAGCAGCTCCTGGCTCCTGGCTTTGGATTAGCTCAGCCCCAGCCATTGTGGCCAATGGGAAGTGAACCAGCAGATGGAAGATGTCTCTGTCTCTCTCTCCCTCTCTCTCTCTCTCTGCCTCTGTAACTCTGCCTTTAAAATAAATAAATAAATCTTTTAAAAAAAAAGATGTATATGGGTAGGCATTGTGGCATGGATGAAGCCACTGCCTGGGACATGCACATCCCATATTGCAGAGCCTGGTTTGAGTCCTGGCTCCTCTGCTTCTGATCCAGCTTCCTGCTAATGCACCTGGGAGACAGCAGATGATAATCCCAGTATATGGGTCCCTGCCAAACCATGTGGAAGACTGGATTGAGTTCCTGGCTCCTGGCTTTGGCCTGGTGCAGCCCTGGCTATGTGGGCATGTGGGGAGTAAACCAGAGGATGGAAGATCTCTTTCCTTCTCTCTTGGTTTCCTGTTCTCTCTCCATCACTCTTTCAAATAAATAAATAAATACATCTTGTCTAAAAAAAGGCGATGCCTCTATAGTGCCTCGTAGATGCGAAATCACTGGTAGCTATTATAATAACTGGCCGAAATTCTGGAATTCAGGCTTTCCCGGGCCCCCAAGAATTCCTCCCTCCCCACATGGCTTAGTGACTTTCAAGGCAACAAACACTGGGCCAGCAGCCTTCCCGGAGGGGCTGGCTGCCCCCTTCTCTCAGGCTCCCAGGCTGCCCCTGCCACACCTCCTACAATTAGACTTGTGAGTAGGGACAGGCTCTTGTCACAGTCTCCGGATTGGCTCGGGGCAAAAACACAGTTTAGCAGTCAGTCAAGCTGCATTTTAGGGCCTCTGTTGCTCTCGCCCCCCTCGTCCCCCTTAATTGCAATCTGTTCTGTAATTCCTTTTTCCAACACTGCAGAACACAGAGGAGCTGCAGCCACGGGAGCAGGCAGGCAGGAGGAGCGCTCCCATTCCCTGCAGTGAACCTGCTGGCCCAGCGCTTCAGTGCAAGGGGGTCTGTGTGTGTCCAGAACTAACCACACACATGGACATGAGGCGATACAGCCTGCAGCCAGGCCCCCACAGTGTCACGGGGTTGGGGGGGATCGTTAGGGAGGTACCCACTTGTATGAGGTACTTCACAGCTATTTAATCCTCGCAAGGACATTTGTAACTGTAGGTGTGACTTACACCTGGGCATCGGGGCTCACAGACGGTGAATCCCTTGCTGGCGGTTAAGGTCCTAGCCCATATCAGAGTGCCTGGGTTCAACACTCCAGCTTCCTACTGATGCACACAAGGGAGGCAGCGGGTGAGGCTCAAATACTTGGGTCCCTGCTACTTACACGGGAAACCCAGATGAAGTTCCTTCTTCCTGGCTTTGGCCTGGCAGGGCCAGCCTGGGTTGTTGCAGACATTTGGGGAGTGAGTCAGAGGATAGGAGCTACCCCTCCGTATGTGTGTGCGCGCGTACGCATGCGCGTGTCTGTCTGTCTCTAAAAGAAAAGATCACACAGGAAGAACAAGGCAGAGGCAAGATTTGAACCCAAATCAGTTGGACTGCTGGGCCCAGACCTGCTGCTGGGGTACGTTTCCCTTTTGTTTTTTTTTTTTTTTTTAAGAGTTTTTATTTTTATTTATTTTTTGACAGGCAGAGTTAGACAATGAGAGAGACAGAGAGAAAGGTCTTCCTTCCTTCCGTTGGTTCACCCCCAAAATGGCCGCCACAGCCGGCACACCGCACCGATCCGAAGCCAGGAGCCAGGTGCTTCCTCCTGGTCTCCCATGCGGGTGCAGGGCCCAAGCACTTGGGCCATCCTCCACTGCACTCCCGGGCCACAGCAGAGAGCTGGACTGGAAGAGGAGCAACCCGGACAGAATCCGGCGCCCCAACCGGGACTAGAACCCGGTGTGCCGGCGCCGCAGGCAGAGGATTAGCCTAGTGAGCCACGGCGCCGGCCCCCTTTTGGTTTCTAAGCCACCCTCTGAGAAGGAATCCTGGACAGAGAATGGAGAGGCACGATTTTTGTCCCAGGGACAAAAAGCCTTTGCTAAAGACATGAAATGTTAATGGCAGAACGCAGAGCAAGCAGAGTCCAGGAGGGGCGGGGGGACTTTGCTTGCTCACCTGACATCGAAAGCTTCAAGGTGGGGGCAGAACTCACATCTGGCTAAACAAACTGCTACCTCTTTAGCAATTCTCCATCCGATCTGATCCTCTTATTAGCCCTAGTCTCTCGACCCCAGATGAGAATTTGTGACCTGAGGCTCACAGAGGTGCGCCTCTTGCTTAGCATTGCACAGCTGGGTGGTGAGCACTTGGTGCAGTGAAGAGACACTTGATCCCACATCTCAGTGCTGGTTCAAGTCCTGGCTCCTCTGCTTCCTGCTAATGCATCCTGGGAGGCAGCAGGTGCCCGCTCAAGTTCTTGGGTCCCTGTCACCCACGTGGGAGGTCCAGATTGAATTCTGGGCTTCTCGCTTTAGCCTGGCCCAGCCCCAGCTGTTGTGGGTATTTGGGGAGTGAACCAGAGGATAGACGATCTCACTCTGGGGGCTGGTGCTGTGGCTTAGAAGGCTAAGCATCTGCCTGCAGTGCTGGCATCCCAAATGGGCACCCGTTCAAGTCCTGGCTGCTCCACTTCTGATCCAGTTCCTTGCTATTGCACCTGGGAAAGCAGTGAAAGATGGCCCAAGAACTTGGGTCTCACACCCATGTGGGTGCAGAGAAGAACTTCCCAGAAGTTCCTGGTTCCGGGCTACTGGCTGCTGGCTTTGGCCTGGCCCAGCCTTGGCCATTGTGGCCATTTGGAGAGTCAGAGGATGGGAGAGATCTATCTATCTATCAATTATCTATCTATCTATCATCTAGCTCTCCGTATTTCTGCCTTTCAAATCAATCAATCAATCTTTTAAAAATCTAATTCTTGGGGCCGGCGCTGTGGTGCAACAGGTTAAGACCCTGGCCTAAAATGCAGGCATCTCATACGGGCACCAGTTCTAGTCTCGGCTGCTCCTCTTCTGATCCAGCTCTCTGTTGTGGCCTGGGAAAGCAGTAGAAGATGGCCCAAGTCCTTGAGCCCCTGCACCCACGTGGGAGACCCGGAAGAAGCTCCTGACTCCTGGCTTCAGATTGGCGCAGCTCCAGCCGTTACAGCCAATTGGGGAGTGAACCATCGGTTGGAAGACCTCTCTCTCCTCTCTTTCTGCCTCTCTTCTCTCTATGTAAGTCTCTGACTTTCGAATAAATAAATCAAAAATCTTTTTAAAAAATCTAACTCTGTAAATAATTTTTTAAAAAGAATTGGCTTGACTGGGGTTCCTGTGGACCCTTGCTAGAAAGTCCAAGTCCAGCTTTCTCCAAAAGGCCATCCTGGCTACCAAGCAAGGCCTGTAACTGCCGGTGCAGCTGAGAATGGGGCACCATGAAACAGGGAGGTGGGCAAGTGGGACTCACTCTGTCACCCTCCTCAGAGCTTCCAAGCTCCTTCCCCAGGGTCCCAGAGTTGGCTGCTCTGGAGGCCACCAGCAGATGGGGGAGGGCAGCTCCACCCTCACACCGATGGATGCCCTGGGGAGGCTGCTGCAGTTTGGGTCCTGGCGGGCACGGCCTGCCCCCTTTCCCACTCAGGCCTCAGCAGCCCCAGAGCCCATTTAGACCTCCAGAGGGGAACTAGGAGGAGATGGCTGACTGCGGAACAGACATGGGGACTCCGTCTACCCAGTCTCTTTGCCATGTGAGCAGAGTGCGTGATCCTGAGACTAGAGAGGCCAGTGGCAGGGGCCGGGCTGACCTCGTCAGAGAGGACACCCTGCACCAGGGTACCAGGTGTGACATGTGCCGTGAGCCCCTCATCGAGTGCCCTTTTGTGCAGGGCCTTGCCCATCCCACCAGCTCGACCCCTCCCTGGGCCAGGCTCTCACACACACACACACCCCCACAACCCAGGCTGCCGTCGCACCTGGACTCCCTGCCCTTGGGAACTGGAACTCAAGCAGGTCGAGATCCTGAAGAACGGTCCTGCACAGAGACCCCTGGGCCCCTTGAGTTCTGTCTGGGGACATGAGCAAGCTTGATCTGGGGCTTCAGTTTCAGCAGGACTTCCCATGGAGCCAGCAGAGGACAGGGCCACGCGGTTTTCCTGCCTGGTGACCACAGGTGACTTTTGAAAACAAAAAGACGAGAAGCTTAGGTTTGGAAGCCACGGCCTGTCTGGGGCCCACGGGGTCCAGTCCAGCCCAGCTCTCCCCTCTTCCTTCCGTCCCCTGCGGAGGGTGGGTGGGGATAGGGTGCAGCCAGGGTGTCCCCCTGACTTACTTCCCAGGCCCTTCCCACCCCGACATCTCCAGATCTGGCCAAGCAGTGGGTTGGGAGAAGGAGGGAGGAAGGGGCGTTCAGGGGCTGGCAGGCTGAGCCAGGCAGAGATGGGGTGTCTGCACAGCTGCAGGCGGCCCCCCTGCCCTGGGTCTGTGAATGGGCGCATCGCCCCCTCCGCCCGCCCGCCTGCTTCTGGAACAGTTGGTCCTAATGAACACGAAGCAGGCAGGGCAGCTGTGTGCATTATCCATATGCATGGGGAGGGGTCTGTTTATCCTCACATCCCACCCCGCCCTGCAGCTGCTGCCATCCCCTGCGCCAGGAGGGTGAGTAGGCTCCAGGGCCTGGGCTGCACTCAGGCCCCCTGGGCCCCTCCTCTCCCTCCCCAACCTACGCCCACAGTCTTCACTTGACCCATTTCGGAGGCAGAAGTTGGTGTGTGTGTGTGGGAGAGAGAAAGGGGAGCGTGAACGGCGTCCTCCGCATTGGTGCCTTTGACTTCCTCTGAAGCATCTTGATTGCGGACGCTCAGTGGCATCTCGCTGCCAGCACTCCCTCAGCAGCTTCCGGCTCAGCGCCGCCTCCTCCCTGGAGCCGGGATTTTCTGCTGACTCGGGCTCGTGGCTGGCTGGCAGGGGAGGAGAAGGCCTGATCCAGGCTCCCACCCCTTGGCTGAGCAGCAGGGCCTGAGGGCTCAGCCTCCGTGCCTCCTGCTCCCTGGGCTAGATTCGGTCTGCGCCTCGCAATCCCACCTCTTGGTTCACTTGGACCCCCTCACTGGCTTCCTCTTAGCCATCTGGTCCCCTGGTACCTGGCTGTGCCTCCCCTTCATGCAGCTGCTGGGAGGGGTTAGACTCAGGGTCTAAGTTGCCTCTTGGGGCACCACATCGTGAGTGCCCGGTTCAAGTTCTTGTTCCATTGTTTCCAAACCAGTTTCTTGCTGATGCAGCTTGGGAGGCAGCAAGATATGGCCCAAGTGCTTAGGCCCTTGCCACGCACATGGAAGACCCTGCGGAGTTCTAGGTTCTTCCTGGCTATTGTGGGCATCTGGGGAGTGAACCAGTAGATGGAAAATCTTTCACTTTGCCTTTCAAGTAGGTGAGAATGAATAAATAGCATTAAAATGTTTAAGGGAGCCGGCTTTGGCACCAGCATCCCATATGGGCGCTGGTTCAAGATCCAGTTGCTCCACTTCTGATCCAGCTCTCTGCTAGTGTGCCAGGAAAGCAACAGAAAATGGCCCAAGTGCTTGGGCCCCTGCCACCCATGTGGAAGTCCCGGATAAAACTGCTGAATCCTGGCTTTGGCCTGGCCCAGCCCTAGCTGTTGTGGCCATTTGAACTGGCGAATGGAAGGTCTCTCTGTCTCTGCCTCTCTGTGTAACTCCTTCAAATAGCTAAATCTTTTAAAAAATGTTTAAATATAAATTAAAAAATAAGTACAGTGCAGCTCCTGAGTTCCTGCTCAACCCTCTGAGGACCTGTGCCATGGGACATTAAGCTCAAAGTGTTTATCCTGTCATCCAAAGCCTCACTGGGCTGACCCCAAGCCTTTTAAAAAAATTATTCATTTTCATTTATTTGAAATGCATAGATACAGAGAAACAGAGGAGAGACCTTTCACTCGCTGGTATACCCCCCAACTGTTACAACAGCCCAGTTGGGCCAGGTAAAGCCAGGAGCCAGCAACTCCATCTGGGTCTCCCATGTGGGTGGTTAGGAACCTTAAGTATTTCAACCATAATCTGCTGCCTCCCAGAGTGTGCTTTAGCAGGAAGCTAGATCAGAAGCAGAGTGGCTTGGACTCGGATGTACAATGCCAGTGTCCTCACAAGTGGCAGTTTAACCTGCCTTTTATTTTACATTTTAAAATATTTATTTATTTCTTTGAAAGTTACAGAGGGAGAGGAGAGGCAGAGAGAGATCTTCTTTCCACTGGTTCACTCCTCAAATGGCCACAACAACTGGGGCTATGCTGATCCAAAGCCAGGAGCTTCCTCTGGGTCACCCACATGGGTGCAAGGGCCCAAGCACTTGGGTCATCCTCCACTGCTTTCCCAGGTGCATTAGCAGGGAGCTGGACTGGAAGTGAAGTGGCTGGGACTTGAACTGACACCCACATGGGATGCTGGCACTGCAGAAGACACATTAACCTGCTTTTTATTTTTTAAGATTTTATTTTTACATTTATTTGAGAGGTAGAGTTATAGAAAGAGGGAGAAACAGAGAGAAAGGTCTTCCATCTGTTGATTCATGCCCTGAATGACCACAACAGCTGGAGCTGGGCTGATCTGAAGCCAGGAGCTTCTTTCGGGTCTCCCACTTGGGTGAGGGGTGCCAAGGACTTGGGCATTCTTCTGCTTTCCCAGGCCACAGCAGAGAGCTGGATCTTAAGAGGAGCAGCCGGGACTAGAACTGGCACCCATATGGGATGCCGGCACCGCAGGCTTAGCCCACTGTGCTACAGTGTTGACCCCAACCTGCTTTTTAATAGACTTGTCAACTATGAACTCCACACATACCCTGTGCTCCAATGAGCTCTCTGCACAGTATCCCACAAGTTCACATCCTCCCTGGGATGTTGGCCCCTTTTGTGCTCCTCTAATGCCTCTGTTAGGGTGATTCAAGTTCTATCTCCCCAAGAAGATGGTCTGGTGCTCCCCAGCTCACAGGGCTCCACTGTGAAACTCCTGGAGTCATGCCTCGCCTGGGCCTTGGGCACGCATGAATCCATGCACACCTGCATGCAGCAACTCCTCTTGAGCACAGGCCAGGTGCTCGGGATGGCTTGTGTCCTGGCCTGCTCCCTCGCTGCCTCTCTCTGCTCCTCACTCACTCCCCTGTGCCCCAGCACTGTTCTCAGGCACATTCGCCCCCTGACTGCCCCTGACATGAGAATCTTCTCTCTGCCTGCAGACTCTTGTTCCAAATAGTCCTGAATTTGCCCTCTCGTATGCTTGACAATTCTGCTCAGTAAAGCTGACCACAAACACCTCCCTAGAGAACTTCCATGCTGAGAGTGAGGTTTTGACTCAGTGGCTAAGCCGCTGCTTGGCATGCCTGCGCCTCCCATATTGGAGGCCGGGTCTGAGTCCCAGCTCCACTTCCAATTCCACCTTCCTGCTACGGCACACCTGGGAACAGCAGATGATGATGCTCTAGCACTTGCATTTCAGCCACCCATACGAGAGGGCTAGACTGAGTTCTCATCTCTCTCTCTCTTTTTAATTTATTTATTTATTGCAAAGGCAGAGTTATAGAGGGAGGGGGAGACGGAGAGAGAGAGAGCGGGGAGCAGAGGGAGAGGGAGGAGAGGGAGGGAGAGAGAGTCTTCCATCCACTGGTTCACTCTCCAAATGGCCGCAGTGGCCAGAGCTGTGCTGATCTGAAGCCAGCTCCTACATGGGTGCAGGAGCCCGAGGACTGGGCCATCTTCTACTGCTTTCCCAGGCCATAGCAGAGAGCTGGATCAGAAGTGGGGCAGTCGGGACTTGAACTGGTGCCCATAGGAGATGACAGCACTGCAGGCAGCAGCTTTGCCCGCTATGCTGCAGCATCGGTCCCACGTTCCCATCTCTTGATTTTGGCCTGGTCCAGCCTTGGCTGTTGCAGGCATCTGGGGAGTGAACCAGCTGATTTTGGAACATCTCTGTCTCTTTCAAATTAAAAAAAAAAAAAAAAAAATCCATGCCTGCTTCCTCACCCCGCTGATGTTCCCTAACCATCCCCCACCACCACTTCGTTTTCCTTCACAGTACTGAGCCCCCGTGCAAGTGAACTCAAGTGCTGTTTGTTATCCAGCCCTGCCCCACTAGAGGATCTGCTCCACAGCGGCAGAGACTTGGATTTGCTGACGGCGTTCCAACACTGGAGCAGTGCCTGGCGCTAGAAGGAGGAGTTCAAGAAGCATCCGCTGAATGAACAAATGAAACAGGCACCGTGATAGGCTCTGAAAAACATCCAAAACGCCCTCTGGGACTCACAGCCTCCTTGGACCTGTTAGCCATGCACCTGGTGACCTGTCAGGTGAACCATTAGCTTAAATACCAAGCACGCTGGGCCAAAGGCAGGTGAGCCTTGCGAGAACTCTCAGTGTCTGAAAGCCACACGAGAGTCGATGCTTCCCAGGTGTCGCCCGTTCCTTCTCCACTGCCCTCTGCAGAGGGGGAAGCAGGCCGCACGGAGGCTGAGACTCCGAGGCCAGACGAAGAGGTCACCAAGTCCAAAGCCACTGGTGCACGGAAGCATGCAGGCTCTTGGAGGGCCGACTCCAGCAGACGGTCTTGTGGGTGGAGCCTGGGGCGCCACAGCTGGTGGGGAGGGGGCATTTGGAGACCACAAGCTGCCTATTTGCATTGGTGCTCCCTCCCTGCCCAGTACCCTGTAGCAGGCACACAGGGACAGTGTCTGATGACAACTTCCAAGTCACAGCTGGCAGCCGGGACCTCCACTTGTCAGATGACTCACCGCCACTTGCTCCAGGTGGACCAGCAGACCACACCGCCCTTAACACTCAGTTCTCGGAACTTTCCACTTCTGACCTGCAGTCCTGCATGTCGCCCTCTGGCACCTCACCCCCTCCCCCACTCCCACCCCCACCCTACAAGCAGTGAGCTACCCACCTGTCACCCGCTTGCCTCAGTGCAAATTGTGAAAAATAACCTATGGCACAGAGCAGATGGGTTCTCTCTCAAGAAAGACCCAATTACTGAAGATCTAGTGCAAGGAGAAGTCATAAATATCCCAGTTTGCTGCAGCTGAGAAGAATTAACCACACAGCAATTAAGGAAACTGGTCTCCCGTGGAGGAGGCATTCCAAGATACTGCCCCCCCCACGCCTGCTCCCACTGCAGGACTCTGGAAGAAGTCCACTGCCATGTCCACCTTAGAAATGCAGAACAGGAGGGCTTCAGGGAAGCCGCTGTCCCGCAGGGTGAGCCCACGTCCCAGGGAGAGTATGGCAGAGACCAGGGCTCCGGCCCTCGGATTCCACTTCTTACTCGGAAGAACACACACTGTGAAAACGTTGTCTTGGGGTTGTGAGCCTTCTGTCCCCAGAATTCCAGCACAGACCAAATACCCCCACACCCCCACTCTGGAGAGAATAAAGTCTCTGGGAGCCGGTGGGAGGCATAGTGTTGGGGAAAGAAGGAGACACTGAGAGAAGGGGCTGACGGTCCTGGGCCAGCCCCTTTCCCACCACCAGTGCCTGCACCTGAGCTGCCTCTGCCCCACACTCAGATGTTTCTCACTGCCTCCAGCCTCCAAAGATGATTCTGGAACCCCAGGATCTTGCCCCAAAACCTCTGCTGCATACAGGAAAGGGGCAACCCAAGGCTGTCCTCAGTTTCTTTCCTTGCCTCAACTCAAAGCCACAGGTCTAAGGGACCCCAGGTCTGCAGACCGCTGTTTTTCTCAAGCACCTCCGAGGACGTCTCCCCAAACCTCACCGGGGGACCCTCCCCTCAAAAGAGGTGCCAAGACGCCAGGAACCCTGGCTCGACCTCCCTTCACTCACTCCCTGCCTCCCAGTCCACCCAGACTTGACAGGATGCAGAGGTGGAGCATCAAACCAGTGCTGGGTTTGTCCCCCACCTCCGGATGGGAAAAGATGAAGGCGTCTGCGGTGGTGAGTGGGTGGGTGCGAACAGGCCTTGCCACGGCCCAGAAGTGAGGGTAGAGGGCAGGCCCAGTTTGGAAACGGGTCCCTGGGGCACTGGCTCTATGGTCAGCCTTCCAGGGTGCTCCTACTCTCCATCCCAGCTCCCAGGGTGCCTTTCGAAGAGCTGAAGGGGCTTTGATCTGGGGTCCACCTGGCCAGAAACACTAGGAGCAGCCCATGCCCTAGGCCTCGCCCCCAGCAATCTGCACGCCCTCCTGGATGCAGAGCTGTTTCCGGCAGCCGCAGGGGCGCTCCCAGCCCCCCGCCTTGCAGCTGTTCCCCAGCTGCTCGGCCCCACCCCAGAGACAGCTGGGAGAGAGGCAGAGGGAGGGGCCGGCTCGGGGCCCAGCTGCTCAGCTCCGGGTGGGGCCGGGGAGGGCAGCGACATGAAAGAGCCGGGGGCCGCAGGGGCGGCAGCGGAGGAAACTCCCCGGTGGTAGCCTCCTCGCACATCTGGGCCGCAGGAGCCGCCGCCCCCGTCTGTGGGACCGAGATGCAGTTGGATCACCAGCCCTTCCCGGAAAGGGGAGGCGTGACTGCCTGCAAAGGGAAGGCGGGTGGTGCAAGTCTGCACCTGTGGGTGCGGCCGGTCCTCAGCTCCCTCTCAGGGCCTGTGTCCTGGCGCGGCTTTCTGGGCCTCCCCTGCCCCTGCCCCCTTTGGGAGGTGAGTGACAGCTGCTCCTACAAAGCCAGGGACAGCTGGGTGGCTGGGGACAGCTGGAAGGGGTTAGCGTCTCCCCGCTTCCCTGGCTGTCCAGCAGCCCAAGCCACTGCTTCCTCCACAGCTGTGTGCCTGATTGTCTGGGGTGGGCTTCAAAGCTGAAGGCTTTGGTCCCCTCTGTATCTCAGCCTGGTAGATGCACCTGGAAAAAGGACCTCTCCCACCAGCCAACACAAAACTTGGCCACGTGGAAAAGCTCAGTCCATGGTTCCCGACTCAGTGTAGTGCGTCCTGGGGTTCCTGACGACAGGGGACAGGGACAGCGAGTCTGGAGCTGACGGAGGTGCCTGTTGGACCGCAGCACCAGCCATCTGCCCCCTCCCCTTAGCCCTACACGGGTGAGGGGAAGAGAAGGCTCTGGCTGCCTGCCAGACTGGGGAGAGGGCCCGCTGAAGCAAGGGGCTCCCCAGAGGACAGGAGGGCAGAAGTTCCCAGCAGGACAAGACTGTGGTTTGGTCCCGTATCATATCTCCTGCCGGGTGTGGAAGCACCAGTGAGGCTGACAACTGGCCCTGTTCAAGGCTTCCTGGTGCTGCCCAGACAAGGGGCAAGAGAACCAGGCACCCAGAAGGGCTGCCCCTCCCACTAATATGGGAGGCCATGGGCTGCCTCCACAGCAGACCCAAGGGAAGCATCAGGCAATACATTGGAACCTTTTTAAGGATTGGGCCCCTCCATGTGCCAGTCCCTCTTCCTCTCTAGGGGGTCTCTGACAAGCAGCAGGCAGGACCCTGGCCAGCCCCTCCTGGCTGCACTTGTCAAACCTCAGCATGTATTAGATTACCAGAAGCTAAAATTTCAAATTTCCTGGGGTGGAGTTCCACTGAGTCGAAGGTGGGTCTCAGGCATCAGCCTTTGAACAAGCTCCCAAGACGTGCTCGAGACCTTGGAGAAATTCTGCCAAGGGAGGTGGGCTGGCATCTTCATCTTGCTCCCCCACGTCCACCCCTCCCAGGGCCAGAGCCCGGAGACATGGGAGAGGCTAGAGCTGGGAGGCGCCCTCCCCACTGGGGGCCAAGGCCCAAACAGATGAAATCCCGAGGGGTCAGCGCTGGCCTTCTAGGGCAGTACAGTGCTTGGCATGCAGTGTGTACTCGACAAGTCTATGTGGGCAGAAGAGGCACCCTTTGCAAGACTCACAGGAAGGCCTTTCTCCTTGTCCTAGCTAAGAGCACACGGGCAGAGCCTTGGAGATGCCCGGGCCCCTGGAGCACAGGGCTGGGCCTGGGAGCCCCTGGGCGAAGACTTGTCAGTAAAGCCAAGGTCAAGTAGCCGTGGTCAGTACCTGAGGAACGGGCGTTCACAAGCCTGCCTCAGCTAGACTTAGGAGGGCAGAAGCAAGGCCAGGGCAGGGGCTTCTGTCCGCAGAGAGCCACCCCCACACCAATGCCCGCAGGTCGCAGGCCTGTGGGTGCTGGGGGAAGAGGCGAGCAGGCAGAGGGACTGCGCCAGCATGTTTATTAGAAGGTTGGATTTCGATGTGTGCTCTAGACAGAATACAGAATGAATACCTGCGCCTTGAGAACAGGAAGTCCACGACTCATACAAAGTGCTCACTACAGGAAGTTGCTGTGTCAAAATCCAGGCAAGGACCCAACTTGGGGCAGCTCCTCCTCCTCCTCCACTGACCTTCACAAGGGCTGTGCTATTGGTGTTTTATTTATTTATTTCTTTTATTATTATTAATATTATTATTATTTGCTTTTGCTGTGGTCACTCTCATTGGCAGAGTTCCTTTTCCCCTTTCCTGGACGTGGGTTCCTGTCTTTAAAAGACTCCACTCTGAGGCTGAAGGTGCCAAAAGCTGCTTGAGAAGCCGCCTTTGAACTCCGTCTGGGAAGATGGTGAGAAGGAAGCAGGAGAGATCACTCTTGATTTTAAAAAATTAAAAGAAAAAAAAAAAAAAGTCCCACAATCTACAGGTCATTCCTTACTCCATCAGTGATGAGACTGCCCGAAAGAAGAGGAGAAACAGGCCGGTGCCCTGGGCCTTCCTCCAGGGCCAGGTGAGGAGGGTTGGCCCGGCTGGAGCGGAAGCTGAAGCTCCTTCCGGCCGTGGGGGTGTGAAGGGGAAGGAGTGGAAGGGAAAAAGGAGAGACAGAGAGAGCTCAGCGCCTTGGAACGGACACTCCCCCCACTTCCAGGCCCACCTGCTGCCTGGCCCAGGCCCAGGCCAGCTCCCACTGCCTCCTGAGTCCAGGAGATTAAAAAAAAAAAATTGAAACCCCAAACAAAACAAAATCCAAAAAAAAAAAAAAAAAAGGACGGGGTGGGGGGGTGGAAGAGGCAGGGGAGGAAAGGAAGGTAGGAGGGCAGGTCTCTGGATGCAGAATCCCCGAGCCACCGGGGCCAGGGCAAGACTCCCCAGCGCCCGCCGCCTGCGTGGCGTTAGCTCGTCACGTAGTGTTTGGTGGATGGCTGCCCATACACCCTGTAGAAATCCTGGTGGCCGGGCTGCTGGGAGGCATCGAGCCAGTCTCTGACCGCCAGGCCGGGAAGGGACTGGGGGACGGAGGGTGCAGGCGGGAGCGGGTGTGAGTACTCCTGCGAGGGCACTGTCCAGGGAAAGTGGCCGGAGCGGGGGTAGGGCTGGTGGCCGCCATGGTTGGCCACGGAAGAACAGTAACAGTTGTCCACAGAACAGACGAGAATCTTGCGGCCGCCATACTGAGGGAGCATGGGCTGCTGGGCGGCGGAGCCGTTGGGGTACTGCGATGGGGGGAACACAGGACTTGAGTGTACTGGTTGGGCGCCACCTGGCAGGGCCACCAAGTGCTGGGTGGAGCTGCAGGGCCCCAGGGGCTGCCCAGACTGGCCCTCGCCGCTGGCTGCACCTGCCGCCCCGTACTGGCTGCCCACAGGGCCCGGCGACGTCTCTAGGAAGCTGGCCTCTGGGAAGGCCGTTGAGTGCTTGCGCTTTTCTGCCCCAGAGCTGCTCACACCACAGGGGTACAGGGGGACGCTCTGCAGGAAGGGCACCGGCGTGCTGAAGGGGCCTGCGGAGAGTGGGGGGCCAAAGTTGCCAAGGCTCCCACCCCACGCAACCCAGGTCTCCTCCCCCTGGTCCTTTACATCTGTAGGGCCAAACACGCTACATCTCGGTGAACCCTTACCCCTCATGCTGAAACACTATTATTACCCCCACTTTATAGCTGGAGAAACTGAGGCTAAGGGAGGTACTATCACTGCCCAGGGAATCACAGCTAGAAGTAGCAAAGCCAGGGCATGAAAAGGTCTGTAGTCCACACTGGCTCTCAGAGGGAGGTCCTGGCATTCACCCCACCCCAGGCTCCCTCCCTTCGACGGAGGACCTCATCCTCACCTTCCAGCATCTTCCGCAGCTGCTTCTCCTTCTTGGCCACCTCGTTCAGGAAGAGCTTGGAGTTCAGGTGGCCAATCTTGGGAGGAGAAAGGCTGCTGCCTGTGCAGGTCTGGGTCCTGGGGGCAGTGGACGGGGCATCTTCTGTGAGGAGGGATAACCCTTGAGCCCGCCCCCCACCCCCTGTGGGCCTGGCCACCTGCTCACCTGTCCATTAGGATTTTCACAGACTTGGTGTTCTGGAAGGGGAGAAAGGTCAGTCAGTGCAAACAGCAGCATAGGGGGAGGGGGACTAAAAGCTGTCCCACCCTCCCTCCCCCAGGCAGGGCTAACCACCTGATACTAGCCAGAATGTGGCAGGGGAGGGCCACCACTAGTTTTGGAAATACAAATGGCTAATATTTACTGGGCACCTCCATGCCATTCCAAGTGCTTTCTACACATTCATTTCACCCACACAATTACCTAAGAGGCATTCCACTGGCCCTTGACCTCGTGTCTGTAGACTCTGGGGCCAGACGTGTTTTTGAAATTTGGTATTTTTTGGATTTTTAAATTTATTTTCATTTACTTGAAAGGCAGAGCGACAGAAAATTAGATATCTTCCATCTATTGCTTCACTCCCCAAAATGCCTGCAACAGCCAAGGCTGGGCCAGGCCCAAACCAGAAGCAGGTAACCCCATTCAGTCTCCCATGTGGGTGGCATGGGCCCAAGCATTTGAACCAACATCTGCTGCCTCACAGGATGCATTAGCAAGAAGCTGGATAAAAGGAGTAGCTGGAACTTGAATGGCGCCCCGGTATGGGATGCAGGCATTTCAAGTGGCGGCTTTACCTGCCATACCACAACACCCACCTTGAATTTTCTGAATTTTAGAAGGATGAAATATTGTGACCACGCCACTTATTACAAATCACCCCCAGCAGAGCACCATAATCCAATACATCAACATTTCTGCAGCAAAAGTTGTTTGCATTTTCATAGCAAGTGGAGTAAAGAAAGACAATAAACTGCTCAATATCAGTTCTGGTCAATTTCTGTTATCAAATGAGTTGCCAAATTGTTTCCTTTTAAGTTTTCAGTGATTTCTAGAATCTGGAATTGTGGATAAAGGACAGGAGATCTAAGTCATACACCCCATCGAGAGAATGAGGCACAGGGAACATCACTGACTTGCCCAGAACCACAAAGCTAGTAAACGCGGGTAGACAGATTTGCACACACAGCCAAGGGCATGTGAGCACACTGGCAGAGGCAATCAGCGTGGGGACAGAACAGAGACTGCACTCCCATCTGGGCCACCAGCCCACCTTCATGAAGCTGACGTCCTCCGTCTTGTCGAAGAGCAGCTGCAGGGAGCCCAGCAGCTTCTTGGCCTCCTGCATGCGCTCCCCGAGGTGCAGCGCCTGCGCCGCGTTCTCGCCGCAGAACTTGGCCTGGGCCTTGTCCAGCGCCTCCACCGTCTGCCGCAGGTCCTCGTCCAGTAGCTGGTGCAGCTTCTCGTACTGCAGCCTCACCTCCTCCTTCAGCTGGCTCACCTTCTCCTGCGCACGCCAGGGGCAAGGACGACGGCAGGTGAGCCGGGACCACTGGCCGCTGCTCCCCCAGCTCACATCCTCATGGGGTTCAGGATCCCAGACTCTCCAGGGCAAAGTCGGACTTGCCAATTCCAGCCACCCCAGGCACCAGTGGGAGCCCACACACGGGCAGTTTCACTGTCATGCACATTCACTGAGTGACTGGTGGAGGGTTCTGGCACAGAGCCACACTAGACCCTTAGGGATGAACTCCCAGAAGGCCCTGTCCCCCACTGCCCCACCCACACCATGGGTAGGGCTTAGCTACCTCCACCAGGCGCTTGTCTGACTCGAGTTTGTACAGCTGGTCCTCAATGTCCTGCTCTCGCTCCTCCAGCCGGTCTTGCTGCTTCATCAGCATCTTCTGCAGGGACAGTGGGGTGGGGCATTAGAGGGGGCTGTGGCTCCAGCCCTCACCAAGGATGGGTGGCCACCATGCTTCCCTCTCAACAAGACTCAGTCAACCCTGTCCCTCAGATGGCCCAACATCTCTGCCGCCCAGCCCCTCCCAGCCCTCTCTGGTCAAGCTCTCCTCTGCAACGGAAGCCAAGAACAAATTCCTATACATGCTCTGAGCTTTCTGACGGCAGGGCAGACCGGCTTCTGTTTTTTTGTTTTTTGTTTTTTTTTTACTTGAAAGAGAAACAGAGACAAATCTTCCATACACTGGTTTACTCTCCAAATGCCCTTAACAGCCAGGGCTAGGCCAGCAGTTCCACCTGGGCCTCCCACATAGAGAGGCCAGCCTCTGTCCTAGCAGACTTTCCTGTGCTGACTCATCAGATCACCCCAGTGATATGAGGCAAGTACTGTTATGCTCCTCCTCTCAGGAAAGAAGAAACTGAGGCTCAGAGGGGTTAAGGAATTTGCCCAAAGTCAGTATTTAGTAAGCCACAGAGCTGTACAAACCCAAGTGATCCGGCAGCAAGGTCTGTCTTATCCAGCCCGGCCGCATCTATCTGGGGAGCACTATTAGAGATCTCACTTCCTCCTTGCCTAATATTAGAGGGAGGACTCTGGCTGCCTCTCCTCCTTGTCCTGAGGCCGAGGGTTGGTCCTTGTTGGCTCCCTCTGCCCCTCAGTGGGACCCAGGCAGAAGGGAGACCCTGGCCACCGCAAGCTGTTCTCAGCTCTAAATCCCCCTTCCTCACATGCCCTCTCCTCCCACCCCACCCATCCCTCCTGTCCTCCCTCACCTGATACACCTCTTCAAACAGGGACCCTCCGCTGCTCAAGAACCTTCAATGACTGCATCCTTTTTGGATACCAGGCGGACGGACATCCTGGCCCCAGTTCCCTGCATTCTGTGGCTGTCCTCCTGCAGCCCACAGCCTCCTCCTTCCCTCCCATCCTTCAAGGCCCAGCTGCGTCCCCTCAGTGCCTGCGCTGGGTTTGCAAGGCCCCTCCCTGTCCGTGCCGTGCAGCAGGGCTGCCACATTCTGCCCTCCCTCTAAACCTGTGCTGTCCAACACAGCAGCCTCCAGTCCTAAGTGGTTAGCCAAACTCAAGATAATGATTAACACCATTTCCTCAGCTGCACTGGCCTCCTGTCAGGTGCTCGATGCATACAGGGAGCTGGTATCAGACACTACAGGTATCACACAGAGTTCTACCAGACAACTCCATTCTGCAGTCTTCAAGTTTCTCATAAACCGTGGTCTGATCAGTACAGACCTCAAGGCCTCTTAAGAACAGGGCTTGTTGCTGTCTTTCTTTTTAATTTTTTTAAAAATTTATTTGACATGTAGAGTTATAGACAGTGAGAGAGAGAGAGAGAGACAGAAAGATCTTCCTTCCGTTGGTTCACTCCCCAAATGGCCGACATGGCCGGCACCAGGCCGATCTGAAGCCAGGAGCCAGGTGCCCCCTCCTGGTCTCCCACGCGGGTGCAGAGGCCCAAGCACTTGGGCCATCCTCCACTGCACTCCTGGGCCATAGCAGAGAGCTGGACTGGAAGAGGAGCAACTGGGACTACAACCCGGCATCCATACGGGATGCCAATGCCGCAGGCAAAGGATTAACCCAGTGAGCCACGGCGCCGGCCTGTTGCTGTCTTTCTCCACCTCACTTCGTAGCCAGGCCACACAAAGGCCTGAGCCCCAAAGAGATGCAAAACATTCCCTGAGGAATTGTACAGGTTCTGCACACCAACTCTGAGTAATCCAGTATGGTCAGTGTCCACTCAGCAAGGAGAAGTTCTCTTTCTCTGTGGGCACCTAAGGCACCTAAGAGCGATTCTCAAGTTTGACCCTGTGACCCCCACTCCCAGGCACGCTGGCTGGCTTCCCAAAGACAAGCTGCCACCAATCATTTCTTCACGCCCCCAAACCATTTTACATATGGGGAAAACAAGGCCAGCAAGAGACCTCAGACAGACCCTGTCTTGTGCTAGTAACTGCCATAGAAATAAAAAGCCAGGACCCAGGGGGCACAAGTATGTGTGGGTGTGTTTAAGCCGGGCAAGCCTCTGGCACTCCCCTACTCTGTAACTTATACCTGAATGATCCAGAGACCTGGGCCTGCCCCCAGTGGCACCCTGTCCTCCTGGCAGGTGCCCCTCCATGCCCAGCACGCACAGTAGTCTGCGGCCCTTCTGAGGCTGACAACAACTACACATTGCATAGGAGCAGGAACAGAGGTGGTCGTGCACAGCACACACGTACTCCACACACTGCTGTGGGCCCTGAGGCCCTCTCATGCACTCTTGTGCAGCGCTGTACACACCCTTGCACACGATGCTCTGCAGAATGCAGGCCCACACAACAGAGAACACTCCTTCAGAAACACTAGGTCCTCTCACCTCCCCTGTGACAGTGGCCCCAAAGGCCGGCCTGCTGCTGCCCCATTCCCACACTGAGGAGGACAAGGCTCTCCAGGCCACTCCCGCCATCCCAGTGCCTGAGACATCTGATAGCCCAGGCCCCACTCTCACATCTTGCACCGTGGCCTCCCCGCCCAGCTCCTTCTCTAGGATCAAAGTCATCAGTGCCACATTAGGCACTGAGTCCCAGATGAGGGGTAGGAAAGACGCAGCCCCAGGTTCCCAGCCCAGCTCCCCTCAGAGAGGGAATGGGGCTGTGCTCCTCCCACCCTGCAAGCCAGCGAGGGTCCCTTCCTGGATCTCCCACCGAGGGAGACTGAGGCTGGCCCCTCAGGGCAGAGCAAGGGAGGTACCTTCTTCCCTTCAGCTAGGCCTTCCTCAGTTTCCCTTGGCAGCACCTCACTCTTGGGACTGCAGTGTCTGTCCCTTAAGTTCAGAATCTGGGCCTGGTTTCTGTCTGTCACAAGACCCTCTTGGGGGTGACTGGGGTGGGGGTGTGGGGTGGATGAGTCCAGCCCAGGCCTGGCTGAGGCAGTGGCTCTTGGTAGCAGGTGGGTGGGTTTCATTTCCTCTCTCCTGCCTCAGAGGCTGTTGGGTTCCTGTCTGCTGCAGGGGTGGAAAGGGGACAGGAAAGGGAAGGGGAAGAAAGCTGGGCCGGGGGCTGCCAGCTGGACAGGGCCGGGAGGCGCCCACGCTCACCAGACCAGAGCCTGGCCGCCCTCTGGCACAGGTGATCTTCCCCCTACAGACACTGCCTGGGAGGAGGGCAAGGGGTTGCTACTGAAGTGGGGGAAGGAGGAACACCTCCTGCTGCCCTTAGGACCCCACCCCGGTTCCACTCAGTGACCAAAGTGGGCTCTTGAGGAGATGGAAGGTGGCAGCAGAGGAAGCAAGGCCAGGACCTCCCCCTACCTGCAGCCTCCCTCCCACCCAACCCCTCCTGCCCCTCTAGGGAATCATATTTCTCACCTGGGAAAAAAAATACCAGCTGAAGTGGGGCCAAGTTTGCCAGCTGGGTTCAGAGCAAAGCCTCAAGTCAGAGAGGGAGGGCGAGGACACCTAACAAATGCCCATGGCAAGGGACTGGGCCTGTGGCACGCTTCCGAGTGGGGCACAGAGTGGGGCAGGCCCAGAGGGATCCGCTCACTCATCCTGCTCTGGGCCCTTGAGGGCAAAAACATCAAGATTCAGGGCTCTCCAGGGCCTAGCATTCCTGCTCCCCAGACCTGTGGCCAGGTGTTCTGGCTTCCGCCGTGAGGGGCTCCCTAATGCCCTGCCTGACCTGGACGGGGTGTGAGGGGGGAATCCTAAGTTCCCCACTTCTGCCCCAGGAAAGCCTCGGAGCCCTCTGCAGCCTGACTGGCCGGGCCCAGCTGGCATCTGTGATGCCAGGCTAGACTGGGCAGATGGGTGAGGCGCAAGGACTCTGGGCTGTATAAAAGTTAATAAATAATAATAATAAAACCCTCAAGTCAACCTTGAAGAGAAGCAAGGTCAGGAGAGAACTGGGCCCCAGGGCTGGAACAGAGGCAAGACCTAGGTTTTCACACAGGGCTGAGGGTGGCGGGGAGCAGGGCAGGGGCACCTCTTCCTGCTCAGGTCCCACACAGATGATTCTCAGGCTGGCCCTGGAGCCCTGCTCAGAGCTGCCCCATCCCAACTTCCTCCCAGCTCTCCCCTCCCCCCTGAAGCCCGTCCTGGGAACACAGTCTCCTCTCTCCCTGGGGCTGGGAGTGCTCTCTCCTTCTCTAAAGAAGAGTCTGCCTGCCCTAAAGCCTCTTTCCATGCCTCAGCCCCTGCCTCGGGCTTCCATGTGAAGGAACTCACAGAGAGGGGCTATGGGGCAGGAGCCAGCACCTCAGAGGCAGACCCCGCGCAGCCCCGAGAGGGCTTCCCAGCTGCAGTGGAGAATTAGCTTTTGCCATGCAGAGAGCAGCTCTGGGGCAGCAGAACAAAGAGGCGAGAGAGAAAGGCCCCCTTTGTCTGGGTTTGAATGCCAGGCCAGCCGGGGAGGAAGGCTTTCCCAGAGCCAGGGATGAGGCCAGCCAGGCCTGCCTGCTCAGCCCAGGGCAGGGGCCCAAGCCAGGCTTCCTGTGCCCACCCAGTCTCTCCCTAACACAGCAACGCAAGGATCCACCAGGCTCCTACCTCCCATATTCACCACAGGCAACAAGCTCACTCTAAGGTGACTCCCATCTTCCCCTCCCTTCTCCAACACCCCCACCAAGTGAGAGTCCCAAGTCCCCTGCAGATCGCCATCACCGGAGAAGCATCAGCTGAGCAGGCCGCCAGATACTAGCACAGGTGGACTTCAACTCGCAGGTGTGCGGCAAGCATGGCACACAGACACCCTCCATACTCACAGGTATGCACACGTCTTCCTGACCCCACAACCACACACAATTAAGTTAGGCACGTACATTGTCCCTTCTCAGAAGTACCCATGTAAGAAAGAAAAATTAGCTAAATGTGAGACACAACCCAGACAGGTTGGTTGTGTGAGCACACACACACACACACCTGCAAAGAGACATGATACACAGCCACCCAGGGGCTGCAAGAGGCAGAGGAATCAATAGGGCGTGCATGACAGGCATCCCGCTGTGTCAGCAGGATTCTGGGGTGGAAGTGGGGGCTGGGCCTCTGCCTGAGGCTCTACTTGGGGCCCAGGGAGGAAGGCCAAGCCAGGCCCCCCTTCCACAAAGACTCCATGGTCAAAGAAGAGGCAGTAACAGGACAGTCACAACACACACACACCACACACAGCCTTCCTGCTGTACCTATGAGCTCAGGAGTCTGGTCTGCTACGGGGAGGGAGAGGAGCCCCAGCACAGCTAGACTCCCGGAGCCCACACGGAGACAGACACAAGGGGGCAGAAACTCAGGCCCCCTCCAGGGTCTGCGCGCAACCCTTCCAAGCCACAGGCAGTGTAAACAGGGAAACGTCTCCCAAAGAAGCTGCCGCCTCCAAACTGACCCAGTAGTGGGCTCCCCTCCCCAGAGAAAACCCCTTCTTAACCCAGAACCTGGGAGGAGGGAAGAACAGGGTTTTGGCGACACTTCCAGCCTTGATCCGAGTCCACAGAAGCACAACTCTGACTGCACAAACTGAAGCCGATACTTCTGAGTGCAAACACGTGTGCAGCCCCTCACACCCATTCCTAGGCCTTTCTTTGGGTCTTCTGTCCACACTGCAGGAAGTCATGAGATAGGGCTTCTCCCAGCTCCAACCAGTCCTCCCGTTGTTCAGATAAGCCCTTGAACCTGTGGTCAGGCCATCCAGGGACGCCAGGCTAGCGCCCACCTGTTTATCTCAACTGTGGGCCCTTTACCCCTACAGCTGCATTTGAGAATGCGCATTGCCCCCTCTTCAATGGGCATCCCAGCCTCAGGGCAACGCAGCCACCGTGCTGGCTTCCCAAGGCAAGATCAGCAGCAACCTGACCTGTGGGGGCCCCAGTCGGAGCTCCCCTTTTAGTCCCCCCAAGGCTGCCAAACCCCTGCTCTGGGCCACTGGCCCACGTGCACATGTGGGTGCTTGTGCGATGTGAGGGAGGGGCTGCTGGGAGGGGCCATCAGGGTTTTCTATTTCTAGCTTCCCTAGGAGGGCAGAAGAGGAAACACAAAAAACAGAGCCTAGATTTGAAGGTATGTGCGCCAGGTCTCTGTGCTACACCTGCCCCCTGGAGAATTATTCTGCCCTCATCCACGGCACCAGCCAAGGGCCCTTTGAGACAAGGAGAGAAAAGTGGTCTAGAGAGAGGCAAAAGGTTCTTCCTCTCAGGTTCCCAATGTCTGAGCCCTTCCCCAAAGGGCAGGGCCCTATGTCTCTGCATTCTTGCAAGTCAAACTCACACCTGAGTGACACTGGGTTATAGAAGGGTTTCCAATCTGTGTCCTAGGGCACAAGACAGAATCCAGGGCTCTGAAGCTGGGGGAGCCTGGAGGAAGAGGAGACCCTGGCTGCAGCAGGGAACAGGTGCTGAGCACACAGAATTACACATCTGGCACCGATGCAACTCACTACTTTTAAGCCTGCCAACACCAGGCACCAGAAAACACACACACACACACACTCAGAGCTGTTGACAAAATTCTGTGGCTGCTTCCATCTAGTCCAGGGGTTTGTCTGTCAGGGGCCCGTGGCAGGAACCCCTGCATGCATGTGCCACTCACCCCCCAACCCCCATCCATGCAGGTGGGAGACAGGTACACAGGAGGGTAAATATCCACACACACCTAAAGATAACCACTAGGACCAAGCCAGCTGTAATTACGTTTTCTCTCCCACCTCAAAGAGAAATCCCTAGCACCTAGCTAAGAGGGCACCACGGGTGCAGGCACACATCCGCTCCTCGGCCCAGCTGCTCTCCCCTCCTCTCACTCTCCACTGCCAATCCCAGGGCAGAGAAGTGGACAGCCCTCCTTTCTCCTGCCTCTGCACTTTTCCCAGCCTCCTCCCCCAGCCCTGCCATCTTTATTAATAGCAGCAGCTTCCCAATCCTGGGGAAAGTGTGGGCTGTGTCTGCTCTGAGTCAGGGGTGGAGGACAACGGGGCTCGGCTCGTCCGCTTCCCCTGGGCCTCTGCCTTTTCCAACTCTGGGGGGGGGGGGGGTTGGGGAGGGAGTGGCCCCTCTCTCCATCCCCCCACACTTCCTCTAAGAAACCAGAGGCCCATCCTGGCACAAAAACCCAGAGCTAGCCCATGCAACTGGAAACTAATTATACAGCAAATTTTGTTATCCTTGCCCTCAGCCTGGGGTGGCCCTCCTGCCTTTTGTTGGTTGTATGTGTATGGTTTTCAACTGCTAAACAATGACTCATTTCTGACTGGTCCCCCTCTACACACACACAGGAAACAGCCCCCATCTACAACCGAGCTTCCTCATACCTAAGCTGCCCGCTGGCCTCCGCTGGCCTCCAGGGGGCCCCCACCCATTTACACTCCCAGTCCTACCAAAGCCCAACCTCGCCCCCATGATATCACATGCAGGCCCCAAGCTGCGCTTCTGAGATGGCTGGGACTCTTGGGCCAAGCCCTTCCTTCTGGTATGACTCAACCTTGAGAGCCTGGGGACTGCAGAGCGACCTAGGAGGAGCCCCCCTCCACTGACGGGGACGGAAGTATTGCCTCAGTCTAGCTCCCAAACCAAGCCTGGAGGCCTGAGGGGGAAGGCGGTTTTGACATTGGCCGCTGCTGCAGGGTGTATACAATGGGAGGGGATGCGGTTCCGTAATCACCCAGCCGGCAGCCCAGGGGAGCCAGCTGCCTGAAACCAGATTTCAAGGCGGCTCAACCTTAAACCCACAGGATTCTTTTTCCGTCTTCCACTTCCCCTCCCCAAATGTGGGAGGGCTGGGCTGGGCGCAGAGGGCTCCGGGTGAGAAAGACACATACTTCAAGGTTTGTTCATGCAGGCACAGGCAGCACACGCAAACAGAGGGCAGCGACTCTCACACCCGGAGAGCCAGATGCCAGGAATAATGGGGATGGCCGAGACACTGTCCAGCGAGGGCTGGTCGTGGGGGCCTCGGCCACAGAGACGCCCAGAGTTCTTTCCGCTTTACCGTGGGACACTCCCGGCTCCCCAGTGTGTTCCCAATAGAGCCTAAAACTAACATGGCTGCTTTTGTTTACTTCCTCATTGGTATGCCAGCATCATGGGTCATGTCAGCCACAGGCAGCGGCACCAGGACACGCATTACATAAACAGCAGCTGGGGAAGCAGGACCGGGGTCACCGCCTTGGTGACTTCCAGTAGGGCTTACAGAAACAGCGCTGGGGGAGGGAATTGCACCGAACAGAAGAGCAACACCCAAACTCTACCTCTGCCAGCCCCTCACCCCGATTCTAGCAAGGACAAGCAAGGTAGCCCCTGTGCGCCCAGCTCTGGCAACGGACCAAGGAACGATCCGGGACCTTCCCAGGACACTGCCCCAAAAACTTTGAGAGAAGAGTTTGGAAAGGGGGCCTCTGGGCTGACGTCGCGCGAGTCCGCCTGTCCGGGACGGGTGGTCCCCAGGCGGGAGGGAGCGTGCGCGTGTAGGTACTTGCCCGGATCTCATTCCTTCGGATCTCCACGTCGCACACCGAGTGTCCCTGATGCGCGCCGCTGTAGTAGCAGCAGTACTGGCACACCGCCACCTGCTCGGCCTCGCAGTGGTAGAGGCGGTAGGCGTTGTGCTGCGGGCAGCTCCAGGCCCGCACGTCGTCCGCCTCCACCAGGAGGTGCCCGCGGGCGGTGGAGGGCTGCTGCAGGTGCGTCTGCACGTGGGACTGGCAGCAGGGCGCCTCGCAGCGCAGGCACACCTTCTGCGCGGGCAGCGGGGGGCCGCGGCGGCAGAACACGCAGTGCAGCGCCGCCGGCGGCTTCTCCACGTGCAGGGCGTTGAACTTCTCCACGATGTTGGTGAGCTTCAGGTTCTTCTCCAGGCCCGGCTTCTGGTTGTAGGCCTGGTTGCACTCCGGGCAGCGCACCAGGCCGCTGTCCTTGGCCCAAGCCTCGCCGATACAGCCCCGGCAGAAGTTATGTTTGCACGGCAGCTGCACTGGCTCCACGAAGACGTGCAGGCAGATGGGGCAGATGAGCTCCTCCTCGAAGCAGTTCTTCCAATTCTCCGCCATGGCGGCTGCGGGCAGGGGGCCCGGGCAGGCCTCCCCAGCTCCCCAACCCCGGGCGTCCGGCCGGCGCAGCTGTAGGGCCACCGAGCACCGAGCTCTGAACCCCAGCCGGCCCCGACGGTCGCTCAGTCAGCAGCGGCTTCCGCGTGCCCGCCCCCCAGAGGAGGGAGCCTCGGTCCTCGCACCGCGCGCGCAGCCGGCAGCGTCTCCTCCTCCTGCCGAGCGCCTAGCGGGAGGCGTCGGACTGCGCCAGGGCCGTGGCCGGGGCACCAGCCCTGGAAAGGCGCGCCGGGGTCCAAATTCCATATAAGAGGCCGCCTCCCCGTGGGCTCTGCTAGGGCAGCGCCGGCCCGCGGCCTGCGCTCGGCCCCGCGGCTGACATTGGGGCGCGCCCCACGGCGGACGGAGCCCGGGAGCCGCACACTTCCTCCAGCGAACGCGGCTGCGACGGTGGCTCCCTCCCGGCTCCGTCGGCGCCGGGCCGGGACCGGGGTGCGAGGGTCCTAGGAGGCTAGCGCGGCCGCGCCGAGGGTTGCTAGATCCGGACGCGGCGAGCGAGGCGAGCCGGCGGGCCCCGAGCCGCGGCGCGGGCGTCCCCGGGCTGGCCGGCCGGGCACAGGCGAGGGCTGCGGGGCGCGGGCGGGCCGACTCCGGGGCGCTGCGTGCGCGCCGGGGCAGTCATTCAGATGAAATTCCAGTCCCCGGCCAGAGACACCAGCCCGCCTCTGCCTTCCTCCTCCCTTCACAAATAGAAACGGAAGGGGGAGGGAGAGAAGTAGGGGAAAAAAAAAAAAAAAAAAAGGCAACCAGCGAGGGAGGGAGGGAGGAAGGGAGAAGCCCCGGAGGTGGCCGGCCCGACCCCCTCGTCGCTACTTCAGCGTTCCCCCGAGGCCCCGCGCCGGGAGCCCCCGCCGCGGAGAGACCCCGCTCCCCGTCCTCGCGCTGGGCGGGCGCCTCGGATCCGCCGAGGAAAACAAGGATTGATCAAACTAGAAAGGAATTTTTCTCAACTGCTAATGAACAGGAGGCTCGGCTCCCGGCCCTCCCCTCCCCCCGGCCCGGCCCTCCCCCCTCCGCCACCCCCGGCCCCCTCCCCCCCCCCCACTTTCTTTTCTTCTCGGCCTCTGCTCCGGCCTGGAAGGCTCGGGGCTGCGGTCGGAGCCAGCCTGCGGCGGCGGGGCCGAGCCGCGCCAGCCAGGCCGGGCCGCCTCCCTCAGCGCCCAGCCATCTTAGGCTCCTGGTGGCCAGGGGTCGGGGCGCGCTCGCCCGGGGGCCCTGCAGCCTCCTCTCTCTCTTTTTGATTTTCCTCCCCCCCCTGAGGGGAGGGCTGGCGGCCTCCAGCAAATTAGGAGAGAGAGGAAAGAAAATGCCAAGTCCAGATTTCTCTCCACCTCTGCTCCACCCACCCCGGTCCTTTCCAAAAAATAAAAAAAGATTAGAATTGGAAGAAGTCGGCAGAAAGGCGAGCGCCCGCGGCCCCCGGCTACTGCTGCCCAGGCGACGCGTCCGGGGCGGGCCCGCGCCGGTCGCTCCGTCCGTGGGTCCGTCTGTCCGCCCGCAGCTTCTCAAGTGAGGGGAGGGCGCTCCGGGCAGGGTCTCCGCAGCGGCTGTCGCTTCAGAGCTTTCTCCTCAGATCAAAAAAAAAAAAAAAAAAAAAAAAAGAGGAAGAAAAAAAACCCCAACACTCTCATCACAGCCACCTTCAGCCATCTTGCGCGTATTATTATTTCAAGAATAATCTGTTTAATAAAAATAGCTGCGTCTCTAGCCCCCCTTCCCCCGCATCCTGGGGTCCCCGCCCCCTTTTAATAATAATCTCGATAATAAAAACGGTCGCGGGCTGGGCAGTCCGCGGCGGCCTTTTCCTGCCCCGGCTCGCTCGGGTTCCGGCTCGCCTCCCTCAGGAAGGGGCGCGGGGGTCGCCGCTGGGGCTGGGGGTGCGTCCCCGCGGCCCGCCGGTCGGCCCTGCTGCCTGCGCAGAGAGGAAGGGCGCCCTCGCCGCCGCCGCGCCGCCGCGAAGAGGGCGGGCGGGGGAGGGGCCACGGCCCACGGGACCGGCCGGAGGGGCACGCGGGGTCCCGCGTCTCCACGCCGCGGCCCGGACTCGGAGTACGCAGCCGTCCGCATACAATAGGGTCCAAGCAGGGTCCGTCCGGCAGGGTGGGGACGCGGGCGGGCAGGGGTCTGCAGAGAACCAGGATCTCGGGCTGGGGGCGGGGATGGTGGTGTCCCTACATCAAGGCCTGTCCCGCTACTCGGGAAGGAGGCGGGGAGCCGGGAGGGGGGGAGGTGAGGAGAAAGCGGCAGGCGGCGCCTTTAATCAGCACCCGCTGGTTCAGCCCACCCGGCACAAGCGGAATAAACGGACGAGGGGGAGGGGAAGGGGCGGGGCGTACTTTCCGGAAGTGCTGTTACAGCTGTGAGGGGCCCGGCTCCTCCCCTTTTCCCTGTCTGGAGTTGGGGCTGTTCCAGAGGCTGCTCCACCTATTGGCTCCTAAGGTAAGGCTCCGCCTCTTTAAGGCGGGGCAAACCCAGGAGCCTCACGTGACTTGCACTAACTTCGGTACATTAAACATTGGGGTGGGAGGGGTGTTTCCGCATTTCTTAAAAGGGCGTTGATGCCGCTGCTTCATATGGGCCCACCTCTTCCTGGGCCTCTTCATCCGTAGTTCTTTTCACCTGAGTGGGAAAGGAGTTTGTCAATGAATTTGTTTATAGGGTGGCACTGAGCAGGGAATTTCTAGGGCAATTTCCCAATGTCCTTAATATCCCCACCCGTCCCTGATGCTCTAGGCTACCAGGCAAGATAGGAATTCTCCTCCTACCACTGATAAGGAAACTGAGGCTTAAACAACTGAGCTGATACTTCTGCCTAGGCCAATTAGTCAGGAAATACCTACCAAAAGACTAGTGCAGGCCCTGGGGGTTCCCTGGAAAAGTATAAACTTTTCTCTTTTTAAGATTTAACTCTGTAGGACAACTTCTGTGATAAAGAGTGAGAGGCTCAAGCAAGGAGGGGCTCTTTGAATGGGAGTGCTGCAGGGAGTCGATGTGTGTGTGGGGGAGTGTTCCTGTAAGAGCAGGCGTGTCCAGGGCAGGAAGGCGGCTAAGAGAAAGGCAGCGTCCTGCTAAGGAGTTTGGATATCAGGCTGACTGTGAGAGACTGTCCGGTTGGTATATATTCTGGAAACAGAGCCGATTGGACTTACTGGTGGATTAAATTTGGGTAGTGGGAATTAAATAGGGTAGTGGGAGTGGGATCAAGATATACTTGTGTATGTGTCTCTGCCTTTCAAGGAATAGAGGATAGAGAAAAAAAGATGTATTATGTGTGTGTGTATATATATGCATGCACATAGTAGGTATGTACATCTCTCCTGGGGAATGTTTTATATAATGTTTTATGTATATGTACAATGGCTTTAAAGATCAGAAGGATTACTATATATAGTGAGAAGTACATCTTTTAAAAACAAAACAAAACACTTATTTGAAAGAGTCACCAAGAGAGGGAGAGACAGATCTGTCGTCCGCTGGTTCACTCCCCAAATGGCCGCAGTAGCTATGTCCAGGGCAGGCAGAAGCCAGGAGCCAAGAACTCCATTCTAGTCTCCCCTGTGGGGTGCAGAGGACCAAGTACTGTGTCATCGGCTGCCTTCCCAGGCACATTTGCAGTGGAGTATCTTACTCTGCACCTGGCACTCTGGTGTGGGCTGCTGATGACTGTGAAAGTGGACGGAGGGACTTAACCCTTACACCACAATGCCAGTCCCTTCCACTACTTCACATTCATAGCATCCTGCCTGGATTACTTCAGTAGGTCCTAACTGGCTGTCTTGCTTCTGCTCCTGGAGGATTCACTCCTGGAGTGAATCCTCAACATAGTAGCCCCTAAAAGATCTTTTTAAAATGCAAGTCAGATGATAAATATTTAAATGGCTTCCCAATCAACTAGAACAAAAGTCGAGGAATTTTTTTTTTCTTCCTTTAAACACAGAGTGACAGAGAAGGAAAGACAGAGATCTTAGATCCTCTGCTTCACTCCCTAAATGACCACAGTGGTCAGGGCTGGGCCAGGAGAAGCTGGGAGCAGGCAGCCAGTAACTCTATCCAGGCCTTCATGTGGGAAGCAGAGTGGCCAAGACCCAGATGGGGGCTCTGATATGGGATGCTGCACCCCAGGCGGCAGGTTAAGCAGTTGTGCTACAATGCTGGCCTCCAAGTTGAAGTTTCATAGTTGCCTACGAGGTCCTGGCCAGTCTGGCCTCAGATAACTCTCTGGTGTCATCTTTTACTACTTCCTTTCTCTCATTCTTCTGCAGCCTCACTGGCTTCCCTGTAGTTCCTCAAACACCCTCTGATGTGTTGCCCTAACACCCCAAAACCCAAAGCCAATTTTTTTGCAGTTTCTGGTCACTTGCCTGGAATTTTCTATCCCCGACTTGGCTCTATGGCCGCCTTCTTCCTCTCACTCAAGTCCGTTGTTCAAATGTCATCTGTGCATGGAGGTCTTTCCTGACTTTATTTTAAAGTACGGGATCAGGGCAGGCCTTGTGAAAAAGTGGAATCTTGGAGTATGTGGTTCAAGTCCAGGCTAACGTGCCTGGGAAGGCAGTGGGTGATGGCCCAAGTCCTTGGGTTCCTGCCACCCACATGGGAGACCCAGATGGAGTTCCTGGCTCCTGGCTTTGGCCTGGCCTGTTGCATCATTGGGGAGTAAACCAGTAGATGGAAGATCTCTCTGTCACTCTGCCTTTTAAATAAATAAATAAATAAATAAGTGAAAAAAAAATTCAGGAGCAGACTCTTGATGTAGAGGTTAAGCCACCACTTTGGACGCCTATATCTCATATCAGAGTGCCTGGGTTTGAGTCCTGGCTCTGTTCCTAATTCCAGTTCTCTACTAATGCACACCCTGGGAAGCACCACGTGATGGCTTCAGAAGTTGGTCCCCTGTCATCCAGGTGAGACACTGCAACTCTGTACGTGGGTTTGAGTGCCAGCTCTGCTTCCAATCCCAGCTAAGCACCCTGGGAAGCAGCAGGTGATGACTCGGTGCTTGGATCCCTGCCACCCATATGGAAGACCGTGGTGGAGTTTCTACCTCCTGGGTGCAGCTTGACCCAGTCCTGGCTGTTGCAGGCATTTGGAGAATGAACCAGCAGATGGAAGGTCTTTCTGTCTCTATCTATCCCTGTCTCTCTCTTTGCTTTTCAAATAAGTAAAAATCAGAAAAAACAATTTTTTAAAATACAGGCTTCCTTCCAGCCCTCACTACTCATGTTTTTCTGCTTTTTCTCCATAGTATGTGTTTTCATGTACCATATATTCTGCCTTTAAAAATTACCAACCTAGGGGCCAGCATTCTGGCACAGTGGGTTAGGCCTCTGCTCATGGTGCTGGCGTGCTATATCGGAACACCAATTTGAGTACCATCTTCTCTGCTTCTGATCTAGCTTCCTACTAATGTGCTCATACAGCAAGCCGGAATCACAGGTTGCAGCTTAACCCTCTGCACCACACTGTGGGCCCTCTTGCTCCCTTTCCAACAGTACCCAACCAGCAGACAAACAGTATCCAACCAGCAGACAAACAGTATCCAACCAGCAGACCACACTCCTAAAATGAAACCATTCCCTCCAGGTGATTTGAGCTCTACAATCCCCAAGAACAGTTAGGAGGCTTTTTTTATAAACTTTTTTTAAAAAAAGATTTATTTATTCTATTTGAAAGAGTTACACAAAGAGAGAAGGAGGGGCAGAGAGAGAGAGAGAGAGAGAGGGAGATCTTCCATCTGCTGGTTCACTCCCCAGATGGGCAAGTATCCATTGCAAATGAAGAAATAGAGGGGGAGAGAGGGGAAGGGGGCAGGAGGAGAGGGGGAGGGAGCCCACACTGACCGCTGACCACTGACCGTAAGTGGTGGAGCTAGGGTAGGACCCAAATCAGTTGCCTTCCTTCCTCTTTTATGGTTCTTCCTGTGTTGGGTTCTTTGTCCATTTCCCCCACAGCACTGTGAGCACCTTTGGGAAGGGTGTGTGTCTACTTCCAGGCGTATAAGACTGTCTGGCCACATGGCTGTTGAACAAAGCAAGTGAGTGTGTGTGGTCCTCACCATTCCCGGTGTCACTGCAGAGGTTCCCTCTGTCGCGTGAACGCTGCCACCAGGAGCTCCCGTCTCTGTCCTTCCAGGTGCTCGTGTGCCAAGATGTGGTGTGGGTGTGGGTGGGTGAAATGGAAAAATCAAGGAGCAAGGTCTCTGTCCCCTGTTCTCAGCCCTGGTCAGACCACCACTCCTAGAAACCCCTCAGAGTCTCCCCCACCCCACCAGTTGCTCACATCAACCATGGACACACACCAGCAATCAGCTGCTCCTTCCTATTCTGCCCTTCTGTCTGACAAAGAAAGCCTGATACTGAGGGGAGAGGACTGGGTTAGCCCCTGTGCCCCACCCTGGGAGGGCTGGAGATAGTCAGCCCCCCAGAGTCCATCCAGACCTGCCCCTGAGTTCTCAAAAGTCTCTCCCTCTGCCCAGCAGATCACACCCCGCGCCCCGATCCGGCCTCCCCATCTCCTCCCTCTCTGCGGCCTGCAGCTGCCTCACTGCCTGGCAGGCCAGGTTGAGTCACTTCCAGATTGCACTCTCCTTCTGGTCAGGCCAGTTTGGCAAATCTCACGCTCCCCAGCCCCATGGGCCCCCTGAGCCTGTGGCTTCTCCTCCCCAGGGCCCCCAGGGTCCCTGAGATGGGGCAGAGCAGACACCTGGAAGAGCAGAGCCATTAAAGACACACACACACACACACCCTGCTAAATCTAGGATCCGGTCTCTGCTTTAGGCCTTGGAGTCCTTCTCTTTCCAGCAGGAACCCCAGCCTGGGGCCTGCCTCCCAGAACCACCCAAGCACAGGATCTGGCTGTTCTGCATTCTCAGGTGCAAGACTTTCACTCTGACCCTGGGTCCTTGTTAGGCTAGAGTCAGAGGAGGAGGAGGAGGAGATAAGCACTGCAACCCCTATCTATCTTCAGTGGGGAAAGGGAAGGTGTGGCCTGGGCTGCCCCGGGGTTATCAGCCTATCTGAGGCCCCTCCCTGCTCTGCTCCCTTGTTCTGACTGCCAGAGGGACTGAGGGCCCCAGACAGGACCTGCCACTGCTCTAGGGGTCAGCCACTTGCCAGAGTTCAGAAAGAGGTCACAGGGGAGGGCGGGGAATGGACCTCCTCCCAGGAAGGTTCCCAGACAGCTGGATCTCTTAGAGGGTGGACAGAACTAAGAGCCCCTTCATGGGACTGATAACTCTTCCCTCCTTGTGATGTCCCAAGATCTTTGCCATCAGCCCAGCAGAATCTGCTGGGCGTTATCTGTGTCCAAAGGGACAGAAGAAAGGCCCTGCCCCTCCCCAAGGCAGAAAGCAGCACCTAGAAAGGATGTGGGAGGGCCCTGGGTAGTCCACAGGTTCCAGGAACCCTGAGGACAGACCTCACCCTGCTTGCCTGGGAGGTGCCTTCCCCAACCCCAGCGTCTGGGGCACTGGGCTCTGTTTTGCAGCACCCAAGCCCTGGAGAGGCAGGGGCTGGGCAGTCCAGAGACACCCAACCCCTCACCCAGCCCAGGCCTGCAGGAATTTAGGAAGGCAGGGCTGGCCGCTGGTCACCTGCTGGGGGAGACTGGTTCAGGGACTGCCCTTCCATCTGGGTGCTCAGTGCTGCTCCCAGGCCCTAGATCAGGAGGTTGAACAGAGATGCCTGGTGAAGGGCATGGCTACTAGAAGAGGGAGCAAGAACTCCAAAACTGGGGGCCTCTCTTCCCGAAGGAAAAGGGGTTTTAGGTGAGAGGAGGGTGGAAGAGGAGTGAAGTGGCAGGGGTAGGGTCTTTACCCACCTACTTATCCCCCCAGGCTGTTCCCTGCTCCTTGACCTTCGAGGGAGTCAAGACCAGAAAAGGAGGGCCTGGCCCTGCCAAGTCAGTTGGGTGTGACTGAAGAAGCACTGGCACTGCCCTACAAGTTCCCCCAACAGTCCTTGGGATCTCCCCATCCTGACTCCTTCTAAACGGCTGAGCCCAACCCAGCCCCTCTGCCAGGGCCCCAGGCTTCCTGCTCCCTACTCCAGGCAGCCAGAAAGGAGCACAGGACCCAGGCGCTTCTGCAAATACATTTAATGCACTTAGATTACACAAAGGAAGAGGGGGCAAGGAAACGACATCTAAGTGAGTCACCCAAAAATTCTTACAAAAGTCCCTGGCTGGCTGCAGCCCCAGGAACCGAGTCGCCACTGACGTTAAAAACAAATTACAAAAACCTTACAAAAGTCTGTTCGTTGCAGCACTCAGGTACTGGTACAAAAGGAGGGACCTGCCTACAGGGCTCCTGACATCACAGGGACCCAGGCACCTCACTGGTGCTGAGGTCCTGAAAACCAGAGAGGATGAGTGGATAAAAAAATACAGTCACGGGAATCCTCTACGGTCTGCCCCACAGGGGCACTGACTCCAGGTTTTCTCCCTGCTCTCAATTCAATCTCTAAATCCAGTCCCAAGACCCTGTGTCTATTTTTTAAAATGCTCTAGCCCTTTAAAAAACTCTCCCCAAGGTCTTCCTAGTCCCTGTCCTGGAACCTCGCCTTCGGAAGAGGAAGAGACTGGCAGGAAGGTGCAGCAGCTCTCCTGCCTGACCCGAGACCCCGCAGGAGCCTCCCAGTGTCCCCAGAAGGACAGCTGGGTTTGTGGTCCTCTTGCAGCCCACATGGGGAGCCATGGTCTGCCTTATCCAGCAGGCAAACAGCAAAGGGGGGCTGCCTTCTCAGAAGCACTAGCACCAGAGACCTTGAAGGATGGGGCAGAACTGGGCAAGCCTCAAAGAAGCCCGAAAAAGAGGCAGACGCGGGCAGGGAGGCTCCTCACCTCCCTGATCCACTCTGAGGTCTGTTCCCCAGTGCTTAAGGGAAAGGGCTGCTCAGAGCAGCAGAGGCCCTGCCGTGCTCCTAGAGCCAACGCACAGCGGGAGCACTGATGCGGGCCTGGCCCTGCAGGATCTTCGCTGTTCCGTTTCCTGACATGCTGGAGGCAGAAACGGGCCACAGGCTTCCTGAGCTCAGCATCTCAGTGCTCACCTGCTTCCTCCTGTTGTCCCCTGCTTCTCCAACAGTGGGCCACCAGGCTGCTGGTGCCAGTCTGCGGAGGCCCTGTAGGCCTGGGGCAGATGTTGGCCAGGTGCCTCACTGATGAGCATGCTTAGCTCAGAAAATTGTCCCTCCTCACCCAACCCAGTAGATGGAGGCCGGGGAAGCTGCAGCAGGGAGCCCTCAAGCTATCCCCAGAAAGAGTTCTGGGGCGGTTTGGTCAAGATGGCAAGGAATGGAGACAAACAGATGGCACCTCTCTGCCAGTAACAAGACCAGAGCTTCAGAGGCAGGGCTGCGGGGGCAACAGCAGCCAAGGCCAGTGCACAGCTTTTTGGAAAAGCTCTCAGGGCAGTAAAAGGCACAGCTGCTGCTGACATCAGGTCCAGGGAGGCTTACATCTTGGCTGGGGGGCCCGGAGCTTATCTCCCCCAAGCCCTCCAGGATGATCTGCTTTGAAGCCTTCAAATGATGGAGTTACCCAGATAGCCCTGGGGGTGTGCAGGAGAAGGTGCCCCTTGGAGGTCCAACTCTAGTTCCCCGAGGAGCCTAGCCAGTGGCCTCATGACCCATGGGGGCAGCTCTTTGGCCAGTTCTCTCATCAGAGAGGTCCTGCACCCTTACAGGCCTCCTGGGGCACTGGGGTGGTGCCTGTGTGGGTGGCAGAGGCAGAGGAGTTCTGCATGGTCCCTGACACACAAAATAACTTTGCTCTGGAGTGGTCCAGAGGGTGGGCTTAAAGTAGCAGTCCCTGGAGTCAGAGTAAGAGGAAAGGGGCTTGCTCATTCCAGGACAGGGGTGGGAAATAACCCAAGAGGAACCCCAAAGCCATGGGCCACAGATTGGTTGACTTCTGGAAGGCAGGCCCTGAGATTTGTAGTCCTTGGGGTTTGGGATCAAGGAGCATAAGTGGCCGGGGTACAGGCAAGGAGACAGGACAAGGAATGGGGATGGAAGATGAGAAATAAATGGACGCAGGGTAGCTGGCATGTGGCAGGGAGCAGTGCTGGCAAAACCAAAAGTGAAAGGGATGGTGAGAGGTTGAGTTTCTGGTTATTAATAACCCAGAATCCTGCAGCCTAGAGGCTGGGAAGCCCATGGAACAAAGCAATGGGACAGGGGTGAGAGCTGGAGACCCAGGCCCTGAGGTGCAGTTGAGGATGGACTGTGAGGGGTGGGAAATGCCTAGAAGGTGAGGCTGGGGCCACCAATCTTTGAGACCCTGAAAGTCCCTGGAACCAGAGGGAGGCCAATTTACTTTGAAAAGAGCAGTACCCCTTGCTGGTCCCATCTAACCCGGGTTCCAGGTTGCATGGGGACATCTCTTCTCACCCCCTGCCCAGACTCCACCAGGCTCACTGGGAAGAAAGGAGTGTCTGTGAAGCCATCTCCTCCAGGCCCTGGGTGGCAGGCCAACAGTGGTCACCTTCTCTGGTGACAGTGCAGGGGGAGACACAGCCCCAGGCCCCTGTCTGAGAGAATGAGAAAATTCACCTGGGAATAAAGTTCTGTTTAAAAAACATTATGTACACGGCTTCTGGACATCTTTGTAGAGCAATAAAATACCACCCGGTTTCTACAAAATAAAATAAGGAGAAAGGAAACCAAACGTGAGGGGAGGAATTGTTCCGCTTGTCTAGCAAAGGCCTGCGAGACAGCTGAGCTGGGCAGTGCACCCCGGCACCTCCTCCTGCTGTGCCGCAGGCAGCGGGTGGGTGACAACGAGGCCTGCTCCCCCTAGGGGCACCTCAAGGGTCCAGAGTCAAATCTCAAACCAGAGCCTGTGGTGGCGGCAGGCAGCCAGGGTTGCATTGGCCCACACACTGGCCCAGGGGGACCAGGGCCCTGAGCGGGAGGCGAGGTGGGGCCTGTGGCCCGTGCACGGTGTCCCACAGGGCTGCGGGTGCGGTGGCTGCGCAGTCATCCTCACACTTGTCCTTTATTTGTGGGAATCTCCTTTATGCAGTTGTTACAACTGGAAGTCAGCTGGGAGTGGCCGGGCTCCCAGTCGGCCCTGCAGGCCCCAGCCCAGGCTAGTGCAGCGGACTGTCGAAAACTACGTCCGGCAGGATGGAGACTTTCAGCTTCTTTTCGGGCCAGCTGTACTCCTTGGGAAGTTTGCACTGTGGAGGGGGCAAAGACAGACCCAGAGAGCACATGGTTAGCAGAATTCACTGCCTTCTTCCCCAGAGAGGCCAAGACCCTCCCTCACCTGGGCCCTGCCCTGGGGTGCGGTGGGGAGGGGAGAGCAGGACAGGCCACTGGACGCCTGGCTTCACTCTCAAATGCTGGACCCAGGTGGGTGGCCGGGGTCAAGCTGCTGGAGTTCGGTGACCCCTTCCTTTCCCTTGCCCTGCCAATAATTAACCCGGGCTGGAGGAGGAGGTGTTTTCTAACTCTTTCTTGACTGTGCTGACCTCCCTCCTGCTCACTTCCTTGGTTCTGCCTCCAGCCACAAGCATGCTAGGAATCTGTTCCCTGAGGCCCTGGGGCTGGAGCACTGGGCTGGGGGAGGGGAGGATGCTATAGGGAAGCACTGGGCCTGAGGTCTGTCACTGCCCTGGCCTCTCCTCCAGAGCTGCTGCAGGAAGGACCCTGGAACCTTTGCCAAATGGCACAAAGGGAAGGAGGCCCTGGTTTAGCCCCAAAGTCAGACCCGTGCTTATGGCCTTGGAGGAGCTGAAGAGGCAGGAGGAGCAGGAGGAGCATGGTTTCAGGTGATTTCAGGAAGAGCAAGTCCCCACCCAGCTTCCCCTCCTTCATTCTCCTTTCCCTGGGTTCTTTGCCTAGGAGTGGTCCCGTCTGCCAAGGAGAGCCCAAGGTCTTCCTTCCCCACCCCAGGAAGCACTGACTGGGTTCCGCTTTTGTTTCTCCCATTCCTCTGGGGGCTTCTCCTGGGGAAAGGGGAAGAGGCTTATACATCTTATTCTGTCTGAATGCTGCAACCTCGCATGAGGCCTGGCACCCGGCTTGTGCTGGATAAGTGCTCCCTGACTTGGACTGTTGCTGGAGCTTGGAGGCAAGGTCCGCGTTTCGGGACTTGCACTGTCTGAGGTTAGGCCAGCAGTCAGGGTCAGGCTAGGCAGGACAGGACAGCACTCTGGGCCTGCATGGAGCTGGGCTGGAGGTAGACCCATACTTTCTGGCCTGCTCCCTCTGCCTTCCCACTGATGGGGGGCTATCCATGCCAGGACCAAAGTGGAGAGTGAGGCAGGGTGTGGGGACAGTCTCAGGACAGGAAAGCAAAAAAAGGAAAAAGTCATTTTTAGTGACCTACTTTCCTAAGCTCCCCCTGGCTCCTGTCCCTCTTGCCTGGACTGTCCCCCTCTCTGGCCCTCAACACCGAAGCTCAAAGCAGCAGCTTGGCGCAGTGCCACCCCAGTGCGACAAGGCCTCTCCGGAAGCGCTTCTGGGCAGCTGGCTCTGATCTGACTGAATGGGGAGCTGGGCCTCAGGGACCAGTGATTTCTGGGGTTTGATTGGCTGGCACAGACTGGGTGCTGGATGACTTTGGAATGTATAAGCGAATTAATTTATCAGGCTGCATCCCAGAGGACAGAGAAGATAATGCCCCTCTGGGGTGACCTCTGGTTCTGGAGATGTAGATAGGACAGCCCCGGCCCAGCCGGAACCTAGCACCTGCCTGGGCCCGGGGAGGTAAGCTCTCCCTCAAGCATGGTTCCTGGCAGACAGGGCAAGGGAAGGGCCTGTCTCTGCCCAGGCAGGGGAGGGCCCAGAAGAGCTCTCCAGAGGCCTGGCCACCAGGCACTGAGGCCAAGAAGGCTCAGAACCCCCTGGGGTGCTGGATGGCTAGGAGGCAGGGGGAAGGA
The DNA here is from genome assembly GCF_051225735.1 of Oryctolagus cuniculus. NCBI lineage: Eukaryota > Metazoa > Chordata > Mammalia > Lagomorpha > Leporidae > Oryctolagus > Oryctolagus cuniculus. Next base: position 27,227,589 of record NC_142881.1, read on the forward strand.
AAGGGACTTTCCAGGATGAGGTAAGTCTCTGTGAAAGAGGATGCCAGGAACAAGGAAGAAAAACAACGGGGATTATGGAGTCCACTCCTGGACCCCAGGGGAGCAGCCAGGAGAAGGCACAACCCCAACCTGGCCTGTCTGCTCCCTGGCTCTGAGTTAGGGTGGAAAGAGGCCACCGAGAGGGGAGAGCTGATGGCTGGAGAGGAAGGCAGGGAGAGTGGCTCTTGGGTGGCCCGAGGCGAGAGCAGGAGTCCCTTGCTGCCCACCAGAACTCCCCAGTGGAATGTTCCCTGGCACCAGCCTTGGGCTTTCTGTTCAGAATCTGCCAGGGAACAGCAGGGGCTGGGGAGAACTCGTACTAGCCTGAAGGTCCTGGCTGCCTCTTCAATGAGGTTCTCAAGAACTGGCAATTCAGATAATTTGCTGGGTGTCCTCACAGGGCTGGGGGGTAGGGCAGGGGGTGGTGGTTCTTGGAAACCAAAGAGAAATGAAGCCATTTAGCATCCTTAGGGTCTCCTCCCAGGCCTATGCCTGTGCCTTAGAGAATCCCACAGACACACACACACACACACACACACGTGTGCACACATGCTCCTGGAAACTGGACCCGCTGTTGGAGAAAATCAAATAGGCTTACTTCCTCTGGAGAAGTCAAATCTTCTAAGTCCTCCAACATTTTCTCTACAAACTCTTCAGTCAACAGAATCTGGGAAGAAGGTACAAGGCAGGCTTCCATTATTCTTTTTCCAGTATATGATCTTTTTGTGAACAGCTAAGCCATGGACCTCTCTTGGCCATGGAGGAGGGATGTGGTTATCTCTGTGATCAGGCTGAGGGACAGAGGAAGTGTCTGAGGTCTAGCTCTATCATTTCTCTCCACACACTGCCCCCTGCAGTATGGGACACTCAGAGAGGGAAGGGCTCAGAGGACAAGGGGGAAGGGAGGTGGGGACACATGGCGGCTGGTGGTAGCGCTGGCTCCAGAATGGAGATGGGAAGTGGTGGGGAACACACCTTCCCTGTTGTGGCTGTTCAGGCCTCCTGCATGCCTCAGTGGTGCAAAGGGAACAGAAGTGCAGAGGGGCAGAAAAGTTCTGCCAACCTCCTCCTTGCTCGGCAGGGCTGCCGCATCCTCACCCCACCCCCGACGTGGTTGGCAACAAGAATCTCTTTGGATTTGCAACTCGAGGCCCGTCTGGAATCTGGAAATGTCCTGGAAAGGACATCGAAGAATATCTGAGCTGCAGAGCTGGGAGGCTGTGGACGGAGCTCTGTCGTTTTCTAGATGGAAAAGGGGCTGTCAGCTCCCGCCTCTACCCATGGTCTCCACATTTTCATGGGCTGCAAGCTCCCAAGCCCCAGCCCACTGGCCCCACTAAGCAACTACATTTTTCAAGGCTTCTTTGAGATGCCTCTTCTCAGGGTCAGTTCCCAGATTTCCCATTCTGCTGCTCTAGCCTTGCTTTGATGTTGGGACTGCCTGGTTGTGCTGGTACAACCACCATCCACATGCATTAAAGCAGTATGCATAGCTAATGGGAATGTCTAAGGATAGGCCATTTCCCCAGCCCATTCCTCTGCTACCCTGAGGCAGGCCAAGCATACCCCAGCCCTGCACCACCCTAGACCCTGCTGTGGATGCCTTTGCTCTTCCAAATCTGACCCTATCTCCTTCGCCCTCTCGTGCCTCCCTGTCCTTGTCTTCTTGGCCTGCACAATAGACCCTTCTGCACCCCAAGACTGTTAGCTGGCATGGACAGCAAGGAACTGAGGATTGCCAGCACCTGGACTCCAGCCCCATCACACCGCAGCCCCACGTGCTGCCCCCTTCCATACCAACTACAGCTGCTGGGTTGTGGTGGCTAGCCATATATGCAATAAAACAGCTGGCCAGGTTCCCACAATGAACTTTAGGTCATTATAATAAAATTACCATGGCAGACACACCCACTCTCATGTATCTGATGCCATGACACAAGACTTCCAAAAAGGACATGGAACTGGGCAGTACTCAAGCCTTGCTCCAAACTCTGTCCCCATTTGAACATTCAATTAAGTGTCACTTCAGACACTGCCTGCTATGCCTCCAGCACCTAAAAATGTAAGATTCCAAACTTTGTTAAGGGCAGCCCTCTCCCTTGAGGTTGCCCACACTTCCTCCTGAGTGTGCTATCCCTTTGCCTTTATGTAAATCTTGTTTCTCTGCTCACCTTTATCTACATATCCTTGAATTCTTTCTCACATGGAGATAAGAACCTGGACCAAGCCTAGCCAGGGGCCTCCTGACAACAGCTCAACCTGCCCCTGCCTCATCTCTTCTGCCCCCTCCACTAGCCCCTAAAAACCCTGGTGGGGCAGAGAGGAAGGAAGACAATGTGGTAAAGACCAAGGAGAGGGGCTCCCCTGGGAGAAATGCTCCCTGAGAAAAGGATGGGAACGGAGAGCTTGAGAGGATACCCATCAAGCTTCCCCTGGGAGCTGTCCCTTCTGATAAGAACAGAAGTTTCCAGTGGTGAGATACGGGGTGGAGTGGCAGAGCAGGAAGGTGCAAGCTGGAGCTGCCTGCACCCCACAGGACAGACCCTGAAGGAACAGAGGGATTAGGGGCTGAAGACTGAGAAAATAGCCTGGAGTGAGCAGGAAAACCACCCTCACACCAGGCACTGTGCCAAGTGCTCATTCTCTCCCAGCTCCTTCAGCCCCCTTCCAGACAAGGAAATTGAGGCATGGCTCGGGGGTGGAGTGTGGCTGTGACGAGACCTTATGCCAGTCATGGGTGGACCCTATAGTGAGTTCCCTAAGTCCTGTCCCTGACCCTCCACTCTCAGTCCCAGGAACGCCCTAATTTGCTTTTTCAGGGACACAGGCCGAGGGCAGCCCACTTCCCACCTGACAAGTACCCTTACATGGTTGGCAGGAGCTAAAAGACTCACCTTCCCAGGCTATGAGCCCATGGACAGGAAAAAACCAGCTCTGACCACTAGCTCACCTCCCACTCAAGTCACTCCTCCAGGAGCTCAGGCCTCGACTGAGGACAGAGACAAGGCGGACGTGGGGAGAGGCAGTCAGCCCAGGGAAGTGCCCCTTGACGTGTCCCCAGGTTCTTCCTCCAAAGTGGGACTGGCTGCTTCTCCCATAGCCCTGACCCCGCCTGCTGTCTCAGCCCAGGGGTGCACCCTCCCTCCCTGTAGAAGTGCAGAATTTCTCCACCAGTTATCACCAGTCTGCTTGAGTAGAATAAAAGTCACATTCATATGCCTGGCATTTCCGGGGCTTGTTGCCATCTCTGCAAACGCTAGCACAAACACAAGCAGACCTAAAACCCAATTCCGTGACAATGGCTCCAGCCGAGGCCAGGCTGGGCTGATTCCTAACCCACAAATAATCTGAAAGGAGGGGCTTTCTGCCAGGGAGGTAAATAGGTCTGGGACTACTGCTTGCGCTGGGGGTGTGTGCAGGGGAAAGACTCACAGAACTGTGGCGACCCAGTGTGACTGCAGAGGGAGCACGTTTCAACACCAGGAAAGTAATGCCACCAACAATGAGCTCAGTCCTGAGCCAGCTCCTCCTGCAAAGATCTGGAATTGATGCTGGGGGGATGGTGAGTTATGGTGGCTTTTAGTAGAGCAACCACCAAGCGTGGCACCATCTGTGTGTGGACTTACCCTGTACTCAGTTGGGGGAGGGGGTTGGCAAGACTCAAAATGGGGACAAACCCTAGCTGCTCCTCCATTTCCACTTTTGGTGATTTGCTGGTTCGTGCTGGAAACTTCACATTATTTTAAAAGAATTAAAGGGGAAAATTATACACAAGATCTGCATGGTATTAAGAGTGACTTTCTCCACAAAGAAACACGACAGACTGTCGTAGCTCCAGGCACCTAATTTAATTTCCTCTGGGAGTTAAACCTTAGAAGCTTGGATTGAACAAACAGGCCCTGTTCTTTGTATATTTCAGACCTGGAGCTGAGAATGTTAACAGATCTTATCAACAGGACACTGGAGATAGACAGCTAAGATGGAGCAGCTCTTGGGAGCGCCACAGGGAACAGACTCCCCGTTGTGATGCAACTGTGGGAAAAGCCTTTGTGGGTCTGGGGCTTGGAACTCCTGAAGCTCACTGGGTCCCCATGGAGCTGTCTGGCTCTGCCACAAAGCATAATGGGAATCACTATGATAGCAACAGTAATAGTGACCAATAGCAGCAGCAGTGCCCCAGCCCCCACGTGCTAGACACCATGCTAAGTGCTTCACCTGCACAATCTCAAGGAATCCCTAAGGTGGTCTTGTGGCGCGTGGGGAGGGTAACTCTTATCTCTACTCTGTAGATGAATGGGTGCCAGGAAGAGCCAAGTCTCCTGGCCTTCAGCACAGTGATCTGACCTCGTGGTGGTAGAGGAGGCTCCCTTCCTGTCAGGGGAAAGTATCTCAAATCTAAATACCAGTATATGGAGGGCTCACTCCTCAATCCCTTTGTATGCGGGAGGTGAAGGTGGCTTAGGCTTCTACCAGTAGCCTGGAAAACTAACCTCAGCCAGCCACAGAACTCCTGACCACCTGCTTAGCTCAAGGGGGCTGGATCCCCAAGACACAGACAACTGCTAAAAAACCAGATTGGTTGACCAACTGTAAAAGAACAATGCCCCAAGATGGTTTCCAAGCGGGGTTGGTGGGGCAAATTTCCAGGCCAGTCTGATGAGCACGTACATTTTGATAGTTCTCCTAGCCCAGAAAATAGCAATAGAAATAAGGAACAATCATGACGATGACAACAGCACTTATGGATGTTTGTACCCACCAAGAGTAGGCATAAAACATTGGCCTATGCAAAATAGCCTTTGGTGGAAGGCGACCCTCTCCTGAGACAGGAAAGATCCCCAACCCAGCTGAGTAACACACTGCCCTGGGAAGCTTTTGAACATACCAAAATGCTGGGCCCCATGAGACTTCCTGAATCAGAATACCAGGAGTAAGACCAGGGCATTTACCTTTTTTTTTTTTTTTTTTTTTTTTTGACAGGCAGAGTTAGACAGTGAGAGAGAGTGACAGAGAGAAAGGTCTTCCTTTCCGTTGGTTCACCCCACAAATGGCTGCTACAGCCGGTGTGTTGTGGCCGGCGCACAGCACCGATCTGAAGCTAGGAGCCAGGTGCTTTCTCCTGGTCTCCCAGGTGGGTGCAGGGCCCAAGCACCTGGGCCATCCTCCATTGCCTTCCCGGGCCACAGCAGAGAGCTGGACTGGAAGAGGAGCAACCTGGACAGAATCCGGCGCATGGCATCTACCATTTTAAAAGGTGCCCCAGGAGATCATAGTGTGGGGGAGCCTGGGAAATACTCAGACCCTGATGAGAAGGGGCTTTGGGTGCAGGCTTAACCAACTGCAACTCCACTGCTACCCAGCCCTTCACTCTCCATCCTCACCTTTGGCCAGAGAGAGGGCCTGGAATCTAGGCCAGCAAAATACTCCAATGGGGCTCACACCAGGCACCTTGGGACAAGATGGCTGACCGGTGGTGAAAGAGGATTGTCAACAACCTGCCAATTCCCCAGGCCCAGCAAGTTCCAGAAAGGAACCCAAAAAGTGCAATTTCGTTGGAGCCTGCCCTGGGCAGGCCTGGCTGTGCTGTAGGCAGGAGCCCAGCTGCTGCAGATCTGACGCCGATTCAAATGTCTGTGGTCAATGGTATTTCTGAGCCGCTGACAGTGCCCACCCTCCCCACCCCGGTATGACAATCCACACTTTGTCTGGGGCCTGTTTGCTCTTCGTGTTGACACGTTGTTCTTGCTTCCCAACAAGTTTGGCTTTCTTTTGCCTCCCTTTCCTTCTCTCAGGGAAGGAAAAGTGTTGTTTACAGTGGCAAGGCCTGCCAAGGAGCTGCTCTGGCACCCTCAGTGGCAGCTAAGGAGGCAGAGACGAGGAAGCAGTCCTGTCTGCGTCCCCCACCTCCACCCCAGGCCAGACAAAAGCCAGAAACCAGCCCGGAGACACCCCCACCCCTCGACGTGGGGGTAGCAGAGGCATGTGCCTGCGGGCAGCGGGAGTGGGCTGCAGGGCTGCAGTGGGGCACAGTGAGGCCTCACTCACTCATTTCCTGTTCTCAGCGGGTGGTGACAAGTTGGCTTTGGTGACCAGAAACAGGCTGATTCCCTCTGCTCAGGCTGTGGGCTACTGGGGACACAGCAGGACGTCACAGTGCTTTCCAGCGAGGGAGGGAGGGCACTTTCTCAGGCACACTTCTGGGCTTAACGCTGACCAGGCACGTCCTGGACAGTGGGGCTTCTGGCACAGCCCAAGCAACGGTCTTCGGGGAAACGTGTGGCCAGGTTCACCAGCAGAAGGAGAAATGGTAGAGGAACAAAGAGGAGCTGCCCAGGGCCTGGCCCTCCCAGGTCATCTTCCCCACGACATCCAAATGCATGGAGGGGACAGGAAAATGCAGGGGCTTGTCCAGAGGACAGCGGTGAGTCAGCACTGGGCTAGCGGAGAGCTCAGCAGCCACCCCCACAGCTGCTGAGGGCCTTCGCCCAAGCCTGGGCCTCCCACCAGGAGTGCAAGAGAATGGCTGGGACAGGGGGCACCACTGGGGTGAACTGTCAGCCACCACACAGCTGAGAAAGCATTGCAAAGGCCTAAAAAAATTCCTCCTGTTTGGTGATGTGACCCCTCTGTGACCTCTGGAGCTGAGACATCTCCCCTTAGATCAACCCTGGCCAGGGAGAGATGGACGAGGAACTCAGTGCTGGGCTGGGCTCCGGCTCAGAAGGCTAACAGCCAGTGCTGACAGGCCTGAGGGAGAGAAGCTTGTCAGAGCCACAGGGTGAGGGAGTGCTGGGGAAGGCGGTACAGGAGCCCCCAGCCCAGGGTCTGCAGACCTCCTGCAAAGTCCTGGAGTTGGCTGACAGCTTTATAAGCTCCACAAGGAAGAAACAGCAAATGTCAGTGCAGACGGAGCGAAGGTGTCACCCTCGGGAGAGGAAAAGTTGCTGAAGCCAGTGTCAGCGGGCTGGGCTCTGGCTTCTGAAGCTCCCCACAGCGCTGGAGTGTCCGCTGTGCATCACCTGCGGCTGCGGATGGCTCTGCTCTTCCGTGTGCCGAGGCCTCACTCTCCTGGGTCTGCAGGGTAGGGAAGGTGCTGGGGCGCGGAGGGCAGCGCCAGCCCAGGAGTAGGTAGGGGAGGAGGCCTGTCTGGGGCCACTCCACAAACTCTAGAAAGGGGCTCATATTCCCTAACCTCCTCTGCTTTTTCCTCTCAGCTTCTCTGTTGTCACTCTTCCCCAAAACAGGGTGTCTTCATGCCTTTTCCCCAAGAGATAGCAGGCCTGGGCTGGCAGCCAGAACCAGGTGTCAGGGTTGCAGGTGAGGGCTTCCTGGGCTGATGCAAGAAAGCCATCCAGGCCCCTCCCGCTTCAGCTGGGACTCCCAGGGAGATCCACACAAGAACCAGAGAGCAGAAGTCTGGGTCTCTTCATGTCCTGATCTCCTGCACTCATCTCCCTCTTGCAAGTCTGCTTCCACCAGGCCTGGCACCCAGAACTGAGGCGACACCCCCAACCCTAGAAGTGTGGGCAAGAAATGCCAGCAAGGAATAAGGGCTGGCTTCTGCACTGGACACTCTGTGAGGGCAAGTCTCACCCTAGGCCTCTAGGAGGTCCTCTATACTGCTGGGGAGACAGCTAGCCCCAGAGGGAGACTCAGTGGCCCACAAGTAACTATAGGCCCAGATTCCCACAGCTAGGGAGCTGCCTGTGACCACAGTGGCAAGACCCAAAAGGGGAAGCCTGGCTGGCAGACAAATGCAGAAAATGCTGACTGCTTGGGGGGCGGAGGGGAGGAGACAGGGGTGAGTGTTGGCTCCCCTGCTGAGAATCCTGCTGGCTGGGGGCAGGGTCAGAAGGTTTCCCAGGGTTCCCTGGAAAGGGCCTGAGAAACCCCTCAGTGATCCGGGTGTGTGCTTGGGGAGTGGGGCTGTAGCCAGCCTTCCCAGGAGCACTCCTGCGATCTGGCCCCGTGGTGGACCACACTAATGAGCCCATAACATGGGCCTTTGATCAAGCAGCTCCCAGCACAGCAACTTTATTGAAACAGCAGCTCCGTTCCCACCGCTCCCCGGTTCCCTGGGCAACAGCCCATGGGAGGGGACCGAGCGCTGGGGAGTCTGCGGGTGCTGATCTCTGCAGCTTACACAGGGGCTGCCAGGGAGGTGAGGGCATTGTGGTGATGGGAGGGGGACACTGGCAGCCAGGGGAGCAGGGGCCCAGAAGCTTTAGAGGGACTAAGGGGCACTGCTGAGTCCTCTGGGTGCCAAGGCTCCTGGGATGCTACTAACCAGAGCTGCTGATCACTCTCTTTAGGGCAGGGAGACCCTCCAAGGGGTGGCAGAACTCCAAGGCCAGGGTCAGAGTTGAGGATATGAAACGTCACTGGGGGATATTTATTCTTGGGTTTGGGGAGATCCCAGCCCTCACTTTTCCAAGAAAATGTGCTTGAGCCTTCAGTAAACACACATGCCATCCTTGTACACTTCTGCTGAGACCTGTCAGCACTCTGTTGCCCCAGGAGTGAGGACCCGTGACCTCCCAGGGCTGGGTCTCCTGTACAGTGCCCACCTCCTACCTCCTCATCAGCTCAGCCCGGCTGGGGAGGGCTGCTCCCTCCTGCTCTGCAGGGGCAATGCTGGGTCTGTGGGGGCTGGGGGCAGAGCAGGGGCCAAGGGAGGCCCTTCCCACTTGTGCTGGGCTAATTTCAAATGTTACACTTTGGAGCTTTTGCTACAGTAACTACCAACACCACATGGACAGAAATCTAATGTTACCAAGTGGGACTTTTAAAATGTATTTATAACTTTATGGTTCAAAGTAATTTTGTTATGAAACAATGTAATAACAACAGTGGAAAAAGGCAAGATAATTTATGGAACACAATATCCCTAAAGCACTAGCTTCCATTTCTACCTCGGCTTAGTCTGGGGAGTGTGGTTGGTGTCCTCTGTTTGCTGTTTGTTTTAATTAAGGGTTAGTATTTTGGTGGGGGTGGGGTGAGGACTGGCCTGCAGGCTGAGAAACTCTGCTGTAAGCAGATAGACGGGGACTAAAAGTAAGGCCATATGAAGAGCAGAGGCGCTCTGCAGATCCCAGACTGGGTTAAACCCACAAAGCCAGCATAATTCTTTTCCCCTCTACCATACCACCCCCTTCCCCCACCCAGTGTCCCCTTCAGCACACCACAAATAAGGCACAGGTACCTTTTGGATTAGGGTCAGATTCTCTTTCTTGATACTCCTGAGAGAAGCAAAATATTCTTTTCTCCCCCATTCCCAACAAACAAACAAAAGCCAAAAAAGGATGCTGTCCCTCTAATATACTTGGAGTGTGGCAGACCAGACCAGAGCACTCCTCAGAGACCTGGGCCTGGGTGGGGGCTGGAAGGAGGCCAGTGGTTCTTAGGCCCCAGCACCCTGCTTGGCATTCACTCTGAAGCTTGCGCCAGCCAGAAGAGCAGAAGAGGGACAAAGTGTTCTGGACAAGCCAGCAGGTTTCTGCTCAGACCAGCTGGGTTTCCATCAGAAGGAACGGGGAGAGCCATTCGATGTGTGTGTGCAGGGGGCTGGGGGAGGGAGGCCCCCACCACCAAGGCCCGCCCATCCCAGTCCCAGGTCCAGGTCCACATGCCCACTTCCTGTGAATTCCATGCAGCTCCTGCAGAGTGGCTGTCATCCATCCTCCCCATCTTGCCTCACCTGTACCTTGGTATACCCAGGTGGGAAAGTATCCCATCTCTCAAACCTGGATTACCAATGGCCAGGGCCTGGAGAGTTATCACTTGGGTCTCATTGTATGATGAGGGAAGAGGCCAGGAAGTGGCCCTGGGGCTGCTGGGATAAGCAGTGGCATCCACACTCCACACCCACATACAGGCCTCAACCTCTGAGTCCAAGAGGTACTCATCAGCAGCCTCAGGAATGGGCCTGGCTAAGAGCTGCCAAGGGAGAGGAGGGCAAGGAAGAGCCTACGGAAAGAGAGGGGAGAAAAAGAGCCTTCTCACTTGCAACCAGGGTCCATGGGCCGCGTAAGGATGCTCCTCGGTGGCAAAGGCGCCTTCCACTCCCGTGGAGACAAACGTGATGGCCATGTCACCTGTGATACTTTTATACGTAAAGTGCCGTCCATGCAGGAGCCTGCCCCTGGGGGAACATGGAGACAGTAAGGAGCTGGGCCTGGAAACAGCCCAAGTGCAGTGGCCTGGCCAAAGGTCTGGGACCATGCTCCCTCGGACAGGGAGTCTGACAAATGAGACCAAACTGCCACCTGCCCAGGAAGAGGGGGCTGTAACCAGACACGTTGCTTTCTCCACCTTCATGGGAGAGGCCCTTCCTACACATCCTCTAACATCATCCTTCCAAAGAGCTCAATGCCAGCAGAGCACTAGGTCAGAGTCAGAGGGCCTGCACAGGTAGTGGAGCCCGCTGCCCAGGGTGCTGGTGACGGACCTGAGGCCAGACAGCGAAGTCAGCATTGTGCACAGGGTTGTGCCCAGGGTAATGCCCAGGGCTAAGAGGGAATTCACATCCCCTTGCTTGGGGGACTGGAGGTGTGGTAGTGCCTTCACAGTGGGACTGGTCACACACAGTGCCTGGTGGACTCTTCACCTGCTCCGGCACTTTCTCATAGCAGTTACAGGCTCTCCCAAAGGCCCAACCCAGTTTTTAAAAAAGCTGAAGCCAAGTGGGGTCACTCTGAGGGAGCCATCGGAAACTACTGTTAGCTCTCAGTCTGGAAATATACCTGGGGGAAGGGCAGGCAGGGACAACTAGTGGGCCACAGGCGCCAGTCAGCAAAGGAAGCAAAGCTGGCATTTTGCTTTCTCAGGCAGCCGCTGATTAACCCTTCACCAGCTCCAAGCCCGGGCCAGTGAGGCAGCAGGGGAGGACATGGCTGGCGGTGGGCCTGTCAGGTCTGTCCCACACTGACTTCTAGCTCTGCTGCTCAGGGTGGCTGGACTAGGCTGGTCCCTTTCAAACTCTCTTACAGGCTCCAGGGATGGTGGGGAGGGTCCAAACTGTAACCCCTTCTTCTTCGTCACCGTTCTTTGTGTTCAGAGCTATTCTAACCGCCTCTCTTGCCATCAGTGAGGGTGGGGCCCAGAGGGCTGTGGAGGAAGCCATCGGCTGCAATAGATTCAGCCAATGTAGTGTCCCCGAGTGGGACATTGGACTCTGGTCGCAGGGCTGGGTTTCTGGCAAGGACAGCAGGCGAAGGGACACAACTGGACTCCCTGGTCCCTTAAGAAGTCTGCTGGGCCGGCCACCAGCCTTGAGGAACTTAGTGTTTTGCATGGAGAAAACAGCAAGCAGGAGAAAACAGAGCCCAACGTACCAGAAGCCTCACCCTGACAGCCCAGTGCTGGTGACCCTGCCATCCAGACCCCAGGCTTTGGGTGGCTGGGAGTATCTGAGACTTCCTTGGTCGCTGAAGCTTCCTCTGGACCGAGGAGACAACTTCAGCAGCAAACGAGGATGGTGTGGCAACCAAGCAGTCAGACTGGAGACCAGTGGGGCTCCCTGGCCATGGTCCTGGGCCCACCAGAGGTTGTCACTGCTGTAGGCTAGGCACAAGCTACAGAGAGGAGGCCCCTCCCTCAGGGTGATCTACAGTGTTCACAGAGGCTGGCCAGAGGCCTAGGCAGGGAGAATACAGCACAGCACCGCTCAGTGACAAGCCAGCTACTGGCTGGTTCACAGTTCCCAAGCTCCCATGGGTCCAAGATGGAGCTGCCTAGGTTCTCCTCCCTCTCCTGCCCAGTCTGAGGTGTGCGGGTTGCAGACAGGCACCTCCCTTCTCTGCCAGGATGGCTGGAGTAGGCTCTGAGGTGCCCCCTGGAGGTCGATCTGGGCACCGCGGGGCCCGAGCTGGAGCTGTGGCTCACCTAAGGCAGAGAGGAATGAGGGCTCCTGACTCCTGGTTGAACTTCAGATGTACACTCTCGAGCTGTCGTGTGCGGATCAGCTCATGGGGAATAATGGCTGTGGAGCTGTCACTTTCCAGGCTGTCTTTGCGGCTCCTGCGAAGTAAGCACAGGGACAGGTTGAGCATAAGGTAAACAGCACAGGGCGGAATCAGTCTCTGGTTGGGCTCCTGAAAATGACAATAGTGGAACTGTCAATCATAATCCTATGTGTGTGCCAAGTGCCAGCCACCATGCTGAGCACTTTTCACTGATTGGGTACCGCTCACAAGGGTACCGCCCCTACAAGGTGGGAACTATTATTATCTCCCCCTTAAAGACAAGGAACTGAGCCTCAAGGAAGCCAAGTAACTTGTCTTAGTTGCATGATCAGTGCGTGGGTGGAGTGGGATTTGGTCTCAGGCGGGTCTGGTTCTGGAGCTAGCACCTTTGGCCAATAAGACACTAAAAAGTTAATGCCACAGTGGCTTGCTTTTCCTGTGATATTCTAGGAGCTTCTGGGAGCCCTTCCTCTCCTGCCCTGGACCTCAGACTCCTGGCTCTCCAAGGCTATGGTAGGAGAGCACCATGAGACATGTCTCCAAGACTGACCCTGAGAAGCTCAGCACAAGCACACTTTTGCTAGTGGCCAGAAGTGGCAGTGCCATGCATCCTCCTTCAAACCAGGAAGTGAAACAATCCCATGGAGAGGGTGGGAGCAGGCTCTTAGGAGTCACATCAGGGGGCCTAATGGGACAGCAGAGTTGGGCCCTCTCCCTGCTGGGCTTCAAGGCTCTGGGAGCCCTGGACCAGATCTGTCATGACTGTGGCCTTGGCTATGCTGGGCTGTTGCTGCAGTCTCAAACTCCCTCCTGCTCAGCACCTACCAAGAGCTGGCCCCACGTCCCTTGCATTCTAAGATTTGTTCTTTTAAACTTAGTTGCTCCTCCTGACAACTTCTCAAATCTGCCACAGAAGGAAGTGAGGGTCACTCACTGATCTCATTCAAAAGGCAGGATTCTGGTTTGGGCTATGAATCTCAGAATTCCCCAGGTGTCCATCAAAATACTGGGTGAAATGGTCCAGTTACTTATCATTCAAGCAGCAAGCAGGAGCCACCCAAGATGTCTGGACTGGACAGCCATGGAGGGGCTGGTCTAACCTTCTCACACATGGTGAGAGTAGTACTGAGCCTGGGGTCAGTAGCCAGCGAGGCACCCACAGGCAGAGCACTTTCTCCAGGGAAGAGTTGAGGTCAGTCGGCAGACAGGAGGCTGGGGACAGGTGGAGCTCCCGACTCCAGCTTCCTGCTGATACGCACCCTGGGCAGCAGCTGGTGTTGGCCCAAGTAGCTGGGTCCCTGCCAGTCTCATAGGAGACCTGGGTTGAGTTCTAGACTCCTGGCTTCAGCCTGGCCCAGCTCTGGCTGTTGTGGGCATTTGGGGAGTAATGGGAGCTCTCTCTTTTTCTCTGCCTTCCAAATAAATACAAATTAAAAGAGCAAAAAAAAAAAAAAATTGACCTTCAGCAGGAAGGGGCCTGCTGAGGCAGTGGTTTAGAAATGCTTCAAGCCCTGGGGACCATTCCCACCAGCTGGTCTGCTCTTGAGTATCCCCCCAGAGAACTGACAGCTTTTTCACAAAGCAGCCCCTTCCTCTCTTCCCAGAGACTTCTCCTTGGCAAAGGCTTTCACAAGACTGGGAAGGAGAGCAACACCACAGCCAGGAGGACCACAGTATTCACGGTATTCAGGACTGGAAGGAAGCACTAGGGTTGTTTAATCTACTGCCTTCCTTTCCGAAAAGGCGACACTGAGACGCCCAAGGCCACAGAGCTGGTCTGTGGCAGGCCAGCGTGGGAAGCTCAGACTTCTGACAAACTCTCTTTCCCATCACTGGGGGCTGCTACACCACCTTTCTTCCGAGGAAGGCGACACCAAGCACTGCCTCTCAGCCAGGCACGGGGCTCAGAGGTGACATGGGGGCGCCGTCAGGACCCAAACATGGGCAAAACTCAGGAAACGGCAGCAGCCCGTGTCTGTTGAGCCCTTGCTGGGTGTTGGGCCTGTCACTCAGAGACCCCTCACAGCAAGCACTGAGTGGGCTTTACTGCTAAGCCTTCTTTTACAGCTGAGGCCACAGCGTGTACTCCAGTGGGAGAGCCAGGGTGTGATGGTCCTGACCACTCCTGACCACAGGTTCCCACAGCCACACGCACCTCAGTGTTCCTGAAAGGGGCTCAGGCCTGGCGGCCCCAGGCAGGACCTGCTAGAGGAGCCAGCCTCTCTGGCTGATGAATAGCAATGGGAGGTGGGGCGGGGGCTGGTAGAGGAGGTTCAACAGTGCACAGGGCTAGGGACGTCTCAAGCTGGAGGGAAAAATAAATTGTTGAAAGTCAGCTAAAGTCACCTTGGTAACTGCCACAACACACTCACCCGGAACAGGACATCAAACTCAACGGCAAACAGCTTTAAAGAAATGGAAAAGAACTTAATCATCTGAAGAATTAACGTGGCAAGAGCCCACATTCACACCTCCCACCAGCCTTCAATCACTTGAAACCATACTTTAATCTTTTAAGAGAAAAAAAAATCACAAAATGCTAGATCTGCAGTCCTGGAGCCTGGGTATTTCCGGCACACTGCTTCAATGGAAATGCGGCTGCTCCACACACACACAAACACACACGCAGGAGCCTGGCTTTTTGCTGATTTGTTTTTTCTGGACATCGATGCAGAAGCATGAATTATTTGTGTGGGCTGGGTGAGGTATTAAATCTGCAGCCGACACAGGTTTGCAGTGTTTTGCGTGGTTGTCAGCTTAATCTTAGTCATAAAAAAATAAGTAGTGTGCTCGGCAGCGTGGCCTAATTTCTCAGCTGGGCTGCTTCTCCCTGAGTTGTCAGTGGAGGAGAAGGCAAAGCTTTAGGGCTAGGAGGGAGGGGGTCTCCCAAGGTGGCACAGGGACCGCTAGGGGTACAGGGCCAAGGACATGTTCTAGAAAACAGAATTCCACATGACCTTGGGAAAATGACTTACCCTCTCTCCAAGCTTGGGTATCTTTTTGATAGGAACAAGTAGCAGTGAGGTCACGGTAAGAATGATATGTGAGGACACAGATGAGACATCTAACAGTGCCCAGGATATGGTGGGTACTCGAAATACAACTGATGAATGTATTAATGTGTCAGTGTTACTTGGCTGCCTCTAAAAGTCTATCTGTTCCTCTTGTAAAAATGCCAATGGCTTGCCAGAAATCTGTTTGCCTTTGTCTTGAGCCCAGAATCCAACTGCCTCTAGCCAGGTCAGTTGCCCTCAGCTTAGGAAAGGTGACTCGTGAGATAGGGCTTGAAAGGGCCCCTGACTCCTTGAGTGGACACTGCAAACCCTGGTCAACCACTGGCACCCTTGGAAGGCCTGAACACAGGGCAGTCAGACCCCTTGAGACCTTTGTTCCATAGAGGGAGGGCCGTCTTCCTTTCACCAAGCAGTCTGTCTTCCTGCAATTCTCAAACCACTGGTCCTCAGGCCGCCCAGAAGTAGCTTAATCCATCTTCCTGTGACAGCCTTTCCAATCCCTGAGGCTGCTCTAACGGCCCATCAACAGTTTCTTGTTCCAGGATCTGTGGCCCAACTTTCAACTCCATTCCTGACAAAGTTCTGAAATCTTCTACCCATTCAAGTCACCCTCCCCTGGATTCATTCTGGCTTGTCATGCTAGACTGTCCTGTCTGGAAGTGAAATATCATGGGTGGAAATAAATACAGTGTGTGGTCTAACCAGTGCAGATCACTGGGGGACTATGAGCTCCCTTGTTTGGGACACTCTATTTCTATTAAAACTGTCATCAACTTGTCTACTCTTTGTAACCTCATCACACTACCAACTCACGCCACTACATTCCCTGTCAACGAGCTTTCCCCCCGGCTCCCTCCCATGGGCTGCTGAGGCCCCCCACCAAGTAGTTACTGTGGATTATTTGGAGCTAAGAGCAGAACTCTGCATTATCTGGATAGTTCAGGAGGTTTAAGTATTTCTGAAACCTGACTCTGGCATCCATCATGTTGGCGTTCCTTCTGACGTCACATCACTGACAAAACTGATAAACTTGCCATCCATGTTCTCCTCTCAGGCTTTGATCAAACAGCGAGTGGGACAGGGGAAGGCAGGCAGGCTGACAGACTGACATCATTACTCTTTGGGCATGCTAACTGAACCAATCATAAATCAACCCAACCTTCCCATCCCTGTGCCCCTCATCCTCCTGAATGTTGTCTGGACATTTCTGTCTTGCCTGTGTTGATGTCAGAACACTCTCAAACTGTGTTGCCAAACCTTGCCTAGACAAGGCCCATAGCACTTCCTCTGCCTACCAAGCAGGTAAACTTTCCTCAAAGGCAGTGAGCATGGTCAGGCATACTGGATTTTTTTAAAAATTTATTTATTTATTTGAAAGGCAGAGTTACAGAGAAGCAGAGGCAGAGAAAGAGAGAAAGATCTTCTATCTGCAGGTTCACTCCCCGAATGGCTGCAATGGCCGGAGCTGTGCCGATCCGAAGCCAGGAGCCAGGAGCTTCTTCCAGGTCTCCCACATGGGTGCAGGGGCCCAAGGACTTGGACCATTTTTTGCTGCTTTACCAGGCCCATAAGCAGGGAGCTGGGTCAGAAGTGGAACAGCTGGGACTTGAACCCAGTGCCCATACAGGATTCTGGCACTGCAGGTGACGGCTTTACCTGCTACACCACAGCAACCTCTCCTTTTTAAGATTTATTTATTTATTTGAAAGAGTTACAGTGAGAGAGGGAGATATAGAAAGAGAAAGAGGAGAAAGAGATCGTCCATCTGTTGGTTCACTCCCTGAAATGGCTGCAATGACCAGGACTGGGCCAGGCTGAAGTCAGGAGCCAGGAACTTCATCCAGGTCTCTCACGTGGGTGTAGGGGCCCAAGCACTTGGACCATCCTCCACTGCTTTCCCAGGTACATTAGCAGGGAGCTGGATCAGAAGTGGAGCAGCTGGGAGTTGAACCAGTGCCCATATGGGATACCGGGCTGCAGTGGTGGCCCAATCTGCTGTGCCACAGCACCGACCTGAGCTGGGCTCTTTGACTCCATTTTCCTTTGAGTGTTCACTGCCAACTTGCTGTGCAGAACCTTCCCTGAGAGTGATACTAAGCTCACTAGGCTAGAAAGCTTTTTGTCTTCTGAAACTTTTGAGTCCTTCCAGCTGTCTAATGCACCTCTTTCCCATTCCTGCAAAGATTCCTGATGCCCACTATAACAACCTCATCTGCCAATTCTCCTTCTGTTGTTCTAGGGTACAGCATGAGGATATTTCAAGAAGTTCATGGAAGGTAGAAATAAAAGTCTATTTTGGGGGCAGGTGTTAGGCACAGCAGTTAAGCTGCTACTAACGACGCCTGCATCTCATAGCAGAGTGCCTGGGTTTTAGTATCGGCTCATCTCTCCATTCCGTTCCACTAGTGTGCACCCTGGGAGGCAGTAGGTAATGGCTCAAGTAGTTGAACCCTTGCCACCCACGTGGGAGATCCAGATTGAGTTTCTGGCTGCTGGCTTTAGCATGGCCCTGTACTGGCTGTTGTAGGCATTTGGAAATGAACCAAAGGGTGGGAGATCTCTCTGTCTTTGTCTCTCTGCCTTTCAAGTAAATAAAATAACTTTTTTTAAAAAAGATTTATTTATTTTACTTGAAAGTCACAGTTATACAGAGAGAGAGAAGGAAAGGCAGACAGAGAAGGGGAGGGAGAAGGAGAGGAAGGGAAGGAGGGAGGGGAAGAGAGAGAGAGAGAAAGAGAGGTCTTCCATCTGCTGGTTCACTCCCCAGTTGGCCACAATGGCCAGAGCTGCGCTGATCCGAAGCCAGGAGCCAGAACCAGGAGCCAGGAGCCAAGAGCCAAGAGCCAGGAGCCAGGAGTTTCTTCCAGGTCTCCCACGTAGGTGCAGGGTCCCAAGGACTTGGGCCATCTTCTACTGCTCTTTCAGGCCATAGCAGAGAACTGGATCGGAAATGGAGCAGCCAGGACTCGAACCGGTGACTATATGGAATGCCAGCACTGGAGGTGGTGGCTTTACCTGCTACACCATAGTGCTAGCCCCTAAAATAACTTTTAAAAAATTAATTTTGGTCCGGCGCCGCGGCTCAATAGGCTAATCCTCCACCTAGCGGCGCCGGCACACCGGGTTCTAGTCCCGGTTGGAGCGCCGGATTCTTTCCCAGTTGCCCCTCTTCCAGGCCAGCTCTCTGCTGTGGCCCAGGAAGGCAGCGGAGGATGGCCCAAGTGCTTGGGCCCTGCACCCCATGGGAGACCATGAGAAGCACCTGGCTCCTGTCTTCGGATCAGCGCCGTGCGCCGGCCGCAGGGCACCAGCCGTGGCGGCCATTGGAGGGTGAACCAACGGCAAAAAGGAAAACCTTTCTCTCTGTCTCTCTCTCTCACTATCCACTCTGCCTGTCAAAAAAAATTAATTTTGGTGCAAAATTCTAAATTTATAAATAGTTTTTTCATAATATGCATTTTCAGGGCCAGTGTTGTGGTACAGTGAATTATGCTGTTGCCATATGGGAGCATCAGTTCAAGTCTCAGCAGCTTCAGTTCCAATCCAGTTTCCTGTTAATGTGACCAGGAAGGCAGTAGAAGATGGCCCAAATGCTAGGGCCCTTGCCACCCATGAAGTAGAACTGGATGGAGTTTCTTGCTCCTGGCTTCAGCCTGGCCCAGCCCTGGTTGTTGTGGCCATTTGGGGGTAAATCAGTGGATGGAAAATATCTCCATCTCTCACTCTGCCTTTCAAAAAAGTAAAATAAATGTTTTTAAAAAATGGGGGGGGCAGCGCTGTGGTGTAGTGGGTAAAGCTGCCACCTCCAGTGCCAGCATCCCATATGGGTACTAGTTCTAGTCCCAGCTGCTCCACTTCCGATCCAGCTCTCTGCTATGGCCTGGGAAAGCAGTACAAGATGGCCCAAGTCCTTGGGCCCCCGTACCTGCATGGGAGACCCAGAAGAAGCTCCTGGCTTCAGATTGGTGCAGCTCTGGCCATTGCAGCCAACTGGAGAGTGAACCAGCGGATGGAAGACCGCCCTCCCCGCCCCCCGTCTCTTCTCTCTCTGTGTAACTCTGACTTTCAAATAAATACATAAATCTTTAAAAAAAAAAAATAGGGGTTAAAGTTTTGGCATAGTGGGCAAAGCTGCTGCCTGTGATAACAGTATCCCTATGGGTGCTGGTTCATGTCCTGGTTGTTCCATTTTTAATCCAGTTCCTTGTTAATGGGCTGAGAAAAGCAGTGGAAGATGGCCCAAGCATTTGGGCTCCAGTCACCCATGTGGGAGACCCGGATGAAGCTCCTGGCTCCTGACCTCGGCCTGGCCCAGCATTGGCTACTACAGCCGTCTGAGGAGTAAAACAGTGTATGGAAGATCTCCTTCTTTCTCCTCTCTGTATCTCTGACTTTGAAACAAATAAATCTTTAAAAAAAATTTTAAATAAAAACAACACACATTTTCTAGGAGTATTTGGAAAACTCCCCGCTCATATGTACTAAGATACCTGAAACCACAGTGTTTTTTGTTTGTTTGTTTGTTTGTTTTAACAGGCAGAATGGACAGTGAGAGAGAGACAGAGAAAGGTCTTCCTTTGCCGTTGGTTCACCTTCCAATGGCCGCTGCAGCCGGCGCACTGCACTGATCCGAAGCCAGGAGCCAGGTGCTTCTCCTGGTCTCCCATGGGGTGCAGGGCCCAAGCACCTGGGCCATCCTCCACCGCACTCCCTGGCCACAGCAGAGAGCTGGCCTGGAAGAGGGGCAACTGGGACAGAATCCAGCGCCCCGACCGGGACTAGAACCCGGGGTGCCAGCACCGCAGGTGGAGGATTAGCCAAGTGAGCCACAGTGCTGGCCCGAAACCACCGTTTAAATACTCTTGTCAATGCCTATGTGAGCTTTCCTGGTCTGAAGCTGTTTGTTTTTGAGACAGAAGCATAAGAGAACTCGAGTTAACTTTGTTTTCTCTTGGCCGCTGATTAACATTGACTCTGTCCAAATGACGATACCTCGGGTTTTCTTCTCACTCTCAAAAGAAGCACGAAAATGAAGGCTTTTTGCTGGTCATAGCACTTTTTCACAAGATGCAGTTCTTGAGTTTCGGCTATTCTTTGACCCTGCTCTTTAAAAGGCTGTGCTGGTGTAACACATTTTTCCTTCCAGCTTTTGCTCAAATTCTTCCAAAACCCTGAGCTGTGTGAAAGATTCTCTATATACCTATGCTGGTCTCTGGAGGAATTATACCTACTTTTCGTTTTCAGGGAACTATTCACAATAATGGTATTAAAAAATACCTTCTATCGAGCACTGACTATGGCCCTGGGACTATGTGACTGTGGCTACTCCCTTCACATACTTTGTTGTCTTTCATTTTCTTTTTTTTTTTTTATTAAGATTTATTTATTTATTCGAAAGTCAGAGTTACATAGAGAGAGGAGAGGCACAGAGAGAGAGAGAGAGAGAGAGAGAGAGAGAGAGAGGTCCTCCATCCAATGGTTCACTCCCCAGTTGGCTGCAACGGCTGGAGCTGTGCCGATCCAAAGCCAGGAGCCAGGATCTCCCATGCGGGTGCAGGGGCCCAAGCACTTGGGCCATCTTATACTGCTTTCCCAGGCCATAGCAGAGAGCTGGATTGGAAGTGGAGCAGCCGGATCTTGGACCTGTGCCCATATAGGATGCCAGCGCTTCAGGCCAGGGCGTTAACAGCGCCGGCCCCCTTTCGTTTTCTTAACAGCCCCACAAATAGGTATTCCCTTACTCATTTTACAGATAAAGAAGCTGAAGCCCAGAGCCTTTCACTTAAATAACTAGTCCAACTTTACACAAAGAGCAGACAGAGAGCAGGGGCGCAACCGCAAGTCTCCTGACAACAGCGAGAACGTCACCATGACACCACTCCTTCAAAAACTCCCCTCCCTTTGGAGTGGGGCTTCAGGGCCATGAAAACACATCTATCTTTTCCCTGACCTCTTATAAGAACTGCCTTCCGAGGAGACAGGACATAGCTTTCCAAAGGACATTCAACAGGATTCTGACTTAAGAAGAGCCTCTAGAAATGCAGGTGGATTCGATGTGCACCGTGCCTGAGTAGAGTCACAGAATGCTGGCATTTTGGATTCCTGAGGCCTGCAGAGGGAAAGCACACTGATTTCATTTTAGGTAAGCCAGCATTCTTCAGTCTTAACCAGAGGACCCTCTGTCCACTTAAAACTCAATAAAACGTTAGCACACTGACTTTCACCTCCTAGCAGGATGGCCAGGAGCTCACGTACCCCTGGGCTTGCCTTGGGGCCACTTTTGTGCTTTTCACCTGGATAGTAGCTCACACCATATCGTTTCTTTGCTTTTCTTTTTTAAAGAGTCAAATGGATCCATAAAGTTGGTACAAGAGTCAGCAGTCTTCTCAGTCCTACTTCTCAGAGACGACCACTGTCAACTGTTAATTGATTCTTTCGGTATTTTCCTTGATATTTGAAATAGAATTTATTTCTAATTCCTGGCATTTTCTTTTCAGGCTTTATCTACCGCCTCCGCACTATGGAAGAGGAGCTTTTAGCTGTCTTTCATTCTGCCCTCTCACCTGCCCATTGTCTTAGGAGTTTACCCTATCACAACTATGCCGATGTGGTCTACAGCTGAGCCATGCAGTGCACCATACTTACTTTTCCCCTGTGTCATAACTTTCTCCTTTCCTTGGATTTATTAATAACCATCTTCATTTCCTTTGTGCTTACCACCAATTCAATCCTAAATTACCACCAACGGTCTACAGATACCCCCAAGACACTGAAGCATATCAAGTATCTATGACTTTACCTGCTGAAAGAGTTCTCCAGGCTGTTCCTGAGCTGGCTTCTTCCTCCCATTCTCCCCTGCACCTGTCACTTGGAATCACTCTCCACCTGTACTCCCTGGTACTGCTCGCCCCCTCTCATGCTGGATCCCATTTCCTGTGCCCCAGATGTCTTCCTCACTCTTCCTGATGGAGCATATCCTGTAGCAGATTTCATTTCAGTTTTCAGTGTGCTTCTCTCAGCCAAATGGTCTCCTCTGCCCTGCCTGCCCTGCCCCTTCACAGGTTTCCAGGCAAGCTAATGTACCAGTTCTGCTCCGTGCACTTGGGTGTAGACTTCCAAGGCCTTCCTTCCAGTTATTTCCCCTGTGAATTGACATGCACTTTCTCCACTCTTATCCTCTTTCACAGGCAATACATAATGGTGAAGGGGCCTAGATCTGGAGTCAGCAACCCTGCGTTCAAATCCCAGCAGACATTCTTCCTAGCAGTTTGACTCTAGGTAAGTTACATAACCTATCTAAGCCTCAGCGTTCTAGTTTGCAAAATGGGGACAACAGCAGCTTACAACACAGGGCATGGCGCATGGTAACGTACAGTGAAGACTGCCTGCTTGGCTGCAAGAACCCATCCAGCCCATATTGGCAGCACTGTGAGGTGGTTTATGGGACGGTTTGGAAGGACCCCGTAGTAATACAGGAATTGATCTAAATTTTCCCATTTAGTCTTTACCACCTGTCTATATAACACATTCTAGATTTTCCCTTCTCACTTCATAAGGTGACTTTTTTACATATCCTAACATACCCTCTGCTTCCAGTGTCAAGGTAGAATCTTGACTACTGTAAGATAAACTGTACAGTTCATCTGACTTGCCCTGGCCATCCTACCTGCACTTCACAGACTGACAGACCTTATCCATGCTTCCTCTCCATCCTGGTCTCTTCAAATGGCAAAGTCTTCACTTTTCTGTCTTAGCCCAAAGGGGGTCGGCCACATTCTTTAATTGGCAGCAGGGGCAGAACGGAGAGGAGCTGAATCACTGAGACTCCTTTTAGCCACAAACGATGTCTGCACTGCACACGATGTGGGGCCTGTTCCTTAGGCACACCCGGGGACAGGAACCAGGGCTGCAGGGCCTGCAATTACTCAGAAGCGAAGTGGGTTTGGCCTGCAGAGCCCAGCCCCACCTTTTCTGTCTGCAGTTTGCCTGGAAGATGATTCCTTTTGCTTTCTGATTGCTGATAAAAGCTCTGAACTTTCCAGAGAAAGAACCACTGGCAGGTCTCCCTTGAGGGCAAGCTGGGAATGGGAATGCTGGGTATGGAGCTGAGCTGAGGGGACCCACTCACCTCCAGAGCTACTGTTACATGCAAGGTGGTGTCCACTGGTGATTCTGACAAAGCTTCTGAGAGGGAGAACAAAGGCAACCGAAGGGTGGTGGTAAACACCGCTAACCAAAGGACAAGATGTCACGTTCGATTGGAAACCCTGCAAGGGGAGGGTGACAGACAGCGTGGCTGAAGAAGACGGGGGAGCAAAGCTTGGGAGAGGGTTAGGGGACTCCTGAGTCAACAGGATGCCTCTGGGTCCCGGGGACCTGGACCTGGAGGGAAAGCTGGGCCCTCACTGACCCGAGTGGCCTGCTCTTTCCGTCTTCTGAGACACTGAGTCACCTCCTTTCTCCAGCTCTCACCTTTGAGACTCTCCCTTCCCTGCAGGAGTGACTCAGTGCTGAAGTGTTGGGTGACACTGAGGATCAAGGATGGGCGATAAAAATACTCCTGCTTGTGCAACTCGAGGAAGGCGATGCAGCGTTTGCACTGAGAATTCAAAGCTCCACTCAGGAGCCCTGAGGTTGGGTGTCGACCACAGCCATGACTTCACCTCTTAGGGGAAGCAGAGAAGAATGGAACTGAAAGAGAAATTTGTCCAAACCAGATTTGCTGTGGGGCCCCTGGCTGCCCTTTCCGAAGTGTACTGAGAAAGGCCTGGCAAGGTCCTTCACAGGACAGCAGGGACCAGGAGGACGCTGGGGGCCTGCAGAGCCTGCCGGGGCCCTGCCAACCAGCTCGTTCTTTCTGGGTTTCTTTCCAGTGCAAAGAGCTATCCTTCCCGAGCGTGGGAGTGGCAGAGGAAGCCAATGTGACAGAGCAGGCCCCAGGCTGGCCACTGTGCTGACACAGACCCCTCCGAGCCGGTTCCCCCACACTGCCTGTGTGTGAGCAGGACTGGCTTCAGCCCAGCGCTTCCCCCAGATGGAAACTCTCTTCCTTCACTGAACCTTGCTGGTAGGTGGGATGGAAATGAGATATTTTCTTTTTAGAATTAATTTTCAAGGCCTCATAGGCTGAGTAAAACAAAGTACAATCTTCTCTAAAGGATGATTCCTTGGCAGGTTACAGGCTATTTCAGATGGGAATTCGAGGCAGCAAAGTCACCCTTTCTAAAAGGCCAAACAGATGGGAGCAGACACACTCACAAAAGTAGCAGAAATGTGCTGCATGCATGCGTGCGTGCGTGCATGTGTGTGTGTGTGTGTGTAGGAGGTGTTCCAGATGAGAATGTCACAATAGGAGAATTCATGCTACAAAATCTTAATTCTCCAAGAAAGTAAGGCAAAAGCAACAACAACAAAACCTTAAAAGCTGTTGGTGCCATTCAAGGAGTTCAAGAAACTTGACTTCGCAGTGACGGTGAGTTTACTTTTTAGAGGCCTCTCAACTACAAAGTGCTTCTCCCACAGCCAGGAATCCTCTCCCTCCAACGTGTGTGCATGCACCCATAAGCCCTGGCCCTCCCTAGGCAGGCACATAACCCAGAGACTTCCTAAACAGTCCCAGACCTCAGGCAGTAAGTGAGGAGGAGGAAGTGGAGGAGGAGGAGGAGGAGGTCTGCAACACTGAAGCAGGCCGCACCTGGCACACACACCCTCCAGGTCACTGTGGAGAGGCTGGGGGCTAAGGCCAGACTCCATAGAGCAGTGCACGTCTGGCCAGGTGACCTCACACAGAAAGGAGGCCCAGGGACGCCCTCTCCACTCACCCCAAATCCCTACAGACATTGGCAGGCACAGGCTGTCCTCAGTTGGCACAAAGGGGTTGCTTCCTATGCCTCCCAAACTCACCCGAGCAAGCAGTGGGAAGGGAGGCGCCTGCAAGCCGGAGGAGGCTTTTCTCAACTGATCATCTTGGGAAAAGCCAGATACAAATTTCATGGCTGGAATGCAAGGGTTGTGAAATGCCGAAGAAGCCCCAAAGAGGGCCAAGGACTCTCCTTCCCGGAAGGCAGTGGGAGGAGGGCTGGCAGGCGAGTGGGAGAGGAGCAGGTTACCCAGAGGGCCCGCCTTTCTGGGAAGCAGGAAATAAGTCCCAAGAAACAAAGAAATCCCCTAGCCCTGAGCTAGTGGAGGGGCCAGAGATAGAACAGGAAGAAAACGAGGCCTTGTGTCAAAAACTGATTCTAGAACAAATGAACTGATTACAACCCAGCTCATTATTTCTGGGGTTTGGAATCACCAAGGCTCAAGGTCTGTCCTCCCCGGAGTTAAATAAGCAGCCAACTTCAGCCGTGTCCTCAGTGTCATGTGACAGGTCTCTATTCACGCTACAATTAGTTAGGTGAGTGCCACCTGAGGGTCATTACTCTCTGAGACAGTCTTGTGGGCCTTCAAGAGGTCCCTGAGAATGGGGTAGGGGAGACCACATCTGTTTCAATAGCTGATAGACTGCCCCAAGCTGCTCCACCTCTCAGCTCAGGTGAGTTACTTAGGAGCCCCTATGTGCCTCAGTTTCTTCATCAGTACAAGGGACATAGATACAAGATCATTTACTTCATAGAGCACTATGAGAATCAAGTTAATATTGGGGGGGGGGGGCGGCGCTGTGGGTTAAAGCCCTGGCCTGAAGTGCCGGCATCCCATATGGGCGCCGGTTCTAGTCTCGGCTGCTTCACTTCTGATCCAGCTCTCTGCTATGACCTGGGAAAGCAGTAGAAGATGGCCCAAGTCTTTGGGCCCCTGCACCCCCATGGGAGACCCAGAGGAAGCTCCTGGTTCCAGATTGGCACAGCTCCGGCCGTTGCAGCCATCTGGGGAGTGAACCAGCAGATGGAGGACCTCTCCCTCTGTCTCTACCTCTCTCTGTAACTCTGTCTTTCAAATAAATAAAATAAATCTTTCAAAAAAAAAAAAAAAGTTAATACGGGAAGAAAGCACTCGGAACAGCACCCGGTACAGACTAAGCACCATGCAAACGTCAGCTACTACCAAGGCGGACAGGAGCAGGCTGGCGCCCAGCTGGATCAGCTGTTTGGAACCTCTGATCTATGTGGCCTCTCAGACCATACAGAGACCCACGAAGACTCATGCATCAGAGCACCCCAACCCAGAAAACCTGACTAAAGGGAAATCAGACAGCAGACAAAATAAGGCCTGCGCTGGCTGCTCCCCCACAGGGAGCACAGCAAATGCTGGTGCCAGCACATTTTGGGTCGGCGCTCTCAGTCACAATCCATGTGGTATATCTGAAACGGGGTCAGGTCCCGGAGTGGGCAGCACAGATATTACAATTGCGCCTGCAAATCTGAACTGGGCCCATCATCATCGATCCTGTGGTAACAGGGAGCTACATGCTGAGACTTAAGGGTGAGCTGGAGAATGTTCTTGGGAAAGGAAGAGGAAGAACCATTTTTCAACCAATTGCTAACAAAGCAGTAACCACACTGAGAACCTCAGAGGAGATGTTCCGACTCCCTTCTGACTGTAGATCCCTGCACTCCAGAGAGCTGCCTGGGTCCTGGAGCTGCAGGGAGGGGTGATGACCCCCGAGGGCTAGCCCCTTTGATCTCTTCCCACTCACTTCTCTGTATCTCAGTCAACAGACAAAGGGCAGAGGCCACAGCCTCACTTCATTGGGTTCAGAACTGATGCCATACTGCCCAGTCAGTGTGGATGTGGAACCCAGAGCCTTGTGCCTCCTTGTGATGTCTAGGGGTGCAGCAGCTGGGAGCATGACCAAGACAGGGAGTAAGATCTCAGGCCTGTTTCACGCCTATAAGAGGGGCAAGTGGGGTGTACCTCTGGAGGAGCCCCTCCCTCTGCCCAGAAGCTCTGTCCTTGCAGAGGGAGGCATGTCACAGGAGGAGATTGCCTCCGAGTTGTAGAAATCTGCTCGAGACTTGAAATCCACAATACCTCTGGCCTCCCACCAGTGACAATGAGGTCCAGGGTGAGAAGCCAAGCTCAGGGCATGGGAAGGAGTGTGGCCCCGGGATGGTGTCCAGACTCACAGGTGGAGAGCTTCCAGGTGCCCCCTGACCCAGCTTGGCCATCTGCTGCTGCCAAGGGAAGATGCTGGTGCCTCAAGCCAGCTAGTTCAGGGCAGCTGGCTGGAGTTGAAAGATGCTCTGGAGTGCCAGGGGAGCTTCTCCAGAATCTTTGCTCTAGCAAGAGTGCAACTCTGCAAACTCTGGACAGCAGGTTCACCTGGCGAGCCAGCTCGGGCAGCCCCACTCCCAGAGGAGCTCCCTCCTCCACAATCTGCTCCTGGGATGCAGACGAAACTTTCATCATCAGGTCTCCCAGTTCTCCATTCTCTTCAGCTTCTCTCCCTGCTTGTTAAAATTCCAGGGCCCCTTCAAGGTCCACCTCACGTCATTCACTCTCCTCTAAGACGCCCTCCCACTATACCAGATCCTGCTGACCGACCTGTCTTTTCTGTAATGTACCGTACCACTACCACTTTGGGGGATCATAGCTTGGCAACTGGAGCTAGAACCCAAAGCAGCAGCCACTTGTAGCAAACGGCATCTACAGTCAGACTCAAATCATTGCAAGTTCATTATTTCACTCATGCTCCCCCAAAGGGAGAACCTGGGCACCTCAGACGGCCTCCTTGGGCCCAGGCTTGCTACATGGCAAGTTTATAATAAAGACTTCTTAGAAGAAGCACGGATCACCCTGGTCTTGCAGGATCAGGCGGCCTGCCTTTGAGCCCAAGGCCTAGCAATTTCCTCCCTGGCAGGCGAGGTTCCTGCCTGGGTTGCCAGCTCCCAGGCATCCACTGCCAGCAGTTATTCACTAGAGCTGCCCAGGGACTAAGGGCAGAGGGGGGTGCCCAGCTCCAGCCCTGCCCCCACTTGCCCCCAGTCAGAGGAAGAGAGGTTGACGGGAAGCGGATCTGACCTCTGGGATAGCCATAGTCTCTCCTCAGGGCTGGAGGGGCCCTTGGACAGGCAGCAGAAGCCTGCAAAGGACTTCCCTTCCCTTCTCTGGCCCTAGAGAAGGCAGGCAGGAAGAAGGGCCCCAGCAGCAGGCGTCCAGTGTGGGGCTGGCCAGACAGGGAGGCCCCTGGGGTTGCAGCTATCAGCCGGAGACCAGGCTCCAGGAAGGAAGGAAGGGCAACTCTGGCCGAGGCTGAGATAAGGAGGGAACCGTGCTCAGCACAATGGGCTCCCACAAGGCCAGGAGGCCCCAAGTCAGATTTTGCCCCAACCTGGCCCCCCGCCTGTTCACGCAGTCCATGTAAATATTTACCGCTATTTATATTTCTGGTCTGCTGTGCCCCTCTGAAGTCCCTTCCTACAACCCACAGGTCTGTGTGCTCCAGACCATGGCTGCACTTAGGTCCGGAGACCGTGGGCCCATCCAGCAAGGGCCATGGGCATTGTTCTCCCCCTTGCAATCCGCAGGGAATACCCCCTCAGGACAACACTGTCCCCTCATCCCCGCCCCGGGACACTGGGGAACTTACGGGGCCCGGTCGTGGGTGAGGCCATTCTGCCGCTGAGGGTTGATGGGTGGAAGGACGGGCTTGCTGTTGATCTCAAGTCCTCTTCTCAGGGTCTCTCGGATCTGTTCTGTGTCTGCAACAACACCACTACATTGCCTGATGGCTCTCTGGGCTTTCAGCACCCCCACCTCGCCCCAGACCCCGCTCAGCAGACATGCTGGGGAAAGCTGCCAGTGAAGCCGGTCCTGAGCCTGCTCAGGGCAGCCAGACGTGAGGGCGGAGCAAGTGCAGACCATCAAGGGTGGACGAGGCAGTGCTCTCCAGGAGCTCAGAGGCTGCGGACTGCCATTCTCGTGGAAGACAAGTGGCGCCGGTGCCGCAGCTCACTAGGCTAATCCTCCACTTGCGGCGCCAGCACCCCGGGTTCTAGTCCCAGTTGGGGGGCCGGATTCTGTCCCAGTTGCTCCTCTTCCAGCCCAGCTCTCTGCTCTGCAGCACACTGCTGTGGCCCGGGAAGGCAGTGGAGGATGGCCCAAGTGCTTGAGCCTTACACCCACATCGGAGACCAGGAGGAGGTGCCTGGCTCCCAGTTGGGTTCTTGGGGGTCCCCTAAGGTTTGGCCCTGCTGCCCTTTCCTCTAGGGCCGGGGTCATGGAATGCTGAGGTCATATCCCTTCCTTGGTCTGTCCCAGGCAACTGGGCCTCCCATGAGCTAGCTAGGGTGAGAAAGGAGTCCCTTGGTGGGATTATTTCTTGTAAGGTGTTTTGTGGTCTTTGGGGCAAAGTGTACTAATCTTTTCCCCTGCATCCAGATTTTGATCTAAGACTTACTCTGCAAACTGTAAACACATACAACACAGCAAACTGACATCAGGTGCTCAAAGGGCCGTGCTCAGAGTGGGGAGGGGATGGTTACAAGCTTCTTTTTGGCTACAGTGGCATGGGTTACCTTTATAATTTTTAAAACCTAGTCAAGAACAATTAAATTCTGAGATAATATTATAGATCCCTCCTTAAGTTTCCTCTTTTGTCAAAAGCAACAGAATGATTCTGGTAACTGGGTGCTCTCTTTCTGAATCTCCCACAGATGTGGTACACAGGAAGGAAGGAAAGGGATTAAACATGGTCAAATATTTGCACTAGGGGTTTAAGTTGTCCTTTTCAGAAAGAGAAAACCTTTCACAAGTGTTAGCACATAGGCAGGTGCTATTCAAGGCTGAAGGGATCTTTTTCTTCAAAAAAATCAGAAAAAAAAAAAAAAAAAAAAACAGAGAAAGGAAGTAGACCAAGAAGCCAGACACACACGTACACAAAATAGCTGCTTTGCCTTTGGAGTTGGCTTGGGATATTGGGATACCCTCTGCTAAAAGCCACAACTGTTTCTGCAGCTGAGACCAGCACAGGGAGCTTCCAACAGGACACTCATCTTCCTTCCCAAAATCTCATGCAAACTCAAGAGGTACAGGGTGCCCCACCCACAGCCCCTTACTCTGTAACTACAGGACAGTGCGACGGGGGGTCATTTGCAAGTGGGCCTCACATGATTGATCGCCAGGGCTGGCATGGTCTTCAGGCCAGAACTGGGCCCTGTGTCAATTCTGTGGGTGGCCGTGCTTGTTCTCTTGTACTTGGGTGGACTATGGGCTTTTCCTGTAACTGTTCTAATGCTTCCACTCACATCCGTGACCCTAGATCGCAAGACCTGAAGGTAAAACACAATGGTCCCTGCTGGTGGTGTATTTGCAACACACGCAGGAAAGAGCTATAAATGGGCCAATAAAGCTCCCTTAATTCCACCCTGCTGGAAGACTTTACTTGCTGCTTAACTCAGGCCAGTAAAGAAACTATTGAACAGGCTGTTTTCGTTAAAGACTCATCCTGGAGAGGGAAAAGGGGAGGAGCGGGGCCGGGCCATGGCCCCACCTTTGCCAGAGAGCCTCCGGGGCTGTGTGCCGATGCAGATGCTCCGGCTGTCCTCATCATCCTCGGGGGGCCGGCTCAGGTCATCCCAGGCACACTTGGCGCTGACACCACTCAGGTTAGAGCCGTCTGTCTCGATGCCTTTGTCAACTCGCTCCTGCTTGAAAAGATCCAAAGAGCCAGAGTTCCTTCAGAGAACTGGGGCCCCACAGTCACCACTGCCCTCCCCACTCCCATGCTTAGAGCACGTGTCAAGCCCTCATAGGTGCCAAGGAGGACGCAACAGATGCAGCGCAAGGCTTCTGCTGCTGCGCTGCCTGGTTCCCGCATGCGACTGTCTCTGCCGGCCCCTGCACTGCTGCAGGGGAACCAGGAGGAATGGAAAAGCCAAGGGGAGCTGCTTTTCCACCATCAGCCTTCCAGGACCATGGTTTTCCCTCCTCTTTCAGAGCCCAGACCCTACCCACTCCATGCTGGCCTGTGAAGCTGATGTGGCAAAGACAGGACCCACTTCCTTGAAGAAGGTTCTCTTCCTCCTCTCCTCCCTGATCCTTCAAGAACTCTTTCCTGCTACAGCAGTCAGAGGGGAAGCCAGCTACAGGTGAGGGAGGCCATGTCTGCAGTTCCTCTTCCAACAGCTAGAGGGTGCAGCTGTACAGAGATGTGCCCAATAGCAGAAGCCCTGGTGTCTCCTGGCTGCCACCCCTAACTTGTTTTGCAAAAGACACTAGATAGAGTTCCTTTTCCATCTCTTAGATCGAACAAGGGCCTGGAGGACAGTGACCAACTATAGACAGTGTCCCTACTCCACCCCCAACCCCCTGCCAGGAGGCTCTGCCTCTGTGCAGGTCTTGGCACTGTTGAGTCCAAACACTCTCCAAATGGCCTCGAGGAAGAGCCGTACTCAAAACATCCTTGGATTTTCTGGCAAAATACAGTGCTGAGATGCTGGGTTTTAGATTAAAGGTCATCTAGAAGGCTCCAGCAACCCTGCCCATCCACAGCCATCTGGGCCAAATAAAGCTCCTGTGACTGAGCATGCCAGCAAGGCTGTGTGCTCCCACTCCCCTCATCAGCACCCCTTGCCCTGCTATGGCATCATGGGCACCAAACTGGCCAGTCAGGGAGCTATCTGGGGGAAACTGCTCTCATTTGTTGGGACTTATCACAAGTGTCCCTGCCTAGGACACCTCCTTCCCATCAAGCACTCCCTCCTCTTTCCCAGTGTCACCATCAGCCTGGACAACGCTGGGGCTCTGGTAGGGAGAGGTTAGCAGCAGGGAATGGCTCTGGGTCCTCCAGGTAGCAGCAGGTGAGCCCTTCTTGCTGAGGGGAGAGCCTGGGCTTCTCCCTCTCCACTGGCTGCCCTGAAGCCCTTTACCCAGCTAAGAGCTAAGACTAGATACCTCCTGGCTAAACTGGTCCAGTGTACCTACTTCATAAATGAAAAGAAAGAGTTAAGAGCCAGAGAAATAAGGAGACTGGGTCAGGCACACAGCTTGTTAGTGGCAGAGCTTGGATTGAAGGACAGGAGCAGTTCTAAACTGGACTGACAGCAAAAGCAGGCCTGAGGGCAGCATAAGGGAACGCAGCGGAGTTCACACCTGGTCCACAGAGACTAGGAAAGCAAGCTGCATCCTTCTCCCATGGCTCCCTACTTGCTTTGACAGACACTTGGGTGCTCTGGGTCCTGCGGGCTGGTCTCGAGAGCCTGCAGACCACAGAGAACTATTCTTAGCATGCAGACAAAGGACAAGTTGCTTGCCTTACTATTTCAAAGGACCAGGCTGCAGACAAAGGGCTCAGCCTTCATGGTTCCTGGTTCTTGCATAAGCAGAAGCTACAAGGAAACCAAACTTAAAGCAGAGATAACAGAGGATGTTGGCAACAACTTGAAAGTTTCAGTGTTAAAGGCACTAGGAAGACAGAGGAGCATCATCTGTGAATGAAGATTCATGCCCAAGCCCTCATAGGCGTGCAGTAGAGAACCCGGGGACTGCAGGCAGCGTGTCCATCTGCCACCTCTGCCCTGCTCCAGAAGGCAGCTGCCTGTGGCCTGCCAGAGCTTTAGAGAAGGAAAGGTTCAGAGACAGCACTGCCCTGCAACTGGTGGAGGGGGAGCAGGAGCCACGCCCATGGCAGGCACCTGGTAGGATGCCTGCTGCTCCTGCTCCCTGAGCAGGCCATAGCAAAAGCAGGCATGCTCCTGGGTCTTTCAAAATCCATCCACATGCTGATGAGTGCTTCTTCTAGGACACTAAAGACGGTGAGGCTGTCCAGGTGGGCCACTGTGAGGGGCAGCTGCAGGCCTGAGTGTCTGAAGACTCCTTTACACATGAAGGATGCTGACCTAGCCAGCAGGAAGGGCAGCTCAGTATCTGACTGCTCAGGCTGGAGCATGTGTCTCAAAGGAGGAGCAGGGCCTCAGGCCCACCAGCGCTGCAGCTGGTCAGGGAGTGGTGTCACTTGCACCACTGTCTGGCAAGGGGCGGAGGTGGGGGTGAGAAAGCTCCCTGAAAGTCTGTGTGTGTGTGTGTGTGTGTGTGTGTGTGTGTGTGTGTAAGACTTACTTATTTGGAAAGCAGAGTGACATACGTAGAGAGAGGGTGAGATGAGGAGGGTGAGACAGAGAGGGAAGAGAGAGAGAGAATAAGATCTTCTACCCACTGGTTCATTTCCTAACCAGCTGCAATGACCAGGGATGGTTTAGACCAGAGCCAGGAGCCTGGAACTCCATCTAGGTCTCCCACGTAAGTTGAAAGAGTCCAAACACTTAGGCCATCTTCTGCTATTTTCCCATGCTCATTAGCAGAGAGCTGGATCCAAAATGGAGCAACCAGGACTCAAATTGGTGGCCATATGGGATGCTGGTATTGCAAGCAGAAGCTTAACCTGCTGTGCCACAATGTGAGCCTTGTCTGTGTTCTTTACGAAGGGAAAATTATGGGGCCGGTGTTGTGGTTAAGCCTCTGCCTGCAGTGCTGTCACCCCGTGTAGGTGCTCGTTGGGGGTCCTGCCTGCTCCACTTCCAATCTAGTTCCCTACTAATGTGCCTGGAAAGCAACGAAAGATGGCCCAAGTGCTTGGACCCCTGTATCCACGTAGGAGACCCAGAAGAAGCTCCTGGCTTCTGGCTTTGGCCTGACCCATCCCTGGCTACTGTGGCCATTTAGGGAGTGAACCAGTGGATGGAAGACCTCTCTGTCTCTCCCTCTCTCTCTCTAACTCTGCCTTCCAAATATATAATGAAATAAATCTTAAAAAAAAAAAAAGAAGGGGGAAGTAAAGGAATGAATATTTGGCAAGAAAGCCATATCTACTTATTTTCTTTCATTGCTAGAGATCTAATTTTTAAAGTTGACACATAATTTGCATACAATAAAATTCACCCTTTTAAAATGCAAAATGCATGTGTCTGAGATAGACTTGCCTGGGCTGAAATCTACGCTCCCCTTTGTGTACTTGCGGAATTCAGGGGACAAGTCGCAAATCATGCCATATTTCTACTCAATCACATATCAGGCTCCTCTCTTTTCCCAGGATGAAAGTCAGTGTTATCTGGAAGAGGACTAGGCACCATGTGCTAGAAGGTTTCCCTCACTCAAGACATACTTGCAGGTGTGGATCGATCTCAAATATGGTTTCTCCCCTCCGCATGTCAGTTATCAGCCAGGGGCCGCCAGCGCTGTGGACAAGGAAAGGGGATACGATGGTAACTAAGGGTCTGGGGCTGACAGGCTGGGGTGAAAGCCTGCCCTGTTTGCTGCCCCAGTCCCCGAACACAGGGGAACAGTCCAGGTTACAGACTGTCAGGAAGCCCTGATGGGAAAACCAGTGCTTGAAACAGCAATGCAAAGGGAGCCCCACATGTGGGGTGAAACAGGGACCCCCTCCCGTCGCCAGGCCCCACCCCCCCCAAGGGGCACGTACTCACACAGGCACAGTCCGCAGCAGCTCCAGGATGCCCTGCCCGTTCCACTGCTGGGCTGAGTGCAGCTCTTCGGTGCAGACACCGACAATCTAGGGCGGGGGACAAGATGCCACTGTGCATTAATGATCATCCCTCCCTGAAGCGCAGCCACCAGGCTCTCCTGGGGGACCTCAAGGGGAGAGACCACAGGCAGGATCTGTGCTGGGAGCTGCTGTGTCTCAAATTAGCTGGCACCCAACCTTAGAGGGGGCTGCCGCCTGGCTAGGAGATGGCTGGGTCCACAGACAGCACTGAGGCCTGACGCCTGCCTGCCCTTGCGGTGAAGGGTGAGGTTTCTGGCAGACACAAGGTTTAACGCTAGGCTGAGAGGCGGTTCAGGGAGATGTTCCCACTGTCTGGCATTATAGGGACTGCACACGGTCTGAGACCCTTCAGGCTCGGGACCACGGCCCAGATGCTCCGGCAGTTCTGCAGAGAAGCTCTTCCCTCATCAGGCGCTAAGTCTGTAAACCTCCAGGGAACACCTGAACCTCTGTAGAGACATCCTTATGACCCAAAGCCAGCACTTGCTGCAGCGTGTGTGTGTGTGTGTGTGTGGTGTGTGTGGGTATGTGTGGTGTGTGTGGGTATGTGTGGTGTGTGTGTGTATGCGTGTGGTGTGCATGTGGTGTGTGTGTGTATGCGTGTGGTGTGCATGTGTGGTGTGTGTGTATGCGTGTGGTGTGCATGTGTGGTGTGTGTGTGGTGTTTGTGTGTGTAGGTGTGTGTGTAGGTATGAGTGTGTGGTGTATGTGGGATGTGGTATGTGTATTGTGTGTGGAGTGTGTGTGGTATGTGTGTATGGTGTGTGTGGTATGTGTGTGTGGTGTGGTATGTGCATGAGGTGTGTATGTCGTGTGGTATGTGCATGAGGTGTGTGGTATGTGTGTGTATGTGTGTGTGTGTGGTATGTGTGTGTGGTGTATATGTGTGGCATGGTATGTGTGTGGTGTGGTATGTGTGTGAGGTGTGTCTGTGTATGGGATGTGTGTAGTGTGGTATGTGTATGAGGTATGTGGTGTGTGTATGGGGTGTGTATGTGTGGTGTAGTGTGTGTGTGTGGTATGTGTGTGGTGTGTATGTGTGGTGTGGTATGTGGTGTGGTGTGTGTGTGTGTGTATGGTATGGTATGTGTGTGGTATGTGTGTGTATGGTGTGTGTGTGTGTGGTGTGGTGTGTGTATGTGTGGTGTGTGTGTGTGGTATGTGTGTGTGGGGTGTGTGTGTGTGGGGTGTGTGTAGTGTGGTGTGGTGTGTGTGTGTATGTGTGTGGTGTGTGTGTGTGGTATGTGTGTGTGTGGTATGTGTGTGTATGGGGTGGGTGTGTGTGGTGTGGTGTGTGTGGTGTGGTGTGTGTGTGTGGTATGTGTGTGTGTGGTATGTGTGTGTGTGGTATGTGTGTGTGGGGTGTGTGTAGTGTGGTATGTGCATGAGGTGAGTGGTATGTGTGTGTGGGGTGTGGTATGTGTGGTGTGGTATGTGTGTGGTGTGTGGATTCACAGCCCTTCTGGGAAAGTAGAGTCCAGCTGCACCTGCGGCTGTCTGCACCTTTCCTGGTTCACAAAATACCTTCCCTGTGACCTCACTCCACTAGTCATCCTCTCACACCCAGGCAGCCCCTTCCCTCCCCTCCTGCCACCTCAGAAGGTTAAGGCAGATCATCTGCTGACAAACCATCAGCGGGAACAGAAGATGGAGGGGATCAAAGAAAACCTCCTGCTCCTGTCTTGCCAGAACTTTTCCCACAGGGAAGGCTCCAGGCAGAGGCCAACCGTGTCTCACCTGGAGGAAGGTCACTACCCCAAAGGGTGTCTGCACGGGTTGCATTTGCGGGTCCTCTGTGAGCAGCATGTGCTGAATTCTCGACTCGCTGTTATCCAAAGGGCTGTGCCAAGACACGTGGTCCCCACTGCAGAAAGTGTTCTCTGCGGGAGAGACGTGACAGTCCTCAGTGTTTCAGGCCCTGCACCCAGGCATGGAGCCCGCCTGGAACCTCAGAAGCCCAGGCTGGGAGGCTCCAGCCTCCTGGGGTAGCCCCTGGAAGGAGGCGATACATTCACTCTGGTGGAAGCAAAGCTTGTGGATATTTTCAAAGAACCAAGCAGACCCTGCTTGCCATTCTGTCAGCCTTCGGTGGGAAAGAACAGGCCGCTGGTGTGGATGCGCACAGGCTTGGAAGTCCAAAGGGTCCGGGCATCTGCTTCACTTCCCCAGCACCCTCACTAGTTGCAGAGACAGCACCCATGATCGTGTCTGCTGAGAAGGAATGAAGTGCTCTCCCGTGCAGCCATCTGGCTGGAAGTCCACAGCGAGGCCAGAGCGCAAGGAAAGCCCTTCCCCTTGGAAAGACAGACCGGGATCTCTGGCTACTGAAGCCACTCAGAAGGGAGCACCCTTGGGGTCGGCGCTGTGGCACAGCAGGTAAAGCTACCACCTGCAGTGCTGGCATCCTATATGGGCACCGGTTGGAGTTCTGGCTGCTTCACTATCAATCTAGCTCTCTGCTATGGCCTGGGAAAGCAGTAGAAGATGACCCAAATCCTCGGGCCGCTGTGCCCGCATGGGAGACCCAGAGGAAGTTCCTAGCTCCTGACTTTGGATTGGCACAGCTCTGGCCACTGTGGCCATCTAGGATGGAAGATTCTCTCTGCACCTCTCCTTCTCTCTCTGTGTAACTCTGACTTTCAAGTAAATTAATAAATTTTTAAAAAGAGAGGGGAGCACCCAAGCTGGAGGGCCTGTGAGATCTGCCACCCACTTCCCGCAAGTGGACAGAAGGATTTCCCAGGGGCACTCAAGGCTCTGGGAAATGGAGGACTGGGTAGTTCCTCACTTCCCCGGGCAGAGGTGGACAGACTGGAAGGGTGGCTATTTCTCTGATGACTCAGCTACCTCACAGCCTCACCACTGCACTTGACACAGGCTCATCATTTTGTTAAGGCAGTATAACCATCATGGGGGAAAATCCAGGTGTGCAATGTCCTACTGACCTGGACTCTTATCTGGGGTACACAGGTACTCTGCCTCTACCAGCCCATATGTATCTATAAGCTCTCTTCCATGTGTTTTAACACCATTTTGCACATTTCACTTACCTAGATCTCTTGTCAGCAAATAGAGAGCAATCTCATTCTTAAAGCATCTGTGTAATTTATCATTTGGGACTCTAAAGAGTTCAAGTACAGGGCTGGCGCTGTGGCACAGTAGGTTCCTGTGGCGCCTGCATCCCATAAGGGCGCTGGTTCAAGTCCTAGTTGCTCCACTTCCAATCCAACTCTCTGCTATGCCCTGGGAAAGCAGTAGAAAATGATCCAAGCACTTGGGCCCCTGAACCTATGTGGGAGACCGGAATAAGCTCCTGGCTCCTGGCTTCAGATAGGCTCAGCTCCAGCCACTGCGGCCATTTGGGGAGTGAACTAGCAGATGGAAGACCTTTCTCTCTGTCTCTCCCTCTCACTATATGTAACTCTACCTCTCAAATAAATAAATAAAATCTTTTTAAAAAGTGAGAGAGAGAGAGAGAGAGAGAGAGAGAGAGAGAGAGAGAATTTAAGTACCTTGACTTTTTATCCATATTTGAGGCAAGGCAGAGCATGTACCCACACAAACCCCAACTTGAAGGCTCCCAGGGTGGCCCGAGACCCCCACTCTTTCTTGTCTTGGTCTGAGTGCTATTCCCTCCTGTGCTGGGGGATGCTCTACAAGCATCTTTTCCACCAGACAGACAGGCTCAGGTTACCAGCCCTAACCTCTGTAGCATCCATTCAGGAGGGAGAAGGAAGAATGCTTCCTTTAAGGAACACTGGGCAATAGAGAGAGAAGAAAAGGCATGGCTCCAGATAAGGCCAACAAGACCACCACCCCCAAATTTTCCAACTCCTGTTGGACTCACTCCTCCTAGATCCCTTGTTCTTTGACAGAAATATGCATCTACAACCCACTTACATGCTACACAAGTAAGCATCAATGCAATGAGTAAAAGATTGAATAATTAAAAACTATCCCCCTACACACACACACACACACACACACACACACACACGACTCAGGCCCAGATGACTTCACTGGTAAATTTCACCAAAGAATTAAAGAAGAGTTATGAATTCTTCACAAACTCTTCCAAAAAACAACAAGATTCACTCATTATTAGGCACCAGCACTGTAGCATAGCGGCTAAGGCCAACACCTGTGGTATCGATATCCCATATATGCACCAGTTCAAGCCTGCTAATGTGCCTGGAAAACCAGCGAAGGATGGCCTAAGTGCTGGGGCTCCTGCACCCAAGTGGGAGACCCAGAAGAAGCTCCTGGCTCCTTGCTTCAGATTGATCCAGCTCCCACTGTTGTGGCCATTTGGGGAGTGAACCAGCAGAGAGAAAATCTCTCCCTGCCTCTTTCTCTTGCTCTCTGTAACTCTTTCAAATAAATAAATAAATCACTTTAAAAAAATTAGCCTGATATCAAAATCAAAGACATCACCAGGAGAAAACCACGACAAAATGAAGCCACAGACCAATATCCTTTGTGCACACAGAAACAAAAACTCTCAACTAAACACCAGCAAACTGAATTCAGCAACATATAAAAAGGGTTCTGCACAACCAACTGGAATTTATCCCAGAAATGCAAGCTTGTAGAATATCATGTAATATATTAATAGAATTATGGTTACAAACACATGGACTATCACCAACAGATACAGAACAAGCATTTTATCTTTTTCATGATAAAAACCTTCAAACTAGGAGTCCATGGAACTTCCTCACCAGAAAACAGACATCTACAGAAGACTCACGACTAATATGGTATTTGATGATCAACAAGTGAGTTGTGCCTAAGATCAGGAACAGACAGAGATGCCCACTGGACACTTCTACTCAGCATTCCTGTAGAGGTTCTTGTCGCTCCCCCTCTTCATGGAGGAACGACACTAAGCCCTGCCTAGGCTTCATATCCGAGTCACGGCACCATTATGTCGCTCCCCCTCTTCGTGGAGGAACGACACAGGACCCTGCGCTGTTCTTTCGTCTGCTCGGCCCTTCCCGGGTTTGCTGCTGGTTCTTCCCGGGTTGGCTACTGTCCCTTCCACCTCCGTGGAAGGGCGGTTCCCCCTGCCACATTCCCCACTTCCGCAG
This sequence comes from Oryctolagus cuniculus, assembly GCF_051225735.1. NCBI lineage: Eukaryota > Metazoa > Chordata > Mammalia > Lagomorpha > Leporidae > Oryctolagus > Oryctolagus cuniculus. The sequence continues at coordinate 27,267,136 of NC_142881.1, forward strand.
GGGAGCGGCACACCGCCGGCCGGCTCTCTCGGGGGCTGCACAGGTGTTCCCCTTAGATGTTCCTGGTGCATGCCGTCTCTCTCCTCCTTTATAGTCCTCCTCCGCCAATCCTAACTCGGCTGCCCACACGCCGAGTACGCTGCTCTCCAATCAGGAGCAAGTCCTACAGTTTATTGGCTGAACTGGAGGCAGCTGCGTAGAAGCTGTTTTCTCCTCTCCCAGCGCCATATTGTGGGAGAGCAGATGCATAGAATAAGTCTTAATTCCAGTAACTCAGTCCAGTCCGGGTTGCTCCCCACAGTTCTAGCCAGGACAATCAGGCAAGAAAAAGAAATAAAACATGTTCAGGTTAGAAGGAAAGAAGCAAAACTGCCTTTATTCACAGATGACAGATCCTGAATACAGAATACCTTAAGGAATTCACTAAAATACTTTTGAGTGTGAGCACTGTGGGGTGGGAGGCCAAGTCACCACTAGGGACACCACATCCCATGGAGGAGTGCCTAGGGTGAGTCCCACTCTGTTTTTAATCCAGCCTATTAATGTGCACCCGAGAGGAGGCAGTTAATGGCTCAAGTAGTTGGATCCCTGATACCCAAGTTGGTGGAATTCCTGGCTCGTGGCTTTAGCCTGGCCCAGCCCCAGCTTTTGTAGGCATTTGGGAAGTGAATCAGTAGATGGAAGACCTTTCTCTTTCTCTGCCTTTCAAATAAAGTAAATAAACTTGAAAAAATAAACTATTAGAATGAATAAACAAGTTCAGCAAGGTTACAGAATACAAAATAATTCAAAAATTAGGAAAATAATTCCTAAGAATATAATACTTAGGAACAGATTTTTTAAAATAGTGAAAACTTTTACTGTAAAAAGTACTAAATATAATTGAAAGAAATTAGAGAACACCTACATAAATGCAGATACTCACTATTCACGGATCATACATAAGACATTATATTGTTAAAATCGTAGTATTTTCCAAATTGGTCAATAGATATTCAAGCAGTCCTCATAAAAATGCCACATGCCGGCTGGCGCTGCGGCTCAACAGGCTAATCCTCTGCCTTGCAGCGCCGGCACACCGGGTTCTAGTCCCAGTTGGGGTGCTGGATTCTGTCCTGGTTGCCCCTCTTCCAGGCCAGCCCTCTGCTGTTGCCCGGGAGTGCAGTGAAGGATGGCCCAAGTGCCTGGGCCCTGCACCCCATGGGAGACCAGGAGAAGCACCTGGCTCCTGGCTTTGGATCAGCGTGGTGCACCGGCTGCAGCGCGCCAGCCGCAGCGGCCATTGGAGGGTGAACCAACGGCAAAGGAAGACCTTTCTCTCTGTCTCTCTCACTGTCCACTCTGTAAAAAAAAAAAAAAAAAAAAAAAGCCACATGCCAATTTTTGGTAGAAATTCATAAGCTGATTCTAAAATTCATATGGAAATGATTAGACCCAGAATAGCCAAGAGAATCTTGATAATGAAGAACAAAGTTAAAAGACTTAATCTTCCTGGTTTCAATACTTGCTACAAAACTACAGTAACGAAGTCTTTTTTTTTTAATTTTTTAATTTTTAATTTTTATTTTTGACAGGCAGAGTGGACAGTGAGAGAGAGAGACAGAGAGAAAGGTCTTCCTTTGCCGTTGGTTCACCCTCCAATGGCTGCCGCAGCCGCGCACCGCGCTGATCCGAAGGCAGGAGCCAGGTGCTTCTCCTGGTCTCCCATGGGGTGCAGGGCCCAAGCACTTGGGCCATCCTCCACTGCACTCCCGGGCCATAGCAGAGAGCTGGCCTGGAAGAGGGGCAACCGGGACAGAACCCGGTGTGCTGGCGCCGCAAGGCGGAAGATTAGCCTAGTGAGCCACGGTGCCGGCCAGTAATGAAGTCTTATAGTACTGATGTAAAGAAAGTCATTTAGGCCGGCGCCGCGGCTCACTAGGCTAATCCTCCGCCTAGCGGCGCCGGCACACCGGGTTCTAGTCCCGGTCGGGGCACCGGATTCTGTCCCGGTTGCCCCTCTTCCAGGCCAGCCCTCTGCTGTGGCCAGGGAGTGCAGTGGAGGACGGCCCAGGTGCTTGGGCCCTGCACCCCATGGGAGACCAGGAAAAGCACCTGGCTCCTGGCTCCTGCCATCGGATCAGCGCGGTGCGCCGGCCGCAGCGCGCCGGCCGCGGCGGCCATTGGAGGGTGAACCAACGGCAAAGGAAGACCTTTCTCTCTGTCTCTCTCTCTCACTGTCCACTCTGCCTGTCAAAAAAAAAAAAAAAAAAAAAAAAAAAAAAAAAAAGAAAGTCATTTAGTCAACGTAATGGAATTGAGAGTCTAGAAATAAACACTCATATTTATGGTCACTAATTTATGACAAGGTGCCAAGACAGTTCAATAGAAGGACTCATTTTGCAGCAAATAGTGCTAAACAACTAGATATCAACAGGCAAAAAAATCCAGCTGTGGGGCCGGCGCTGTGGCACAGCAGATAAGGCCATTGCCTGCAACACTGGCATCTCATATGGGTGCCAGTTCAAGTCCTGGCCGCTCCACTTCCAATCCAGCTCCCTGCTAATGTGCCCGAGAGAGCAGTGGAGGATGGTCTGGGAGCTTGGACCCCTGCACCCACATGGGAGACCTGGAAGAAACTCCTCAGCCTGGTCCAGCCCCAGGCGTTGTGATCATTTGGAGAGTGAATCAGTGGATGGATGATGTCTCTGTCCCTCTCCCTCTCTCTCTGTAACTGCCTTGCAAGTAGATAAACAAATCCCAAAAAAAAAAAAAAAAAAAAAGGAAAGGAAGAAAAAGAAGGAAAAAAGAATCCAGTTGGATCTTTTCCTTACATTATTAAAAGAAGAGCTCAAAATTGATCACAGATCTAACATTAATAGCTAAAACCATAAAACTCTTAAAAGTTCTGGAGACAGATGGTGGTGCTGACTGCAGAGCAATGTGAATGGACTGAGCGCCAAACCGTACTCTCAGCTGTGACCAAAAAGGTGGCAATGGTAAAGCTCATGTTATGTGAAACTGTCTTAGCAACTCTCCTAACGCTAAACATGGAACCACCATGTGAGCCAGCAGTTCCACTCGTAGGTTACACCCAAGAGAAACGAAAACCTGCACATGACTGTACACATATGTTCACAGCAGCATTACTCACAATAGTCCAAAATAGAAAAACTCAAATGTCCACTAATGGGTGAACACATACACAAAATGTGATGTGTCCATACTATGAAATATTATTTGTCAATGAAAAGGAATGCAGTACTAATGCATGGGATTAGCAGAACCTCAAACCATGCTGGAATGGACACTGGGCTTACAGTTAAGACACCTGAGTCCCACATTGGACTACCTGAGTTCGATTCCCAACTCCAGCTCCAGATTCCAGATTTCTGCTAATGCAGACCTTGGGAGGCAGTGGTGATGGCACAAGCAGATTGGGCTCCTGCCAATTAGGAGACATGGACTAAGCTTCCTGGTCCAACACAGCCTCAGTCATTGTGAGCGTTTGAGAAGCAAACCAGTAGATGGGAACGTTCTTTCTCTGTTTCTCTGCATCTCAGGTAAATAAAAACAACTTGAAAAAGACTCAGTACTCTTTCTCTCGGCCTGGCCCAGCCCTGGCCACTGTGGCCATTTAGGGAGTGAACCCTCTCTGTAACCTGCCTTTCAAATACATAAATAAATAATTTTTAAAATAAATAAAAGCCTCAACATTATGCCGAGTAAAAGAAGCCAGTCTCATAAGATCATTTATTAAATGACTCCATTTCTGGCAGGCACCACGGCTCACTAGGCTAATCCTCCACCTGCGGCGCTGGCACACCGGGTTCTTGTCCTGGTTGGGGTGCCGGATTCTGTCCTGGTTGCTCCTCTTCCAGGCCAGCACTCTGCTGTGGCCCGGGAAGGCAGTGGAGGATGGCCCAAGTGCTTGGGCCCTGCACCCGCATGGGAGACCAGGAGGAAGCACCTGGCTCCTGGCTTTGGATCAGCGTAGCTCCAGCCATAGCGGCCATTTGGGGGGTGCACCAACGCAAGGAAGACCTTTCCCTCTGTTTCTCTCTCTAACTCTGCCTGTCAAAAAAAAAAAAAAAAAAAAAGAGATTCCATTTCTATGGAATGTTCAGAATAGGCAAATCTATGGACACAGATAGGATTAGTAGTTGCCTAGGGCTGGGATGGTTTTGGGGTCCTGGGGGTGATCTGTATAACGGGTGATAAAATTGTTATAGGATTCATTGTGGTGATGGTTTTGCAACCGTAGGTTTTATGGTATATGAATCAGATCTCAAAAAAGCTGTTGCTTTAAACAGCTTTAACAGACAGAAAGAAGCAAAGGGAAGTAATCTCAGGCAAGAAGCAAAGCAGGAGGAGCAAGGGCAGGCCCCTGGATTCTGTGACCACCTCCCCAGGCTCCTTAGCTCAGCCTGGAGGAAACCCCATTTACCATGCTGGGACATCAGAGTTCTTAGGTCTAGTCTGAACAACCACCTTTGGACCTTTTCTTATCTACAAAAGAGGAAAGCCTGCCCAAGGTCATGGAGTAGTTAGTGATAATGGGCACAAGCCAACACTTTCTCAAACTTCTGAGTCATTTATACAGCTATCAGAATTTTTGCAGTACCTGTATACCACCAATACCATTATTTACCTATCTATATTTTTTCCCAAAATGGACTATTTTTTATTTGAAAGACAGAAAAACAGAGACAGACAGATATCCCATCTGCTGGTTCACCCCCCAAAATGCTCCCAACAGCCAGGCTGGGCGAGGCTGAAGCCAGGAGCCAGGAAACCAATCTGGGTCTCCCTTGTGGGTGGCAGTGACTCAAGTACTTGACCCAAGTTTCTCCCAGGGTGTTCATCAGCAGGGAGCTGGAACTGGAAGCAGAGCCATGATTTGAACTCAGGTACTCTGATAGGGCATGCAGGAGACCCAAGTGGCATCTTAATCATTTAACCATTGTACCAAATGTCCACTCCTATTTTCCTTATTTAGTATAGTGATATGAAATTACCTTTTAAAATAAGTTGTTTCAGGTTTAAAAAAAAGTGAGGAGTGGGCATCTGTGATAGCAGTTAAGACGCTGCTTCGGATGCTTGCATTCCACATCAGTGTGCCCGGATTCAAGTTCTGGTTCCAACTTCCTGCTGATGCATACCCTGGAGGCAGCTGGTGCTGACTGAGGTCCTTGGGTCCTTTTCACCCACAGAGGAGACCCAGAATGGTTTCTGGGATCCTGGCTTTGTTGTGGAAATTTGGGAGCGAACCAGTGGATGAAAGATCTCTTTCTGTCTGTGTCTCTTTCTCTTTCTCTTAGCTTTCAAGTAAAAAAGGAAATAAATAAAAATTATAAAAAAAATAAAGAAAATAGGCCGGCGCCGCAGCTCACTAGGCTAATCCTCCGCCTAGCGGCGCCGGCACACCGGGTTCTAGTCCCGGTCGGGGCGCCGGATTCTGTCCCGGTTGCCCCTCTTCCAGGCCAGCTCTCTGCTGTGGCCAGGGAGTGCAGTGGAGGATGGCCCAGGTGCTTGGGCCCTGCACCCCATGGGAGACCAGGAAAAGCACCTGGCTCCTGGCTCCTGCCATCGGATCAGCGCGGTGCGCCAGCCGCAGCGCGCCGGCCGCGGCGGCCATTGGAGGGTGAACCAACGGCAAAGGAAGACCTTTCTCTCTGTCTCTCTCTCTCACTGTCCACTCTGCCTGTCAAAAAAAAAAAAAAAATAAAAATAAAAATAAAAAAAAAGATGGAAAATCAGTGTTGCTTACCATTAAGTGGAAGATAATTTGGTAACTTCAAAATAATACAAAACAAAATGTTACGAGTTGCCGACCACAGTGTCACAGCCTGTTCCCTTGCCTGTTAACAGGAAGTGCTGTGCTCACTCAGTAGGCTTTCCATTCCTGCATGTTATTATGCTGGTACTAAAAGGATAGAAGCTCTCACCTAACACCTGGTCACCAAGCAGGAGGACCAGCCACAGAGCCTGTAGCTAACAGCATGCGCCCAGTAGGTGGCACCACTGCTCCTGGTTTAAAAGAGAGAAGGGCCAGTTTCCTGGAGCTTCACAGGCAAATCTAATGTCTGGTCTTGTGGAAATTGACTCTAAACCAGGCAAGGACTTGGGGAAAGTGTTGGACAGGGTTGGAGCCCTGACCTTTTATTAACCAGCAGTTAATAAAATAACGTGCGAATTTGTTTAAATTCGATAAGAAATGACCAAAAGAAGCTTAATTTGGGCAACTGTGAGAGACCCCAAGGCAAGCAAAAACCCCAAAGCAAAGGGCAGTCCAACCTGTGCATGTGTGGCCAGGGCTGGCAAAGGGTACTGTTGAGCTAATGCAGGCTGGGGAGGGGATAGCAGATATAGCTTTCCACAGAAGCATTTAGAGACCACTACCTCACAGAACCTTCCAGGGACGAGCAGGGCCTGGCCAGAGAGGAAGCAGACTTACTAACCCTGCTGTGGCCAAGCAACAGCCTTTCTTAACAATGAAAGGGCCTTGGTCACAGCTTTCAAGCCTGGGACAAAGCCACAATGGACTCATTCTTGATTTCGGTCTGGTCTTTTTGCCCTGGATGCTCAGCCCCATTCTGTGTGGAGCCGCTGGGGTCTCAGCACTTGGGCCCTGGTGCCCAGCCCAGGAAGCCCTCAGGGCCCCTTCCGAGGGGTTTTGAAATGCTAATAACGCCTCAGTGCAGGCCCAGCTGTTTCGTTCTGAGGTTGGAGGACTCACTCCCTCTCTCCCTCCTCTGACTCCCCGAAGTATTCTCACCAAGAAGTGAAGATGAAAATCCCTGGGACCCCTACCATCTGGCTCTGAAAGTTGACACCCATCCCCTCCCCTCCTCTGAACTGCGCCTCAAGCCTCAAGTAAGATGAGAAAGCTCCTTCTGCCACCTGAGCAGTCACCAGCAAATTCCCCAGGGGCGGACTCCCACTCCAGGAGGTCAACAAGTCCAACACAAGGCTGGTGACAGCTGTTCTGTTTGCTGAATTGTATGTCACATAACACACACTCCTCAGCAAGAACTCTCAAGAACTCAAGCTGAGGTAGGGACCTGAATGGCTGTCTAGACTCCAATAGGCTCCTCAAATTGGCCACTGCCTCACCCCCACCTCCCAGACTCCCACCTTTAGTCACGGTGGTCTAGACCCGCTGTCCTAGATATAATAAGTTAGCAAAACCTAGGGAAATGGGTTGCAGAAGAAGCAGCCCTTGTTTGTAAAGTAATTACGCTGCCTTTGAAACACTGAAGAACACATGCATTCTCCGAGTTCTGAATTCACCCTAACTCTGGAGAATGAAGGTCTGTCTCCATTCTGGGCAAATTGCAATCGCGGAGATGTTTTACACAATAGCTTAGAAATCAGACCCCACCCCTGCGCCCAACCCTGGCGGTCAGGATTAATGCGCTTGGGCTGTGGAGAGGAAGCTCATGTTCCCTTTTGGAGCCCAGCAGAGTGGGTTTCTTGTGGCTGAAGCTTGGAGCCCTAAAGTCAAAGGCCCCTTTCTTCTAGGTGCTCGTTTGAGCACTCCCAGATGATGACCTGCTTCCCAGGGACACAGAACAGGGCAGGAGCCGGCGCCGCGGCTCACTAGGCTAATCCTCCGCCTAGCGGCGCCGGCACACCGGGTTCTAGTCCCGGTCGGGGCGCCGGATTCTGTCCTGGTTGCCCCTCTTCCAGGCCAGCTCTCTGCTGTGGCCAGGGAGTGCAGTGGAGGATGGCCCAAGTGCTTGGGCCCTGCACCCCATGGGAGACCAGGAAAAGCACCTGGCTCCTGGCTCCTGCCATCGGATCAGCGCGGTGCGCCGGCCGCAACGCGCCGGCCGCGGCGGCCATTGGAGGGTGAACCAATGGCAAAGGAAGACCTTTCTCTCTGTCTCTCTCTCTCACTGTCCACTCTGCCTGTCAAAAAAAAAAAAAAAAAAAAAAGAACAGGGCAGGAAACACAGCTGAACTACACCAGGTACCACGTGAGTGACTGGTCTGCAGGAGGTGTTGGAGGCAGCAGGACAATGGGAGGTGACCCACAGAAGGCTGGCAGACTTGGGGGTTAAGCCTTGAGCCAGGGCGCAGCCATCACACTTTCTTGCGAAACAATCTCCATTTCTCTAGCCTTTTTGGTATTCACAATCACTCTGACAACCAGGGCCTGGGGGTCCTCCACGAAGACCCAGAGTTGGTTTCTAGGAAGGCTCAGCAGCCCTTCCCCAAAATGCCAGAGGCATCAGATCTGTCACTAGTGACACAGACTATGGAATAGGGAAGGGACAGCTAGCTTGCGCCTGTCTCTGGAAGTCCCAGGATGAAGCTCACACGCATGCGGAGAATCTGGTAACTGCCTAACCTTACCCTCCTTCCTGAGAAATCTCAAGTTTCTGCTGAACCACTGTGGGCTACGCAGCAGAGCTAGCCCCAGACAAAGCTTCCTCTAAGATGGGAAGAGAGCCCTTAAAGAAACTGAAGGCTCATGAGCTGAAAATACTCCCAAGGTGGACACAGGTCTACACAGGTCTAGGCAACCCCATGACTGCCCAGTGAAGGTAGGAGACAAGCTGGAGGCACCGCCGAATGAACCAGCCCGGGCTGAGGCAGTGAAGGAGGTACAGTTCACTGTCCAGTTGACTTTGGCCCAGCCCATACACTCCCAACGGGGCTGGGACAGTGTGTCCACTGTCCCCACTGGATCTCAGTACATCTGTTTCAATGTTTGAAGCCCAGGAGCTTTCTTCTTGCTCTAAGTTAAGCTGAAAGTAAGGATGTATGTGCCTATGGTGTTAGGAGCCACGGGGTACAGGACAGTCTGACATCACTGCTACATATTACATTTCTGGAACCCTTAATACACCCATGTACACCCATGATGCTACCTTCATTTTAGAGAAGGAATGGCCCCGGGCATTGTACAGAGGCATTACCCTTGCTGTCCTGACACCTCCACTCCAAGCCTCCTCCAGGCAGACTACCTTCACCTGACAGCACTCACCCACCAAAAGAGGGCAGCAGACCCTCCTTGAAGATCAGCCCTCACTTTTTCCTGACAGTAGCAACTCCCTTTCCTCCACAGAGCCACAAAAAGCTGTGTGTCACAGCCCCTCGATAGGGCCCTGAACTTCCTTGCCTGCTGCCCCTACTTCTCACCCCTAAGCCAAAGCTAGGAAGCTTGCAGCAGATGGACAGGAGGAACTTTGAACATCAGCTAAATGCGATGATGCACGTCCTCTTATAGGAGTCCTGGGGACTTCCCCTTTAACACTTCATCTCCTGCAAGAAGAGGGAGACGCGGGCTGCCCTGCAGCTCAGAATCTGCACTTGATTCAACACCAGAGAGTCAGGCGCCTTGAGCTTTCTCCATACACTCCCATGGCAGACCAGCCACTGGTGAGAGAAGGGAATCCAGGAGCACACCTTCACAGTAGCCCCACTGAAGTTTCCAATACAACTCCTCCAGAGAGGGCCCAAGACAGAAGCCTTTCTTCAAGACAGAAGGATCAACAGAACAAACAGTGCAGAGAAAACCAAAACAAGTCTCCATATGTGTGGTCAACGAGCTTTTGAGGCTAGAAAGCAAAATTCCTCACAATTAGATAGACGGTGTGCAGCCCGGCCAGTCAAGTTTTTCCAATCTGGCCAAGTGGTGGAAGCATGACTCACCCGTGCCCAACCACCCACCTTTTAGAAGTTCTGAATGAAGTGTTACAACTGAAAAGTTAATCTGAGTGGTTAGAGAGCTTCCCTCAACTAGTTCTGTTTGATATTAAACTGGCCAAATGTGGTTGTGAGACATCGTGAGAGGACATGAATGTACAGAGAAGAGTGAGGAGACAGGTTCGCTCTTTCAGAACTGAAAGACATAAAGAACATGCCTTCTGGGTTTCGCCTGGAATCAAAGGAATTGAAAAGGATTAGAAAGCTAGTCAAAGGAGATTAAAAATTGTTTCCTTGTGAATTTTCTTTCTTTTTTAAGGTTTATTTATTTATTTGAAAGGCAAAGTTACAGAGAGGCAGAGGCAGAGAGAGAGAGCGAGAGCAAGGGAGACAAAGAGAGAGCAAGAGTGCTTCCATCTGCTGGTTTATTCCTCAAATGGCTGCAACAGCTGGAGCTGGGCCGACCTGAAGCCAGAATCCAGGAGCCAGGAGCTTCTTCTGGGTTGCCTGGATGGATGCAGGGGCCCAAGGACTTGGGTCATCTTCTACTGCTCTCCTAGTCCATCAGCAGGGAGCTGGATTGGAAGTGGAGCAGCCAGGACTCAAACTGGCACCCATATGGGATGCTGGCACTGCAGGCAGCGGCTTTACTCGCTATGCCACAGCACAGGCCCCCTCTATGCATTTTCTAAAAATCTCTCATTCAGGCCGGCGCCGTGGCTCAATAGGCTAATCCTCCACCTTGCGGCGCCGGCACACCGGGTTCTAGTCCCGGTCGGGGCGCCGGATTCTGTCCCGGTTGCCCCTCTTCCAGGCCAGCCCTCTGCTGTGGCCAGGGAGTGCAGTGGAGGATGGCCCAGGTGCTTGGGCCCTGCACCCCATGGGAGACCAGGAAAAGCACCTGGATCCTGGCTCCTGCCATCGGATCAGCGCGGTGCGCCGGCTGCAGCGGCGGCCATTGGAGGGTGAACCAACGGCAAAGGAAGACCTTTCTCTCTCTGTCTCTCTCTCTGTCCACTCTGCCTGTCAAAAAAAAAAAAAAAAAAAAAAATCTCTCATTCTCCAATTTCTGCTATCTCCTTCAAAGCCACAATCAAAAGGAAAATGATGAAGTCTAAGAAAAATCCATTTTCTAAGCAGAGAAGCTCAGCAAACTGGGATACAGACCACAGCAGGGCTGGGAGGAAGCTGTGGCTGTCAGAGGCCCTCACCCCAAAGCCAGGCTTTGGGGGTTTGCAGCCTGCAAATCTTTCAGGACTGGGCTGATGTGGCTCCCTCCAGAGACACAGTGAGAATCCCGGTTAATGCCCGCCCTGCCCCGGGCCCACAGCCACAGGCCCACTGCAGGACACCTGGCTCTCCCGATGGGGCAGGTGAGTACCTCGACTGCCAACTGAACCTGAGGCTCACCTGAACATAGCTTGCAGTTGTCACTCGTCAAAACCCATTTTTTGTCTACCATGAGCCGTGCATGCCTGCAAAGAACACAGGTCCCTGTTTACCATTTCACAGGGCTCTGGGTTCTAGTCTAACGGATGCTTTCACTTTTCCTTGTGAGCAGCTACATCTGTTTAGACACCTGTCTATGTGCAGACACTCTTCTGCCCTGGCTCCTCTCTCTCCTTGGTCAGCACAGAGGGCCTGCCACCCCCACATGTGAGTCCAAGCTCCTTTATTCTCAGAGCCAATGGAGCTCTGAGGGTTTTACACTTGCAGTCCCATACACATTTCAACCAAACCATGCCAGAAAATCCTTTGAAGCTTTAAAATCAAGCGTGTGATTCTACTCTTTCCATCTTTTTCCTGAAGAGACCAGTTAAATCCAGAGTGAAAAGCCAATTGGTTGCCAGGAACGTATAAACTGGTATAGCCACTTTGGAGGACTAAAGTGGCAGGCTCTAATTTAATTTAACCTTTAATCATGCTACTTCTTAAGTTATCTATCTGGGAGCAAAACATGTTCCTCACAAGGAGTCCCAGGAGGGCCACTGCATCTGCGCACTGTTCCTAACAGGACAAATGGAAACTACTGCAACGTGTGTCACCAGGGAAGGGTTATTCATACTGTAAGTCACAGGCAAAGGTAAAAAAATCAATGAGATAAAGATCTTCAAAACACACTGTTGATTAAAAAATGCAGGACAGTTTCACGTACACTAAAGAAAGGAAAAAAACCCACACAAACCTAAACCATTTCCTTTTTTCTTTCTTTTTAATATTTATTTATTTATCAGAAAGGCAGAGATACATAGAGAGAAGGAGAGAGAGAAAGAGAGAGAAATTTTCCATGTGCTGGTTCACTTCCCAAATGGCTGTAAAGGCCAGGGCTGGGCTGGGCTGAAGCCAGGAGCCAGGAGCCAGGAGTCAGGAGCCAGGAGCCAGGAGCCAGCAGCCAGCAGCCAGGAGCCAGGAGCCAGGATCTTCTTCTAGGGCTCCCATGAAGATGCAGGGGCCCAAGTACTTGGGCTGTCTTCTGCTGCTTTCCTGGGTACATTAGCAGAGAGCTGGATCGGAAGTGGAACAGCCAGGACTAGAATCTGCATCCGTATGGGATGCCAGCACTGCAGGCGGAAGCTTAACCGCAGACACCACAGCGTCAGTCCCTAAACTATTTCATAGGTACATAGGAGAGGCGAACACACAGAAAAAAGTCGGAAGGTTTCGAGGACTTGCACCAAATGGATGAACTTGTCTGTTCCTTCATGGAGAGGACCTAACATTAGGTGGAATTTGACTGTAACTACAGTATGAATTTTTAAAATATATATATATAATTGGTACATGTATTATCCATCAAGTCCTTTAATTAATTAATCTTCATTTTATTATTTCATTTTTTTTAAATTTTATTTATTTATTTATTTTTTTTATTTTATTTTTTTTTTTTATTTTTGACAGGCAGAGTGGACAGTGAGAGAGAGAGACAGAGAGAGAAAGGTCTTCCTTTTGCCGTTGGTTCACCCTCCAATGGCCGCCACTGCAGCCGGCGCACCGCGCTGATCCGATGGCAGGAGCCAGGAGCCAGGTGCTTTTCCTGGTCTCCCATGGGGTGCAGGGCCCAAGCACCTGGGCCATCCTCCACTGCACTCCCTGGCCATAGCAGAGAGCTGGCCTGGAAGAGGGGCAACCGGGACAGAATCCAGCGCCCCGACCGGGACTAGAACCCGGTGTGCCGGTGCCGCAAGGTGGAGGATTAGCCTATTGAGCCACAGCGCCGGCCTAGTTTATTTATTTGAAAGTCAGAGTTTCACAGAGAGAGGAGAGGCAGAGAGAGAGAAGTCTCCCATTCGATGGTTCACTCCCCAATTGGCCGCAACAGCCAGAGCTGCACCAATCCAAAGCCAGGAGCCAGGAGCTTCCTCTGGGTCTCCCACATGGGTGCAGGGGCCCAAGGACTTGGGCCAACTTCTGCTGCCTTCCCAGGCCATAGCAGAGAGCTGGATCAGAAATGGAGCAGCTGGGTCTTGAACCAACGCCCTGGGATGCCGGCACTTCAGGCCAGGGCTTTAACCCACTGTGCCACAGTGCCAGCCCCTATTATTTCATTTTTTAAGACTTATTTTTATTTTATTTTTTAAGATTTATTTTATTTATTTGAAAGACAGAGTTACAGAGAGAGGTGGAGAGAGAGAGAGAGGTCTTTCATCTGCTGGTTCACTCCCCAGATGGCTGCAACAGCTGGAGCTTAGCCAATCCAAAGCCAGGAGCCAGGAGCTTCTTCTGGGTCTCCCACATGGGTGCAGGGGCCCAGGCACTTGGGCCATCTTCTACTGCTTTCCTAGGCCATAGCAGGGAGCTGGATTGGAAGAGGAGTAGCTGGGACTAGAACCAGAGTCTATATGGGATGCCAGCACTTCAGGACAGGGCTTTAACCCACTGCACCACAGTGCTGGCCCCAAGACTTATTTTTATTAATTTGAAAGACAGAGTTACAGAGAGAGGGGAAGATGCAGATAGAGAGATCTTCCATCCACTGGTTCACTCCTCAAGTGGCTACAATAGCCAGGGCTGGGCCTTACTAAAGCCAGGAGCCAGGAGCTTTATCAGGTTCTCTTACATGGGTGCAGGGGCCCAAGGATTGGGTCCATCTTCCGCTGCTATCCCAGGAGCATTAGCAGGGACCTGGATCAGAAGTGGAGCAGCCAGAATTCCAACAGGCACCTACATAGGATGCTGGCATTGCAAGTGGCAGTTTAACCCATTACGCCACAATGCTGGCTCTGATTAATCTTTATTTTATTTGACAGAGAGAGAGAGATCTTCTCTTTGTTGATTCACTCCCCAGATGTCTGGAGCAATCAGGGCTGGGCCCAGCAAAAGCCAGGAACAGGTGACAGTGATCCAAACACCTGTTTCGTCATCTGCTGCTTTCCCAAGGTGAGCAATGCAGAAAGCTGGATCAGAAGTGCAGCTGGGACTTGGGCCAGGATCTCCAACATGAGATATGGGTGCCCCAGTCAGCATCTCAACCTCTGTGCCAACTGCCACTCCTAGAATATGACTATTTTTAAAAAGTTTTGAAAAATTATTTTTATTGATGAAAGGCAGAGAGACAAAGAGAATGCCCACCCACTGGTTCATTCCCCAAATGCCCACAATGGCCCTGGCTGAAGCCAGGAGCTGAATACGCAGTCCCATGGATGGGAGGTGCCCAACACCTTGAGCTACACCACTGTTTCCTAGAGTCTGTGTTGGCAGGATGCTGGGATCAGGGTTAGGAGCCAGAGCTGGGCATCAAACCATCACACCTAGGCACTCTAGTGTGGGGCATGGATGTCTGAACCACTAGGCTAATCATCCACTTCCTAGAATATGATTTTTTAGAAGGTATTTTTTTAAGATTTATTTATTTATTTGAAAGGGAGAATTAGAGGCAGAGAGAGAGAGAGAGAGAGAGAGAGAGAGTGAGTTAGAGTTTTCCGTTTGCTAGTTAATTCCCCAAATGGCAACAATAGCCAGAGCTGGACCGATCCAAAGCTTGGAGCCAGGAGCTTCTTCTGAGTCTCCCACATGGGTGCAGGGGCCCACGCATTTGGGCCATTTTCTACTGCTTTCCCAGGCCATGGCAGAGAGCTGGATTGGAAGTGGAGCAGCCAGGTCGAATTGGCGCCCATATGGGATGCCGGCACTGAAGGTGGAGGTTTTACCCACTATGTCACAGCACAGGCACCTGGAATATGATTTTTTAAAGAAAAGATTTATTTATTTATTTGCAGGGCAGAGTGACAGAGAAAAGAGGGAGAGATAGAGAAATGGATATAGTATCTACTGGTTTATTTCTCAAATGCCCACAGCAGCCAAGGCTGGGCCAAGCCAAAGCTGGGAGCCTAGAACTCTATCCAGGTCTCCCACTTGGGTAGCAGGGACCAAACAACTTGGGCCATCATTTGCTGCAAGAAGCTGGATCAGAAGTGGAGTATCCAAAACTCACCCTGGCACTCCTGTGAGGGATGTGGGAGTCCCAACCAGCAGCTTAACCTGCTGTACCACAATGCCCACCTCTAGGGTCTGCATTTTTAACTGCTGAGGTATAGTTATATATTATTTGTATACTTAGGATCAGAACAAAGAGCCCTCTTCTCGACACATCTGCTGTGTAGCCCTGCAATCTTGCACTGGCCACCATACCACCACTTAGTGCGAAAGGTACTTATCCAGACAGGCTGAACATCTAGGGTGCTATGCTTGGCTAAACACTATGACGAATGCCACCGGTGGCACTTTCACCAACTGACTGTTTAAGTTCCTAAAGAAATATCCACTTTTGGGGCTGGCACTGTTGCGTAGTGGGTAAAGCCACCGCCTGAAGTGCTGGCATCCCATATGGATGCTGGTTCGAGTCCCAAGTGCTCCACTTCTGATCCAGCTCTCTTATATGGCCTGGGAAAGCAGTGGAAGATGGCCCAAGTCCTTGGGCCCCTGCACCCATGTGGGAGACCTGGAGGAAGCTCCTGGCTTCTGGCTTTGGATCGGCACAGCTCCGGCCGTTGTGACCATCTGGGTAATAAACTAGCGAATGGAAGACCTCTACCTCTCTCTCTCTCTCTCTCTCTGCCTCTCCTTCTCTGTGTAACTCTGACTTTCAAGTAAATAAATAAAAAGAGAAAAAAAAAAGTCTGGCACACACATATTTAAGCAAAACATTTATTTAAAAAAAAAGAAATATCCACTTTCTTCTAGGTTAACCAGACTAATGATTCTGGTCCTCTTGCCACAGAAATCAAATGTCTCATTTCATTTTATTTTTCTCTTGCTTATTATTGTCATTCACATAAAAACAGCCCCTCTTCTCCTTTTGCAATTTGTATTCTTAGTTTTATTTCTGTTTCCAACATCACTGTACATCATTATATATCTAGATTATATAGATATATTTGAAAGGCAGAGTGACAGATGGAGAGACAGACAGAGAGCTCTTCCATTTGCTGATTTACTTCCCAAATACTACAAGAGCTGGGGGCTAGGCCAGGCTAAAGCCAGGAGCCAGGACCACCATCCAAGTCTCCCATGTGGGTGGCAGGAACCCAAGTACTTGGGCCATCATCCAGTGCCTCTCAGGTACATAAGTAGGAAGTTGGATCAGAAGCATGGAGTAGCCAAGACTTGATCCAGGCATTCTAATATGGAATGTGGGTGCCCCTAGTGACAGCTTAACCCACTGTGCTACAATGCCCACCACTGTACATCATTTCTTATGCAAGCTTTCAGCATTTTTTACTGCTTTGCAGCCAGGGTAACATTGCCTTCAAAAGCATCTAAGATCTAAGATCAAAATGATACACATGGCACCAGCATTGTGGTGTAGCAGGTTAAGCCAATGCCTGCAATGCCAGCATCCCAGATGAGCCCAGCTGTTCTATTTCTGATCCAGCCTCTTGCTAATATGCCCGGGAAAGCAGAAGAATTCCCAAGTACTTGGGCCCCTGACACTCATGTGGGATACCTGGACAGAGTTCCAGACTCCTGGCTGTGGCCTTGCCCAGTTTCAAGTGTCCTGGCCATTTGAGGACTGAACCAGCAGCAGATGGAAGATCCTCCATTCCACCCCAGCCCCGTAACTCTGTCTTTCAAATAAACAAATCTAAAATAAATAAATAAATAAATATTTCTGTAAACAAACTACCAGACTGGTCTGGCTAAAAATGACTACACACAACTGCAATTTCCATTTGCTAGGAGTGAACAGACCTAACGCACTTCTGTTCTGGAGCAAAGCTGCATTTATACCTGTGAACACTGCTCAAAGAACTTCAGCATGGCCTTCATTGTGCCTGAATTCCGAAGAGGAAGAAGAATCCTAACCCTTGCAGACTAACTCCACTGAAGTATGGAAATCTAGAAAGAGACACTATTCTAGGAGAAACATTTTTTGGGGCCGGTGCTGTGGCGCAGTGGGTTAAAGCCCTGGCCCAAAGCACCGGCATCCCATACGGGTGCTGGCTCCAGTCCTGGCTGCTCCTCTTCCGACCCAGCTCTCTTCTATGGCCTGGGAAAGCAGAAGACAGCCCAAGTCCTTGGGCCCCTGCACCCGTGTGGGAGACCTGGAAGAAGCTCCTGGCTCCTGCCTTCGGATTGGCGCAGCTCCAGCCGTTGCAACCATCTGGGGAGTGAACCAGCAGATGGAAGACCTCTCTCTCTGTCCCTACCTCTCTCTGTAACTCTTTCAAATAAATAAATAAATCTTAAAAAAGAAAGATTTTGCTTTCTTGTTTTGGGAGCAAGGAGAGTTGTGTTCTCAGCATTTGCAGGCTAGCGAGATGCAGATAAAATGAGCATCTTGGATTTTCCTTCAAGGGAGAGGATGGCAAGGACAGAGTATGGCTCCTGAACCTTTCAGTATAAACTGGTTTGGCCCAAACTACTGGCTTCCATTTAATATGAAGAGAGAGAAACCCTCTGGAGTCAGATAAAGAATTAAACAGATCAAAAAACATTTATTTATTTTTATTACATTTGAAAAACAGCGATGGGGGAAGGCAGAAAGAAAGAGACTTTCCACCTTCTGGTTTACTCTTCAAATGCCTGCATCACCCAGGGCTGGGCCAGGCGAAGCCCTGGAATTCTGGAGTCTGGAATTCTATCCAGTGTATAAGAGATAAGCCCTGGAGTTTGGAATTCTATCCAGATCTCCTACATGTGCAGGAGCCTAGTACTTAGGACACCATCTGCTGCCTCTCAGGCACATTTGCAAGAAGCTGATCAGAAATAGGGGTGGGACTTAATTCAGTCACTAGAACATGAGATGTGGCTTAATCTGCTTTACCACGACACCCCCTCCAGCATCTTCATTTTCAATGAGACAGTTCTAGTGGTTATCCTCGTATTATCATTATTACCTACAAATATATTTTAAAATTTTTAAATATTGCTTATTTTCATTTTATTTGAAAGGCAGAAACACAGACAGACCAAGGTCTTCCACACACTGGTTCACTTCCTGAATGCCCACAACAGCCAGGGCTGGGCCAGGTCAAAACCAAGATAATGGGATTCCATCCAGGTCTCCCATTTGGGTGGCAGGAACCCAGGTACTTCAACCATCATCTGCCACCTCCCAAAGTACACATTATAAGTAGACATAAACCTAGGCACTCTAATATGGGATGTAGTTGTCCCAAGCAGCGTTTTAACTACTGTGCCAAATGTCCGCTCCGTACCTCCAAATCTTTAAACTGTATAGGTAGAAAGATGAGTATTCATATTTCCAAAAATAAGTATATAAAATGTATTGAAATATGTGCAATAGTGTGGTTGAGTTAATACATTTTGGGACATCTTGTTAACTCAGAATATACTCTATTTGGATGACCAGTATGATAAATCTATAAACTATGCTGTATAAGTGATAAGAAAAACAGCTCCTCAGGGTAAACCACTTAGATTTAATAGGTTGGGTTAATATACTTCTTGAATTCATACCTTGTACCTGTAACTTCACCTTCCTCCCTCCAGGGTTGGCCATGGGCCCTGCTCTGGCCAGTGGGACAGTAGCAAACATAGCAAGTGCAGAATTCTACTTCCTGCCATGGATCTGCCTGTCACTCCTTAAGATTTTTTTTTTTTTTTTCCGACAGGCAGAGTGGACAGTGAGAGAGAGAGAGAGAGAAAGGTCTTCCTTTGCCGTTGGTTCACCCTCCAATGGCCGCTGCGGCCGGTGCGCTGCGGCCGGCGCACCGCGCTGATCCGAAGGCAGGAGCCAGGTGCTTCTCCTGGTCTCCCATGGGGTGCAGGGCCCAAGCACTTGGGCCATCCTCCACTGCACTCCCTGGCCATAGCAGAGAGCTGGCCTGGAAGAGGGGCAACCGGGACAGAATCCGGCGCCTCGAACGGGACTAGAACCCGGTGTGCCGGCACCGCTAGGCAGAGGATTAGCCTAGTGAGCTGCGGTGCGGCCTCAGGGTAGTTTTAACTTGTGTTTCTCTTATTATAAATGACATGAACATCTTTTCACATGTTGACAGCCATTTGCTGCAAACATCAACTTTTAACCCAAAGATGTTGGCCCCAGCAACCTGAAAGAAGATGAATTAATAAAATACTGACTTGGAGCCAGTGCTGTGGTATCGCAGATAAAACCACACTGCCTGAATCGCCAGAATCTCATGTGGGTGCCTGTTTGAGTCCTGGATGGTCCATTTCTGATCCAGCTCCCTGCTAATGTGCCTGCGAAAGCAATGGAAGATGGTCCAAGTCCTTGGGCCTCTGCACCCATGTGGGAGACCTGGATGAAGCTCCTGGCTCCTGGGTTCAGATCAGCCCAGCTCTAGCCATTTCAGGAGTGAACCAGTAGATGGAAGATCTCTTTCTCTGTTTCCCTCTTGCTCTCTGTAACCCTGCCTTTCAAATAAAAAAATTTTTTTAAAAAAATAAAATCTTGAATTTTCATTAGTTCCCATAGTGTAAGGTGGAAGTATGAGATTGCTGTTCTTCTGCCACATCACGGGGACAAAACAGCTCAGACGCATCCTGTTTACCCTCAAGTGCGAGGCGAAACCAGGAAACTGATCCCCATCTTCCTGTCTTAATTTTTTTTCCAAAAATCATTGCTTTATTTATTTGAAAGGCAGAATGACAGAAGGAAGAGGAAGAGACAGAGAAAGAGATCTTCCATCTGCTGGTTCACTCCCCAGAAGGCTACAACAGCTCGGTCAGGCAGAAGCCAGGAGCCTGGAACTCCATCTAAGTCTCCCATGCAGATGGCAGGAGCCCAAGCACTTGGGCTATGTTCCACCACTTTCCCAGGTGCATAAGCAGAGAGCTGATAGGAAGCAGAGCAGCTGGCACTTGAACTGGTTCTCTAATATGGGATGCTGGTGTCACAGGTGGTAGCTTAACCTGCTGCACAACACCTGCTCCCCCCCCTGACTTTCCACCAAGAAACAGAGCCACGGTGTTATGAGTACTCCCAGAGGTCATTTAGCTGGGTTAGACCCAGAGCACCATTGAGGAGCCCTGCAAAATGAGAGGATGCCAGACTGTTTGCAGGAAGCCACAACGGAGCACAGCAGAATACTGGCCAGAGTTTACTACCTCCCAAGGCCTATCCATGTTAGGAAGCGCTTCCTAGTTAACAGCTTTCTAGTTAAATTCCTTTAACAAGAAAGAAAATAAACAAAGAAAAAGTCAAATTCCTTTTCCACATGGCAAGACCTCAAATATCTTTAGACACTTGTTGTGGGCCATAGTTCAACCCCCTACACACTTCATTCCAAAGTCTTGTCTTCTAACTGAAATGGTTCTAGTCTCCTCACTGTGACACACAGTTCAGAGTGGTTTTGCCAGTGGGAAAGCCACCTTCTCTGGATATGCTCTGACCTGTAAAACGTGGCATCCTGGAGGGGCTGTTGGGTCAGAGACAGGACAGTAAGCAGCCGTTTAATTCTGAGTATGTGCTTAAGGGCCAGACTCCTGCTGTCGATGCACCTGCCCCATGTACTTCCCAAGTTCCCCAGCTGATCAGAGACAGGTATGGATCCATGAAGGAGGTTCCAGATAACCAAGCTAGGGCAATTCAGTTAAAGAAGAATCAGCAAGAAAGCACTAGTGCTAAGATTTTGGTGCTGAAGCCAGACCCCTTTTCTTTCCTTCCTGCTTAGAGGGATGTAGTCAGGACTTAGTCATAAGGGTGGACTCAGACAGTGTGGTTAGCAGACAGCACCTGCTTAGCCTATAGGGCTCCTGTCTCAAAGCATGTCTTCAACATTGGACCAAAGCCAGCCTTGAAATTATTAAAAGCCAGAAGACTGCTGTGACTCATTTTGTGGATGTCAAAGGCTTCACAGAGCTTCCTTGGTGCCTGGGCTGCCACTGGGCCATGACTTCATGTAAGAGTACAGCGGCAGTCATTGAGCTTACAGGAATCACCTGCAAAGAGGCTAGCTGGGTATATGCATTCAACTGCAAAATGTATAGACCAAAGACCTGGGCATCCTATTTTAGGAATTTTTTTCCTGAGAGGTAGGCATTTGGCACAGTGCTTCAGATGTTGCTTAGGACACTAGCATCCCAAATCCAAGTGCCTGGGTTCAAGTCCCAGATCTGCTCCCAATTCTAGTTTCCTCCTAATACAACCCTTTGGAGGCAACAGATGATGGTTCAAGTGTGGGACACCTGGGTTGAGTTCTGAGCTACTGGCTTCGGCCTGCCTATCTCCTGTCACTTGGGTAGTGAATCAGTGGATGGAAAATCTATTTCTCAAATTCTCTATATATGTGTGTGTATATATATATATATACACAAATTATAAATATACATAATATGAATTCTATATATATGAAATTTATTCTGAATTGGATATAGTTGCCAAGATGTACATACATTGATACTCCCTATAGGACTGCTTAAGGGAAAACCGGGGTGTGCACCGTGGTACAGTGAGTTAAACCACTGCCTGGAATGCCCCAAGTCCTGGGTATTCTGTGATTCTGATTCAGCTTCCTGGGAAGGCAGCAGCAGATGGCTTAGGTACTTGGGTTCCTGCCACCCATGTGGGAGGCCTGGATGGAGTTCTGGGATTCTGGCTTTGGCCTGGCCCAGCCCTTGTACAACAGCCCCCAACTGTTGTAGCCATTTGGTACATGAACCAGCAGATGGAATCTCTCTCTCTCTCTCTCTCTCCACCCCCTCTCTCGCCTGTCAAATAGATAAATATTCAAAGTAATTTTAAAAAACAAATTGGGGGGCCGGCGCCGCGGCTCAATAGGCTAATCCTCCGCCTCGGTGCCAGCACACCGGGTTCTAGTCCCAGTCGGGGCACCGTATTCTGTCCCAGTTGCCCCTCTTCCAGGCCAGCTCTCGGTTATGGCCCGGGAGTGCAGTGGAGGAAGGCCCAAGTACTTGGGCCCTGCACTCGCATGGGAGACCAGGAGAAGCACCTGGTTCCTGGCTTCGGATCAGCGAAATGCGCCGGCCATAGCGGCCATTGGAGGGTGAACCAACGGCAAAAAGGAAGACCTTTCTCTCTGTCTCTCTCTCTCTCACTGTCCACTCTGCCTGTCAAAAAACAAACAAACAAACAAACAAAAAAACAAATTGGGGAATTGTAGGGTCTTTTGGGACATAGGGCCCCACAACAAAACCATCAGATTATCACCACTAAGCCAGTTAGCTAGAAAGAACTCCATGACGTGATGCTGGGTGAAGAAAGCACGTTAATACACACAGAACTTAGTAACCCTAACTATTTTATGCATAGAGAATGCCTAGAAGGATGGTAACTAAGTCAAGACTCTCAGGAACTGAGATTTAGATAACATTTACTTTTCATTTTTAATTATATAT
This sequence comes from Oryctolagus cuniculus, assembly GCF_051225735.1. Classification (NCBI taxonomy): domain Eukaryota; kingdom Metazoa; phylum Chordata; class Mammalia; order Lagomorpha; family Leporidae; genus Oryctolagus; species Oryctolagus cuniculus. The sequence goes on from NC_142881.1 coordinate 27,289,552, forward strand.
TTATTTACACCACAGAGCTATACAGGTTTATTATAAGAAATTCAAATAGAGAAGTCACAAAGTAATAACTGAGAATCTCTTCTTCTGGTCTAATTTCTTAGCTGCAATCACTGTTAATGGTTCAAGTTTGATGTGCAACCTTTAGGAAGTTCTGTGCACGGATCATTAAATTCACAGTTTTTATCAAGTAGAAATGCATCCCACTCTACCCACTGATCTGAGTTTTTTTTTAATCTTTTCAGTCTCATTTGGATTTCTTTTATGTCATTTTTTAAAAAAGATTTTACTTATTTGAGAGGTAGAGTTACAGACAGTGAGAAGGAGAGACAGAAAAGTCTTCCATTTGCTGGTTCACTCCCCAATGGCCACAATGGCTGGAGCTGAGCCAATCTGAAGCCAAGAGCCAGGATCTTATTCCGGGTTTCCCATGCAGGTGCAGAGGCCCAAGTGCTTGGGACATCTTCCACTGCTTTTCCAGGCCATAGCAGAGAGCCGGATCTGAAGAGGAGCAGCCAGGACTAGAACCAGTGTCCATATGGGATGCTAGCACCACAGGTGGAGGATCAACCTACTGTGCCACAGTGCCAGCCCATCATTTTTGTAATTAGAAAAACAGTAATGTTATAGGGATGGATAAGAGTGTACCAGCCAGGACAGAAGACAAAACACGTATGAACTGAGTGGCCCAGTGAAGAGAGGCAAATAATGTGTTCAGGTCACATCATACTGTATGGGGAAGACGCAGACATGCCCATGTGGCCCAGGAAATTGACAGTGTCCTGTTCTCTAAATCTCCAAATCTACACAAGTCTGCAGGAACTGGGCCCAGGGCTCAAGGAGGCTCAGACACTGGGTGGCAGCCCATTCCAGGGGTGCTCCCCTGCCCCAGCACAGTGTCCAGTCTGCAGCTGCCCCTGGGGAAGCAGGACAAGGTAGAAGACAGCCTGCACTGCTCAGTGCTCACCTGCTACATGCTAGCAAAGCAGCATTCCACCACAGGGCTTGCTGCAATCCCTACTGGAAAGTACCTGAGCTCCTTTCTCTTTTCTTTCCCTTGTTCTAGTTCCAAATATCACACTCTTGGAGAAGGGGCGGGGTGAGGAGTCACAAATCTGGAAGGAGGGTGGACCAGTTTTCTGGCCCGAGTCCAGGGAGAAAGCAAACAACCAGCCTGTCACTGGGTCTGTTGTGTGAGGCAAGAAGACAGGCCTAGCTGTGCAGACCCACTCCCAAGGGAGCCCAGGCAGCAACTTAGCAAGAAAGCAGACCACTGCATCTCATCCAAAGCTGTCCCAGCAAACACCTCCCTCCTTACCAGGGCTCACTGTCCCTGTCTTCTGGGACATTTTCTTTCTTTTCTTTCTTCCTTTCTAAAAATATTTATTTATTTATTTGAAAGGCAGAACCACAAAGGCAAAGGGAGAGAGAGAGAGAGAGAGAGAAAGGTTTTCCATCCACTGGTCCACTCCCCAAGTGGCCGCAATGGCTGAAGCTGGACCAATCTGAAACCAGGAGCCAGGAGCTTCTTCCAGGTCTCCCACGTGGATGCAGGGGCCCCAGGACTTGGGCCATCTTCCACTGCTTTCCTAGGCCATAGCAGAGAGCTGGTTTGGAAGTGGAGCAGGCAGGACTCGAACTGGCGCCCATATGGGATGCCGACACTGCAGGGGGCGGCTTTACCCACTACACCACAGTACTAGCCCTGGGACATTTCTGAAATCTCAGTCATAGTTATCCCTTTGGTTTTTCTATTCTAGTAATAAAACCATGTTTTATGTAAAATTTTCCAAATGCCAAGAAGGTACAAAAGGAAAATATTAATAACCCTAAGATGGCCTCTGTGAATCTCTTCACGTGTCTCCTCCAGCCATCTACATGGACACATGTACACTGTTATCAGGATTGAGACCCAACTCTGTGCAGGGCTGTGATAGTACTTCTATTTTTCTTCTAAGTCTAATCCCCCCCCCCCTTTAAAAAAAAGATTTTATTTATTTGAAAGGTAAAGTCACAGAGAGAGGGAAAGGTCTTCCATCCACTTGTTCACTTCCCAAAGGCCACAATACTGATCCAAAGCCAGGAGCCAGGAGCTTCTCCCAGGTCTCCCATGCGGGTACGGGGGTCTAAGCACTTGGGCCATCTTCCATTGCTTTCTCAGGCTGCTATCAGAGAGTCGGATGGAAGAAGAGCAGCCAGGACACAAGCTGGTGCCCATATGGGATCCAGAACCACAGGCAGAGGCTTAGCCTACTACACCACAGTGCTGGCCCCTAATTCCCTTTTTTGTGACATGCTACTTAAAGAACAACATAAATAATATTAATTACTTCCATGTATAATGCCAGGGTACTGTACTAGCAGCATCATTTATATTATAAAGTAGATACTACTGTGTTTTTGTTTTTGTTTTTGACAGGCAGAGTGGATAGTGAAAGAGAGAGACAGAGACAGGTCTTCCTTTTGCCGTTGGTTCAGCCTCCAATGGCCACCGCGGCTGGCGCGCTGCGGCCGGTGCACCACGCTGATCTGATGGCAGGAGCCAGGTACTTCTCCTGGTCTCCCATGGGGTGCAGGGCCCAAGCACCTGGGCCATCCTCCACTGCACTCCCGGGCCACAGCAGAGAGCTGGCCTGGAAGAGGGGCAACTGGGAAAGAATCCGGCGCCTCGACCGGGACTAGAACCCAGTGTGCCGGCGCTGCTAGGTGGAGGATTAGCCTATTGAGCCGCGGTGCCGACCACTACTGTGTTTTTTTAAGGTTTGTTTATTCTAAAGGCAGAGTGACAGAAAGAGAGACAGAGAGAGACAGAAATCTGCTGGTTCATTCCCCAAATGATTGCACTAGCCAAGTCAGGGCGAGGCTGAAGCTGGGAGCCAGGAACTCTATCCTAGTTTTCCACAGGATGGCAGGAGCCCAAGCACTTGAGCCACCTTCTGTTGACTTCCCAAGTGCATTGAGAAGGAGCTGGATCAGAAGCGGAGTAGTCAGGAGTTGAACCAGCACTTCTTTTTTTTTTTATTTTTTTATTTTTTATTTTATTTTATTTTTTTACTTTTTGACAGGCAGAGTGGGCAGTGAGAGAGAGAGACAGAGAGAAAGGTCTTCCTTTGCCGTTGGTTCACCCTCCAATGGCCGCCGCGGCTGGCGCGCTGCGGCCGGCGCACCGCGCTGATCCGATGGCAGGAGCCAGGAGCCAGGTGCTTTTCCTGGTCTCCCATGGGGTGCAGGGCCCAAGCACCTGGGCCATCCTCCACTGCACTGCCTGGCCACAGCAGAGAGCTGGCCTGGAAGAGGGGCAACCGGGACAGAATCCGGCGCCCCAACCGGGACTAGAACCCGGTGTGCTAGCGCCGCTAGGCGGAGGATTAGCCTAGTGAGCCGCGGCGCCGGCCCGAACCAGCACTTCTAAACAGAATGCTGGCACTGCAAACAGCAGCTTCAGTCACTGTGTCACAAGGCTGGCCCTAAAGCAGATGTTATATTACCTGTGTTTCACAGATGAAGTAGGCATGTCTTGGAGATGTTCAGTTTTGAACATAGCCAATCTGGGATTTGAATACAGGCACTCTGTCACTCGGGCTCCTGCAATCCAGTTAGTAAGGGGGGTTTACCTACTACAGAGATGCTGAGTCTAACGCTCTAACTTTCCAGTTGCTCTTCTCTCCTGGCCAGTGGCCTTCACTGCCCCTTTTAGGGAGCATGCAAGAAATGCAGGTGCTAGAGACAAAGGGGTCACAATCTGGTGAGAAGAGTCAACCAATGAAGGCTCCACAAAGGTCCAGAGAAGAGAAGTAGTCTGAGGTGAATTACCCTAGCTGAATGCCTGTGTCAAATAGCCTCTTCCACTACAAAGCTCCAAGCATTTCATGCAGCTCTCCAACTCAGATACAGACCCAGGGAAGCCAAAGGAATTCGCCTCAAATCCTGCAGCAGCTCAGCAGGAGATACGTGCCTGCCTCCCCGCCAAAGAGTCCTCTGGGTACTGTGATTCCTCCACTGTAGGCTGGGACAGGACCCAGCTGAGAAAATTCAATTCATAAGGCCTCTGGAGTCATTGGGCCACTTCTCCATCTTTAGAAACACTCTCAGAGCCGGCGCCGTGGCTCACTTGGTTAACCCTCCACCTGTGGCACTGGCATCCTATGGGTACCGGGTTCTAGTCCTGGTTGCTCCTCTTCTGGTCCAGCTCTCTGCTGTGGCTCAGGAAGGCAGTGGAGGATGGCCCAAGTGCTTGGGCCCCTGCACCCGCACGGGATACCAGGAGGAAGCACCTGGCTCCTGGCTTCGGATCGGTGCATCGCCGGCCCATAGTGGCCATTTGGGGAGTGAACCAATGGAAGGAAGACCTTTCTCTCTGTCTTTCTCTCTCTCACTGTCTACAACTCTACCTGTCAAATAAATAAAAAAAGAAACACTCTCAGGGGTTCGCAATTTATTTATTTTTTTAGTGAAAGGCCAGATAGCAAATATTTCAGGTTTTGAGGACTATAAAATTATTTTCGTAACTACTAAAAAAAACCCACAGGTAATAAATAATACAATAGACAAGACTGCATTCCAATAAACTTTTTTTCTTCTTAAAGATTATTTATTTGAAAGTCACAGTTAGAGAGAGGCAGAGAGAGAGATATCTTCCATTAACTGGTTCGTTCCCCAAATGGCTGCAATGGCCAGGTCTGGGCCAGGCCAAATCCAGGAGTTAGGAGCTTCGTTTGAGTCTCCTAGTTGGGTGGCAGGGGCCCAAGTACTTGGGCTATCTTCTGTTGCTTTTCCCAGGCCATCAGCAGGGAGCTGGATGGGAAGTGGAGCCAGCTAGTACATGAACCAGTGCCCATATGGGATGCTGGCATCAGAGGGGGCAACTTCACCTGCTATCCCACAATACTGGTTCCCAGTAGACTTTTCTTTTTAAAAACAGGTGGATGGGGTCAGCGCTGCGGTGCAGTGGGTTAATGCCCTGGCCAGAAGCGCTGGCATCCCACATGGGCACGGGTTCAAGACCCAGTTGCTCCACTTCTGATCCAGCTCTCTGCTATGGCCTGGGAAAGCAGTGAAAGATGGCCCAAGTCCTTGGGCCTCTGCACCCACATGGGAGACCCAGAAGTGGCTCCTTGTTCCTGGCTTCGGATCGGTGCAGCTCCAGCCGTTGCAGCCAACTGGGGAGTGAACCATCGGATGGAAGACCTCTCTCTCTCTCTCTCTCTCTCTCTCTCTCTCTGCCTCTCCTCTCTCTGTGTAACTCTTTCAAATAAATAAATAAATCTTAAAAAAAAAAAAAAAAAAAAAAAGAACCCACAGGTGGCCATCAGCTTCTGGCCTTCAGGCTGTAATTGCCAACCTCTGTTCTTAGGGTTTAGGTCTTACACCCAGACTTAGATTTTGGCAAAATCCCTGAAATATTAGGGTATGAGCTCAATTCTGTTTTTCTTCAGTGGACTATAAATACAATCTTTCAACTATTAAATCAAAATCTTGGGAAAGTATAGAGAATCAGGGGTTGGTTATTTTCCTTTATAGAGGCCAGTATTACTAACAGATGAAAGGGAAAATATTTTACAGATCTGTAGTAACCAGAAGAGAGGATAAATCAGGCTGAGGGAAGGAAAATGTCAGTAAAATCAAGAAGAGTGGGAGGAAGAAAAATGACGTTAATGTAACCAGGCAGCTCCATTTGGCTTTGGTTAGCTGACGGGGGCAACGGGCAGCTTACTGCACCTAGGAAACGAGAGAAGAGACAACTCCACTGGTAACAATCAGATCTCCCTGCAGGAAACTCCACACGCACTTGGGACATCAGAGAGAAGCCGGGAAAGCAGCAGGTGAGAAGCCGAGCTCAAGTCTCACCTGGGAGGAGCTCTGGGCTCCTCACACCACCTCCCTGATGTCCACTCACCTGCGGGGCAGGGATGAGAAAGCAAATCTGATCTTACTCCTGGACCTGGGAAGAGACCCTTGCAGTGTGCTGGTGAGCAGAGGTGTGTGAGGCTGTTGGCAGCTCCAAGAGGGAAGAGGGGTGGCCATCTAAGCTGCAGAGGGCAGGCTAGGGACAGGGTTATCCTCAAGGATAAGAATGCCAGAGCTGGGAAGCGCTCCTGACTTGGGCAGCTGTGCTCTCAGAGCTGCCATGGAATCGGAACATTCTGGGGAAGAGTTCCTTTCAAAATGCAGGCACAAAGTCTTGGCTACCTCAAATCCACACACATCTTCACTTCAAAAACCCCAAGAGGTTTTCACTGGTCATTTCTTCCTCCTTAAAGCAGTTTTGTAGCTTTCCACTGCCCTGAGAACCAAATGCAGACTCTCCATCCCCACTGGCCTCAAGGCCAGCACTTTCCCAGCCCTGCTGAGCCACCTGCTGTGCCTGGCCTTCCCTCCTCCTCATCTCCCTCCAGCTCCTTCCCTCCTCAGGGCCCACACTGCTGTCCCCTGTGCCAGCAAAAGTTCTGCTCCCGCTTGCCTTCAGTTCTTTCCTTTCTTAACCCTATCCTCTAAAATGGGCCACTACCTTAATTCTTCTGGAGTTCCCTGATCTTTGACTTTCTATATTCTATAGAATCATGTATTTATTTGCCTGTTTTTTCAGTCTGTCTGAGGGCAGGGATCCTGTTTCACAAGGTTCACTGAGCATGTGACAGAGCCCCTAGTATGTAGCAGCTGCTAAAATAAAATAAATGCAACTGGGGCTAGCACTCACATTGGGCTAAGCCTCTGCTTGCGATGCCAGCATCCCATATTGAAGCACCAGTTTGAGTCCCAGCTGCTGTACTTCTGATCCAGCTTCCTGTTAATGAACCTGGGAAGGCAGCAGATGATGACCCAACGTACTTGGGCCCCTGCCATCCATGTGGGTGACTCAAATGGAATTCCTGGCCTCTGGCTACAGCCTGGCCCAGCCTTAGCTATTGCAGTCATTGGGAAGTGAACCAGTGACTTACTTTCCCTTTCGCTCGCTCGCTCTCTCTCTCTCTCATTTCAAACAAATAAATAAATCTTTTTTTTTTTTTTTTCAAAAAAACCCATACAATTGATGAAAAAGATTTCCTTTCCTCTATGTCCTCTCTATTTATTTATTTTTTAAAGAATTATTTTTATGGGGCTGATGCTGTGGTGTAGTAGGTAAAGATGCTGCTTGCAGTGCCAGCACCCCATGTGGGCACCAAGTTGAGTCCCAGCTGCTCTGCTTCCAATCCAGCTCTCTGCTGTGGCCTGGGAAGGCAGTAGAAGATGGCCCAAGTGCTTGGGCCCCTGCACCCGCATGGGAGACCCAAGAGAAGATTCTGGCTTTGGATCGGCAAGCCTCTGGTAGTTGCAACCATCTGGGGAGTGAAACAGTGGATGGAAGACCTCTCTCTATCTCTATCTCTCTGCCTCTACCTCTCTGTAACTCTGCCTTTCAAATAAATAAATATTTTAAAAAAGAATTATCCTCAGAATCAACCCTTGGGACATTCAGATCTGGCTAAAAGGTCCATGAGAGTCTCTCAGGCATGGAAAGCCATGACACGGTGGCAAAAAACAATCTAAATGAAAGATCCTGGTGAACAAGACCCCAGCAGAAGGAACAGGCCATCAAGGAGAGAGGCGCCTTTCTCTGAAGGGAGGAAGGAACCTCCACTGTGATACGGCCTTGATTAAACAAGTTCAGAGTCGGTGAACTCAAGGGGCTTCCATAGCCTAGACAGCTCATAGCAAGAGTCTCGGGTGATTGCTGACATCATAAATAAGAGTGCCAATTGTTAAATCAACAACGGGAGTCACTGGGTACATGCTCCCCACATAGGATCTCTGTCCTTAATGCGTTTTACTATGAAACTTAAAAACAACACTACTAGTCGAACAATACCCTATACCTTGTGCGGTTGTGTGAGGGCAGCCTGTTGAAATCCTTGCTTAGTATATACCAAGTTGATCTTCAGTATATGAAGGTAATTGAAAATGAAACTCAATGAAGGGCGGGATAGGAGAGGGAGTGGGAGAGGGGAGGGCCACAGAAGGGAGGGAGGTTGCGGGGGGGAGCCACAACAATACAAAAGTTGCACTTTGTAAATTCCCATTTATTAAATAAAAAAAAACTATATAACAAACAAAAAAAAAAGAAAAAGAAAAAAAGAACTTAATACTTTACCCTTTTAGTATTTTTATGTTCTACTTAAAACTATTGGTTGAACTCTGTAATTAATACACAATTACTCTTAGGTGTTTAATTAATGCTATAACTAGTACTCAAATAGTATTTTACACTTTGTGTTTCTGTGTGTGTGCAAACTGTTGAAATCTTTACTTAATATATGCTAAATTGATCTTCTGTATATAAAGATAATTGAAAATTAATCTTGATGTGAATGGAAGGGGAGAGGGAGTGGGAGAAGGGAGTGTTGTGGGTGGGAGGGAAGTTATGGGGGGTGGGAAGCTATTGTAATCCATAAGCTGTACTTTGGAAATTTATGTTCATTAAATAAAATAAAATATAAATATAAAAAAGAGAATTATCTTTATTTACTTGAAAGACAGAGTTACAGAGAGAGGTAGAGCCAGAGACAGAGAGGTCTTCCATTATGCTGGTTCACTCCCCAAATGACTGCAATAGTCGGAGCTGAGCTGATCTGAAGCCAGGAGCCAGGGGCTTCTTCCAGGTCTCCTATGTGGGTGCAGGAGCCCAAGGACTTGGGCCATCTTCTGCTGCTTTCCCAGGCCATAGCAAAGAGCTGGATTGAAAGTGGAGCAGCTGGGTTTCGAACCAGCGCCCATATGGGATGCCAGAAATGCAGGTGGCAGCTTAACCTGCTATGCCACAGCGCTGGCCCTATCCCTTCTCTATTTAAAGCAAACCATTGCAGGCTCAGAGGTCAATGCATACACACTTGGGCTGGTCAAGCTACCCTTGGAGGTGGCCCCTGCCACTGACCAGGTGCAGGAAATTCTGCATGGCTCAGCCTCTCTCTCAGGCCTCTTCCCTGTCTGAAAAGGGGCAATGTTAGTATCTTCCTCACTAGGCCACCTACTGGAGAGGTCAAAGAAAAGATTGTAAGTGCCTAGGACAATTTGGAGCTCAATAGCTACTGTTTTATTTACTTACTTTTAACTACAGAAAAGCAAGTTAAAAAAAAAAAAAAAGAGAGAGAGAGAGAGCCTCAGCAGGAAGCTCATGTACGCCACATGTAAATTTTAACTTTAGGAAAGGGAGGAGGAGGAAAACTCAAGAAAACTCCACAATCTCATGTATAAAACTTGATTGTTTTGCATGGGGCCAGTGCTTGGCATAGCGGTAAAGCCAATGCCTGCAGTGCCAGCATCCCATATGGGTGCCTGTTTGAGTCCCGGCTGCTCCACTTCCTATCCAGCTCTCTGCTATGGCCTGGGAAAGCAGTAGAAGATGGCCCAAGTGCTTGGGCCCCTGCACCCGTGTGGGAGACCCGGAGGAAGCTCCTGGCTCCTGGCTTCGGATCGGCACAGCTCAGGCAGTTGTGGCCAATTGGGGAGTAAACCAGTGAATGGAAGACCTCTCTCTCTCTCTCTCTTTCCCTCTCCCTCTCCCTCTCCCTCTCCTCTCTCTATGTAGCTCTGACTTTTAAATAAATAAATACATCTTTGGGGAAAAAAAAAAAGCTTGATGTGTTGTCAATATCTGGAAGTCTCTCTGACTTAAGGCAGCAGCCTATGTCCCTCAGCACTTCCAACTTCAGAGACAGGAAACGTGATGGATGGGTTCCTGTGCTAAATCTAAACTGTCCAAAACACTGGAGAAGGGCTGGCTAAGCCTTCCTAAGCCCAAATGTATGCTGTTCAACACGCACTAACCCATCTCTCCCAGGCCAAGTAAACCAAGAAAGGGGCCAATTCTCAAGAACTCAGTTGCTATAAAAAGGCTTTTATGTAACAATCATTCTATTGTTTGTTGAAAACAGTTATAATATTTACTGGATGGTCACAACAGTATTAGTATAATAATACAGTCATTCATCTAACTCCCTCTCATTTTAAAACAAGTGCCCAATGGCAGGGGGCTGGTGAAATAAAGGACAGTATATCTGGACAGTAAAGAAATGCATAGTTAAAAAGAAGTTATGGGGCTGGTGCTGTGGCCTAACAGGTGAAGCTGCCTCCTGCAGTACCGGCATCCCATACAGGCACTGGTTTGAGTCCCGGCTGCTCCTCTTCTGATCCAGCTCTCTGCTATGGCCTGCTTTCCGGGAAAGCAGTAGAAGATGGCTGAAGTCCTTGGGCCCCTGTACCTGTGTGGGAGACCTGGAGGAAGCTCTTGGCTCCTGGTTTCATATCAGCCCAGTTCTGGCCATTGCAGCCATCTGGGGAGTGAACCAGCAGATGGAAGACCTTTCTCTCTGTCTCTCTGTAACTCTTTCAAATAAATAAATAAATTTTAAAAAATAATAAAAGAACATGCTGACATAGGTGGATGTCTAAAAGATATTAAGTTCAAAAACAGGAAAAGCCTGGTTTATTTTATCAAATAATGACAATTCCATCTAGATACATGCATTAAAATCTAGAAAAGAAACACCATTTTGCCAGTGGGATTTTCATTCATTTTCTGTCCTGTTTTTCTTTGTATAATGTGCAAACATTTCTTTCATAAACAGAAGGAAGGAAAGAAAATTAAAAAAAAAATCCCTGTGGCGTTATTCTGTCCATACCTCAGAGTTCAATCAGCCACAAGTTCCAATGGCTCAGGAGAGGTTCCCGCTCACATGACACCGTGTGTCCCCCTCCTTAGGCCAAAATCCTAAATTGAGCTGAGTCAGCACATGTCATGAGGTTGCCATTACACAGCAGCAAGTGGAGGCACATGAATTTCCACAGTGTCAGTTACAAGTCAGGGGGCCATGTCTCTCCTAAAATCTCAAGTGAAACTGTCTCGGAATTTGTGGTTAAGGCTTACCAACAACAGAACTGAGAGCAGACAGCCTCTCCAGCAGCAGAATCCCAAAGAACAGCCCAGAAATCAAGCCCTGCTGAGTTGGGGAACAGTTTCTTTCTAATGAAACCCAGAAGGTAGGGGCAGGGGAGCAGTCACTAGCCATCTGAGGAGAAAGAACAAGCTGATCATGAAATTAAAAGGGAATAGAGAAGTAAAATAAACTGCTGCGAAGTAGAAGACAGGCATTGGAGCGTCCACTGGAGAATTCACTAATGTACCGACAGCAGAACTTTCCAAATGGTTACGGCCAGAGGCAGATTTGGATCTAAATCTGCTGTAGCAGGTGAAATGACAGCTGCCCTGTCCTAAAGAGGGGAATGGTTTCTTCCCCGGTACTTTCGTATGGCACAGCATCCTGACCAATAGGAAGGTTCTTCTGATTCCAGGCAGGCTGGGGCTTCTCAGGCGCAGCAGGAGCGATCCACCTGGCGGCCATTTCCTTCCTCATTAACAGAACCCCAGTTTTGTCTTTCTGCCCTTCTTTGGTGATGCTCTTTGGGGAGCTGGACCCACTTTCCTTGACCTAATTCTAGTCAATGAGATGCAAGGGGACATGAACAAGAGGACATCAGTGAAAGCTTTGACTGATCTTTAGGACAGACATGGAATAGCAGTGAACACTTGTAGACCATCAAGTTGACCCCAGGACGCTAGGGATCATGGCAGGCATCTTTGGAATATGAGGGACACAGTTTAAAATGACGAGCCAAAGTGCTGAGGAGGGCAGAGCAAAAAGCCAAAAAGAACTCATGTCCCAGACAATATCATCTAGCAAATGTCACTCAACCCTGGAAAATCTGCAACACAGTAGGTGCCCTTACTGTTAGGCCATCCCAGTCAGGGTGTTCTCTTCCTGGTAGTCAAAACCCTCCCAACAGATACAACAAGACAGAACAAAAGGTGGTCACACCATCTACACCTTTGTCAATGACTTCACTTCCAAGCAGAACTGCACATCAGCACTGCTGAAGTGAGCAGTGTCCCTACAGCCTGAGGGAGTAATAACTTAGTCTACTGGGAGCCATCTCTCTTCTTTAACTGTTGCTAGCACCTCTGCTTTAGAGGCCTCCAACTCTATGCAGTGGAAGTGAGGTAGTGAGGTGGGGAAGAACTTTATGTAGTCTGTCTGTCTTTTCCTTCCTTCCTTCCTTCCTTCCTTCCTTCCTTCCTTCCTTCCTTCCTTCTCTCTCTTTCTTTTTCTTTCCTTCCTTCCTTCTTTCCTTCCTTCTTTCCTTCCTTCCTTCCTTCTTTCCTTCCTTCCTTCTTTCCTTCTTTTTCTTTTCCTTCCTTCCTTCCTTCCTTCCTTCCTTCCTTCCTTCCTTCCTTCCTTCTTTCTTTCTTTCTCTCTCTCTCTCTCTCTCTCTCTTTCTTTCAAGATTGATTTATTTATTTGAAAAGCAGAGTTAGAGGCAGAGAACAAGAGTGAGACAGCGAGAAGGAGAGGGAGAGGGAGAGAGAGAGAAGATTCCATCCGATGGGTCACTCCCCAGATGGTTGCAACAGCCAGAGCTGAGCTGATCCAAAACCAGGAGCCAGGAGCTTCTTCAAGATCTCCCATGTGGGTACAGGGGTCCAAGGACTTGGGCCATCCTCTACTGCTTTCCCAGGCCGAGAGCTGGATAGGAAGTGGAGCAGCTGGGACTCGAACTAGCACCCTATGGGATGCCATCACTGCAAGCATCAGCTTTACCAGCTACACCACAATGCTGGCCCCTGATGTAGTTTTCATAACTTAGATTTCATTGGTTGTGTTGAGAGTCAGTACACTGACATTTCAATTTGTATGTAATTCTTCACATGTCACAGAAATTGAAAGTCACATGCTGTAATTTTTTTTAAAGTTATTCCAGTGACAGTCCAGCTTCAAATCTGGAGGCAAGTTTTCCTCAAGAGAATATAAAATATCAATATCTTCAAATGCTGATAAGCTATTACAGAAGTCTCACCAATTCACAATTTAATATCACATATACTATATATATACATCACATTAACAAAGTTATTAGGCTGGCGCTGGTATTGGGGCATAGCAGGTAAAGCCACTGTCTATGACATTGCATTCCACATGGGTGCTGGTTCATGTCCCAGCTGCTCCACTTCCTTTCTAGCTCCCTTGGTAATGGCCTAGGAAAAAGCAATGAAAGATAACCCAAGTATATGAACCCCTCCACCCATGTGAGAGATCTGGATGAAGCTCCTGGCTCCTGGTTTTGGCCTGGACCAGCCCCAGCCCCAGCCATTGTAGCCATCTGGGGAGTGAATTAGTGGATGGTCACTCTGTCTCTCCCTCTCTGTGTAACTGTTTCAAATAAATAAATAAACTTAAAAAAAAAAAAAGTTAACAGGCAAACTGTACTACCATGACCAAAGACATTACAGAATGCACACAATTCTGACAGGGCAAGGATCAAGGTGTGGTTCTCTGTAGGAAATAATTCACTAACAAGGACATGGGAGTAATCACTGAAAATGTTCAAGATGTATTAAATGCACAAATGTGATTCTAGATTTTCATTTAGTATGCTTTGTGTTGTAGGATGTAAAATCCACCACCACCTATGGAATGTTAAGCTGACAACAAAGATAGTTAAAGCCTCGAATAACTCAATATCCCATTATTTTCTGTTTTAGTGAACAATAAACAACCGCCAAACAATCTCCCCTCTTTAAAAAAGTCATTTACACTTAAAATGGGATGAGGTGGGATTTCCTCCTTCTTAAAAGTGTTTCTAGAGGGGCTGGCATTGTGGCACAGTAGATTAAGCTTCTGCCTACGATGCTGGCATTCCATATCAGAGTACCAGTCTGAGTCCAGGCTAATCAGCCTCTGATCTAGCTTTCTGCCAGCGGGCCTAGGAAAGCAGTGGAAGATAGCCCAAGTACTGGGACTCCTGCCACCTATGTGGGAGACCTATAGAGTTCCTGGCTTTTGGCTTTGACATGGCCCAATCCTGGATGTTGCGGCTATTTGAGGAGTCAACTGGTAGATGGGAGATCTCTCTGTCTCTTTTTCTTCTTCTTCTTTTAAAGATTTATTTATTTATTTGAAAGTCAGAGTTACAGAGAGAGGAGAGGCAGAGAGAGAGAGAGGTCTTCCATCCAATGGTTCACTCCCTAATTGGCCACAAAGGTTAGAGCTGTGCCCATCTGAAGCCAGGAGCCAGGAGCTTCTTCCAGGTCTCCTACACAGGTGCAGGAGCCCAAGGACTTGGGCTACTACTGCTTTCCCAGGCCATAGCAGAGAGCTAGATTGGAAGTGGAGCAGCTGGGTCTCAAACCGGTGCCCATATGGGATGCTGGCACAGCAGGCAGTGGCTTAACCTGCTATGCCACGGCGCCGGCCCCATTGTCTCTTCTTCTTTGTTGCTCTGCCTTTTTTTTTTTTTTTTTTTTGACAGGCAGAGTGGACAGTGAGAGAGAGAGAGAGAGAAAGGTCTTCCTTTGCCGTTGGTTCACCCTCCAATGGCCGCCGCGGCTGGCGCACTGCGGCCGGCGCACCGCGCTGATCTGATGGCAGGAGCCAGGTACTTATCCTGGTCTCCCATGGGGTGCAGGGCCCAAGTACTTGGGCCATCCTCCACTGTACTCCCTGGCCACAGCAGAGAGCTGGCCTGGAAGAGGGGCAACCGGGACAGAATCCAGTGCCCTGACCGGGACTAGAACCCAGTGTCCTGGCGCTACAAGGCGGAGGATTAGCCTAGTGAGCTGTGGCACCGGCGTTGCTCTGCCTTTCAGATAAATAAAATCCTGTCCACTCTACTTCCAATCCAACTTCCCATTAACGAGCCTGGAAAGGCAGTGGCAGATGGCTCAAGCCCCTGCTACCCATGTGGGAGACCTGGATGGAGTTCCTGGTTCCTGGCTGTAGCAGGCCCAGACCTGGTTGTTAACATCTGGCAAGTGAACCAGTAGACAGAAGACTGATCTCTCTCTCTCTCTCTCCCTTTCTCTAACTCTACCTTGCAAATAAATAATTTTTAAAAAGTTTAAAAATGTTTCAAGAGCTACTAAAAACCTTGAGTTTCCAAATTTCTTGATAAGAATGTCCCTTGGGATTGTACAAGAAAGAAGACAGGACCACTGAGAAGACATGATGATGGCAGTCATCAGCCTTGGCTTCTTTTTCTTCTGCTTCATCAGAGGCTGGACTTGTTTCTCCATTTTCTGCAGTCACAGCTTCTTTAGTTTCCTGGTGAGTGACCTGGGCCTGTGCTGCTCTCTCTCTCCCTTTCACTCTCTTTCTTCCTTCCTTTCTTTTCTTTTTTTTTTTTTTTACATTTTTAATCTGAAGACTTATCTTTTTCTGCTGGCTTCATTTCCTCTTTTGCAGGATCAAGTTTAGCTGACAACCTCACCATTCCATTCTTGGGCTCTTCCTTCACTGCCCCTTCTGCCTCTTGGGCATCTTGGTGGTGGGGAAGGCACATGCTGGATGCCCGTGGGCTGCAGTGAACCAAGAGCCAGGCGACCTTACCTATGGCACTATTCCCACCACCAGCTGCTGTGACCCACTACTCAGGACTTATTTATTTAGTAGAGAGGCAGAGAGAGGGATAAAGAACTCCTGCTCTTTCATTCTCCATACTCCCGTAACAGCTAGAACTGGGATGGGCTGAAGCCAAAGCCAGGAGGTGGGAACTCAATCCAGGTCTCCCAAATGGATGTCAGCAACCCAATTAATTAAGATCACTGCTGCTGTGAGAGTCTGCATTAGCAGGAAGCTGGAGTCAGGAGCTAAACTTAGGTACTCAGATATGGTACACAGGTATCCTAACTGCTAAGCCAAACGTCTAATTCTAGGAGATGACTTTTTTTATTTCATTTATTTTTTAAAAATATTTGTTTACTTTAAAGTCAGAGTTACAAAAACAGAGAGACAGAAAGAGAGAGAGAGAGAGAGAGAGAGAGAGAGAGAGAATCTTCCATCTGCTGGTTCACTCCCCAAATGGCCACCAACAGCTAGGGCTAGGCCAGGTTGAAGCCATGAGCCAAGAGCCAGGAGCTTCATTTGGGTTTCCCATATGAGTGGCAGGAGCCCAAGCATGTAGGCCATCTTCTGATGCTTTCCCAGGCTATTAGCATGGAGTTGGATTGGAAGTGGAGCAGCCAGGACGTAAACCAGTGCCCATATGGGATGCTGGCATGGCATGCGGTGGCTTTACCCACCATACCACAATGCTGGCAGGAGAGGACTTTAAATGTAAATCCTGGTGTTCATGGCTGGCACCATGGCTCACTAGGCTAATCCTCCGCCTGCGGCACCGGCACACCAGGTTCTATTCCCAGTCGGGGCGCAGGATTCTGTCCCAGTTGCTCCTCTTCCAGTCCAGCTCTCTGCTGTGGCCCAGGAGTGCAGTGGAGGATGGCCCAAGTCCTTGGGCCCTGCACCTGCATGGGAGACCAGGAGAAGCACCTGGATCCTGCCTTCGGATCAGCGCAATGCGCTGGCCGCAGTGCGCTGGCCACAGCAGCCATTGGGGGGTGAACCAATGGCAAAAAGGAAGACCTTTCTCTCTGTCTCTCTCTCACTGTCCACTCTGCCTGTAAAAAAAAAAAAAAAAAAAAAATCCTGGTGTTCCATTTGTGCCACTGTTACCAGCCAAGGTGGTCACATGATACAGGCAGAACTAATTTGAGGTCTTCCTTTGGGGCTGATGTAGGAATGTTCCAGGTGAAACCACTTCTGCCTGTGAGAACTACATACTGACGGGCCCTGGAATAAGAATAGAGGTGTTCACCTTTCCTGACAGATGGGTTCAGTCAGTTTATAGGGCAAGACCAACACACAGAAATCAACAGCCCCAAAGAAACTGAACATACAGATATACAGATCAGGCCATACCTGAAACTCTGGATGTCCCAGTTACCCGGGCCAATCAAGTTTCTTATTGTTTAAGGTAGTTTGCGTTGGGTTTATCACTTTGTCATAACTAACCTATGCCACCCCACATCTGGAGACCTTTGTCTTCCTGGATGAAATGTTCTTTCCCAGGTCTCTCTCATTTCTTCTTCCTTTTCTCTCCAGCTCAGCTTCCCACCTCTGAGCGAATGTCTGCTGGGCCAGGGCTAAGTTGCAGGGCCCATCTGAGTCATTTTTCAGAGCAGACTCACACAGCTCCGTGGTTGTGTGTGGGCATCACCACCTTCTTCCTACCCCACCCGGCCTCACCATTTCCCCTTCTCTTGCTTGGCACTGCCAGTGCTGCTTCCAAGCCTGGATGGTGAAACAGTGAATGCAACTTAGATCCAGAAAAGCGGGTCTGAACAACATCTCACTTACCTGATTGCCTTCTTCAGCACGTCCTCACATGCAAACGGGTAGGCGGAGTGCTCCACCATAAAGTCACTGGGGCTTAAAGTGGACAGGACAAGTGTGGCCAGACCATTTAAGAGAATGATGATGCTATCTACACATGGAGGTGTATCTGTGTACACATCCAACACAAAATACACATGTTCTGTCTAATATGTATATATGTAAACCTTGTACAGTGTAACTACACTAGGAATGAGTGACGCCTTCAGGTCACAAGGGAGTTCTCTAGGGCCTCAGGGGAGGGTGCTCTGCTCTGGGAACACCTGGCAGGCCTAACCCAGCCTTGTAACACATTTGCAATGAGGGCTAATTATTCATGCTTTAGTATAAAGAGATTTCTCCTACTAAAGGATTTACTACATGGTCTCACAGAATAGCATGGACTCAGTTGCATTTCAAATCAGGTTGTTTTTTTTTTTTTTAAGATTATTTATTTATTTGAGAGATAGGGTTACAAACACACACACACACACACACACAGAAACAGAGTGAGTCTTCCATTGGCTGGTTCACTCTCCAAATGGCCACAAATGGCTGCTAGAGCTGAGCTAATCCAAAGCCAGGAGCCAGGAGCTTCTTCCGGGTCTCCCACAGAGGTATAGGGGCCCAAGCACTTAGGCCATCTTCTGCTGCTTTCCCAGGCCATAGCAGAGAGCTGGACCGGAAGAGGAGCAGCCGGGACACAAACTGGCGCCTATGTGGAATGCTGGCTCTGCAGACGCCAGCCCCTAGAGTCAGGTTTGATTGGCTTCATACTTCACAGGCAACTACATTAATCAACTACATAAAATCAAGAAGCCATATGTGAAGTGAATTTGTGTTTGGTTGTATAATATGGAGTACAAAACAATTATTCTGGGGTCAGTGTTGCAATGCCACCATCCCATATGGGCACTGGTTCAACTCTCAGTGCTTCACTTCTGATCCAGTTCCCTGCTGATGTCCCTGGGAAAGCAGCAGAAGACGACCCAAGTCCCTGGGCCCCTGCACTCATATGGGAGAGCCAGATGAGTTCTAGGCTCTTGAATTCCATCTGGCCTAGCCCTGGCCATTGCAGCCATTTGGGGAGTGAACCAACAGATGGAAAATCTCTCCTCTCCCTCTCTCTGTAACACTGACTTTCAAATAAAAATAAATAAATATTTTTTGAAAACACAATCATTTTATTTGTATCACTATGATGGATTTTCTGTGTGGGAGCAAGATAACAGCACCAAATGACATCACATTGGCTGAGAGTATCTCATTCTGGGACAAGCAAGGCATTTCCTGAAGGGCTTTGTGGTTAAATAGGGTCTTTATTGCCATTGCCAAAAACAATAAAAAGAACAAGGTAACCACCTTCTTGACCCATATAAAGATTTTTAAGACTGAACAACAATTACAAGTAATACTTACAAAGTACTCACTACATTTCAGGCACTGTTCTAAGCATTTTCCAGGTGTTAACTCATTTTATCCTCTCAATAACTTTATGCACAGTTACTATTATTATCCTTGATTTATAAATGAGCAAATGGACATAGGAGGTAGTGACCAGCAGAGCTAAGCTGTGAAGGCAGCAGCCTAGAGGCAGGGGTCACCCTCTGAAACCACCTGACTGCCCCTTTGACTTGGTCATCTTGTGAGGGATGGAGAAGAGCACAAGGCAGGGAGGAGGAGATGGGGACTACACAGGCTATTAGCACTGAGTTCAGGGTCATGGTGCTGAGGGATACACAATGCAGTGAAATAGTAGGGGCAAAGGGTGGTGATAGTGGAAGTCAGGATGGGGAAGGGTAATGCCTAAAAGGAGACACCATGGAGGTTTCTGGAAAACTTGTCTGTCATTTGATTTGGGTGCCAGTGACATTGGGGTGTGCTCAGTTTGTGAAAACTCACCAAGCTGTACAATCACATATGTACTGTTGATATACATATTTTCATGCATAAAAAGTTAAAGGATGAAAGAATGAATTTAAGAGGAATTTTGGTAATATTATGAATGATTTTCCCCCCTTTTCTGTTTTCCAAATGTTTCAGAATTTCATTATTTTGTTTATTAAATATAGCAAACACTGAGCAAGGCATCATGACCACAGAGGCCATGTAAGCCAACAGCAATCACCTATGTGGATGATTTTCAGGTCTAGCCTGAGAGACCCAAAAGATCAGATGTCAGCTGAGCATGGCATCATGGTTAAGGGAGTGCTGTTAAGAGTTACACTGCTGGGGCCGGCACTGTGGGGTGCAGCGCCAGCATCCCATATGGGCACCGGTTTGAGTCCCAGCTGTTCCACTTCTGATCCAGCTCCTAATGTGACTAGGAAAGCACCAGAGGATGGCCTGATAAGCTCCTGGCTTTGGCCTGGCCCAGCCCTGGCCATTGCAGCCATTTGTGAAGTGAACCAGTGGACGGAAGATTCATTCTAGCACGCGCTCTCTCTAATTCTTGAGAGAGAGAGAAAGAGAGAAATCTTCCATTTGCTGGTTACTCCCCAAATGGCCGCAACAGCCAGGACTGGGTCAGACTAAAGCTGGGAGCCAGGAGCTTCTTCTGGGTCTCCCCATGGATGCTGGGGCCCAAGCACTTGGGCCATCCTCCTTTGCTTTCCCAGGCACATCAGCAGGGAGTTGGATCGGAAGTAGAACAGCTGGAACTCAACTGGCATCTGCTAACCATTACACCACAATGCCAGCCCCTAAACATTAACTCTTATCTCCATTTAGACCTTTAGCCAGGGTCTCCTTGTATTAAATCAGTTACTATCTCCTTCTATCATTTTCCCATTATTTAAATAACTTACTATTCCTTCCAGGTCTTCCACTTGAATGGTAGGAATTCAAGCACTTGACCACCTTCTGCTGTGTCTCAGGTGCAGAAGTAGGAAGTAGGAAGTAGATATAGGTGCATTAGTTGGAAGCTGGATTAGAAGTGGAAGAAGAGTGCCAGTGTTGTGGGTGTAGCAGGCAAAACCACCATTTGTGATGCCGGCATCCCATGTGGGCACTGGTTCAAGCCTGGGTTGCTCTTGTACCAGCTCCCTGTTAACGTGCCTGGAAAAGCAGCAGACGATGGCCCAAGTCCTTGGTCCCTGCACTCATGTGGAAGACCAGAAAGAATCTCCCGGCTTTGGTGTGGCCCAGCCATGGCTGTTGTAGCCATTTGGGAAGTGAACCAGCTTACAGAAGATTTATCTCTCTCTGTCTCTCCCTCTCTCTCTATAGTTCTGCCTTTCAAATAAATAAAATAAATATTTAAAAAATAAAGTGGGGGCTGGAGCTGTGGCATAACAAGTAAAGCCACCACTTGCAGTGCCAGCACCCCATAGGGGTGCTGGTTTGAGTCCTGGCTTCTCCATCTGATCCAGCTCCCTACTGATCCAGCTCCCTACTTTTTCCTGCTGGGAAAGCAGCAAAAGATGGCTCAAGTCCTTGGGCCACTGCATCCATGTGGGAGACCTAGAAGAAGCTCCTGGCTCCTGGCTTCAAATAGGCCTAGCTGGCCGTTGGGGCCATTTGGGGAGTGAACCAGTAGATGGAAGACTCCACCCGGCCCTGCCTCTGCCTCTTTGTAACTCTGCCTTTCAAATAAATTTTAAAAAATAAAAATAAAAAAAGAATGTACTTTCTAAAAAAATTAAGAAATAAAATAAAGTGGTGGTAGGATCCAATGGTAGGCACCCTGACACAGGGTGTGGGCATCCCAGGAGGCAACCCATCTCTAGCTGCCATTTCAGTGCTGCAATCATGCTGCCATCCCACCCTGTTCTAAAGTGCCTTAAGTGATCTGCAGGTGCCATCAGTGCAAAACGACTGCAGGATGCACACTGGTCAACACACTCTCAAGAAAAAGCCCCAAATTTTTATTTTGATCATTTCAGTCTTCAAGAAGAATGAGAACAGTCCAATGAATACCCCAAACATCCACCGCTTAGATTCATCAGTTGTTAACATATTGCCACATTTGCTTTCTCTTCTTACTCCACACATAGAAATTTAATTTTTTTTACCAAATCATTTGACAATTTGCAGATATGTCATTTTATTCACAAATATTTCAGCTTTAATCTCCTAAGAACAAGGACATTATCATATATAACTACAATCTCATAATCACAACCAAGGAATTTCATAGTATAACACTATTACTAAAAGTAAGTTCACATTTGTGCTTCTTTCAATTACCCTAAAAAATGACTTTTTTCTCAACTCAAGGTCCAGTCGAGGATCACACAGTGTATTCAAACTCATGTTTCCTTATTTTAGGGCACCCCAATCCCTTGCCTTTATTTGTCTTTCATAGCACTATCATTTTTGAGGAATCCAGGCAGTTGTCTTGTAAAGTGTCCCATAGCCTGCATTTGTTGGATTGCTGCTATTGCACTCAGGTTCAGTGATTCTGAAAGAGTACTGCATAGCTGATGATTCACACCTCATAATGAAATGTGTAAGGGACACAATAATTTGTTCCATTATTAGTGCTACTATGCTTGATCATTTGGTTAAGGTGATATCTACTGAAATCCTTCCATTGTAAAGGTATTCTTTTCCTCTTCTTAAACTTTTTTTTAAACATTTATTTATTTTATTTGAAAAGCAGAGTTACAGAGAGGCAGAGGCAGAAAGAGAGAGAGAGAGAGAGATCTTCCATCTGTTGGTTAACTCCCCAAATGGCCTCAACAGCTGGAGCTTGGCTGATCTGAAGCCAGGAGTCAGGAGCTTCTTCCAAGTCTCTCACATGGGTGAGAGGCCCAAGGACCTGGGTCATTTTCCACTGCCCTCCCAGGCCATAGCAGAGAGCTGGATCGTAAGTGGAGCAGCTGGGACCTGAACCAGTGCCCATATGGGATACAGCGCTACAGGTGAAGGCTTTACCCACTACACCACAGTGCCAGCCCCCTTTTCCTCTTTTTAATAAATAAATATTTTTAATAAATATGTGGAGTGATAACTTACTTTCATGAGTACTGTATTCCCCAAAAGCTTCTTATCTAGTTTATCAGTCATTTATAAACTTTGCTTGATTCAATAGTCACATTAGTGGTTACAAAATGGCTATTAGTGATGTTTACTATGTGAGTGAAATGAACCCTCACTGGGGCCAGCATCCCACATGGGCTCCAGTTCCTGTTCTGGCTGCTCCACTTCCCATCCAACTCTCTGCTGATGCACCAGGGGAAACAGAAGATGGTCCAAGTACTAAGGCCCATGTCACCCATGTGGGAGACCAGAATAGAGTTACAGGCTCCTGGCTTTGGCCTGACCTAATCCTAGCCATTGTGGACATTTAGGGAGTGAACCAGAGGATGGAAGATCTCCCCCTCTCTCTTTGTCTCTGTCTCTGTTCTACCCTTTCAAGTAAAATAACCTAAAAAAAAGAAAGAAAGAAAGAAAGAAAGAAAGAAAGAAAGAAAGAAAGAAAGAAAGAAAGAAAGAAAGAAAAGAACTTTTGCAAATCAAATCCTATTTTCCCACTGGCTTGCAGTATAATTTAAGAACAATTCCATATTTCAGAATTTCCATCTGCTTGACTCCCATTTACGCTGGTTCATAACATATAATTTACATTTCTCTTATCTCTGCCTGAGCAGGTCCTCCTATGAATGCCTCATATGAATGCCCTGGCTTAAGCAGTGGGAGTTTCCTGTCTATACAAGGAAGAGATTGCCTGTTTTTAGCATGCCTTTTCCTATAGCATGTCATATTCCACAGCAAGAACAATCTATTTTCCCAAAAACAGTTCTATAGTACAGTCAGCTTCAGGCACAGCAAGAAGGGAGAGAGCGGGTGACACAAAGGGCTCAGCAGACTCCTGGCATGGTTTGTAAAGATCCTGCAAACTATACTGGAGCATGACCAAATTACATGGGCCAGCTGTTTCAGCTCCTTCAGGCATCCTATTTCCCCTGGCCCTAAAAATGGTGCTTCTTGCTGGTCAGTGTCCTTTAGATTTTCAGAATTTCAGAATTTCCAGACCAGCTTCATCAGAATCCCCTGCAAGCTGGTTAAGGAGCATGTACCCCAGTCCCCACCTCTAGCCAATTTAATCAGAGCCTGAGGGAGGTTTGGGGATCACTGTGTAGAAAAGCTCCCCAGGGGATCTCATGAGCAGCCAGGTTTGAGAACCCTGCTTAGAGAAGACTCACTATATAGCCTCCAAAAGTGGGCTAGCCCAGAGGAAACAGAATGGCAGACAGCAGTTATGATTCTGCGTCAAACATGACAGCTACCCTGCCAACAACGATGCTCACAGGTCTAGAACAAGGGTAGAGGAGTTCAACCTAGATAGGTCTATTGTACCCCAAATTCACAACCTACTCAAGGCTCAAAAAAAAAAAAAAAAAAGAAAAGAAAAGAAAAAGAAAAAGTCACAGTGCCTAGAGAAGCTATCAGATCTATGGTTCTCTGGATTTCATCTCTACCTAGAAGTCTGTGGGAACATCACCCCCAACGATCCCGAGTCCGAGGGCTCTAGAAATGCGTGTTTGCAATAAGGTCTCCAGGTGCTTCAGATACAAGTGGGTGGGGGACCACATGGTGAGAGACCCTGGCCTAGATGCTGCTCTGCACTTTATCTTTGAGAGCCAAGGAACAAGTGAGTTGTTGAATGAAACAACTAAAAACATCTCAGCCTTCATGTGAAAGTTGCTTACCAAACCTGAGTCCACATGGAAAATAATTCTGAGTAATTGAGTAGCCACACAGAAACAAGCCGATGATCCGAAAGCCTCCCTGAGACGTACTAATTTTCATTCAGATCTTTCATCCCAGCCAGAGACCGGGGGAGCCTGAGCCAAGACAGGGAGACCAAGGGTCCCTGAAGGGCTCTCCTCCATGGGCTCCATGTTAGCAGTGGCCAGAGGAATACCTAGAGCAAAGGTCAAGCTCCTGGAGGGGACTAAGTTATCTGAGTCAAATAATATTCCAGGCTCTCAAGGCCCTGCTGGTTCCAGCTTCCCCTTAACATTGTGAGGGAGCAAGCTCCTGGCAACTCCTTTTCTCTTCCACTGTGAACCCAAGCTCTAGCCAAGCTTAGAATGGATGCTGCGGCCCCAGAAACTGAGACAGCCAGGCTATGGGAGCAGGGAGCAAGGCCCATGCCAATGGCCACATCTGCAGCCTGAGGGCACAGTGGTAGCACCCTCTCTGCTATGGCCCAGGCAGCTTTCACTTGAGGCAAAGTAAGTCACACTCACGATAGAAGGGTTCAGTGCCCTCAAGGAAGGTCACTCCAGAGACATCAAAATATACCTGCAAGTTCCCAAAGCCAACCAGGCTCATGGCAAAAGGACCAGCACACAAGCCAGCTCCTGGGCTTACCTGACTGGAACACGTATCGGGCCAACCCCTGCATTAGCTCTGCTGGCCACGTTGGTGGGGCGGACTCCCCTGTCTCTCTCTTCAGACGAAATGTTAACTCAAAGCCAAAACCACTAGGTCCATCTGTTCCTGTAAACCTGAAAGGAATAAGAAGTACATGTTTTAAGTTCAATTACCTTAGGAAAAACACTGTTTTGAAAGCCTAATGTTCCCCAACATTTTTGGTCGTCTCAGCATCCAAACTTTCTATTCTGAAGAATTTCTCCACGTTTGAACCGTTGGGGTGGGAAAGCCCTTGGAAGCTTGTGAGGAACCAGGACTGTTGCCTTGTCCTCTTGGCAGCTGAAGGTATAAGAGCTTGGCCTGATCAATCCAATTCCTTGCTGGCATTTTGAATTATGAGTTCTAGATTCTGTGATTCTAGAACATTCTTTGCTGTGTAACTGAGACACCACTACTGAAAAATCTTCCTTACTCATGCCCCCTTTTCCTTTAAGCTGTTAGGAAGTGCCTACCCGGTTTGTACCTACATGTCCTGTGAGCACCCATGAGGCTGTAGGCTCTCTGAGAACAAGACCCTTTCTCCATCCCTACTCTGTCCAACTGGGGTACAATTCTCAGGCTGTGCCTCAGGTGTGCCTTTCCTTTCCTTCCTCGGGTAATCCAGAACGGTGAGGATTAGCATCTTCTCTGGTCACAACTCACGACAGTGACACTGAGATAAGGGCAGAATGCCTGCCGCCCTGTCTGCTAGGAAATGCTCAAGAGCCCTGTGTCTTAGGAGGTCCCCAAATGGACTTCTGCCAGGGAGGCAAGGGTGTGACTCGGCAAGCAGGGCCTGGCTAGCGAGGGAAGTGTCCAGGGAGGAGATCCTGAGAGCTATGCGAGGCTTGCCAGCATGGGAAGAGTTAAGAGCTAAAATATGCTCATGACATAATTTTCAGTAATTATATCTTGTACAAACATGAGCCACAATGATTATGCACTTGTAAACTCCTCATCGTACAAACACAAACCATAAACTAAGATGACAGCCAACCGCTTCTTGCTAGACAAGCTCCTGGAACAGGCACTCAGGGGGGAGAATTCTCAAGGGCTGGTGCCTAAGCCTGGAATTCCAGGGCATCTTCCCTGGAATTCACCATCATCACTCACAGAGGCCAGGCCAGGAGGATGGACAGAAGGAGATTCCGGAGTCTCTGAAGCCGACATCAATCTTTGCTTTGGCTTTGAGCACCTGGGTGAACCCAATCCTCCTACACCTTGCAGGGGAAGAGCACCTGAGAACGTAAGTTCTCCCAGGAATCGGAAAAAGAATCCTTAGAATTTATCA
Organism: Oryctolagus cuniculus; assembly: GCF_051225735.1. Taxonomy (NCBI): domain Eukaryota; kingdom Metazoa; phylum Chordata; class Mammalia; order Lagomorpha; family Leporidae; genus Oryctolagus; species Oryctolagus cuniculus. The sequence goes on from NC_142881.1 coordinate 27,315,439, forward strand.
CAGCCAGACCCAGTCACATTTACAGGACATGTCCATGGTTTACAGTGTCTCCAGGGATCTGGCCACGCGGAACGCAGCATCCTCGTGAGGGTACACACGTAGGATTTGGAGAGCAGGTACAAGGGGAAGCTTGGAAGGACACAACGTAAGCTACTTTACTTCCTTCCAAAATTATCCTGTTTGGAACCAATCCAGTCCAGGGAAGTGGAAGAAACAGCTACGCAAAATGAGGCTGGAGGAACTGCTTCCTGGGACTGCAGGTTTGGGAGGGGTGTGGAAATTTGGGGGTAAGAGTTAAAACTCTGCAAAAGGATACTGATCACCAGGGCAAAGGGAAGATTTCAAGCGGCTGCCAATTAGAGGCGGCTTTGTAAAATGTATTAGACCGTTATTACAGAACTTTCATCTTGGGCCAAGAAAAATACATGATTTCTAACCACAAAAACTTGAGAAATGGACTAAAAGGAACACATTCCTCTTGGGCTGCCCAATGGGGAGAACCTCCAGAGACAGAGAGATCACTGAGTCAATGCGTCCAAGCAGCACAGCTCGCTGAGGGCTGTGGGCACACACACTCTGGGTGTACACACATGCATGTGCATGTGTAAACCATCTGCCTCCACACACAGTGCTTTCTGGGCCAGCTCTGTGGTGGGCAGGCCATCCTCACTTGGCTAGGGAGAGGGACAGGCCTGGCCAGATGGTCTCCACCTGCATTTGATTACCACCCACCAAGCTGGCTGGACACAACCTCTAAACTCTGAAACATGAGTTTGGAATGGCCTGGCCTCAGGATAAACACACAACCTGGAGCCTGTCAGAAGGGTTTTTTTTTCAAAGCAGGCTGCCCAGGCAACAGGCAAATGACAAGGTCATTCCATCTTTAAAGTTTCCTGGAGGGGTCTTGGCTTGGTCTGAACTTGCTCACGTGAGGATTTCTCCAGCCAAAGTGGTTTTGTCTGGCTACAGAATGAAGCCCCTTGGAGGGAGCAGCTGTCTCCCCATCTTCAAGAAAGAAGAGCACAAGAGGGAGTCGTCACGTGCTGTAAAAGGTGGATCTGGGTCAGAGCAAAGAATTTTCTAACACAGAAGACTGCCAAAATACTGGCTGGTGGTCAATGGGTCAGTAGAATTTCTTCCTATGGAATAAATTAGAGACCCTCCCCAATTGGGTAGGGTGGGGGTGAGGGAATCGAACTGTCTTGTAACAGAAGGATGGATGAGACAGCCTCTCAAGATAATTTCCAGCTAGAGATCTGATCCTGCTCACTGTGGTGTCCAAGAGAGAGGCTGGCTTTGTCCCCGGAGTTTGGCAAACCAACATAATGGCTGTGCCAGCCTCGACAGTAACATCAAAGCTTCTGACAGAAAAGCACGTGCTTGAATCCCAGACACACCTGCCTGACCACTGGAACCTGCCCAAAGGTCTCTTCCAAGGCACTTCCCTAAGAAGGCATCCATCAACTCCAACAGGCAAAATGACTACTAAGTCCAGGCAGGAGAACACAAACCCAGGAGAGCTTTTAAGGGAAAACATACAACTGGGGCATAGAAGGAGCTAACCTAAAAGTTGGCAAGTCATGCTCAACATTACTAGCTATTAAAAAGATGCAAATCAAAACCACAGTGAGGAGCAGGCAATCACAGTAGCAGTAAAGATAGCCCTTGGGATGCCTGCATTCCATATCGAAGAGCCTAGGTTCACATACTAGCTCTGCTCCCAATTCCAGCTTCCTGCTAACGTACACTCTGGGAGGCAACAGTGATGGCTCAAGTAACTGGGTTCCTGCTACCCTTGAGGGAAGCCTAGATTGAGTTTACAGCTCCCATTTTTGGCCCTGGTCCAGCACAGCCCTGGCCATTGCTAGCATATGGGGTTTGGACTAGCAGATGGGAGTTCTCTCGTTCTATCTGTCCATCTCTCTGCCTCTCAAATTAAACAACAACATGGTGGAATATCACTCCACACCTTCTAGGAAAGCTAAAATAAAAGACAACAGTAGTATTGATGATGATATGGGGATATTAGAATGCCTGGGGGCTGGCACTGTGGAATAGTAGGATAAGCCTCTGCCTGAGGCACTGGCATCCCATATGGGCAATGGTTCATGTCCTGGTCTCCTCTACCAATTCTACTCTCTGCTTCTGGCTTGGGAAAGCAGTGGAAGATGGCCCAAGTGCTTGGGCCCCTACACCCGTGTGGGAGACCCAGAAGAAGTTCCTGGTTCCTGGCTTCAGATCAGCTCAACTCTGGTCATTGTGGCCATCTGGAAGTGAACCAGTGGATGGAAGACCTTTCTGTCTGTCTGTCTGTCTCTCTCTCTGTCTTTAAATCTACCTCTCAAATAAACAAATAAATCTCAAAAAAAAAAAAAAAGGAAATAATGCCTGTACATTGTTGGTGTGAATATAAAATGTGACTGAAAGACAGCTGGTAGTATCCAGGGGCCAGTGTTGTGGCATAGTGGGTAATGCTGCTGCCTGCAGTGCCAGTATCCCATATGGGCACTGGTTCAAGTCTCAACTGCTCCACTTCCTATCAGCTCTCCACTATGGTCTGGGAAAGCAGAAGATAGCCCAAGTCCTTGGGCCCTCATACCCATATGAGAGACCTGGAAGAAGCTCCTGGCTCCTGGCTTCAGATCAGCCCAGCTCTGGCTGTTGCAGCCATCTGGGGAGTGAACCAGCAGATGGAAGACCTCTCTCTCTCTCTGCCTCTGCCTCTCTATAACTCTGCCTTTCAAATAAATAAATAAATGGACCTTTAAAAATGAATAGAAATAAGCTACTGACAGCCTCAAAATGCCTTTACATGAGAAAATTATTAATTATTAATGGGAAAGTAGCAACTTTCCAATAGAGAAATCTGGCAAGGCACTGCCTTAATCAAGCAATTCAAGTAATCAGATTTCAGACTTCCTCAGTGGCAATTAGACAAATCAACATCAAGCATCTCCTGATAGGTGCACTTAGAAAGGCACAACACTTGTGATACTCCTATCCAAGAAATGCATACCCTCATTCTAATTATGAGGAAGCATCGGACAATTCCACATTCTATAAAATAACTGTACTCCTCAAAAGATCATCAAAGACAAAGACAGGAATCATCTGAAGAAGTCTAAGATATGTGACAATTAAATTTCTAGAAAATATTTTATCCCGAACTCCAGGACTCTAGTCACTGAAGTGGGGTCACCAATTTGACCTTGTCTGCCTAAGCCTTTCTCGGCTTCATCCTAGGAAAAGCCACTAGGCAAATTGGAACAGTTAGTTAACCAACCTGCAAATGTCACTTTCTGACCCATGCAAAGTAAAATGTTGCTACAGGGGCCAGTACTGTGGCATAGGGGGTAAAGCTGCTGCCTGCGATGCTGACATCCCATACAGGCACTGTTTCACATCTTGGCTGTTCCACTTCTGATCCAACTCCATGCTAACGGCCTGGAAAAGGCAGCAGAAGATGGCCCAAGTTCTTGGGCTCCTGCTACCCACATGAGAGACTCAGAAGAAGTTCCTGGCTCCTGGCTTTGGCCATGCCCAGCCCAGGCTGTTGCTGCCACCTGGAGAGTGAACCAGCAGATGGAATATGTATTTCTCTGTCTCTCTCTAACTCTGCTTTTCAAACAAATGAGTAAATCTTTTAAGAATGTTGCTGCACTTAAAATGCCCCAAATATGCAGTGAAAGATACCAGCAGCACAGGGGAGCAGTCTCTGGAACCAGGATGCCTACCCCAAGTTTAGGCTCTGTCATTTGCTCGGCTGTGTGATCTTCGGCAAATAAATCATTTATCCTCTCCATGCCTCAGTTTCTTCTTCTGCACAATGTAGCTATGCTGAATGAGCTCTAATACAAACTATGAACTTTGGGGGACAATGACTTGTCAATGCATGTCTGCTGACTATAACTAATGTACCTTTCTGGTTCGGTATGTTGATACAGAGAACCTCTTGGTTCCTAACTTTGGATCAGCGCAGCTCCAGCCATTGTGGTCATCTGGGGAGTGAACCAGTGGCTGGAAGACTCTCTCTCTGCATCTGCTTTTCTCTAATTCTGCCTTTCAAATAAATACATAAATTTTAAAAAAATGTAAGGGAAACCACCTAAGCACTATATGAGAGAGAAAACAGTGTGCTTTGGAGAACATGGTATGGGACATGAGCATAATTTCACTTAAAGATGTGGCAGGTGATTTGAGAAGAGCATTGACAAGAAGGCTTGAGAAGATAAGGCAGGGCTAGAAGGACTTCAGGCCTAGCAGACATGGCCTGAGGTGGGGGATGTGTTTGGGGAACATGGTGTCAGCTGGGTCATAACACAGATAACATACATGATGGTAATGGCACAGGCACAGTGGGACCTGTGGAAAGGCAGGGCAGTATCAGGAATGTCCACGCCTGTGGCCTCCCTCACTTCCATGACTTAGCAGGATCCTGCCCAAAAAGACATATGAAATTAGCCACATATAATACAGTCTTGGTTACCATGGGCATGGACACACACTTACCCCTGAATCCTTTCCTAAATGCTCACAAACCAACTCTGTAACTCTGACTCTCAAATAAATAAAATTAATAAATGAATCTATTCACTTATTTGAGAATCAGAGTTACAGAGGAGAGGCAAAGAGAGAAAGATCTTCCATCTGCTGGTTCACTCCCCAAATGGCCACCATAGGCAGAGTTGGGCTGATCCAAAGCGAGGAGCCAGGAGCTTCTTCTGGCTCTCCCACAAAGGTGCAAGAGCCCAAGCGCTTGTGCCATCTTCCACTGCTTTTCAGGCCATAGCAGAGAGCTGGATCAGAAGAGGAGCAGTTGGGACATGAACCAGTATCCACATGGGATACCGGCACTGCAGGCAGGGGCTTAACCTACTATGCCACAGAGCCAGCCTCCAGAGAGCAATCTTCAGTCTGCTGATTCACTCCCCGAGTGTCTGCAACAGCTAGGGTTGGGCACACTGAAGCTGGGAGTTAGGAACTCAATCTGGGTCTCCTATGGGGGTGGTAGGAACTAAAGTATTTAGACCATCATCCACTGCCTCCCAGGTACGTTAGCAGGAAGCTGGAGCTGAAGTGCATACTAGCTGAGACTTGAACTGGCATGCTGATGTGGGACACTGACACCCCAAACAATGGCTTAACCTGTTGTACCATAATGCTGACCCAGAATATCCTTTCTTATGTATGGATAATATGCCCTTGTCTATCTATACTACATTGTGCTTATCCAGTCACCTGTCCATGGACTCTTGGGTTGCTACTACCTTTAGGTTTTTGTGAATAATGCTGCTGTGAACACTGGTATACAATAATCTGTTTAAGTCCTTGTTTTCAAGTATTTTGGGTATTTCCTAAAATTAGACTTGCTGAAACCTATGTAATCCTACATTTAATTTTTAGATGTATTTATTTGAAAGGCAGAGTTATGGGGGTGGGGAGACCTTCTCACTGCTGCTTCATTCCCCCAATGGCCCTGCAATGGTCAGGGCTGGACCAGACTGAAACCAGGAGCTCCATCTGGGTCTCCCACATGGGTGGCAGGGGCCCAAGTGCTCAGGCCATCTTCTGCTGCTTTTCTAGGTGTATTAGCAGGGAACTGGATCAGAAGTTGAGCATCTGGGACTTGAAGTGGTGCTCATGTGGGATGCTAGCGCTGCAGGCAGCACCTTAACCTGCTGTGCCACAATACCAGCCCCTATATTTAATTTTTTGAGGAACCATCATGCTGTTTTTGCAGTGACTACATTCTTTTGCATCTCTGCCAGCAGTGCACAAAGGTTCATTCTCATAACCGTTTCAAGTGAGGTTTTTTTTTTATCCTATAGTTAATAAATGAACAGCAAACATTGAAGGCTATCAAGTCCTTTTTTTTTTTTTTTTTAATTTGACAGGTAGAGTTATAGACAGTGAGAAGGAAAGACAGAGAGAGAGGTCTTCCTTCTGTTGGTTTGCTCCCCAGATGGCCGCTATGGCCGGCACACTGTGCTGATCCGAAGCCAGGAGCCAGGTGCTTCCTCCTGGCCTCCCAATGCGGGTGCAGGGCCCAAGGACCTGGGCTATCCTCCACTGCCCTCCCGGGCCACAGCAGAGAGCTGAACTGGAAGAGGAGCAACCAGGACTAGAACCTGGTGCCCATATGGGATGCCAGCACTGCAGGCGGAGGATTAACCAAGTGAGCCACAGCACCGGCCCTCAAGTACTTTCTGGTTCAGCTCCTTCCCACCAGGAAGAGGTGGAGAGAAAGCCCTTTGCCTCCTAGAGCTCAGACGTTGTCCTGCTTTCATATCCCTCCTCCATAATGATGTCTCACCACACACCATGCCAGAGCTTGTAAAAGACCTTTTCTTGTAGAATACTTAGATTATTTCTAAATTTTTTACTCCTTCAAATACCACTGAATGTGTTTATACAAAAGGCTTTTTCGGAATACAATATTCTTCCCATGGGGTAAACTCCCAGTACTGGGAACTACCACTATGAGTAATCAGTGACAAATAATACCTATTATATTTCAGGTACTATTCTAAATATATACATCTGTACATTACTTTAAGTAGCTACATAGGTAGCCACTAATATCTTCATTTTTTATATGTCTATTTTTCAGAGGAGTTTTAGGTTCTTAGCAAAATTGAGCAGAAAGTAGAGCTGCTACGTGACCACTGCATATGTGCACAAGCATACGCACACGCATGCACACTGTCCTTGTCCTCTGGGACAGTTTTTCTTTCTTTTTTTACCTAAATATTTATTTATTTGAAAAGCAGAGCTACAGAGGCAAGGGGTGGGTCAGAGAGAGAGAGAGAGAGAGAGAGAGAGAGAGAGGTTTTCCGTTCACTGGTCCACTCCTCAAACGACTGAAATGGCTGGAGTTGGGCCAATCTGAAGCCAGGAGCCAGGAGCTTCCTCCAGGTCTCCCACACGGGTGCAGGGGCCCAAGGACTTGGGCCATCTTCTACTGCTTTCCCAGGCCACAGCAGAGAGCTGGATCAGAAGTGGAGCAGCTGGAACTCAAACCGGTGTCCATGTGGGATGCTGGCACTGCAGGTGGTGGCTTTACCCTCTACACCACAGCACCAGCCCCTCAACAATTTCTTGACCTTGGATCTCTCCCAGAACTCTCAAACCAGGCCTGAGATTCTGTGTGACTGTTACCAAGCCTCAGATAACAGCCATTAGAACAGAATTTAGTAAATAATTCCTAAAAAAAGAGGTTTGCAGAAATGATGTTTTTATTTTGAACAATTCACAATTACCGATACTTCATAAGTCGTTTGGCAATGGTGTTTGGTTGACAGCACAAGTAGGTAGTAAAACTTCATAGAATTCTTTTGAAATATGCTTATATGGTAATATTCTCACATCGCAAAACTGTTTTTAAACTTCCAGTTAAATCAATTTTGTATAATCTTCAAAAAAGAGAAAGGAAAGGAGGAAGGGAGGAACAGAGAGAGGGAGAGAAGGAAGGAAAGAAAGGAAAAGAAAAGAGTCAGGAAAAGCCCGTCAGCTAAGATTACACTCCCACACTCCTGAGCTGGGAGTCTGATTCGGCTTCGATGCAGGCAGCTGACTTGTGAATTTTAACTCTGGGTTTTAGATGCTCTCTTTCCACCGCTACACCCCATCCAATCAGATTCAAGGAATGCATTCGCCTTGCTCAAGTAGACAAGGACCACTTTCCCATAGCATTTCTCAGGTTTACAAACAGTAGCTCCCAGGACTGATTCAGCTGAGAACCTAATCACAAACTCTCCTGGCTCCCAACACTTGGGGCAGCTTAACTCTGTCCTAGACTTTCAATGAACAAAGAACTTCTAGGCTCAGATAATAAATTTAAGATAAGTCCCAGGGGCAGCCGACCACTCCTTGTAGGGTGGAAAAAGTTCACAGTCAGCAACCCCCTGGTGGAGAGCTGCTTTCCCTTCTTCCTTCTATGCCCAAGCTCCACAAAGAATGGAAGGGGCAGCCCCCTATGGGGGTCCTCAGCTAGCCTGGTACACTGTAGAAACTCTAATAGCTCCCATTCTTGGCTTTGGCTTAAAGAAAAACCTAACAAAAGTATTTTTTAAAATAAAAAGGGGTGGGGCCGGCACTGTGGCACAGTGGGTTCACACCCTGGCCCGAAGTGCCCGCATCCCATATGGGTGCTAGTTCCAGACCTGGCTGCTCCACTTCCGATCCAGCTCTCTGCAATGGCCTGGGAAAGCAGTAGAAGATGACCCAAGTCCTTGAGGCCCTACACCCACTTGGGAGACCTGAAAGAAGCTCCTGGCTCCTGGCTTTGGATCGGCGCAGCTCGGGCCGTTGCAGTCAACTGGGGAGTGAATCATCAGATGGAAGACCTCTCTCTCTTCCTCCCTCCCTCCCTCTCCTTTATCTGTGTAACTCTTTCAAATAAGTAAATAAATCTGGCGCCGCAGCTCAATAGGCTAATCCTCTACCTAGCGGCACCGGCACACCAGGTTCTAGTCCCGGTCAGGGCACCGGATTCTGTCCCGGTTGCCCCTCTTCCAGGCCAGCTCTCTGCTGTGGCCAGGGAGTGCAGTGGAGGATGGCCCAAGTGCTTGGGCCCTGCACCCCATGGGAGACCAGGAGAAGTACCTGGCTCCTGCCATCGGATCAGCGCGGTGTGCCGGCTGCAGCACGCTGGCCTCGGCGGCCAATGGAGGGTGAACCAATGGCAAAGGAAGACCTTTCTCTCTGTCTCTCTCTCACTGTCCACTCTGCCTGTAAAAAAAATAATAAATAAATAAAATAAAATAAGTAAATAAATCTTTAAAAAAAATAAAATAAAATAAACCCCTAGTTACAGGAATGAAAAACTGCCAGACTGGCTTCCAGAGGGCAGGAATCCAGCATGTTTGCAACTCGATATACGGGAAAAGCTGGAGTGGGAAGGAAGGCGGTTAGGGAAAGCCATGGTGTCGCCTGTTGGTTTGCACTACATTTTTTTCCTCTAACCAACCAAGCTTTTCAGAAGTATTTAGGAGTCAAATCCAACACAAGCAGAAAGTATAGCCAGCCAGCTGGAACCCCCAAGACCGGAAGCCTGGGCCAGGTCCCACACTCCAGCAGTTACTACTCCCAACAGCCATGGCTCCCGAGCTCCTGAGCACTTGCTGAAAGGCATAAGGTCAGAGTACAGAAAGCTGGTGGCCACAGTCAGGGTTCCAAGCCACCCCAGGTGTAACATGAAGGTCAGTTCCGGAAAAACAAAAACATCTCCTTGATTGGTCTTCCTGTGTGTCTTTGACCAGAGATTCTGGGACCCTGAATTACAATAATGATCTATGTAAAGAATGAATGGCCTTCCAAAGACAAGGAGGAGCCAACTGTGCCTGCCCACCCATCACCTGGTAGGCCCAGTGCCAGGTCCCCAACCCATTTGTCAGTCCTGCTGCAAACACATAGTATTACATTACTTGATTTCCTATATATGACAGAGAGTCTCCCAATCCCTACCTGAAAAGGACCTCACCCATTCCTGAACATTTGTACTTATGCCTGTGAACCTTCTGGGCACCCTGGGTACAAGGAGACTGGAGTCCTGGGTAAGGCTATGTCAGCCTTCTGTATCTACACGCCGAAGAAGGGGGGAAATAGGAGGTATATGATGTTAATTTCTAGGTGACACTGATCACCAAATTTTTTTTTTTTTTTTTTGACAGGCAGAGTGGACAGTGAGAGAGAGAGACAGAGAGAAAGGTCTTCCTTTGCCGTTGGTTCACTCTCCAATGGCCGCCGCGGCCGGCGCGCTGCGGCTGGCGCACCGCGCTGATCCGATGGCAGGAGCCAGGAGCCAGGTGCTTTTCCTGGTCTCCCATGGGGTGCAGGGCCCAAGCACTTGGGCCATCCTCCACTGCACTCCCTGGCCACAGCAGAGAGCTGGCCTGGAAGAGGGGCAACCGGGACAGAATCCGGCGCCCCGACCGGGACTAGAACCTGGTGTGCCGGCGCCGCTAGGCGGAGGATTAGCCTAGTGAGCCGCGGCGCCGGCCACTGATCACCAAATTTTAGGAAAACAATAACAGGATCAACACATACCCTCGGGACTACTACCACCATACCTGACAGTGAAGCTGTGATTTGCATTTAAAGAATCTAAGTATTAACTGAGAGGTGGGCAACCAGCAGTGAGTACATAGACTTCTCTGAGAAGTCAAGGAGGAAGGAAACAGATGAACAGCAGTTAATGTAACAGCAAATGTAGGAGCTGTCTTGCCAAGCAAAGGTGCTGTTTTCAGAATCTACCCCCACCCTAAGTAGCAGCAAATTTAGACAACAGGGTTAGCCAGGTAGTAGGTGAGCCTTGTAGGACATTGGGCAGCTCCCAAACTGAGGAGACCCAAGGCAAAGTAAGAGCCCACTCCCTATAAATGTTCTATGAAATCTATGAATATTCACAGAATGTTCTATGAATGTTCACAGAAATCAAAAGAACAGATACCCAATCAAAATCAAAAGCGGGATTCCTTTCTCTCTCTGATAGTTTCCAAAATTTTTGGTAAAATGGTTATCTTTATAAATCAAAATATCAAAATTGCCGGCACCACAGCTCACTAGGCTAATCCTCCTCCTGCGGCGTCGGCACTCCGGGTTCTAGTCCCAGTTGGGGTGCCAGTTCTGTCCCAGATGCTCCTCTTCCAGTCCAGCTCTCTGCTGTGGCCCGGGAAGGCAGTGGAGGATGGCCCAAGTGCTTGGGCCCTGCACCCACCTGGGGGACCAGGAGGAAGCACCTGGCTCCTGGCTTTGGATTCGCACAGCACGCCGGCCATAGTGGCCATTTGGGGTGTGAACCAACGGAAGGAAGACCTTTATCTCTCTCACTGTCTAACTCTGCCTGTCAAAAAAAAATATCAAAATTATACCTAAGAAGCTGGACAATAATGGATGCAATAGAAAAAGGCCAGGCCAAGCAAGTTTCAGATTTTGTCTTCTTGATGTTTCTTCAACTAAGATGGAGTTTGAGGTCTGGTTGGGCTAGGATATGCTCATGCCTCATCTAAGGCAAGGTTAGCTTGACAGAGCAGGGAGCGGAGAGGTCCGCACAACAGGCTTTGCACACTGTGTACTGGAGGGTCCAGTTCATCTCAAACCCTGGGACTGAGGCTGCAGATCCCAGTATCAACCAAGCTTTATAGCCGACATCATCACTGGAGAGAATAAGGCACAGAGCACATGAGCCAGCCCTTAAAATCAAGAGACCAAGGAATTCAGAGGTGGGCCCAACACCTATTCGGGGGCTCTAATTCATTTACTGGTTTGAGAAATATCACACACACACACACAACCCCTTTCAAATGAATAAATAGATCTTAAACAACAACAAAAAGAAACAAGAAGTGAACCTTAATGTAGACCAGGGGCTTTAGTTAACAATAATGTATCAATATTGATCATCAACTGTAACAAATGCTCCACAATAATGCAAGATATTAACAACAGGGGAAATTTTCAGCAGAGGAGAGGGGGAACTCCATGGGAACTTTGTACTTACTACCTCCCCAATTCCTATAAACCTAAAAATGCTCTTAAAAAAAAAAAAAAGTCAAGTCTAGGGGCCAGTGCTGTGGAGTAGCCTGTGGTGCCGGCATTCCATATTGGTACCAGTTCAAGTCCCAGCTGCTCCACTTCTGATCCAGCTCCCTGCCAATGTGCCTGGGAAAGCAGCAGAAGATGGATCAAGTACTTAGGCCCCTGCACTCATGTGGGAGAGATCCAGAAGAAGTTCCTGGCTTCGTATTGGCCAAGCTCTGGCAGTGGTGGCCATTGGGGAGTGAAACAGCAGATAGGAGATCTCTCTCTCTCTCTCACTCTGCCTTTCCAATAAATAAATAAATAAATCTTAATTTAAAAAAATCAAGTCTATTAATTAAAAATAAATCATCAAAGGAATTAAAATGTTTAAAAAAAAAAAGGGTTATCTGCATTGATAAAATGACAGAGGAAAAAAGTATTCTCTCCAGGGTATCAAGACTGTCTTTATATCAGAACAAAAATTCTTCCTAGATTGGCATTTTTTAAAAGATTTATTTATTTTTATTTGAAAGTCAGAGTTACACAGAGAGAGGGGGGCAGAGAGAAAGAGAGAGAGAGGTCTTCCACCCGATGGTTCACACCCCAATTGGCCGCAATGGCCAGAGCTGCGCCAATCCAAAGCCAGGAGCCAGGCACTTCCTCCAAGTCTCCCATGCAGGTGCAGGGGTCCAAGGACTTGGGCCATCTTCTACTGCTATCCCAAACCATAGCAGAGAGCTAGATCGGAAGTGGAGCAGCTGGGTCTTGAACCGGTACCCATATGGGATGCCGGCGCCTCAGGCCAGGGTGTTAACCCACTGCTTTATAGCGCCGGCCCCGGCATTTTTTTTTTTTTTTTTTTTTTAAGATTTATTTATTGGCCGGCGCTGTGGCTCAATAGGCTAATCCTCCGCCTTGCAGCGGTGGCACACCAGGTTCTAGTCCCGGTCGGGTCGCCGGATTCTGTCCTGGTTGCCCCTCTTCCAGGCCAGCTCTCTGCTATGGCCCAAGTCCTTGGGCCCTGCACCCGCATGGGAGACCAGGAGAAGCACCTGGCTCCTGGCTTCGGATCAGCGCGATGTGCTGGCTGCAGCACGCCGGCCGCAGCGGCCATTGGAGGGTGAACCAACGGTAAAGGAAGACCTTTCTCTCTGTCTCTCTCTCTCTCACTGTCCACTCTGCCTGTCAAAAAAAAAAAAAAAAAAAAAAAAGAGAGAGAGAGAGAGAGATTTATTTATTTACTTGAAAGTCCGCATTACACAGAGAGAGGAGAGGCAGAGAGAGAGAGAGAGAGAGAGAGAGAGAGAGGAGAGAGAGGTCTTCCAACTGCTGCTTCACTCCCCAGTTGGCCGCAATGGCTGGAGCTGCGCCGATCTGAAGCCGGGAGCCAGGCACTTCCTCCAAGTCTCCCACGTGGGTACAGGAGCCCAAGGGCTTAGGCCATCTTCTACTGCTTTCCCAGGCCATAGCAGAGAGTTGGATCGGAAGTGGAGCAGCCAGGTCTTGAACCGGTGCCCATATGGGATGCCAGCACTGCAGGTGGCGGCTTTTACCCGATATGCCACAGCACCAGCCCCCCTAGATTGGCATTTGCAGACACCTTAGCTAAATGGCTGTCAGGTACACATAGGTGGGATATGTTCCTCATTTCTACACCCAGCCTGAGACTGAATGATCAGAACACTATAAATGCTTGACAAGGTATGCTTTGGGCTACTGGAATACTGAGCACATCCCCGACCACAAAACAAGCAGCACAATCAGGTGACTTGTCATCCAAGCCAGAAACATCACCTTCGTGTTCTTCCCTAGCAACTTACTGAGGATGACCACAGTGAGACTGCAGAACCCTGGACTTGAGGGCTGGCACAGGAGCCTGTCACTCACTGTACTGCTGGATCCTCCTGTCACTACCCAGCAGGGCCCTCTATTCTCTACAAAGTTGCTTCGTTATCCAGCTCAGCATTCCCCCTACAAAGCACTTCCTCGTTAACTCTTCAGCCGTGATCACTCCATTAATCCAAGATATGTTTGCATGCAGGTCATAATTTTAATAGAGATCTTCAGCTCTCTTTCATGGGGGCTAGAGAAAGCAGGGGATGGCGACCACTACTGAATCCAGACTGCCTGGTGTACAGCTCCAGCATTCACTGGTGGGTAGGTAAATTCCTTAACACCTTTTTACCTCACTTTCCTTATTATGTAATAATTAGTTCTACCTCAAATTTGTCTTGAGGGTTAAATGAGGTTACATAAAGCACTTAGAATAGTATCTTACGCAAAGTAAGGGCTATAAGTGTTTGCCATTATTATCACATCTTCAGTTTCTTGAAGTTCTGGCAACCACAGGGTGAGGGAGGACAGCCTTGGTCAAGGGCAGGGACAAAGCCTAAAGCTACCCCCAGCCCCAATCCTGTCTTCTTTCACAGGACTTTGCCCATTTTTTACCAAGAAGATGTTGGGTTTTCTTAAGTTTTATTTATTTAATTTAAAGGTAAAAAGTGAAAGAGGGAAAGACAAAGAGATCTTCTATCCACTGGTTTATTCCCCAAATGTCCACAAAAGCCAGGGCTGGGCCAGGCCAAAGCCAGGAACTCCATCCAGGCCTCCCATCTGGGCAGTAGGAACCCAAGCACTTGGGCCATTATCTGCTGTTTCACAGGTGCATTAGCAGGAAGCTGGATAGGAAGCAGAGGCCGGGCTTCATCTCAGGCACTCTGAGATAGAATGCAAATGCTCCAGGCAGAGGAGCTGTAGCACAATGCCCAGCCCGATGCTGGATTTTCAAGGATGGGCTAGGTCTGATTTCTCATCATCCTCCCTACCCAAACGCATCATCTTGCTCAGCATTCTGCCTGAACAAGGGGTGTGCTGCACAGCCTAGTCCTGCATGTCAGAGAGCCTGGCAGGCAGCTCAGTGAGCTGCATTTATCCACAGAGGTGAAGAGACCATTCCTCAGGGCTCAGGTCAGAGAGGACAAGATCACTCCACCTATCTTTCAGGAATAGCTATGAGAAACGAGTTCCTGAAATGGGAAACACAGTAGAGTTGGATACCTCAGAGGCAGGATTTAGGAATGAATTCAGGAGTCAGAGGCTAAAGGCCACAGTCAGAACCTCTGAATCAGACTTCAGACTGCTGCATAAGGGAGATGTCGGCAAAGCCAGGCCTTGCACACAGGAGATAAGAAGGCCAACACTCAATGTAGAGAAAGCCACAGCTTGAAAGATGGGAGCCAGGAAGGGTGGGCTGAGCAAGGATGAACCCTGGGCCTGACAGATCAGACTGCCAAATCCACGGAGGCATCTGAGTCTCCTTAGGCAGAGGAGGAAATCTCCCTGGCTCCCCCTAGCCTGGCAGTCACTCCCCAGTGCTGGCCTCCTGGCCGCTTTAAGTGAACTGGACTGGGCTAGCTGGTGGAACCTCTTTCCAGCTGTCCCCTCACTGCTGAGGGACTCTTTGAACTGGACACCTGGGAATCTGCCATGTGAAGAGACAACCCACAGTGTCAATGAAGGGCTTTAAAGAGGATGAAGGCATCACACACAAACATCTGCCAGGAACCCATGGCGCCAGAGGTCTTCCTGTGGCTACAAAAGAAAAGGAGTTCCCCTCAATATTTAACAATTCAGAGATCTGGGGCCTGAAATTTAACCCAAAGTGGCAACTTTAGCTTCAAGACCTCTAGGCCCCCTGCTAGTCCCTACCTCACCCCAGGCCAAAACCAAGGGCACCCCTGTCTTCCTAGGGGACTCAGATCCCCTACCCTCAGCAAAGGGCTCCACTATTCTACATACAGTCATCCTGAAATTAAATTTCCATAATGTCAATCCTCCACTGAGCCTGCAGTGTATGATAAACCCGTAGAACACAGCAGCGGGTGGGCTGGGGACGGGACTGCTATTTGCCAGTGACTTAGTGAGGTATTATGGTTACCAGCCTCATGAAAGCTTTGGGAAGAAAGCAAACACCCAACTAGATGAGGGACCAAGCTCCCAGAACAGGTGTGTATGGCAAAGGCAAGATTTCTATTGGAAACCCCAGAGGATAAAATGGCACTTAAAAAGTTCCTGTAAACCAAGCATTGAGGAGGGATAAACTAGCATTTCTCAACAGCAGGGGACCAAGGCCGTGCTAAATAACAAGTGGAAAAGTTAATCTGTTTCCAGTGCTTTAATAAGTAACTCATGTGGGTGCAGAGCCCTGCTAAGAACCTGAAGGGAGAGGGAAGCTCTCTACCCATTCTGCAAGGGGAGGCAGCCACAGAGCTCAGCCTCCAAGGGGGGCAAGAACAACTCCAAACTCCATTGAACATACCTGCCAGGAAGCCAGGGTTTGTGAGGCAGAGCCTACACCTCCCATGGAGGTGAGGCATGGACTCTGCCCATGGGGCTGCCAGCATTCAGGCCAACTCCACACAAAGGCTGTCTTTGGAAGCAGCCCGGTGTGTATAGCAGATGAGCTGCCCCAGATGAACCCCACCAGGATCTGTGCCTGAGTTCACAAATAAACTCTCCAATTAGCCAGCCTCCTGCATGCCTTGGTTAGGCCCCCTGTAGCTTTTGTCCTGCCAGAGCTGCTGGTGGTATCAGAGGAGGCCAGAAATCTTTGCAAGAGTGGCATCGAAACGGCCTCTTTCACAGATTCACATACCCCTGCATTCCAGTCCACAGCTGTCTTGCCACAAGGGAAAGGCCAGAGCAGCAGGCTTCCAACAAGCACTTGGCAGCTAAGGCTCAGTTTCTGGACACTTCCCAAGTCCAGGGGAAGAAGACTAAGAGACGGGGCAGTCTCCCCCGCTAAAGTCAGTTGAAGTCACTTGCCTACCTAGGTGCATTAGCAGGGAGCTGGAGCTGAAGCGGGGCTGGTGTCCAAAGTGGCAGCTTAACAGCTGCAACACAAAGTGGACCCAGTATGTCTTTCCAGCACCCCTCGTGTACTTGATAATCTCTTAAAGCAAAGAGAAAGCTGGCCTCAGACTTAGAATCTTTTGTGGGTCAGCGCCACGGCTTACTAGGCTAATCCTCCACCTGCGGCACCAGCACACCAGGTTCAAGTTCTGGTTGGGGCGCCGGATTCTGTCCCGATTGCTCCTCTTCCAGTCCTGGCTTTGGATCCGTGCAGTGCCAGCCATAGCGGCCATTTGGAGGGTGAACCAACAAAAGGAAGACCTTTCTCTCTGTCTCTCTCTCTCACTGTCTAACTCTGCCTGTCAAAAAAAAAAAAAAAAAAAAGAATATATTTATCGGGGCTGGCGCCGTTGGGCACTAGGTTAATCCTCTGCCTGCGGCACCGGCATCCCATATGGGTGCCGGGTTCTAGTCCCGGTTACTCCTCTTCTAGTCCAGCTCTCTGCTGTGGCCCAGGAGTGCAGTGGAGGATGGCCCAAGTGCTTGGGTTCCTGCACCCGCATGGGAGACCAGGAGGAAGCACCTGGTTCCTGGCTTCGGATCGGCGCAGCGCCAGCCATAGCAGCCATTTGGGGAGTGAACCAACAGAAGGAAGACCTTTCTCTCTGTCTCTCTCACTGTCTGTAACTCTACTTGTCACATTAAAAAAAAAAAAAAAAAAAAAAAAAAAGAATATATTTATACTGGGGCCAGAGCTATGGCATAGCAGGTAAAGCCACCTGCAGTACTGGCATCCCATATGGGCACCATTTGGAGTCCCGGCTGCTCCACTTCCAATCCAGCTCTCTGCTATGGCCTGGGAAAGTAGTAGAAGATGGCCCAAGTCCTTGGGCCCTTCCACTCGTGTGGGAGACCCAGGAGAAGCTCCTGGCTCCTGGCTTCAGATTGACACAGCTCCGGATGTTGTGGCCATCTGGGGAGTGAACCAGTGGATGGAACACCTCTCTCTCTCTCTGCCTCTCTGTAACTTTACTTTTCGAATAAATAAATAAATATTTTATATATATCATTTCAAAAAAGAGAGGAGCATTTAAAATAAATAATACTAGAGGTGTTAAAAATTACAAAGATGGCATTAGGAGTTTTCAAAACACTGGAAGATTTTTTTAAGTTTATTTATTTATTTATGTTTTTCTTTCTAAATTTTTTTGAAAGGTAAAGCAACACAGAGGGTGAGATAGAGAGCAGAGAGAGTGACTGAGATATTCCATCTGCTGGTTCATTCCCCAAATGACTGCAACAGCCAAAGCTGGCCCAGGTTTCCCAGCAAAGCCAGGAACCAGAACTCTATCCAAGTTTTCCACGAGTGGCAGGGATGCAAGTCCTTGAGCCACCATACGTTGCCTCCCACACTGCACATGAGATCAGAAGCAGAGGCCAGACTAGATCCCACGCACTCCCATATGAGATGCCAGGGTGCCAGCATTGTGGCACAGTGGGTTAAACCGCCACCAGTGATGCCAACATCCCATGTGGATGTCAGGTCAAGTCCCTGCTGCTCCATTTCCAATCCAGCTCTCTGCTAATGCAGCTGGGAAAGCAGCAGAGGATGGCCCAAGTCCTTAGGCCCCTGTCATCCTCATGGGAGACGCGGAAGAAGTTCCTGGATCCTGGCTTCAGATTGGCTCAGCTCCAGCCGTTGTGGCCATTTAGGGAGTGAAATAGCAGACAGAAGCACGCTCTTTCTCTCTCTCTGTCTTTCCCACTCTCTCTCCATAATTCTGCCTTTCAAATAAATGAATCTCTTTTTTTTTTTTTTGAAAAAATGGGATGCCAGCATCCCAAGAAACAGGTTAACCTGCCACAACAAACATCTGTCCCTAAAAGATATTTTTTTTAAGATTTATTTATTTATTTGAAAGGCAGAGTTACAAAGAGGGAGGGAGGGAGGGAGGGAGAGAGGGAGAGAGGGAGGGAGGGAGGGAGCGAGGGAGGGATCTTCTGTCTGCTGGTTCACTACCCAAACGGCTGCCGGGGCTGGGCCAGGCCAAAGCCAGAGTCCTAGAACTCCATCTGGGTCTCCTATGAGGCCAGCTCCCTGCTAATGTGCCCGGGAAAGAAAGAAACACACCAGGATAAGAAGGACCCAGTCATCTCAGATAAGGTGAATTATAAAGCTACTTTTAATTTCTGAAACATAGACCAGAATCGGGTAAACATCTGAGAATGTTCCTTTCATCTCCTTCTAGTGGCAAGATATAATGCTGGAAAAAGCTAGACTTGAATGTGAGGTGAGAGCAGAGGTCTCACTCTTGTCACAAATGACACATAAATATCAAAGTGTTTTACCATATAGAAGTGAATTACATGAAACAGGTAGTGTTAAACCAGGAAAAATTGCAAGCAAGGGCTCTGTTTCTTTTTTTTTTTTTTTTTTTGACAGACAGAGTGGACAGTGAGAGAGAGAGACAGAGAGAGAAAGGTCTTCCTTTTGCCGCTGGTTCACCCTCCAATGGCCGCCGCTGCAGCCGGCGCACCGCGCTGATCCTGGCAGGAGCCAGGAGCCAGGTGCTTTTCCTGGTCTCCCATGGGGTGCAGGGCCCAAGCACCTGGGCCATCCTCCACTGCACTCCCTGGCCATAGCAGAGAGCTGGCCTGGAAGAGGGGCAACCGGGACAGAATCCGGCGCCCCAACCGGGACTAGAACCCGGTGTGCCGGCGCCGCAAGGTGGAGGATTAGCCTATTGAGCCACGGCGCCGGCTCAGGGCTCTGTTTCAAATTCAGAGGTTGCCTTTTCTGAAATATGAGCTTTCTTTATTATGTTCTTCAAGTTATTTTGGGCCTTGAACCCACACCAGTTAAGCAGGTCAACTAGGAGTATCATTGTGTCACACAGGAGATAGTATTCTTTTAGCTAGAACAAATCTGTCAACGAAATGCCATGGGCTAGCTGTACTAAATAGTTTCTGCAGGTTCTTATTAAGAACTCCAGCATAGGCCCTTTACTTTCCACATCTGTTTGCTATTCTATCTCCATTACCAATGCTGTGATGCAAAATCCCCATTCAGGCAAAATTAATTCCCTGTTCCCAAAGCCTTCTGCTGACACTGCAATGGATCAGTTTGGAAGGCTGCAAAGACAGGCCCTGACATTGCTCTCAATACATTACCTGGGTCTCTGAGCTAACAAGAAAGAGGAAGTTGGGTTGGATTTGTGATTAAAGAGGTGGTACAGCTCAGGGGTTAAGAGCTCAGACTTCAGACTCAGGCAGCCCAATTCAGTTCTAGCTCTTGTACAGCCTACATGTATGACTTTGAGCAATTCATTTAACTTCCCCAAGAGACTCAGTCTGTAAGATGCAGATAAGAGAACATCATAAGATTGGAAAGCAAAATAGGAGACACACTTAAAATGGGGAAAAAGGCTATTACCTATTACCACCTTCTACATCATCATCATCCCCAGATCAGCCTCCATACTGAAGTAAGACAGAGCCTTGCTACTCTTTCAACCAGCCCAGGCTAAAAAGTCATCACCAATGTACCAAAAAGATGGTATAACATGTCTTTGTCAAACCAGTGATGAAGAATGCTATACTACTGGGGCCAGCATTGTGGCATAGCAGGTAAAGCTGCCACCTGCAACACCGGCATCCCATATGGGTACTGCTTCAAGTCCTAGCTGCTCCACTTCAGATCCAGTTCCCTATAATGGCCTGGGAAAAGCAGTGGAAGATGAGCTATGTACTTGGGTCCCTGCCCATGTGGGAGACCTAAAAGACGCTCCTGGCTCTTAGTTTCAGCCTGGCCCAGTCGTGGTCGTTGTGGCTGCCTGGGGAGTGAACCAGAGGACGGAAGATTCTCTCTTTCTGTAACTCTTTCAAATAATAAATAATCTTAAATAAAAAAAAAGAATGCTATATTACTATAGCTTTAATGATCTGTGATTTTTTTTTAAATTTACTGCACATGGGTGAAATGGCCATCTTTCCATTTGATTATTGTATGTAGTCCTTGCCTATATTACTGCTGAACTAGCATCTTTTTACTTTTCACTTGATCATCTCTTTATTTAGTGGACCATTAGGCCCTTGACTGTTAACATTAATTAAAAATATGTTAGCTCAAAAACTGAAAAAAAGAAGGAAAGAAAAAAAGGAAGAAAGAAGGAAAAGGGAGAGGGAGGGAGGGAGGGAATATCATTCTATTCTTAAAATTCTATCAATGAACTACACTGAATCTATTCTCTTTGTATTAACATTATATTAGCATGAAAAAAGTATCAGAAAAAAATTTAAAAATGAACTCAATAAAGATTTTAAAAGATTCAGAAAGAAATCAGTGAGTTAAGCTGCCACCTGGGATACCACAGCCCTTAGCAGAAAACCACCTCCACTTCTGATCCAGCTTAAAGCTAACCCCGGGAGGTAACAGATGATGGCTCAAGTCCTGCCACCTACCTGGGAGACCCAGATAGAGTTCCTGGCTCCCCGCTTTGGCTTGGCCTCATCCCAGTTATTCCAGGCATTCGGTGAGTGAACCAGCACATGGAAGACCCTTCTCTGTTCCTCTCTCTCTCTCTTTCTCTCTGTCACTCTGCCTTTCAAATAAGTAAACTTAAAAAAAAAGTAGAAAAGCAAAAGAAGATATGACAACAGAAAGAATATCAGCTCCTGATTAGTGCTAATAAGGGAGAGGGAAGACTATATTTAAATTTTTTAAAAAAAGAACACCTTCTTCAAAAGAATATAGATGGAAAAGAATTTCTAAACAAAGATGGCAGTTTACTGGAAGTACAAGAAATTATTATTTAAGAGGCAACCAAGTGCAATCATTTAGAGTATGGACTGGGGCCAGTGCTGTGGCATAGCAGGTAAAACCACTGTCTGCAGTGCCAACATCCCATATGGGCACCGGTTTGAGTCCCAGCTGCTCCACTTCTGATCCAGCTCTCTGCTATGGCCTGGGAAAGCAGTAGAAGATGGCCCAAGTCCTTGGGCCCCTGCACCCGTGTGTGAGACCTGGAAGAAGCTCCTGGCTCCTGGCTTCAGATTGGCTTAGCTCCAGCCATTGCGGCAAACTGGGGAGTGAACCAGCAGATGGAAGACACGTGTGTGTGTGTGTGTGTGTGTGTGTCTCTCTCTCCTTCTCTTTCTGTGTAACTCTTACTTTCAACTAAATAAATAAATCTTAAAAAAAAAATAGAGTGTGGACTGGAGAAGTTTGGTGCATCTTAGGATGCCCACGCCTATATTGGAGTGCCTGGTTTGAGTACTGGTTCCTTTGCTTCCAATCCAGCTTCCTGCTAATGACCACCCTGAGAGGTAACAGGCGATAGCTTAGGTACTTGGGTCTCTGCCACCTACTTGAGAGACCCAGACAGAGTCCCAGGCTTATGGCTTTGGCCTGGGCCAGCGCTGGCTGTTGTGGGCATTTGAGGAGTAAACCAGCAGATGGAAGCTCTCTTCTGTCTTTGTCTCTCTGCTTTCAAATAAAAATTAGAGTATGGACTTGGGAGCCAGACCATCTGGATTCAAATCCTGTTTCTGCCACTGCCAAGCTATGATGTTAAGCAAGTTACAGAGACTCTTTGCATATCAGTTTCCTCTTCCGTACAGAAGGGTGAATATTAGATTCCTCCAGTATTATATGGTGCTGTTGTGAAAATTAAATTCATTAGTAACATAAAGAGAGAGTGGGACCAAAAGAGTATCTGGCTTATAATCAGTGCTTAATTAATGTTCTGCTTGTTATTGTTTTAGCAGATTTAATATCAAGTGGATTATGTTAATACTAAACTTTTTTTCTTTTCCTAAACATAAATTAGGTGACTACAAAGAGAAGTAGGAGAGGCAGGACTTTTTTTTTTTTTTTTAAGATTTTTACTGTATTTATCTGAAAGGCAGAATTACAGAAAGAGAGGGAGAGACAAGGATAGATCTTCCATCTATTTGTTCATTCCCTAAATGGTTGCAATGGCCAGGAGCCTCCAACTCCATCCACATCTCCCATGTGGACACAGGAGCTCAAGTACGTGGGCCATCTTTCACTGCTTTCCTAGGTATGTTAGCAGTGAGCTGGATCAGAAGTGGAGCAGTCAGGACTCGACCTGACATCCACATGGGATGCTGGTATCACAAAGGTCCACTTAACCCACTGCACGACAATGCCAGCCCTGAGGCAGAATTTAGAAGCATACTGGGCAATAAATGAAAGCAAACTAGGATAAAAATGTGCTGTGAGGGCCGGCACCGTGGCTCACTCGGTTAATCCTCCGCCTGCAGCACCGGCATCCCATATGGGCACCGGGTTCTAGTCCCGGCTGCTCCTCTTCCAGTCCAGCTCTCTGCTGTGGCCCGGGAAGGCAGTGGAGAATGGCCCAAGTGCTTGGGCCCCTGCACCTGCATGGGAGACCAGGAGGAAGTACCTGGCTCCTGGCTTTGGATCGGCGCAGCACCAGCTGTAGAGGCCATTTTGGGGGTGAACCAACGGAAGGAAGACCTTTCTCTCTCTCGCTCTCACTAACTCTATCTGTCAAATAAAAAAAAAAAAATGTGCTGTGGATAATCCAAGCACACAAAATGCAGGTAAGGAGGAAGTAAATAAGGTGAATAAAGGAAGGTGGACAGATATAGGATAAGGCAAGTAGAGTAAAATGTTAAGGGTACAGTCTGAATTCTACGTATCAGGGTTCACCATAAAATTTTTCAACTTTTCTTCATGTTTAAAAATTTTCATAATAAGTCAGGGGCAGGTGGGAGAGAGAAGTAGACATAGAGGCATCAGCCCAAGTTCTGCGTTATAGCTACACTGCTTGTCCCCTGAACTAACTCCAAGGCAAGCTTGAAAAATCACGATGGTTTGTTCTAGAACTCTTGTTCATTATCAACAATTTCCTGTACCAGATGAGCAGTACTCAGGGGCTCCTGGACCACCTGGGCATGAGTAGAAATGTAGAAGGAAGAACCCCAGAGATTCCGTCTGAGAAGTGCCAACCTCACAGGACTGTGATGTTATCAACCTTGCTCAGGAAAATGTCAATGGTAGAGAACCTCAGAAACAAGGCTCAGGGATAAGGAATGGGCGGTGGAGGGGGACAGGCGGCACACACTCACTCATGGACTCTATTGTCGCCATAGAGATCGCTGAGGCCGAAGCTGACGTAGTGCCAATGCTCAGGGATATTGGCAGAAGGGCTCCCCACGTTCCTGTACATGCTGACATAGTCCAAGGGATCTGGGCCACCCAACCTGCAAAAGACAAACACAGGCATGTCAGTGTGAGCCTAGAAAGCAGACAGTGTCAAGTTAGGGGCCTTGGCCCTGCAAACCTAAAGACCCCATCTTGGGGGAACCTGAAGCAAAAGAAAACTAAAGTACAGCTACACCTGTGTGGGATGAGACCACAGGATGGACAGTTCGGGCTACCCAACCACATGGGCACAAGATGCTCCTTCTCCTACCCTCGACAGGCAAGGCCTCTTGCAGAAATAAAGCAGACAGGGTAGTTGCCATTTTACTTTCTCCTGTTTCAAACTGCCAATAGCAAATGGGATTGACAGGGATTATTTCTCTTCTATGGGGCCTATAAATAAGCCAAGGCTCAAGGCAAGAGGTGCATCAGTCAATCAACTGGCCTCTGTTGAAAGACCCTCCGGAGCATCCCCAGTGGGCATTGTTACTGGAAGCAGAGGCTCCCCTCCACTCCTGCCTCTTAGACAGCTAATTCCTGAAAGACTACATTGTGCCCTATGTTAATTACCGTTTGTTCTAAGCAAATTCAAAGCCTCCAGTCCCTGCAGACTCCAGCCTGCGCCCCATAGACCAGAGCCGGTCTTTTATCATGGCAAGTGACAAAGGCCAAACTCAGGCTCGCTCAGCCCTGCACAGTGAACTGCAGCAGGGACCAGGCTGAGCCCTTGGGAGTGCCTGCAGCCAGAAGATGGTCCAAGGAGACTTCTGCCTCAGAGGGGGAGCTGGGACATTAAATGACTTGGAGCCTCTGAGAACCACATTAAATTTCCCCACAATTCCACCAGCGAAGCAGTTGAGGACAGAGTCAGTCATGAGCTCACTGAGGATTTAATTAACAATTCCCTTTAGTAGAATAATTAGTGGTTTTTTTTTAAAATCCTTGTTTTCATCAGAATGATAGGGAAATGTGGTGAACTTGAGAAACAGCCTAAATGGAAACCATCAGCAGCAGGAGGTCCGCATTTAACCCACAAACACTGCATCTGAGCTGCCTCATCTCCGTGCCCACTTCACACAGAGGCTGCAGCAACTCGGCCTGCCCGGGAACCCTGGCTGAGAGCGCTGTGCAACAGGGAGAATGTGCTACAGGAAAGCAAAGACCCAGGGAAAGGCAAGTTCCAGGTGATCCCAGCACACGTGCCAGAACACACGGCAGAAACGCTGCTTAACACCAGTGGGTCTGGTTTCGCCCCCTTTGGCCAGGACATTATCAGCCTTTGTAAAAATCCTTATTCTCTGCTACAAAATGCTAAATTACTTACAAGAAAGTCATTACAAATAGCTTAGAATCTCTGCTGAGAAAGTTAAGGGTTAGATGTCCAACTATGCCATTAACACTGATTTTGCCAAATCAGTTGACTAATTCTACAAGCAAGTCTGTGGGAGAAGGGAGAAAATAAAAGGGCAGCAATCCCTGGATGGACTCCACTATAGCCGCAGAACCCCAGAAGAGATGGCAGTGACTGCAGCCCCATAAAGGCTGGTTTCCTGTGCAAATTCCCAATCCTGCGCCTCCCACTGCCTAGGTCCACCCAGCAACAAGCGGCAAAACTGCTCCCTCTACCACCCCCCCGCAACTCTCTTCCTGACCAGGTCTCCAGGTGTCACACCAAAGAGAGAAGCTTTACCTTTAGACTCCTGCAGGAAAGAGTCAAAGCACAAAGTGTTCCACTGCTACTCAGACACCAGGTAAGTATGTAGAAAAGAATCATATCTTACACCTAAAAGAAACATTGGCCAGGGTCCCAGACGTCCCTCAACTTAATTCCTCAAACACCTGCAGGGTAGCTACAAGCCTAGAGTGGGCCCAGGGCACAGGTGCTGCCTCTCTGTTTTGCTCCTTGCAAACAGAACGTCCTTGCTGGCTGGGGACATTAGCCAAAGAGCCAACTTTCTGCAGCAAAAGAAATCTCAAGGTACAGCGGGTGACCGCCAGGCCCAGGCAGCCTGTGTCAGCCATCCTGCTACAGCTGACGAGGCCTCATCAGATCCCAGAGGGGAAGAATAGGCATGTATCTGTATGAATACATCTGAGGAACATGATCTTACAAACGCCCCTAAATCTTAGAAAGAACCAGTCACTGGCTGTGGCCGCTGACATTTTTCTGAATCCAGCAGCTTTTCTACCTTCACAAAGTGCCATCCAGTCCCCCTTCTCCATCATCCCCTGCTGGCCCCATCCCTCAGAATACGACCTGGAAACAGCTGCGAGGGAAAAAAGCATTCTGGGAATTTTTCTAACTTTGTCCTTGGCACACTTTTCAATACCTTTGACACACCTCTATCCTCATGACCACTGGGGTGACAGAAAAACAGGTGCACGAATCTGTAGGGAGTCCTCTTTGTACTGCAGTGAGACCTGAGCAAGAAGCATGGAGAGCCAGGCCCAGCCCACTCTTCTCATGACACAGACAAGTCCATGCGAGGTAAGCGCAGACGTACAGTTAGAATGGATGACTACGTCACCAAGAGTAGCTTTCCACTCAGAAGTGTGGCTCAAAAACTCCCTCAACCAATGACCAGCGTGCCTGCCAGAGAGGACGGCACCACTGGCCACACCTCCTCCTAACTGCACGTGGCCACCTGCTCTCCCCAGGCCCTTTGCATCTGCACCCACCCACACCCCCACCCCCGACACGAGGAGCTGGCCTCAGCCCTGCACAGTCTTGCAAGGAAGCAAGAGATTATCCTGGTGGAGCAACAGTCCTAACGGGGGAGGTAACCGGCAAAGATGCCCACTTCCCCTGCAGGACTTACTGAATGGGCTCACATAAAACGTGCCTCTGTGAGTGCGGTCTGGACAGACTCAGCCACTTTCTCAGTCAGCTTTCGGTCCAGAAAGGCCACAAGCACGGCTAACACCCGTTCTGCCTGAAGGCTGTGAGAAGATTCAAGTCACAAACGGGAATAGGAAATTAGGAAAGACCATTCCTACCCCTTTAAAGGCAGCCCATCAGGAAACTGACTCTTAAGAGGGGGACCCCTCAGCTATCCAGAGAAACTGAGGCCCCTGGTCAGGAAGCTGCGTGTGTTCCCTCTCCGCTCCAGGCCCAGGTCTCCATCAGCTACTCCCCATTGGAAGTGAGGAGCTTGGATGCCCTTATGTCCCCAGCCAACCCATGGGTCTCCTTGGGCTTGTTCTCTGCTGACGTCCGAAAGCCAAGCAGCTGCAGAGCCGGAGCGAGGCTCTGCAGGGAGAAAGAGAACTGTGCAGAGTAAGCAGAAAGTTTATCAGGAAGAGCTGCCCCGGCAAACTTCAAAAGCAAAAGCTCTGCTCGGATACGAGGGCTGAGCTCATCGCGGAGGTATCAAAAGGAGGCCTCCTCCTCATCTCCTCTCAGGCTCAGCTCTCCTCTCGCCGAGCTCCTAACCCACAGGAGAGCCCCGGGCCCCCGGGCCCGCCCCTAGCCCCCGCAGTCCCGTGCCCTGGGCTTCTCCAGCCGCGCTCCTCCAAAGCCCTCGCCTAGGCTCCCCAGGCCCCGCCTCGCCTCCCCCATCCCACTTCAGCCGCCCCCCTCGGCTCCCCTCGCCCACAGATGACCCCCTACAGGCGCCCCCTCCTTTCAGCAGGCTCACAGCTCTCTCCTGACCGCTCCCCCCTCAGCTGCTGCGCACCCCTAGGTCTCACTCTTCTCCTAATCCCGGTTAACCCTTCACGACCCTCCGGCGCCGTTAACCCCTTTGTCCCCATCCCCAACTTCAGCCTTAACTCCTTCCCTCGCAGCAGGAAGCCCTCCTGCCTAGTGCTCTAACCATTCTTCCTCCTCGCCTCCCCTCCCCGCAGAGTACTCGCCCCCAGCGCTCTAAACCCTCCCGGCCCGCTCGGGTCGGTCTCCCCGCGGCCCAGGGCATACCAGTACTTGACGATAGCGGTAACCTGGAGCGGGTTCGGCTGGTCAGGGTAAAGACGGCGGCACTCTCCGTAGATGGCGTGCAGTCCCGGGGGAAAGAGTGAGGCGAAGGCCGGAGGGGCAGTAGGGCCGGGGGCCGGGGGCGCGGAGGGGCCGGGGGCGCCGCTAGGCCGCAGCTCCGCCATCCCGGCGCGTAGAGCGCTAGGGGAACCCGGGAGGGCGGACGAAGGGAAGAGCACTGACGGGCCAGCAGGCGGACTCGGTGGGTGCGACTCCCCGAGGCAATGGGGGCTGCAGCGAGGTCCAGCTCCGCGCCTGCGCACAGTGCACCGTCCACCCCAGCCGTCGCCGCCGCGAAGTCTGCCAGAGTGTGCCTCGGGGCCGCGGGGAGACCAAGGGGGCGGGGCGCCGGCGCGCCCTGTCCCAGCACCCATTGGTTGGTGTCATTGTCAGTCACATGTGGAGAAGGCGTGACTTTATAGTAGGCCCCGCCTCCCTCTGCCTGCGTTGGGAGTGTCCCGAGGCTCTTAGCCTCCCCCTAGTGTTAGGAGGAACCCAGGTCCAAAGAGAGACGTTGAGGCATCTTTCTGAGGTGCTAGGGTCCCACGAAGGCACTGAGGAGTGCGCTGACAAAGGGCTTGTGACTGGTTTGTTGACAGGCTGCTAACAACGACTTAAACAGAAATTTGAGAGTGGATTGATTCAGCCGTCTGTGTGGCATTAGTTTTAATAGATTATAAATGGAATGTTTCCTACTGCTATTGACAGAACGGTCCCTGCAACTGGAAGGAAGGAAGAGTTAATAATCCAGAGAAAAATGCACCGGACTCGTTTCAACGCGTTGGCACAAAACCTCTCTTCACTTTGATTTTCCCACTTCTCAGTGTCGATTCTACTCTTTATGAAGATGAAGAGATACTAGAACAGTTCCTGACATCCTTAGACGAGTTTAATGATCACAAGGTCACCTAGGGGCCGGCGCTGTGGCGTGGCGGGTAAAACCACCTGCGGTGCTGGCATCCCATGTAGGCGTCGGTTCGGGTCCCGGCTGCTCCACTTCCAATCCATCTCTCTGCTGTGGCCTGGGAAAGCAGTAGAAGATGGCCCAAGTCCTTGGGCCCCTGCACCCACGTGAGAGACCTGGAAGAAGCTCCTGGCTCCTGGTTTCAGATCAGCGCAGCTCCAGCCTTTGCGGTCATCTGGGGAGTGAACCAGAGGATGGAAGACTCTCTCTCTCCCTCTCTCTCTCTCTCTCTCTCTCTGCCTCTCCTTCTCTGTGTAACTCTGCCTTTCAAATAAATAAATAAGTCTTAAAAAAAATCACCTAAACTAGTAGTTCCAAATGTTGGTCTTCAGACAATGATAGCCCATTAAAAAAATTTACGACAATGTACAGCTTTTTCCTCCCAGACCTAAATTTATACAATCTAAATTCTCATGCTTAATAATACATCCTGGCGCCGGCTTCCATATAGGTTAAGCCTCCGCCTGAGGCGCTGGCCTGTCATATGGGTGCCAGTTCATGTCCCGCGTGCTCCACTTCTGATCCAGTTCCCTGCTAAGGGCCTGGGAAAGCAGTGGAAAATGACCCAAGTGTCTGGGCCCCTGAATCCGCGAGGGAGGCTCAGGGGAAGCTCCTGGCTCCTGGCTTCGGATCGGCCCAGCCCTGACCACTGTAGCCATTTGGGGAGTGAACCAGTGAGTGAAAGATCTTTCTCTTTGTCTCTCTGTGTCTGTAACTCTCCCTCTCAAATACATTAAAAAAAAAAAAAAAGAATATATCCTCCCCTTGCACGTGTGTGTGTGTCAAAATTTCCTTTCTGTTAAGAGTGTGAGGTAGAGGTGCTAGGAGGTGTCTATTAATGTATTATAGACCCAAATAAAAACATGGGAATCTTATATTGTCCAAGAGAAGGGAAGGTGGGAGTGGTAGGTCTGATCTGTCAAATCCAAACATCCACGAATTACAGAACAATCCGAACTCAGTACAGACAAGTAACCAAAGAAGACTACATACTTCAGCGTGCATTGCGAGCCCCTTTAAAAGGACTACAGATCCAGGCATGCAACATAATCATCAACCTGTGACCCTCTCTAGATAAGCCAAGAAGACTACAAACCCCAGGGTACTGTGCGTCGGAAATGCGACGTCCAGTCGCTTACACCAAGCGAGGCTCCAGAGCAGGCGGGCTGTCACGGGTGAAAGGCATGTTGGGGATTGTAGTCTTTTTGAGGCACGGTGGAGCCGCTCCCTGGCCGCCCAGCGCCGGCGGCCAGACTGCGCATGCGTGTCAGTGGCGTTAGCAGCGGACCCGGCTGGCAGTTCCTTCCTCGGAAGGAGAGATTCCTCTGCCATGGAGTCCTACGATGTGATCGCCAATCAGCCCGTTGTGATCGACAATGTGAGTTGCCTCTTTCCTATTTATAAAGAGACTCGTGCTCTCCTCCCTGAAAGAATGGCTTTCCGGTTTTCAGCCTGGGTCGCCGGCTCTTTGTCACTGGCCCGGCCTGTCAGGCGGGTTCAGCTGCCGCCGCCTCCGTCCTCCCTCCCACCATAGTCTGCAGGCAGGGAGCCTGGCCAGCAACCATAGGATGGAGAACTTTGGGGCGGATAAAGGAAGAGCTGTAGTGCGAGCCGAGTCCTTGGGCCCTTGGTTCGAGGGGGCCTTAGCACTCTGAGAGCCTGGTGCCCGCCCTCTCTCCAGTGTCCGATTATTCTACTGGGTACTGTGGCTGTCCATCTTTGCCCGATAATCCCGCCTCTGGGCCTTGCCGGATGAGGGCAGCGCTCTGCGGTTATTGGCTCGCGCGCCTGCCGTTCTTCCAGTCCGCCATAGTGTTTCCCTTGTGGAAGGGGCGGTGCGGTGCACGAGGGCTGAGGGGATTGGCTTCCGGGACTCGGGTGGCGGGGCCGGGAAGTGAGGGTCCGCCTGTGGCTGCGGAAGGGCTAAGTTTCCTCTGGTGCCAGCCGATGGGACCGCTCGGTGGTCAGTTATCTGGGTGCGGTCCGAGAATCTGGTGCCCGAATCGGCTCTCGGATTTCAGTTCCTTCTGTGATTGTGAGTTGTAAAGTGCACAGCGATCGAGAAGAAAGGAGAGTGACAAAGCAAGCAGGGAGGCGCCCTCCTGTTCCGAACGCCTAGTTTGGGGGAACATGACTAAACATTTGCCAGACGCTTGGCGCTTCCGGGGCGCTTTTACACGTGTTGGAGTTGGAGCCTCACAAAAACTGGATGGAGGGTTAAGAAGGAATTTGATCTTCGTCTTCCTGATGAGAAAGCTGAAGCGCGAGGGGTAAAGTGAGCCCAAGGTCACACGGCGGAGGCGCCCTAAATCCGATGCTTTCTGTCTTTCCTTTTGCTGGCATCCCCACGCAAATGCATCCTCAGTGACAAGTGGAAAGAAATCTAAACACTGCGCCCATTTTTGGGAGGAAAGGAACAATTGTAAGACAAACTGCATTTCTGCCTGCCTTCAAAGATTTGGTCCCGCCCAGATTGGTTGATACCTTTCTGTGCCCCTTCTAGGTCCCTACACCGAGGCAGAACTACCTCTGTCTTAAGCTGTCAGATTCACTTTGTGGAGCCAGTCCTTGGGACTTTGGGCGTATTACAAGGCTCTTTCCTGCGCATCATCTCCTTTACAGTTTATGCAGCTAGATAGTTTATGCGGGAAAGTGGGACTTTGAAAGATTATTTAGGACTTGAGGAGCCAAGACTGAGATCTGGTTCCCTGTTCCTCATCTTTCCCATAAAAGGTGTTTTTGTTGTTGTTGTTGTTTTCTTATTTCTTTCAGAGGGCATAGCTTCTGCATTGAAAAGGGCAAGATTGCTCTCAATGAGACAATTAAAAATTTTTTTAAAGATGTACTTACTTATTTAAGAAGCGGAGAGAGGGAGAGACAGAGAGAGAGAGAGAGAGAGATCTTCCATCAGCTGGTTCACTCCCTAAATGGCTGTAACTGCCGGAGCTGGGCTGATCCGAAGCCAGGAGGTTCTCCTGGATCTCCCATGTGAATGCAGTGGCCCAAGGACTTGGGCCATCTTCTACTACTTTCCCAGGCCATTAGCAGGGAGCTGGATCAGAAGTGGAGCAGCTAACTGGCATGGGATGCCAGCACCGCAGGTGGATGCTTAACCTACTATGCCATAGCACCAATCCCGACAACTGATTTTTTAAAAAATATATATTTATTGTTATTTATTTGAAAGGAAGGGAGACAGAGAGAGAAAGAGAGATGCAAAAAGAGATATTCCTTCTGCTAGTTACCCTCCAAATGCCTGCAACAGCCAGAGATGGACCAGGCTGAAACCAGGAGCCCAGAAATCAATCTTGGTCTCCTGCCTCCATGGCAGGGACCCAAGGTCATGAGCCATCATGACTGCCTTTTGGGGTGTGCATTAGCAGGAAACTAGATGAGAACTGGAGGAGCCAGGACTCAAACCCAGGTACCCCAATAAGGGATGCAGGCATCTTTATCCCCGCAACAAATGCCCAACCCCTAGACAACTCATTTTTGAAAGGATTTTTTTTTCCCCTTCACTAGATTTAAATTTTTGTGGAAAGATAGTATTCCTTTTTTTTAATACCCTCTCTTTTACCCACTTCCCTCCAAATATAATACATAGAGCCTGACACCACTGTGTACCCAGTAAATCCTTTGTCAATGGATTGGTGGGAGAGTGACTAGATGTCTCTACTACAGGAACAAAAATGTTCCTAAGAAAGGATGCGCTTTCCTTAGTTGGTTATCAAAGAGGATTAAATAGGACTCCTTGGTGCTGATTTTCAGAGAATAGCACTCTATCTCTGTGTGCCTTCTCTGTACTCTATGTGCTTTCTCTGCCTTTTTCTTAGTTTGTGAAAAGAAAAATTATGTAGACGTGATCAGTTTCCCATTTTCCTCAGCAATGCAGGAGCTGCCTGTCCATCCCACCAGTTCTTTGCTTTTTCAACGGGTGGACAAAAGCTCCATCTCCAGCTGTTGTCTTGAACGTTGCTTAAGCTAATGCTTCTTAGTTTCTCCTTTCTCTTTTCTGATATAATAATCAGCTCACCTCATCTGCAGGTCCATATTCATGGATTCAACCAACCTTAGATGGAAAATATTGGGGGGGCGGGGAATTGCATCTAAACTGAATATGTGTACATTTTTCTTCTGGTCATTGTTCTCTAAACAATACAGCATAACAACTATTTATATGGCATTGAGTATCATAAGTAATCTAGAGATGATTTAAAGTCAGTGGTAGGGGAAGCATTGGCACAATTGTTGTGTTACCACGTGGGGTGCTCACATCCCATTTCAGGGGTCTGGTTCAAGTCCCAGCTATTCCACTTCCCATCCAACTGCTTGCTGTTACACGCTGTGGGAGGCAGCTGTTAATGGTTGAAGTACTTGAGTCCACCCAAATGGGAGACCCAGATGGAGTTCCAGGCTCTTGGCTTTGGTCTGGCCCAGCCCTGGCTGTTTCTGACAACTGGGGAATGATCCAGTAGATGGAAAATCTCTCTCTGTCTCTCTTGGCCTTCCAAATAAGCAAAGACAATAAATAAATAAAGACTAAGGTATACAGGAGTATTGTATGTAGGTTATATACTCAGTACTATGCCTTGAGCATTAAGGGTTTGGGTATCCCTTTCGTGGGGCACAGGGCAGGGGTATATTAGAACCAGTCCCCTATGGATACCAAGGGACAACTGTGTATTTGAAATACATTAAAGCAGTATTTTCATTTTTAAAATTTTTTAAATTGGGGAAACATTTCCTTTGTTACGCTGATAACTTTGCCAAAAGATGAAGTAGGAGAACTTTAAGTCATTTTCCTCTTAGGATTTGCTGAATACCTACCTCATTTTCAGATTTGGAGTCTCATATGGTTCTTGCCATTTGACATTTAGAAGCTTTTAAGATGAAATGTGGATGGGAAAAAAAAAAATCACTTGATGTAACAGCTCCATAGTTTAACATCTTGCTACAGTTTTATTTCTGGGCTAAGGAAAGGGTAATTAGAAGAAAGGAGGGGGCCGGCGCGCTCTGGCGCAGCAGGTTAACGCCCTGGCCTGAAGCGCCGGCATCCCAAATGGGTGCCAATTTGAGTCCTGGCTGCACCACTTCCGATCCAGCTCTCTGCTACAGCCTGGGAAAGTAGCAGAAGATGGCCCAAGTCCTTGGGCTCCACACCCACGTGGGAGACCCAGAAGAAGCTCCTGGCTCCTGGCTTCGTATTGGCCTAGCTCTGGCCATTGTGGCCATTTGGGGGGTGAACCAGCAAATGGAAGACCTCTTTCTCTGCCTCTGCCTCTCTGTAATTCTGCATTTTAAATAAAAATAAATAAATAAATAAACCAGAAAGAAAATAAAGTAAAGAAGGACAAAGAAAGCTGGGAAGAGAGGAGAGAAGTCCCATTGTTAGTTCAGAGCCTTTACAGGTCTTTATACAGTTGTGACCACTCTTTTTTTTTTTTTTTAAGACTTATTTGTTTATTTGCAAATCAGTTACAGAGAGAGAGGGTAAGACACACACACCCACAGAGATCTTCCATCCTCTGGTTTACTCCCCAAATGGCTGCAACACCCAGAGCTGGGCCAGGCCCAAGCCAGGAGCCAGAAGCTTAATCCAGGTCTCCCTTGTGGGTGCAGGGGCCCAAGCACTTGAGCATCTTCCACTGCTTTTCCCAGGCCCTCAGCAGGGAGCTGGATCGGAAGTGTGGTATCCTTACCTGCCATGCCACAACATAGGCCCCCAGTGACCACTCCTTTTATCATACTCTGGCACCAAACCAATTCATCAGAATTTGGTGAGGCAAATGGAGGGGCGTGAGCACATGCACGGGCGCGCGCACACAGACACACATTAATGACAACAATAAAGCAATTGGTATTTTTAAACAAAAAATATATATACACATATAATTGAATTATCCCAAGTATCCCAAGTTTACTGTGTTGAGCTAGCACTGTACAGAAGTTAACAGCCATACTGGTCTAGAAACATTAAACTTAATTTTTTTTTTCCATTTGTACAGGGGTAGTGCACTGTATTAAATATGTAAGGTCCTATCTAAATGGGTTTGATTATAGAACTAATAAAGTATTCTCTAGATAATGAAAAAAAATAAACTAAATATAAGTAATTCCTTCTCAAAGTCACATCACAGTCAATAATACAAGAGGAGGAAACTCACTGACCACATTTTGAGGACTACAACACTTTGATCAGAATAAGTGTTTATTCTGAAGCTCAAAGTTTTGCTAGAATCTTAAAGTTTTTGTTTTGTCCTATAATTGATCATCCTTCTTGTCAGTATTAACACTGTCCTTGTGGCTGTGTGGACCTGTATGCAGGAACAGTATCAGAGCATCAGAAGTTCACCAGTAAGCCAAGAGTTTGGCTGGTCTTTTTGTTTGTTTGTTTGCTGTTTTTGGTATAAGAGATGTTGTGATGCTTTAGCCCCTTTTCAAAAAAAAAAAAAAAAAAAAGATACTTTAAACAAACATCCAGAGAAGTACATAATACTCATGTAACATGTCTTACATGTTAACATCTAACCATGTTAATATTTTGCCATACTTGCTTCAGATTTTTTTTTTAGGAGATGAAACTTTACAGGTAACATTGAAACTTGCTGTACTCCTCCACAACCCCATCCTCCTGTTCAAGAAGCAGCCTTCGTTATAGAGCCGCTGTGCTCCATTCCATCTGTGATTTTATGAAAAGATGTACTGGGACTGTGGCATAGCAGGAAAGCTGCTGCCTGCAGCACCAGCACCAGATGGGTGCCAGTTTGAGTCCTGGCTGCTCCACTTCCAATTCAGCTCTCTGCTATGGCCTGGGAGAGCAGTAGAAGATGGGCCAAGTTCTTGGGCCCCTGCACCTGCATGGGAGACCAAGAAGAAACTCCTGGCTCCTGGCTTCAAATAGGCTCAGCTCTGGCCATTGTGGTCAGCTGGGGAGTGAACCAGCAGATGGAAGACCTCTTTCTCTATCTCTCTGCCTCTGCCCCTCTATAACTCTGCCTTTCAAATAAATAAATCCTTTTTTTAAAAAAAAGTATTTAAAATTTTCTGTGTATAATGTTTGTGTTTTGAAATTTTACTTAAGTGCTATCATCTTCCTTGACAGCTGTTTATATATATATACATATATATGCATATATATAGTTAAGATTTATTTATTTATTTGAAAGGCAGAGTGACAGAGAGGGAGGGGAAGGGAGGAAAGAGTAAGGAGTGAAGAAGGGAAGGGGAGAGAGGGCAAGAGGGAGAGAGATTCTATGTTACTGGTTCATTCTCCAAATGCCCACAACAGCTGGGGCCAGGTCAGACTGAAGCCAGGAGCCAGGAACTCCACCCAGGTCTCCCACATGGGCCCTCATCTGCTGCCTCCCAAGTGCATTAACAGGAAGCTGGATTGGAAGCATGGAGTAGCCAGGACTCAAACCAAACCCTCTCAAGCAGTGGCTTAACTGCTGTACCACACTGCCCAAACCAACAGCTGTTTTTATTATAACAAATTTCCAACATACAGAAGGAGAGGGACTAACATAATGAGCATCCACATAGTCCATCACCTAGCTGTAACAGTTATCAGCACTTGGCCAGTCTTTTCCATTACATTCTTGCCCACTTCCCTATCTCCTACACTCTTCTAAAATCATAATCCAAGGCAGGCATTTGGTGCAGCAAGGATACTGCATTCCATATCAAAGTGTCTCAACTCCCTTCCTGATACCTGCTTCCTGCTAGAGCAAACCCTGGTAGGCATCAGGCGATGACTCAAATATTTGGGTCCCTGCCACTCATGTAGGAGATGCATTCTGAGCTCCTGGCTCCTGGCTTCTGCCTGGCCCAGCCCTGGCTATTTTGGGCATTTAAGGAATAAACCCCCACCTATAGATCTCTGTCTTTGCCTTTCAAATAAATAATTAAAAAATCTTAAAAACCTAATCCATCTACCATTATCACACCTAATAAAGTTAATAATAATCTCTTAATATCAAATTTCTAGTCAGTGTTCATATTGCATTAACTGGTTTTTCAGTTGTACAGCTTAAGCAATTACCCATTCTTTGTTTGATGCAAAAGTTGAAAAGTAGATGCCTGATAAAGTTATCTGGTTTTCCATTATGTGTGTTTTGCAGTCCAAAGATGTGCTTCATGCTGAGTTGACTGCTCAGAGGATGAGAAAGAAACCAGATATCCTGTGGATAGAGAAACATCATTAGCCAGTTGCTGGGTGGGAATGCCTGAGCTAGAGAGCTCAAACTCCATTCCTTCAAAGGCCATGCAGGAATGAAAATACACTAAAAAGAAGAGGGACAGGATAGCCTGAAAGCCACTTCTTTCAGGGTGGGATGACTGGAAGGTGATGCACTGAGCGTGCCTGACAAAAGGCAACAATTTCTGCAGTTGTCTTTTTTTTTTTTTTTTGTAAGATTTATTTATTTATTTGAAAGGCAGATTTACAAAGAGAGAGAGAGAGAGACAGGGGTCTTCCATCCACTAGTTCACTCCCCAAATGGCCACAATGGCTACAGCCGATCTGAAGCCAGGAGCCAGAAGCTTCTGGGTCTCCCACGTGTGTGCAGGAGCCCAAGGCCCATCTTCTACTGCTTTCCCAGGCCATAGTAGAGAGCTGGATCAGAAGTGGATCAGCTGGGACTTGAACCAGCACCCATATGGAATGCTGGCACTGCAGGCGGGCTTTACCCACTACGCCACAGCACCAGCTCCACAGTTGTCTTCCTACAGGAGTGCAGGCTCTGGCTTGCCAGATTCTCTGATTTTTTTTAAGATAAATCAAATATTTAATTTCATGTGCAACCTCCAATTTTTAATTGTTGGCAGTTAACGTAAAAGTCCTTTGTGGTCTCCAAAGGCAGATTTATGATTATCTCCGGGGACAAGCCCAGAGGCGGGGGAATGAGGAATAACTACTAATGGGTACAGGGTTTCTTTTGGAGTAATGAAAAATTCTCAGATTCGATTGTGGTGCTGATTAAACAACTCTGTGGACAGACTAAAAACCATTGAATTATGTATCTTAAATGGGTACATTTTATGGTATGTGAATTTTAACTCAATAAAATTGTTTTTTAAAAAGTATGTTTTAGGCCAAACAAAATGTCTTTGGGCTAAAATGGGCTGCCATTTAGTAATCTGTGACTTGACTTGTAAAATGGAAGACAACCAGCCTCCTTCTCAGCTTGTCAAGAATAATCAGAAGTGCTTAAGATAATGTTTGCCTGGCCGGCGCCGCGGCTCACTAGGCTAATCCTCCACCTTGCAGCGCCAGCACACCGGGTTCTAGTCCCGGTCGGGGCGCCGGATTCTATCCCGGTTGCCCCTCTTCCAGGCCAGCTCTCTGCTGTGGCCAGGGAGTGCAGTGGAGGATGGCCCAAGTACTTGGGCCCTGCACCCCATGGGCGACCAGGATAAGTACCTGGCTCCTGCCATCGGATCAGCACGGTGCGCCAGCCACAGCATGCCGGCGGCGGCCATTGGAGGGTGAACCAACGGCAAAGGAAGACCTTTCTCTCTGTCTCTCTCACTGTTCACTCTGCCTGTCAAAAAAAAAAAAAAAAGAAAAAAGAAAAAAGAAAAAAGATAATGTTTGCCTAAACCATAGGCCTATAGCCAGTAGGTATTGGGAGAGCCTTGCTGAGGGAGTTGCCTTTTTTTTTTTTTCCCAGTATTCACAGAATGGTCAGTGGTGGCTGGCAGCTGATTTGAATCCTCCTAAATCAAATAATTTTATGATACCACTTTTTCAAGGAGCCTCTACAGGGCATTTGTTCACTTGAGTTTGCAAGGGTGAATAATAGACAGTAGTGGCTCATTTCCCAGGTTCACAGCTCCTAGCTGTAGATGTTGTTATAAAATGGACATGACCCCTGTCTGTATTCTTGTGATGTGGCTGGGACAGAACAGAAGTGGCTCAGCTGCCTCCCTTTCCCCACTGATTCTTCAGCCAGCTCCTGGCCTGGCTGGCCTGCCTGGGGTTGCAGGGACAAGTCGGATCTGGTTCCTCCTTGTGTATTATTCCCAACAATGCCTCAGACTCTCCTGCACGCCTCCGCCTGGGGCCTCTGGCATTCCCACTGCCCATTCAGGTTCCATAGTTTAGGTTTCATCTGCCAATCATATACACTTGATTTTAATTTTAGTTAACCAGCATCTGTGGAGTACCCAGCAAATACCAGATACTGCTGATATATAAATTTTCTGACTTCAAGGAACTTGGACTGAAAAGAGACAGAAGTTGAAACCATAAATTTTAATAGAAAGCAGAAAGAAAAGCATGCTGCCTCTTTTTTTTTTTTTTTTTTTTTTTTGACAGGCAGAGTTAGACAGTGAGAGAGACAGAGAGGAAGGTCTTCCTTTCTGTTGGTTCACTCCCCAAATGGCCGCTACGACTGGCGCACTGCGCCAATCCAAAGCCAGGAGCTTCTTCTGGTCTCCCATGCGGGTGCAGGGGCCCAAGCACTTGGGACATCCTCCACTGCCTTCCCAGGCCACAGCATAGAGCTGGACTGGAAGAGAAGCAATTGGGACAGAATCCAGCGCCCCAACCGGGACTAGAACCCAGGGTGCCGGCGCCACAGGCGGAGGATTAGCCAAGTGAGCCGCGGCGCCGGCCAGCGTGCTGGCTCTTAGTACAGGTAATGGTGATTTGCTTTGAGATAACGGAAGAGGATAATTCTAGCTGGGGTCAGTTTTTCAGGAAGAAAGCAGTCATGCTTGGTGATATCTGAGTTGGGCCTGTTCTATTTTTGCTGGGAAGGACAGAGAGGAAAAGATGGATCTGGTATCTTCACTTGCCCTGTGACTTAGAATCTAACCCTTTTGCTGTAAACTTAAAAGAGGCGGGTGTGTGACCTAGCAGGTAAGCACATCAGCTCCCACATCCCACTTCCAAGTCTTAGCTCCTAACAACAGTTTCCTGCTAATGCAGACCTGAGAGGCAGCAGTGATGGCTCAAGGACTGGGTTCCTGACACCCTCATGTGAAAACTGGATTGAGGTCCTGGCTCCAAGCTTCAGCTGGCCCAGTCATAACTAGTGCAAGCATTTGAGGAGTGAACCAATGAATGAGAGTTCTATCTGCTTCTCAAATAAATTTTGAAAAAAAAAAAAAAAAAAAAGTAAGAGTATCAAATATCCAGGAAAACCCTTGTCTTAAAAATCAGGGCTGGCACTGTAGCATAGCTGGCATCCCATATGGGCACTGGTTCAAGTCCTGGCTGCTCCACTTCCAATCCTGCTCTCTACTGTGGCCTGGGAAAGGCGTAGAAGATGGCTCAAGTCCTTGGGCCCCTGCACCTGCGTGGGAGACCCAAAAGAAGCTCCTGGCTCCTGGCTTCAGATTGGCACAGCTCCAGCCATTGCGGCCATCTGGGGAGTGAACCAGCAGATGGAAGACCTCTCTCTCTGCCTCTCCTCTCTCTGTGTAACTCTTTCAAATAAATTAATTTTTTAAAATTTATTATTTGACAGATAGAGTTAGACAGTGAGAGAGAGAGACAGAGAGAAAGAGCTTCCTTTCGTCGGTTCACAAATGGCCGCTATAGCAGGAACTACGCCGATCTGAAGCCAGGAGCCAGGTGCTTCCTCCTGGTCTCCCATGCGAGTGCAGGGGCCCAAGGACCTGGGCCATCCTCCACTGGCTTCCCGGGCCACAGGAGAGAGCTGGACTGGAAGAGGAGCAACCGGGACTAGAACCTAGCACCCATATGGGATGCCGGCGCCACAGGTGGAAGATTAACCAAGTGAGCCCTGGCGCCAGCCCAATTAATTTATTAAAAAAAAAAAAAATCCAGAGTCGAAAGAACAGGTCTCATCTTTACCGCTCTAGTTTTCACCCTCTGCTGAGAGATACAATTGTCTGCCAGCATTACCACACCCAGGTGAAGGCGGCGAGCAGTCCTGTGCCGCTGGAGCTAAGAAGTTGCAGTTCTCTTACGCCATGCTGTTCTCTTCCATCCATGCTGTCTCAGAGTCCTTGCGTTTGCAGTGGAATATTTCCCCTCCCTCAGCTCAGTTTACAGCTGCACCTTTTCCAGGCTCCTTGCTGTGCTGCCCAGGCCGATGAGTTTGCACATTGTCTCATGTTTTCTTTCTCTTCTGTTGGCAGAGGTTCCTGCTCCCTGAGGGAACTGGCCGCTCTCCCCACAGAGTGCTTTCCCTGTCCATATTCAGTTCTCACTTCCACCCATGCCGTCCCCAACTCTGTCTTGCCAGAGCCAGGCATCAAGACAACCAATCTCACTCCCCCTTCCTCTGTAGGACAGGAGTCAGAATCAGGGAGGGAACCAAAGGTGTTGCTGGGAAGCCTTTGGGGCAAAGCTTATCTTGGCTACTTAGTACCTGCAGGTGTGTGCACTGCCTGGGTGGGCCCCAAGAGATGGGGTCAGCAGACAGCAGGGAAAGGCTTGCCCCAGTTACACATTCAGCTGCAGCCATGACTGGGTGGATGGGCAGGGGTAACAGTGTGGTGGCTGAAGAGTTAAGAAGGAGAACAGGGTCTGTCCATCTACAAGCAGTATCAAGCCTTGGTGTCTGTATGTAGAGTCAATATTTACAGTGCTGGGCCCCGGGTGGTACCAGAGATGCAGGTGGGAGGGCTCGGATTCTTTTATGGACACTACACCCGGCAGACCAGATATTGAAGCAGCAGGACTGTGGTCTCTCCTATTCTGACAAGGCTTTAGGCCTTCCCCACTCTTTACCAACAGTAGACCAAGAAATAAAAACATAGTCAAAGAACCAAACAATAAAACCCCTACTCAGCATAGTGTTCTGTCCCTGCCATAAGAACCAGACAGCCTGTGTTCCAACAGAGTCAGCTGCAAATGTGACTACGCAAGGTGGCATCTGTCATGGAGGTCCCCAAGGCAGCCAGGGTTCAGGCCTGAGCTGGGAGGGAAGGTCACAGGCATTCCATGGTGGTTCACCAGAAGGAATCACGTGCTTTCCCACCTCGATCAGATTCCTGATCTTGGTTGTTTAGTTGCTTCCACATTCTTTCCTCTTCTCACCCCAGATTTTCTGTGTTTTTCTACCTTTTATTAATAATATTAGGACTCTTTAAAAGATGTTATCAGTGAAAGAGAAAGAGTTCCCATCCTCTGTTTCCCTCCACAGATACCTGCAGTGCCGGCCAGTGCCAGGAGACAGGGAAGCAATCCAGGTCTCCTGTATGAGTGGCAGGAATTCAACTGAGCTGTTACCACTGCCTTCCAGGGTGCACATTAGCACAATGCTGGATTTAGCAGCCAGGGCTGGGAGTCAGACCCAGGCACTCTGTGGGATGTGGGAGTCTTAGTTGCTAGGCCAAACACCTATCTGTAGTATTATTTTTCATTCTCAAAGTAAAACGTGTTTGATGTAAAACAAAGACTACAGAAAAAAACAATATATTGAATAAACAGTGAAAAATCCGGCCGGCGCCGCGGCTCACTAGGCTAATCCTCCGCCTAGCGGCGCCGGCACACCGGGTTCTAGTCCCAGTCGGGGCGCCGGATTCTGTCCCGGTTGCCCCTCTTCCAGGCCAGCCCTCTGCTGTGGCCAGGGAGTGCAGTGGAGGATGGCCCAGGTGCTTGGGCCCTGCACCCCATGGGAGACCAGGAAAAGCACCTGGCTCCTGGCTTCTGCCATTGGATCAGCGCGGTGCACCGGCCGCAGCGCGCCGGCCACGGTGGCCATTGGAGGGTGAACCAACGGCAAAAGGAAGACCTTTCTCTCTGTCTCTCTCTCTCACTGTCCACTCTGCCTGAAAAAAAAAAAAAAAAAAAAAACAGTGAAAAATCCTCCTCATTGCCATCTCCACTCCCACTTTCCTCTCTTTGGTGTGAAATCTCCTTTTCCTAGGCCCATCAATTTTATATATTCTATTCAAATATAAGGTCTCTTTTTCTAAATAAAAGTGGAACCCTATAATGTATATCTCCTCTTGTGTGTGTGCCAGTTCTGACTTCGGTTTGTCTCTCCTCTCTCTCCAGGGATCCGGTGTGATTAAAGCTGGTTTTGCTGGTGATCAGATCCCCAAATACTGCTTTCCAAACTAGTAAGTCAGATTTGGGGCAGTTTGTCAGCTTTTTTATGAGGCTGGGCCTCTCTTTTTAGGAAGAGGAATTCTCATTCAGGTCAGCCTTGAGTACTCAAAACAATAGGAAGCAAGGGGCAGCTGCTGGGTTTGGAGTGAGCGAAGGAAACAGTTGTCTACATGGGACAATATGAGAGTCACGGGGAAGAGGCCTCTCTTTTAAAATCTCATTTTTATCTGGTGCCAAATTTTTTTCTTTTGTCACTGGTGACTCATTGCTCTGGATGAGTGCCTCTTCGTGGCATCCTCTGTTTAAGTCTGTCATCCGGGATGGGTTTTAACAGTAACCCATACCTACCACTTGAGAATGAGTTTTCAGAAGCAGAGAAATTGCAGTCAGGAGAGGGCATGGAGGCTAGAAAAGAGGCTCAAACGGGGAGGAAAAGAAGGTCTCTCTCTCTGAAGCTGGATCATCCCAGGGATTTAGGGATTGAATCCTCTAAAGTTTGTGTAAATAATTTGTAAACAGGGGCTGGCACTGTAGCATAGAGGGTTAAGCTTCTGCCTGCAGTGCTGGCATCTCATATGGGCCAGTTCTAGTCCCGGCTGCTCCACTTCTGACCCAGCTCCCTGCTGGTGTTCCTGGGAAAGCAGCAGAGGATGGCTCAAGTGCTTGGGTCCCTGCACCCAAGTGGAAGACCTGGAGGAGGCTTTTGGCTCCTGGCTTCAGCCTGGCCCAGCTCTGGCCATTGAGGCCATTTGGGGAGTAAATCAGAGGATGAAAGATCAAACTTTCTCCATCTCTCTCTTTGTATCTCTACCTTTCAAATAAATGGAGAAATCTATAAAAGAATGTAAAATAATATGAAATGATGTATAGATAAGACAGTAGGTGTTCATTGTAGAAATTGTGAAAATACGGAAAAGTGTGAAGAGGAAAATCCAGCCTCACAGATGATCACTGTAGCATGAGCATGTCCGTGCCTCTTACATCTGCCATACGTTCTGTCGTGAAATGAAAACTAACTGTCCTCCCTGCTGTCTTTTCCAGTGTGGGCAGACCCAAGCACGTTCGGGTCATGGCAGGAGCCCTGGAAGGCGACATTTTCATTGGCCCCAAAGCTGAGGTAATTCCCATCTGACAAAGAAGCCTCAGGCACGCAAGCAACCTTCAGGGCTCAGCATGTGGGGAGTGTCCCAGGAGCTGGACACAGCATGAGTAAAAGGAGCAGTTTTCCCTGAAAATCTTCCTTTTGGTCCTCTCATCCTGAATCTAGCCAGATTACTTCTCCCAGGAGCAGCTTCTGGCCTTGGAGAAGGAATATCTGGGACCCTGATCTGGGGAACACTTGAGAGCAGTCTAGAAAATAAGTCTTGCCTTTCTTATGTGTCTGGCACTGCCTTGCCAGTCATCAAATTGCCTGGCTTAGTTTTGTTGGTGTTGTGTTTTTGGCAAAGTGATTTGGAGGGGAGATGCTGGCTGGCATACCCTAGGGATGAGTTAATTAGTACAGTTCTGGCAGAGCCTCAGGCAGGTCTAGTAAGCAGAACAACAAAATCATTGTTGCCCACTTCGGCGTCAAGTGCTGAGGCCCAGAGATGGGAACCAG
This sequence comes from Oryctolagus cuniculus, assembly GCF_051225735.1. NCBI lineage: Eukaryota > Metazoa > Chordata > Mammalia > Lagomorpha > Leporidae > Oryctolagus > Oryctolagus cuniculus. The sequence goes on from NC_142881.1 coordinate 27,359,571, forward strand.
GAGATTGTGTCCTGGAACCAGGCAATGAAGAAGGTGCCTCCTGTCACTTGTCCTGGGAGTGCCTGAAGGCCCGCAGAAATGCAGGCACCCTTTCCTTGGCTTGGCACCAAGGGCCGTTTGCAGCACGGAGTCCGGAGACACAGAGAGCAGGGGCCCACCCTTAGCTTGGGGTCAAGACTGCAGGGGTCGAGGAGAGTTCAAGAAGCTGAGGCTGTTCTATAAGCAAGTCGGCCTGTGCAGCATGGTGTGGGGAGAGCAGGGTCCCAGGGACAGCGCAACTGCAAGTCCTGCCCACTGTCCCCAGGAGCACCGAGGGCTGCTCTCGATCCGCTACCCCATGGAGCACGGCATTGTCAAGGACTGGAACGACATGGAGCGCATCTGGCAATATGTCTACTCTAAGGACCAGCTGCAGACTTTCTCAGAGGAGGTAAGGGGTCTGTGTGCAGGGTACTCCCTGGGTGAGGAGAAGCAGACCTCCTCCCCCAGAGAGGATGAGGATGAGAGTGATGCTGCCCTGGGTGTTGGCGTCTTACTGTGTGCCAGGCCCCAGGGCGTGTGCTTCTCAGACATGATCTAACTGAATCTCCACATTAGTCCTAAGAGTAGCATTAGCTCCGTTTTACAAACAAGGGAGCAGACATTCAGGAAAGCCACATAGCAATATATTTCTACGATCACCTTGTGAGTAAAGTGACAGAGCTGGGATTCAAACCCACATGTTTCAGAATTGAGCACCTCATTTCAGAAGTGTAACTGATACATGAGGTATATCAATTTCCAGTGGAGAGATATTTTCAGTTTTTTTTAAAGCATAATCAACATTGAAGTTTATTTTTAAGTTATTGTTTATTTATTTGAAAGGCAGAGAGGGGGAGGCAGACAGAAATCTCCCATCTGTTGGTTCAATCCCCAAATGCCCATAACTGCTAGGGCTGGGCCAGGCCAAAGCTAGAAGCCAAGAACTCAAATCAGGTCTCCCACAAGTGTGGCAGGGACCCAAGTTTTGAGCCATCACCTGCTGCCTCCCGGGGTGCATGTTAGTGGGAAGGTGGAGTCAGGACTGAAGCCAAGACTAGAGCCCAGACACTCTAATACGGAATGGGGACGTCACACGTGATGTCTTCCACCAAACACCTGCCCCCAGTATTGACATTTAATCTATTTTGATTAAGTCGTAAGCTATTTTATTATAATCCAGACTGTAGAATGTAACAAAATCTTCTTGAGACCTGGATTCACACAACAGATACAAAGGCATCTAGAAGAATCTTGGAGGACAAGGAAGGGAGTAAGGGGGTGGAGAGACAGGATAGAATGAGACTTTACAGGGGCACTTGAGCAGGGCTAGGTGACAGGCCCCTCTTGCCTCTTTTTGGAGGGAGACTGACAGAGGTCCCCCTGCCCTCAGACCAGCAAGGCTGAGGCTTCTTCCCCAGTACCAATGAGGGTGGAAATCTGGCCTCCCCCTAACTGCGTCCTGGGCTCCTTCCATAGCATCCTGTGCTCCTGACTGAGGCGCCGCTAAACCCTCGGAAAAATCGGGAGCGAGCTGCTGAAGTTTTCTTCGAGACCTTCAACGTGCCAGCTCTTTTCATCTCTATGCAAGCTGTGCTCAGCCTGTGAGTAGCAGCCTGGCCTGACCTCTTGCAGGGAAAAAAACAGTCCTTCGGTACAAGCGAGGCTGCCTCCCCTTTGGGCTGGGCCCTCTCTGCAGCCCCGGGAGGGTGAAAAGTTGTTGGAAAGGGAGAGACATGGCCGCTGACACTAACACCAGTTTTCTCATTTGAAGCCAAAAAGGAGACGTAGCTGGTATTGAGACTGTGGCCCAGTCCTGTCAGTGGGGTTGGCACCTGAAGCTCCCCTCCAGGCCTGCTGAGAAGGCCCTTGTAATATGTTCAAATGTTTATTTGGTGCCTACTGTATGCCGGGTGCTCTGCCAGGCTGGTGACAAAGTCAGAACCCAAACCCCAGCCCGGGCCCAGTGCTCACGCCCTGTCACTCCAGTCCTGCTGCCCCACCGCCTTGCTGCAGGCTTAGGTCAACTGCAAGATCATCCGCTGACAGCCTACACATGGGATCTGCTTGACCCCATTCCCACACTGGGAGCCAGCATTTCTAAATTGGGAAGTTTCTTACCAAAATCCAAACTTGTGGCTTCTCTGATAAAACGAGAGGATCTGGTACTGCTGGACCTGCATTCCTACAGGGCACAAGTCAGCAGGAGCAGATAGCAGCGCCATTTAGAAAGGCTGGCACGCTCCTTTCCCCGCAGTCTGCTCACTGTCTGTTGTCCTCCCAACCCCGAGGCCAAGTGTGACGCTAGTTTCCCCCCATACATCACAGAACTGTACACCAGTACCCTTATCTTTACCAAAAGTGAGAAAACCAAAGAGGGGCCGAAAAGGCCATGTAGAGAAAAAGTGGTTTTTGTAGATGAAAATCAGTAATCTTCCTTTACTCATTTACTTTTCCCACCTGGCTCCTGTATGCATTTGAGGTTTTCCCTCTTGTAGGGAGAGTTAAAACGGCCCTGGGGGCTGAGTTCCAGAAGCAGTGGAAGACCAGGCCATCTCCACACAGGGAGGCTTGCTCTTCTGGGTGTCTGGAAGGGAGCGTGTAGAAGCCCAGCTCCTTTCATGCGGGTATCTGGAGGCCTCCTTGGTACTGGGTCCATTCGAAGGCCCCTGGAGAAAGGCCCCAAAAGAAGTGAGTTTCTTCCAAGAGTGAGGAGCCAGGGGTCACTGATGCTTTTTATGCTCTGCTTCAGTTACGCCACTGGCAGGACCACAGGCGTGGTGCTGGACTCTGGGGATGGTGTCACCCACGCTGTGCCCATTTACGAGGGCTTCGCCATGCCGCACTCTATCATGCGCATCGACATCGCTGGCCGAGACGTCTCTCGCTTCCTTCGCCTCTACCTGCGTAAGGAGGGCTACGATTTCCACTCATCCTCCGAGTTTGAGATCGTAAAGGCCATCAAAGAAGTGAGTGCTGCCCCATGGGCCTAGGGATGGGGTGGGGAATGATGACCTGCACTGAAGAGCGATTCCTGGCCATGGGGACTGTTCAGGTCCCACCCAGCCAGGCCTCCCGGCCACTGTGTGATCCCAGCCCACTCTGGCTGATGGAGCCAGCTTCCCGAAGCACTGCCATCTTGTGGAAGGAACGGGAGCTGCTTCCATTTCCTCAACTGAATAATGGGTACAGAGGAGCTCATGACTTTTTCAAGATTTTATGTATTTATTAGAGAAGAGAGGCAAAGTTAGAGAGAGAGAGAGAGAGAGAGAGAGAGAGAGTGAGTGGTCTTCCATCTGCTGGTTCACTCTGCAAATGGCTGCAACAGCTGGGCTTGGCTAATCCAAAGCCAGGAGCCGGGAGCTGGGAGCTTCTGTTTTTTCTAGGTCTCCCACATGGGCACAGGGGCCCAAGTACTTGGGCCATCCTCCACTGCTTTCCCAGGCCATAACAGAGAGCTGGATCAGAAGAGGAGCAGCCAGGACATGAACCAGCACCCATATGGGTACCGCAGGCGGAAGTTTAGCCTACTACACCACAACACTGGCACCTCATGATGTTTTTTTACTTTAGGTCCAAATTAAGTTGCATAGGTTCTTCTACATCTTTGAAGAGGTCATACTTCATTTTAAGTAATTGAACTGTCATGCCACCTGTCACTGTAGGGAAACCCCTGCGCTGGGTCAGGAGGACCTAGAACTGTGTGAAAGGTAGGAGAAAGATGTCATCTAGACCTGTGCTAAAATTGTGCGTGGTCTCAGACCCTCAGTATAGACAACCAAGCATCCAAGCTTGCCCACCAGGAAGGTGGAGCAGTACAAACACGTAGCCTAGATGCCATCCCGCGGAGGCTGACAGAGACTCCCCTGCTTCTGCTTCTGGGTAGCAGCTCTTCCAACTTTGAGGGCAGTCACTGTCGGGGGTTGGTGTCTGCAGCACGTGGCTCCCCCGGGACTGTGGGTGTGTGCTACGTGTTCTGCCAGCTGACAGTAATGCTTGTTCTGCAGAGGGCTTGCTACCTGTCCATAAACCCCCAGAAGGATGAGACACTGGAGACAGAGAAGGCTCAGTACTACCTGCCTGATGGCAGCACCATTGAGGTAGGTGGCTGGACCCCTCCCCTTCAACCCCTCAGGTCCACAAAAACTCTGGGCCCAGACAACAGGCCTGGAGGGGCTATGGTCCAGTCCACCGGTCCTTTGCCCTCTGCCTAGAGCCACATGAGCAACGTGAGCAGCCCTGATCCTGCAGAGCAGAAGGCAGGGCCTGTGCTCCCTCCCATGTAGGGGGCGGGGGCTCAAGCAGGATCACGCTAGGTCTTGGGATTGTACGTGGATGGCTGATGCCATCCTGACCACTCCTGGGCACAGTGCAGGCTGAGCTGCTGCTTCCTGGATCTCCCATTGCAAGAAGTTTCCATGATTAAATAAATGAGTGAATCCGCACAGTAATGTTAACGATCTCTTAGCTGGAAAGTGCCAGAGCTAGAATTAAACATAGGCACGTCCCCTCTTTGTTCCCCAGAGCCTTATCTCTGTCCCTTGGGCCCCTAACGTGAGTGTAGGAGTGTCATGAGGCAGGCCTTCGGAGCCACCTGGTTACCGAGAGATGGGCAGAGGCGCTGCTTCGATTCCCACCCCTAAAGGGACTTTGGCCCCAACCCCACCCTTTGAAGCTGGCCCTCCACCCTGCAGATTGGTCCTTCTCGATTCCGGGCCCCTGAGCTGCTGTTCAGGCCAGACTTGATTGGCGAAGAGAGCGAGGGAATCCACGAGGTCCTGGTGTTTGCCATCCAGAAGTCTGACATGGACCTGCGGCGCACGCTGTTCTCCAACATTGTCCTCTCGGGGGGCTCCACCCTGTTCAAAGGTTGGTCTTTGCTCATAGGGCCTTTCCCCTGGAAGCTTCCAGAGCCTGCTGGGCCCAGAAAGCCAAAGAATTGACTTGAGATTCTACTTTTCTGCCCATTCAGGTTTTGGTGACAGACTACTGAGTGAGGTGAAGAAGCTGGCTCCAAAAGATGTGAAGATCAGGGTAGGAGCATGGCGGGCCCCGGCAGGGTAGCCCTGGGCCCCACGTGCTCTGGCCTTCCTCTGGTTCTGCCCGAGTTGTTGGGCAGCCAGCACTCTACAGGCAGTAGCAGGTGGCTCCCAGCCTACACCTGGACCCTCAGGCTTAGGCTGGCCAGAGGAGGGCTTACACAGTCCCCCTCTTCACTCAAAAGGAGGGTAATTTTAATACCCAGATGTTGTGGGGCCTGGCGCTGAGGGCCCCATCAGTCTTTTCGGGACAGTGTAAAGTGGACAGCGGTTCAGTTTTATTGCTGCTGCGCTCTGGCTCCCGTGTGGTGCAGTCTGGCATCTTGGTGCAGAAGGGACCCTGCAGGAAGGAGTGTGGTTCCTGTGTGGAGTCTCCGCCCCCTCATAGCCCCAGCTTCCCCAGGTGAAGGTCGGGCCAGCCACAGTTGCCTCCACAGAGGCCACGGGGTCCAGCAGGGAGAGAACTTGAAGCCTGTCGCATGGACTGCCTTGGGTGGTGAGGTGTGCCTCCGAGGGAAAGCGGGGGCAGGGTGGACGACTCACATCCACCTCTTCCCCCACCTTTGCAGATATCTGCACCTCAGGAGAGGCTGTACTCCACATGGATTGGGTGAGTAGCCCTTTTGGGAAGCAGTGGCATGCAGCAGGCAAAGGTGCAGGTTACCCGTCAGCATCCCATTCCTTTCAAGAAAAGCCTCAGCTGCTGTGGCCCCAGGGGGATGGCTGGCCCTCTATCTCACTGTTGCTTTGGATTCCCTCCACCGCAGGGGCTCCATCCTTGCCTCCCTGGACACCTTTAAGAAGATGTGGGTCTCTAAGAAGGAGTATGAGGAAGACGGTGCGCGGTCCATCCACAGGAAGACCTTCTAATATTGAGACAGCGTCTTCACCTCTCTGACGTTAACTCCACTTTAAAACTTGCTTTCTTGAGTCGGAGTGTTTGCGAGGAACTGCGTGTGTGTGTGTGTGTGTATGTGTGTGTGCGCGCATGGGTGGGTCGAGTGTGTGTGCAACACGAGTGCCGTGTGGCCCAGGGCTGCCCGGGCCCAGAAAGGACGATGAACTACCCACGATGGCGACGGTCTGAGGCCTGGGCTTTACCACTGAGGGGCCCCGACAGGGAAGAGCACTGGCAAAGGCCCCACCCTTCCTCAGCGGAGCCTTCGTCCTACTCCGTGGGACTACGGTTACCACCCCGGGGAGACCTTGCTGCTGCTGGCCTGGCTCCACCTCACTCCTGCCCCCAGGGTCCCTAAGGCCCTCCCCTTGTTCATCATTCTGCCATCAGTGCCCTCTGCTGGTGACTGAGGGCGGGGCTGGGCTTGAGTTCTGTCTGGTTCTGTTGCAGTTTGGTTTCAGAAGTCTGGAAAAGTACTCCTGGAGCAGTCACAGGGACGCGGGCGCCAGGGGAGAGCACGATGCCCTCACCTGGTCCCCCTGGGAACCGGGACCACATTGGGCATTCGAGGGCAGGAGCAGAGCTGCTTCTGATTGGTTGCAGAGTTAATGCTCCAAGCCACAGGCCCCATCCAGGGGGTCTTCAGAGGGTTTAAGGAGCCCGTTGGCTCCAGGTCCTGTTATTTGTTTTTCATCCATCCTTGTCTCAATGCCATCTTCAGTTTTATTTATTGAAGTGTTTGTTCAGTAAGGGGACTGGAGGGGGGTGCTCACTGCCTCCTGCCCACCAGTTACCCTGCTCACACTGATGTTTACAGCACCTAAGCCTAGCGTAGTACCTAGGGCCCCACCACTCCCTGGTGACGGCAAACCGGCAGTGTCCATAGGCCTCAGGACCAAGGCACTCCCATCAGCCTCTGTGTTTCTCCTTCTCCCACTTGCTCGCTGCCCTGGAATCAACAGGTTGGTTACTTGGAGGAGTTTCTGAAATCAGAGATAGAATCAGTCTTTGGCAGAAGCTCCTGGCAAAGGAGGGGGATTAGCGATCCCATCTGCTTAGGACTAGAGAAAGCTGCAATTAATCAAGTGGCCTTTTGCCACCCTGGCTGAGCAGGGGACAAGGTTATGGAGATGGGCAAGCCCCCTCTGGGCTGATCTGTGCCATTCTTGACTTTTGGACGTGTTCGGTTAGGGAGGGAGGGGCCGGACCAGAGTGCTGAGAGCTGATGGGCTCAGGCCTGGCTCCTAGCAGCGGTCTGCAGGTGATGCAATGCTGAGGTTAGCCTATCCTCGCCGGCACCCTCGCCTGTGACACCGAGAGTCCCCAGTTCGTTTCCAGGCAGTATTCTCCCCCACGCCGTCCTATGACCAAAGGCCCCTGCCAGATGTGGGCTGCAGCAGCAGGTGTGTGTGAAAGCGATGTGGCGACCGCAGACTGCAGTGCGCTTACCCAGCTCACCTCCCTTCCCTTAGCCCAAGCCCGTCCCTCGCACAGCCTCGCACAAACCACGTTGCCTGGTGGGGCCCAGTGTACTTCAATAAAGTCGTTCCAATAGACTCATCAACTGAGCCTCTGCGTGGCCAGTGCTGGCTGGGAAGAGGGAGGAGTGCAGTTGCTGCATCCGAGACAGTGACCCCACTTGGGCCCCTGCAGCAGGCATTGTGGCACAGGCATCACTGGCAGGCAGCAGCCTCGAGTGCCAGCCTGACAGGCGGATGCAGAGAAAATGGCATTTACACAGAAGTTCGGGTTCAGGACCTGAGGGTCCTACCCCTGCACGGACAGGGACCCCTGCCCATGCGTGACCTTGACACTGGATGAATGATGGGACATCCCTCAATCAGAATTCTTAAAACTTGTAAAATGCTTAGGAGCTGATTAGAATTATTAGACATTCTGGTTAATCATTTGAAACTCCATACTTGAGAGGAAAATTGCCCAGTGCCTGGCAACTATTAACCCATTTAATCTTCCCAGTAACCTCCACCAAATGTTCTCATTGCCAATTTTACAGATGAAGAGGTGGAGCCATGAAAAGACCAAGCAATATCTCAAAAGGCTCCCCTCTTTATTAGCTATGGTGTTAATCCAGGCAACACAGCCTTAGGAGCTACACTTTTTAAAGTGTGTTGCTATATTTTTATTTGAAAGGCAGAATAAGAGAGAGATTCCATCTACTAGTTCACTCTCCAAATGCCCCCAATAGCCAGGGGTAGGTCAGGCCATAGCTAAGTGCCAGGTACTCCATCTCAGTCTCACATGGATAGCAGGGACTCAAACACTTGAGCCATCCTCTGCTACTTCTCAAGATGCATATTAGTTGGCCAGCGCCACGGCTCATTAGGCTAATCCTCCACCTTGCAGCGCCGGCACACTGGGTTCTAGTCCCGGTCGGGGCGCCGGATTCTGTCCCAGTTGCCCCTCTTCCAGGTCAGCTTTCTGCTGTGGCTAGGGAAGGCAGTGGAGGATGGCCCAAGTGCTTGGGCCCTGCACCCCATGGGAGACCAGGAGAAGTACCTGGCTCCTGCCATCGGATCAGCGCGGTGCGCCGGCCGCGGCGGCCATTGGAGTGTGAACCAACGGCAAAGGAAGACCTTTCTCTCTGTCTCTCTCTCGCTGTCCACTCTGCCTGTCAAAGAAAAAAAAAAAAAAAAGATGCATATTAGCAGGAAGCCAGGTCAGAGCAGCAGCAGGACTCAATCCCAGGTACTCGGAAATGGGATGCCAGCATCCTAAGTGGCACCAAAACCCACCGTGCCAAAAATAACTGCCCCTAGAACCTACATTTTTAACCACTATACAGACCCTAAAAAACCAAAGGCCTAAGGGTGGGCATTTTGCCTAGCAGGTCACACATCAGAGTGCCCAGGTTTGATTCCCAGCTCCGGCCTTCTGCCACTGCAGACCCTGGGAGACAGCAGTGCTGGCTGAGGTGCTGTCAGTGGGTACCTGCAACCCACATGTGAGACCTGGATTGTGATCCTGGCTCCCGGCTCCAACCCCAGCCACTGCAGGCAACTGGGAAGTGAGCCAGGAGATGAGAACTCTTATCCGGCTCACTCTGCATCTCAAAAAAAAAAAAAAAAAAAAAAAAAAAAAAAAAAAAAAAGCCGTCAGCCTAGAGCGATGATTTCCAAATAGGGCAATTTCACCCCCCAAAGACACAACTGGCAGTGTCTAGAGACATGCTTGGTTGTCACAACTGTGAAGGGGAGGCCACCACTATGCATGCACAACTGAATTCTCTGGCCCCAAATGTCTCAGGCAATGGTTTTCAATGCCAGCTGTGTGGTAAAATCACCTAGAGATTTTCAAAATCCCAATGAGCAGGTCATACCCCAGGCTCAGGAAGTCAGAGTTTCGGGGACTCGAACTCAAACACTGACACTTTTTGTGCCTGACAACCTCTCGCCTGCCTCCCATGACCAGCAGGGCTGCGTGGGGCACGCACCAGGGCCTGGAAGTCATTTTGCTTCCCAGTGCCCAAGCAGCTAGCAGTCTGCATCTTTCTCCCTGGCTCCCCCAGGCACTGAAGCAGGGGACCCTCCACCAACTCTTATTTAGAAAAATGCTCTCAGAGTGCTTTCCTGTTCAGGCCACCACACAGACACACCTTAGAAATGACTGGCTTTAATCGGCTGTCATGAGATGCGGCTCTTCAGAGACCTGCTGGGGGTGAGAGCCCTGTAGCAGAGAACATGCCACTTCCAGCACAGCTGAAGCAAAGAACCCTCGGAGAAATCACCAGAAGAATGGCAGGAGGGCGAGGGTGAGACGCACAGTCCGCTTTCCCTGACTAGGCAAATGGAGCAGCTGCAGAACCAAAAGTGGTTCCTGAGCCCACGAGGACAGCCAGCCCCACCCAGGCGGTGGGACAGGGCCCTAGGCCCCACAGTTACCCTGTGTGTGCCACCCAGCAGCCCCGTCCTCTGAGCCCTCATCTTTCTGCCCCCCAAGAGAAGCAGGCCCCTGAGCATATAGGGCCCAGCCCTTGCCCAGGCCAAGCAGGCTCTCAGCCCTCAGTGACGTTCCTGGCTCGGCCCCAGGTGCTCCCCCCGCCATCTGTCCTGTAGCTGACGGTGGAGGAGCAGGATGCGGCTGGCAAAAGTGGCACCTGCCCCAGGCTGTGGGCGCTGTTGTCCACAGGGCAGCCTTGCTGTACCTCTCACACCGTCTTAACATCCAGGCTTTGCGCCTGTGCCAGGTTCTGGCGCTGGGCCTTGACCATGTGCAGGCGTCTCCCGTGCAGCGTGAACTGAGACCAGGTGAAGAGCTGCAGCAGTGCACAGGTGATGGGCACCAGCACCAACAGGTAGAAGCAGCCCTGGCGGAGCGTTGGGGCCTGTGCCGGGGCTGGGGCTGGGGGCTCTGGCCAGGGGTGGGCACTCCCCACCGGGGTCATTGGGGGCTGCTGGAAGAGATCATGACCTAGGACAAGAGAACACAAAAAGCATGTGGCCAGCCCTGCTCCCCTCCAAGCCCCAGAGCCCTCCAAAGTCCATGGAGTAGCATTGTAGGGTCACATGTGCACGCCCAAAGCACAGCTCCTGATGCCTCCCAGCCAACAGCATCGCCAGCCCAAGGTCTCCCTCGATGCCCCAGTTAATTCCGTCACTCCCCAACACCCAACCCTTCATCTCCCCGAACTCCAGAACACACGGCACCACCCGGGACCCAGCCTCCCTGGGCTCTGCCACAGTCTCCCAATGCTCTCCCTGCTTTCCCACCCTCACCTCCCCACAATCGGTTCACACAGCAGCCAAAGTGAACTTTCCAAGATGTAAATCAGACACCATGCTTCCCTGCTTAGAACCCTCCCAGTAGCGTCTCTCTGCCCCACAACAAAATCCAAATCCAAACCCTGACCTGCTCCACAAAGCCCTGCTCGCTTCTCCAGCCTCTTCTCTAACTCCTCCCGATTCCCCAGTCTTTGCACATACTGCTCCTTCCGCTCCCTCTGCCTGTGATGAGCTGAGCTCTTTCCTAGATTCAGTTCATGTTCTGAGGGTCACCTTCTCAGACCAGCCTTCCGGGACCACGAAGTAGCTTCTCGGTCACATCGTCTCACATCTCCCCTTTTACCACAGCACCTAGAGCTGCCTGGCATTTTCTTTTTGACCATTTATTGCCCAACTCCTCCCCACCACCACCACCCCCCACCCCCGGCTACAGGCAAAGACCTTGTCCGCCTTAACCATTATTCTCCCTAGCACCCAGAGCACAGTCTGCAGAGGATTCTGTACCTATTTATTGAATGAATGAATGAATGAATGAATGAACAAAATAATTAAAGAGGAATGACTACTCATTTCTGGAGGGTCAAGGACATGCCAGCCCACACCCACAGCCCGGCTTGCCAGGCCCTCACCTGTATAGAAGCAGAGTAGCCAGGTGCCCAGGAGTGGAGCAAAAGTCTGGCCTGGTTTGGTCACCAGGGCGACCATGCCAAAGAGGAGCGCTGAGGCCGCCTGCTTGCGGTGGTTCAACACCAGGTCCTCGTCCACCAGGTCCGTGACCACCAGGGTCAGCAGCTTGCAGGTGCCCTCAGTGAAGACGCGGTTGCTGCCAGTAGGGAGAGCAGGCGGGATGAAGGGGCAGGGCGGGGTGCAGGAACCAGGCGGGGCAGGGGCATACCTGGCGATGAAGAAGCAGAGCAGGCCAGGGTGGTCTGGGCCCACTGCCAGCATGAGCAGGCTGAGGCCCAGCTTGAGGAGGAAGAGCCCCCGCACCACGGCGTAGACGCCCCAGCGACGGCACAGGGGCAGGAAGTAGAGGTTGTTGAGATGGGGAGCGACATAGGAGATGCCTGGGGAAGGACGAGGGGCCCCACGTGGTCAGGGGCACTGCACAGCTGCGACAGTGACCGACAGCCTGACAAGCAGAATCATGACGTACATTCATTCAGCACTAACAACAGCTTCATGCAAAGAGCTTCCTGTTCACAGCCCTTCTGGTAAGTACAGCCAGCCTCCTTCCCAGGGACCGCCGTGGATACCAAAACCCAGGGGGGCTCAGGTCCCGTCCACAGGGCGGCACTGTGCGTGTGAGGAACCAGCCGCATGCTCCCATATACTCTAAGCCACCTCCAGCTTACTTCCAGCCCCCGGTGCAGTGTGAATGCTATGTGAACAATTCTGACCCTGTATTGTTTAGGGCATGATGACAAGAAGGAGCCTGCACACGTTTAGTACAGAGACACCCACCGCAGGCCCAGCCACATTTCCGGTCTGCAGTTGGGTGGATCTGTGGATGTAGAACTCACAGATTCGGAGAGCGACTGTACAGCCATTATCCTTGCTTTACAGCTGAGCCAGGGAGCCCAGAGATTCAATAGCCCTTAGCACACCCACGCCACGCGGCAAAGGGGCAGAGTCCAGGCTCACACCAAGGCCTGTGGACTGCACCCCTGCTGCTGAGCTGCACTGCACAGTTTCGCCTCTAGGTGGCACCATCATCAAGAGGACCCGTGAGACAGCTGCCGGATACCCCACACCCGGTGACATTTTCCCATCCTTTCCTTGGGAAAACAGAGCTGGGGGCTGGAAGTGAGACCCCCGTGGCCGACTCGTGCCTGCCCTCCACCACCTGGGCCCCCGCCTGAGAAGTGGACATGCCTCCAGCTGACCGAGGGGCTCCAGGGTGCAGCCTCTGTCCCCCCAGCCTGTCCGAAACACCCACTCACCCAACAGGAAGGAGCCAGTGGAGAGGGAGATTTGGTCCGACAACAGATGCTCCAGGAAGAGGGGGAAGAAGTTGCTGTTGAAGTGGCAGTGGAAGACCTGCAACCCCACGGGGGCAGTGAGTAGGGCCCACGGCAGGGCCGGAAGCCAGCTGGGGAGCGCGGGCCGGTCCCTCACGGCAGCAGGAGGTAGAGCGGGTCGTGACCCCAAGGTCCGAAGCATGGAACAGGCCAGAACAAAAACTAAAACTGCCTTCCTGCTTCTTAACTAGCTTTAAAAAGTATTTTTTTTTTATTTTCCCTAATTTGAGAGACCAATCTACCATCCTTGATTCACTCCCCAAATGCCAGCCGAGGTCAGGGCTGGGCCAGAAACCAGGAACTCAACCCAGGTCTCCCACATGGGTGGGAGGGGCCCAGTTAGCTGAGTCATACATCACTCCTGCCTCCCAGGACCTGGAAGCCAGGATGAATAAGTCATTGTTCCAGTCCCAAGTTTTTTTCTTCTTAACTGAAAACACCTTAGGAAAACAAGTTTTCATAACACGAATACAACTTGTTTCCAAATCTGGCTCCTCTAAGTACATATGTTTTAGGTGTGGCACTTAGCTTGTAAGAAGACTGTCGCCAGGCCCCCAGAGGGGACACCTCTCTCACATCTCCACTTTACAGGTGAGGACAAGGCTGCCCAGGGGGCCGAGACCTGCCTGAGCACACACAGGGAGTGAGGAGGCCCTCTGGGGCTCGGATGCAGGCCTCCTAAGGACCCAGGCTGCTGTGTTCCTGCTGCCAGGCAATCAGGCCCAGAACTGAGTTGCCAGCTCCCGAGGAGTGAGGCCCAGCCAGCACGGGGGTAGGGGCCTGCTCCTCATACCTGCACCAGGTCCATGCCCACGAACCACAGGAAGTTTTGGTGGCGTGCCAGCTGCCGGAGGTACTGGCCCAAGGTGATGCTGCCCGCTTCCTCGGCGCCCACCAGCAGCTCCTCTTCACACTGGCTACAGGGCAGAAGGGAGGTGAGACCAGCCAGGCCACCCCGCCCAGTGCGGCCGCACATCAGCCAGGGCCCTGGGGAAAGTCAGCTCGGGGAAGTGCCTAGGGAGCCTGGGGAGCCAGGGTGGCACTCACCCGCCGTCCACAGCCAGGGCTGAGCACCCTGGCTCCCTTCTGGCCGCTTCGACCCGCCGCCTCAGCAGTCGTGTGGCCCCCAGAAAGCCCAGCGCAGAGCCGGCAGCCAGTGCCACACAGAAGGCGCGGAAGGAGGAGAAGTCCTCCTTGTTCCAGAAGGGGTAGGAGGCGAAGACAGAGAGGGAGCCAGCCGCGCTGAAGAGGGAGCAGTAGAAGTTGAGGTGGGTGCGGTCGTGGGCCGACAGGGCCAGGTCAGCCAGCAAGGCGTGATGGTGCAGGTCCACGAGCGTCAGGAAGCCGTCATAGAGGCACAGGCACAGCAAGAACTGCAGGCCGGCTGGGGCCCAGTGCACCCAGAATGCCAGGAAGGACAGCGCCAGCAACGGCCCGTGCCAGCCCAGCGCCCGAACCCGTGCCAGCACCACGGCCCTCGAGGAGAGCCCAGTGCCTGACCTGCCAGGGAGAGGAGGGCTGTTGGGAGATGCCCCCTCAGCTTTGGCCCCCCAGGGATCCTGCCCCGGCCTCAGATGGGAGGCAGAAGCCCAGAGTGTGGGGCTCCCACCAGGGTGGCCCTACTGCGCCCCGACCTAGGAAGCACAGCTCAACATAGGGTCCACTCTCCTCTGCCTGCCCCCCGCCAGCCTATCAGGGTCGGGGGCAGTGACGGCCCAAGCAGAAGGGGTGCCGGGGCCTGCCGGAAGCAGCAGAGGGCATTCGCAGTGCAGAGGCCTGAGCAGCCAGATAAGCCGAGCAGGGGCAACGTGTGCCCGCTGCGAGCCAGGCGAGGGTCAGTCAAGGCCAGCTCACCAGCCTGGACCCAGGAAGGACCTTCTCCCCACCCTAAACACAGGCAGGGGGTTTCCAGCAGTGGGGCGGAACTGGACAGTGAGGAGCTGTCCCCAAGACACAAACCCGGGCTGGGAGCTGAGGAACTTGCGGTCACTGAGCCAGCCGAAGAGGGGGTCGTTGAGGCTGTTCCAGAGCAGAAACACCGTCTGCGGCGGGGGAGATGGCGCGGGTGGGCTCCAGGCGGCCTCCTCCCCAGGGCTTCCCCCAACCCAGGCTGCTCACCACCCCTCAGAGCGGGCCCCTGCCTGCCTGCCAACCTCAGCTCAGGTCAGCTCCTTAGCTAAAAGCCACTCAATCAGCCGCTGCCCCCCTCAAATTTCTACCAGCCCAGGGCCCATTAGTACATGTAGCCAGCTGATACTTCAATCTACGCAAATATCTATTTGACCAAAGAATGTTTCTTTATAAAAACGAAAAAAATGGATTAAATGATTCATTAATTTTGGTGCAAAAAAAAAAAAAAATCCCATGCCTAGTTTTTCAATAATAAGTGTTTCCTGTGAGCTTTGTAAAGCCCCCTAGCATGAATATATAGAACAGTGAAGACAGCAGTCGCAAGAGCCGGTCTACTGCCCACCAGGGGTCTCCCTAGCTCTTCCTACTGAGTCATGGTGGACCATGCAGCTGGTCATGCCCCGACTGGGCGGCCCTAGTCCTGCCATCTGCCCAGCAGCCATGCCCCCTCGAGGTCCCCTCCGGGGATGGCCGCAGAGCACGGGCCTACCTCTCCGACCCAGAAGGCCACTTTGTTGATCTTGTACACGGAAACAAAGGTGTCCACGTAGTAGAGCAGGAACACATTGTGCAGGATGGAGGTGAAGAGGGCCAGGGAGCCGTAGACCACTGCCGTGGGGAGGCCCAACAACCAGGCCTGGGGCTGAGGCAGTCCCATGGCTGCCAGCCCCAGCCTCAGCCCCAAGAGCACTGAGCAGGGCTCGTGGCCACCTGCCGTCTTGCCATTCTGGTCCCTGAGGGAGAAGGAACAGTTAGTAGCAGGGATCACAGCCAACTCTGCTGGAAGCCAGCCCTCTAAGCGCTTCTACAATGCTTCCACTGAAAGTGCTGGTCCATAAAACAAGGCCTGGGAATCTCCAAGTTAGTGCACCGGGAACAATGCGGGACTTGATATGAGGCTGGGAGTAACTGACAACTGATAAGCCTGTGGGAGGAGAAGGCAGGCATCCAACAAGGCCTGTGCTTCCTGGTGAGGGCCGGATGCCCGGAATCTTCTGCCACCTGCACTGGACGACCTTAATGGTCTGGCCAGGACAACCTTGAGCTTGGATGCACACGGCACTTCAAGCGTAACCTGAGGCAAGGTACAGAACCCGTGCCCGAGTTTCTTTTTCTGGAAAAGAAAAGGGGGAATGATTAGGCCTACTCTGCGAGGAACTTAAGGAGTAAGCGAGGGAACGCACAGCAAGTGTTCGGTGGACGGGTGCTGCGGTGCCACCATCTCTGCAGGGCCCCTGCTATGTTGACAGCAGTGTCACCAGTGTGCAGGAGCACAACCCCAAGCTCTGAGATGTTCATCTGGCCAATGCCACACAGCAGAAGAGTAACACTCGGGACCCAGGCCCACCTGGCCACTTGACCTCCCAAATCCAGTTCCCAGCCACTGCTGGGGAGATGGGGAACCCCAGCCCAGTGGTGTCTGCTCTGCAGGAAGTGACAAGACGTGGATTCTGGAATTTGCAGCTCAAGGAACGGAACGTGCCCAGAGACGCTTGTGGCAGCCATCTTCATAAACAGCAGAAGGCTGGCAGGGCCCGAGAGCACCACAACAAAGGGGCTGGCTCAGCAAGCTCCCCGCGGCCCCAGAGGACTCACACGCAGGCCACATCAACAGCTGGGAAGCGAACTCCAGAACACAGCAGACCCCGCAGGACTGAGACACACTGACCTGTGGTGCAGAAGCAAATGACGGCCAGCGGCGCTTCTCAGACTGTGCCGGGCACACGAGCCGCCCGGGGACTGCAGAGGTCTGGGGACGCGGCGGGGCTTCTGCAGCTCCTACAGGTGCCCAGGTGACACTGAGGCTGCCGGTCGGCGACTGCCCTTTAAGCAAGAAGCACGGGGTCGTCTCTTTTCAGAAAATGAATGCCCCACGTGTGCTTGTCTGGCCCCCAGAGGGAAGCAATGGGGTGGGGGCTTCCTTCTTGCCAACTCCCTGTGCTCGTTGAACTGTGTCCCCCCAGATGATATGTCCAAGTCCTACCCACCCCACCCCCGACCCGTGAATGGGACCATATTTGGGGAGGGTCTGTGCATATATCAACAAATTGACCCAAGGTCACCCTGGATCAAGGTGGGCCGAAGGACGCTGTCCTTAGGAGGAGAGGGGGATGTGGACCCAGGAAGAATGAGCAGAAACCTGAGCACCGTGGCTCCCAGCGCCTCCCAGGCCAGCAGCCAGCACAGCCAGAGGCGGCACGGGGAAGGTCTCTTCCCTCAGCCTCCACCGGAGCCCCGCCCTGCTGGAACTCAGACTTGGGACTTCTACCCTCCAGATTGTGCTAGAGGAAACCTACTCCACCATTGGTGATCATCTGCTAGGGCGGCCTTGGGAAGCTGAGGGGCGGGGTCTTGGGGAGCCCAAGCCTGCCACGGCCTGTCCCAGGCCCATGTACACACTCCCACATGGGCTGTTTGTGCAACAGTAGCCACAGCGACTACCCAGGACCTGTCCTGTCCCCAGGACCCTCCATAGTGCCCAGTGCCTGGTACAGAGGCTGCCCCATCCCATCCCCCAGCCCAACAGGCCCAGCCTCCCTCTCTGGCCAGGTCTTTGTTCTTGCTGCTTCCTCCCAGGGAAAGCACCAGCCCCACGTGCACTCCCCCTGGCTTCAGGAGCCAACCCCACATCCACAGCTTGCTCTGGCTGCCAGCAGAGGTGCCTGCCTCCCACCCCAACCTGCCCTGGGGCTTCCAAGGGCAGAAGTTGGGTCTTCAGGGAGACAGGGCAGAGCCACTGCTCTAGCTCCCAGCAGAGCTGACAGCAGAGCCTAAGAAAGAACAGGCGTGGTCATGTGCACCCCCCGCCCCCCCGCGGCTGTGCTCACCAGGGCCGGGCCTGCCTGGCTGAGGGGAGAGGGACCAGAGAAGGGCTGACAGTGGCCTGGAAGCCTGCAGAGGCTCTCAGGGCCAGCCCCAGAGATCCGGCATGGCAGGAGGGTGGCCGCATGGCCTCTCCCTAGGGGCCCCTGGGCCCCTGAAGGAAATGCTCTCCTTTTTTCTGCTCAGAGCCTTCCTGAGGTGTAACTGACACACAATAAACTGCACACAGTCTGGTCAGTTTTAGCGGGAGGTGCACCTGCGACACCATCACGATGGAGATGAGCACATGCATTCCCCTTGGCTACCTGGGCGCAGCTTTTCTAAGTGACATGGGAAAAAGACACAACTGAGGTCTCCCAAGTCCTCCTCCTGTGTGACCTGGAGCCATCTGCCTGCCCTCTCTGTGCCTACATCATCAGGGCATCATTAGCCATGGATGAGAAAATACAGTGCTGAAGCTTTGGGGATGACAGCAACTGAGCCTCCCAGACCTTCACAAAACGGGGGGTGGGGTGGGAGGGCGGGGGATGAGGGTTCAACAAGATGCCTCTAAAAGGCTCTGGGGCTGTAGAGCACAAGGTCTATCTCTAGCACAATCCTTATCCAGGCCACAGTGTCTGCCTCCCCCAGGGCCTCGCAGAACCCCTGAACTCCAGAGCTTTTGTCGAAAGGGAGCGAAGCCCCCGTAAGATGCCCGACCCTGTCCTTGGTGCTGGAGAAGGCCAGCCCTGCCGCACATCCCCAGCACATCCACCTCAAAGGGTGGGGAAGGCCAAGGGTATGACTTTTGCCATCAGAAAGGCCAGGTTCAAATCCCGGCTGTGCTTCTACTAAGAGTGTCACCTCAGGCAAGTCCCTAACGCTCCTAAGCCTTGGTTTCCACATCTACAAAATGGGGTAATAATGCCTGTCTTTACAGGGGTGCAGAAAGGATTAGGGTCCAGAAGCCCAGAGTGTAGTGCCTGTCACATGAAACCAACTCAGAAATTGGCTTTTTGTTGGGCTCACTGTAGCCCAAGGGGAAGGGTGGGAACAAAGAATAACCTGGTAACCGGGCCCCTTCCCCAGGGGAAGGGAATTTGAGAAAACAACAGGGCCCAGGAGGGAGTCAGAAGAGGCGTCCTGCAAGGAGCAGGGTCAAGGAAGACGGCTGGGAACTCCAGAGGCAAACACCCACCACAGACCCACGCTGCAGGCTACGGCACCTGCCAGGTGACCCGCGGGGCTGGCGAGTGAGCGGGAGAAGCACCGAGCCAGGAGCGGGAGCTGGAAGAAGCACGAAGGCTGACTTCCGCGCAGCTCCGCTCCTCCACCAGGAAACAGCCTCCCGCACTCCCACTTGCCCTCCCCCTCCCCGTCCCTCAATCCACCCCAGCTGAGAACAATGGGGGGGATCATCAGCCTGGTTGCATAAGCTGGGTGAGGCTGCCTGTAACCTGCAGCAGCGCCACCCCGCCCCCTTGGCACCTTGCACAAGAGCCTGCTGGAGGCCCCCCACAGCCCATCCCCTTTGGTCTAGTCCTGTTGATGGCCTTGAGCCAGCTACTCCCGCTCTCTGAGCCTCAGTCTCTTGCCTACAAAGTGGGGACGTCAGTGCCAACCTCTCAGAGGGCTGGGACGGCGGCAGCGGGGCGGGAGGAGCACCGTGCCTGGCAGAGCAGACCCTCAGTGAACAGCAGCTATTTTTCTCACGTCTCTGTAATGTGGTCTGATGATCTTTTCAGATCAGTTACTGACCACACTGCCAAACCCACAACCGACGTGGGCTCTGTCGCACCCAACATGAAGACCTTTTGCTGCCTGGAAGATCCCAGTCTCTCTCATCTGCCTTCCCTCAGATTTTTTCTTAAATGCCACCTCCACGCTGTTCCTTCCACCTGAGATGGCCAAGACGCAGCTACTTTCCACTTGCCAGGCAAGGGGCGGGGGGGTGCCTGGCTTTTCTATGCCTCATCGTGCAGCCTCGCCGCTCAGTCCCGCCTCCGTCTGCACGTCACAGAGGAAGAAGCCATGGCTCCAAAGGCTAAAACACCTGACCCAAAGCCACAGGGCTCTCAGGTGCTAGAGCCAAGATTCAAAACAGGCATTTCTCACTTCACCACGCTTGTCCACGGCCCAGTTCAGTGTCACACGGACTCCCAACCAGGCGTTCTCTCCTCTTCCTGTCCCTAGGCCTCTGCATCAGGATCCAAGCGCCTTCCTTACCCTCCTCCCCGATTCCGCACCTGCCTCCACCAGGTGCCTTCACCACACAGGTAGCAGATCACCACTCCCAGGAACCCCTCTGCCCTAGCTGGGCTCTGCTCGACTGTGGGCGTGAAAGGGGGAGACAACCGGGGAAGCCCGGTGCGCTCCTTGAGGAAACCGTGTGAAGACAGCAAGGCAACAGGTGCACAAGGAGGAGTACTGAGCACAACATGGAGCAACATTTGTCAAGCCTCCACCCCAGGCACAGCTCTGGGCTAAGAGAAGCAGAAGCGACTTGGGAAGAGGGCTCAGAGCAGGGAGGTAGAACGGGGCCAGACACAGAGGCCTTGTAAACCTGCACGAGATTCTACCCCGAGGACACGGGGCAGAATGGGGTCTGCTTAGAAGGCACCCTCCGGCGCTGGGCCACACTCTTCCCCCTGCACCCCATCGGGCTCCTGGGGGAAAAGGAGCTAGAAAGGCATGGAGACCACGGCAGCCCCCAGGTTTCTGAGCCAACCCACGGCTCTAAGAACAGCAGACAGGCTGGGCGCCTGGGGCGAGAGGCATCAGGAGGCCAAGTGCTTGCTTCCGAAGCCCTGGAGCTGCACTGAAGAGGGCAGGGCAGAGGGAAAGCTCGGCGGAGCAGAATTCTGAGTCAGGAACCCCGGCTCTGGGCTGGGCGGTATCATTAACCAGCTGTCAGCTTATGCCGGCACCTGTGAAACAAAACAGTCCGTCCCTGCCTGGCCTCGGGGTATCAGATGGGCAACTGAAATGGAAAGGCATAGTACCCAAGCAAACGTCACGCATGCCCTCCTCTCAACGCGCAAGGGACCTGAGTTGCCTGTGGCACTTCCTGTTTCACAGTGCAGCCTCTGCCTAGCCTCCCCATTGCAGGGTCTGGCCTTGGGAGCCTGTCTATCAATTATCCCAAATACTTCAGGGCACATCCTCCGGCTGCTGCTCCTTCACTTCACCCTGCTGGGGAAGGGCCCTCGCTCGCCCCCACCCGGGGGGTCAGTACAGCCAGCGGCTTCCCTCCACGCCCCTCCCAAGCCCCTCAGGAGTTGGAGAGCAAGCCCGGAGCTCCCCGCTCCACAGCTGCACTGGAACACGTGTTGTGGTTCACGAAAATCACCTGAGGAGCTGGTCAACCAAACCGAGGCCCTGCCTTCACCCCAGACCTCTCAAACCGTAATATCTCAGTGGGACCCAGACCCATGCTGGTTTTTTTTTTAAAGCTCCCCAAATGGTTCTCCTGCACCACCTGGGTCAAGAGCCATTATATTAATGACTGGATCCCGGCCTGCCCCATTGCGTCCCGCGACCCCACTCCCTCAGGGAGCTACCTGGCCCATTGCGTCCCCTTCCCCCCGGAAGAGCCCTTCTGCAGGGATTCCACCCTGACCCCTGGCCCCAGAACTCTCCTAACCCACAATCTGATCACCTCAAGGACCGCCCCAGACAACCCCAAAAACCCCGAAGCGGAAAGCATTCCCGTCCCACTTGGGTTTGTCGTTCGTGTCAGATCGGCCCCCAGTCCGGCCGCGGGCCAGCTTCTCACCGTAATCGTGGCAGACGAAGCCTAATTCCAGGGCTGCCAGGAGCCAGCTGCGAGCCAGCGCGCCTGCGCGCCCGGCGCCCAAGGCTCCCTAGCCTCCCCTAGCCTCCCCCTCCGCCCCCGCCCCACGATTGGCTCCGCGCATCTCGGGCAGGTGACCGCGCCTGAGGCTGTCGCCGCCATGTTTGTCTTGGGCGCTTGCCCTTAGGCACCAAAAAGAGAAAAGTGGCCACTAGCAAATGGGAAGCAGGTTGCCCGGATGGCTGCCGACCTCCCCTGCTCTGTCTCCTCCACGAAGGCTTGACGTCATTGCACTTCAAATCCAGGTTTTCCTGGGCACCCCCTTCCTTCCTGCATGTCTTTGCTCAGTAATTAGAATGAAGACTACCTAGTACCTTCCCTCAAGCCAGTGTTCTGACTGGATGCACAGTTGAGGCAGACATAGAGGGGGCAGTGGCACGGCCTGGGACTCCCAGATGCCCTTCAAGGATTAGTTGTGGGCACCAGGCCCTGAACTCGCAACCACGCAGCACAACCTCCCCCTACTAATAACTCCGTGACGCTGTGATGTAGTAGGTTCAGCATCTGCCTGTGGCGCTGGCCTCCCACATGGTCTCGGTTAGTGTCCCGGCTGCTGCACTTTCGGTCCAGCTCCCTCCTGGAAGAATTGCCGCCATTTAGGGAGTGGACCAGCGGATCGAAGACCTTCCTCCCTGTCTCTCCCTGTGTCTGTAACTCTGCCTCTCAGCAAGCATCCCATAGTTCTGGCTACTCCATCCCCACCCAGCTCCCTACTGGTGTGCACCTGGGAGGCAGCAGGTGATGGCTGGAGTAGGTGGATCCCTGTCACCCATGTGGGAGGCAGGGTTTGGGTTCCCAGTTCCTGGACTCAGCCTGACCCAACCCCAGACATTACGGGCATTTGGGGAGTGAACCAGTGATTAGACGATCTCGCTATCCCCTCCCCCTACCTGAGACTGGGGAATGGAATAGTCAGTGCCCCCTGACCCCGACTATTTTACTAAGAACAAGTGTGTAACTCTAAAAATCAGGAGTGTGCTACTGGAATCAGGATGGACTAATGCTGAAAAACACCAGCTTGGTCCTTAATTTTCTCGTTTTCTCTGAAAACTTCCCCCCTAGACCAGCCAATGCCTTCAGCAAGCACACAGGGACCAAAATAAAAATGCAGACTTCCTGGGCTGACTGAGCAGGGTCCGCAGCTGCCCCACTCCACACCCAGGTGTGATCTGATACCCCTGGGCAAGTGGAAACAGGTGGCAAACGTGGCCAAGCCCACAGGCTCATTACTGAACTCCAGGCTGGAGTGAGCTTGGCCCATGATTAGCCTTGGACACCTTTCAGGTGCTGGGACTTTAGGGGACAAGTTATAAATAGGAGCGGGCAGGTGTATTGGTTTCCTACTTGCTGCTATTACAGATTACCACACTTAGTGGCTTAAAACCGTGCAAATTCATTATCACACAGTTCAGAGGTCTGAAGTCTGAAATGCGTCTTGATGATAAAATCCGGGGGTTGGCAGGGCTGCGGCCCGCCTGGAGGCTCCAGGGGGAATCTACTTCTTGCCTGTTTGCTCATGAAGCCCTCCATCTTCAAAGCCTGAACAGTTGGTCAACGTCTCTGTCCTATCTCATCCCCCTTCCACACTCAAGCCCCACTGGCCACTAGATAGCCAGAAAATCTTTTTAAGTTCAGCTCATCAGCAGCCTGATTACCACCTTAATTTTCCCTTACCACATAACAGTCACAAGCTTCCAGTAATGACATTATGACTTTTATTAAGATTTTATTCATTTGCAGGGCCGGCACTGTGGTGTAGTGGGTAAAGCCACTGCCTGCAGTGCTGGCATCCCATATGGGTACTGGTTCGAGTCCTGGCTGCTCCACTTCAGATCCAGCTCTCTGCTATGGCCTGGGAATGCTGTAGAAGATGGCCCAACTCCTTGGGCCCCTGCAGCCACGTGAAAAGACATGGAGGAAGCTCCTGGCTCTTGGCTTCCAATCAGCGCAGCTCCAGTGGCCAATTGGGGAGTGAACCAGTGGATAGAAGACCTCTCTGTCTCTCTCTCTCTCCTTCTCTCTCTGTGTAACTCTGACTTTCAAATAAACAAATAGATCTTTTTTAAAAAATTATTTGAAAGGCAGAGTGGGAGAGACAGACACGTCTTCCATTTGCTGGTTCACACCCCAAAATGGCCACAATGGCTAGGGCTGGGCCAGATGGAAGCCAAGAGCCAGGAGCTTCTTCTGAGTCTCCCAATGTGGGTGCACTTGGGTCATCTGCTGCTGCTTTCCCAGGCCATTAGTGGGGATCTGGATGTGAAGTGGAGCAGCCAGGACTCAAACCGGCACCCATATGGGATGCTGGCATGGCAGGCGGTTACCTGTTACACTAGAGTGCCAGCCCAAAAATCATGGCCATCTCTGACGGGGGCAAGAGGTGTGGGAGCGTGGTTCTGCCTCCCCTAACAGAGCCCATTGTGTCGCAGGACCAGTCCTTAGAATGCAGAGGGTAAGGCTCCCTCTTAGAGCTGTGGAGTAGGGAGTGTCAAGTGGATTCCAAACTGAAGCCCTAGCCAAGTCCTTTTCTCCATCAGGCACCAGCCTCAGCAGCTGCCCTCACTAGGCCACTGGCCCAAACCAGACGACGCGGCAAAGGCCCAGTCAGCAGTAACATGACATCACCAGGCGCGTGCAGGAGGCCTGCACAGAGGGTAGCTGGGTTTTGAGGGATATATATATATATATACACACACACACATACATTTAAAGATTTATTTTAAAGGCAGAGTTACAGACAGAGGGAAGGGGAGACCTGGAGCGATCTTCCATCTGCTGGTTCACTCCTCCCAATGCCTTTACCGTAGCCAGCAGTGGGAGCCTGGGCAAGTCAACCTACATAAGCCCCAGTCATTGCGACAACTACTGTTGCAGAGAGCTCCTTGCAGGGTAAAGCACCTCCTTCCTAGAGCTCACAGAAACTCAAGCGAGAGGCTCACAAGCAGCCTGATTCCCTCAAATGTTACCGCGACCCAACCCATCTGCAGGGGCTAGAGGTCTTGGGTGGAGGCAGGGAAAAAGCAGAGGGGACGGCATCCGTGAGCTCAGGCTCCCGCCTCCAGGCTGACCCAGGTGTCCACACAGGCTGGCTGGCTCCTGGCCAGGCTGAGCTGTTTGCCTCTGCCTGGTAACAGGGAGGCGTGGCTGAGGCAGGGCATGGAGGGGAGTCAAGCAACTAAAAGGTGGTGAAGCGTCCTCATCGGGACCTCCCCCCCACATGCTGGACACCAGCTCCTCCAGGCTAAAGGAGACAAGTGAGTGGGGGCTGAGGGCTTGAAAAGGCCTAGGGTCCTCCTTTCCAGCTGGAAGCCTGAGGTACCGGCTTCGAGGTGGGGAACAACTGAACGCCTAACTTAGGTCAAGTTCAGCAGAGCCATGAACCACAGCCTCGGGATACCAGCTCTAGGGACGGGTGGTGCTAAGCAAAAAGTACCCACACACCCCTCTGCCACAGGTCTGGCGCAGGCTGCCGCCCCTGTGAAAACGCCCGTCGCGTGAGGTTCAGGCCATGTACTCCTACTGGGGCAGCCCGCTGTCTGGGGAGGGCGTCTGGCCACCGCTGCAGCCGAGCACCTACACCTACCTGCCCGCCCCGCCGCTGCTGCCCCCCATCCAGGCGCACAACTTCTGCAGCCGGCCCCGGAGCCTGGGCGCGGGCGAGTGGGCGGCCCCGCGGGAATACCACTTCTTCTACGGCACCACCGCGCCGCCCTGGTGGGTTGTCCCTGCCGCCTACTCCACGGCCCTGCCCCCGCCGCTGCCACCCGCAGCCGGCGTCCTGGGGCCGTCACTGCAGGCGCCCGCCGCGGCCGGGCCAGCGGCGGCGGCTGAGCCCTGGGAGCCGTGGCCCGAGGGGGGTAGCCTCCAGGCCGAGCTGCGCTGGGGACGCGTGGAGCGCGTGCTGGGCCCGCGCCTCCAGCTGCCCCACTTCGTGCGCCGGGAGCTGCGGCGCGTGTACGGCACGTACCCACGCACCGACGTGCGCGTCACCTACCGCCGCGGCGAGTTCCTGCTGCAGGCGGCCCCGCGCGTCCCGGAGCCCGAGTACCACGTGGGGAGGCGTGTGGTGCGACGGCCGGCCAGCGGTGACAGCGGCGACAGCGGCCTGGCCGGGGAAGCCCAGGAGCTCGGCCGCTCCAAGAGGAAGAAAGGCCTGAGCTGAGCGCGGCCCCGGAGCCGGCGAGCGCGAGGGAGGCCTCACCTGTGCGCAGGAGCCGAGCCGGCTGCATCCCCTCCTCACGTGCCTTTTCTTTTTTTCCCTTTTCCCTTTTCCCCCTGCCTGCTCGCCAGCGCCAGCCTGCACTCCGTTGATCTATCGCGCGCTTCCTCCCGGATGGTGGAGGATGCTTTGTTCCTTTTTCCCTCTAGATGGGTTTAGGAAGCGAGGGAATGAAGTGACAGGAGGGCCTGGGCCCTTTATGCCCCACGTCCTCCTTCTTCCCCCAAGAAGCCTGCCCCACCGTGTGGTCCAACTTTCCTTGCCTTCTACCAAGCTAGTGGAGCAACTGTATATCCAGTTTGTTAATAAAAGTAAAGAAGTGGGGCTGGCGCTGTGGCGCAGCGGGTTAACGCCCTGGCCTGAAGCGGCAGCATCCCATTTGGCCGCCGGTTCGAGACCCGGCTGCTCCTCTTCCGATCCAGCTCTCTGACATGGCTTGGGAAAGCAGTGGAAGATGGCTCAAGTCCTTGGGCCCCTGCACCCAAGTGGGAGACCTGGAAGAAGCACCTGGCTCCTGACTTTAGATGGGCGCAGCTCTGGCCGTTGCGGCCAATTGGGGAGTGAACCAGCGGATGGAAGACCTCTCTGCCTCTCCTCTCTCTGTGTAAACTCTGACTTTCGAGTAAATAAATAAATATAAAAAAAAAAAAAAGTAAAGAACTGAATGAAGTAAAATGTTGGCTAGAAGATGAGCTTTCTGTTTAACAGTGGGTGCCTGGCTCCCTATCTGGGTAACAGGACCCTTATCTCCCTCCCTCACACGAAAGTGGGGACTGGGGAACCCGCATGCCCGCTGCCGGCTGAGTGGGGCTCCCGTCCAGGGCGCAGGCCCATGTCCTTTTTTAATCTTCCCTGGTCCTGTGGCCCAGAGTCTCAGGGCTCAGGCTCCACTGCTGACGTGAGGCAGGCATGGCTGACATTTTCTGCCCATGTAACCGTAGGCTTTCTAAGCCTCAGTTAATCATCTGTAAAAGAGGCATAGGGGAAGGTGCCGTGGGTTAAGCCACAGCCTGTGATGCTGGTATCCAAGTCAGCATCCTGGCTGCCCCACTCTATCCAGCTCCTGCTAATGTGCCTGGGAGAGCAGCGGAAAATGACCCAATACTTGCACCCCTGCACCCTTGTGGGAGACCTGGCTTCTGCCTGGCCCAGTCCCAGCTGTTGCAGCCATTTGGGGAATGAACCAGCGGATAAAGATCTTGTTCTCTCTGTAACTCTGCCTTTCAAATAAATACATAAATCTTAAAAAAAAAAATCATAAAATCGGGAGTGGAGATTGTGGAACAGCAGGTTGATGCCTGGGACTCACATATCCGAGTACCTGTGAGTTTCTTGGTCCTCTGCTTCCCAACCAGCTTCTTGCTAATGCATCGAGCCGATGATGGCTCTAGTTATTGGGCCCCGCCAGCCACTCGGGAGACTCAGATGAAGGCTCCTGGCTTTTGCCTGGACCAGCCTTGGCTGTTGCAGGCATTTGAGGAGTAAACCCAAGGATGAAGATCTCTCTCTCTCTCTCTCTCTCTCTCTCTGACTCTGTCTTTCAAGTAGGTGAATATATATATAAGCATCAAAGTAAATAAACTAGCTTACTTGGAAGTTAAAATAAATGGCATTTCTTGTCTCCTGACTCTTGCTAATAGTTTTTGATTCTTTTTTTTTAATTTTTTAAAATTATTTGACAGGTAGAGTTATAGACAGTGAGAGAGAGAGAGACAGAGAGAAAGGTCTTCCTTCTGTTAGTTCACTCCCCAAATGGCCACTATGGCCAGTGCTGTGCTGATCCGAAGCCAGGTGCCAGGTGCTTCTTCCTGGTCTCCCATGCGGATGCAGGAGTCCAAGGACTTGGGCCATCCTCCACTGCCCTCCCAGGCCACAGCAGAGAGCTGGACTGGAAGAGGAGCAACCAGGACTAGAACCCAGCGCCCATATGGGATGCTGGCGCAGCAGGCGGAGGATTAACCAAGGGAGCCACGGCACCAGCCCCCAGTTTTTGATTCTTAATAGGCTGAGGTTTTCAGTATTGTAAAAGTTTACTGGAGGGTTAAGCCACATACCCGTTTTTAAAAAGATTTATCTATTTACTTAAAAGGTAGAGTGACAGAGAGAGGGAGATCTTCCATCCACTGGTTTATTCCCTCAAATGGCTGCAACAGCCCCCACTGGGCCAGGCTGAAGCCAGGAGCCAGGAACTCCATCCAGGTCTCCCATACGGGTGGCAGGGGCTCAAGGACTTGGGCCATTGCCATCTTCTGCTGCCTTCCCAGGCACATTAGCAAGCAGCTGGACTGGAAGCAGATGATAAGAAGTTTAGCTCATTGAGCCACAATGCTGGCCCCTACAAACCTGATTTTAACTATGAGCTGGGCCCCTGCACCCGCATGGGAGATCCAGAAGAAGCTCCTGGCTCCTGGCTTTGGATCAGCCTAGTTTAGCCATTGCGGCCATTTGGGGAGTAAACCAGCAAATGGAAGAGCTCTCTCCCTCTTTCTCTCTCTCTCTCTCTCTCTCTCTCTCTCTCTCAACTCTGCCTTTCAAATAAAATAAATAAATATTTGTTTAAAAAAAAGTCCATCTGGAGCAGCATTGTGGCACAATGGGTCGAACTGCTTGTGACACAGGCATCCCATATTGGAGCAGTGGGTCCAGTCCTGACTGCTCTGCTTCCAGTCTAGCTCCTGCTAAGGCACTTGGGGAAGCAGCGGAAGTGGCCTAAGTGTTTGGAGCCCTGGCACACACGTGGGAGACCCAGATGGAGCTCTGGGCTTCTGGCTCCTGGTTTTCACCTGACCCAGCCCCCCACTAGGAAGCCATTTGGGGAGTGAAACAGAGATGGAGGCCCTCTCTCTCTGTCTCTGTCTCTGTCTCTGTCTCTCTCTCTGTCATTCTGCCTTTCACATACATTAATAGATCTTAAAAGACTATCCAACAAATTTCTTGAGTGCCCATTGTTTTCCAGGAACTTTCTAGGCCTTGGGAATACTGCAGTGAATTAGACACTGCAGACCCTGTCCTCATGGAGCTTATATATAGTGGGGAAGACATGAGGATGGGTCAACAGGAAAATACATAGAAGGAAGTTGTTATCAGTACTAGAGCAACAAGAGATTGAGATAAAAAAAAATGACAGTGGGAGAGCAGAACTTAATTTAGAATAAGTTAATTAGGGAAGGCTTCTCTGAGGAAGTGACATTTAGGCTGAATCAAAAAATGCAAAGATGCTAACTGTGCAAAGAAAAGGGAGGGGGGATCTGGGCAGGGGGTATTATGGGTGCAGAAGCCTTAAGGAATAAAAGTTACCTTCATTCACATAGGCCCCCAGTGTGCCAGGTAGCATTCCATGTGCAGGGGCTACCCCAGAAAAACCAAGCAAGTCGCTGCCCTCGTGAGCTTAGGTTAGAGGTGTAACACAGAGAGGACTGGCAGCAAGCAGACAGGCGGATACATGAGGTAACGGCAAGTAGTCATGAGTGAGGGTGCTGTTTTACAGAGACTTGGCCAGGGGAGAAAAGCTGGTTTAACAACCATGTGGATGAGCGTCCTCATCCTGTGGGCGAGGAGCAAAGTCATCTCAAATGCGGTTAGAGAGGAGGCCAGATCCTGGAGGGCTTGAAACCATATCAAGATGTTTGGGAGTGAGCATTGGGATGCCCACATCCCATGTCCAGAGTGCCTAGGTTCAGTTCCCAACTCCACTTCTAAATCCAGCTTCCTGCTGACGTGCACCGGGGAGGCAGCAGATGATGGCCGCAGTAGTTGGGCACTTACCACCCACATGAGAGATCCAGAGGGTGTACTGGGCTTCTGGCTTCAGCCTGGCTCAGCCTTGGCTGCTGTAGGCATTTTTAAATTAATTAATTAATTAATTAATTTGAAAGTCAGAGTTACATAGAGAGAGAAGAAGAGGCAGAGAGAGAAAGAGAGAGAGGTCCTCCATCCACTGTTTACTCCCCAACTGGCCGCAATGGCCAGAACTGTGCTGATCAGAAGCCAGGAGCCAGGAGCTTCCTCTGGGTCTCTCATGCGGGGGCAGGGGCCCAAGGACTTGGGCCATCTTCTACTGCTTTCTCAGGCTGTAACAGAGAGCTGGATCGGAAGTGGAATAGCTGGAACTCAAACCAGTGCCCATATGGGATGCCGGCACTACAGGCAGCAGTTTTACCCACTACGCCACAGCGCCGACCCCTGCTGTAGGCATTTGGGGAGCGAACCAGTAGATGGAAGGATTTCTTACCCCCAACCCCGGA
Organism: Oryctolagus cuniculus; assembly: GCF_051225735.1. Lineage (NCBI taxonomy): Eukaryota > Metazoa > Chordata > Mammalia > Lagomorpha > Leporidae > Oryctolagus > Oryctolagus cuniculus. Next base: position 27,389,534 of record NC_142881.1, read on the forward strand.
TTTCTTTCCTCTTCTCTCTCTCTCTCTCCCCCTCCCTTTCAAATAAATAAAAGATAGTAAAGGATACCTTTTATAAAGCTTAGTGGAGGCCATGCTATGGTAGACTTTAATGGCAAGGTCAGAAGACTTAAGGAGCCATTGGAGTCTCTAAGCAGAAAAGTAGCCCAAGTCAAAGTTATTAAGAGGTGTGACTTGGAGGTGTCAGGCTAGGACACTATGAGCTGTGGCCATCAGCTGCCCCCGAGCCTTGGCACAGATGGTGCAGCACAGCCGGGCACCAGAACTGAGTCCCCAGGGCATTTGCTAGAGCTCACGGCCTATGGAATTCAGTTCTCAGAGCCAGGTGGCCAAAGTCCTTGCACCTTTGACACTGCCCACCACCACCCCCACCCTGCTCTGTTCTGTGAATGTTCTCCCCTCTCCAGGATGAGCAAGTTAAAGCCCAGGGTAGGTCACGTGAGGAACTGGCAGGATAGCTCCTAGCCCAGAAGCTGAGATTGGAGGCCCACAGCTAGCAAAAGGGATGAGGGATTCCGAAATCGCAACAGGAATTGGATGAGGGTATGAGGAGAGGGGGCTCGGGACCACGGCAGGGATTCTGAGCCTCAGGGGTACTGCAGTCAGTCTTGTCATCTGCCCCGATGTGATCCTCGTGGGGCCAGACACAGGATGCGGCAGCAACGGGTTGCAGAAAGAGCCAGAATATGTACACTGGAAGGGTATCTCTCCACAGACCGGGGGACTTCCTGAGCCAAAGGCGATCCCCCAGATAAGAGCCTGGAGTCACAGCTCCCTGAAACCTCCCCAGCTGGACGAAGGTCTGAGGCATCCGGGACAGCGGAGTGGAGGAGAAAGGTGTCCCAGAAGCACACTTGGTTTCTCTGGAGAGCTGCACCCAGGGCTGGGTGCAATTCTCACGTGGCCGAGCTGCAGCCTACCCTGGGGTGGGGGAGGGGGAGGCCAGGCCTGCAGACTCAGGAGTCACCTGCCCCGCCCCCCGCGCCTGTGTGAATTCCGAGCAAGGGGCAGCACTGGTATACCTGTGAAGCCTCCTCCCTGGTTTCTGGGGTTGGACCTGCAGGGATGTGCTCAGCCCAGCCTTATATAGTGACACCCCCCCCCCTCGCCATGTCTCTGCTCCCCCCACACACACCCAGCCGGCTCTTCTGAGAAAGGAGGAAGGTGTGGGAGGACCAGGCACCCTGCCCGGCGGCCCTTTCTGACCTCAAGCAGAGTGGGGACTCCCTTTCCCCACCCCCACCATCCCGCTCAGCATTCTTCCTCCTCTCAGCCTCTGACTGAGTCCCTCCTTCTGCGTGGCCTGGATCCCAGCCCAATTCCTCATTCCGAGGCAGGATGGCGGGGAACCGTGCGAGGGGAGGCCTCAGCCTGCGCTTCCGCTTTTCCCAGCAGCCCATGAGCACCCAAACAGCAGCTGCAATATCCATTTAGCTCTCTGCCTCTCCTTCACTCTCTGTGTAACTCTGACTTTCAAGTAAATAAATAAATATTTGAAAACAATCCATTTGAGGTAGTGGGGTGCTGGGGGGGGGCTTTGCCTCCTTCCTGGAGTCTGTTCCCATCTTGGGGAGGGAGGCACTGAGACCTGAGGGGACAGGAAGGGAAAATAAAGGGCTTAAGGTCTGGCCAACTATGGAATCCAAGAGAGCAGGGTTCCCCTGGCACCCTGCCCTACAGTGTGTGGGGCCGTGGGCCTGTGGTGGTCCCTCTCCTCAGCCCACCTCTGTCCCCCCGCCCCAGAACCTGACCCCTGCCATGGAGAGGTGGGACTTCCCAGAGTCTGAGATCTTTCCCTTCATCCTTCCCTGGAAGCTCAGAAAGTGCTTTCTGCTGTCTAGCTACTCCTAGCTGCCAACCAAGAAAGGCGGGGCAAGGGGGAAGCCACAGTGTCAAGGTCAGCTGCCTGGGCCTTGGGCCAGAACTGGGGCAGTGCCACAGGGGAACCGAGGGTAGCAAAGAGAAGAGTCACTGAGCATTGTGCAATGGGCAGGGGAGGAGGCAAGGGGACTGGCAGGGGGAGGCCGGCAGGGAGGGATGGCTTGGTCCCTGGAGGACTGGCCATTATCCCCTTCCCAGGGGCCTGCCTGGCCCCAGTTCAAAGTGGCTGTCACCCACCCCTCATTAACCCCGGCAGCGCCAGGCTGGCCGCAGCAGTACTTCTGTGGGAGAAGCGAGGCCTAATATGCTCCCCCCTCCCCAGGCTCTTGCTGCCCCCTCACCCCAACAGCCAGCTCTTTGCTCTCTCTGAGGCCAGAAGACCCTGGGCAGAAGGAGGGAACCCGAGGCGAGGTGCAGCGGTGGAAGAAGGAGCAGTGAACGCCCCTCCCCTCCAAATCTGGGCACTGCCTCAGGCCCTGGTGGAGGGGAGGGGATGGAGCGGCCTGGAGGGCAGGCACAACTTGGGGTCCCCCAGGCTCCTCCAAGGCGCCTAGCATTGAAAAGTGGCTCACCCGGCCGGCTGGGGTCGGCTTGTACTGGAAGGGGACTCTCCTTCATGACTCCATTTTGAGGTTCCTGGGAAAGATGGCTATGGGGTTCCCCGACTGGGTAGCCCTGGGAAGCTGAGGCAGCAAATATAGAAAGAGGAAGCCGGGGCCTTGCCGATGCCTGGACAGTAGCTGTCGGGTCGCAGCCCTGCCACACGGGCGCAGCCGCCCCTACACACACACACACACACACACACACACACACACTCCAGACTCCACAGTCCCAGGACTCATCCTAATCTTGGGGAGACATTGCCATTGAGGACATGCAAAAGGAACAGACCGGGTGGGCAAGTCAGACTCTGACTTGATTGGGTGACAGGGCTTGAACCTGGACTGGGCACGAAGGGAGAGACACTGGGATTGGGGAAGAGCACCGCTTCCCTAAGAGTCATCCGATCCAACCAGGGAGCCGCAGCGTCGTCTGTGAAGGGGCGGGAGAAACACGGAGGGGAGAGGAAGAAAGCTACAGAATTGGCGGGCAGAGGTCCTGGGGGCGAAGACTAGATGCTGTCGAAAACGCCCGGCTCCTGGCGGAGGACAGCAGCAGGCGGGGACACACAAAGACATAGCCACCGCAAGCCCATCCATTGGTGGGGACCTCCACGCCCAACTCCTCCTTACCCTCAACAAAAATGGCCGCCACGGGAGCCCATCCGAAGCCCGGGGATGGATGAGAATGGAGCCTGCAGTCCCGCCCCGTTGTGGGCAACCCGCCCTTCTCAAAAATGGCCGCCGAAGCGTCTCTGGAAGGGGACCGCTCTGGGCCCCGGCTTTGATCTCGTTGGTGGGGCTGGGGGATGAGAGCTGCACCGCGCGGGACAAGTCGCCGGCGGCGCCCGACGGAGCAGGTGATTTCCCCTCCAGTCCCTGGCCCGGGGCTTGGAGAGTCGCGGAGAGCGTTGACTCAGGGTACCTGATCTGAGTGTTTCCCTCTGGTACCCCCCCCCGGGCTCGCCGGACCCCCGTCTCTGATGCTCGCCGTGCCCTGTATTAAGGCACATCCACTTTGCTCAGGCCTTCCTCTTCGTGTCCCCCCCCCCCCCCCCCCAGGCCGCAACCGCATCCCCATGCCCTCGGGTCCACTATTCCGGACTCTTTCGGATGCCCCGCTAGCGGGTTTCGGGAGCTCTTGCTTCAAGGGGTCGGCCATCGTCGCGGCCCCACTTCCTGTGCTCCCCCACCCCTCACCCGCGTCTGTGCCCCCCTGACTGGATGTCAGGATCGCTTGTTCCCCTCCGTGTCCTTGCTGCCTGTCAGGGTCAGGGGAAATGGTATTCTCTGGGGCTTTCGTAGCGGGGCTTCACCGGGGTGGGAGAAGCAGGGACGACCTCCTGCTAGACCCCCTGCCGCCTGCCGGAGTTCCTCAGGACGGCTCCTGCCTCTCGGCCTGGAGCGTCTGCCCGCCCCGGGGAGCAGCACGGCCCGCCGACGCCTAGGGGGTCGCCGGCCCGGGCCTGGTCCTCGGCGAGTGTGGGCTTGTTGCGCTTGGCTGCAGCGAGAGAGGGAGCCCCACAGAATGGGATTGGGGAGGCAGAAGATGTTCTGCACTGGGAGAGTGGTGTGAGCGAAGATTCTGAATTAGGCCAGACCGGAGAGGAGGATCAGGCTGGGGCCGCTTCGCTGGCGTCATGGAGACGGCCTGGCGCGGGTTCTGCGGCCAGGCTGCAGAGTGGGAACCCGCAGTTAACTTGCTTTGTGACTTCAGGCAAGTCACTCAACTTCTCAGTGCTTCTGTTTTCTTTCAGGTAAGATAGGGATAATATTCGTGTCTATGTTTTAGGTTTATTGTAAGGATTAAGTAAATTAATACAAGGGTACTCCACAACGTTTGTGGAAAATGGAATTTTAAATTTTATTTTGGTGCAAAAATTTTTTGAAATCCTTGTTTATTTTTCTATCCATGAACAATTTTTTAAAGATTTATTTATTTGGCAGGTAGAGTTACAGACAGTGAGAGAGACAGAGAAAGGTCTTCCTTCCATTGGTTCACTCCCCAAATGGCCGCTGCGGCTGGTGCTGCGCTGATCCGAAGCCAGGAGCCAGGTGCTTCCTCCTGGTCTCCCATGCGGGTGCAGGGCCCAAGCACCTGGGCCATCCTCCACTGCCTTCCTGGGCCACAGCAGAGAGCTGGACTGGAAGAGGAGCAACCGGGACAGAACCCGGGGCCCATATGGGATGCTGGTGCCGCAGGCAGAGGATTAGCCAAGTGAGCCACAGCACCCGGCCTGTCCATGAACATTTTTTTTCTAAATGAGAGACCCGCAGGGCTGCAGGTGTTTGTGCCTTTTTTTTTTTTTAATTAAAGATTTTAATTATTTATTTGAAAGTCAGAATTACAGAGAGTTTCCGGAAAGCCAGAGAAAACTTCATCTGCTGGTTCACTCCCCAAATGGCCTCAATAGCTAGGCCAAAGCCAGGAGCCAGGAGCTTCATCCAGGTCTCCCACATAGATACAGGAGCCCAAGCACTTGGGCCATCCTCCGCTGCTTTCTAAGGTGCATTAACAGGGAGCTGGATCCATGGTTGAACAGCTGGGACTTGAACCCATGCCCATGTGGGATGTCAGTGCTGCAGACAGCGGTTTAACCTGCTGTGCCACAGCACCAGACCCTATCTATGAACTTTTTTTTTTTTTAAAGATTTATTTATTTACTTGAAAGTCAGAGTTACACAGAGAGAAGGAGAGGCAGAGAGGTCTTCCATCTACTGCTGGTTTACTCCCCAATTGGCTGCAACGGCTGGAGCCATGCCAAAGCCAGGAGCCAGGAGCTTCTTCCCGGTCTCCTATGTGGGTACAGGGGCCCAAGGACTTGGGCCATCTTCTACTGCTTTCCCAGGCCATAGCAGAGAGCTGGATTGGAAGTGGAGCAGCCAAGACTTGAACTGGCACCCATATGAGATGGTGGCACTGCAGGCAGAGGCTTTACCTGCTACATCACAGTGGCAGCCCCTATCCATGAACTGTTTGAAGGCTCCCTCATATGCATGGATTTCAGCATCTTTTTTTCACCAAAATAAGCCTATTTTTATTCCATTTTCCATGAACTTTTTTTTTTTTTTAATTTGAGAGACAGAAAGAAACAGAGAGGGAGAGAGAGAATCCCTATCTGCTAGTTCACTCTCCAAAAGCTGGGAGCTGAATTCAATGCAGGTCTCACATGTGGGTGGCAATGACTTAGTTACTTGAACCATGAGGGGTCTGCATTAGCAGGAAGCTAGAATTGGGCCAGAGCCCAGTATTGAACCCAGGTAACCTGATGGGACAGCCTGTTCTTATATGAAATTTTTTTTTTTTTTGACAGGCAGAGTGGACAGTGAGAGAGAGAGACAGAGAGAAAGGTCTTCCTTTTGCCGTTGGTTCACCCTCCAATGGCCGCCGCGGCCGGCGCGCTGTGGCCGGCGCACCGTGCTGATCCGATGGCAGGAGCCAGGAGCCAGGTGCTTTTCCTGGTCTCCCATGGGGTGCAGGGCCCAAGCACCTGGGCCATCCTCCACTGCACTCCCTGGCCACAGCAGGGGGCTGGCCTGGAAGAGGGGCAACCGGGACAGAATCCGGCGCCCCGACCGGGACTAGAACCCGGTGTGCCAGCGCCGCTAGGCGGAGGATTAGCCTAGTGAGCCGCGGCGCCGGCCTCTTATATGAATTTTTAAAAATAATTAATTAATTAAATATCTGAAAAGCAGAGTGACAGAGAGAAAGAGAGAGAGTGTGTGTGTGAGAGAGAGAGATCTTTCATCTTTTCACTCCTCAAATGAGCACAACATCCCAGACTGGGACAGGCTAAACCCAGGAGCCCAGAATTCCATCCGGGTCTCCCATGTGGGTGGCAGGGGCCCAGGTACTTGGGTCATCATCTGCTGCCTTCCCAGGTGCATTAGCAGGAAACTGAAACACAGGTTGTGTAGCTCAGATTCAAAACAGGCACCCTAATATAGCATGTGGGTGTTGCAAGTGGTAGCCCACCCCTCCATGAGCTCTTTGAAGTGCCCTTGTGCATGGACAGTGATTCGGGCAAGGCCAGGTAGCAGTCAGTAAATGCTGCCGTTGTTGCCTTCATCAGAGCGGTGCAAGGAGGACGAATGACAGAGTGACAGCCACATTTCATAGGCAGCACTCACCAGTGATCCCCCCTAAGCAGCAGTGGATTCTGTAGGTTACATCTGGAATTTGAAAAGCCTAATGGAAATCATGTCTCTACACTGGAGGAAGCTGGTTGTTCAGGCTTGTGACTCAGGAAAACAATTTGGTAAACCAAACCCTAGTTCAGGCCCGGCTCAGGGACAGATCTTAGGAGGAGCTCCTGAGCAAGAGGGACGTGCTGAGGAGGGCAGGGGCTTGTGGGGAGGAATGAAGAGGGCAGTGGGCAACTTTACCCAAGAAAGGACGGACGCTGTTCCCTTAGGAGACAAGAGCAAAAGCTCGGGGAGGAAGACTTTTTCTTTGGGGAATTGAGTCTCCGGCTCACAGCTCCCTGACCACCAGACCTTGGTTAGAAAGCCAGAGTCCTCAGACACATCCTGAGACGTTTCTTCCCTGGAAGCTGGGCTCTCGTGCAGCAGCCATGAGCCTTTGTCCCAGAAGAGGTTGCTGGGCATACAAGGTCCCATCATGCAGCTGCTAGAGGCCCACCCCCTCAGCTCCCCAGGGCCAGGGTGGGAAGCAGGAGACAAGCATCTCTGTGCTTTCCGCACTGACCCCTGCACTACCACAGCAATTCTGTGTTACCACTCAGGGGACTAGGCGACTCTGACCATCGGTGATATCCCTGGTCCAACCCACTTGGAAGTCTTGATACCTGCCATCTGCAGAGTAGCGCCTAGAATAGACAATGAACCAGATGACCTGCACGTCAGTCATGACTGCCATAGTCAAGCCAGGTGACTCTGGGCAAGTCATTAAAGCCACCAAGCCCCCATTTCTCTGTGGAGTGGGGAGCAGCTGTTTACCGAGCGCCCACTTCATGAGATGCCAAGTGTGCACTGGTGAAGAAGCCAAGTGTGGAGTCCCCGCCTTCATGAAATAACTGAGGCAACGCTGGACACTGTCCAAACACTGACAGCTGAGAACGGTGCGGCTACGGAAAGAGAGGGGCGGTCTGCAATGAGGACGTGAGGTGACGGGAGCCAGGGCAGGCGTTGCCCCCGCATGGGATACCTGCCTGCCATATCGGGGTGCCAGTTTGATTGCAGGCTACTCTGCACTTCCTACCCAGTTTCCTGCTGACACACCTGGGCAGCATTGGATGACGGTTCAAGCGTCTGGGTTCTTGCCACCCATGTGGGAGACCCAGATGGAATACCTGGCTCCTCAGCCCCAGCTGTTGCTGGCATTTGGGGAGCAAACCACTGGATAGATCTCTCTCCCTCACCTACTCTCTTTGCTTTGCCTTTCACATCAATCAATAAATAAATCTTAAAAAAAAAAAAAAAAAAAAAAAAAGAAGAAGAAGGAGGAGGAGGTAGGGACCAAACCAGTTCTAGAGGTTCAGGGGAAGTGTCCTTGGAGGCAGGGAATTTTAAACTGAGACCCAAGAGTTAAGAAGGAGTGAGTGAAGAGGTCATGGGGGATGGTGCCCAGGCAGAGGGAACCGTGCACAGGCCCTTGCCATGAAAGAGCTTGAGTGCTGGCAGACTGAAAGCAAGCAAGGGTGCAGGGGAGGGATTGATGCATGATGAGCCTAAGGCCCTGAATTGAAGTCTATGAAGATTTTTGACTTATCTGAAGAGTAGCAAGAAGGCACTAAGCAGAAAAAAAATGCCTTTTTTTTTTTTTTAATGTATTTATTTGAAAGAGAGAGCTCCCATCCCCACATGCCTGGATTGGCCTGAGCTGGGCCAAGGCCAGAGTCAGGACCCAGGAACTCAATCCATGTGTCCTGCACGGGAGACGGGAATGCAGTTACTTAGCCCCCTCCCCGCCTTGCAGCATCTGCATTAGCAGGAAACGAGTCAAGAGCCGGAGGTGAGAACACATGATTGTAGTAAAGATCACATGGCTGTAGTGAGGAGAAGAGGTTGCTGGGGGAAAGATGATAGTGGGGAGAAGGGTCTGAAGGCAAGAGACAGAGCAGAGAGGAGGCAGAGAGGGACAGTAGATGTGTTGAATGAGAATGTTAAGATTGAATTAGGGAAGGCAAGGATACTTTCCAGACTTGTGAAACAGCTGGTGCCTAGACATGCAGTTATTGAGGATGACCCTGGAGGAACGTAAAACTTGGGGAGATGTCAGTCTGGGATGTGGTAGTGTCAGGGAGGTAGATGTACACGTTTGTAGCTCAGAGCAGAAGACTGGCCAGAGGATAGGGTTGCTACTTAGAGAGAGGGGTCCAGATGAGATCTTCAGAGGAAGAGAGCAAGAGTGGAGTGAGAAGGGCAGTGACTTTGAGCTTGAGGAACTCCAACATTTAGAGGGTGGCAGAGGGGAGGGGGCTGGAGAAGGAGCCAGGGAGGAAATGGCCAGAGAAATAGAAGGAAACCAGGAGAATGTGCTATCTTGAATACAAAAGTTGGTGCTATTGAAACGGCAAATATTAGATGAACTCATAAAAAAAATTTCCCTCCCTACCCTTTTTAAGTTATTTGAGAGGCAGGGAGAGACAGACAAGAGCTCCCATCCACTGGTTCACTCCATGTGTGCTCACAATGGCCAGGTGGAGAGGCTGAAGCCAGACCCCAGAACTCAATCCAGGTCTCCCATATTGGTAGCAGGAACCCAACTATTTGAGCCAGCACCTGATGTCTTCCAGGGTCTACATTAGCAAGGAGCTGGGACCCAAACCCAGGTGTTCTGATATATGGAATATGGGCATCCTAACCAGTGTCTTAATTGCTGGATTGAACATCTGCCAAAATTGGCAAGTTCATATAGTCAATCTAATTTGACCAAAATTGGAAAAATTATCTGGTGTTGACCTTAAGTTGAGAGGTTTTGGTAGTGATGTTGGAGAAGCCAGACTGGAGGTGAAGAGAAGTGGATAGAATGAAGATTACTAAGGGAATAGGATCAACATTGGGTGTTGCAGGTGAAATCAAGGTTTGGCAGCTGAGTGGTGGTATCAGCTGATGCACCAGGAGGTGTGTGTTTGGAGAGATGTGCGCAGATGGGAAGGAGCTCATGAGCTTGGGGTGGGTGGAATGCAGTGGCAAGCCGGCAGGAAGTGAGAAGAGCCCCTGGATGTGTGGAGGACATGGGTGGGAAGAGACTTGGCAGGTTTGAGGAGCAGCAAAGAGGCTGGTGGGGAGCACTGGAGGGAGTAGAAGGCAGCAGTGAGGCTGGAGAGGTGGGCAAGGCTCAGGTCTTGCAGGGCGCCGTGGGCCTTGGGAAGGAGCATGGACAGTCCTGTGGACATCCCAAGCTGCTGGAAGGGCAGGGATGGGGCAGGAAGAGCAAATCCACGGAAGACTTCCCTTTCTGTCCAGGTCCCAGAGCCAGAAAAGCCCCTTTGTGCAGAGAGGGTGGGCGGCCTGTTCTGGGTGGGGGAGGAGCTGTGCTTGTCCCTAGGCCTGCTCCTTGTGGGGCTGGACAATGGAGCCCCTTGTGGTTGGACTTGGAAGCCAAGGCTTCCTCAATGATAGGATTCCTCCGCAGCCAGGAGGCATGTGACCCCGAGACCTCGGCCTTTTGCCAGATAGTCTGGGCCTGCTGCTGGGGAATGGGCTGAGGCACGGTGGGAGGGGGATCTCCCTCTGGAAGCCTTCTCAGAGACAGTGCCCTGCCCTGTTAGAGGCTGGAGGAGGTGGCAGGATGGACAGGAGAGGGGGCTGGGAGGGCCACATCAACAGATGGCTCCACAGCCAGCCTGGAGGGAAGGGCAGCTACCCCCAGACCCAGTGGGCGGAGGCAGGCAGAAGGCAGCCTGGCAAGCCCGTCTGTCTTGTGTTCCCTCAGAAGAGGAGAGAGCATGGAGCTGGAGAGGATCGTCAGTGCGGCCCTCCTTGCCTTTGTCCAGACGCACCTCCCAGAGGCCGACCTCAGGTAGAGACAGCTCCTGCAGGAGGGTCACGCTGGGGCCAGGGCTGGGGGAGGCTGGACTGGAATGCACTCTGCCTGCTTCTAAGGTTGGGGAGGGCCCATCTGATTTGCTGAGATGGCCAGACCTCGCAGCCCATCCCGTCACCATTTCCAGACAGGTGGGAAACCACAACTCAGGACTGTGTGTGAGGGGGGTTATTCCAGCTCAAGGGCTGAGCCCAATGACACCAAGAGCCACGGTCTCCAGCAAGGTGGAGGTAGGGGAGTGTCCTTCGTCCTACCCAGGCCTTGTCCTCTCCTCTCCCTGCAGTGGTTTGGATGAGGTCATCTTCTCCTATGTGCTCGGGGTCCTGGAGGACCTGGGCCCCTCGGGCCCATCAGAGGAGAACTTCGATATGGAGGCCTTCACTGAGATGATGGAAGCCTACGTGTCCGGCTTTGCCCACATCCCCAGGTGGGGCCTGCCTGGGACCGAGAGGAGGAGGGGAGCTGGTTGGTGATGGGGGATGGGCAGAGTTGTTCCCTCACCACTCTGTTGGTCCTTTCAGGGCCACAGTGGGGGACATGATGCAGAAGCTCTCAGGGCAGCTGAGTGATGCCAGGAACAAAGGTGAGTCCAGGGCCCTTGTGTCCAAGCACTTCAGTGAACCACAACCCCCACCACCTGCCAAATCTCATGCTTTCTGCCTCTTTAAGAGAACCTGCAACCACAAAGTTCTGGTGTCCAAGGTCAGGTGCCCACACAGCCAGAGCCCCTGCAGCGGCCTGAAAAGCTCAAAGAAGAGGCCAGGTCTTCTGCAGCTGCTGTGGACACCCAAAAGGAGGTACCATCGGGGAGGGCACTGATGGGGGACCTAGGAGGTGGGGCAGGGGGGAGTGCCGCTTCTTGTCAACATCCATGCCCACAGGCAGCCGGCACCGAGGAGGAGCTACTGCCAGGAGTGGACGTCCTCCTGGAGGTGTTCCCGACCTGTTCAGTGGAGCAGGCCCAGTGGGTGCTGGCCAAAGCTCGGGGTGACCTGGAAGAAGCTGTGCAGATGCTGGTAGAAGGGAAAGAAGAGGGACCTCGAGCCTGGGATGGCCCCAACCAGGTATCCTCGCCCAGGTCCCCAACCTCTGCCCACCTAGCTGCAGCTGTATTCCACCCAGATGCGAAGCCCCCAGCCCTACCTATTCCCATCTGTCTCCCCTGCTGCTGCCACTGGGCCCAGACCAGGCCTCCCTTCCCTGCAGGACCTGCCTAGGCGTCTCAGAGGCCCCAAAAAGGAGGAGTTGAAGTCCTTCATCCTGCAGAAGTGAGTCTGGGCCGGGCTGGGCTGGGCTGGGCTCTGGATGGTCCTCCCGGGGTGGCAGGAGTTCACCCAGCCAGTTTTTGGCAGGTACATGATGGTGGATAGCGCAGAAGATCAGAAGACTCACCGGCCCATGGCTCCCAAGGAGGTGAGAGGGTTGGGGCTGCCGGGGAAGTAGAGCAGGCGGGACTGGCTCCTGCCTCTGCCACTCACTGTCTGATTGCTCTGTAGGCCCCCAAGAAGCTGATTCGATACATTGACAACCAGGTAGTGAGCACCAAAGGGGAGCGATTCAAAGACGTGCGGAACCCTGAGGCCGAGGAGATGAAGGCCACGTACATCAACCTCAAGCCAGCCAGAAAGTACCGCTTCCACTGAGGCACTCGCTGGACTCTGCACAAGCCTTCCAGGCTTAGATCCCAGAGGGATGCAGGAGCCCTACCTCCCCACACAGGGGCCTCCCTGACTCCCACCCCAGCCCCGGCCCTTTCTCAGCTTCCTTGCTCTGTAGTGTTCACCTACTGTTGGAGCTGCCTCCATGGGCACAGTAAAAGTGGCCCAAGGAAGGTGTGAGTGCGTTCTGGTCATTTCCGCCTCAGGGTTGGGACCCTTTGCCCCTCGCCTCCCCTCCTCCCCCCAACTTCACATTCCCTATCTCCAGCAGGGCAGCACCAGGCAAGAGGGGATAAAAAGCTCTTTATTTGAACCTCCAGGGTAGGGCAGGGCCCTGGCCTCTTTGCCAGAGAGCCCCAAAGTTCAGTTTCCCTAAGCTCAGGGCCAGGTCCCAGCCACACAGTCCAGCTGTGCTCCAGTGGCAGGCGGGTCAGACCTGCAGGTTGACAAAGGGTGCGAAGCCCGCCATGTCCTGCAGCAGCACCAGGGCCTGGTGCAGCGGCGGCTCCACGTCGATGTCCACACCGCGCTTCCGCAAGCGGCTCAGGCTGGACTCGGCCACGTGGTGGCAGTGCCGCACCCGCAGCGAGCGCAGCGCCGGGCAGTACTCTGCCAGGGTCCTGAGGGAGGAGCGGGGTGAGGCCAAGGGCACAAGGCCACCACACACACGGGCACGCACTGCGGGGCAAGGGTCAGGGCCCTCGGGTGGGCTCCAGCTCCCAAGTCCAGCTCTGGCCAGCTGGGGGGCATTTTTTTCCCTTCCATATGCAAAAGAGGAGGCCTGGGCTGGGGTAATTGCCTCTATGCCTCCAGGGTGCCGGAGACTTCCTGTCCCTCAGCTCCGCCCAGGCCTCTGACTGCCAGGAACCGACTTCCCAAGTGAACTCTCCTAGTGTGTAAATTCTGGCGCAGAAGTTTGTAAGCTGCGGGCTCTCTGGCCTAGGCAATCCAGAGGCCTTTCCTGTTCCGAATGAGGGTGCCATGGTTAGCAGGGAGACGCAGAGCCCTCTCTCAGCTGGGCCCTGTGACAGCTACAGCCCGAGCGATCGCCCTCCTCCCACCTCACCGCCCCCCGAGGCCCCGGCACCTGACGCTGTCGCTTCCCACGCGGAGGCAGCCAGTGAGGTCGAGGTGCTCGAGTTGTGGGCAGTTCCGAGCCAACTCCTGGACCGCGGCGTCCCCTACGTTGGCGTTTACCGCCAGAGAGAGGCTGCGCAGGCCGGCGCCGCGCCTCTGCGCCAGGTACACTATGGCTTCGTCCTTGAGCTGACGGCAGGCGGTGAGGTCCAACTCCTCCAGGGCCGGGCAGCGGTCGGCGAGGCCACGCAGCGCTAGCCCGTCCACCCAGTCACAGTGCGCGAGCGACAGTCGCTGCAGGCGAGGGCAGCCCTCGGCCAGCGCCCCCAGCGCGCGGCGACTCAGCTGTCCGCAGCTGGCCAGCGCCACACTCCGCAGCTGCGGATTCCGCGCCAGCACCGGCACCAGGTCCTCGTCCGACAGCCATTCGTGACACGGCGCCAGCGCCAGCTCCTGCAGCCCCTCGGCGTCCCGCAGCAGCCGGGCCAGTGCGGCCCGCGGGATCTGCGGACCCACCTGCGGGAGGGGAGGCACTCCGACTTCAGCCCGTCGGGGAGGGACGGACGCTGCCCCTCCTGGCAGCCGCCTGCCCTCGGGTTGGCCACCTGCTCTCCCAGGAGAGTCCAGGCTCCTCTAGAGTCGCTACCCAGTACTCGCCGTCGGGAGTACTCCCTGCTGGCCTGGATCGCAGCCGGGCAGCACTGGCGGCCCAAGGGGGTCGGGAAGGGCAGCTAGTGGGGCTGGCGGCCGGCGGGAGGCGGGGCGGGGCGGGACCCCGGCGAGGGCGGGACTCCAGCCGTTAGCTCACCTGAGCCGCGTCGAAGCGGCGCAACCCCGCCAGGTGCAGCTGCACTAGCGCCCGGAAGGCTCGGCTAACGCGCTGCAGCCGGAGCAGCTGGCACAGCGGGACCCGGTCCAGGACGTGGGGAAGCAACACATCTTCCCAGGGCAGGTCCAGGAGCCTGCGCGTAATGGAGAATTGGTGTTTCCAGGCCGCAGTTACCTGCGAGTCTGCCTCCGCTGTGCTCCCACACCCCGGCTCCCAAAGACGCCCCCACACTCAGCCTTGGCTCAGCTCTCCTCCCCCGAGTGTCCCTTCCTTCTTTGGGCCCCTCCAGTCCTCGGTACCTGACGGCTCCGGGCTCTCGCTCCCCTCCGGAACGCTCCATTGGTGGCTCCGTGGGCTGTCTACTGCGCGTGCGCAGTACGGCCTCGCTCCGGCCTGGAGCCGCCGCGGCGAACCCGCCTCCTTGGGCTGTAGAGACAGGCCGATTCAATCGAGTGCCGTCTCACCGAGGCTCCTGTCAAAGCTTTCCGGATGGTCCCCGAAACTAAGGCGGAACAGACACTAGCTTAACGTTAGACCTCGCCTTCTCCGCCGCAAGGCTTAAGGCCCGAAGCTGGAGAGCGCGGCGGGCGCCAGAACCCTGTTTCTGTCTCCGTCTTGAGCAAGTAGACGCCTCGGAGTGAAATGGTGATGGGAGGAGTTGGCAAGGCCAGTCGCAGAAGGGGCGGAGCCAGGGCTCCCAGGTGGCCGGCCTTTCCTACCCTGGGGTCGCGTTTAGCGACTGAACCACCGGGAGGGACTCGGTGGTACTTGTTGAGTGCCTGTGACATGCCGGACCCTTACGTGTGGCACGTAGTAGGTACTCAGTAAGTAAAAAACGCTGAAAGCACGAATGGATGGGGCGAAGCTAGGGTTTCTCTCCCTTCATCCAGCCGACTTGTTCCAACCTCCCGTTCCTGGTTCACTGTGAAGTACAAAGGCTGCCAGCCCTGCCACGCCGGGACAGCGTGGCGCGGGGTTCACCCCGAGGGACACAGACGTAAGGGATGCCAGGAAGCATCGCCTGTTACATCTACAGTCCCTTTCTTCTCCCGCGATCTAGGATCCTAGGCAGAATGGGCAGGGGTACGGCTCCTCTGCCGGCCCTGAGTTTAGCTGCAGAGTCGGGCTGGACCCCCGCTGGGACGGTGACGCCCGGAGCTCTGGACCCAGCCTGTGGACTGTCCTTTTACCAGGTCCCAGGTCCTACTTCAGGGTCTGCTCTGGGCAACGCTGGGGATAGTGCTTTCTCCCCACCATTCCCCGCGTGGGTGTGGGGGCATGTGAAGGAGGCGAGGGCCACCGCCATCTCCGAAGGCCGCGCACTCCTGTGGTGCAACCACTTCCGCAGCCCCTTTGTAACGAAAATTGCTTCCCTTTCCTTTCCGCATCACTCGGGCACCTCGGCAAGGTGGGCAGGTCTGTGCTGTCATTCCATTTTAAACACGGGGAAGTCATGGAGGCAGGGTCGTTACTGGGTCCAGGATAGCAGGAATAACTTCTAGTGTTCCATAGCATAGTAGGGCAGCCATGTTACTATGACAACGATGAATTGTATATTTCAAAGTAGTCAGGATTGTGAATGTTCCAGCAGTGTTTGAGGTGATGGATATGCCAGTTACCCTGCTATGCTGATTATCACTGCGCGTTCTATACATGTATTGGAATATCACAGTGTACCCCATATATACGTACAATCGTTATGTCAGTTAAAAATATTCAGGGAAACCGAAGGGACTGGAGAGGATCTGTTGTCCAGGATCAGGCCGGTCGGGAGTAGAGAACCCAGACATTCAGGTTCCCCCAGAATTCCTTCCACGCTGCCTCGCATACAGGGAGAAGGGAGAAGCCAGCGGCAGGCAGGCCCAGAAGAGGGTCGGACTGGGTGAGGGGCTTGCCGGCGCTTCTTCCTCGGCGGAGTCGCTGGGAGGACTGACCTCTGTAAAGATAGAACTACGTGAACGCGCATCGCCTCTGGCCACGCGCCTCCTCCCCTGCCCCCCCCCCACCGCTTTGTTCGCGTTTGAGCGCCTGCGCAGTGCGACAAATCTGGCGCTGTCCCCTTCAGCACCACGCGGAGTCCGCGCCGCCCCTCCCCGCGGTGAGCCCCGCGCGCCCCCGCCTCGCACGTCCTCGCGCCCCCGACCGCCCGCATCCACCCCTTCTTCCTTCTGAGGTCACCACCTACTCACCCTGGCCTTCCCAAGAGAGTAGCCATAGTAGCTCGAGCGGCGCTTCCCTCTACGCAGGACGAGGGGACAAGGGCTGCCTGTCCCCCGCTTGCTCCACTCCCGGGGTGATCTCATCTAAGCTAGCTATGGGCGGACGGGACGCCCAACTCGGGCAGCAAGGAAGTTCTTCCTGAAGTCTGACTTAGCATCCGTCCTACTGCATTCCGGGCGTGCGGTCGGGGCTGAGACTCCCGGGTCTGAGACTCAGAATCCCGGAGGGTTCGAGGCGCTGTTGCCTACATCTCCTCCCATAGGCGGCCGTCTCCCGGATTTAGGGGGCGGGTCCAAGCCTTCACCCGTACGGGGTGCCTGGCGCGGCCGCGTGCTCGTGGGGGCGGGGGCGCGTGTGGCATGTAACAGGTCATGTGGCAGCCTCCGAGGGACACGCGTGGGGTCTGGAGCGGGCCACGCGTGTGCAGCTGGGTCCGACCAGTGGTTCAGGGGGCGGTGGACGACAGGGACGTGGACTCGAGCGGGGCGGGGCTCATGAGGATCTGGGGAACAGAAGCAGGGGTTCCAATCGCCCTCCCCCTCAACTGGGGCGGATCTTAGGTTGGCGGGAGAGCCCATCGGGCACCTAGCGACGACGGGGGCTGGCAGCCTCCGGGACTCGGGACCCTGGGAGAGGGCGGGGTGGGGGGTGGGGATTAGCGTTGCCTGAGTGGCGTGCATCGGGGGAGGAGGAGGGACTGAGAGGCGGGCGGGCCTGGAGCGAGCGGGAGCCGCGCTGCCTTCACAGCTGAGCTGGGCCCAGCCTCTCCCCTGCCTCTCCTCGGTCCCAGCTCCCGGCGAGCAGCGGTGAGTACAGAGGTGGCTCTGCTGAGTGAGGACTGCACAGGGGATGCCCTGGGCCCCCGTTGAGCTTCAGGAACCTGCCTGGCAGGATTGCTGCTCCCGACCTCTGCCTCTACCCTGCCTTGCCCCCAGAAGCCCTATTACCCCACTGATGGCCCTCTCGGGCTGGACAAGATCCGTTAGCCACCCCGGGGAAGGCAGCAGGAAAGGGATTCGGGGCAGTTTTCCCTGCCAGAGACTCGGTGACAGGTGGGAGGGGGGAGGGGAGGGTGTGTGTCCATGCCTGAGTCTGTGTGTAAATGGTAAACGTCCCTCTTTATAGCTGGGGGGGGGGGGGGGGCTGTGTCCAGTAGGTTTCTGCATGTGCCTGATTTACCTGTGTCTGTGTGCACTGGGTAGTGAGAGGCTGTGTGTAGGTTTGTGTGCCTCTTTGTGTGCTCCTGTTTGCTGATGGTGTGTGTGTGTGTAAGAGAAGTATGCGCCTTTCCATTACACACATATTTGTTATGACTGTGAGTGCATGAGGGTGTGTCACTGAGCAGTGTGTGCCTGCATCCGTGTGTGCCAGGGTGTTGCCTATGAATGTGTAGAACTGTATCCCGACATGTTGGTCCTTGTGTGTGTGTGTGCACGTGTGTGTGCATGCATGTTTGTACCTGGATGTGGACCCATTCGCACCTGTGTGGTGAACAAGAATGTTCTTTGCCATGCAGCAAGTATGGGATGGGGGGGGGGGCTGCTGTCCAGGCCTCCCTCCCCATCTCCCGTGCCTTCAGCCCATCCCCGTCCCCGGGTAACCCCTGTTCCTCCTCCCTCTCCTTCCAGGAGGCCTGAGTCCCCCCACCACCTAGGGAGGAGAGGGAGCTACAGGGGGCCCACGGCTGTATGCGAGTGACATTCCTGATCCAGAGGGTGGGGTCGCAGCTGCCCTCACACCAGAAGTAGCTCTAGAGTGCCAGGGGACTCTGGGCTCCCTCAACTTCTGAACTGGCTTCCTCTCTCCTCCCAGGCAGGACAGGAACCAGGGGCCTGTGGGGTGGGTCATATGGTTTTCTCAGGCCTCCATGGAAGCAGCCCCCAGGGGTGGGGTCTCTAGGCCCGTGTTCCCAGTGGGGGCTTAGGTCCCTGATACTCGGAGGCTCCAGCCAGCGTTCCCCTCCCTGTTTGTGCTTTCCTGCCCACCTAACTCCCTAGCACTTCACCCCTTGCTCCCTTCCTCTCTTGCAGGCCTGTCTGAAGAGCATGCAGCCCCCTCACTCCCCGCCTGGCCTCGCCATCCCTGCCCCCCCAGCCTGACCCCCGGCCCCAGCATGGCCCAGGGTGCCATGCGCTTCTGCTCGGAAGGCGACTGCGCCATCTCCCCACCACGATGCCCTCGCCGCTGGCTCCCGGAAGGCCCAGTGCCCCAGAGCCCCCCCGCCAGCATGTATGGCAGCACAGGCTCTCTGCTTCGGCGAGTAGCAGGTCCAGGTCCCCGAGGCCGGGAACTGGGACGTATGACAGCACCCTGTACACCTCTGCGTGGGCCCCCCTCACCCCGTGTGGCTCCCTCGCCCTGGGCACCCTCTTCACCCACTGGGCAGCCTCCACCAGGGGCCCGGAGCTCTGTGGTCATCTTCCGCTTTGTGGAGAAGGCCAGTGTGAGGCCACTGAATGGGCTACCAGCTCCTGGAGGCTTGAGTCGGAGCTGGGACCTGGGTGGAGTTTCTCCTCCCAGACCCACCCTAGCCCTTGGGCCTGGCTCCAACCGGAAGTTGCGGCTGGAGGCATCCACATCAGATCCCCTCCCAGCTGGACGAAGCTCGGCCCTTCCTGGCAGCCGGGACGCTGTCCAGGGGCCGCCAGTTACATCCCAGGTTGGGGCAGATGGCCTCTACTCCTCTCTCCCCAATGGCCTGGGGGGGGCCCCTGAGCACCTGGCCACGCTCTTCCGAGGACCTGCTGACACTGGATTCCTGAACCAGGTATACAAGCTCCCTTGGACTCCCAATGAAGAGGCAAGACTTGGGTCCCTGTCTGGCTTGGGTGTGTCTGCTCCACTCTGAATCCTTTAATTTGTCCTAAATCTGTCTCTTTCGTGCCCTTTGTGCTGTCCCTGTGTCTCTGGACCTCCTTCTCTTACATGTTTTTATTTCTGTTTCTGTCCCATATTCTTGTGTCCTTTTATGTCTGGCTCTATCCCCGGGTGCCTGTGTCTCTCCCTCCCTGCTTGGCTCAGGGAGACACCTGGCCCTCCCCTTGGGAAGCCTCCTCTCGTGCCCAGAGAATCGCTCGAGCCAAATGGGAATTCTTCTATGGCTCCTTGGACCCCCCCAGCTCAGGTAAGGCTTGGAACTGAAGTGAGGTGAACAGGGCAGGGTCTTCCCCTTGGCAGCCAAAGCATGCTAGGGAGCCTTCCCTCAAACCTTCCCCAAATGGACCCTGGGCTCCTGAGGCAGCTAATGCCTCTCCAGGCCTCAGTCTGCCCATCTGTGTTATGGTGCAGCCTGGAGGACAGGGGCCAGGCTAGGCACCAGGGGTAGCAGGTGGTGGAGGGTGGGGATGATGAAACACCGGGGTCAGTCCTTGGAGGGGCCCAGGAGGCTGGTCTCCCTCAGGCTCCTCAGAGCTGTCCAACACAAACTTGGTTTGAATAAGCTAACTTTGTAGTGGGGGTGGGGGGGGATGGTTGCTAGACTGAAAGAACTTCCTGCCCATGTGAGCAGAGCAGGATCAGGATGGGGGCCAACACCACTGACCTCCTGACCAGCTGCCTATGCATACCACAGGTGCTAAGCCCCCAGAGCAGGCCCCCCCATCCGCAGCTGGGGCGGGCTCAGGGCAGAGCTCTGGGGTGTCTGTGGGGCGAGCAGCCAAGTGCTCCGAGACGGACCTGGACAAGGTGCCCCTGAGGTGCTACCGTGAGACTGACATCGATGAGGTGCTGGCCGAGCGGGAGGAGGCTGATTCAGCCATCGAGAGTCAGCCGAGCTCTGAGCGCCTGCCTGGCACTGCCCGCCCACCTGCCCCACGTCCTGGTCCCTGCCTGGGCCCTGGTTCCAGCTTGGGCAGTGGCGATGAGGATGAGGATGAGGCAGGCGGGGAGGAGGATGTGGACGACGAGGTGTTTGAGGCCTCAGAGGGGGCCCGGTGAGTGGGGGAATGGAAGGGACAGCGGCTTGCTCCTTCCTGCTGACCCAGAGGTAGTGGGGGGGGGGTCAAAAGGGACCAAGGACAAGATGAGAGTAGAGCAGGGGGTGCTGGCAGGGCAGTTGTTGGGAGCAAGAGTTTGAGACAGAGGCCTCCGGTCTGGCAGGGCTCTGGAGATGGAGGAGCGCCTAGAAGAGCCCTGGAGGGTTGGGGGCAGCCAGGACAGGGGAGACGGGGGTTGGGGGCAGAGTCAGAGGCCAGAGTGCAGCCAGGAGAATGGGTTCTGGCAAGAGGGTGGGGAGCATGTCTCTGTCTCACACCCCACGGCAGTGTGGAGCCTCATCTCCTAAGATGTTACCAGAAATAGAAATGGGATGGCAGGAGGGAAGCGGATCAGGGGAAAGGAGGAGAAAGGGAGATTAGCAAAGAGGGAGGGAGGGAGGGAGGGATTGGGCGCTGGGGACGGGTAGGGCTGAATGGCTTCTCAGGGGGTGAGGAGCCTCTGAAAAGGGGGTGATAACCTCCTTGACAGAGTCAGTCTGTGAATTCAATGAGACCTGTGCTCTGGGCCTCTGACCGGAGATTTCTCCCTGCCTTTGCAGGCCAGGGAGCCAGATGCCTCACTCTGGGCCTCTCAAGTCACCTGTGCCCTTTCTTCCTGGGACCAGTCCCTCAGCGGATGGGCCTGACTCTTTCAGTTGTGTGTTTGAAGCCATCCTGGAGTCACATCGGGCCAAGGGCACCTCCTGCACCAGCCTTGCCTCGCTGGAGGCCTTGGCCTCACCTGGCCCAACCCAGAGCCCCTTCTTCACCTTTGAGCTGCCTCCCCAACCCCCTGCCCCCCGGCCCGACCCACCTGCTCGTGCCCCACTTGCCCCTCTTGAACCGGATTCTGGTACCAGCTCCGCTGCCGATGGTCCTTGGACACAGAGAGGGGAGGAGGAGGCAGAGCCGGGAACCAAGCTGGTCCCGGGGAGGGAGCCCCCTAGTCCCTGCCACTCGGAGGACAGCCTTGGGCCGGGGGCAGCACCCCTTGGCAGGTGAGTAATCCTTCAGGCCCCAGGCACAGCTGATTTAAGGGGCAGCTCCTGAGCGTGGGGACGCAGTTTGCATTCCTGATCCCTTGGTAGGGATAGCCAGGGGATGTGGATGCCTGTTTTGCCATTGGCTGTGGGGGGAACCCCTCACAGAAACCCCCTGGTCTCAGATTCACTGATCCGAGAAACCGTGATTCAGAATTGAGGATTCCCCAGAGACCATCCTCCTTTCTCTCCTGGAGGGCCCCTGGCACCAGGCAGATCTCCAGGCCGCTTGGAATTCTTGTGATCTTATCCTCACACAGCCTGGAGGCTTCTCCAAAGACGCAGCCACCAGCCTCTGCCATCTCCCCCCTCTCGTGGCACCCGGCCCCCACCCAGTCAGACGTCTCTCACCCTGCTCCAGGAAGTCCTTTCGCAGCCTAACCTTTCTGCTCTTCTCTCTTGCAAGCTACCCTCTCAGTCATGGAAGCCATGGCAACAGGAGGGGGTGGCCAGGGAGACTGGGTTGCCTAGCAACCAGGAGTTTCCGGCCTCTGTCTCTGGGGTGACAGGTGGCTTTAGGAGTAGAGCAGCTGGGGTGGGAAGGGAAGGGTAGGAGAAGAAAGGGAATTAGGGGTACACCCTGACCTCCATCGTCGTGGCCCCAGAGTCTGCTGCTTTGTGGGTAGATGGAAGCACAAAGGAGAGACTTCTTTCCCTGAAAGGCAGGGCCTGGGAAGACTTGGGAGCAGGAGGAGAAGTGCTCTCCCATCTTTGCCTGACCGTTCAGCATTCCTCTCCTGCACCCCTCCATCCCACCCTTGCCTGTATGCTCTGTGTGAGGATGGGGACTCTATACCTAACAACAAACTTAGGAGCTTTGGGGGGTGCAGCCAGCACTCCTATGGCAGAAAGATGGATGTGGTTAGATTTGAAGCAGGACTTCCTTCCATAGAGAGGACTGAGGATGGACTAGGCTGATGGACAGAACCTGTACCATTATCTTGCCCTGGAGAAAAAAAATGCTTTGCCCATGTCCCTCTCTCCCCTTCTCTGTCTTATGGGTCTGGAGACAGAGAGAGGGTCTGGATGGGCTTTGAGGGCTGGTGTTCCACCCTGGCAGCGAAACGCCTCTGAACCCACTGGTGTCTGACTCGGACTCAGAGCTGGACAGCACAGAGCGGCTGGCTCTGGGGAGCACAGACACCTTGTCCAACGGGCAGAAAGCGGATCTGGAGGCCGCGCAGCGCCTAGCCAAGAGGCTGTACCGACTAGACGGCTTCAGGAAGGCCGACGTGGCCCGGCACCTTGGCAAGAAGTAAAGCCACCAGGCTGGCACGGAGGAGGGGGTGGAGGGGACGCATCCTGGGGCATCGCCTCCACATCTTCTCCATCGAATGCCCCCATGTCTCTAGGCGACCCCCCCTTCCCTTGACGCCTCCTCTTGAGACCCCACTTGTCTCTCTGCCCCACCCATAGCAATGACTTCAGCAAACTGGTGGCTGGCGAGTACCTCAAGTTCTTTGTCTTCACGGGCATGACGCTGGATCAGGCTCTCAGGTGGGTGGTAAGTGCTGTGAGAACAGCCCTGCTCTCCAGGCTTGGCGGGCAGGGCCCCAGCTGTGCTTCCTTTGAGCCCCCTCTGTCTACCCTAACATCGCCCTCTTCAACTGGGCATGGCCAAGGGCCAGGGCTGCCTGCAAAGTGGCCTTGGGTGGGGATGAGCGCTTCCTCTTCCTCCCTCCCAGGGTGTTTCTGAAAGAGCTGGCCTTAATGGGTGAGACCCAGGAACGGGAGCGTGTGCTGGCCCACTTCTCCCAGCGATACTTCCAGTGCAATCCGGAAGCCCTGTCTTCAGAGGGTGAGAGGGTGGGAAGCAGGGTGGTCCTGTGGGGTCACTGAGGCTGCTGGGCTGGGCACAGGGGTAGGAGCGTGCTTGTAAGCACATGACCATGCATGTGTGCAGATGGTGCTGTCTACACGGATGTTGCTGGAACTTTCCCTGTAGGCAGGTCAATAGTGCACTGTGAAGAGGCAGGTGCCAATGCGTTTGCACACAGCTGTCCTGCAGACAATGCTTGGCTTGCGTGGGGCTCGGAGAGGCACTCTGGGAGCCAGGGAAGGGAGCCTGAGAAGAGGGAGGGGTCCTTGATGAGGGGTCTGTTAGAAAGGAGGTCTCGGCTGGCCAGGGTTCACATAGAAGGTTAAGGTGTTGCTGTGGGCCAAAGGGAGTTTCAATAGCGGATGGGCTAGAGCCGGGGGTAGGGGGTAGGAGGAGTTGGGGGGGGCAGGCTGAACGCGCGCCCGCTCTTCCCTAGACGGCGCCCACACGCTGACCTGCGCCCTCATGCTACTCAACACCGATCTCCATGGTCACGTGAGTGGGGGCGGGCGGGTGCTAGGAAGATAGACCCCGGTGCGGAGACTTCTTCAAGGCCTGGGAGGCCCCGGGGCCCGCAGGTTCACAGGCCTCTGCTGCCTCCCTTAGAACATCGGGAAACGCATGACCTGCGGAGACTTCATCGGGAACCTGGAGGGCCTCAACGACGGAGGCGACTTCCCCAGGGAGCTGCTCAAGGTGGGGGGCGGCGCAGGTAGAAGTTGCCAGAGGGGAGGCTGGAGGACCCAGGCGGCGGCTGACTCGGAGGGAGGGGCGGGGTGGGGCTCGCCGGCCCCCGGCTCTCGTGACTCAGCCTGGGGACCGCCCCCTCTCCCTGCCCCCACACGCGGCGCTCCCGGAACCTGCGCACGCGCGTGCAGTCGCGGCGGCGCGCGGCGGGGGAGGGGAGCCGGAGGCCCCCGACCCCGCTCTGGCCTCTGTGGGCTGCCAGCCTTGGCACTGCCGTGGAGACGGTGTGCCTGCTTGCGGCTGGCGTCCACAGGCACACCGCGGCCCACTCCAGGGTGTACAGCCACAAAGACCTAACTGCGCCGCTGCGCTGGAGGGACCCCGGAGGTGGAGGGGCCTGAAAGGGACAAAGGCTCTTCCGAGGTCTCGGGCTCGAGCTGGGCCCAGAGCCCGGATGTCAGGCGCCGGTGTGGGCGGGCCCTCCAGGGGTCAGAGACACTGGGACTGGTGCAGACCCCGAGGGGAGCAGGGCGGGACCCGGCCCGCGGAGCACTCCTCCCTGGCCAGCAGTGTTTCATCCAGAGAGGTCTGGGCCCACCTGAAGAAACCCCCAAGATTGAAAGGAAGGGGCTATGGGCGCCTACACACATGAAACTGTACAGGACGACCCCGAGCGGGGCAGTGGCTTGGGGGTGTACCCGAGCAGTGCTGGCCATCGAGAGCTAGGTTGTCCGCGAGTTGGGGTGTGTGCTTGGGTTGAGCTGCGTCGGTGAAAAGGGGTCGGCGTAGCGAGGGTTTGAATGGCGGGCTGTGCTCGTGCGTTACTGAGGGCTGGTGGTTCCGTGCGCGTGCGAGCCGGGGCCGCTGGGTGTTTGTGTGTTGGGGTGGACATCCTCGAATTGGCTGGCTGGCTGATGACAGAAGCCGGTGAGTAAGGTGTGTGTGAGAGTTAAAGGTTGTAAAGTGCGAGGTGTGCATCTGAATTTGTAGGGCCTGTGGCTTGGGGTGAGTGGGTGGTGCGTCTGGTTAGTTGGGGCGTATTCCTGAGAGGGGGGTGTATGTACACGGGCGTTTCAGGGTACCTGCGGGTGGGCTGCGGGGAGCCAGAGCTATTCCGTGGCTGTTGTCATCCAGCCCCGTGCACCCTCTCCCTCGGCGGAGGGGAAAGCACCGTGGGGAGGCGGTTCGATCCTTCCGCTAGCCCCCCCACCCTACCCCTTCCACCCCGAGGAACCGGGAGCCAGCTCCTGGCCCCGGGGACAGCCCGGGCCGAGCGTCTCCCGTGCCCCCGGCCAGTGTCCCCAGGGCCGCCCACCCGCGCGCAAGCGCCCCCACTGGCCTCCCCGCCCTTCCCCGCGGCGGCGCGCCGAGGGCCCCCTCGCTGCCGGGCGCCTCCGTTGTGCGCCGTCCCCGCCCCCAGCCCGCGCCCTCCCCTCGCCGCCGGCGCCCCCCCTCCCCTCGCGCCGAGCTGCAGAGCAGACCGCGTCGCCGCCGCCGCCGCGCGCTCCGTGCGTCGGTGGGAGCCGGCCGGGCCGGGCCGCGCCGCTCGCGCCGGCTGTCGGGGGAGCCGTCCGCGGGCCGTCCGGGCGGTCCGGGGGCGGAGGGCGGGCGGGGGCATGGCCGGGGGCCGCGGCGCGCCGGCCGGGCCAGCATGATCGGCGTCAACAGCATCCACAGCAGCGCCGGGCGGCTGCGCTCGCGCTCGCTGTGCTCCGTGCGCTACGGGCGCACCCACCGCGGCGCGGAGACCCTGTGCTACGGCTGGCCGCAGCGCTCGCGCAGCCTCAAGCCCGTGCTCTACACCGACCTGGTGGTCAGCCGTCTGCAGAGCCGCAAGAAGAAAAAGGCGGTGAGGGCGTTGGGGCCGCTGCCCACGCCAGGCTCGCGGGCGGCAGAGGGGGCGGCTGGAGAGGGGCGCGGGCAGCGGCAAAGCCGAGGTGGCCATCGGTGGGGCGGAGGGGGAGCCCAGCAGGGGTAGAGCTCATGGGCAGCCAGAGGTGGGCACGGGCTGACCGGGGAGGGGGCGGGAGGGCACAGACCCCTTGAGCCCAGGTGTGCCTAACAAACCGAAGAGTTTGGGTGAGAAAAAGGGATTTCTAGCTGGGACAGCTGGGAGCGTGACACTAGGGGCTCAGGGCCTTGTAAGGAAGGTGTGGCTGTGGGCCAGAGGGCTTGAGCCGGTGCAGGGACGGAGTAGCAGGCTGGAGACAGGGCTTGCAGGTTGTCTTGGTGGCCACTTCAGCTTCCTGGCCAGAGTTGAGCAAGTGAGCATTCAGGGTGTGAGCTGTGCTGGGTTTGGCCAGGTCTGTGTGTGCTGAGAAACTGTGTTGATTAGCATGGGTTGTGCTGTGCGGGGGCCGGAGGCTGTGGGGTGTACCCACCCCCAGACAGGGTGTGCTCAGTGGGAAGCTGGCTAACCTTGTGGCTGGGCACGGCTGTGGGCATTGCGAGAGTCGCCGATCGCGGTGTGTTGGAGAGAGTGGGGGTGCTGTGTCCCATCACGGGGACGGCACCGACGTCACCACTGCACCCAGCTCACATGCAGGCAGCATCACACGCCACACACTTAGCCCAACACGCACATGCTGGGGACACACCCACTCACAGACAGGCTGTTGGCAGCACCCCCACAGTCAGAGGCACTGGCATGGACCCATGTGCCAGACCACTTCCAGGAAGAGGGGTAGGCTGCACCACTCCTGGAGCCCATTCTCTGCTTCCACCACACCAAGGCCCCAAATGTGCCCCAGGCCAACTGCATGGAGGAGAGCTGATTGGCACAGGTGCCTCCGGGAGGGTTGGGGTGGGTCAATACTGGGAGCTAAAACCCTTGTATCTTAGACTGCTGTTCCGGAGTGTGCACGTGGGCAGGAGGGGGACCACCGTGGCATTTAGCTTGGTGGCAGAGGCCTGAGCGTGTCAGCCATCAGGGTGTGTTCTTTATTGGCCGAGGACAGAGCTGAGAGGGGGTTCCCTATCCTGGGGCCTCAGTTTCCCCATGCACTCTGTGTGGGTTTATCATGTGGGAAGGGCACATAGTTAGGGCATGGAAGTTTTTCAGCCAGCTCTTCCGCATTCCCCGGGACGTGCTTCTGCCCAGGAGCTGAGTGGGATAAGCCCTTGGTAACAATACAAAGAGTAGCAACACCGTTACCTGTGCGCCAGCTGCTGCCAGGGTGCCCTGTGCTAGCTGCTGCGTTCATTCCTGGCCACAGGTACCTGGCCCAAGTCCTGCGTTCCGGGGTGTTCTGGGGGCCTGCGTCTTAGGACTCCACTCCTCAGCCAGTGCTTTCAGTCGTTCTAATCTGCTGCCCCTCCCTCTTAGTTCTCTTTCCTCTCCCAGGTTGGGAGGGAGGGCTCTGAGCTCTGACATCGGGGTATATGGTGGACTTCTTCTCAGGACTGACCCACACCCCCGATTTGTCTCCCCTCCCCAGGCCTTATACAGCTCCATCAAGAATGAAAAGTTGCAGTGGGCCATGTGAGTCCTGGACCCATGTGGTGGGGTTAGGGATGAGAATGGGCATGGGGTAGGGGTTGCCCGGGGAGGCCCCGAGTCCTGGGGCTGTTGGGAAGGCTAGGTGGGTGAGGCTGCCTCACATCCTTCTTTGGTGATGCCTGCCTGGGCTTAGGGCTGTGTTTTGTCTCTAGCGGTTGTTATGACAAGCTGGGTTGGGACTGGGGGCGGGGAGGCCCCTGGCAGCCCTAGTCTCTGGAAGCAGGGCACTGACCAGTGACGCAGGAGGCCTCCCTCAGGTCCTAGAGACCCCAGATGTCACAGAACGAGGAACCATATTCTCTGCTTGGCAGCTCCCAGGAGAGACAGGGAGGCTCAGGATAAGTCTTGGAAGAATCCAGTCTGAGGAGGAGGGTCAGTTTCAGCCTTGAGGGCTCCAGTCTGAGGGCAGAGTCTTCCTTTAAGCACCCAGAGATCACTCAGGCTGCAGCCACCTGCTGAGTCCAGTGGCTGTGCGGTTTAACCGGAAGCCCCCAGGCTTTGAGTGAGAAGGCAGAAAGAGGAGGCAGAGTCTAGGGTTGGGGGGGGGGGGTCAGGAAAGGCTTTTTGGAGGACTGGGACTGAGGCGAGTCTTGAAATGGAAGCACTGGGAGAGAAAAGGCTGAGTTGGCAGAGGTGTGGTAACTGGAATGAGTGACATGGGGGGAGCAGGAGGAAGCAGGCCTGGCTGGGATGGGGGGTGCGAGGAGGACGACATCGCTGGAGACATAGGATAGGATTCATGTGGAAGGCAACAGACAGCTCCTTTTGTTTTATTTTTTAAAGATTTATTTATTTATTTGAAAGAGTTACAGAGAGGGAGAGGGGGAGAGAGAGCGATCTTCCGTTTGCTGGTTCACTCCCCAGATGGCTGCAACAGCCAGGGTTGAACCAGGGTGAAGCTAGGACACAGTTTTGTCTGGGTCTCCCACATGGGTACAGGTACCCAAACACTTGGGCCATCTTCCGCTGTTTTCCCAGGCCCTTAGCAGGGAGCTGGATTGGAAGTAGAACAGCTGGGACTCAAAATGGCACCCATATGGGATGCTGGCATCACAGGAATTGGCTTTATCCAATACGCTACATTGCCCACCCCTACTGCAGGTTTTTGAGCAAGGGAGTAACAAGACAGAATCCAATTTTTAAATTATTTATTTAAAAAATGTTATTTTTTTGTTTATTTTTAAAGATGTTATTTATTTATTGGAAAGGCAGAGTTACAGAGAGGCTGGAGAGAGAGAGAAAGGTCTTCCATCCACTGGTTCACTCCCCAGATGGCTGCAATGGCTGGAGCTGGGCCAAGCCAAAGCCAGGAGCCAGGAACTTCTTCCAGGTCTCCCCCATGGGTGCAGGGGCCCAAGGACTTGGGTCATCTTCCACTGCTTTCCCAGGTGCATTAGCAGGGAGCTGGATTAGAAGTGGAGCAGCCAGGTTCTGAACCAGCGTTCATATGGGATGCTGGCATCATAGGTGGAGGCTTAACCTGCAATGCTACAGCACTAGCCCCAAATCCAATTTTTTTTTTTTTTTAACCTGACAGCTATCAGGGCCTGAAAACCAGGATGTACTGAGGGAACTGTTAGGAAGCTATGCTTTTCTCGCATCACCATTTAGTCATCAAGTTATGCGAAAAGCCTGGTGCTGGGTGTGGTTGAGACAGAGCAGAGTCAGCCATGTGTCTGCGTTGCAGAAGGCTGCGTGCAGGAGTGGAGAGGAGGGGCCTGGGACGTTTGCTGGGAGAGACCGCTGTGGCCCTACTCTACAGCGCTCTCATCTGAGGGAGGGGCTGTACTGTGAAGGGGGAGCCTCAGATTGAGGGGCTCCCCAGCACCTCCACACACGTCGGGATTGAAGGGGCTGTGGCTCCATGGCCAGCCCCCTCTGAGGCTCTCTCACCTGCAGAGACGAGGAGGAGCTGAGACGCTCTCTGTCTGAGTTGGCCGACCCCAACCCCAAGGTCATCAAGCGGGTCAGCGGGGGCAGCGGCAGCAGCTCCAGCCCTTTCCTGGACTTGACTCCCGAGCCGGGCGCTGCTGTCTACAAGCACGGGGCCCTGGTGCGAAAGGTGCACGCAGACCCTGACTGCAGGAAGAGTACGTGGCCAGGCCTGGAGTAGGACCTGGGGGCTGGGTGGGAGCGGGCCTGTGCCCGGTGCCCCTGACTGTTTCCCTCCCCTCCAGCACCTCGGGGCAAGCGGGGCTGGAAGAGCTTCCACGGAATCCTCAAGGGCATGATCCTCTACCTGCAGAAGGTGCGGGGCGGGCCCTGTTCTTTGGGCTGGGGAAGGGGGTGGGCGAGAGGGGCCAGGACAAGACGGGCACCCCCTGCAGGAGGAGTACCAGCCTGGCAAGGCCCTTTCAGAGGTGGAGCTCAAGAATGCCATCAGCATCCACCACGCCCTGGCCACCCGCGCCAGTGACTACAGCAAGAGGCCCCACGTCTTCTACCTGCGCACAGCGGACTGGCGAGTCTTCCTCTTTCAGGCCCCGTGAGTACCCTCCTCCTCCTGCCCCTCCCATCCTGCTCCCTCCCTTTGTCCCTGGATGGCCTCATTCCTTCCCAGGCCATACCCTGGTCCAGGACTGCCATTTCTGGACACAGACCCTGGGCCCAGGTTCCACAGGGCTGTGCTGTCTTCCCCAGGAGCCTGGAGCAGATGCAGTCCTGGATCACTCGCATCAATGTGGTGGCCGCCATGTTCTCTGCACCTCCCTTCCCAGCTGCTGTTAGCTCCCAGAAAAAGTTCAGCCGCCCCCTGCTGCCCAGCGCTGCCACCCGCCTCTCCCAGGTAGGTAACCCCAGCTGGGCACACCTAGTTGCTTTGGAGCACCTTTTAAAAATTTTTACACATATGCAGTATGGGCTACAGGGACCTTGACCATGCTCCCCTCTGGCTGCTAGGAGGAGCAGGTGCGGACCCACGAGGCCAAGCTGAAGGCCATGGCAAGTGAGTTGCGGGAGCACCGGGCTGCCCTGCAGGGCAAGAAAGCCCGCGGCAAGGAGGCTGAAGAGCAGCGGCAGAAGGAGGCCTACCTGGAGTTTGAGGTAAGCCTTCCTGCCCGGGCCCTGGCTCCCACACACGCTCAGACTGGGGCTAGGGCACGGGCCTGAGTGAAGGCAGCAGGGTGGCCATGGGCAGGCTGCCTAATCTCTCCGAGCTGCGGTTTCCTCTCCTGTAGAACGAAGCTGACATTCCACACCCACCAGGGTCCTGAAATGAGAGATCTGCCAGGTGCTTCGTTTTCCCAGTTCCACCGAGGCTCAGGAAGTGTCAGCCCCGGGGGTCCACAGAGGGTCTCCAACCTGCTAGGGGATCCAGAGGTGGGCAGGCACCTGCCATCCTGCCTGCTTGGCGCCCCTCCCTGGTCCAGGGGCAATGGCATGGGCAGGTGTGGAGGGCCTCTCACAGTCTGTGCCCCTCTGCCCCAGAAATCCCGTTACGGCACCTACGCTGCGCTGCTTCGGATCAAGCTGAAGGCAGCGTGCGAAGAGCTGGATGCGGTCGAGGCAGCGCTGGCCCAGGCTGGGTGCGCCGAGGACGGACTCCCTCCTTCTCACTCCAGTCCCTCCCTGCAGCCCAACCCTTCCAGCCAGCCCCGGGCTCAGCGTCACGGCTCTGAGCCTCGGGCAGGGGCAGGCAGTGGGCGGTGGAAGCCCTGAGCTGGGGGTGGGAGCGTTGTGGGGGGGCGGTGCCTGCTGGGCACCTGCATGACATGGCCCTGCCTGAGCCCGGGCCGGCCGCGGGCCACCCGTGCAGGCCTCCTGGCCCAGGGCCCGACCGCGCCGGACGCGGTGTCCGGGGCAGGGCAGGGCTGGGGCATGGGCCTCAGGAGCCAAGTCTGAGGGCCCCTCCGAACCCCCTTTTTGTGATAATGTTTTGCACTTTTTCGTACAGGGTGGGTGGGGGTGGGAGGGTCCAATGCCCTTGAACTTTTGATGCTTTTTTTTTTTTTTTTGTGGGGGAGGCCTGACGATGTTTCTGCTTTCTGCTGAGACTACCCCCACCCTGACACCAGCAGTCCCCCTCCGTCCTGGGGTCTGGCTCAGGCAGAGGCCAGGAGTGGGGCTGAGCTGGTTCCCCCCCTTCCTCCCCAAGGGCTCACCCTCTTTCCAGAGGTGGAGGAAGGGAGTCCGCGCCAAGGCCCTGTTCATGGGCTCGGGCAGCCCGGCCTGCTCCCCCTCCTGCCAGTGGGCCCTGCCCTTTGTACAGCCTCCGCCCCCATTAAAACTGCTCGGAATTGCTGGCTGGGCCGCCGCCGCCGCCTCTTGTCTGCAGTGCCTGGCTCAGGGCCAAGGCAGGTAGCTGGTTCCAGGGTTCTGAGGCACATTGGACACGGCCATGAGCTGGGAAGGGGACCCTCCCCTTCCCAGAATCCTTTATTTGCCCTGAGGGGTAGGCACGGAGTGTTAAATAAGATTTGGCACAGGTGGGGTGCTGTACAGAGGGGCCGGGGTCTGGTGGGAGGGTGGCAGCTCAGTGCACCTGAGGCTGGGGGTGCCCATGGCAGAGACCTCCCGGTGGCTCAGGGGGCAGGCCCAGCTTCTCGGCCTCCTGTTCCACAGACTGGCTCCCGTATGCACTGTCTTCCTTCACCTCTGCCAGGGGCGAAAGGAAAACAGGAGTCAGGACCTCAGACCTCCCACCCTCTAGGCCCAAGTCCACCTGCCAGGTGGGCCTCCTTTACCTGTGCTGGGCAGTTTGTCCCGGGTCTCGGGACCCCTTAGCAGCCTCACTCCTTCCTCCAGGCCCATGTCAGACAGGGCCTCCAGCAGACCCGCCAAGTCCCCACCAGCCAGCTGTGGACAAGAAGAGGCGTGAGGTGGGGTTGGGGCCCTGGGGCTGGGGCAGGGTGCAGGTCCGTGACCCACCTTGTAACTGCGCAGGAGGCTGCCGCTGGGGGAGGCAGTCTTCCTGTACGTGTCCACCAGGCTGCGCAGCCCCAGCCGCTCCGCCAGCTCCGCCCAGCTGCCCTGGGCTTCGGGCCTGTCCAGCAGCTGCTCCAGGTTCTGTAGAGCCGTATCCCCGAGGGACAGCCCTGGCCCTTAGGGGGACCCACACAGACATGTCAGATGCTCCAGAGATGGGCAGAGACAGACACATGGACCATGCCTTTCTGTCAGTGACCTGACAGCCAAGGCAGACGGGGCCACTGGGAGCTAAGAATGGAGGAAGGGGACCTGCAGAGGGGGGGTCTGGGAGCAGCTGATGAGACCTCACCTGCAGGGCTGGGCGGGGTCAGGGGCGGCTCCACGGCGCTCTGAGCAGCATTAAGCAGCAAGGTCTTCACCTGGGGGGCACAGCGCAGACTACTTCCCACCCCCTGCCCCCCAAGCCCAAGAGACTGCTCCCTGCTCATTCTAGTCCCAGGCTGGTCTCACCTTAGTGCTGCGAGTGAGGTCAAGAGGTGTGTGGCCCCGGAAGCTGCTTCGTGTGTCCCTCTCGGGCCCCTCGGAGTCAGAGTCACTCCCGGAGGTGGGCGGCGAGGGCAGTGGGCACAGGGGCTCCTCGTTCTCCGCATGGATGTCAGCACCTGGTGAGGGGAGGCAGTGATTAAGGGGGTTGTGGGGCCCACCTAGAGGAATGGGAAGTGGGGGAGCTGGGGGACACCCCTTTTCCTCCCCCGTCCTATTCCTATGTCCGGAAGGGCAAAACTGACCAGCCTTTAGGAGAAGGCGGGTGAGGGTTGGGGACCCCAGTCCAGCTGCGAGGTGTAGAGGCGTGTTTCCCGCGAAGGTGCGGGCATTCACGTTGGCATGGAGCTGTGGGGTGCAAGGGAGCAGCTGACCACAGTACAGTCTCATTGGCTGCCTCCTCCCACACACCTTTCACCTTCCTTGGTCCTACTCCTTCACAACCCTCAGTCCCACCTTGGTGACCAGGTGGGTGACCAACCCCAACTCTTCCAGCTCGGTGGCCAGGTGCAAGGCTGTTCGGCCCCCCTGCCGCTCTGCTGCCTCCACTTCAGCCCCACTGTCCACCAGCAGATCCAGGCACTTGGGGCTTCGGGCATGGACCGCCAGGTGTACTGGGTACAGTCCTAGGGATACAAGATACTCAGCCAGTAGCTGCGACTGCAGGATGGCTCCTAGACCAGTCCCGCCCAGTTGGTCTCCGTAACTCCTGTCCACTCTGTGCACCTCCCAGATACCCGTCCTGATCACAGGCCCTGCCCCTGCCCCTGCCCCCAGTCGTGGGGTAGAGAACTCACCCTCGAAGTCAGGCATGTGTAACAGTTGGGACACAGCAGGAGCTCCGCTGCAGAGCAGCGCACGGAGCAGCTCAGGGGCCCCAGCACCTGCCCGCAGTGCCAGGTGCACAGCCGAGTCTCCGTGCCGGTCCAGGAGTGCTGGGTCTGCACCCACCTGCAGCAGGAAGCTCACCACCCTGGTCTGCCCAGTGATCACCGCCAGGTGCAGGGGTGTCTGGGGACAAAGGCAGGGTGAGCTAGGCCTGTCCTCGGTGTAGACCCTTTAGCTTTCTAACCCCTATCCCTGCCCCCTCACCAGTAGGTGTCCCTCACCTGGTGTAGGTGGTTGGTGAGGTTGACGACACCAAGGTGTTGGGCATGGTAGATGACATGTGAGATTTGTTCAATGACACTGGTCTGCCCATGGATGATAGCCAGGTGTAGCGGCCTAGGGGTTGAGGAGTAAGACTAGACTAGCGAGCCCAGCCACTTAGAGCACCCTCCACCCTCCACCCTCACTGCCTCCAGTCTCCCTCCCTGGGGCTTGCTGAACCCAGAATGTCTCAAAGGGCACGTTTTATTTTTTAATAAGCTTATCTTAAGATTATTTGAAATGCAGAGAGAGCTTATCCATTTACTGGTTCATTCCCCAAAAATGCCCAAAAAAGCCAAGGTTGGGCCAGGCCAAAACCAGGAGCCAGTAACCTAATTAGGGTCTCTGACTGGGAGGCAGGGACCAGGGAGTACCTTAGCAGGAAGCTGGAGCAGAAGCAGTGCTGGGACTTAAATCCAAGGACTCTGATACAGGATGTGGGCAGCCTAACCGCTGCACCAAAAACCTGCCCTCCTCTCCCCTTGAACCTTTTAAAGTTAATTAGGAGCAGGAGTTACAGAGCGGCAGGTTAGGCTGCTGCGTGGGGCACCTGGCCACATCCCATGCGGGAGTGCCGGTTCGAGTCCTAGCTACTCTGCTTCCGTTCCAGCTTCCTGCACATGCACCTGGGAGTCAGCAGATGACAGCTCAAGTACTTGGGTCCCTGCAACCCTCATGGAAAACTTGGGAGTTCCTGGCTGTTAGCCAGCCCTGGCTGTTGCAGCCATTTAGAGAGTGAACAAAGACCTGTACTTTGCCCTTCAAATAAGTTTAAAATTAACTGAGAGGCACAGCGAGAGAGTGAGCTCCTATCTTCTGGTTTGTTCCTTGTTAAGGGTCCTTGGCTGGGCTGGAACCAGGAACTAGGAACTCAGTCCAGATCTCCCATGTGAGTGGCAGGCACCCAGTCACTCAAGCCATCACCGGCTGCCTCCCAGAGTGTGCATTAGCAGGAAGCTTTTTTTCAGGGGGGAGAACACACACACACACTCTCTCAGTGCCTTTGGAGGTACACTGTGTCCCCTTCACCAAACGATTTGGAGAGCCTTAGCAACTTGAATAGAAATAATAAATGGTAGATCTGGACTTGAGACCGGCCCTTCCATCTCCTGAGTCCGGCTTTTTATAGGTCCCTTTCTTGTCCCAACCCCAAGACTTGAGATCACAGCTTCAGCCACTCTCCCCGCCTACGTGTCTCCATTCTCGTCCTGCGCCGTCAGCAGGTGGCGCTGTCCCGCCAGCAGCGAGCGTGCGTCCGCCGTGATGCCGTAGTCCAGCAAGGCTCGAGCGCTGCGCTGCGCCAGGCCGAACAGGCGTGCGTTGTACTCCCGCGCTGGGAGGGGGGGGGGGGTGTGAGAGGGGGCGGCAGGCGCGTGGGTACAGGCTAGTTTCTCAGCACCCGCGTCCCAGCCGCCCGGATTCTGAGGCTATACCTCGCTGCAGCATCTCGGGGGCCTGTGCTTCACTGGGCTGCGCGGCTTGCTCCCCCGCTTCCGTGGCTTGCTCCCCGGCATCCACGCCAGGCGCCGAGGCGGCCATCTGCGCCCCGCCCCCGCCTCCTGGGTAGCAGCCCATTGGGGCTGCGCCCGACTGGTAGGGGCTGTAGGCCAAGGAGGAGGGGAAAAAGCCGAGGCTGCTCCCTGTGGGTACAGGGAGGACTGTGGGGAACCGGCCAGGATTCGCCCAGATTTCTTCCCCCGCAACTTCCCCGCACCCCTCCCTCCTCCAGCCCCCTTCCAGCCGCCAGCACTCACTCACCTCCTCCTCCTGCTCCTCCATAGCCCCCAGCGGAGCCCCCTGAGCCTCCGCCCATGTGGGAGCCGCCACCGAAGGGCTGGGAGAAGGTGGGCAAGGCCTTTCTCCGCTTGCGCTGCACCTCCTCTTTGTCTGGGGGCAGAGAGGAGTGGGGTGTTAAAACCCCTGCTCCTGGGGTCCTGCCTCCGGGCCCTTCCTCCTCGGGCTCCTCTCGACCACGTCCTGGGGGCCCTCCTCCCCTGCCTGGGCTCATGGGTCCCCTGATCTGGTCCCTGGGACACTCCAGCCCCACCTTCCACCAGCGGGTAGTAGGTGAACTGCTTGGAGTCGGAGACATCTCCTCCTCGCTTGCGCTTCAGCTGCAGGAACACGGTCACCGGCCGTTCGATCTTCATCTTGTGATAGGGGGGTGTCCTGAACACAATGGCGTACTGGGCGAGGGGGGGGGGCAGAGAGTGTCAGTGTGGCCGCTGCCCAATCCAGCCCCCCGCCCGGGCTCTCGCCCCGGGTACCTGTTTGTGAACATCTGTGGGAGAGAAGTCCCCGAAGGCCTGCCATCCATTCTCATCATCCTCATAAAACCGAACCTCAATGTCATCTGTGGGGAACACTGGAGCTTGCCAACAGCTCCTGCGGGGGCCTCCAGGGCCCCCGTCTTAGACCCGTTGTCCCTGGCTCCCAGCCTGGGCCCCGGCTCACCTTTCTGCACCTTGTCACAAAGCAGATACACTTCGTCTCCACCCCGCACAGAGCCTGCTGTCTTGTCCATTCGAGAAATCTTCAAGTTTGAAGCCCCAGGAGACTCTAGGAGGGCGGGATATGCGTCGTTGAGAGGCCAGCATAATACTTTACACTTTAGGGAGCCAGCTACTCTATATGAGGGCATTCCAAAAAGTTCGAGGAAAAATGGAATTAAAAACTAAGTTTATTTTGGTGCACATATTTTGAAATCCACATAAATAAGGGAGGTTTTCAAAAAGCTCATGGAGGGGCTGGCACTGTGGCGCAGTGGGTTAAAGCCCTGGCTTGAAGTATCGGCATCCCATATTGGCGCTGGTTCTAGTCCCAGATGCTCCTGTTCTGATCAAGTTCTCTGCTATGGCCTGGGAAAGCAGTAGAAGATGGCCCAAGTCCTTGGGCCCCTGCACCTGCATGGGAGACCCGGAAGAAGCTCCTGGCTCCTGGCTTTGGATCGGCGCAGTTTCGGCCATTGCGGCCATCTAGGGAGTGAACCAGCGCATGGGAGACCTCTCTCTCTGTCTCTACCTCTCTCTGTAACTATGTCATTCAAATAAGTAAAATAATAAATAAATCCTTTTAAAAAAAGCTCATGGAAAATGTGTATTATGAAAAAATCATGCATGGATTTCAAGTTTTTTTTTGCAGCAAAATCTTCTCATTTAATTCCATTTCCATGACCTTTTTGAAGTACATTCATATTTGTTACCTCAACAACCCTGGGAGGTACAGGAATTACTAATATTCTCACTTACCAAAGACAGAGCCGTAATCAGAGGGGGGAAGTGACCTGCTAAAAGTCACTCAGCGTGCGTGTGGCAGGCCCAGGTTCAACCCCAGGTCTGCCTGATCCCACGGCTCCCGGTGCCCCTTGCGTCCCCTCTGACACCCAGGCCTGCATACTCACTGCTGTCGTGGATGGGCTGGGAGATAACGGGTTTCAGGGGCAGCGAGAAGGAGCCGTCGCTGGCCCGCAGGAAGGCTGAGAAGCGCAGCCGGACGATGCTCAGGTCCATCACCTTCTTCAGCTCCTTGGCCTCCTGCTCCAGCTCTCGCCTCTCAGCCTCTGGGCAGCGGGCACACGAGTGACCCCGGGGCTCCTCCTGCTGCCCAGCGCCCTGCGTGAGCACCTCCCACGACTTCCCTGCCCGCATACCCGTAAGGCCCTGGGGCCTGGACAGGAGCCGCTGCCTCTGAAGCTTTTGTATCATAATCTCCATCATGTTCTTCTTGGTCACGTGTAGGACACCCAGGTTGTTAAACCTGGGGAAGAGGGCAAGTCGGGTCGTTGGCGTGTGGCCCTTTCTTCCTGAGTGCCTTCCCCGACCAGGCTCCACACAGCCCTGCCTCAAGGCAGCTGTTCCGGTTTTCACTTGGGTCCTTGGGTTCTGGGCCCTACCTCTCCCCCCTTGGTCAGGTGCTAAGCTCACAGGGGCGGGCTGGGGTGCAGGATGGTAGACAATGGGAGCATCCCATGGGGGGCCTCAGGCGGGGGCACCTACTGGGCAGTCATGTCCTTGGGCCCCACGGACACGGCGCAGATCCCCAGATCCGAGCACTGCTTGCCCACCAGGCTGTGGGCGTGAGCACGAGGCGGGTCGCTGTGTGTCACCAGGTCCACTTCAATCTTGGCTGGTCCCTCATAGTTACAGATCTGGGAGGGGCAGGGGCACGGGCCGTCGTTAATGCCCCTGGACGTGCTGTCTCCTAGCCCACCCTCCCGAATTATCCTGGCTCACCTTGACAGTGGGGTAGGTCTTCCGGCCCTTCTCACTGGAGGCACCGGGCAGTCCTCCGTGGGAGGGGCCTTCACAGCCATATCGAAATCTGAATCCTCGCTGAAAGTCCGTAGCACAGCAACATTGTGATCAGGAGAGACCACCCCAGCCAGCCACACCCCTGGCCCACAGTGACCACGGTGACTGGTGGTGTCCACTGGGAACCACAGCCAGGCCAACCACCCACCCCATAGCAGCCTTGTTGGACAGACTCCTCTACCCGCCACCCTCCCCCACCCCTTGTGCTCACTCACCTGCTTAGGCTGTTCCACAATCACCAGGTAGGGGCCGTCATCTGGGGACAGAGGGGCCTTGCTGAGCCAGGCTCTCCTGGCCCATCCCCCAGGCAGGACACATGCGATCCCTCCTCCCTCCCTGTAAGGCCAGGTGGGGTTAGTGGGCTTACTGACCTGTCTCCGGGGCTGGCTCCTTGGGTTCCACAATGGAGGGGTCAAATTTGAACCCTTCGTATTCGATGATGCCATCCAGGCCCTGGTTTGGAGACAGAAGCGGGGGCGGGCAGGGGGTGGGGGTGGGGCAGCCGATTCGGAGCCACCTCCGGAGCCCTCCCCCCT
Source organism: Oryctolagus cuniculus (assembly GCF_051225735.1). NCBI lineage: Eukaryota > Metazoa > Chordata > Mammalia > Lagomorpha > Leporidae > Oryctolagus > Oryctolagus cuniculus. The sequence goes on from NC_142881.1 coordinate 27,428,250, forward strand.
CCCCCCTCCCCAGGTCCAAGAGAGAGCCCTTTGGGAAGCAGAGTTAGCAGACTGACAGATGGACAGGCTGATAGGCAGGTTGCGATCATCTGAGGGCGCACAGGTGGAGGGAGGGCGGCTGTAGGGCCCCGCGGCGTGACTCACTGGGTCGTAGCAACTCTCCATGTCTCTGGGCTAGGCCCGGCTCAGCGTGGTGGCTCCGGCCGGGTTCTGCTTCCCAGAGTTTCAGGCGCCCGCCTAAGGTGGGGGGGGAGTGGCGAAGGGAAGGGGGACAGATCAGGACGGGGTGGGCAGGAGAGGGGGGAGCCCAGACTCGAGCGGGGGTCCGAGCTCCTCCAGCCGCCCGTCCGGGTGTGGCGGGCGAGATCCGGCGGAGGGCGAGATCCGGCGCTGGGCTGGGCCGGGGAAGGGGCAGAAAGTTAGAGCTGCTCAGGAAAGTCCCGAAAATACCAGGGGGGCGGGGCCGGAGGGGGAGGGCCTGGAAATGACGCTCTGGCCCCGCCCCCGCGGCGGGTGGGGCGGGAGGCCCGGTCCAGCCGCGCTCGCCGCCGCTCGGCGGGCAGAGGGGCGCGGGGAGGCGGGGAGTCGGGGAGGGCCCGGTGGGCCTCCGCCCCGCTCCTAGCTCCCGGGCCGAGTTGGCGCCGGAGGGTCTTTCGCCGCTGGGGCAGCCTCGCCGTCCGGGGCCGGGGCCGCCCCTCGCCCGCCTCCCCTCCCCCGGCCTGGAGCAACCTTGGGATTTTCTGCCGGGAGGGAGGCCACGGCTGATTCACCCCGGGGGCTTTTGGGGGGACATTCCTGCTGCCGGAGGCCTCCTCTGAATGCTCTGTAGGCGGGGTGGCGTGGGGGAGCTCTTCCCAGCGGCTGGCCCCGGGGTTCTTCCCCGAGAACGCGATTCTGGGCCCGCGGGGCGAGGAAAGGAAAGCGGTCTCCGTGGGGTGGGCGTCTCAACATCTCCACTGCCGTAGGTTCCCGCCCCGCACGCCCCCGCCTCGGTCCTCTCCCTAGTGCCGCGGTGCGTGTGCACGGGAGCGTGTCTGTGTGCGGGTGCGTCGCGGGCTTCAGCGTGGGAACCGCGGGGAGGCACCGGCGCACAGGCGAGCGTGCCGGTGTTCGCACGCCGGCGTCGGTGCAGGTGCACGGCGGGGATGTGGACGTGTACCCGCTGCTGTGCGCGCTCCAGCCCCGGGCCTCCTCCCGCCGCTCTCCGTGTCCCGGCCACTCACCGTGTCGGCGGCTCTGGTTCCGGGTTCTGTCCAGGTCCAACCCGCCTCAGACGGGTCGCGACGCCTCTCCAGCCACCGGGGCCCCAGCCGGGAAAGCCCCTTTTCGGCCCCCCGGAGGGGGGAATTCCCGTGACGTTTCCGTGCGTCACGCCCCGGGCCCTTTGTCATTGGCTGAAAGTTTCAGTCTGGGACTGGCACAGCCAACCGGGAGCGATTCAGGTGCCTCCGTTAGGGGGAAAAGTTCGCGCGGGGCGGGAAGTGGGGATGACCGTCAGCCTGGCGCGAGCTGTGGTCTCGGGGCCGGCCCGAGGTGGGACCCTCCGTGCCCAGGCCCCCGACTCCAGCCTCTTCACTGACAGGCCCGCTGCTTGTCGGCCGTGGCTGTGCCTAACGCTTGGCTACCTCTGAAGCTGGGGAACTCCGAGGGGAAGCCGCCGGCTCCGGCTCTCCAGCCCCCGGCGCCCGGCTGGGAGCCACTGCCGGGAAGAGTCCGGGGAAGAGGAAGGAAGTTGATCTGCGGTTGGTCCCTGGGCGCCATCTGGCGGCCCCCCTGGAACTGCAAGGAAACTCCGTGCGCGTTCCGGGGACCAGCTCCCCTCCCGCTCTCTGTAATCGGCAAATACAGGCCGGCCTGAATTCGGGAGCTCTGCGAGGGGTAAGGAAAAAGTGTTTGGAGGTCTGGAATATCAGAATTGAAAAAATGTCGTAGGTCTGAATAGTTCAAGCTTTCTCTGATGTCGGGAATCATCGGCTCAAGTGCTTCCCACCTTCCCCTGGAACACTTCTAGCGGCAGGAACGCACCCAGCACTCTGCCTCCTCTCAGTCGCCTGCTCACGCAATGCGCCAGATCTTGTGTCGGGGAACTTGAGCAGAGTTCTTGTCCTCTCCCAGTAACCCTAGCAGGTGGACATCACCTCTAACGGAAGGAGAAAGTAAGCGGGGCCGCGGCTCACGAGGCTAATCCTCCGCCTTGCGGCGCCGGCACACCGGGTTCTAGTCCCGGTCGGGGCGCCGGATTCTGTCCCGGTTGCCCCTCTTCCAGGCCAGCTCTCTGCTGTGGCCAGGGAGTGCAGTGGAGGATGGCCCAAGTGCTTGGGCCCTGCACCCCATGGGAGACCAGGATAAGTACCTGGCTCCTGCCATCAAATCAGCGCGGTGCGCCAGCCACAGCCATTGGAGGGTGAACCAATGGCAAAGGAAGACCTTTCTCTCTGTCTCTCTCTCTCTCACTGTCCACTCTGCCTGTCAAAAAAAAAAAAAAAAAAAGTAAGCGGAAGAATCATAACAAAACCAGGCACAGCTAGGAAGAGACAGAAACAAGATTTCAAAGCAAGTGTGTCAGCCCCAGGACAAAGCTTTTCCCCCTAAATTTATATGAAATTAAGCAGCCTTTTCTATCTTCCTGTGGGCATTTAAAGAAAATGCAATAAGATCATGCTAGAAAATTTACTGAGTTCAGCAATATTGTTTACTGTATTCCCCTGGTCAGATTTCCCAAAAACAATCTAATCAATTTAATAATTCAATTTAATTTAATTTAAACTTTTTAAGTTTGAGAGAGAGAAAGCTCTCATCTCTAGTTCACTCTCTAAACGCCTGCAGTGGTCCAGTAGGGGCTGGACTGCCCATGTCTTCCATATGGCTGGCAAGGCTCCAGCTACTTGGCCATCACTGCTGCCTCCCAGGGAGCTGCCGTCAGGAGTAGAGCTGGTTATCAAAGCCAGGCCCTCTGTTCTGGGGTGCAGAGGTTGGAACTGGTATCTTTTTTTTTTTAATTCAGAACCGTACACTTTATTTATTTATTTATTTATTTGTTATTTATTTTTACAGGCAGAGTGGACAGTGAGAGAGAGAGACAGCGAGACAGAGAGAAAGGTCTTGCTTTTGCCATTGGTTCATCCTCCAATGGCCGCCGCGGCCGGCGCGCTGTGGACGGTGATTCTCCTGGTCTCCCATGGGGTGCAGGGCCCAAGCACTTGGGCCATCCTCCACTGCACTCCCTGGCCACAGCAGAGAGCTGGCTTGGAAGAGGGGCAACCGGGACAGAATCCGGCGCCCCGACCAGGATTAGAACCCGGTGTGCCGGCGCCGCTAGGCGGAGGATTAGCCTAGTGAGCTGGCCGGAACTGGTATCTTTTTTTTCAAAAAAAGATTTATTTATTAGGCCGGCGCCGCGGCTCACTAGGCTAATCCTCCGCCTTGCGGCGCCGGCACACCGGGTTCTAGTCCCGGTCGGGGTGCCGGATTCTGTCCCGGTTGCCCCTCTTCCAGGCCAGCTCTCTGCTGTGGCCAGGGAGTGCAGTGGAGGATGGCCCAAGTGCTTGGGCCCTGCACCCCATGGGAGACCAGGAGAAGCACCTGGCTCCTGCCATCGGATCAGCGCGGTGCGCCGGCTGCAGCGCGCCGGCCGCGGCGGCCATTGGAGGGTGAACCAACGGCAAAAGGAAGACCTTTCTCTCTGTCTCTCTCTCTCACTGTCCACTCTGCCTGTCAAAAAAAAAAAAAAAAAAAAAAGATTTATTTATTTATTTGAAAGTCGGAGTACACAGAGAGGAGAGGCAGAGAGAGGTCTTCTATCTGCTGGTTCACTCCCCAGTTGGCTGCAATGGCTGGAGCTGCGCTGATCCGAAGCCAGGAGCCAGGAGCTTCTTCCGGTTCTCCCATGCAGGTGCAGGGGCCCAAAGACTTTTTCTACTGCTTTCTCAGGCCATAGCAGAGAGCTGGATCGCAAGTGGAGCAGCCGGGTCTCGAACCGGCGCCCATATGGGATGCCAGCACTTCAGGGCAGGGCGTTAGCCTGTTGAGCCACAGCGCCGGCCCCTGCAACTGGTATCTTAACCACTAGGCCAAATGCTCACCGTACAGCTTTTTAAACTTGAAGTTAGAATGCAAGATGCTTACTTATTTGGTATGTGCCAATGTAGGGAAACTGGGAGCCTGTGCCGGCTGCCACGGATCACGACTGTCTTTCAAAGTCTCATAAATCATGGGTGAAAGTTCCATGATTCTTTCAGTCTCTACAGCGTTAAAAGCACTCCTACAGATGGGGCTTTAGTTTTAAAATGCCGAACTGTAATTTATCTGAAGATTAAAGAAACTCAGGGATAGAACTGTAGTGCAGCAGGTTAAGCCACCATCTGTGGCATCCCACATTGGAGCACTGGCTGTAGTCCTGGCTACCTCACTTCCATCCAGCTCCCTGCTAGTGCACCTTAGAAGCTGCAGACAGTGGCTCAAGTACTTGGGCCACTACCATTCGTGTGAGAGACCTGGAAGCAGTTTCTGGGTCTAGGCTTTGGCTTGGCCCAACCCTGCATGTTGTAGGCATTTTGGGAGTGAACCAGCACATGGAAGATCTCTTTCTTTGTCATTCTGCTTTTCAAAATATTTTTTTTGGGGGGGGGGGAAGTGAGTAGTTGAATGAACCCCCAGGTACCCATCTGTCAACAATTCCCAATGCATATTAGCCTGGGGATTTTACCTAATGCAAAATAATCAATTGTAGGTTGCTGCAGCCTCACTTACCTGGGCTTAAGAAAGCTCTTTATTGTCTGTTCCACTAATTTTCAACCTAATGATCATCTCTGTCTCCGCACCCAGCTGGAGCACGCTGGCTGGCCCAGAGCAGATATAGCAATACCTTTGCTTCGTTCATAAGTATTGAGTCTACTCTGGAAAACAAAGTCCCTGCTCGCAGACAAGAATCAAATAGATGTCAGTTGGTGACAAGTGCAATGGAGAAGTATTAAGCAGGTAAGGGGACAGAGGAGCTCTAAGGAGCTCCTAGATAGCAGTCAGGGAAGGCCTCTCTAACAAGAGAAAATTTGAACAGTGACTTGAAAAAAGTGAGGGGTAAGTCATGTGGAAGACTGGAGGCAGAGCGTTCCAGATGTGGGCACAGTAGTGCAAGGGTCTGACGTGGCTGTGTATGATGTCTGCGGCACAGCAGTTAGGGAGGTGGAATAAAGCAAGAACTTTGGGTTTTGTTCTGGATGAGATGGAGAGCCCCTGGAGGGTTTTGGGCTGTGCAGTGCAAAGGATATGGTGTGTTGTAAAAAGATTGGCTATGGAGCTAAGAATAGAGGGAGAGAGAACGGAGGGACACTGGCAGTCCTGTAGATGGTGGCTTAGACTTGAATGGTCATGGGTGATGATGGTGAGAAGCAGTCACTTTCTGGATAGATTTAAAAATAGAAGTGACAAGACTTGTTGAGGATGGGATGTAGTCTGTGAGAAAACAGAGAACATTATTGCATAAGAACCTGGAAGAATGGAGTGAGTAAAGTCGGGACTTACAGGTAAAGCCAGTGTAATGGATGGTATTTAAAGCCTTGACAGTGGACAACTTCACCCAGTGAGCAAGTGTAGAGAAAGGATTTGAGGGGCTGGCATTGTGGTGCAGCAGGTTAAGCTGTCACCTGCAATGCCATCATCCCAAATGAGAGTTAGTTCAAGTTCCAGCTGCTCCACTTCCAATCCCACTCCCTGCTAACGCGCCTGGGAAAGCAGCAGATGACCCAAGTACTGGGCACCTCCACCCACGTGGGATTCCTAGATGGATTTCTGGGCCCCTGTCTTTGGCCTGGCTCAGCCTAGGCCATTGCAGCCAATTGGGGAGTGAACCTCAGATGGAAGATCTGTTTCTCTCTCTCTCTGTAACTCTACCTTTCAAATAAATAAACACATACATATTTTTAAAGATTTATTTACTTATTTGAAACTCAGAGTTACAGAGAAAGAAAGAGAGAAATCTTCCATCTGCTGGTTCACTCCCCAAATGGTCACAATGGCCAGGGTGGAGCCAGAAGCTTCTTCTGGGTCTTCCACATGGATGCAGAGGCCCAAGCACTTGGGCCATCTTCCATTGCTTTTCCCAGGCCATAGCAGAGAGCTGGATCGCAAGTAAAGCAGCTAGGACTTGAACTGGTGCCCATAAGGGTTGCTGGTATCGCAGGTAGTAGCTTTACTAACTATTCCACAACACCATAAATAAATATTAAAAAAAAGGGGGCGGGATTTGAGGACCCAGGGACTGAGCACTGGGGCTTTCTAATGTTCAGAGACTATGGAAAAGAGAGGTCAACAAAGCAAGCTGAAAAATCATGGCCAGTGAAGTTGCGGAGAGGCAGGAAAAATCTGTGTTGCAGAACAGAGTGGAGGATATTTCTTGGCAACTAAAGCTCCTTATGCCCTGAAGCCCAGGAGCCGTGTGGACTTCTGCTTTCTCACAGCCCCTGTCTCCTGTGGAGCCCTGAACAAAGGTATCTGTGCTCCTGACACCACTGCTGTCGTTCCTGGAACTGCGGTGGTGGTGGTGGTGGGGGCACATCAGTGCTGTTTCTTCTCCATCTGTAATTCATCCTTTCTCATATCATGTACTCAGCAATCCATCCTTGCTCCTGGCTGTATGCCATCTCTTTCGTTTTCATAGACTCCTACTAAACTCTGAGCTCACTAGGGAATAGCCTCTTGCTTCTCATGCCTAACCTTTTCTTTCTTACGAGCAGCTACAGAAAACTGTGTCTAACTTCGGAGGGTTTCTACACCACCACCAGTACTTTTGAATGCAAGATGTGACACAGGAAAGCACACGAAGCTCAGAGTGAGCCCGAACTGGGTTTGATTCCCAACTCCCCGTGACTTGACCTTTTCAACCTGTTGCCACATCTGGTGTCTGAACAAAGCACTTAACGGTGTCACATACAGCTGCTCTAACAATGTCAGTTCTCAGTATTCACTCAGCTTCCTTCTGGACTTTTGAAGCCTGTTGCTGTCCTACTAAAGTTCAGGGGGAGACATCACTAAGACCAGCGTTTCCCTCTGGACTGTGCTAATACATTCCCCAACACTGTGTTGCTCCCGTACCATCACACCATTTGTTCTTGCTGGTCAGAATGAAGCTCTGATACGAGTTCCTCTTGTAGCTTCCTTTGCCTTCTAGGAGACAACACTTCAAAAAGTCGTGCAAGGGCTGCTTTTTTTTTCTTTTGAAGATTTTTTTTTTTTTTTTACATTTTTCCTTTATGTATACACAGCCACCATGGATTTTCATTGGGTAGATGTCTTGGATAATCCATTAGAGGAAGATCACTTGGGCCAACTTAATGAGTTGAATGCTTTGTGCAGTGACAGAAACTCTGGCAGCACATACTGAGGCCGTATTTCAGGATCAGACCATGCTAGTTTGAGCAGATGCAGAAAAGCAAGAAATCTGGGTGAATTTTTGTGGGTGGCTCCAGTAGAGCTGCTGGTGACCCATTTGCTTTCCGAAGTTCAATGAAGCAAAGGGAAAGAACTCTGCTCTATCATGTGTCAATCAGCTGAGATTTCCAGCAAAGGTTTTTCTTTGCTACCCAGCAGGCAAGGATCAGTTTGCAATTGCTCCAGCTTCCTCCCTAATTTTTGAGGTTAGTTGAGGGATACTGAGTTGTCACAGTCCTTGTTCACAGGATGGCCTTCAGACTTTGTTGCAGTGGTCAAGTTTCCCAGAGAGGGAAACACATGAAAACTTTTTATTTTTATTTTTATTTTTTATTTGACAGGTAGAGTTGTAGACAAAGAGAGAGACAGAGAGAAAGGTCTTCCCTCTGTTGGTTCACCCTCCAAATGGCCGCTACGGCTGGCACTGCGCCGATCCAAAGCCATGAGCCAGATACTTCCTCCTGGTCTCCCATGCGGGTGCAGAGGCCCAAGCACTTGGGCCATCCTCCACTGCCTTCCCGGGCCACAGCAGAGAGCTGGACTGGAAGAGGAGCAACCGGGATTAGAACCTGGCACCCATATGGGATGCCGGAGCCACAGGCGGAGGATTAACCAAGTGAGCCATGGCGCTGGCCCCATGAAAACTTCTAAGCTTTCTAAAGCTAGTGGGGCTCAGATGCCCTCACCACAGCTGAGGTCAAGGGCCCTGGTGTCTGGGTAGCTGTGGATCCAGGGTTTTCTACACTCACAGAACTCTCTGCCCCTCCTAATCTTCCTAGGGGCAGGGTTGGGCAAGACTTGGGGTACAGGGAGGGAAGACACTAGTCTAGGAGCTGTAAGCCTCATATCTTAATATTTTTCTTTTTTTTCTTCTTCTATCCACTTGTTCACTTCCCAGATGGCCACAGTGGTTGAAGCTGCACCGATCCAAAGCCAGGAGCCAGGAGCTTCTTCTGGGTCTCCCACATGGGTGCAAGGAGTTGGGCCATCTTCTACTGCTTTTCCAGGTCATAGCAGAGAGCTGGATCAGAAATGGAGCAGCCGGGACTTGAACCAGCGCCCATATGGGGTGCCAGCACTGCAGGCAGCAGCTTTACCCACTACACCTCAGCGCCAGCCCCACCTCTTAGTATCTTTCCACATCGGCTGTTCCCATTGTGAGGCACCCTTTACTACACCTGCAGGAGGCACAGTCAGAGCCCAAACTCCCAGCAATGGGAAGTGCCACAGTGCTACAGAATCACACAGCTGGACCCCAGTGCAGAGGATGAATGCCTGGAACCCTTCATGACAGAGGCCAGATGGGGGCACTATAGGGTTACCCTCTCTTCCATCCCCTAGGAGGGGAAGGCTCCGTTGTGGAGGGAGAGGTCAAGGCATAGATGCTTCCATTGGAAAAGCTTAATACATAGCATTCTGAATTCCACCCTCGGCGCCTTGGCCTGCAGGCCCGCTCTGCCTTCCGCTGCACACTCCCACCTGGCTTATGCTGATGCACAGGAAAGAAGGGGCGAGATCCTCCAATCCTACTGCAGTGCTGGGGCGGATGCGGGCTGTGCGCGGGAAGAATGGTCCCTCTTCAGCTTGGGGTCAGAATGAATGCTCTGTACCCAGAAACACATGGTTACAGATGCAGGCAAGGTGACCCGGGCCCCTCTTAAGCCCCATGGGTGTCTTTGTGCTCTGGGACTGAGAGGCAGCTCCGATGGGAGGCTTCTAAAGAACTCAACTCAGCTTTTGCTTATCTTCCCTCTGCTCTCAGGCAAAGCTGTATCAGATATCTCCCTTGGAGCAGTTATGGAAAAGGACAATTACCCAAGCCCCTGGAACACCTCTGGTGACAAAAGTGCACTGCTACGGCACAGGTATGGCAGCAGCAGTGAAAGAATCCTGACCCAGGCACCAGCTGGGCCAGCTACTGGTAAGCTTGTCTTCATTGCCTTTGTTCGCATAAGGCCCAAGCCCCAGGCATCCCAACAACACAGTGCCCTGACTCTTAAACTCAAGGAGAAAACTAGAGGAAAAGCCAAGGATGTTGGTACTAAGACATTTATTACATCATAAAAAGTCCGTTGTTGTCCTGTTTTTCTATATGTACATGCTCCTGCAGGCAGTCCCCCAACCAGCTCCACCAGCTCACCATCTATGGTGCCAATCAACTCTCTAAACTGACCGACTAATTAATAAAAGAGGAAGCACTGGAGGAGGTGGCCCAGGGCTGATGGGCATGGTGCTGGGGGAGGGAAAGAAAGTGCAGAGTGGTTGGGCTTGGCTCTCAATGCCTGACCATGGGCAGGAGGATACATGGGCGGGCATTGAAGGGTTGGCACAGTGATGCCTCCCAAGAGCTGCCAGCTGGAGATAAACACTGCAGGTGACACTTGAGGGTGCTCTCAGGTTAGACGCCGAGGACTGGAGAGCAGAGGAGGAAGAAGGTCCTGCAGTCGGAAGTGGGTCCCAGCAGAGGCTACAGGAGTTCTTTTTCTCAATCCAAGTGGCAGCAATAGCAGCTTGGACTAGACTGGGCCTGAAGGGACTGTGGCCCCTGGAACAGCCGGAAGGCGGGGCAGGGATAGCCTGATGGGAAGTATCTGTCCTGGTATCTGAGGGACCTGCCTTAGTTGACCTCGGAGGTGGATATGGGGTCTGTGGGGCGTGGAGTGGCCAGGAGGGGCACCGGAGAGGTGGCTTCAATGAGTGCAGGGTTGAGAATGATAGGCAGAGTCATGGGTGGCACGCCAACCTGCAGTGGGGAGGCCAAGGGTTGTAGGATCAGAGGGGACTGAGCCAGTGGCGTTGGCCCATCTGGGGTAGGGCTCAGCCTGCTGGGGCTAGAGGCCACTGGTGATCCCGGGGAGCTGCTGCTGGTGGCTCGTGGGTCAGGCTTCTCCAAGTCTGTAAGGAGAGCAAGGTGGCTGCAGTCAGACAACTCTCACTCCCCAGCTGGCATCAAACCTCTGTTCCTCCTGATTACCATCCCAGGCCATGTGGGAGGCTCCCCTTGAAACTCATTTCGGTTTTAGCTACCTTCTATCTAGCCCCCCATTGTTTTGCTGCACCCATTGTCAGGTTAATTCTGGTCAGTCTTTACTAGAATCCTTTGAGGGAAACCTCTGTGTGTTCCTTCCAAGTATGACCCAGCCCTCTCCTCCCAGAGCCAAGAGCCAAGAGGCTCAAGCAGTGAGTTCGTAATAGCTTCTTCAGTCCTGCCGTTCTCCATAGGAACAGTCGGCAAACAGGATTCTCTGGTTGCCTCCCTCCCCTGGCTCCCAGTCCTTACTCAGCAGCAATCCTAAGGTACCCTGGGCCTCCCCTTAGGCCTCCTGCTTCCTGCACAACCCTCAGAACAAGCTCGCCTTGAGAGACTCACCACAGGCCCCCAGCTCAGAGGGTATCTCTGGGGCAGGTGGGTGGCCAGGTGTCCTGGTGTCACCAGCAGCAGGAGCCAGGTGGGCGGAGATCAGAGGTTTTTGGCTGTGAGGCTCCATGGGAACGGGGTCTGGGGAGGACAGGGAACTCAGATGCCAACTCTTTCTTTCCATCAGAGCCTTGGTTACCCACCAGCCTTTCCACCCACTGGGGGCACACAGAACTAATTCAGCTTGAGGGACTCTTAAATGAAGCTGGGCTGAGCCCCCTACCCTGGATGACAGTCTGCTTAAAGAGCTCATCTCGTAGGTGGGGCAGGAAACAGTCAATGCGCTCCCAGGTGATCTCCCAGAGGGCTGAGGGGCTGCCTCCTCGTGTGTCTGCGCTGTGGAAAATCTCCGCTGTGTCCATCACCAGAAGCATGTTCTTCAGAGACTCAGGGATGGCCTCTGACTGCAGGTGGTAGTGGGGCCAGGAGAAGAGGGAAAGGGGTATAGGTGAGGATGGCAAAGGGCAGAAAGAAAGTCTTCCCACCAGTGGGAAAGGAGGCAGGCAATGGGGGTCAAGGTGAGGTAGAACATACCAGTAAGTCACTGGAGCCTGCATGCATGTACTTGTCCATGAAGTCCAGGATGGTGAGCCAGAGGGCCGCAAAGGTAGAGAGGGACAGCAGTGGAGACAGGTGCTGCAGGAAGACCTATGGCCAGCCAGCCCCTTCAGCCAAGTGTAATGCAGCAGCCTTCTGCACCGCTCTCCAGGGTCAGAAGGCAAGCCTGTTCTAACTTGCACATGAATCTCAAGATCAGAGACTCTTGAAATCCAGAATCCTCCCAGGTCCCGGGTCCTGCTCATTTTCTAAAAATGGGGGTTCTGAGAACCTACATTGCATCTCTAGGTCCTACCAGAAGCCCTGGCTCCTCTCCTTGAGAAAAGGCAGGTGTGGAGAGGACAGGTGGGTGATGAGCAATACCTTAGAGAGCAGTGTGGAAGCCCTCATCCGGGTCTCCTCCATCCCACCGATATCTGCAGGGCTAATGTTCTCCAAGAGCTTGGTCAATAGAGGAAACAGCACCTGGTGGATAAATACCTTCAGTGTCTCCCAGCAGGGTCAGTCAGGCAGCCTTGCCCCCAGGAATCCAGGGGCTGGAGTGGCTGGGCACAGAACAGAAGGGAAGGAGCGGTGCAGGCTGAAGACTGACATGACAGGCTCTTCAGGGTGCCTGGCTTTCTTTGTGTTAGGGATTTGAACTTTGAGACCAATAGCAAGTCCTACCTTATTAAAGCAGGACTCCCACTCCAGGGCATCAAGTTTTTGCAGATCATGTACCAGTAGTGCCCGCTGCAGATAGGTTAGTGCCTGCATCCGCACCTGGCGCCGGGCATCACAGCACAGGCAGGCAATGCCTGAGAGTGAGAGCAGGGTCAGGACCCTCCAAGCATCTTGATCCTGGCGCACCTCCCTTCCCCACCCCGCTCCAGCTCCACTTCTGCCTCCACCCTATCTGATCCCCCAGCTTTACCCTGTAGTAAAGGGCACCAGCAGTGGGCCCAGAGCGTGCGTGAATCTGCTTCGATCTTCCGGCCACCTGTCTCCAGATGGCGTTGCTCCTCCGCCCATGAGCTGTAGATAGAAGCTGCCCGCGTGTGCAGGGTGTGCATCAGGTCTAGCAACTGTGATCACAGGAGGGGCAGATTTGAGTGGGGTTAGGTCTGATGGACCCTTCCCCCCACCCCCTCTGTCCCTGACTGAGTCCTCAAGGGGCCCCTAGTCCCAGTCAGGCCACACTCTACTCTCTTGCAATTCTCTTTTCCTTGACTTGATGAGCTGGTTGCTCCAGTCCTGGCCCCATCTCTGTCAGGTGTTCCTCATGGTAGAAGAGATTTGATGAAATGCATGGAAGAAGCATTTAACAACACTGTGATACTGTGAGCAAGGCACTTCCAATTCTTCTTCTTTTTTAATGTTATTTACATTTATTTTGTAAGGGAGAGAAACACACACACACAGAACCACAAAAAGTTCTATCCACTGGTTCATTCCTCAAATGCCTGTAATTTTCCTGGCTGGGCCAGGAAAATGGGAAAATGCCAGGAGTCTGGAACTCAGTTGGGATTTCCCATGAGAGTGATAGGGGCCCAAGCTCTTGAACTGCTGTCTCCCAAGGTGTATACTGGCATGAAGCTGGGCCAGAAGCAGAGGTGCCAGGACTCCAAGTGGCACTCTGATGTGAGATGCAGGTCTCCCTAGTGGCAGCCCAACCACTGTGCCAATTGCTAGCTCTTGCTGTCTTGTCAATTCTAGTTCACACCTTCTGATGACAGAGAATGCTGCATCTTGCTAATCTCACTTTGAAAACAAAAAGCTAAACTTAGACTCAGAGATGCTGATGGTTAATAATAGTATCTGACCAGATTTAATACTTTTAAGTTTTCAACATAAGGTTATTTAAAGAAATTGGTTCTCCATTTATTTGATGTTGTAAACTCTGCCCACAAAATAAATTTTATATGCCTGGATAGACAAGAATAATTTTGGGAGGATTGATAAAGAACTGGTGACAGTATTTGCCTAGCAAGGAGAACTTAGTGACTGGAGTCAGTAAAAGAATGGAAACTAACAAACTAACTGTATCTTACCCTTTTGTACCTTTTGAACTTTATACCATTTGTATAAATTACCTATTCAAAAAATAAATAAACATTAATTTAAAAACAAATTTATGTGGACAAAGACATATAGGTGGACCCGGATAAGGGGTTTACTGTAGAGATGGTGATTGAGGGTCTGGGCTGGAATACATGAGCCCTTCCCATCAGCCCTGGCTCTCCCTGGCCCCACCTGGTTCCCAGTCACAGGTACATGGGAGGAGAGGAAGTAAAGGGTGCCATACTTACGTCCTGACTGACCTGTAAAGACACCGTATGGTAGCTGGCGGGCACACCTTCATCCTCATCTTCATCACTGTGCCCGCCCCGCGTGGCATGTTGGCTAGAGGTTCGAGGTCTCCGAAGCATTGAGCCCTCCTTGGATTTCTTCTTGAAGCGATTCCCTTTGCTGTCATATTTGTGACTCTTGCTACGTTTCTCCTGGGACTTGCATCCTGAGTAGAGCGACTCAGGTCACAATTCCACATTCGCAAATGCCCTACCTTTTCTCCCCCTCGGCCCCGACCTGTATATTTACTTGGCTACTCAATTGCCCCCTATCAGATGACCTACCGCCATTCAGACTGGCTTCCACAAAGATGCGCAGAGTCTTGACACAGAGCTCAAAGTTGTCAGGTGTGATGTGGGCAGCGTCACGTACAATGAAGGACAGCGATTCCACACACTTAAGGAGGGACTTTGTGTCATGTGGCCCCAGATCCAGCCCCACTGTAAGGCTATACTGATTGACCAGAGGTGAAGGGCCTGGCCGGCTGGGTCCTGAGCCTGGCTTGGCATTGTCAATGTCGTCTTTCCCCACCTGCAAACACACAGAGCAGCTGGAGACCCATGCTTGAGCCCTAACTGCCTTCAGGTGCCCTTTCAGAGGACAAGAGCCTTTCCCACAGGTCCAGGAGGGAAGAACTCACCCATCTGCCATACCCTCACTCACCACTAACCAACCACTGTTGACTACATCAGCATCTGTGGCTGATCGGTGTATCTTGCCAGGCCTGCCATGGTCAGTGTAGACCTCTGAGTCAGAAGTGTATCCTCTGTCCAGGCTCACATCATTTTGATGGTAGGACGGGAGCTCACTGTCTGACTGGGCCCCTAAGTCAGGCAGGAAGAAGGGCAGAGTTAGGGTGGAGATGGGACACTGGGAAAAGGGATAATTTAGGCTCTCAGATGAAGGTGCTCGGCTGGCTTTCCCTCTCTCTGGCCTGGCTTAATTTCAGTCCTGTCACCAGACAGCTGAAGCCTGAACAACTTCTCTTCTTTAAAAAATGCCATCTTTAAATCTTTACTTTGTATAGAGTTGATCTTTTGTATATAAAGACAATTAAAAATGAATCTTAATGAACAATGGGATGGGAGAGGGAGTAGGAGGTGGGACAGGAGTAGGGGTGGGAGGGCAGGTATGGGGGGGAGGAAGAACTGCTATATTCCAAAAGCTGTACCTATGAAATTTATTAAATAAAAGCTTTCTAAAAACTTGTTATTTCTTTACTTGAAAGGGAGTGGGGGAGGGAGGGAGAGAGACAGACAGACAGACACTGTCTCATCCACTCCCCAAATGCCCACAATTGTTAGGGCTGGACCAGTCAAAGTCAGGAGTTAGGAACTGAATCCAGTACTCCCATGCTGTGGGGCAGGGACTTAAATACTTGCACCATCAACTGCTTCCTTCCAGGTTACAGCTTTGCAGGAAGCTGGCATCAGAAGCAGAGCCAGGATTGGAACCCAGGCACTGAGATATGGGATGTGGTGTCCCAAGAGATGTCTTTAACACTATGCCAAATGCTTGCCTCACAGCTTCTTTCTTGACCATATAGGGCAGCAGGCTAATTTGGGCTCCTGATGGCATCTCGTAGCAGCTGTCAGGAGAAGGGAGTGTGGACAGTTTCTGGGCAAAGAATCCTCAGGACAGTAGGAAGCCTGGCTTCATAGCCTTCTGCATTGTCTATTTGCCTTCATGCTATTTAACCTGTAGGTACTGGCTAGACAGAACTGGAAACTCTGGAAGCAGATGGCAGAAGCCAAGGGTGTTTAACCTGCCAAATGCAGTAACCTGTGTTTCGTTTCCCTGTCCCAACTTCTCGAGTTATTGTTTATCTGCCAGTTTGAGTCTCCCTGGGAAAGGGCTTACCAGTGTCAGATGCATCAGCCCTGGCTGTGGCCTGCAGAGCTGCTGGAGGCTTCACACCTGAGCCGATGCACTCCAGCAGCGTGAAGAGGGTGGCCCAGTCATCGCCCGAGTGGATATTGGCTGCGTTGGTCTTAAGGAGTTCATGGAGCCCATATGCGACCTGGTGGCTGACTCGGGACAGCACGCTGGGCTTCATCAGTAGCAAAATACGCAGGGAGAGCAATACCTAGGATGGAGGGTAGGGAGCAGGAACTGGGGAGTGGGCGCACAGTTTCCTGTCTGGTCTTCTTTCCTACTGGTCTCCTTAGGCCAGTGAGGATGGTTTGTCTAGGATACAACTTAAAGTCACTCTTGCTGATCTTTTCATTTTTCCTCCCCATTCTTAAAAAACTTGAGATAGTTGTAGGTTCAAGTGCAGTTGCAAGAAATAATAGAGATTCTTCATATGCTTTGTCCAGTTTATCTAAATAGTAACATTATGCAAAACTATAGTCTAATACCACATTATGCAAAACCATAGTCTAATACCACGACCAGGATACTAACATTGATACAATCCACTGACAGATTTCCCTAGTATGTAAACCTGGGTATGTTAACTTCAACATAATTTTGTCGCCTATGGAGATTTGTGTATCCACCAGTCAAGATGCTAAATAGTCCCAGGCACCACAGGCTCCTCCATGCTACCCTTTTATAACCACACCTATCTCCTCCTTCCTATCCCTAACCCCTAGTGATCTATCCTCACTTCTAACATTTTATCATCTCACAAACCTTATATAAGGGTGGGCACTTGATATGGTGGGAAAGACGCTGGTTAAGATGCCTGTGTTTCACACTGGTGTGCCTGGGTCTGATTCCTGGCTCCTGCTTCCTGGTACCATACACTTTGGGAGGCAACAGGCAGTAGTTCAAGTTAATTAGGTCCCTGCCACCCATGGGGGAGATCTGCATTGAGTTCCTGGCTTCTGATTCCAGCACTGGTCCAGCCCTGGCTGTTGCAGGCATTTGGGGACTGAATCAATAGATGACAGCTCTTTCTCTCTTCCTCTCAAATTAGAACACACATACACACACACACACAAACATATAAATGGAACTACCCAGTATATAACTTTTTTTTTTTTGACAGGCAGAGTTAGACAGTGAGAGAGAGAGACAGAGAGAAAGGTCTTCCTTCTGTTGGTTCACCCCTCAAATGGCCGCCACAGCCGGCGCACTGCGCCGATCTGAAGCCAGGAGCCAGGTGCTTCCTCCTGGTCTCCCATGCAGGTGCAGGGCCCAAGCACTTGGGCCATCCTCCACTGCCTTCCCGGGCCACAGCAGAGAGCTGGACTGGAAAAGGAGCAACTAGGACAGAATCCGGCATCCCAACCGGGACTAGAACCTGGGGTACTGGCACCGCAGGTGGAGGATTAGCTTAATGAGCAGCGGTGCCAGCCCAGTATATAACCTTTTGAGATTGTTCTTAAATTTTTATTTACAGGGCCAGTGCTGTGGCGTAGTAGGTTAAGCTTCTGCCTGTGGCGCCAGCATCCCATATGGGTGCTAGTTCAAGTCCTGGCTGCTCCACTTCCAATCCAGCTCTCTGCTGATGGCCTGGGAAAGCAGTAGCAGATGGCCCAAGTCCTTGGGTCCCTGCACCACTTGAGAGAATCAGAAGAAGCTCCTGGCTTCAGATTGGCCCAGCTGCGGCTGTTGCGGCCATGTGTGAACCAGAGGATGGAGGACATCATTCTTGGTCTCTCTCTCTAACTCTGCGTCTCAAATAAATAAAAAAATCTTAAAACAATTTTTTTTTAATTTATTTGAGAGGGGGGAGAGAGAGAGTAGGTGAGCCCAAGTGCACTCCCATCTGCTGGCTTACTTCCTAGATGCCCACAATGGCTGGAGCTGGGCTGGGGAACTCAGTGAAGGCCTCCTACGTGGTGGCAGGAACCCAACTACTTGAGCCATCACCTGCTGCCTCCCAGGGTCTGCATTGGCAGGTAATTTGAGTCAGGTTGAGTCAGGAGCTGAGACTAGGAATCAGATCCTCAAATCCTGGTAATCCAGTATGGGATATGGGCGATTTAATTGCCAAGCCAAATATTTGCCCTTGTTGGGTTTTTCTTCTTTCTTATGAGTTGCATTAAAATTATAGATCAATTTGGGAAGAACTGACATCCTTACAATGGTGAGTCTTCTAATCCACATACACTTCTTTATTTTATTCTTTCTTTTGCCAGCATTTTGTAATTTTCAGTGTACAAATTCTATACATGTTTTGTTAGGTATATGATATTTCACTTTATTTAGATCACTTATTAGTGATCTAAAATTTTTTTTTTTTTTTGGTTATTTGTTTATTTTGAGAGAGTGCGAACTCCTACCTGCTGGTTCACTCCCCAGATGTCAGCAACATCTGGGGCTGGGCCAGGGTTGAAGCCAGAACTCCATTCAGGTCTCCCACATGGGTGACAGGAACCCAGTTACTTGGGCCATCACCCCTGCCTCCCAGGATCTGCACTAGCAGGAAGCTAGAATCAGGAGCTGAGAATTGAACCCAGGTACCCTGATACAGAACATGGCCATCCCTATTTGAGTCTCAACTGGAAGACTAAATGCCTACCCTGGTGTTGCATTTTTTAATGCTGGTTTCCATGTGTTCATTGTTAATATGTATATATAATTAATTTTTGTAGTTTGGCCTTATATGCTATGGATTTTCTGAACTCACTTATTCTACACTGGTTGTTTTTCTAATTGAGATAAGAGAGCTCAGGAGGGTCCTAAGAGCTAGGAAACCAGGTATAGGCAGCAACAATCTAGCCCTACAAAGTAGACTCACAGCAGCCTACAGAGGCACAAAATGCTTCCTGTTAGAGTACATCAGCCCTGTACCTGGTCCCTGGGCTCATGGTATGCAGCACTAAAAGCACTCATGCTTCAGGTCATATCAATAACTGACACTGTGGCTTTAGTCCCTTATATACTAGCCTGCTGTCCCAGATGCATTCTGCTTACCTGGCCACTGATCTCTTCTCTTCGGAGCAGCCGAATGGCCAGGCGCAGCAACCCTACTACTGCTCGCTCCACAAGGAAGCAGAAGTCTTGTGCTTGGACACAAAGGTGATACAGATGATCTCGAACAGTCTGCCACACACAGCCCACACGATCCCTGAAGAGAATATTAAGGAATAGAGATAGTCTCAGCAAGGGCATTGGGAAATAAGTCTCTTAGGCTTTCCATGGCTCATTGGTTTTATATCTTAAGCAGAGAGGTATAATAAGCAAAATCTACCTCTATTGTCTGCAGTTTCATGTGTTGCTTACAAGATGTCTTCCATCCCTTTGGCATAAGCCCAATATAGGGTCTGTGTAAAGAGCGCCCGCGTCTGTCTTCTCCTACCTGTTTTCCAGCACAATCCTTAGCAGCATCTCCAAACAGAACGCAGCATCTTCCTCATCGTATGTCTCTTCATCTGGTGTCACTGAGACCAGAGCCTGGAGGGAACAGCACAGCAGTACAGCAAACATGGAGAAGCCATCACTGGCTCTACCCTAATAGAAACCGAGGCGTGCACCCCTGCTCTGTCACTCCTCCCAGACCCAGCCAGGCCTTCTACCCTTTCCTTTTTTTTTTTTTTTTTTTTTTTTTTTTAATCCCTTACCTTCATGAGCTCTTGTAGTGACTCCAACTGGAGGAACTTGCTTTCTGTGATCATCTTTTCAGGGTCGCATTGCTAGAGGGGGCATAAGAGAGAGGGAGTCTGCAACAAGGACTGAAGGGAAGACAATGTACCCAAGAACCAGAAAGGGCAGAGTCAGCATTGGTCACAAGCCCTGAATGATTCTATTCTTCAGTTCACAGGCCAGCATCTGTCCAGTAGAAGGATTTTAGGATTTCCTCACTAAGGGGGGGCAGGCAGCTACCTTGATACAGTCCAATGCCATTCTCTTTGCCTCTTGGTTCTCAGTGGAGGGGCCCCGCACACTAGACTGCTCCGGACCACTCAGTGTCAGCCAACTCACAAAGCTCAGCACTGTCGACTCTCCTCTGTAAAAAGGGTGCAAGTCCTGGTAAGCCCTGAAGTCCTGACTCTCCCCCTTCCCAAGGCCCTTAGCCTCTGGTCTGCCATTACCGGTTTGATGGTGTCTCTTCTCGTTGTAGAGAAATTTTGCCATTGGGATCCACAAAATCTTCTACCTGCAAAAGTGGGTCAAGAATAATTTTTTTTTATGTACCCTTTGCATTTCCTGCCCCAACTTCCCCAAGCAAAGTCCTCTGGATTTTTTCCAGTAGCCCTCTGCCCCCATGCTATTATACCTCCTCCAATCAGTGACTGACGATGGCTTCTATCAGCCTTCCTTAACAGCGATCTCCCAAGATTCATGGTTTTACATTTGAAGCATTTCTATTTTTTATTTTTATTTATTTATTTATTTTTTTGACAGGCAGAGTGGACAGTGAGAGAGAGAGACAGAGAGAAAGGTCTTCCTTTACCATTGGTTCACCCTCCAATGGCCGCCGTGGCCGGCGCACCGCGCTGATCCGATGGCAGGAGCCAGGTACTTCTCCTGGTCTCCCATGGGGTGCAGGGCCCAAGCACTTGGGCCATTCTCCACTGCACTCCCTGGCCACAGCAGAGAGCTGGCCTGGAAGAGGGGCAACCAGGACAGAATCCGGTGCCCCGACCAGGACTAGAACCCGGGGTGCTGGCACTGCAAGGCGGAGGATTAGCCTAGAGAGCTGTGGCGCTGGCCTACATTTGAAGCATTTCTAATGAGTTTCAGCAGGCATCAGGCCCAGTGCTACTATTGACTAGATCTATATACAGGCAGTCTATAACAGCAGGGCTCTTGCCTTGTTATTACTGACTGGTCTTCTACTAAGAATTACCTCCACCATAGCCTTGGGTAGCAGTTGAGCTCGGAAGAGTTGTAGCATGGCCTCCATGATATTCTTCCAGCCCTCTCGCAGGATGTCACCATGACGATGAGCCAAATGGAAAACTGTTTTGGCTGCAATGTGGGCCTTAGGGTTGCTTCCAAATACACTGGGCAAGTTCTCAATAGACTGGAAAGAGATTGAGAAGAGGCTTAGGGCCTAGCTGATGTTTAGAAAGGAAAATCTCTTAGGTCTCTGCCTATAGTTCCCTAAGGGTCCCTCTGTAGGCATTGCTTCAATCCCCCACAATACTGGTGGAAAGGGTTAACCTGGTTAAGGATTTCCCCTGCTCTTGTATCTCCCATCTCATTCCATGAACAGATACTATTCTCAACTCACGTATACAAACAGAAATGGCCTAAGCTTTGGAATAGTTAGTGGGGAGGGGGAGGAAAGATACTAAGGGCATCCAACTCAGCAACTAAGGGTAGATCCCTGGCTAAAAGAGAGGTCTGCATACACAATCCCTGCCTTTGCTCACCTCACTGCTGAGAGCTGTGAATTTGCATAGAGAGATGATGAGATTGTCAAACACGTCGCTGAGGCCATAGTGGGCGGAGATCATGGCACATTTCCTGTAATGTCACCCCCATCCCAGAAACAGAGTCACTGGAAGGCCAGGCAGTCCTTGCCCCTCCCTGAGGAGGATTGCATGGGGCTCTTCCCAATAAGTCCCAGGAAGAAAATTTTTGACTCTGTTTAAGACTGGGCTTTCCCAAGCTTCAGCCTCCCTCCAAAAACTAAGGAGGTAACCCTCTGAGGAAAGAAAGAGTAGGGGTCACAGGTCTGAACACAACCATGTTAAGTCAAAGAGATGGAAAGAGGTAAACACTAGGGCCAAAGCTGGGCTACCTGAAGCCCGAGATGGCTTTCTGGATGATTGTCTCCTCAAGGCTTTTGTCAAAGACATAAGAGAGAGCAGCAATAGTGGGACCCCAAGTCATGGTGAAGAGATCAAGATCGTAGCTGCCAGGAGGAACACGCAGGAATATTCCCTCAGGAGTGGCACCACGATGAAGAAGAACATTCCAGACATAGTTCTCCCGAACCAAGCCTGTCTGCTCCTCGGGCATCACAATCTCCTCATTCCTGCCAGGTGGAAAGGGAAGAAGCACGTTTACTGCTGTAAGCATGGCTGTTTCCAAACCAGGACAAGGGGTTTTGCCCATACTGATGCTCTCCATCAGTGAGAAAGCATTTGAACTGCAGTTCAGTGGTCTGCTTCCCACCCACTGCTGGGACCAGAGAGAAAGGAAGGAAATGTTCCTCAGCCTCGAAGCACTGTCTCTAAGTGAGGGCTTTTGTAAGAATTCACGTTCTTTCTGGGTGTGAGAGGATGAACAACTCTACATTTTTGGTTTACAATGAAGAACTCAGTGTCCTATCTCTGACCCAAGCCTCACCCTCCAGTGCCCATCTTAAAATTCTCTACCAGAGACTGCATCTTGTGAGCTAAACAGGAAAACCCAGGCAATGGGGCTACAATGCTCCACTGCAGAGAAGCTTGGACCCTGACTTCCAGTACTAGAGTCTCAATATTGTTCCAACTTCTTTTTTTTTTTTTTTTTTTTTTTTTTTTTGACAGGCAGAGTGGACAGTGAGAGAGAGACAGAGAGAGAAAGGTCTTCCTTTGCCGTTGGTTCACCCTCCAATGGCCGCCGCTGCAGCCGGCGCACCGCACTGATCCGATGGCAGGAGCCAGGATCCAGGTGCTTTTTCCTGGTCTCCCATGGGGTGCAGGGCCCAAGCACCTGGGCCATCCTCCACTGCACTCCCTGGCCATAGCAGAGAGCTGGCCTGGAAGAGGGGCAACCGGGACAGAATCCGGCGCCCCGACCGGGACTAGAACCCGGTGTGCCGGCGCCGCAAGATGGAGGATTAGCCTATTGAGCCACGGCGCCGGCCTACAATATTGTTCCAACTTCTTTAAGGAAGAAAGGAGTTGGCAGAGAGTGTAGTGCCCAGCTAAGTCTCAAGGCTAAATCCAGGGCATGTGAGTAACTCAAGTCTGAATGGTAAAAACTGGGAAAGGAAGCAATGTGCTTCTCCCTAACAGAGGTATCATACTGTTCTCCATATATACTCACTTGATGGCATGGTACATGTCCTCCAGGATGTCCTGCTCAAAGTCCTTGCCTCCATTCACACCTTTTAGGTTTTTGCGAAACTCCTAGAGACAAGTCAGTAAGCTTTTTACCTCTGGTGTCAATGCTGACAGCCCCCAACCCACCACCCCAACAAGGAACTCCTAGGTCTATGGTAATATAGAACAGCAAGTGAAAGAACTCAGCTCTCCATCCCAGTTTCTCTTCTGGAATAGCCATCCCTCCCTCTCCTTTGAACAGAACCCCGTCCGTATGCCTACTGGAAATCCATGTCCTTCCTGCTACCGCTACAGCTGTGCTAGATCTTCTCTGCCTTGACAGGGACCCAAGCTTACCTCCAGAGTCATCGGTGCATTCTGTTTGCGAACATTATGGTTGTGCTGGTCAGTGTTAAGCATGATGACAGCATAGGCCAGGGCAAAGCAGGCATCGCTATTGGCAAATGGGGACCCATTACAATTCTGAAAAAGCAAAGAGCCCCACTGTATCAATGCCCTTCTCTGGCCAGGTAAGCCCTCACTGCCCACTCAATGCTTAGTGCTGGTGCTGACGGAAGATAACACCCAGAGAATAGCCAGTGTCTTTCCAACTCTTTATCAGAAGCTGGTCTCTTCATGGAAAGCTCACTGACATTGCTCTCAGCCTTCTTAAGAGACAATGGCTGGGTTTTTAAAACTAGGGCCATAGAAGCCCTCAAATTGAATTATGATCTGGGTTTAGCCCCTGGCACTCAAACTCACCCTCCAATGCTCTGTGAATGCCTCCAGCAACCTCTGAATGACTGGTGCTTCCCCAGGCAAACGAAAAGCTTCCAGGTAGAGGCGGAGAGCCTCATCCAGTCGCAGTCCTTGAAAGCTGAAGGTGCTATAGGGAAAAGAAGAAGGATGAAGTGTCTGGAGATGTAAAATCTCCACGTTTGCCCTCCTAAACTTCTCTTACTGGAAGAGAGGAAGCTGAGGGCTCTTGCAAAGGGGCAGTATCTCCTGGTCATCCCTCATACAACTTCTAACCTTACTCTTTGTCACATTACAAACTCTTGCCTAAAAAAAACCTCTCCTTGTGGAACCCAGTTCATCCCTTTGCAGTGCTGTCCTAAAACTATCTTGGTAGAAGCCCTTTCATGTCCCTGAGATATAAATAGTGCTTAGAGGAAGTGTGACCTGGGTCACCAGTAGGAACTGACTGAGGCTGCTTTGAGGGAGGGAAGTTTTGTTTCCCTAGACTGATCACCCAATATGTTCTGTATTTCTTACAGCTTGCTCACCTCACAAAGCTCTCCAACAGGTCGATGTTTTTGCGGTCACTCACAAACTCTCCAATCATTTTCTTGTCCAACCGAGGGTTCTCTCGGAGCCACTGGGCTACCTCTGTGTTGTCCATAGGGATGGTGAGAAGGCCTTTCTCCTGCAGAAACTGGATTCCCTTCTTTGGCTTCTGGTTAAACTGCTCTGTGCCAGTGATTAACAGCTGGAGGAAAAAACTAGAGGTATCACAGCTACTCTGCACCCTAAATCATATAAGGCCACACTGTAGTCCACTAAAGCCCACAGCTGGTCACCTAACAGGATCCTAGGACGTGTTCTTAGTGACTCCACAAGCAAGTCTGAATCAGACCAGCCCTAGCTTTTCCCCAGCTGCATATATAATTGAAATTGGCTGAGGCACTCCTTGTCATTCCTTTTCTGAGTGCTCAAGATTCAGGTGGCAGGGCTGGCACTGTGGCATAGTGGATAAAGCTGCCGCCTGCAGTGCTGGCATCCCATATGGGCAATGGTTCAGGTCCCGGATGCTCGCTCTCTGCTGTGGCCTGGGAAAGCAGTAGAAGATGGCCCAAGTCCTTGGGCCCCTGCACCCCCATGGGAGACCCAGAGGAAGTTCTTGGCTCCTGGCTTCAGGTTGGCACAGCTCCAGCGTTGTAGCCAATTAGGGAGTAAACCAGCATATAGAAGATCTCTTTCTCTCTCTCGTTCTCTCTGCCTCTCCTTCTCTCTCCATGTAATGCTTTCAAATAAATAAATAAATAATTTTTTTTTTTTAAAAGATTCAGGTGGCAGCCTCCTCTCTTTCAACTTGAGGATCAGGAGAAAAGTAGAAGACAGAGACTAGAGAATTCTCTCTAGCTTTATAATCCTTGCTGGCATCTGTTGACAGCCGGAATTCTGTTTATGGACTGCCTGGGTTCCCCTTCCTTTTGAGTTGTGTAGCTTTAAAACCCCTGAGTCTCAAGGGCACGATGGATGAACTGGGACGATAATTTTCTATGTGTCTGGTCATAGCCCTGCAATCAAGGGCACACATAAACTAGTCATTTAGGAATGGCAGTAAGAGGAAGAAAGAAAGAAAGGGTTAAATAGGTTTTCTTTCTGTTAAGAAAACCAAAAGCACAAACAGTTATTTGAACTTTACTAAAGCACCAGAATAAATGTCAATTCCCTTTTATTGCCAATCATCACTCCAGAGCTGGAGATGACCAGTAACCTTCAGTGACCCACACGACACCAACTCCCAGGGCTTCTGTCACTCTTCACCAGTCACACTTGACTCTCAGCTGATACAGCATTTGCCCAGGGGCACACAATAGGGAATGTCTAGAGGACTATGGAATTGCTGAAGCCCAACAGGCTCAAAGACTAGCCTTAGGAAGCCGTAGAGGAACTGCTAGACTCTCCCTCCTCCTCCTCCTCGTCTAGGACAGAAATCCTTCAGGGGACCAGACAAAGAGGGGCAGAGGCTGAGCCCTGGGGAATATATGTATGTACCTTCTTTTTGTTTTTAATTTCAATTAGTTCCCGTGGATCTGGCAGGAGAGAGGAAAATCGAGGTGGCTTCCGGGTAAACTTTTTGTCAGCTAAGAATGGGAGGAAGAGAGAGAGAAAAGCCCGTTAGATCTCTTTCAGCAGATAATCACTTTTGGAAGGTTACTGAAACAGGAGGAGCCTTGGAAACTGGCTCGTCCTCATTAGTTTTCCACTTCTGTGGAGGCCCTATATCCAAATATTTGGGGGCTCCAAATATTTGATTCTTCACTCTGGGTTTGAAGGCATAGTGAGCCACAGAGTCTCACTTACGCACTGCTTCAGGCATCTCTGTTTCCCTCCCTCCACTCTGCACCAGGGCCTTCAGTCAAGGGTCATGGACACCCAATACCCACCCCCAGAGTCACCAGCTTCCTGCAGATCACCACATCCTGGCTTTCCAAGTTCAGTTGACAGCCGCCCTCCACTTGGCAGATGCAGGCCTGGGACATCTGGGGCCAGGCCTATAGCCTTCCCATCACTGGTTGCTCTCTCAGCTAGCAAGAGAGAAGAAGACCCATGAAGATTATGGGATAGGAAGCCATGCAGAGCAGCAGGAGAAATCGAGCCCCAAACCAAGAAAGCCTGCATGTTCCCACATAGCATGTCAGCCCCAACTAGTGGTCACAGTCTTAGATCAGCCAAGCATTAGATTCTACAGTTTAACAAAAGAATTACTGAGCCACTTTCCCTGGTCTTCTACACCCTCAATCTCAAGGGGCAGATAGAAAAAATTAATTAGAATGGAGGCAGATATTGGGGGTGGGGGAAAGCACAGTGTGGAGCTTTTAGGGACAGAAGTTCTATATCCTTGAATTTGTGTTCTCTTTTCTCCCCTTAGTCTATTAAAAAATCAAAATGGAGAGAAAGAGAAAAGGAGAAGTCCATGAGTCCAGCTAACCTGCCTGACCGGCCTGTGATGCAAACCACCAAACCCTGGAAACACAGAATTGGAAGCACACCAGAGGAAGTGATATAAAGAGAAAGGGGAAAGGACTCAATGATTAGGGAAGAGATAAGCATAGAACCCTGAGATCCTCCATGAAAGAAATGACTCTCACTATTGCTAGCTTCTCGGATGACATCCACTGCCTCATGGCTGGCTCTGGCTGGTTCTTTCTTCTCCTGCTGGGTGAGGCTATTGAGGACTTTGGCCTGGCAGTGGGCCTCAGTGCTGTCGATCACTGTCAATAGGGCATCAAGAGACAGCAGGTGTGTTGTATATAGCTGACCAGATACAGGGAAGGCATTCTGGAAAGTAAACATATCCATTAGATACAATATTAGAATATTTTACACTTTGATCATTTTCCCAAAATCCGAAACCTCTGATAGCTTCTAACATTGCTCTTAGAAAATGCCTTTCTTCTTCCTATTTCCTAGTTCTTAAGCATTTCCCTCCCTGTATGGAATATCCTCACTGCCGCCAAAGAGATCTCCTTAAGACAGCCTTCTTGGGCCGGTGCTGTGATATAGTAGGTTAAGCCTCTGCCTGAGGCACTGCATCCCATATGGGTGCCGGTTCGTGTCCCAGCTACTCCTCTTCCAATCCAGCTCTCTGCTGGTAGCCGAAGTAAGCAGCAGAAAATGGCCCAAGTGCTCGGGCCCCTTCACCCACATGGGAGACCTGGAAGAAGCTCCTGGCTCCTAGTTTAAGATCAGCCCAGCTCTACCACTGCAGCCATCTGAACCAGCGAATAGAAGACTTTTCTCTCTGTCTCTTCATCTTTCTGTCTATATCTCTGCTTCTCAAAAAAATAAATAAAACTTTTTTTTAAAAAAGCCTTCTTTCTAAAGGCCTGCAGCAGTGTTCAGCACCTTGGAGAGCAGCTTGGTGAGGTCTTCGAAGAGGTTTGAACAGTAGTAGTCACAATCATAGTTGATGTAAAGCTCGGTGACAAAGCTAGGGATACGCCACAGCTGCACAATGGCCTCCAGTGCCATCTCCTTCATCTCATAAGGCATCTTGGGGTTCTCCACAGTGATGATCTCCATGAGCTTTTTAATGTACATCTGGCAATAATCCAGTAATTGCCGTTTGGGTGGGGAAAGGATCCAAGACAAGAAGAAAGAAAATTGAACCAGAACAACACTAAACAGTAAGCAGAAGCACAGTAAGGAGGCATGCATTAAGACACACCTAAAAGTGTTCCATCCCAGAAATACATCCTCCTCTTTGGCATCCATGTTGGGGCATATGGTATGGCTCTCCACCTCATGCCTGATATCAAACAAGTTGCCTATCACCTTTTTTTTGTGCTGTGTGAGCCTGTCCTGGTCCTATTTTAGAGTACCTTTTTGCAATTTAATGCCAATGCTGACTTGATTTGCCTGCTTGCATTGCAAAGAAGCTGCTGGACAAAAGAGCTATTCCCACTCTTGATGAAGTCCTCATATTTGAGTTTCCCTTCTTTATAGACCGCCAGTATGCTCTGGGCTTCTCTGAACTTTTCTACTACAGAGCCAATCAATGGAAGCTAAAAGCACACTCCTACAGGAGGCTCCTAAGTCCCACCCCTACAGCACAACAAAGCTGGTCCCATGGAAGATGCCTTTTTTTCCTTTTTATTTCAAGGTTAACTCACCTCCAGTTGGAACTTAAGGTGCTCTCGCATACTCTCAAACAGTAGGAAGCATACTCGCAGGGAAGCAGCATAAAGGTTCAGTCGCTCTACACTGAGCAGCTGGAAATGATAGTATAGGCCATGAGGTTTATGAAGCTTATTATGACTCAACCAAGAGAGAGGCAGGAGAGCAAACAGGGTGAAGTTGCCACTGAGGTCCTGTTGTCCAACGAAATTCTCTGTGTTGCCATTTTTATATTTCTCTCTGGCTGCCAGAGTCCTTGGGGAACTACTAGAACCCTTTTACTGTGACTATCAGCCAACTAGCAGTAGGGGCTGTTCTGGGTCCTATAGCCTTTATACAATTGGCTAAACCTCCCTATGCTCCCCCGGCCCTTGAGAGACCCTGAAAATCAGCCAAGGGCTCTGAGCCCCTTGAGTAATCTGGTCTTACCTGGAATAAGTGGCGGCACATCTCATCCTTGATGAGGCCCAAGAGGCTCTGGCACTGAGCTACAGGAGCTGACTCGAGTGCCACTGTCAGCAAATGCAGTCCCATATGGATCATAACCTCTGAGTTATGGCGGTCATGTGGATTGGTGAGGGAGATAAGGAAGCGGAAGAGCTCGCGAATGCAGGGAAGACCATAAGGAACTAAGGCTGTGCCTGGGGAAGGCAAAGAGGAGAGTGAGACTGCTAAGAAAACAACTAGGTGCCTTGCATGACACAGGGTGATTTCAGGCAAGTGATTCTCTAATGATCCCCCCCACCCCGGGGGAGCTGAGAACACTGTTATCATTTATTCAAGGAATCAGAAATAATGATCCTGGCCGGCGCCGCGGCTCACTAGGCTAATCCTCTGCCTAGCGGCGCCGGCACACCGGGTTCTAGTCCCGGTCGGGGCGCCGGATTCTGTCCCGGTTGCCCCTCTTCCAGGCCAGCCCTCTGCTGTGGCCAGGGAGTGCAGTGGAGGATGGCCCAAGTGCTTGGGCCCTGCACCCCATGAGAGACCAGGAAAAGCACCTGGCCCCTGGCTCCTGCCATCGGATCAGTGCGGTGCGCCGGCTGCAGTGCGCCGGCCACGGCGGCCATTGGAGGGTGAACCAACGGCAAAGGAAGACCTTTCTCTCTGTCTCTCTCTCTCACTGTCCACTCTGCCTGTAAAAAAAAAAAAAAAAAAAAAAAAAAAGAAATAATGATCCTACCATTCTGTTAAAAGTCTTAAGGTTTCTAGGTTTCTATACTTCCCTTTCTTCCTACTGTCGACCAAACTCCCCTCTGTAAAAGTTAGGGAAGGGCTCCATCCACGCCATCAGGTTTTTTTTTTTGTTTGTTTGTTTGTTTGTTTGTTTGTTTTTTTTTGACAGGCAGAGTGGACAGTGAGAGAGAGAGACAGAGAGAAAGGTCTTCCTTTGCTATTGGTTCACCCTCCAATGGCCACCGCGCTGGAGTGCTGTGGCCGGCACACCGTGCTGATCCGAAGGCAGGAGCCAGGTGCTTCTCCTGGTCTCCCATGCGGGTGCAGGGCCCAAGCACTTGGGCCATCCTCCACTGCACTCCCTGGCCACAGCAGAGAGCTGGCCTGGAAGAGGGGCAACTGGAGCAGAATCCGGCGCCCCCATGCCATCAGTCTTACGATTTTATTCTATTTCCTGACTAGAAAACAGCCTGGAACTTGGATCAGCAGGCAGTGTCATCCTGGTCCATGCTGTTCTAGGCTCAGGCAGCTCAGGGGTAGGATGGGGAAAGTGAATAGGTAGAACCTGCCAGAGAGTACCCACCTTCTTTCTGGGAGGACTGTGTAAAACGCACACCCCGGGGGTTGACATAATCCATGTCATGGACAGAGGCAGAGTCAGAGTGGTCAGCAGTGGAGGCACACTCCTCTAACACTTCAGGAATGGATTCCACGGATGCTGACTGGGCCTTTTCCACATGGGCCCGTTCCTGCTGTGTCTAGTGGCAGGGAGATACAGGAATAAGGATGAGGCAACAGCAAGCTAGAACTCACTCCCTGGAAGTACCTGTTCTTTAAACTATCTCTAATGTTCTGCAGGTATAGGACCAGCTCAGTGGTTTATGAATCAGTGCAAGATAGCCCATAGCAGGAGTACGATGAAGGACTCAGAAAAATCTGCAGAGGCATCACTGACTTACAGTCACTAGAATCCCAGAGGTGAAAGAGTTCTCACAGGCTTAAGATTCAGATCATTACCTTCCAGAAAAAGCCAGCCAGCTCCCAACTCCCTCCCTTTCACCAAGTACTACCTGTATGCATCACTTAATAAATCCTAGGAACTATCCTCACAGTGAGTCATGCTGTGAGTTTTCTAGGCAGCGCAGCTAATTCTGGGAGATAGGGAAGATCATTCCCTTTCCCCCAATCTTCCTTTGAGCCAAGGCCTGGATAAAGGATCAAGCCAATTCCCACAGTGGAAGACTGCAGAGGGATCTTTAGAAATGAAAGCCATACCTGGAGGTCAGGCTGTTCAAGGACCCCTAGCTCACTGCTCCCAGGCTCTGCAGCTGTGCTGTACCCTGGGGAGCCAGGTTGTTCCAGGTCAGTGAGGTCTTCCTTGGAGGTGGTCTGAGAGGAAAACTCAAGGCCACTATCTGTAGAGGGGCTGACCACTGCTGAGGCAGCTTCTGAACTCACAGAGGAGACAGGAGTGGGCACATCAATGAAGGGCATACCACCTGCCAAGAAAAATAGGTGAAGGAGAAGACAGCTTATGCCAAGGAACCTTCCATGGTATGAGGGGCTCTCTTTCCCAGGCTGCATGTTCATCTTTGAATATACTAATTTCTAAAGTAGTCATAGTCCTTTTGAAAGAATAACCTTAAATCACTGCAGAGTTGCTAAATGGTTACAAGTTGATTTGATCTGGCGTTTCCCTTTTTGCTCTCAGCAGAAAGACCAAAGGCCCTCAGTTGGTCTCTCACTTCAAAATCCCCAAAGAGAAGGGAGCTTTTCTTTTAGCTACCCTAATCTGAAGAAGCTGCTCAGGACACTAAGGCACTCACCAGTGAGGTTAGAGGATAAGGTGGTTCCATTGGGAGTGGGTAGCTCTGAACTTGGCATGACTTTGGTCATATGGCGCGGGGGCCGGGGGGATCTCTTCTGTTTCTTCCATTTGGATGAATCACTCATGCCTCCTGCTCTCATTTTCAGCTGAAAATATCATATCTCATTAGCACTCAAACTAAGACTCTATCCATAAAATTCTTCCTTCATTTATGGTCTCTAGATATTAGTCTATACCCCATATTTGTGCTAAAGAAGAATCTAGACCATCAGATCACATTTCTAGTCCTCTAACCTGGCTTCCACATTTGCCACTGTACAGGTCGGTGTGGAGCCTCCAAGTAGAATGTTATATTCTGCTTCTTGGCTGGTCATTGAAAGGGCCAGCTTCAAACTTATTCTGTTTCCCTGGGTCCTGCAGTTATATTACGTAGGCAATCCTGAGTTCTGTAGACAATGCATGACCCTCTTGCAGAAAGGGTAAGGGCAGGGCCTCCTCTCCTGAGTCCTCAGAGCCACAGGCTAGGGACTCCTAGAATCTCCTCAACCACCTTGCAGAGTAGCTTCCTACTCCTCCTTCTCATCCATCTACGACAGCCTATCCCTTCCCATCCAGACTCACAGCTTTCTTATTGCTGTGTGGATTGGGCCTACAGCATCAACATATCCCTTCCCTTATTCTCTGGAATTCTTGCATTCAATTGGTCAAGGGGTCATTCTTTGGAGTTAAGAAAGGAGTGATGGCATTTAATTTGTGGAGTTAAGGGTGTATGCCCATACCACGTTGCTGCTCTGCTCTTCACTGCTCCCAATTTTGGCATCTCAGTGGGACCTCCTGACCTTCTCACTGTTGGTATTTCTATATATAATTTTAGTCAGATGGTAAGGCTGCTGATTCCTTGGACCCCTGCTCTATTCTACTCCCCTCTTCTGCCATATTTCTATTCCTTTTAGAGCTTCCTTCCAGTCCCAAGAGATAATCTCTATTACATGTTGACCATGCTAAGATCAACATTTTCTTATGCAATTCCCCTACCCTAAATTCACATATACTTTAGGTCAATTTTGTTTTACTAGCCCTGAGGCTTACTCAGTTGAGGGTTTGAACTCAATCCATTTGCAGAGTTATTCTTAACTATTCCTAGATTGATAAGACCATTCCCAGGTTGGGCAACAGCAATTCTCTTTCAGGAACCATTGGAATGACTCTAAAGACAGTAGAAGCACTTTTTCTCCCTGACTCTGTCTGAAGGCTGAATATATCCTTATTATCTTTGGCCTATTCCATTCCTTCTACTATTTGGGGATAGGCTTCCTATCTCAAGTTCCCCGATGGTTAACCTTTGATTTCTTTCTTAGAAACCACACAAGTATTCCCTCTTATCTACAGCTCCTTTTAATAAAGGAGAAAGGCCAAGTGTTGAGCTCTTCTCCTAACTCTCAGTAACACAGTAATAGCCTCATATCTGATTTATACTTCTTGTCCCTTCATCTCCAAAATGCCTGTAGTCATATACCTAGAATCAAGCTTAAGTGTGCTGAGCACTGTGGCTAATCAGGAACCAGAACGAAGTTCTCTCTAGGAGTCACTGGAGCTCAGCTGGACCAAGTTCATGATAAACTACAACCTGGGAAAAGAGTCAGCTAAACATGCAGAAGGGAAAGAGGCCCAAGAGATCAACAAGAAAAATTAAGGACCACCTGGCTTTACTGGTATTGCCACTGAGCTCCAGAAGAACACTAAATTTTACAAGACAGCCTTTCTCTCCAGGAGGCTACTTCATTTCAGTAGACCTACTTTCACTGAAAAGCCAGTCAGTCACCGAGATTCCCTCCCCTAATCAGATAAATCTTTCCTATTTCCCTCTTTATGCTCTGCTAAGCAGGCTCCAAACAGGTCACTTGAATCAGTGTTCTTAGCATCCTGGCTAGAGCAGGTGCTGAGAGGCTGCCAGTTCTCACAAATGCCTCAGCCCTTAAAAAATGTAGCTATGCTCTTTCCTAGGGTCCTAAGGTGCAGATGGGCAGCAGGTATTTATGGGACCCTACACCTCCTTAACTTACAATAACATAAACTTTACTTAAAAAAAAAAAAAAGAAAAAAAAAGAGCAGATCCGAGGTTAATAGTCACAGCAACATGCTAAGTAGGCACTGAACAGAGCTGCACTTGTGACTATGCAAGCACACAAATGAAAACACAGACAATCCATTAAAAGAAAACACAGGCCTATGGACTACGTAGCTAGTTCATGACACACACTCACAGAGTTACTTTTATCTTTGGTGACCTGGATGTCCACAATCACACCTCTAGCATGCACACTCTTTGTAATGAAGAGCATAAACACCCCATACCTCCCTGTTCTTCCTAAGGCAGGAATTTGGGGGTTACGGTTTTCTCTAACTTGGTATCCTCTCCTAAGCTCCCCTACATGTTGAGTTTTAAAGGACAGATGGCATCTTTGAAGATCCCAATGTATTCCCAGTGCCCTGGGCTATTCTGGCCCCTGGTTCCTTTCCATCAATCTTGAGTTCTAAACCCTGACCTCTTCAGTAGTAACCAAGAAAAAAGACCCAATCTAGATGGGACTATCTCTTTCCTCCAAACCCAGTCCAGGCAAGAAACCAAGTTGAGAACTATACTTAAGCTGTATGCCAGTCTAAGACAGGGGGAAGAAAGAAGAGGGAAAGGTCTTACTTGGATATCCCTCATAGTTTCCCTAGAAATGGTGGCTCTTAAGCCTCACCACAAGGTGACAGCAGGACCCAGGCTCTCTTGGCCACTACATGATGTTCAACGATTTTCTTCTCTTGCTTCTAGGCAACCAGATGCCCAGGAGAATTCCCAACACTGCAAAGCTACAAACACATGCAACTCTTCAAAGCCAAGCTGTGTTACTAGGGAAGGGTAAGTTGTGCTCTACATGATGGAAATGGGACCCAAGTGTTACATATACAAAATAAACACTTAAAAGAAATTAAAAAAGGGGGTGGGGAGGAGAGGGAGAGAGACCTTGAGGTTCTTAAAGAGTAGTACCCTCTCTAACTGGTTCAGGGCTTTGGTCTGCTCCCCACTATTTAGCTCCAGTTTGTTGAGGAGACATGGAGAAATCTGTGAAAGACAGGCAAATGTACGATGTAAACAGAGTGAAATAAACTCAGACACACGCTAACAGGGCAGAGGGCAGGAATGGGGGTGAATGGCAGGGGAGAAGGGAAGGTCAGGTGCATGCACCGAACAGCCAAGGGTCATCTCCATGGGTAGAACCTCTTAGAGAGGTTCTTAGACCTCTTAGAGAAGATCACTGGGATCTTCAAAGAGGCCTCTGAGGTCCAGGGCTTCAGTTCAAGACAGAAAGAGGCCATTCTTCTGACCAATATTCTTCTCCAGGCAGTTTGAGAACCCTTTGATCTGGAGTCAGGCTTGATCTATCTCTTCAACAGAGACCAGAACAAGCATGAGTCCAGCCTAACCCAGCAGAGGGTAGGATTTGGGGTACAGCCTCTTTAGGCTTCCAAACTGCTGACGAGGCTGAGCCCTGAGACAGCAGGACTTTCATCTTTGTCACCATATATTTTTAGCCCAGTTGATAGGTCTCAGCCAGTTTCCACGAAGGACTGTCTCACCAACTTATGTGCTGGGTGAACTAACATAGGCCAGAAAGGGAGAGATTGGGGAAGGAGAGTAATCTAAGAGAGAATACATTTCTCATTAAAATAGAGCTATTTCTAGACTCCAGTTAGACCTGCCTAGGCAAAAAAAAAAAAAAAAAAAAAAAAAAAAAAAAGTCTTTGCTAAGCAAGGGTATCCCATATCCCTGAAGTTGGAAGACTGAAGCTTGGATGGGGACAGCAGGTCATTCTCAGATCATACCTTTTTCATGTTGGTCCCAACATAGTTCTTGGGTTCTTCTTTAAACTGAGGTAACCTATTAAATAGAGAATCCATGGACTGTCATTAGAGATGATGACAAAGTCCCTCTTCATGCCAGCTACAGACCAAGGGTGCTCTAGGTCAGCTCATATTCTATCCCTGAGGAAAAGCTAGGAAAATAAGCAGGCTAATTTCACACCTTTTCAGAGCACTATCAAAAAGCCACAGGAATTGGGAACACACAACATGAACAAAAGAATGTAGTCTCAGGGTAAGGTGACTAAATGCCCTTGGACAAAGTTCCTTTCATGAAATCTCAAACTGACTCCTTGCTGTGTTTACTTGGCAAGCACTGCTGGAAGCCAAGAGATGGGGAGAGAGCAGTCTGTAACAACCCAGGAGACTGAGCACAGGGCAAGAAGTAAAGGATGGGTTGAAGTTTTGAAACCAGTAAATTTGAGCCTGAGGAGTAAGAAACTCTTTGCAGCAGGGTCCTAGGCCTGTCTAATGAGATAATAAGGATTATTTTCTATAGAGCTAGGAGAAAAAAAGAAATCCTAGGGGGTGTTTTAAAGCCATTGCCTCAGCTCTTCTGAAAGTGTGTCTACAGAAAGGAGGTATAAGGAGCAGGCAGCTGGGCCTAGTGTGAAAAGGTCTCCTAGGCTGTGGCCTTACTTAGGGTAACCAATCATTTTGGTTTGCCTAGGACTGAAGGATTTGCTAAGATGTGGAACTTTTAGTGCTAAAATAAAAAAAAGTCCCAAGCAAACCATGATTGTTAGTCACCCTAGCCTTGACCTCCCACAGAAATCAGGTGGCATTCTGGAAGCTCAGCAACCTGTTCCAGGCTCTCCTGAGTTAATAAAGTCTCTGGGTTCCCTTTCTCAGCTGCTACCTGCACAGAAACAGATACAAGTTTGGGAAGCAGAATGAGATCTGTTGGCCTAGATTAAATAACCTTCTGCCTCCCCTGGAGGCCAAGCTAGCTCCCTCTTCCTTCTCCCTTGCTTGGTAACCCTGCGCCCAGAGAACTATCCCCATCCATAATCCCAGTGGCCTCTCATGTGGCTGTAGGGTTGGCCAGGTCCCTGAAGTGGCTGTGTGGAAGCAGGCAGACTCAAGAGGCCTGGGCAGCCGGGCTGAAGCAAACAGCAGCAGGTTTACCTTGTGAAGAGCAGCTGCACCATGTCTACGAGAGTGTGCTCTGCGGATTTTCTCAATAACTCTGCACAGGCAAAAACAAATAACACAGGTGTCATTACTTGCCGTGCTATTATCAGGAGGCTTCTCAGAGCAGACTCCCCTCCAAACCTTGTTTACCAAGGATTATGCCAACCTTATTAAAACCAGCTCCAGCTCAGCCTGGCAGCCATAAGTTCACTGGTCCACTAGGTGGCATTACTGAGTCAGGAAAATGGGCAGGATACATATGTTCTTTAGGGTTGTAGGCAGGTGTCAATCCCAAGGGAGGGGGATTCAGTGCTTGGGCTAAGTCAATCTGGGATCCATCCCAACTCCTGCCATGACATAACGGGCTGAGGTCTCTATTCTAGCTTCACAACAATCAAGTACAGAGATTGCTAGACCCCTGTGGTTCCACGATGTGAAGTTCTGAGTTTTCTACTTCTCGAAGGCTTAGAGACAGCATCCCATCTTCATTTTTGGACACTGGCTCCCAGAGTAGTGAAAAGTTCAATATTCAAGTACTTACCACTGAGCCTCATTTCAAAACAGATCCGGAAGCAAGACTGCATAATTTCACACACAGATTCATTGGTTAGGTGGGCACCTACTGGGGTTAGCAACAGAGTCCGTAGAACCTACCAGGAAGAAAGCAGAGACACTGTGATAAACAAGGCAAGCTGAGTGAAGAGAGGTTTACCTGAGGGGAGAAGTGTGGCTGTTTCTCTCTAGTCTCTCAGGAAAGTACTTGGGGCTGAGAAAAGGAGATTAGCAAGAATGCTGACTTCAGTTTGGTCTCGGGAACTTGTTTTGGGAACCATTTTTTCACTCTGTACAACTCTGCCATAGTTCAGAACTCTCTCCAGCCCCAGCCCACAAGCCCAACAGATGACAACACATACTCTGCCTGAGGAACAGGTGTATTAAGGACTTCTGGTATTTTATATTGACTCACAGCTTTTAATCATTTTCTTTAGAAAAAGCTTTCATTTTAGGCTTTTGAGCTGCTTGTTTGGAAACAAAGAAGCTTCCTAAGCCCCAGTGGAGTCAAAACACAGCTTCATGGTGCCAGCAGGCAGCTCGGGAAAGTAGAGCCAGCAGCATCAGCCCTTGACCATTACCCTAATTGCTCTTCCCCTACTGCTTACCTGAAGGATTTTCATCAGGACAACTTCATCACTGGCAGGATCTGTGCCCACAAAACGGGCATGGGTAACAGCATCTGCCATGTTCTCCATTCCCTCTGCCGTGCCCTCATGAGTAGGATCTGCTCCAGAGAAAAAGGACAGATGGATGTCGTGGAGAGCAGAGAAAAGGCAAAACAGCCTATCTAGGGACTGCTATGAGAGATTTTGGTTTTCCCCTCTCCTTAAGCTCCTTGAAAATTTTTACTCATAAATGGCTTTATTTTTAAAAAAGATTTATTTATTTATTATTTGAAAGGCAGAGTTACAGAAAGGCAGAGGTAGAGACAGAGAGAGAGGTCTGCAACCGCTGGTCACTCCCCAAATGGCCTCAACATCTGGATGTCACATTACAGCAGATCAGAGACCTGTTTGGCTTCATTCATATAAAAAATAATATGACACTGAGCAAGAATCCTGTTACCAGCTTGACTAAGCATTAGGAGAGGAAAATGTGAGAAATTAACAGGACTGGACTGGACTAGAGGGAGACTGGGGTGGGGAGCAGTGGCAGTTTCAACTGTAAGAGGAAAGATGCTGGAGGCTGGAGGTTGGACAGCCAGCACCTTTTTTTTTTTTTTTTTTTTTTAAGGCAGCGTTACAGAGAGGCAGAGGCAGGGAGAGAGGGAGAAGAGAGGGAGAAGAAAGAGAGAGAGAGAGAGAGAGAGAGAGAGAAAGAAATAAAGTGTCTTCCATCTGCTGGTTCATTCCCCAAATGGCTGCAACAGCCAGAGCTGTGCTGCTCCAAAGCCAGGAGCCAGGAGCTTCTTCTGGGTCTCCTACGCGGGTGCAGGAGCCCAGGGACTTGGGCCATCTTCTATTGCTTTCCCAGGCCATAGCAGAGAGCTGGATAGGAAGTGGAGCAGCTGGGACTCTGGCCCCCATATGGAATGTTGGCACTGCAGGGAGTGGCTTTACCCAACAGCCACAGTATGCCAAAAGCAGCACCTTTGCTAAAGTAACATAAATGTTGCCAAAGAGGGGTCACTCCATTCCCATTCATGTGTTAAAACAGCCTCAAGAAGTAGCTCAAGAAGGTGGCTCCATCAAGGCCTACAAGGGTCCCGAAGAGCTGCAAGAATTGCTGGCTTCTGTCCTAGGTCTGCTTAAATGGCCCCTCCCCATGGCTGTTTGGTCCTGAAAGGGGAGCACTGGCAGTGGGGAAAGGCAGGCCTGTGATAAAAACTTTGAGTGAGATAAAGTTGGCATGGGGTATCAAAGGCACACCTTCCTAGTTTTAAGTGGTGGGAGTTAGAAGATATTTTTGCCGTTTTCTCTTTCTGGGCATCTAAAATTAATTAAATTGCTGAGCCTAATGCTCTGGGGATGGTAGAGAAACTGAGCATTTTCTCTTATAACCATGAGCCAGAAGACTCATTTTTGTCTGTCTTTAGTTTCTGACACTTTCTCAAACACTCTTTCCCCTACAGCACCAGAAGTGACTACTTTAGAGAGCAGGTAGAAGGCAGGCAGTTTCGTGATAAACAGAATGATGCGGTGACTCAGCTTCTCCTGTCATCCCAATTCTCCTGTTCCTCCCAACAGCACAGAAAGTAATACACATTCAAGGCCCTGGCCCAGGTCCTCTCTCACAGCCCTGCCTGGCAGACCTTATTCAGGCTTTCAGGGCCCACAGGAGACCCAGGCCCTTCTCAGGGCAGTGTGGCATTTCAGAGCTCAAGGAATGGCAGTCTAGATCTCATCACACAAGGCTCTTTAGGGGTCCATTTCTTCTGCTCTTTCAGTAGTCTCTCTTGTTAAGGTGGTTTAAACATTAGTGATCTCTTATATAGTTCTTATTCCCTGAGCCTAAATGAAGTAGCAAAGTTAATTTTCTACAAAAAGTAGGTACGAATGATGGGTCTTTAGAATCATGGGCAGAGCTTGCCAGCAAGCTGGGCAATCAGTGGCACAAATACTCATCTGGCAGCTGTGTGGAGCTGAACAAAAGGCTGGTCCTTGGGGTAAGACCTAAAATAACCCCAAAGCCTTGGGTCACAAGGTTGAGGTGAGAGGTGGTTTCTTCTAGAAGGGCAGCCTCAGCAAAGGATTATTTGGCTTGGGCTCATTGAGCAGACCTTGTCTTCTCCCAGATCCCTTCCTCAGAATGTCCTTTTCTGGCCACTGTGGAGCCAACTTCAGGGAAATTTGCCAATCCTATCTCCTTTGCTCTTTGGCTTTCAGACACTCCTTCCTGTTCCTTTTCTCACGCCTGCTGCAATCACCACCTCCAGCATTCTCCTTTCCCACCACAGGAAACTCCAATGACCAGCTGGCCTGAGGTCTCCAATGACCAGCCTGTCTGCCAACTCCAGGAAGGGGAGAGAATAACACCAAGACCACAGAGGGGAAAAGTACAGAGGGACAGCTGCTGGATGCTGAGAAAAGAGATAACCTGCAGATGGTGCTCAGGGCAAGGCTGGAAGTAGCAGGGCCTGATTTTCTTTAGGAAAAGTATGAAGCTAGGACGAAGGTGTCTGGAAAGTCTGATGAAGCTATTCAAGACCTGGACGGCACCACATTCGTGCTCAGGGTCCTGAATGCTTCAGGGGAGCAAATATAGATTTCTAGAAAAGATAAAGGTTCTCTTGCCCTGAAAACCATCTTCTTTTCTTGCTAGCTATGTCCTGAGCCTCTTCTTTTCCTATCTCCCTACTTTAGAAACAAAGACACGGCCTGTTTTCTATGTTCCTCATCTTTGTACATGGGCTGGCAAAAGAGGGAAAGGAATTCAGGATCCTAAGTAACAAGACCAACTAAATAAGGAATCCAAAAGAGACACCATAAACAAGTTCAGAGATAAACTATAAACTGGGTGAAATATTTGCCTACATCAGGGACAAATAGGTAATGGGTTAGTATCCTTATCAAAGAGCTCCTACAAATTGATAAGAAAAACAAACAAAAATTCAATTTGAAAAACAGGCAAAGGAGAGGAAATTCAAATTTTCAGCCTCATGGAAATAAAAACAACAAAATACCAATTTTACCCACCAATTTGGTACAATTTTAAAAAAAGTAATTATATACAGTGCTGATAGATTTGGAAACTCTCAAGCACTGCTGGGGGAAATGTAAATGCTGTCATCTTCTGGAAAAGCAACCTGGCAGTATCTATGAAAATGTAACATGCACATGGCATCCAGAAATTTCAACTTCAGAAATACATCAAACAAAAGTAAATTAATAAGGACATATTCTTAAACTTTTTTATTTATAAAAAGGGAACAAACTTCACGTATTTTATATATACAGTTTTAAGAGCAAATGATACTTTCCACCCTACCCCCCCATCCTCTCCCTCCTTTTCCTGTTTTTCTTTTAATTTTTACAATGACATTCTTTCAATTTTCTTTTCAGTCACAAGCTTAACCATCATAAATAAGGACATATTAACAAGGATGCTTAGTTCAGCGTTATTTATAATGCCTCCAAAAGGGAAATAATTATACTAATATTATTAAATATAAGAGAATGATTGAATTATAACTATATTTCACTATGGAAATTATACAGCTATACAACTAATAAAAAGAAAAGTCATACCAGGGGCTTGGGGAGAGGGAAATGGTGAACTATTGCTTAAGATCAGAGTGTCTATTTGGAATGAAGAATAAGTTGGAAATAGATGGTGGTGATGGTTGCGTAACATCGTGAGTGTAATGCCACTGAACTGCAGACTTAAATTTATCAAAATGCAAAATTTTATATAGATTTCAATACAATA
Organism: Oryctolagus cuniculus; assembly: GCF_051225735.1. Lineage (NCBI taxonomy): Eukaryota > Metazoa > Chordata > Mammalia > Lagomorpha > Leporidae > Oryctolagus > Oryctolagus cuniculus. Next base: position 27,469,229 of record NC_142881.1, read on the forward strand.
AAAAATAAGTCAGATGGATAATCATATCATACACATCCAAGTTAATACTATTAAGTGAAAAAGAAAAAAACTATAGGCCTCAAATATGGTTCTTTTTAAAAAGATGTACTTTATATGAGTACTTCAAAAAGCTCATTGAGAAGATGGCATTGTGGTATCGAGGGTTAAGCTGCTGCTTGTGATGCCAGCATCCCATATTAGAGGGCCAGTTGGAGTCTCAGCTACTCTGCTTCTGATCCAGTTTCCTGCTAATGCACTGTGGAAGGCAGTAGATGATGGATCAAGTACTTGGGCCCCTGTCACCCACGTGGAAGACTCAGATGGAGTTTCTGGCCCCTGGCTTCTGCCTGGCCCAGCCCTGGCTATTGCGGGTATTCAGAGAATGAACCAGTGGATGGAAGATCTTTCTGTCTCCCTCTCCCATGGTTACTCTGCCTTTCGAATTAATAATAATAATATTAAAAAGTCTGTTTTTAGAAAAAGTTAATTGAGGGGGCCAGCATTGTGGCATAGTGGGTAAAGCCACCACTTGTGATGCTGGCATCCTATATGCCAGCTGCTCCACTTCTGATCCAGCTCCCTGCTAATGACCTAGGAAAGCCGTAGATGATGGTCCAACTACCCAGGCCCCTGCCACCCATGTAAGAGACCCGGAAGAAGCTCCTGGCTCCTGGCTTCAGCCTGCCCCAGCACTGGCTGTTGCAACCATCTGGGGAGTGAACCAGCAGATGGAAGATCGCTTGATCTCTGTCTCTCTGTCTCTCTCTCTCTCTCTGTAACTTTGAGTTTCATAATAAATACATAAATTTTAAACATAAAAGAAAAAGTTCATTGAAATTGAATCAAGATTTTTTTTCATAATATAAATTTTTCATACTTTTGAAGACTCTTCAAAATGCAAGGATTTCAAAATTTTTTTTAAACCCAAACTCTTTAAATTCTATTTTACACAAATGATTTGAAGTACCTTTATATTTATATACATGCATAGGAAGCATTCAAACCAGGCTGTTAATACTATTTACCCAAGGAAGGGGGAGGAGTACTGCGAAAGGGAAGACAATGAACTCTTTTAAGATACCTCTTTATTGTCTGTATTCCAATCACAAGCAAGCATTATATTTGAAAAACCAACTTTAAAAATAAACCAAATCAAATCTCCAGGGGCACTATACCCTAAGTTCCCACCAAAACAGAGGAACCCGAGTTCTAGGGAAACCTCTTTTCCCTTCCTCCTCACCTTGTGCAACCTGAATCAATCAGCATAATGAGAAACTAGTAACAATCCCATTTCTCTTGTACAGGAAAGAGACAGCTGGGGAAAATTTTTTAGTATCATCAGCTCATTGCCTAAGGCTTCAGTACCCCAGCAGAAGCAGGAAATGAAATGCTGTGTTCATCCAATAAAGCCTGCACTCTTACCTATAAGTGCATAGGACAGAAACTTGTTGACAGAGGTAAGCGCCAGTCCAGTGATAGGGCCAGTGGTATCTTCAGAGCGAATCACTTCCAGAAAAGGACGAAGAAATACATTGGGCTCAATCTCTGAGAGTTCTGTAAGAAAACAAACAGAAATGAAGTGATACCATCTAACAAAAAGGTAACCTCTGGTTAAAGCCCCTCCCTCCTGTGCCATGAGGTCTTCCTTGTTGAATGAATGTTCCTCCCCCTGTATTACCATAAATGAAATTACAGACACTATACTATTTCATCAATACAGTTTTCAGTTCGGCGGAAGATGGGCCATTTGGTCCAGTGGTTAAGATATTCACGTCTCATATATTTATATCTGGGTTTGATACCAGCTCAGGCTCCTGATTCCAGTTTCCTGCTAATGCAGACCCTGGGAGACAGCAGTTATGGCTCAAATAATTAGGTTCCTGTCACCCCTGTGGTAGACCTGGATTGAGTTCCTGGCTCTAGGCTTTGGCTGGGCCTAGTTCTGGCTGTTGCTGGCATTTGGGGTAAGAACTAGCAGGTTGGAGTGCTCTATCTACCTATCTATCTGTATGTAAAAAGTAGTTTTTAAAGGTGTAGTTCTAAAAGATGAAGGTTTTCGGGGCTAACGTGGTGTACTGGGTAAAGTCACCACCCTCCATGCTGGCATCCCATGTGGGCACCAATTCATGTCCCAGTCGCTCCCTGCTAATGGCCTGGGAAAATGACAGAGGATAGCCCAAGTGCTTTAGGCTCCTTTACCCACACGGGAGACCCAGATGGAGCTCCTGGCTTCAGTGGGACCCAGCCCTGAACCTTGTGGCCATCTGAGGGGTAGACCAGCAGATGGAAGATCGATCTCTCCCTTTCTCTCTCTCTGTAACTATTTCAAATAAATAAACAAATCTAAAAAAAAAAATCTCTTTTAAAAAGCACATGGTTATCTGTTACAAAGTCAATAATTAAATGGTTAAAAATCATAAATTTTATTTTTATCAAAATTTTAAAATATGAACAGTAATCCTTTAATATTATCAAATATCGTGAATCAATTTTCTATATCTACTTCCTCAACCTTTCCAATGATCCACAGGTAAATCTCATCTTGGGTACAGCCAATGTGGCCAAAGAAATCCCAGGACGGGTTCCTGTCTTATATCCTTTGTTGTCATGGTCAAGGTCATTTCATTTCACATAGAGAAAGATTATACAACATCCCAGGAGACTGAGGGGCAATCTTGAGGTTTAATAGTCCCTTGCCAAAAAATAAGCCTAATAAGAACAAAAGCCTCAACAGTCCTTTAGTCATGGAGGCAGTCTGTAATCTTGGAAGGTGTGGGGAATCCCACAGGATTCCCAAAAGAGTTATGGAGCACCGCTAACCCAAAAAGAAAGAGAAAAAGCAAAACCAAAATGGAGTTACTTAAGCTAAGGCCACTAAGCACCAGGAACTACCCAGACCATCTGTCAGAACAGACACAGGGCCGGCTTCGCGGCTCACTAGGCTAATTCTCAGCCTGCTGTGCTGACACCCCGGGTTCTAGTCCTGGTTGGGGCACCAGATTCTGTCCTGGTTGCTCCTCTTCCAGTCCAGCTCTCTGCTGTGGTCTGGGAGTGCAGTGGAGGATGGCCCAGGTCTTTGGGCCCTGCACCCGCGTGGGAGATCAGGAGGAAGCACCTGGCTCCTGGCTTTGGATCATCACAGCGGCCGTTTGGGGAGTGAACCAATGGAAGGAAGACCTTTCTCTCTGTCTCTCTCTCTTTCTCACTGTCTAACTCTACCTGTCACAAAAAAAAAAAAAAAAAAGAAGAAGAAGAAGAAGAAGAAGAAGAGAACAGATACAGGCGGTGAGTCCTGATTAGGACTGAGGGACATTACATCATAAGAAGAAGCTGGCTACTGCATTACTTCACCCACACTACTGTACCATGATTGGCCACACCCAGGAGACCCCTAAAACATCATTGGTCACACCCAAACACCAACACCTGGTTGGTGACACCCAAAAAGATGAGCTTGTGATTGGTGACACACCAGGGCACATTCACCGCCCACCTACCCCGGAGAGGGGATAAACAGGCAAGCCTCCCAACTGCTCTTCATCCCCTTGGGGACCATGGCTCAGTCTTCACTGACTGAAGCTCTGCTCGCCACACTGCTGGAGCCAGCCTCGCCTGGACATCCCAGCTGCTCCAGAGCTGACATTGGAGCCGGACTGGACCTCTCATCAGCTGACCTACTGCCCAGAGTGCCAGTCATCCCACGACTCCTGCCCGTAAGTGACTATTCTGAGATCCGTTTCTCTGAGTGGTAGGAGACTTTGGACTCTGGACTTTGACTTCTGTGACCTATGACACAAACCCTGAGAATACAGCATTCATATTACATCCTTAGCCATGAGTGTTTAGACTGGTTATGCTTTATATGTGTTATATTTACTAGTATTGCTGGATATTTCTGGAAGTTGCCTTACTCCTAGATGTCTGTTACGATCTGTGGTCGTAATATATTGAGTGGTATTGACCTTTAGATGTGTGCACTGAATATATATATATATATATATATATAGAGAGAGAGAGAGAGAGAGAGAGAGGTATTGAATATTGAATAATAAATTATATAAATAATAAATTATAATATATAACAATGAATTATAATAAATAAATAATAAATTATATTGAAAAAACTATCACGATTCAGTGTGATTCTTCCCTGTGCTCCGACACATCACATTAGCCTTGTCAAGTTGCGTGACAACAGAGGGTCCTTACCATTTTGTTTACATTTCCATACCTAGAATAAGCAGAGAGCTAACTGCCATAAGATACAACTAAAAATATTTATTTTACAAATGAGAAAAGCAGGCCGGCGCCGCGGCTCAACAGGTTAATCCTCCGCCTTGCGGCACCGGCACACCGGGTTCTAGTCCCGGTTGGGGCGCCGGATTCTGTCCCGGTTGCCCCTCTTCCAGGCCAGCTCTCTGCTGTGGCCCAAGAGTGCAGTGGAGGATGGCCCAAGTGCTTGGGCCCTGCACCCCATGGGAGACCAGGAGAAGCACCTGGCTCCTGCCTTCGGATCAGCACGATGCGCCAGCCACAGCGCGCCAGCCGCGGCGGCCATTGGAGGGTGAACCAATGGCAAAGGCTGACCTTTCTCTCTGTCTCTCTCTCTCTCACTGTCCACTCTGCCTGGTTAAAAAAAAAAAAAAATGAGAAAAGCAAGGTGCAGATAATGTGACTAGAATCACACAATAAGCAAAGTTGAACCCAGTCTATATACAATTAACAAACTTGGAAAACTACATCTAGTCTTATTACTAGCACATACTCCTAAATTTAAAATATTTCATTCCAGACCAAAGAAATACTGCTCAGCTCCCTAGAAGTATTCCCAGATAGGCCAGAAACATTTAGTGTGATCTAGGTTGCCCCACCTTTAGAAACAAAAGGAAGCTGGGTTTCCTAAGAACCTTCATTTCCATGCAAATATAGGGAGCTTCCTACTCAATTTCTACCACTCCCCTACCCTAGTCAGGTAAACATTCTCTGGACCTGGCTGCACTCAGATTAATGCTTTAATTAATTGGCAGATTGGGTACTATTTTCCCAGAGTGTCTGTATGGTGAATTACATCAGCTGTATACAACCTGCTTCTCATCCCCTACTCTCCCACCTAGAGATGTATAATTTGCAGAAAAACTAGAGAAAGAGCCGGCGCCGTGGCTCAATAGGCTAATCCTCCACCTTGCGGCGCCGGCACACCGGGTTCTAGTCCCGGTTGGGGCGCCGGATTCTGTCCCGGTTGCCCCTCTTCCAGGCCAGCTCTCTGCTATGGCCAGGGAGTGCAGTGGAGGATGGCCCAGGTGCTTGGGCCCTGCACCCCATGGGAGACCAGGAAAAGCACCTGGCTCCTGGCTCCTGCCAGGATCAGCGCGGTGCGCCGGCTGCAGCGGCGGCCATTGGAGGGTGAACCAGCGGCAAAGGAAGACCTTTCTCTCTCTGTCTCTCTCTCTCACTGTCCACTCTGCCTGTCAAAAAAAAAAAAAAAAAAAAAAAAAAAAAAGAAAAACTAGAGAAAAACATGTGTGTGTGTGTGGGAGGGGTATGTATTGTATGAGGTGTTGGAGCAAAGTTGAAATGTAAGGAATATAAGTATTTGGGAAAACTGAAATGTACTTTTTAAATACAGCATTTAAAAAATTAAAGTCATTTAGTCTTGATGCTGTGAGAACACAAATGTATTATGTACATGTATTGGTTTGTCATGAAAAAAAAAAGGTCATTTGAGATGTAAAACTCTAGATGAAAAAAAATCTTGAGAGTGGGAACTTGGAACAGACTTCCTAAGGTTTTATTCAGTTGCTGGAGCAATACTTGCTTTGTGCCTTCCTTTTATTTTTTGTTTATTTTCATCTACTTGGAAGGCAGAACAACTGAAAGAGACAGAGTCAGAGAAAGATATTCCATTTGCTGGTTCATTCCCCAGTGCTCACAATAGTCAAGGCTGGGCTAGACTGAAGTCAGGAGCCTGGAATTCCATTTGTATGTCAGGGGACCAGGGACTTGAGCCATTATCTGCTGTTTCCCAGGATGCATAAGTAGGAAGCTGGATAGGAATCAAAGTAGCCTGAACCTGAATGGCCACTCTGATATATAGGATTTTTTTTTTTTTTTTTGGACAGGCAGAGTTAGTGAGAGAGAGACAGAGAGAAAGGTCTTCCTTTTCTGTTGGTTCACCCCCAAATGGCCACTATGGCTGGCACGCTGCACCTATCCGAAGCCAGGAGCCAGGTGCTTCCTCCTGGTCTCCCATGCGGGTGCAGGGCCCAAGCACTTGGGCCATCCTCCACTGCACTCCCGGGCCACAGCAGAGAGCTGGACTGGAAGAGGAGCAAGCGGGACAGAATCTGGCACCCCAATTGGGACTAGAACCTGGGGTGCCAGTACCACAGACGGAGGATTAGCCAAGTGAGCCGTGGCACCAACCACAAAGCTGATTCTTAATGACTGATTCGTGAATTTGAACACATGACTAGATTTATATGGTTACCACCACAAACAGAACACAGGACAGTCTCATCACTCCAGGAAACTCACTCTGCCTTCCCTATGTAATCAGATCCTCTCCCTACTTCTAACCCCTGTCAATCACTGATGTGTTTGTTCTCTATCATCATGGTTTTATCAAGACCACATAAATGGAATCACACAGTATGTGACCTTGTGAGACTGACTTCTTTCACCCAAAATGATGCCTTTGAGATTCATACAAGCTACTGCATACACCTATAGTTCATTCCTTTTTACTGCTGAGTAGTACTCCATTGCATGTATGTACCACAGTTTCTTTATTCATTCACTGGTTCAAGGACATTTGGGGTCTCCAGCCTGGGACATGAATATGAGCAGCAGAGTTAGGAATAGTTATGAATAGAGCTGCTATAAATATCTGTGTACAGGCTTTTGTGTGAACACATTTGTACATTCGCATTCCTCTAGTGTAAGTACCCAGGAGTAGGATTTCTGGGTCAAAGGGTAAGTGTGTGCTTAGCTCTACTAACAGACTGTCTTCCAGAGTCACTGTACCATATGCAGTCCACCAGTAATGAGAGTTCTAGTTTCCTCACATCCTCTCCAGTACTTAGTATTTTCAGTGTTTTTAGTTAAGGCATTCAAGCAGATGGGTAGTCGTTACCTGCAGATGGTTTAAGTTTGCATTTCCCTAATGGCTACTGATGTTGAACGTCTTTTCATGTGCTTGTTTGCCATGTGTCTGATCAAGTCTATTGTCTTTTTAAAAACTGAATTGTTTGTTTTCTTACAGTTGAGTTTAGAGATTTCTTTATTCTGGATTCAACTCCTTTACTATTGATACATTTATTTACAAATATTTTCCCCCAATCTGAAGCTTGTCTTTTCATTCTCTCTCTTTTTAAAGGTTTATTTATTTGAAGGCCGGCGCAGTGGCTCAATAGGCTAATCCTCCACCTTGCGGCGCCGGCACACCGGGTTCTAGTCCCGGTCGGGGCGCCGGATTCTGTCCCGGTTGCCCCTCTTCCAGGCCAGCTCTCTGCTATGGCCAGGGAGTGCAGTGGAGGATGGCCCAGGTGCTTGGGCCCTGCACCCCATGGGAGACCAGGAAAAGCACCTGGCTCCTGGCTCCTGCCATCGGATCAGCGCGGTGCGCCGGCTGCAGCGGCGGCCATTGGAGGGTGAACCAACGGCAAGGGAAGACCTTTCTCTCTCTGTCTCTCTCTCTCTCACTGTCCACTCTGCCTGTAAAAAAAAAAAAAAAAAAAAAAAAAAAAAAAGGTTTATTTATTTGAAAGAGGAACAGAGAAAGAGACTTTTCATTCACTGGTTCACTCCCCAAGTGGCCTCAACAGCCAGGGCTGGGCTGAAGCCAGGAGCCAGAAGCTTCATCTGGGTCTCCCACTTGGGTAGCAGGGACCCAAGCACTTTGGCCTTCTGCTGCTGCTTTCCCTGGGCCATTAGCAGGGAGATGGATTGGAAGTGGAGTGGCCAGGCCATGAACTGGTGCCTACATGGGATACCGGTGTTGCAAGTAGAGGCTTTATCCACTATACCACAATGCCAGCCCCTGTCTTTGCATTATCTTGACAGTATTTTTCATAAACAGACATTTTCACTTTTTTTTAAAAAATTTATTTGAAAGGTAGAGTGAGACAGAGGGAAGGAGGGAGGGAGAGAGAAGGGAAGAGAGAGAGAGAGAGAGATTGATTGATTGATTGATTGATTCCACCTTCTGGTCTACTCCCCGAACAGCCAATGCTGGGCCAAGTGGAATCCTGAAGCCAGGAGCTCCATTCTGGTCTCTCATATGGGTGGCAAGGACCCAAATACTTGGGCCATCCTCTGCTGCCTTCCTAGCTTTCCCAGGGGATTAGCAAGAAGCTGGTTTGGAAATGGAGTAGCCAGGACTCAAATTGGGACTCTAATATGGGATGTAGGCATCGTTAAGCAGTAGCTTAACCCACTATGCCACAATGCTGGGCCTACAGTTTTACTTTTTTTTTTTTTTTTTAAAGATTTGTTCATTTATTTACTTATTTAAAAGATTTATTTTTTATTTGAAAGGCAGAGTTACAGAGAGACAGAAGCATTTATTTTCATTTTATTTGAAAGGCAGAGACACATATGTCAGTTCATCTGTCAGTTCACTTCCTAAATGCCTACAATAGCCCTGACTGGGGCAGGCCAAAGCCAGGAGCCTAGGTCTCCTAAATGGATGACAGGGTCCCAAGTAGTTGAGCTATCATCCACTGCCTCCCAAGCTGCATATCAGCAGGAAGCTAGATCAGAAGTGGAGTAGCAGGAACACAAACCAGGCACTCTGATTTGGAATGCGGCATCCTAAGCGGCAATTTGACTGCTGTGTTAAACACCCGCACCTCCTCACCAGAAGTGGAGCAGCAGGCACTCGAACCAGAGCCTGAACCAGAGCCGTATGGGATGCCGGCACCACAGGTGGAGAATTAACCCACTGTGCCACAGCACCGGCCCCAGTTATGTAACTTTGCTAAGCCTCTATTTTATCACATGTAAAACCAATGTTTGAAAATTAAAATGTTACATTTAAAAATAAAAATAGTTAGCATTCACTGAGCATACATTATGTATAAGGCACTACAGTATGCGATTTATATACATTTTCTTATTTAATACATTAGCACAATGCATGAAATAAAGTGGGCAATAAATACAAATAAGATGTTATTATTATAGCTTTTTAGCTCTAACGTCTCAGACCAGCATTAAGTAAATATTAGGGGCAGCATTGTGGTATAACTGCACAGCTGATGCCTGCAACACCAGCATACAATAGGGGCGCTGGTTCAAGTCTCAGCTGCTTCATTTCCAATCCAGCTCCCTGCTAATGTGCCTGGGAAAGCAGTGGAAGATGGCCTAAGTCCTTGGGCCTTGCACCCATGTGTAAGACACAGATGGAGCTCCTGGCTCCTGGTTTTAGTCTGGCCCAGCACCCCTAGCCATTGCAGCCATATGGGGTATGAACCAGTAGATGGAAAATCTATCTCTCCCTCTCTTTCTGTAACTCTTTCAAATAAATCAAATAAATCTTTAAAAAAAAACCCTAAGATTTAAATAAATATTAAAAAATTCACAAGTAAAGCTTTTACCTTTGATTACTATAAGTTAAGGATAAATACCAAGATAACTGGTGGCTTTTATGGTATGATTTTCTACAAGGTATACTGACATAATATCAGAAAAAAGGTTTTTTTAAATGAATGACTGAAATACTTTTCCTCCTTTTGGAAGAAGTAACAGTAGCTACTCTTTATTATCTTGTGCTAAGCACTTTATATGTGTTCTCTCATAATTATTATCTCCATTTTAAGATCAAAATGAGGTTTAGAGAGAAGAAAAAGTAGATGTGCTGCCAGTTCAGATAATACAACTAGCCAGAGATGGAAATGGGAGTCAAATCCAGGTCTGCCTGACTCCAAAAGTTGTGCTCCTAGCCCTTCAACTTTATTACTTCCTGCGACTTTAGAACAGAAAGGTTTCAGGTGTTCTCCCCCCTGGCTTAGCCTGCCTCAGAACTGGGATTCAATTATCTGCATCTTTGGAAGAGTGAGACAAGCTTCCTGAGACCTTTATGAGAAAGTGCTACGATGTGGCTCATAGTAAGCAGGTTGAATAATTTCACAACCAAGGAGACATCTGACACCCCAGCCAAGCAGCCAAAATTCCAGCCCTGGAAATTTGTCAACCTCAAGGCACAAACAGTCCAGTAAACAGAGTGCAGATTAGGTAGAGGGGTATTCTGAAGGTGACTGGTTCATATTCTAAGATGGGGGGAAATGGGTACAAGGAAGGGTAATCCAATCCTTCACTGGACAAAGAACATTTGGAATCTTCTTAAAATAAAATTCAGCTCCAGCTTCTTATTGGTCATGTCAACAACAATTAGAACAAGAATTAATAACTACTGCTGGAGAAGCTTCATAAGGCACAGCAAGCTGAAGCAAAGTGAAGCCCTTTGGAGAGATCTTGGTGGTATTTTGCTCATAATCTGCCCAACACCAGTGGGTAAGGAGCTTAATTTCCTATATTATGACATTAAAACAAAGAAGTTTCTTTTCAGTCCGATGTCAGTCAGAGAACCTGCAGCTGTCCCCCTAGTCTCCCATCTCAGGCGTATGAATCCCGAGAATTTTTCTCTCTTCACGTGAGAGCTGCCATCCTCTCAGATAATCTACGTACGTCAGAGCCTCAACTTGTGGCCTCAAGAACTGCCATTGGACGAAGAGAACCCTCCCTTTGGGGCCAGCGCTACGGTGCAGTGGGTTAAGCTGCTGCTTGGAATGCTGGATCTCATATCAGAGTGCCAGTTTGAGACCTGGCTACTCCACTTCTAATCCCGCTTCCTACTAATGCATCTGGAAGGCAACAGAAGATGGCCCAAATACTTGGTCGCTTCCCGTGCACTTAGGAGATCAGGATGCAGTTCCTCACTCCTGGCTTCAGCCTGGCCCAGACTTGGCTATTGTGGCCATCTGTTGAATGAACCAGCAGATGGAAGCTTGCTCTCTTGCACTCTCTCCCACCCTCCCTCCCTCCCTGCCTGCTTCTCAAATAAATAAATAAATCTTAAAAAGAAGAAGAAAAAAAAACACTCTGCCAGCCTATAGGAGAGCAGTCACCATTCTCCCAGGGAGTTGTGTTCTCTAGCCCACAGCAGCCTTTTCTCATGTGGCCAGCATTGGGCTGGCACATTCCTGAGCCAAAATGCACACATAAGCTGCTTTCCCTGGTAGTGAAGCTCTTCACTCCTGAGTGACTCTTATCAGGGGCAGTTGGGCATTCTCAATTGGATTACGCTGACAAGGAAAAAGGCCTGCAGTATATTATTTCAACACCATTTGGCTTCAGAAATGCCTGTCTCGACCCTTTAGCCCTCAGAATCTACTTCTCCCTTACTGCTTTCTAGAGGGTCATCATCCTGCTCCCATCCTAAGTCTTCATTCTGCAAATATTGGCCCATGCTACTGAAGACAGAATATCATCATTCATAAGATGGATCATGTATAAAAGACTAAGAAATCAGAACATAATAAAAACAAGTTCATTTAACCTCTTGACATTTCTGCATCCAGAGTCACAGGGCAAAATTATTTGAGTACGAAATCTTTTGGGTTTTTGGCTTTTCTGTCTATGCCTGTACATTCCATTTTAGGAGACAGTGTTAGATCCTAATAGTCTACTTTTCTGACTATGCTATAACAAGGAAAGTATTTCTCTAAAAGTCAAAGATTGAGAATAATCAACAGATGGAATTTCTGAGGCACTATAAATTCAGTAGGTCACTAGTAATATAACTGGTCACTATAGGACATCAAGAGTAGTGGCCATGGGGGCTGGCGCTGTGGCATAGCAGGTAAAGCTGCCACCTGCAGTGTCAGCATCCCTTATGGGTGCCAGTTCGAGTCCTAGCTGCTCTACTTCCAATCCAGCTCCCTGGTAATGTGCCTGGGGAAGCAGCAGAGGATGGCCCATGTCTCTGGGCTGCTGCACCTACATGAGAGAGGTGGAGGAGTCTCCAGACTCCTGGCTTCTGATCGGGCCAGCTTTGGCCACGCAGCCATTTGAGGAGTGAATCAGCAAATTAAAAGACAACCCTCTCCCCCTTTTTCTCTCTGACTCTGCCTTTAACTCTGCCTTACAAATAAGTAAATAAATCTTTAAAATTAAAAATTAAAAAATAGTAAATTTAAAAAAAAGAGTAGTGGTCCTGGATTGGGCATCTGACCTAGCAGTTATGATGCCAGTTTGCACTCTGGCGCAGCATGTTAAGCTGCCACCTACAGCACCAATATCCTATATGGGCACCAGTTTGAGTCCTGGCTGTTCTACTCCTGATCCAGCTCCCTGCTAACATGCGTGGGAAAGCAGCAGAAGATGGTCAAAGTCCTTGGGCCCCTGTACACACGTGGAGACCTGGAAGAAGCTCCTGGCTCCTGGCTTTGGCCTGGCCCATCCCTGGTCGTTGAGGCCCATCTGAGGAGTGAATCAGAGGATGGAAGATTTCCATGTCTCGCCTTTCTCTGTAACTGACTTTTAAATAAATAATTAAATAATTTTTTTTTTTAAAAAAAGATGCCAGTTGGGATACCCATGTGCCATATCAGATGCCTAGGTTCAAGTCCCAGCTCTGCTCCCAAATCCAGTTTCCTTCCAGAAGGCAGTAAGTGATGACTCAAGTGGTTGGGTTTCTGATGCCCAGGAAGAAGACTTGAATTGAATACCTAGTGCCTGATCTTAGTCGCTGCCCAGCCTCAGCTCTTATGGGCCAGTGGATAGGAGCTCCCAATCTGTACTTCTAAAGGATATCTGTTTTTAAACTTCTTATTTTTTTAAAGATTTTTTATTTATTTACTTGACAGGTAGAGTTACAGACAGTGAGAGGGAAAGACAGAGAGAAAGTCTTCCTTCCGTTGGTTCACCCCCCAAATGGCAGCTACGGCCGGCGCGCTGTGCCGATCCGAAGCCAGGAGCCAGGTGCCTCTTCCTGGTCTCCCATGCGGGTACAGGCACCCAAGCACTTGGGCCATCCTCCACTGCCCTCCCGGGTCACAGCAGAGAGCTGGAATGGAAGAGGAGTAACTGGGACTAGAACCTGAGGCCCATATGGGATTCTGGCGCTGCAGGCAGAGGATTAGCCAAATGAGTCACGGCACCGGCCCCAAACTTCTTGATTATTTTTTAAAAATTTAATTGAAACACAGAGAAACAGAGACAGACAGAGATCTGCTGTTTATGTACCAAATGCCTGCCAGAGCCGGGCCAGGATGAAGGCAGGACCTCAGAACTCAATCCAGGCCTCCTACATGGGCGGCAGGTAACCAAGTACTTGAGCTATCACCTGCTGCCTCCCAGGATGTGCCTTAGTAGGAAGCTAGAATCATAAGTGGAGCTGGGACTCAAACCCACGCACTCTGATCCGGAAGGTCAGAAGCCTCTGGAATATCTGCCACACCTCCCATACCTTTGTTAATCGGCTTCAAAGATTTCCAGGCCTGTGAATGATCAGGCATGGATTTCTTAACCTTGGTTGCAGGAACTTATTCCAAAGAAAACTGCCAAAAGGCAGCTACCCAAGCTGTATTTCCTAGCCTGGAGTCAGAGACAAATCGACAGGTCTTTACAGCCCTGCCCTATAGAATAGGAGAAATTAAATAAAGAAATACATTAGGTCCAGTCCTCTTTCTATTACTAACTTTGTAAACTTAGGTAAAAACATACCACTTCTCTGGTCCATAGTTCCCTAGCCATTAGGATTTTCTGGGAGAAGATAATGGTAGTAATTTAAGTATATTCTTCTTCTTCTTTTCTTTCTCTCTTTTTTTTTTTTTTTTTTTTTTTTTTTTGACAGGCAGAGTGGACAGTGAGAGGACAGAGAGAAAGGTCTTCCTTTTGCCGTTGGTTTACCCTCCAATGCCTGCCATGGCCAGTGCGCTGCGGCCGGCGCATCTCACTGATCTGAAGGCAGGAGCCAGGTACTTATCCTGGTCTCCCATGGGGTGCAGGGCCCAAGCACCTGGGCCATCCTCCACTGCACTCCCGGGCCATAGCAGAGAGCTGGCCTGGAAGAGGGGCAACCGGGACAGAATCCGGCACCCCGACCGGGACTAGAACCCGGTGTGCCGGCGCCGCTAGGTGGAGGATTAGCCTATTGAGCCGCAGCGCCAGCCAAGTATATTCTTTACATATCTTTTAGAACCCTAAACTTAGTATTCTAAAAGCAAAGTACAGTTTGGGAGAAAATGCACATGAATGCACACAGTCTGTTACAGAGGCAGCCTGGAGGGAAAGTAAGCCCAGTTTGACTGAGTTCCTGATAGTAGATCCTCTTTTCTCAGCAATCATCCAATAATTTTTCAGATTTATTCCTTTTCTCAAACATTTCTCTCTATATGCTTCTAGACCTAGGGGGGCTGTGTGGAAGCAGATGAAAAGGTATCTTTACTTTTATGATTCTTTGAGAGACAAAGATTGATGACGGCTTAATCAGTGCTGCCTCGTGGTACAAGTTGAGTCAACATGTACTCTTAGGACCAGTAACAGAGGATAACGGCACCAACCACCTACATCAAGAAAGGCAAATTATTTCTTATTATTTATTTGTTTGTTTGTTTATTATTATTTTTGAAAGGCAGAGTCAGACAGTGAGAGAGACAGAGAGAAAGGTCTTCCTTCCGTTGGTTCACCCCCCAAATGGTTGCTATAGCCAGCGCGCAGCGCTGATCCAAAGCCAGGAGCCAGGTGCTTCCTCCCTGTCTCCCATGTGGGTGCAGGGCCCAAGGACCTGGGCCATCTTCCACTGCACTCCTGGGCCACAGCAGAGAGCTGGACTGGAAGAGGAGCAACCTGGACAGAATCCAGCACCCCGACCGGGACTAGAATCTGGGGTGCCGGCACCACAGGCAGAGGATTAGCCTAGTGAGCCATGGTGCCGGCCTATGGGAAATTATTTATAAGATTTGATCCCTTAAAAAACTCTTTTTCAATCATTCATTTTACAGGCTGATCTATCCCTTAAAGGCCAACTATTTTTTTAAAAGAATCAG
Organism: Oryctolagus cuniculus; assembly: GCF_051225735.1. Taxonomy (NCBI): domain Eukaryota; kingdom Metazoa; phylum Chordata; class Mammalia; order Lagomorpha; family Leporidae; genus Oryctolagus; species Oryctolagus cuniculus. Next base: position 27,484,279 of record NC_142881.1, read on the forward strand.
AAAACCAAACTTTAATTCTCTCTGATAAGATATGAGTAATTCCTGAATTTATACACCTTGGAGTTAAAACAAAGTCTGAAAAGTTCAGGGTTTAGAAATCATAATTTTATATTTCCTCCTAAACTGTCACCGAAAATTAATTTGTTTAAGTTTATGTTTATGAAGCCCCAACATAAGCCAAATGACATAAGAATTCTACGTCCCTAGACACCCGGCACAAAAGATCCAAGATGACCATGAAACAAAGATTTTTGGTATTTATAAATGTTCTGTGGCTCAAACACCTCATCAGGACTATGGCCACCTCTTTATCCCTATAGTAGGTCAACTGCTCCTTAGGAAGAGGATAAGAGGAGGACATATTTTTTAAAGGGTTGAAATCCCTCATAGCATATGGAGCAATAGCTGACTATTCCTAAAATACTCATTTTTATTAACTCCTTATTGAGTGGGGCCATCTTGATCTGCCTGAGGTGAGATTTAGCCTCCACTTTTAAAAGATAAAACAGGAGCTTAAAGGCAGCACATATGGGAAAATAGTATATTACATGACTTTGTCTAATATGATGAATAAATCCTGACTAGAAGAGGAGTAAGCTTCCCACTTCGGGCTTATCTGCTAGGAGCCTCTATCTGCCACCTTTGTAAGAATGCCATCTCACCACTCAAGACAACAGCCTTAATTTGCTTCAGATATCAGCAATAGCTACATAAATGGTAAACATAACAATCGTACATAGATTATTTTATCTTCCCAATAACTCTGAGAAACAGTATGATTGTCCTCATTCTATATTTACTTAGAAAACCCAGTCTCCAAGATATTAACTGGCTCACCCAAAGCCACAAAGTGGAAGAGATACAGTTTGAACCCAGGTCTGCTCTGACTCCAAAGTCAATGCTTTTGAAAAATGCATGATTCTCTGAAACACTGCACCATGCTTTTGCTTCAGGTTTACTGCTAGATATATTAACCACATGATTAGGATGGCAAATAAAAGTTTAAAACTCAACTACTATAGAAGTGAAGTTTCTTCCGTACCTTTCCTTCTCCTAATCAATGACTAAACAGTTATTGATTGCAGTACTGCCAAACAAATTCAGCATCAAGTTTGTCCAGGTTCTCTCCTAATCCAAGAGGGAGAGTGAGGCCCCTTTAACAAGGCCAGCAGGGCTAAATGAGGCTCATAGGGACTGGCCTCAAACATATCACAGAGACTGGAGGACTGACTGATCCATCCGTCTTACTGAGGGTATAAGTTTGACGCATATCAACTCTAAACACCAGTTCTCTTCTTTCTAGAGGAAATTGGCACATATTGAAAGGAAAGCAATTAGGTTGTAACATTCAGGCAAACCAGAGCTGCTGTGGCCCTTCACTCTGCCTTGCTGTTTTCTGCATGCGTTGTGCAAGAAAAGCCCAAAGTTAAGCAGGCAATTTGAAAGCCCAAGAGAAATTAAAAACTCCTTTTGTTGAACTTTTCAATAGAAAAATTCACCCCAGCGTTATGCAGTCATTACTCTTGAAGCAGCTTTTTCAACCCAAATCCCTCAAGAAGTCTAATAAAAAAATTCCATGTTCTTTGGCAGGGCAAAGAAAAGACAATTATAGGTTTATCATCAATTACCACCCAATCAGGTCATCTTGAGGGGCCCTGAAAAAAGAAGAAATAAAAAAGAACTAAATTCTGAATTGACAATAGCAAAATCTTTAAATGAGGAAAAACCCTGTAGGGTCAATTGCCAAAGCTACTGGATAGCAATCAGAGAATTCCAGACATTGTCAATCACAGGACTGCAAAGCAACCTCTCCCTATCCATTTAGTATACAGAACCCTACATATTCACCTTTCCCCATTAGCGGGAAATGGTTACTACAGCAGCATAGCAGCACAAGTTCTTAGTGAAACCAAGACTGAGGTGTCATTTCTGCTTCAGCCACCCTCATGCTAACAGGCTCAAGAACTTTAGGATAGGTACACTTCCCATTTTACTGAAGGGGAAAACAAAGGCATCAAAAATGTTATAGGGGCCGGTGCTGTGGCGCAGCGGGTAAAAGTGCCGCCTGCAGTGCTGGCATCCCATACGGGCGCCAGTTCATGTCTCGGCGGCTCCACTTATGATCCAGCTCTCTGCTATGGCCTGGGAAAGCAGTAGAAGATGGCCCAAGTCCTTGGGCCCCTGCACCCACATGGGAAACCAGGAAGAAGCTCCTGGCTCCTGGCTTCAGATCGGCGCAGCTCTGGCCCTTGCGGCCAACTAGGGAGTGAACCAGCGGATAGAAAACTTCTCTACCCAGCCCCACCTCTGCCTCTCCTGTGAAACTCTGACTTTCAAATAAATAATAAATAAATCTTTTTAAAAAATGTTATAGACTGGGTTGGGGGAGGACGGATGTTTGGCCTAGCAATTAAAATGTCAAACACCTGTATATCACACTGGAGTGGTATGACTCCCAGTTCTGGCTCTGGGTCCAATTACAGTTCCTGATTACAGTTTCCTGCTAATTTGGATCCTGGGAGACAGTAGCAATGGCTCAAATAGTTGGGTTCCTGCCATTCACGTGGGAGACTTAGTTTTAGTTCCTGGCTCCCAGCTTTGGCACCCCCAGCCATTGCAGGCATTTAGGAAGTGAACCAGCAGATAGAAACTTGATCACTTTCTCTCTCTGCATCTTAAATAATAGTAAAAACAAAGTTACAGGGGCAGGCATTTAGCCTACCAGTTAAGAAATAGATTAAGACACCTGAGTCCCACATCAGCATACCTAGGTTTTTTGTTTTTTTCAAGATTTATTTATTTATTCGAAAGTCAGAGTTACACATACACACACACAGAGAGAGAGAGAGAGAGAGAGAGGTCTTCCATCTGATGGTTCATGCCCCAGTTGGCTGCAACAGCCAGAGCTGCGCCGATCTGAAGCCAGGAGCCAGGAGCTTCCTCCGGGTCTCCCACATGGGTGCAGGGGCCCAAGGACTTGGGCCATCTTCAACTGCTTTCCCAGGCCACAGCAGAGAGCTGGATCAGAAGTAGAGCATCCGGGACCCAAACCAGCACCCATATGGGATGCCGGCACTGCAGGTGGCAGCTTTACCCGCTACTCCACAGCGCTGGCCCCAGTGGGGAGCCTTGAACCAACACCCTGATATGGAATCACTGGCATCGCTGCTGTGACATAATGCCAGCCCCCAGTGTAAATGTTTTTTACAGCTACATCTCTCTCTCTTTTTTTAAAGATTTATTTATTTATTTGAAAGGCAGAGTTACTGAGAGGCAGAGGCAGAGGAAGAGAGAGATCTTTCATCTTCTGGTTCACTCCCCAAATGGCTGCAACTACTAGAGCTGGGCCAGTCTGAAGCCAGGAGCTTCCAGGTCTGCTATGTGGGTGCAGGGGCCAAGGACTTGTCCATCTTCTGCTGTTTTACCAGGCACATTAGCAGTGAGCTGGATCAGAAGTGGAGCAGCTGGGACTCAAACCAGCCCCCAAATGGGATGCCAGCACTGCGGGCAGTGTCTTTACCTGCTATGCCACAACATCAGCTCCTACCTATCTCCTTGTGATGGACAGCCACTTTATAAAAAAATTAATATCTTAAAGTTCAATCAGCTCACACATAATGGGTGTTTCATTATATGACATTTAAAATGTACCCAAATTCAGAAGGACCCAGAAAGAAACAAGGAATAGGAACAAAGGTGATTCCTGGAAAGAGAAGAAAGACAGACCTGACAGAGAATGCTCTTCACTCCTAAAAGAGGTATATCTTAAGCAGAATTTACTATATAGAAAGGCACTGGTTTCAACAAATGGTGTTGAAACAACTCGACATCCATATGCTAATAAATGAGCCTCAACCTAAATCTCACACTTATACAAAAAATAATTTAAAGTGAATCATAGGTCTAAATGAAAAATGTAACTAACACTTTTAGAATATAGAAGGGTAGGCCGGCGCCGCGGCTCACTAGGCTAATCCTCCGCCTAGCGGCGCCGGCACACCGGGTTCTAGTCCCGGTCGGGGCGCCGGATTCTGTCCCGGTTGCCCCTCTTCCAGGCCAGCCCTCTGCTGTGGCCAGGGAGTGCAGTGGAGGATGGCCCAGGTGCTTGGGCCCTGCACTCCATGGGAGACCAGGAGAAGCACCTGGCTCCTGGCTCCTGCCATCGGATCAGCGCGGTGCGCCGGCCGCAGCGCGCCGGCCGCGGCGGCCATTGGAGGGTGAACCAACGGCAAAAGGAAGACCTTTCTCTCTGTCTCTCTCTCTCACTGTCCACTCTGCCTGTCAAAAAAAAAAAAAAAAAAAAAAAGAATATAGAAGGGTATAGTTTTAACCTAGGGTTAAGCAGAGTTCTTTGATATGATACCAAAAGCACAACATACAAAAGAAAAAAAATTGATAAACTGAACTTCATCAAGAGTAAAAAATATCTGTTCTATGAAAGTACTGTTAAGAGAGTAAAAAGACAAGCATCACAGTGGGAGAAAATATTTGTAAATAAATATATCAACAGTAAAGGACTTGAATCCAGAATAAAGAAATCTCTAAACTCAACTCTAAGAAAACAAACAATTCAGTTTTAAAAATGACAATAGACTTGAGCAGACACGTGGCAAACAAGCACATGAAAAGACGTTCAACACCAGTAGCCATTAGGGAAATGCAACTTTTTTTTTGTTAAGATTTATTTATTTATTTGAAAGTCAGAGTTACTCGGAGAAGGAGAGGCAGAGAGAGAGAGAGAGAGAGAGAGGTCTTCCATCCACTGGTTCACTCCCTAGTTGGCCGCAACAGCCGGAGCTACGCTGATCCGAAGCCAGGAGCCAGGAGCTTCACCAGGGTCTTCCATGCAGGGGCCCAAGGAATTGGGCCATCTTCTACTGCTTTCCCAGGCCATAGCAGAGAGCTGGATTGGAAGCCAAGCAGCTGGATCTTGAACCAGCGCCCATATGGGATGCCGGCACTTCAGGCCAGGACGTTAACCCGTTGCACCACAGCGCCGGACCCCTGGGAAATGCAAACTTAAACCATCTGCAGATAACGACTACCCATCTGCTTGAATGCCTTAAATAAAAACACTGAAAATACTAAGTACTGGAGAGGATGTGAGGAAACTAGAACTCTCATTACTGGTGGACTGCGTATGGTACAGTGACTCTGGAAGACAGTCTGTTAGTAGAGCTAAGCACACACTTACCCTTTGACCCAGAAATCCTACTCTTGGGTACTTACACTAGAGGAATGCGAATGTACAAATGTGTTCACACAAAAGCCTGTACACAGATATTTATAGCAGCTCTATTCATAACTATTCCTAACTCTGCTGCTCATATTCATGTCCCAGGCTGGAGACCCCAAATGTCCTTGAACCAGTGAATGAATAAAGAAACTGTGGTACATACATGCAATGGAGTACTACTCAGCAGTAAAAAGGAATGAACTATAGGTGTATGCAGTAGCTTGTATGAATCTCAAAGGCATCATGTTGAGTGAAAGAAGTCAGTCTCGCAAGGTCACATACTGTGTGATTCCATTTATGTGGTCTTTTTTATTAAAAAAAAGATTAATTTATTTATGTGAAAGGCAGAGTTAGAGAGAGAGATATCTTCCATCTGCTGGTTCACTCTTCTGAGTTTCACACATTAGTGCAGGGGCCCAAGTACTTGGGCCATCTTCCACTTCTTTCCCAGGTGCATTAGCAGGGAGTTGGATCAGAGCTGAGCAGCTAGGACTTGAACCAGCACCCATATGGGATGCTGGTGCTGCAGGTAGTGGCTTAACTTGCTTTGCTACAGCGCTGGCCGTCAGCTGCCATTTGAGGGGTGAACCAATGGAAGGAAGACCTTTCTCTCTGTCCCTCTCTTACTGTCTAACTCTATCTGTCAAATAAAAAAAATATATAGAGAAAGGGGGCCGGCGCTGTGACTTAGTGGGTAAAGTTGCTGCCTGCAGTGCTGGCATCCCACACGGGTGCCAGTTTGAGCCCTGGCTGCTCCACTTCTGATCCAGCTCTCTACTATGGCCTAGGAAAGCAGGAGAGGATGGCCCAAGCCCTTGGCCCCGTGCACCCATGTGGGAGACCCGGAAGAAGCTCCTGGCTCCTGGCTTCGGATTGGCGCAGCTCCGGCTATTGCAGCCATTTGGGGACCTTTCTCTCTCTCTCTACCTCTCCTTCTCTGTGTAACTCTTTCAAATAAATAAATAAATCTTTAAAAAAATATGAAGAGACAGGAGTTACCAGGACATCATTTATCTCCCATAATATTTAACACATAGGATACAAAATCCTACCTAGCTAGGGACTGGTATTGTGGAGTGGTGGGTTGGGCCACCACCTGCAATGCTGTAATCCCAGATGGATGCCGGTTCCACTCCCAGTTGCTCCACTTCCTATCCAGCTCCTTGCAAACAGGAAAAGCAGTGCATGAGGCCCAAGTACTTCGGCCCCTGCTGCCCATGTGGGAGACCTGGTTGGGGATCCTGGCTCCTGGCTTTGGGCTGGCCCAGCCCTGGCCATCGTGGCCATCTGGGGAATGAACCAGCAGATGGAAGATCTCTCTCTTGCTCTCTCTCTCTCTCCTTCTCTTTAACTCTGCCTCTCAAATAAACAAATACATCTTTTAAAACATCCTTATCTAGCTAAAGGCTCTTAGAAATACTAACTTTACTAAGGAAAGTGCTGATTTCCACAGTACATAATTTTAAGGAGAAAGCAGAGGTAAAAATCAAGAGCAGAAAAGTGTTTTCATCTGACATACAGCCTAGCCACCTCCCCCATTCCCACCCCTACCCACTCAAGAAGCATCTAGGCCACCAGAGGCCCCCATTCTACATGAAAATATTCATTTACCTGCTTTAAATATACCAAGCCATGGTATATATATTATTAAGCATCTATGTCCTCTAAAGTCTCTAATCCAGCATCCATTAGATTAGCCCTGAACACTGCTGGCCAAGCTTTAGCCTCTCAGGGGGCTGGCATCAAATAGGGAAGCTGGGGTAGAGTTTCAAACACCTGTTTCAACTTTTTAAAAGTGTACAATTCAGGCCACTGTGCTCTGGCAGCAGGGACCCTGATGACGTGGCTTCTTCTATCCTGCCAAATCCTCAATTTAAAGAGCCTAACCCCTCAGGGAAAGAAAAGATAGAGTTGAGAGTTATAGCCATATTGAATGCTTCTTTTAAAGTTAAGCACACATTAGCCCTATATGACCCAGCAATTTTACTCATTGATATTTATCTAAGAAACTAAAGTATAAGTTCACAAAGACTTACATAGGAATGTTTATAGCAGTGATAGCCAAAAACTGGAAACAACTCAAATATTCTTCAACAAGAGAAAGAACAAACTCCTTCATGGTATACCCATACAATTAAATACTACCAGAAAAATGGCACAAAAACAACAGAATAACTACTATAGATGAACAAAATTGATTCTAAAAACATGCTAAGCTACAAGATGCCAGATATGAAAGAAAACCTCCTAAAGGAATTCATTTATATGAAATCCAAAACCAAAACTAATCTGTAGTGATAGAACTCAGAAAGTTAACTTTCTGCTTTGTGTTTGTATGTGTATGTGTGTTGGGGGGTGATTCAAAGGAGGCATGAGGGAACTTTCTGGGATGATGAAAATGTTCTAATTTTTTAGTAATGGGGGTTACAAGTTTGTACAGTTATCAAAACTTACCAACTGAACACCTAAGGTCTATATATTTTATTGTATATTAATTACACTTCAAGTTAAAATAAGAAAGACAGCTGAGGGCTTGGGGCAAACCTCTCCAACCTAGCATTCTTTGGGGAGTGAAGACACAACAGAAGAAAAAAATTTGCTTTCCAACTCAGACCTCTGGGAGGGAAGTCTCTACAGCTAGCCGAGCTCCTACCTCAGGGCCCCTTGGGCAACCTTTGAGGAAAGAAGAGCTTTTCTGGCAGTGACATGATATCATCAATGGGCTCTTTTTCTCCCCAAAGAAGTGGCATTAAAGCATCTTTAACAATCTTAACTTCCCCATGACTAGAAGTCTGATAAAGGTCCCAATTTAGAAAAAAGTTCATAGTTAGGCCCTGAGTTTTTAGAATTCAGATGGTTTTTGAAATTTTAAATTATAGAAGTGTGTAGCGGGTTAAACCACTGCCTGCAGTGCTAGCATCTCATATGGGTGCCAGTTCCACTTCTGATCCAGCTTCCTGCTAATACACCTGGGAAAGCAGTGGAGGATGGCCCCAAGTGCTTGGGCTCCTGCACCCACATAGGAGACGTGGAAGAATCTACTGGTTCCTGACTTCAACCTGTCCTGTCTTGGTTGTTGCAGCCATTTGGGGAGTAAAATAGCAGATGAAGGCTTCTCTCTGTCTTTCCCTCTCTCTCTAGGCAACTCTGCCTTTTAAATAAATCTTTTTAAAAATACAAATAAAAATTTAAATTGCAGGGGATGGTGCTGTGGTGCAGCAGGTTAAACCACCATCTGCAGTGCTAGCACCCCATATGGGTGCTAGTTCGAGTCCCAGCTGCTCTGCTTCTGATTCAGCTCCCTTCTAATGCACCTAGGAAAGCAATGAGCATGACCCAAGTGTTTGGGCCCCTGCACTCACATGGGAGACCTGGATGAATCTCCTGGCTCCGGGCTTTGGCCTGGCACAGCCCTTGCCATTGCAGCCTTTTGGAGATTGAATGAGCAGATAGAAGATCACCCTCTCTGTCTCTCCTTTCTCTGTAACTCTTTCAAATAAATACATAAACATTTTTTAAAAATTTAAGTTATAATCATTGTAATAGGCAAGGAAGTCAGAGCTCTATTCCAGAGCTGCTGCTACTCTGTCATGATGCCCTGTAAGACATGATGTTCTCTGAGCCACAGTTCCTTCCCTATAAAATGGGCTAGGTGACCTCTAGCTCTCACACTGTGTGATTTTAGAACTTTTTTTTTTTTTTTTTTTTTTTTGACAGGCAGAGTGGACAGTGAGAGAGAGAGACAGAGAGAAAGGTCTTCCTTTGTCGTTGGTTCACCTTCCAATGGCCGCCACGGCCAGCGCGCTGTGGCCGGCACACCGCACTGATCCGAAGGCAGGAGCCAGGTGCTTCTCCTAGTCTCCCATGAGGTGCAGGGCCCAAGCACTTGGGCCATCCTCCACTGCATTCCTGGGCCACAGCAGAGAGCTGGCCTGGAAGGGGGGCAACCGGGACAGAATCTGGCGCCCCGACCGGGACTAGAACCCGGTGTGCTGGCACCGCTAGGTGGAGGATTAGCCCATTGAGCCATGGCGCTGGCCTGATTTTAGAAGTCTTATAAGTTCATATGACTTCCAGGATCAGATGAGGAAGGCAAGAATTGGAGTCCTTCTCAGCATTCTTACTGAGATCTTTTAGCTTACTAAGGACCTCCAGAGGGATTTTACAAAACGATGTGAAATAATTTCTACCCTCTAACACACTTGTAGAACTAGATTCAGGGAGAAAAGCAACACATCTAAGATGTGAAAAGCTGTTAACATGGCAAACTCAATGTGGCATGGGATAAAAGAATTGATATTCTAAGAACCCAGAGAAATTAGAGAAGCAAACAAATATGTACTGAGAACACACTATGTGCACGGTATAAACTGTATATACATTATTTCATTTAATCCTCAGAAAAAACCTGCGAGGCAAGTTTTTATCTCCATTTTATAGGTGGAAAAAATAGAGGTTTAAAAAAAATCAAGTAATTGCTCAGGACCACCCAATGATAGAGATGGGATTAGAACCCAAGTCTATCTAATTCTAAACTCTGCTTTCTTCCTCAAGTATTTGGCAGGAAATAAGTTGGAGATCCTAGATCCCAAAGTTGCCCTGTGAAATCCTAGTATTTGCTCCCTCTTATAAATAACTCATTTCATAATTCTCAGGTGGCCACTGGCATACACAGAAGAAAGGGTTAAACCTACAGTTAGGAAGAGGAAATTCCCTGGAAAATTGAAACACATGCTGTGGCTATGACTAAATTTCACACTCATTTCGTTGAGCAACATCCATAGTGTGTGAGAAAAGTCTGCTCCATCAGCCCCCACCCCCATCCTTTATGCATTCCATCACCTGCTGCTTTCTGTCATACTAAGCTGAGGGAGAGGAAGGAAAGAAGACTATCCATCTTTGCTGGGTGTAGAGAAGGGTACTTCAAAAAGCTCATGGAAAAATGGAATTAAAAGATGATGTCTTGGTGCAAAAAAAATTGAAATCCATGAATTTTTTTTCATAACGGATATTTTCCATGAACTTTTTGAAGACCCTGCATTTGCATGGATTTCTCGTTCTTTTGTACCAAAATAAACTTACCTTTAAAAAATTCTTTATTTCTATTATTTGAAAGACAAAGAGTGACAGAGGCAGAGACAGACTGAGAGAGATCTTCCATCTGTTGGCTCACTTCTCAAATGCCTCAGGGACCCAAGTACCTGAGCCATGACCTGTTGCCTTCCAGGTGGGCATTATCCAGAAGCTGGAACCAGAAGCAGAGCCAGGACTCAAACTCAAGCACCCTAATAGTGAGCTTCCCAAGAAGTATCTTTTTTTTTTTTTTGACAGGCAGAGTAGAGAGAGAGACAGAGAGAAAGGTCTTCCTTTTCTGTTGGTTCATCCCCCAATGGCGCACCGGGCTGATCCAAAGCCAGGAGCCAGGTGCTTATCCTGGTCTCCCATGCGGGTGCAGGGCCCAAGGACTTGGGTTTAATAACAATCTTCTAGTAGTTCCTAGGAAAGGATACTTGGGATACAAATTTTTTTTTTTTTTTTTTTTTTTTTTTGACAGGCAGAGTGGACAGTGAGAGAGAGAGACAGAGAGAAAGGTCTTCCTTTGCCGTTGGTTCACCCTCCAATGGCCGCCGCGGCCGGCGCGCTGCAGCCGGCGCACCGCGCTGATCTGATGGCAGGAGCCAGGAGCCAGGTGCTTTTCCTGGTCTCCCATGGAGTGCAGGGCCCAAGCACCTGGGCCATCCTCCACTGCACTCCCGGGCCACAGCAGAGAGCTGGACTGGGAGAGGAGCAACCGGGACAGAATCCGGCGCCCCGACCGGGACTAGAACCCGGGGTGCTGGCGCCGCAGGTGGAGGATTAGCCTATTGAGCCGCGGCGCCGGCCCCAAGCAGTATCTTAACTTGCTGTGCCAAATTCTGGCCCTTAACCTTCCTATTTAATTCCATTTTCCCTGAACTTTTTGAAGTACCATTGCGTTTTAACCAAGGATTAGCAAACCCATGGTAGGAAGAAGTACTGGGATGGGGTGGGGGTGGAAGGAAGGAAGAATAGTATTTCATTTCTAATTAGAAGAGCGCTCTTATGACAAACCATAGAATGGGAAAGGGATAGACTTCTGGGGAGGAGAGGAAGAGGACCTTCTGGAGAGTAGGTAGATCTCAGGAACACAAGGCCAACTTACACCTGTTTCCTTGTCTGGTGTTTCATGCTCAACTGAACTCTGATTTCATGAGAGTTATGCTGCACCCAGGAGAGTAAATGAGAAGACAGAAACTTTTTCCTTGCTATCCTCTTCAACTAAATGCCTATTTATAAAAAAAAAATAAAAAATAAAAAAAGAATAAATGCCTATTTATGACAAAGAATAGTTATTTGGTACTATAAGTTGATTGGATAAAAGATGCTTCCCTCTTTCTGCCTCTCCTTCACTCTGTGTAACTCTTTCAAATAAACAAATAAACTTTTTTTTTTAAAAGGGGGCTGGCACTGTGGCGCAGTGGGTGAATGCCCTGGCCTGAAGCGCCAATATCCCATATGGGCGCCGGTTCAAGACTTGGCTGCTCCTCTTCCTATCCAGCTCTCTGCTATGGCCTGGGAAAGCAGTGGAGGATGGTCCAAGTCCTTGGACCCTTGCACCCACGTGGGAGACCCGGAAGAAGCTCCAGGCTCCTGGCTTCAGATCGGTGCAGCTCTGGCCGTTATGACCAACTGGGGAGTGAACCATCGGATGGAAGACCTCTCTCTCTCTCTTTCTCTCTCCCTCTCCTTCTCTCTGTGTAACTCTTTCAAATAAATAAATAAATCTTAAAAAAAAAAATACTTCCAGTCACCTGGTCTATATTAGAATCCAAGTTAATTACCTGGAATAAAAGAAAGAAAAAAAGGAAGAAGGCAAGGACAAATGAACAAATGTCATTATAGTAGTTATTCTCCAAAGACAGTCCCATATTCTAATGCCACCCCTCACATGCTCCTCCTCCAATTAAGAAATAGAGCTTATGTCCACTACGCTTGACCCTGATCTGTGATTGCCTTAACAGAACATAGAGGAAATGCCAATTTGAGACTTCCATGCCAAGGCACCAAAAATGCTTTGAAGCTTCTGTTCTTTTTTATTTTAGAGATCTGAATTGCCATGTTCAAAGTCTAAGATACCCTGCAGGAAAGAGAGGTCATGAGGAAAAGCCCTGGGGAGTGAACCCTCATGCCACAAGCCACATGGTGCCAGACATCCAAACCACAGACACAGGTGACTGCAATCACAGAAGGGACTCCAAGTGAGACCATTAGAAGAACCATTCTGCAGGCGCCGCGGCTCAATAGGCTAATCCTCCGCCTAGCGGCGCCAGCACACTGGGTTCTAGTCCCGGTCGGGACACTGGATTCTGTCCCAGTTGCCCCTCTTCCAGGCCAGCTCTCTGCTGTGGCCAGGGAAGGCAGTGGAGGATGGCCCAAGTGCTTCGGCCCTGTACCCCATGGGAGACCAGGAGAAGCACCTGGCTCCTGCCTTCGGATCAGCGCGGTGTGCCGGCTGCAGCGCACTGGCCTTGGCGGCCACTGGAGGGTGAACCAACGGCAAAGGAAGACCTTTCTCTCTGTCTCTCTCTCACGGTCCACTCTGCCTGTCAAAAAAAAAAAAAAAAAAAAAAAAAAAAAAGAAGAACCGTTCTGTTGAGTTCTAACTAACAACAATATTGTGAGAAAAAATGAAATAGTTGTTTCAAGTCACAAAATCTTGAGGACAGGGCTTTTGAAGCAGCAGGTTAAGCCACTTCTTGGGATGCTCACATCCCAAACTGGAGTGCTCATTCAAGTCCCAGCTACTGCACTTCTGATCCAACTGCCTGCTAATATTCATGGGAAGCAGCAGATAACGGCTCAAATACTTGAGTTCCCATGACTCACATGGGAGACCTGAATGGAATTTCTGGCTCCTGCCTTTAGCCTGGCCCAGTCCCAGCTGTTGAAGTCATCTGGGGAGCAAATCTGAGGTAGAAGATCCTCTCTGTCACTCTGTCTTTGAAATAAATAAATCTTTTAAAACTTTTTGGAGTGACATGTTATGTAGTAATAGATAAACAGCTAGCTCTTATTAAAAAGTGCAGTAGGGAGGATGTTTGGCTAGCTATTAAGACACCAGTTAAGGCCGGCACCCGTGGCTCAGTAGGCTAATCCTCCGCCTTGCGGCACCGGCACACCAGGTTCTAGTCCCAGTCGGGGCACCAGATTCTGTCCTGGTTGCCCCTCTTCCAGGCCAGCTCTCTGCTGTGGCCCGGGAGTGCAGTGGAGGATGGCCCAAGTGCTTGGGCCCTACACCCCATGGCAGACCAGGATAAGCACCTGGCTCCTGCCTTCGGTTAGGCGTGGTGCGCCGGCCGCAGCACGCCAGCCGCAGCAGCCATTGGAGGGTAAACCAATTGCAAAGGAAGACCTTTCTCTCTGTCTCTCTCTCTCACTGTCAAAAAAAAAAAAAAAAAGACACCCGTTAAGATGCCTATGTATTGAGCCAGAGGTTTGGTACAGAGATTCAGATGCCACTTGTGATGCCTGCATCCCATATTAGAGGACCTGGATTGGTGCCTGGGCTCTGCTTCCAATTCCAGCTTCCTGCTAGTACACACCTTGGGAGGCAGCAAATGATGGCTCTAGTGCTTGTGTCTCTGCTACCCACATGGAAAACCTGATTGATATCCGGGTTCCTGGCTTTAACCTGGCCCAGCCCCTGCTATTGCAGGCACTTGAGGAGTGAACCAGAGAATTAAAGATCTCTCTTTCTCTTTGCCTTTCAAGTAAAATGAAAATAAACACATTTTTTAAATAAACAACAACCAAAAAAAAGACACCTGTGTCCATATTGAAGCACCCAGGGTTGATACGCAGCTCTGGCTCCTGATTCCAGCTTCCTGCTAATGTGAACCCTGCAAGGCAGCAGTGACAGTTCACATAACTGGGTTCCTGCCACCACATAAGAGACCTGTGCTGCGTTTCCATTTCCCAGCTTCAGACTGGCCATTGTGGGCAGATGGGAGCTCTGTTGTGCTCTCTCTGTCAAAGAAGAAAGAAAAGAGAAGAGAAGAGAAGAGAAGAGAAGAGAAGAGAGGAGAGGAGAGGAGAGGGGAGGGGAGGGGAGGGGAGGGGAGGGGAGGGGAGGGGAGAGGAGGGGAGAGGAGAGGAGAAGAGAGGAGAAGAGAGGAGAAGAGAGGGGAAGAGAGGAGAGGAGAGAGGAGAAGAGAGAGGAGAAGAGAGGGGAAGAGAGGGGAAGAGAGGAGAGGAGAGAGGAGAAGAGAGGAGAAGAGGGGAGAAGAGGGGAGGGGAGGGGAGGGGAGAAAAAGAAACATGCTGCCAACCTCGGGTGCCATGGTATTAAAAATGAAAACAAAACCAAAACTAAGATAGTAGTTCTTTTGTCCTGGGACTATCACATTAAATGTATTTCAGGAAAACAAACCCAGTTTCAGTTAAGATAAAATAGATGTATTATGATGGAAATCCTATTTCCATTAGTAATTCAAAACAAAAATTATCTAAGAATAAGTTTAACAAGAAATGGATATAAACAGGACAAAGAAGATCCTACAAACTTTACCAAGGTCATAAAAGAAGCCTTGACTAAATGGAACAACCATATCACATTCCTGAATGGGGAGGCCAAACATATTATGAAGATGTCAATTCTCCTCATATTAACTTTTCAAAAAACTATTAACCATGTATTATAAAGGAACAGCTGGTGGAAGAGAGACATAGGGCAAGGTATGAGGGGATGGTATGGACTTCCAGGCCTTCTCTAGGCATACAACCCTCTAGGTACCTCCATGTGTTCACCAACCTGGAAGCTCCTATCTTAGGTTTCTGAATCAAAATCCCAGTAGGGCTTTTGAAAAGAAAGTACAGATCATAAATCTGCACTTCTGAGAAACAACAAAGAATATGAAGACAACCAAAGTATTTTTAAAACACTTAATGACAGAAAGTCTGTGCAGTATCATTTAAAAATGTTTTATAAAGCTGTAACAGGAATAGGTGTTTAGCCTAGTGGTTAAGATGCCATGACCCATGATAGAGTATCTGGGTTTGACTCCCAGCTACTGATTCTGGTTTATTGCTAATGCAGATCCTGGGAGGCAGCAGTGATGGCTAAAGTAGTTGGGTTCCTGCACTCACAGGATCACAATCCCAGCTTGCAGCTTTGGCCTGGCTGAGTCCTGGCTGTTGTAGGCATCTGAGCAGTGAGCCAGCAGATGGGGGCTCTCTTTCTCTTTCAAATAAATGAATTTAAAATTTTTTAAAAAGGCATAACAAGTAATCTAGTATATTATTAACAAAAAAGTAGGACAATATTTAGTATATGATACATGATAAAGAATATTTCATAAATGGATTAATTATTTGAGAGGAAAGTTAAATTACCATTTCAATGTACTTCACAAAATAACTTATATTTGATTAAAAAAAGATGCTTACTAATTCACTACATATTTACACATACCAATTTGTGCCAGTCACCGAGCTAGAAAATAGAAATATGGTAGTGAACAATGCAATGTAATCCTTGCCCTTATGGCATTTCATGTATAATGGAAGAACATTAGGAAAGGAATCATACAATTAATTACAATTGTAATAAGTGTTATGAAGGATAAACACAAAGGGCTAAGAATGTTCCAGTTAAATATAAAAACTTAAACAAGAAGAACAAAATGATCTTTTTTGAAATCATTTTATTTTTAAGACTTTTTTAAAAAGATTTATTTATTTGTTTGAAAGGCATAGTTACAGAGAGGCAGACATACAGAGAGAGATCTTCCATCCACTAGTTCACTCCCCAGATGGCTGCAATAGCAGGAGCTGCACTGACTGAAGCTAGTCAGTGCAGGAGCCAGAAGATTCTTCCAGGTCTCCCAAGTGGATGCAGGGGCCCAAGAACTTGGGCTATCTTCGATCACTTTCCCAGGCCATAGCAGAGAGCTGGATCAGAAGTGGAGCAGCCGGGCTCAAACTGGTACCCATATAGGATGCCAGCACTGCAAGTGGTGGCTTTTATCAGCTATGCCACAGCACCAGCCCCCAAAATCTTGAAGTAAAGAGAAACCAATGAATGAGATTCATTAAGAGATTATATAAGCAGAACTGAAAAGACTGAACACTAAGAGCCTTTAGAGAGAAGTACTAACAAGAAGCCAACTCTAAAATGAAGACACCAGGTAGAAGATGAGGCGTAGAACAAAAAATAGAGACAGTTGAGAGAACAGGAAAAAAAATGGAAAAAGAGGAAACTATTGAAGAACTAACGAAAGATCATCTTCCAAAATAAAACTATTATTTTCTAGGTTAAAAGAATCCTTTCTAGGAACCTAACACAATGACTAAGAGACTCATAAAAGTGTTTTAGAACACTGGAAAGATAGAGACAATAAAAACTTTCAGTTTGAATACAAAAGATTGAAATCCAATGTGACATGAAACAACTCAAGATTAATACTGAAAATCAGAAGATCAAGAAGCAAATTCCAAATGAAGATGATTCTCAGGGTTGGAGTTGTAGTGCAGCAGGTTAAGCCACAGCCTGCAATGCCAGCATCCCATATGAGTGCAGGTTAGAGACCTGGCTGCTCCAGTTCTGATCCACCTCCATGCTAATGCACCTGGGAAAGCCATGGAAGATGGCCTAAGTACTTGGTTTCATGCTACCCATGTGTGAGACTCAGATGGAGTTTCAGGCTCCTGCTTTGGCCTAGCTCAGCCCAGCCCTGCCCTGGCCATTGCAGCCATTTGGGTAGTGAACCAGCAGATGGAGGATATGTCCCTTCTCACCTCCCCCTACCCCCTCAGCCCTGTAACTTTGCCTTTCAAATAAATAAAACTTAAAGAAAATGATTTCCAAACTAAAAAATTTTATACCCTGTCAAACCTTCAATCAAGTGCCAGTATGAAACAAATAGTTTCAGATACAAAGAATTTAAGAAAATTTGTTGGCCGGCGCCGCGGCTCACTAGGCTAATCCTCCACCTGCGGCGCCGGCACACCGGGTTCTAGTCCCGGTTGGGGCGCCGGATTCTGTCCCGGTTGCCCCTCTTCCAGGCCAGCTCTCTGCTGTGGCCAGGGAGTGCAGTGGAGGATGGCCCAGGTGCTTGGGCCCTGCACCCCATGGGAGACCAGGAAAAGCACCTGGCTCCTGGCTCCTGCCATCGGATCAGCGCGGTGCGCCGGCTGCAGCGCGCCGGCCGCGGCGGCCATTGGAGGGTGAACCAACGGCAAAGGAAGACCTTTCTCTCTGTCTCTCTCTCTCACTGTCCACTCTGCCTGTCAAAAAAAAAAAATTTGTATCCCAAGTATCCTTTCCTAGGAACTACTAGAAGATTGTTATTAAACCAAAATGAGGGCCCGATACTGTGGCACAGCAGGTTAAAGCCACCATCTGCAGTGCCAGCATCCCATATGGAGTTTGGTTTGAGTTCCAGCTGCTCCACTTCTCATCAATCTCCCTGCAAATGTGCCTGGAAAAGCAGCAGAGGATGATTCAAATGCTTGGGCCCCTGCACCCACGTGGGAGACCCAGATGAAGCTCCTGGCTCCTGGGTTCAGCCTGGACCAGCCCCAGCCATTCTGGCCATTTTGGGAGTGAACAACCAGAGGGAGGATTCTCTCTCTTTTAAATAAATAATTTTTTTTTTTTTTTTCAAATGAGAAGGGCTACAGTTGTGGTACAGTGGGTTAAGCTACCATTTGCAACACCTGCTTTCCATATTAGAGGGCCAGTTCAAGTCACAGGTGCCCTGCTTCTGATCCAGCTTCCTGCTAGTGTGCCTGGGAAGATAGGGGATGATGTTCCAAATATTTGGGTGCTTCACACCCATGTGGGAGACCAGGATGGAACTCCTGGCTCCTGGCTTCAGTCTGGCCCAGCCCCAGCTGTTGTAAGCACTTGAGGAGTGAACCAGTAAGAGGAAGATCTCTCTCTGGCTTTCCCTCTGTCTCTCCCTTTCTCTGTCACTCTTTTAAATAAATAAGTAAGTAAGTAAGTAAATGTAATAACAAATCTTTAAAAAAAATACCAAAATGAGAGAGTAAATCAAGAAAGAAATGGAGAAGGAATCCAAGGAAAAGATCTAGAGAAAAGTGAAGGGAAGTCCCAGAATGACAGCTGTGCCTAAGACCTAGACAATAATCAACATAAAATAGAAAAAGATGAGAGGCTCTGAGAAGGATGTCCCTAGGAGGCAAAGATGGAATAAAAGAGCTGTGTGTTTGACCAACTGGGAACATTAGTACTCAGAGTTTTAAAAACTATTGTAGAGTTTGAGATGAAATAATGATAGTACTAGAAAACTAAATATATATTTTTAAAGGAGGGAGGCCGGAGCCGCGGCTCAATAGGCTAATCCTCCACCTAGCGGCGCTGGCACACTGGGTTCTAGTCCCGGTCGGGGTGCCGGATTCTGTCCCGGTTGCCCCTCTTCCAGTCCAGCTCTCTGCTGTGGCCCGGAGCGCAGTGGAGGATGGCCCAAGTGCTTGGGCCCTGCACCCCATGGGAGACCAGGAGAAACACCTGGCTCTTGGCTTCGGATCATTGTGGTGCGCTGGCCGCGGCGGCCACTGGAGGGTGAACCAACAGCAAAAGGAAGACCTTTCTCTCTCTCTCTCTCTCTCTCTCACTGTCCACTCTGCCTGTGGAAAAAAAAAAAAAAAAAAAAAAGGAGGGAAAATTTTGATTTGGTAATGAATAACATTGAAGATTCTGGGGCTGGTGTTGTGGTGTGGCTGGTTAAGCCACCGCCTATGACACCAGCATTCCATATGGGCATTGGTTCATGTCCCGGCTGCTCCACTTCTAGTCTAGCTCCCTGCTAATGTGCCTGGTAAAACAGTGGAGGATGGCTCAACTTCTTGGGATTCTGCAAACCATGTGGGAGACATGGAAGATACTCCTGGGTCTGGCTTGGCCCAGCCCTGGTCATTGTGGCCAGCTGGGGAGTGATCCAGTGGATAGAAGACCTCTCTCTCTCTCTCTCTCTCTCTCTCTCTCTCTCTCTCCTCTCTCTCCTCTCTCTCCTCTAACTCTTTCTCCCAAATAAGTAAGTAAATCTTAAAAATATAGGGGCCGGTGCTGTGGCACAGTGGGTAAAGCTGCTGCCTGTAGTATCGGCATCCCATATGGGCACCGGTTCAAGACCCAACAGCTCCACTTCTGATCTGCTTTATGCTATGGCCTGGGAAAGCAGTAGAAGATGGCCCAAGTCCTTGGGTCCTACACCCACATAGGAAGATCCAGAAGAAGCTCTTGGCTCCTGGCTTCAGATGGATACAGTTCCAGCCATTGCGGCCAACTGGGGAGTGAACCACCAGATGGAAGACCTCTCTCTCTGCCTCTCCTTCTCTCTCCATGTAACTCTGACTTTCCAATAAATAAATAAATAAATCTTTAATATATATATCTTAATAAAGTAAAGATTGAGTATTGGTTTATTCAAATGAGAAAATAACTACATTGAGAGGATGGAGGGAAGAAAAATGAGGGTGTGGGTACTATAAAAGCACTCAGTCAACATCTGGGAATAGGAAGTCAATAGGTAATGCTTAACAATACAAAAATCCTGGGCTGGTGCTATGGCACAATGGGTAAACTGCCATGTGCAGTGCCAGCATCCCATATGGGTGCTAGTTACTCTACTTCCAATCCAGCCCTCTGCCACAGCCTGGGAAAGCAGAGAGGATGGCCCAACTCCTTTGGCCCCTGCTCTTGCATGGGAGACCCAGAAAAAGCTCTAGGCTCCTGACTTCAGATTGGCCCAGCTCCAGCCATTGCGGCCATTTGGGGAGTGAACCAGTAGATAGAAGACTCTCTGTCTCTCTGTCTCTCTGTCTCTCTCTCTGTAACTCTGCCTTTCAAATAAATAAACAAATCTTTTAAAATATATATATATATAAATCCTATTGGGGGGGCTGTTGTGGTATAGCTGGTAAAGTCACCACCTCCGACTCTGGCATCCCATACAGGTGCTGTTTCGTATCCTAGCTGCTCGACTTCTGATCCAGCTCCTTGCTAATGACCTGGGAAAAGCAGCACAAGATGGCCCAAGTGTCTGTGCCCCTGTCACTCATGTGGGAGACCTGGATGAAGCTCCTGGTTCCTGGATTAAGCCTGCCCCAGCACTGACCATTGTGGCCATCTAGGGAGTGAACCATCAGATGGAAGATAACCTCTCTCTCTCTCTCTCTAACTCTTTCAAATAAATAAATCAATAAATCTTTTAAAAATCCTATTTTTAAAACAGAATCAGCATATTATTTAGAAATAGAAAAATGAATACCTAAATAAACAGATAAAAATGTTTAGGGAAGAGACTTTACAAAATGGGAATTGTTTATACACTTTGCAGCACCATTTGACTTTTTAAAACTATGTACGTAACTTAACTAAATAGAAATAGAAACTTATCAAAAGGAAATACAAGTTATAAGCAAAGGATTATTTACAAAGATACTTATACTACATTGCAGATAATACTGGAAAATTAGAAATAATCTAAATAGCCAACAATAGAAAACTTCTTGAACAGATTTTGAAGCATTCACATGATAAGTAACAATATTAGATCTTGCTTTCTCAGGATGTGTAATGATGTGGGAAATGAATATAATGTATGATAAAGAAAAAAGAGGGGCCGGTGTTATGGTACAGTGGGTTAAGCTACCACTTATGAGGCCAGCATCCCCTATCAGAGTGCCAGTTAGAGTCCCAGCTGCTCATTTCCAATCCAGCTCCCTGCTAATGAGCTTGGGAAAGCTGCAGATGATGGCTCAAGTACTTGGGACCCCGCCACCCATGTGGAAGACCAAGATGGAGCTCCTGGCTTTTGCCTGGCCCAGACCTGGCTGCTGCTGTCATTTGGGAAGTGAACCAGTGGATCAACCAGAGAAAGATCTCTGTCTCCCCCACCCCCACCTACCCCCTTACTCTGCATTTATATATAGATAGATAGATAGATTTTTTTTTAAGAGTTGCCAGTGTTCTGTACTGGGTTATCACTTGTAACATGCCAGTTTGAATCCTAGCTATTCCACTAACAAACCAGCTTCCTGCTAATGTGCCTGGGAAAGCAGCAGATGATAATTCAAGCACCTGTGCCCCTGCCAACCACGTTGGAGACCCTGATGGTAGTCCAGTCTCCTGGTTTTGGCATGGACCAGCTCTAGCAGTTGCAGTCATTTAGGAAGTAAACCAGTAGATGAAAAGCTTTCTTTCTAATCCCTCATCTCTGCTTCTGTCAGCCTGCCTTTCAAATGAAAGAAAGAAAAATAAAGAGACAAGAATTTATTGAATATGATCCCAATTTTGCTAAAGATGTTACTGTATAGGGGTCGGTGCTGTGGCACAGCGGGTAAACGCCCTGGCCTAAAGCGCCGGCATCCCACATGGGCGCCAGTTCAAGACCTGGTTGCTCCACTTCCAATTCAGCTCTCTGCTATGGCCTGGGAAAGCAGTAGGAGATGGCCCAAGTCCTTGGGCCCCTGCATCCGCATGGAAGACCCGGGTGAAGCTCCTGGCTCCTGGCTTCTGATTGGCGCAGCTCCAGCTGTTGCAGCTAACTGGGGAATGAACCATCAGATGGAAGACCTCTCTGCCTCTTCTCTCTCGGTGAAACTCTGACTTTCAAATAAATAAGTAAATCTTAAAAAAACCTGATGATACTGTATATATGCATAAAAAAGAAACTAATAGTTTTCTCTAGGTGACTGGAGTATAGAAGGTTTTAATTTCTGTCTCTTTACATTCTGTATTTTACTAAATTTTAAAAATTGCATATCATTTTTAACATTTAAAAAAAGATAGCTAGAGGCCGGCGCTGCGGCTCAATAGGCTAATCCTCCACCTTGCGGCGCCGGCACACCGGGTTCTAGTCCTGGTTGGGGTGCCGGATTCTGTCCCGGTTGCCCCTCTTCCAGGCCAGCTCTCTGCTGTGGCCAGGGAGTGCAGTGGAGGATGACCTAAGTGCTTGGGCCCTGTACCCCATGGGAGACCAGGAGAAGCACCTGGCTCCTGGCTTCGGATCAGCGCGGTGCGCCGGCCACAGCGCACCGGCCGCGGCGGCCATTGGAGGGTGAACCAACGGCAAAGGAAGACCCTTGTCTCTCTCTCTCACTGTCCACTCTGCCTGTCAAAAACAAAACAAAACAAAACAAAACAAAAACGATAGCTAGAAAAAGGAGGTATTAGCATAAATTACAGAGTCTGAAAGAATATTATCACTAATAATTGGTAAAACCCACATCTCAAAACTTAATGAGAACACTGATTTTGTTCTTCATGAATAGCTGAGAATGTTTTTTTATCATAATCTCCCTATTATTAGAAAATTTAAAATAACCATTAAAAGTGGCACTTATAAGATCACTGAAACAATACTGGTCTTTCTGGATACAAATCCCTCCTTCAACAAACACCTTGCCTTCCTGTGAGGCTGGCACTATTCTAGTCATTGGAGGTACAGATGAACAAGTAACAGTCCTTGCTTACAGACTATAGATTACACTGTCTTCTATGACTATGGCAGAACTTCAAACTTTTGGGTGTTAATTATTAGTTTGTCTGCTTGTTTAAAAAGACAGGACTGGAGGGGCAGCGCTGTGGCACAGCGGGTAGGGCCACAGCCTGCAGTGCTGGCATCCCATATGGGCGCTAATTTAAGTCCTGGCTGCTCCACTTCCGATCCAGCTCTCTGCTGTGGCCTGGGAAAGCAGTAGAAGATGGCCCAAGTGCTTGGGCCCCTGCATGTGCATGGAGGACCCAGAAGAGGCTTCTGGCTTTGGATCAGCGCAGCTCCAGCAGTTGCGGCCCTCTGGGGGTGAACCAGAGGATTAAAGACTTCTCTCTCTCTCTCTCTCTCTGCCCCTGCCTCTCTGTAACTCTGCCTTTCAAATAAATAAATTTTTTTTTCTTAAAGGACAGGACTTAAAATGACCATATAGCTTTGAAATTCAATGACTATGATTTCTGAATGTCAGGCATGCCACGTGTTTCTACTTGTTACTGGGGTAGTTTTTAGGTTTCTTTGTTGTTTTTTTGTTGTTGTTTGTTTTTTTAATTTTTTTCTTAAGATTTACTGGCGCCATGGCTGGCTGGCGCCATGGCTCACTAGGTTAATCCTCTGCCTGCAGCGCTGGCATCCCATATAGACACTGGGTTCTAGTCCCGGTTGCTCCCCTTCCACTTCAGCTCTCTGCTGTGGCCCGGGAATGCAGTGGAGGATGGCCCAAGTGCTTGGGCCCCTGCACCCGCATGGGAGACCAGGAGGAAGCACCTGAAAGATCTTTCTCTCTGTCTCTCTCTCTCTCTGTCTGTCAAAAAAATAAATAAATAAAGATTTACTTATTTATTTACTTGAAACTCAGAGTTTCAGAGAGGCAGAGAGAGAGAGAATGGTCTTCCATCCACTGGTTCATTCCGCAAATGACTGCAATGGCTGGAGCTGGGCTGATCCAAAGCCAGGAGCCAGGAGCTTCTTCCTGGTTTCCCATGTGGGTGCAGGGGCCCAAGGACTTGGGCCATCTTCTCCTGCTTTCCCAGGCCATAGCAGAGAGTTGGATGGGAAGTGGAGCAGCTGAGACTTGAACCAGCACCCATATGGGATGCTGGCACCGCAGGTGGTGGCTTTACCTGCTTTGCTACAGCAGCAGCCCCTACTGGGGTAGTTTTAAATTTGTGGCTCACAGCCGGCACTGCGGCTCAACAGGCTAATCCTCCACCTAGCGGCGCCGGCACACTGGGTTCTGGTCCCAGTCGGGGCGCTGGATTCTGTCCCGGTTGCCCCTCTTCCAGGCCAGCTCTCTGCTGTGGCCAGGGAGTGCAGTGGAGGATGGCCCAAGTGCTTCGGCCCTGCACCCCATGGGAGACCAGGAGAAGCACCTGGCTCCTGGCTTCGGATCAGCGCGGTGCGCTGGCCGCAGCGCGCCAGCCGCGGTGGCCATTGGAGGGTGAACCAACGGCAAAGGAAGACCTCTTTCTCTCTCTCTCTCTCTCTCTCTCTCACTGTCCACTCTGCCTGTCAAAAAAAAAAAAAAAAAAAATTTGTGGCTCACAAAGATCTAGTGATTCCTAGTGCTTGTTGAATTGATACATTATAAAAAAGGGTAAGAAGAACAGTTTAATTGAAATTATCAAAAAATATAAGCAGTCCATGTCCTCATCTAAGTTGTACTTGGTCAAAAATCTGGAAGGAAAAAAATAGGGGTGAATAGGATCTGAAGGTTATGATCTAAACATATATGTAAGACTACTGTCCTCATCTTGACATGAATTGGTATGCCACTTTGAAATACACCAGATAAGGGGAAGACAAACAAGGAACACTAGCAATGAAGATTTCCACTGTGCCCACCTTGCAGTAACGTAGAAAGCACTGCTGCCTCGACGATGTGCCAAATCCCTATTCTGGGTTAGTTCTTACATTGGTTCAGGGTACCTAGCTCTCTGCTTTGGTAATAACACTAAGACCTTTATTACCAAGAGTAATAATTACCAAGATCTTTGGTAATAATACCAAGATCTTCCCAAGAGTCTAGGCTTGGCTCTCCCACTGCTTACTTTCTCAGCTTCAATAAAGATAATTATCCTTGATTTCTCGCTACCAGAATTAATTTCCTCCTTCTTAGTATTTCCATCAAGTTCTGTTGCCTTAGTACAGCATATTCTGGTTTGTGGTATAGCTAACTGTAGTCTCTAAGTCCCTGGAAGACAGAGAGGGACAAAACTCCTTTGCTTTTCTATTACCTACAGTATCTAGACAGGGTCATGAACACAGTTGTATTCAATTCATGTTTTTTAATTAGTTGAAAAAGGTCATGTGGAAGTACTGAAGAAACTTATATCCCAATTTTTCTACCAAATAAAGTTTCTTGTCATTTCCAGGAAAAATTGGTAAAAAGTGATGTTTACAAGGAATAGGGCAGCACCTGAACAGAAGGTCCCCCCATATGTGGCCAGTGGCTGTTGGCCAGGAGTGAGAGTTTAGAGAAGTAACATCTCTGAGAATAGCCTGCCAATGGTGATGGAAAGCAGCCTAAACTTTGAGGTGGCTGTATTTGGAGGGGAGGCCATCTTATGCTCTTTGGGGAAAATGTTAATGAGAGGTTTCACAAATGTCAGACTTGCCTGATTAAACGAAGCCAGCTAGGTAGACGTTTTTCATATTAATGCCATCTCTGCTGAAAGAGCAAAGAGGGGGAAGAAAAGGAGGTTTGAGAAAGGAAAATGATAAACCTCAATTATTTACAAAAGAAATTATGCTTCTGCTAGCTTGGCCACGGATATCAGAGAAGAAAACTGTTATATGGCAGCCCTGGCGGCTCTACTTCTTTGTGCCCTTTCAAAAGCAAAATGTAAGTCTTGAAGCCAGGAGAGGAGATAGGCCAGACAGACTAGTGCCAGGCCTATGGTGTCTACTAATTGCGATAGTTACTCTTATAACTTACAGGAAGAAAGAATATAGGAAAAAAGTGATTCAAATAATTGAAATGTTTAAGGATTTCTTCTTCCTGTGTTTAAGCCTGTGTCTTTAAAGTGTTCCAAATGTTTGTGTGGTTTCTTCTCTTCTTTGACTTCACATGTACAGAACTGAATTACTTATAATCCTTGATCCTGACACACACTCTCCTGAGAGTTTTTATGGTTTCTGCCACCTAAATTAAAGGGTAGGGTGAGCAAATACTGTTGATTAAGAGAGCTCAGCCTTCTTTTGCCCTGTTTCTCCCTAGCCCAGCCTGCAATTGTGCCCCAATCAACCAGCATTAATACAGATACACAGAGGTATTTATTTGCTGCTGATTCTGCCTAGCTGCATTCAGACTCGATCTCCATGTGTATTTAATAAATCACACTAGTTAGGTGGACAGGATTAGTTCCAAGTCACCTAATGACTATATCATGAACTGCAGCATTAAAGGGATTAATATTAATCTGAGCCAATGCAGTTCAGTGGAAAAAGCCAATTCATTTTCCAACAGGAGCTTCAGCCGGCAAAAAATCCTCAACAACAGCAGGAAGATTAATGAGGTCTTCTACATTCTGCCTGCAAATCTTCACCTACCAGGGTATGGGTGGTGAATCCCAGTCCAGACGAGCTCATAAATAACCAGCAATATCACAAGTATTTGGGGCAGCTGAGCCCCAGTAAGGGAGGGCCAGCTAGCCCTCTCCATCTTCTCCTCCTGTAACCCACACCACTGAGATGGCACAGGAATTTTACAGGCCACACAGTGACCGGTTTTGTTTTCTTTCACATAAGGGCCCACACCTCGTAAATCACTTTCTGTTTTTAGGAAAAGAAGAGTACTAACTAGAGTACAGACTTGTATGTGCTCAGACATGACACCTCATGCTGTAGTGTCACTTCCTTGAAGCTGGGAAAATAATCTGGCCTTTGTAATACATGGAATGTGCTTTCAAGTCATGAAACCTTTCCTTTGCTGAGTAGCACAATTCCTCCCCATAAGCACCCACAATATGCTACATCTGCATTAGGCCTCTGGAGTTCACATTCAGAACTACCTTTTGGGTGTACCCTCACCCCCCCCCCCCCCCCCGCTGCCACAAGTGAGCACTAATTAGGAAGAACTGTATCTATAAGATACAGCATTTCCTTATACCTTGTACCTAATTTCACCTTTAGGACCCACCAAGATGAGCCTAGCTATATTTCATAACCTCCACAGGGCAAGGCATAACTTGGATTTAACTGGCTCAGGAAGCAAATGAATGGTGTCAGTATGAGATGCAGAGAAAGCAGCTGGCCAATTAAACTCAATTCGCTGCAAGACCTGTTTCTTCCTCAATAACTACAGGGACCTGAGCAAAACACCAATAGCCAAGTTTCATGGGTAGAGTTTTGTCTGCTGGAGAAACCAAACAGAAACAGCTATTTCTGTCTGCAGCATCACAGTTTCATGGTTTGGGAACAACAAAAGTATGGGTTTACTATAACTAAGGTTCTTTAACCTGTATAGACAACAGTGGGTCAGCACCCAGATTCTCTTACAATGGATGGGATCACCAACTGGAATAGTCAAGCCCCTATCAACAAAGGCTATTGAACTGAAAACTAAACTTCAGTAGCAGAAAAATGTAAGTGAACCATGGGCCTAGTGCCAAGTTGTAAGTTTATAAAATGCTTGCCAAACAACCTAGGCATAGAGCTGCCTAGGCTAGAACTGAGCTGAAGAGAAGGAACCCATTAAGTAGATTATTCCTCAGTTTCACAGCAAAATTGGTGTATGTGTGAGACCTAACATTTCCTAAGCCTATAAGCATTTCACCATATTTACAGGAGTAAATCTGAAAGTGGGGCCTACACAAGCTTTTCATTAAGTAATAGACTACGGGAACTGTTAAGACTGGGATCTTTGTTTATCAGTTAAGATACAAGGAAAGAAAACATTCCATATTTGCTAGGGAAATGCTCTGAAAAGCTACGGAAGCCTTAAACCCACAGTTCCAGTGGCATAGTTCAATTTGGGGGAAATTCACAGGACATAGGAATGGCTACAGCTAACAAGACAGGGAACTGCCCACAACCCACATTTTTCCTACAGCCAAGCAGGTTTGCATGAAGCAATTAAGGGACGAAAGGAGCTGAGACACATTTCCTCATCACTCTTATCAAATCCAAGTCCATTAGCTCCCATCAAACCTCAGGGCCTCATTTCCCACAAGACAAATACATAGAAACAGTCACATAAGATCATCCTGGAGAAAAAGATGGGAATATGCAGCTGTTTTTCCTGATAGTTGCAAAAGGCTCAATTTTTTTCTCTGCCTACATTTCTATACCATTCCTTCATTTTCTCATTCCCTGCAGCTTCTCTCCAGGTTCTAAGAAAATTAACCACCCCACAAGAAGTACAAAGCTCCCTCTTCATAGCCAAGTCAGCCTAACTTAAGGCTCAAGCCAGTAGCCCCAGGACAACTAAGGACATTAATCAGAAGTGTTACCATGCTAAGATCATGTGTACACATCATGGCAATCTGCTTAGGCTTCAGCTCCAATAAAGAGTGACTAGGAGTATTTATAGTACTTGAGTTCCTCTGTCTCTTGCCAGACATTCCTGTCCTTCTAACAAGTAAGTCCTCAAAACATCAGAGGAAAGATGCTCCTCAGACATGAGGAATTTGTGTTATATAACTCTATGGGAAGGGGACTACTGTAAGTGGCAGCACCCTTTCTTTCCTCAAAGCACTCTCTAAAGGAGTGCATCCTGTACACTGCTGAGTCCTCAGGTCCCCATGTACACAGGAACAGGGCCATCCAGCGGGATGCATCAGGCTCCAGGAATGCTGAAGTCCACATATTTGCCATTCAACACCAAAATGGCTTTTCAAGTTCAATCAGCTATAAATGTTGCTTTGTTTTAATTTTCCACTGAACTTCCTGGAACCTATTATCCAACTGTCAGGGATGTATATTTAGCAAGAGCAACATGGCCTCTTTGCCACTGCCCCACTGCTCATGTCACCTCTAATAAACAGAAAACCACCCCCTTCCTCAATCCCTGCTGCAAATGTCGCTTGGGGCTAATAAATAGTCTTGGTGTAGAGGCCACAAACTGACCAGCCCCCATAACTACCTGAAAATCCCAACTCTCCTAGGATAATGCTTCCCCAAGGTTTTTTTCTTTTT
Source organism: Oryctolagus cuniculus (assembly GCF_051225735.1). Lineage (NCBI taxonomy): Eukaryota > Metazoa > Chordata > Mammalia > Lagomorpha > Leporidae > Oryctolagus > Oryctolagus cuniculus. The sequence goes on from NC_142881.1 coordinate 27,513,187, forward strand.
AGTTCTAGGAAAAAAACCCTGGGTGCTTGTACTCACTGGAACACAAACATGAATGCATGCCTATTTTGGGAGGATGCCAGTAGTAGAAATAACCTAGTAGAGAAATCTACTACAGACTAGTAGGCATCTCAACCAATACAGACACAGCAAACTGAAGATTTGATATCACATTTAACAGGAAAGATCTGAAAAACCAAAATCAAAGCAAAGAAGAATCAGCATGGCAGATGCACAAGTTCAATTTCTTAACAGGAAGCTAATTTAAAAATATAACCTCCTCTTGGTCAAACAGAACATGAGATACAACTTTTCTATTCTCTCAAAATTCTTTTGTCTTTTTTAGCTCTTGACACATTTCACTCTGACATCAAATGGTTAGACTCGGCTTGAATGAGTAACACGTGCTCTCTTGCCACGTTTCCAATTTACCATTTCTACCAACTACAAATCCACCCAAGTCCCATAACTATCCACATGATCTATTTCCACAATATCCAGCACAATTCTTCAAGTTCAGAAGAAGCCAAATATACTTAAAATACAATTGCTCGTATTTTTCCTAAATCATAAAAATGTAAACCAACAATCAAAGAATGAGATTTTTCGAAAGCCCAGGAATACAAAATAACGAAGTAGAATCAAAAGCTATTTCTAGAACCAACTCACCACAACAAAATTGGCTTCAGATTAAAATTTTATGATAGCAGAGAGGATAGGGAGAAAATTCAGGAGAATAGGAAAACAAAGTCTTTTCTTTCATTTCACAACTGACAATGAATTTCTAGATCCACAAACATGGATACACAAAAATCATCACTATCACTAAGGCCAAAAGTTTTCAAAAAACCCCAGCTTTATCTGAACAAATATAGCAGCATACAAGATCTGCTTATCAGTTACATGAGTTAGACAAGCAATATTTCACTTACAAATAAGGAGAGTGAGGCAGAGCTAATAAGAAAAGCCACAAACGGCACTTACTAAAGACAAAACACAAGCTTCACAATTTTCAACCTCTAGGGCCTGACCTTGAATGGAGGGAAAATCTGTATTAACAGGGAAAGAAGTAGACCACCTTCTGGTCATTTCATTTTAACGATCTTACATTCATTTCCTCAAAAGCCACATTATTAGTGTTGATGGGCAAGGATTTAACATGCACTGTTTTAACCATTCAAGACTAACTCTAGTGTAGTAGGTTAACTACACTGTGTGTGTAGGTTAAGCCTCCGCATACCAGCACGCCATATGGGCGATGGCTACTCCACTTCTTCTTCTTCTTCTTCTTCTTCTTTTTTTTTTTTTGACAGAGTTAGACATTAAGAGACAGAGAGACAGAAAGATCTTCCTTCCATTGGTCCCCCCCCCCCCCAATGGCCGCTATAGCCGGAACTATGCCGATCCAGAGGCAGAAGCCAGGTGCTTCCTCCTGGTCTCCCATGCGGGTGCAGGGGCTCAAGCACTTGGCCATCCTCCACTGCATTCTTGGGCCACAGCAGAGAGCTGGGGCTACTCCACTTCTGATCCAGCTCTCTGCTATGGCCTGGGAAAGCAGGAGAAGATGGCCCAAGTCCTTGGGTCCCTGCACCCGTGTGGGAGACCCAGAGGAAGCTTCTGGCTCCTGGCTTTGGATTGGCCCAGCTCTGGCCATTGCAGCCATTTGGGAAATGAACCAGCAAATGGAATGCCTCTCTCTCCCTCTCCCTGCTTTTGTCTCCGTAACTCTGCTTTTCAAATAAATAAATAAATATTTAAAAAAAAGACTAACTCTAGGGCCCAATACAGGGTGTAATTAATGTCTTTTCTGAGACATGAATTTGAATCTGATCAAAGGCTAATTTGTAGGAGTAAACTATTTAGCTAGTGAGTCTAGCTGTTGCTGAGCATCTGCCAGTTTAAGCTCACACTCCCTCTTTCAAGAAAATCTTATTTACAATTTTGTTTATTTTTGTTTATTTGAAAGCTAGAGAGAGAGAAAGAGAAAGAAAGATACAGAGTTCTGCCATCAACTGGTTCACTTCCCAAATGTCTTCAATAGCCTGGGTTGGGTCAAGGTAAGGCCAAGAGCCTGGAACTCAATCCAAGTCTCCCATGTGGGTGGTACAGACTCAACTACTTGAGCCATCACCACTGCTTCCCAGGGCATGCGTTAGCAGGAACCTGAAATCTGAAGTGAAGCCACAACTTGAACCCAAGCACTTCAGTATGAGATGTGGATGTCCCAAGTGGTGACTTAACCACTGCACCAAACACCCATCCAAGAAACTTTTAAGTTGAGGTATAGAACAACATAAGGGTATAACTCAATGATTTTCACAAGTTTAACTGCCCAGGTAACCAGTATCCCAATAAAGAAACAACATTACTGGGGCCGGCACTGTGGCATAACAGGTAAAGCCTCCGCCTGTAGTGCCAGCATCCCATATGGGCGCCAGTTCAAGTCTTGGCTGCTCCACTTCCAATCCAGTTCTCTACTATGACCTGGGAAAGCAGTAGAAGATGGCCCAAGTCCTTGGGCCCCTGCACCCACGTGGGAGACCCAGAGGAGGCTCCTGGGCCTTGGCTTCGAATTGGTTCAGCTCCAGCCATTGCAGCCAATTGGGGAGTGAACCAGCAGATGGAAAACCTCTCTCTCTCTCTCTGCCTCTCTTCTCTCTCTATGTAACTCTGATTTTCAAGTAAATAAATCAACCTTTAAAAAAAAAAAAAAAAAAAGAAAAGAAAGGAAACAGCATTACCAAGACCCAGAAGTCCCAATCATAACTTCTTCCAGTTGCAGTGCCCTCATGGGTAACGATTATTCTAGCTTCTAATACCACTGATTAACTTGCTTCAACTTTATGTAAATAGAATCATACAGTATGGACTCCTTTGTGTTTGGCTTTTCTTATACAATATCATGTTGGAAAAAGTCATAGGTAATTCAGTATGTTGTAATTTACCAATTCTTGTTGTATTCCTTTGTGAGAACATATCACAATTTACTTATAATTTTGTTTCCAATTTTTATTTTTTAAATTTTCGTTTGATTGAGGCTGTGGTGCAGCAGGTAAAGCTGCTGCCTGCAGCGCTGGCATCCCATATGGGCAGGGGTTCAAGTCCCAACGGCTCCACTTCCAATCAGGCTCCCTGCTATTGTGCCTGGAAAGCAGTGGAAAATGACACAACTCCTCAGGCCCCCGCACCTACATGGGAGATCCAGATGAAGCTCCAGGCTCCTGGCTTCAGCTTGGCCCAGTCCTACCACTGTGGTCATTTGGGGAGTGAACCAGCAGATGGAAGATCCCTCTCTGCCTTTCCTTCTCCTTCTCTGTAACTCTGACTTTCAAATAAACGAATAAATCTTTTTAAATTTTTTTTTCATTTTAATTGAAAGGCAGAGAGAGAGAAATTTTCCATCTATGGGTTTATTCCCCAATGTCTGCAACAGTCAGGAGCAAGGAACTCTATCCAGGTTTCCTAGGAGGGTGGTAGGGAACCAGATACTTCAGTCATCATCCATACCTTATCTATACGTTCCCAGGGTGTACATTAGCAGTAAGTTGGATCAGATGCAGAGCCGGGTTTCAAACTAGGCTTTCAGCTGTAGATTATGGGTATCCCAAGTGGCATCTTTTTTTTTTTTTTTTTTTTTTGACAGGCAGAATGGACAGTGAGAGAGAGACAGAGAGAAAGGTCTTCCTTTTGCTGTTGGTTCACCCTCCAATGGCCGCTGCGGCCAGCGCATCGCGCTGATCCGAAGGCAGGAGCCAGGTGTTTCTCCTGGTCTCCCATGCGGGTGCAGGGCCCAAGCACTTGGGCCATCCTCCACTGCACTCCCGGCCCACAGCAGAGAGTTGGCCTGGAAGAGGGGCAGCCGGGACAGAATCCGGCGCCCCAACCGGGACCAGAACTTGGTGTGCCAGTGCCGCAAGGCGGAGGATTAGCCTATTGAGCCACGGCGCCGGCCCTAAGTGGCATCTTAACAGCTACAACAGATGCCTGTCCTTGTATTCTGATTTTTTTAAAAGATTTATTCATTTATTTGAGAGGCAGAATTACAGAGAGAGGGGGAGACAGAGAGAGATCTTCCATCCGCTGGTTCACTCCTCAAATGACCGCAACAGCCGGAGCTAGGTTGATCTGAAGCCAGGAGCCAGTAGCTTCTTCCAGGTCTGCCATGTGGGTGTGGGGGCTCAAGCACTCAGGTCATCTTCTACTGCTTTATTAGGCCATGAGCAGGGAGCTGGATTGGAAATGGATCAGCTTGGACTCAAACCAGTGTCCATATGGGATGTTGGCACCACCAGCAGAGACTTAACCTACTACGGCACAGTGCCAGCCCCAGGTTCTTGGTTTCTAAGACTAGCACAAAAGTCCAATTCCTACTAAGAGCTGAAAATCATCTTCCCAAGATAACAAGAACAAAAGTTTGGGGTAAGAAGAAGAAAGAAAGGAACTTATCCTGAGATAAAAATCCCTACAACACACAGACTTGATTAGTTAGTTAAGGGAAATTCTAGATAGCCTCTGAATAGAATCCTTTTCCACCTTTCAAATAATTTATAGCTTAATGTCAGCTAAAATTAGTAACTTCTCCCATTTGTCCATGGCAAGGAGATTCTTGGCTGGCTTTTCATAGTCATTACAGGCCTTCTCATAGATCCCTGAAATACGATGTGGCCATCAAAATGTCAGCACTTACCTGCTGCCCACACACTCTGGACACATGGTCCAGCTTGCAGGTCAGTGACTGATAAATGAGGAAACAAGATCAGCTCCAGATCTGACTCAAGAATAAACACCTGGCAGTTCCTATGTTCTCAATAATATGAACTAATAATAACAATGATGGCCAACTCCTTGGACACATCAGAAACTATCAAGAGACAGTCCTTCCCAGAAAAATTCCATGAGGGTAGAAGAAGCAGCATTAATAAGCAGCATCTAAGTGGTAGAAAAGAAGTAATTCTGCTATTTCTGCTGATGAAACTCCCATGATTGGGGCCGGCGCTATGGCTCACTCAGTTAATCCTCTGCCTGAGGCGCCAGCATCCCATATGGGCGCTGGGTTCTAGTCCCGGTTGCTCCTCTTCCAGTGCAGCTCTCTGCTGTGGCCCGGGAGGGCAGTGGAGGATGGCCCACATGCTTGGGCCCCTGCACCCATGTGGGAAACCAGGAGGAAGCACCTGGCTCCTGGCTTCAGATTGGCTCAGCGCCAGTCATGGCGGCCATTTGGGGAATGAACCAACGGAAGGAAGACCTTTCTCTCTGTCTCTCCCTCTCACTGTCTGTAACTCTACCTGTCAGAAGAAGAAGAAGAAGAAGAAGAAAGAAAAAAGAAACTCCCATGATCACAAACTTTCAATGATTTTCCCCTTATAATTGAATTAAGGAAAATAACAGTTTACAGGCATAAGAAAACAGACATTTGTCCAACCAGTTTCCCAGCCCATGACTATGTGTGTAATATGTGTGTGAAAGCATATACAGGATGTGTGTAATGAAACTGAGATCCACAGGTTAAATAATTTGCCCAAGGTAATACACCTATTTATGACAAAACCTAGTCTACATCTCAAGCCTTCATACTTGTCATTAGGTGATCTTTTTTTTTTTTTTTTTTTAATTTTTTTGACAGGCAGAGTGGACAGAGAGAGAGAGACAGAGAGAAAGGTCTTCCCTCGCCGTTGGTTCACCCTCCAATGGCCGCCGCGGCCGGTGCGCTGCGGCCGGCGCACCACGCTGATCCGATGGCAGGAGCCAGGAGCCAGGTGCTTTTCCTGGTCTCCCATGGGGTGCAGGGCCCAAGCACTTGGGCCATCCTCCCCTGCACTCCCTGGCCACAGCAGAGAGCTGGCCTGGAAGAGGGGCAACCGGGACAGAATCCGGCGCCCCGACCGGGACTAGAACCCGGTGTGCTGGCGCCACTAGGCGGAGGATTAGCCTAGTGAGCCGTGGCGCCGACCCATTAGGTGATCTTTTAACTATACCTAGGGACATCATCACTTGGTATTTAAGACCTTCCACAATATATATCCCACCTACCTATTCCTCCTTTTCTGCCACATGGATTCTTTGCTCTTCCTCCACCCTAGATTGTCCAACCTCTATACTTTTGACAGAGATGCTCTCTTTTTACCCTTTACCTGTCTAAAACAGTACCTGACACACATTAAATGTGGTTATGTCAGTACTCCACAACATACCCAAAAGGGTCTGGTATACAAATCAGTAAAAATTCATTGAAATGATCATTTAGGAGAAAAACATAGGTGGAAGAGCTTTAATTTCCATACAGAGGTATAAGATTTGCCTAGAATTAGAAGTAGAGTGGTACTTCTTAATATTTCATTGAAGCATAAAACAGACACTTCCTCAGGCATGTAGCACATAAAATGTCAATTAAGGCAAGGGAAGTCTTCACACCAAGGTTGGAAGGAAACTAGTAATCAGAGGAAAGTTTCATCATTTCACAGACCAAAGAAAATGAAGCTAAAGTTACTTGCCCAAGTTACCAAAGATTAGAACATTAAGAGCTCCCTTTGAGATTCTGATGAGCTATGGATCTTCTCCCCTGCAAAGTGTATGTATATATGCCCACATATGCATAATTCTGCATATAATTTCAGTGCATTCATTAACTTCCTGGTCCCAGATCAAAATGACTGATTTCAATACATCTAGAACCAATCTCTTACATAAAATTTTATAAATTTACTTATAATCACATAAAGAAGAACATTTTCTATACCTAATTACAATTTGACAGTTATGCTCCTGAATTATTTCCAATGCTTAGAAGTTCTTTATTTTAAAAGGTCACATCTTTAAAATTTTCTTTAGATTAAAAAAATTTTATAACACTGCAATCCAGAACCACAAACGGGCATTCAAATTCTTGGCAAGCTATAATTTGTTTTCAAAATCTCATAGTTGGGGTCAGTGTTTGGTACAGTGGTTAAGAGGCTGCTTGGAGAGGGGGCAGCACTGTGGCTTAGCAAGTAAAGCCACTGCCAGCAGTGCAGGCATCCCACATGAGCACTGGTCACATCTGATCCAGCTCCCTGCTAATGCACCTGACAAAGCAGCAGAAGATGGCCCAACTGCTTGGGCCCCTGCCACCCATCTGGGAGATCCAGATGGAGCTCCTGTCTCCAGCTTTGAATCTGCCCAACCCAGGTCATTGTGGCCATTTGGGGAGTGAACCTATGGATCGAAAATCTTTTTTGCTCTCTGTTTCTCCCTCTCTTTCAGTCATTCTACCTTTCAAATATGTAAATTTTTAAGAAAAATTAATTTGGGTCTGTTGCTGTGGCATAGTAGGTTAAGCCTCTGCCTGTGGTGCCAGCATCCCATAACGGCATGAGTTCATGTCCTGACTGTTCCACTTTCATTCTGCTAATAGCCTGGGAAAACAGTGGAAGATGGCCCATGTGCTTTAGCCCCTGCACCCACATGGGAAACCCGGAAGAAGCTCCTGCTCCTGGCTTTGGATCAGCCCAGCTCCAGCTGTTGCGGCCATTTGGGGAGTGAACCAGCAGATGGAAGAACTCTCTCTCTCTCTGTGTGTCTGTAACTCTGCCTTTCAAATAAATAAGTAACTCTTAAAAAAAAAAAAAAAGAAAAAAAGAAAAATTCTAAATAGATCAAAGATCTGAATGTAAGTGATAAAACTTTAAAAAACAGGTATAAATTTTACACCAGAGTTTCTCAACCTTGTCAAATGATGATAAATTATGCCAGATAATGATAAATTGTGCCAGATAATCTTTTGTGGGGTCTGCCCTTCAGGACAGACATTTTTGTAGGATGTTTAGCATCATCTCTCCTGGTTCTTACCCACTTCAACACCAGTACCACATCTCCCCCTGAGTTGTGACAATCATAACCAGCTTGATGTCGCCAGATTTCCCACGGAAGCAAAATCACCCAGTTGAAAATCACTATTTTAGACCAAGTGATACCACTTATCCTACTCCTTAGCAAAATTACCAATGCTTACATCATAACTGCATGAATTGTTATTTGCTGAGAAGAATCCTAAAAATTCCTCAGAAGTATCATTTATTATTCTATATCCCATCATTTTTGGATAATCTTAAATACCAACAGTCTTGTTTTGAAAAGTTTTTAGTCTGAGGGCGGTGCTGTGGTATAGCAGGTAAAACCTCTACCTCTGGCACTGGCATCCCTTATGGGCGCCAGTTCAGGTCCCAGCTGCTCCAATTCCAAACCAGCTCCTTGTTAATGCACCTGGGAAAGCAGCAGAAGATGGCCCAAGTGCTTGGACCCCTGCACTCACATGGGAGACCTGGAAGAAGCTCCTGGCTCCTGGCTTCAGATCAGCCTAGCTCTGACCATTGCAACCATTTGGGGAGTGCACCAGCAGAGGGAAGAGATCACTCTTCTCTCTTCTCTCTCTCTTTCTCTTTGCCTCTCCTTCTCTGTAACTTTCAAATAAATAAATAAATCTTTAAATAAAAAAAGTTTTTAGTCTATTTCTTCCACTAGAAGGTCACAAATCAATATAATTGGGGTAGGGAAAGGGTTTAGGGTAAAAGTATTATTGAGATGTAATTGATCCCTTTGAAAATGTACAATTCAGGCACAGGGATTTGATACAGAATTAACACATCCCACGTTCTATGTCAGAGTGCCTGGGTCTGAGTCTTGTATCTGCTTTAGATTCCAGTTTCCTCCTGGTACACACCCTGAGAGGCAGCAGGTGAGGGCTCAAGAACTTGAGTCCCTGCCACTCACATGGGAGACCCAGGGTTCCTGGCTCCTGGCTTCAGATCAGCCCTGCCCCAGCTGTTGTAAGCATCTGTGAGATGAACCAACAGATGGAAGATCTTTCTCTGTCTCTTTATTTTAAAATAAAGTGAAAAGAAATAAAACAGAAAAATTTTAAAGTAATAAAATACACAGTTCAATATTTTTAGTATATTCAGTTGTACAACCAAATATGATTTTTGAAAATAATGATCCTCTCATATTTTAATATTTCTAACATTATTTATTAAGAGGCAGAGAGATGGATAGAGAAGAGATTCCCACCTGCTGGTTCACCCTCCAGATGCCCACAAACGCTAGGGCTGGAATGGGCTGAAACCCGGTACTGGTAACCCAATCCAAGTCTCCAATGTGGGTGGCAGATGCTCAGCCACTTGAGTGATCACTGCTGCCACCCAGGATCTGCATTAGGCGGGATGCTGGAGTCAGGAGCCACAGTCAAGAACTGAACCTAGGTGCTATGACATGAGATACGGGAATCTTTGAAGATTTATTATTATCATTTGAAAGGCAGAGTTACAGAGAAAAGAGTAGGAGGAGGAGAGAGAGAGAGACAGAGAGAGAGATTGATTAATTCCATCCATTGGTTCGGTCCCCAAGTGGCCACAACAGTAGGGGATGGGCCAGGCCAAAGCCAGGAGCCAGGAGCTTATTCTGGGTCTCCCATGTGGGTGCAGAGGCCCAAGCTCTTGGTCATCCTCAGCTGCATTCCCAGACATATTAGCAGGAAGTTGGATCAGCAGAGCAGTCAGGTCTCGAACCAGTGCCCATTTGGGATGCTGGCATTACAGGCACAGGCTTAATCCGCTAAGCCACAATGCTGGCCCCCAAAGCATCTTAACCACTAGGCTAAATGCCCACTCCCTCAAACCAAAGCAATTACCAAAGTCAAACAACAGGCCAGTCACTTTGGCACTGTCTCCTCAAAGCCACAAAAGAATGATGTTCCCATAGCATTCTCTGACTTAGCCATATATGTGTAAGATAAAAAGTATGAAACAAAACAAATTGAGTAACAGAGCTTTTCTTGAATTTATTGCCATATTGTAAGAAAATAGCAAAAACTTAGTCACTCCTAAACCAATGCCCTGTACTAGGAACTCTAAGGATTCTTCCCCCCTTCCCCGCTGCTTCCTGAATTCTGGTGTCATTAGCTATAATGAAAGTAATTCACAGATGAGTAAGTGTTAACTAGCATAGCAGGTATTTTAAGATCAGAATTCTTTTTATTATGAATGTAACTGTAGAAGGCAACCACTCTACTCAATGCAAAGGTCAAGGTTTCACTTTAAAGCCCCTTTTTCACTGCTAGTACAACTACAATGCCACTGCGACCTTAACTTTTTTTTAGCTCTTGAATAATGCTTGCCTTACTGCTGTCACTATCTAATTCAAATACGTGGCTGGCAGGAAGAAATGGTTCTGGAAGTCACAGCTGTTACACAGACCAGCTACCACCTTCTAAGTACAAGAACCACTACCAGCTCTGTCTTTCAACATTTTGCTCAATCCAAATTTCAGATCTAAAATGATGCCAGTGAGAGGAGCTATGGCTTTTGATACAACAGTTATTTTGTGGAAGCATAATGTCAAAGGAACTGTATATGCAGTCAGACAAGAAGCTGCAGGATACTTCAGAAAAATCTAGGCCTAATCCCCTACCTTTCAAAGACCTCATGTTTCTTGTCAGTCATGTGAAAACATATAATATCTGAGTTAAGGTTACTTATTTTTCTGTCTACTGATCATACCAATGCAGATAGTATTAAAGTTTATTCAATCTTCCTTTCAATGAATTGATATTCATTTTTTATCAGTTATTATTTACTACTCATTTTATTTAAAAGGCAGAGAAGCAGACACAGAGAAAAATCTTATTCTGCTGGTTCACTCTCCAAATGCTTACAACAGCCAGGGCTGGGCCAGGTCAAAGTCAGGAGTCTGGAACTCAGTCCAGGTCTCCCACGTTGGGTGGCAGAGACCTAAGCACTTGACTCTTCAACTGTTGCCTCCCAGGATATGCATCAGCAGGAAGCTGGAATCAGAGGTGGAGTTGGGGGGCTGGCATTGTAATGCTGTAGTTTAAGCTGCTGCCTGTGCCGCTGACATTCCATATGATTGAGTGCTGCTTTGAGTCCCTGCTGCTCCACTTCCAATTCAGCTCCCTGCTAATGCACCTAGGGAAGCAGCAGAAGATAGTCTGAATACGTGGGCCCCTGCCACCCTCTTGGGAGAGTCAGATAGAGTTCCTAGCCCCTGGATTTGGCTTGGCCCAGCCCCAGCCATTGGGGCCATTTGGGGAGTGGCTCTTCCATCAGTGGATGGAAGATCTCTTCTCTCTCTCTAACTCTGCCTTTCAAATAATATAAATAAATGAAGAAGAAGGAGAAAGGAGAAAGGAGAAAGAAGAAGGACGACGACGACATGGAGCTGAGACTCAAACCCAGGCACTCCAAAATGGGATGCTGGCAAACCACGTGACACCTTAACCACTATGCCAAATGCCTGCCCCAATATACCTTTTTTTTTTTTTTTTTGAAAGATTTATTTATCTATTTGAAAGTCAGAGTTACACAGAGAGGCAGAGAGAGAGAGAGAGTCTTCCTTCTGTTGGTTCACTCCTCAACTGGCCACAATGGCCGGAGCTGAGCCAATCCAAAGCCAGGAGCTTCTTCAGAGTCTCCCGCGTAGGTGTAGGGGCCCAAGCACTTGGACCATCTTCCACTGCTTTCCCAGGCCATAGCAGGGGTCTGGATCAGAAGTGGAGCAGCCGGGACTCAAACCCGCACCCTCCAATGGCCGCCGCGGCTGGCGCGATGCGGCCAGCGCACTGCGCTGATCCAAAGCCAAGAGCCAGGTACTTATCCTGGTCTCCCATGCGGGTGCAGGGCCCAAGTACTTGGGCCATCCTCCACTGCACTCCCTGGCCACAGCAGAGAGCTGGCCTGAAAGAGGGGCAACCGGGACAGAATCCGGCGCCCCGACCGGGACTAGAACCCGGTGTGCCGGCGCCGCAAGGCGGAGGATTAGCCTAGTGAGCCGCGGCGCCGGCCTGTGTCTTAACACATGTACAGAATCATGTAGCCATCATCACAATGAGGATGCATAATAGTTTCATTATCTGAAAAAAATTCCCTCCTTTTTTTTTTTTTTTTTTTTTTTTTGACAGGCAGAGTGGACAGTGAGAGAGAGAGACAGAGAGAAAGGTCTTCCTTTTGCTGTTGGTTCACCCTCCAACGGCTGCCGCGGCCGGCGTGTTGCAGCCAGCGAGCTGCGGCTGGCGCACCGCGCTGATCTGAAGCCAGGAGCCAGGTGCTTCTCCTGGTCTCCCATGGGGTGCAGGGCCCAAGCACTTGGGCCATCCTCCACTGCACTCCCTGGCCATAGCAGAGAGCTGGCCTGGAAGGGGGGCAACCGGGACAGAATCCGGCACCCTGACTGGGACTAGAACCTGGTGTGCTGGCGCCGCTAGGTGGAGGATTAGCCTATTGAGCTGCGGCGCCGGCCTCCCTCATTCTGCTTCTGGATAATCACACTGTTTTCCCACTTCTACCCCTGACAAGTACTCTTCATTTTCTCCACAGCTTTGACATTTCTAAATTGTGATATAACTGGACTAATTCACTCATCATAATGGCTTTGAGGTCTAGCCAAGTTGTATGCACCAATAATTCATTCCTTCTCATTGATAAGTAATATTTCATATTGTCCCTGTTTTATAGATAAGGTATCCAAGGCTCAGAAAAGTCAAGTAACCTGTCCAAGGTCACCAACATAGAGCCAGTGTTCAAAACTAGCTCTAGAAGCTAGTTATACTCATAACCACCACACTATGCTGCCTGTATTAACTTAGGCTCTTAGAGGAGACAGATGGCAATCTATGATGATGTAAACATTAAGGGTTCTTCCAGAACAACAGAACAAATGAGTTTCATATGTATAAAAAATGAGGTTGAGAATAGCTTGCCAAGACCTCCAGCAGGGGGCCAGTGTTGTGACGCAGCGGGTTAAGCTGCTACCCAGGATGGATCCCATGAATGCTGGTTCAAGTCCCAGCTGTTCCATATCCAATCCAGCTCCCTCTTAATACACACGGGAAAGCAAGACCAAGCACTTAGGCTCCTGCACCCATGTAGGAGACCCCTATGGAGTTCCAGTTTCCAGGCTTCAATCTGGCCCAGCCTCAAAGGCTGTTGTAGCCATTTGGGGAGTGAACCAACAAATGGAAGATCTCTCTCTGTCTCTGTCTCTCCCTCTCTTTCAAGTAAATAAATTAATCTTAAAGCAAAACAAAACAGATTTCTAGCAATGATTCCAAACCTCTCAAGGAAGCACAACATGGAGCTAAGAGCAGGAGCTATAATCAGTGAAATATGCCAATGTTTAGAATTCCAGTTCTGCCATTAAGTATGTAACCTTAACACTTCTCTTTTTTAGAACCTTTGTTTCTACTTCTTTAAAAGGATATGATGTTATTTTGAATATTCTTGGAATGACTAGTGCCATGATATATGTAAAGTTTCTTATATAAAATATTATCAATTTTTAAAAGTTTATTTATTGATTTATTTGAAAGAGTAACACAGAGGGGCAGGCGCTGTGGCACAGTGGATTAAAGCCCTGGCCTGAAGCGCCGGCATCCCATATGGGTGCTGGTTCTAGTCCTGGCTGCTCCTCTTCTGATCTAGCTCTCTGCTATGGCCTGGGAAAGCAGTAGAGGATGGCCCAAGTCCTTGAGCCCCTGCACCCACGTGGGAGACCCAGAGGAAGCTCCTGGCTCCTGGCTTTCGATCAGCGCAGCTCCAGCCATTGCGGCCATTTAGGGAGTGAACCAGCAGATAGAAGGACCTGTCTCTCTGTCTCTACCTCTCTAACTCTGTCTTTCAAATAAATAAAATAAAATCTTAAAAAAAAATAGTAACAGAGAAAGCAAGAGTCGGGGGAGAGAGACAGACAGAGAGAGATCTTCCATCTGCTGGTTCATTCTCCAAATGGCTGCAACAGTCAGGGCTGGGTCAGGTGGAAGCTACAAGTCAGGAACTCCATACAGATCTGCTCGTATGTGTCAGGCCCCCAAGTATTGGGCCACCATTCACTGCCTTCCCAGGAGCATTAGCAGGAAGCTAGATCAGAAGCAGAGCAGCCATGACTCAAACCAAATCTCTGATATGGGATGCCAGTGTCACAAGCAGCAATCTAACCCACTGTACCACGATGCTGACCTCTATGACCACTCATGTTGAATAGGGCTAATAAAGTCTTGTCAAAGAAAATGACTACTGAATATACAAGTCAGTATTCATTAAACTGTGAAAGATATTAGAATGGTCAATGGTCCCTTACTAGTAAGATTATACACTCCAGCTAAAAGATGAATTTTTTCCTAAAAATAGAAGCAATGTCATTATATAATATCATGCTACGCTGGGTGGCTAGCTCTATAAATAAAATATAGAGATAAACTCATATTAATTTTAGTTAATAGCTTTACCTTTCTATTTAATTTTTTAAAAGAAGAAAAGAAAACAAAATTAGGGATAGGCATTTGGTACAGCAATAAAGATGCTGTTTGGGTTGCCCGTATCCTACATCAGAGTACCAGTGTTTGAGTTCTGGCTTTGCTTCTGAGTACAGCTTCCTGATAATACACACCCTGGAAAGCAGCAGGTAATGGTTCGAATACTTGGGTCTCTGATACACATGTAGAAGCCTGAGTTCCTGGCTCCTTGCAGTGGCCTGGTCCTGCCTTGGCTGTTGCAGGCATTTGGGGAGTGATTCAGAGGATAAGAGAGCTATCTCTTATCTATCTCCCTATCTTTCAAATAATTAAAAATAAACAAATCAAAGTTATTTTTTAAAAATCAGAATCAAGACTCAGGTGTGGAATCTGTCTTCTAGTATAGAACATTCCTTAAGCAGAGATAACAGCAAAGCCCTTACCAGTCAACATCTAGAATGTATTTTTAAAACTACTGGTTTCAGATCTTTCATTCTAGGTTCTTGTATGAATTTCAAAATGGTAGATACTTATTCTTTTTTTTTTTTTTTTTTTTTTTTATTTTTTTGACAGGCAGAGTGGACAGTGAGAGAGAGAGACAGAGAGAAAGGTCTTCCTTTGCCGTTGGTTCACCCTCCAATGGCCGCCGCGGCCAGCACGCTGCGGCCAGCGCACCGCGCTGATCCGATGGCAGGAGCCAGGAGCCAGGTGCTTTTCCTGGTCTCCCATGGGGTGCAGGGCCCAAGCACCTGGGCCATCCTCCACTGCACTCCCTGGCCACAGCAGAGGGCTGGCCTGGAAGAGGGGCAACCGGGACAGAATCCGGCGCCCCGACCGGGACTAGAACCCGGTGTGCCGGCGCCGCTAGGCGGAGGATTAGCCTAGTGAGCCGCGGCGCCGGCCTACTTATTCTAAAAATTTTTGATAACTGAGATCTTTGTTGCTTGATGAATGACTAATTTATAAAATTTTCAGGTTTTTAGAAAAACAGAGTATGCTTCAAAAGGGTTATGAACTGTCCGGCGCCATGGCTCACTAGGCTAATCCTCCGCCTTGTGGCACCAGCACACCGGGTTCTAGTCCCGGTCGGGGCGCCAGATTCTGTCCCAGTTGCCCCTCTTTCAGGCCAGCTCTCTGCTGTGGCCAGGGAGTGCAGTGGAGGATGGCCCAAGTGCTTGGGCCCTGCACCCCATGGGAGACCAGGATAAGTACCTGGCTCCTGCCTTCGGATCAGCGCGATGCGCTGGCCACGGCGGCCATTGGAGGGTGAACCAACGGCAAAGGAAGACCTTTCTCTCTGTCTCTCTCTCTCACTGTCCACTCTGCCTGTCAAAAAAAAAAAAAAAAAAAAAAACAACAAAAGGGTTATGAACTAAGATCCAAAAGAACTTAAATCTCTGCACAAAGGAATTCAGTGAGATCATTTATTTCTCTGTTTGGTCTGAGTGGGAAAACTTTTGACAGGCAGAGTGGACAGTGAGAGAGAGACAGAGAGAAAGGTCTTCCTTTTGCCGTTGGTTCACTCTCCAATGGCCGCCACGGCTGGCGTGCTGCGGCCGGCGCACCACGCTGATCCGAAGGCAGGAGCCAGGTGCTTCTCCTGGTCTCCCATGGGGTGCAGGGCCCTAGCACTTGGGCCATCCTCCACTGCACTCCCTGGTCACAGCAGAGGGCTGGCCTGGAAGAGGGGCAACCGGGACAGAATCCGGTGCCCTGACCGGGACTAGAACCTGGTGTGCTGGCGCCACTAGGTGGAGGATTAGCCTAGTGAGCTGCGGCGATGGCTCAACAAATAAATATTAATAGAATAGGAAGGTTAAAAAAAAAAAGAATGGTGGGAAGACTATTCAAATCTATATGATCTATCTGTAAGAGTCCACTTTTTTTTTTTTAGGATCTATTTATTAATTTGAAAGAATTAATGGAGAGAGATTTTCCACTCGCTGGTTTATTCCCCAAGTGGCTACCAAGACCGGGCTACGCCAGGCCCTTCATCAGTGTCTCCCACATGTATGCAGGGGCTCAAGTGCTTTGGCCATCTTCCGGTGCTTTCCAGGCACATTAGCAGGGAGCTGGATCGGAAGTGGAGCAGCAATCACCACCCATACAGTAAGCTAGTGTTACAGGCGGCAGCTGGACCTGCTATACCATGGTGTCAGCTCCAAGTCATTCTACTTTCTTTTGGTGCTTACCAGAAATGCTTGCCTCTCAACTAATGTTTATTATGTGAATCTAGCTCTGATTTATTAGGCTTTTAAATTAAGCATGCAAAATAAAACATAAAACGAGACTGCCCAAACTATTTCCCAGTTAGATTGGGAAGTAAAGTCTAGTAACAGCTCTATAGCAAAGCATCTTACCAGTGCTTTTTCACAACTACTTACCAACACATTCCTACAGTTGGCAAGGGTGTACATCTATGCTACTTGCTTAGTGCTTTGAGTCTAAATAGTTAAAATTTGGAAATAAAAAAGTCCACAAAAATAATTTTAGTAGCAGTGAAATCTTACTTGGAGACCAAACACTAAAGAGTTCATTTCAAAAAAAAAAAAAAAAAAGCCGGCGCCGCGGCTCAATAGGCTAATCCTCCACCTAGCGGCGCCGGCACACCAGGTTCTAGTCCCGGTCAGGGTGCCAGATTCTGTCCCGGTTGCCCCTCTTCCAGGCCAGCTCTCTGCTGTGGCCAGGGAGTGCAGTGGTGGATGGCCCAAGTGCTTGGGCCCTGCACCCCATGGGAGACCAGGAGAAGCACCTGGCTCCTGCCTTCGGATCAGCGTGGTGCGCTGGCCGCAACACGCCAGCCGCGGCGGCCATTGGAGGGTGAACCAATGGCAAAAGGAAGACCTTTCTCTCTGTCTCTCTCTCTCTCACTGTCCACTCTGCCTGTCAAAAAAAAAAAAAAAAAAAGAGTTCATTTCTCCAGTCCTGCCTCAGCTTAAGTTTTATGCTTCTAACTTGCATAAGCTCTACAATCTTTATCGTCCAAAGAAACAGAACTACCCCTAGTCCTGGATTTCAACCAGACTTTAAGGCTGAATCTCTTATCCCTATCACCTTACAAAAAGGTAGAAACCAAATCTCTAAACAATGTTCTAAAAACAATAAAGTTAGAAAAGACAAGAATGAGGCAAAACCATAACTCTTTTTTCTTATTTAAGTCAAGCAATTTTCTCATAAGAAGATGCAATGGATAGGAAACCAGGAGATCTAGGCTCCAACTTTGCTCATATATAAACTATGTGATCTTGGTCAAATCATGACTTCTCCATGCTTTGGTTTCTCCTATAAAACAAACCAGCCAGAAAAGACTCAGAAATCAGAAACTAGGGGACTAGAGTTATGGCATAATGGATTAAGCTGCCACTTGAGATGCCAGTATCCCATATGAGTGCCAGTTTGTGTCCTGATTATTCCACTTCTTTTTTTTTTTTTTTTTTTTTTTGACAGACAGAGTGGATAGTGAGAGAGAGAGACAGAGAGAAAGGTCTTCCTTTGCCATTGGTTCACCCTCCAATGGCCGCCGCGGCCGGCGTGCTGCAGCCAGCGCACCACGCTGATCCGATGGCAGGAGCCAGGAGCCAGGTGCTTTTCCTGGTCTCCCATGGGGTGCAGGGCCCAAGCACCTGGGCCATCCTCCACTGCACTCCCTGGCCACAGCAGAGGGCTGGCCTGGAAGAGGGGCAACCGGGACAGAATCCGGCGCCCCGACCGGGACTAGAACCCGGTGTGCCGGCGCCGCTAGGTGGAGGATTAGCCTAGTGAGCCGCGGCGCCGGCCTGATTATTCCACTTCTGATCCAGCCTGGGAAAGCAGCAGAAATTGTCCCAAGTCCTTGGGGCCCTGTATCTGTGTGAGAGACTCAGGTGAAGCTCCTGGCTCCTGACTTCAGCCTGGAGCAAAACTGGCTGTTGTGGACATTTGGGAAGTAAACCAGCAGATGGAAGATCTCTCTGTAACTCTGCCTTTCAAATAAATAAATCTTTAAAAATTAAAAAAAATCACAAATTAAAAGGTTTTTAAAAACTTATTTATTTGAAAGGCAGAGCTACAGAGAGAGAGAGAGAGAGAGAGAGAGAGAGATTTCCATCTGTTGGTCTCCCACAGGGGTGCAGGGGCCCAAAGATTTGGGCCATCCTCTGCTGCTCTCCCAGGCACACCAGCAGGGAGCTAGACTAGAAGTGGAGCAACCAGGACTCAAAACTGACACCCACATGGGATGCCAGCACTGCAGCAGTGGCTTTACCCACTACACCTCAGCGCCAGCCCCTGTAATGTCGCTTTAGTATCAAACCTTTAGTACTGAATTTTGCAATTATCAATTCTAGAAACTGACATAAACTTTTAAAATAGTTTGTTGTATGAATAAAGATCCAAATAAGGTCCATAAATTGCAACTGTTTGATATGTACAGAGTTAAATACTGAACTGAATGTCTTTACACCAGGGTAGCCTCCCAATTTACCACAGTCCACACTACTACCTTTTCTTTTCAATTAAGCTATCTGCCAGACCCTTGAAATCCTTTAAGTCTGGGTCTCTGAGTTCTGAGATAACTCAATCTTTTTCTTAAAAAAAAAAAAAAAAAAAAAGATTTAGTTTATTTGAAAGGTGGAGTTACAGAGAAAGAGAGGGAAAGACAGAAAGATATTCCCTGCACTGGTTCACTCCTCAAATGGCTGCAACAGTGGGAGCTGGGCTGGTCTGAAGCCAGGAGCCAGGAGCTTCTTCCAGGTTTCACCCATGGTTGCAGGGGCCCAAGCACTCGGGCAATCTTCTACAGGCACATTAGCAGGGAACTGGATCAGAAGTAGAGCAGCAGGGACTCAAGCCCATATGGGATGCCAACACTGAAGGCAGCAGCTTTACCAGCTATGCCACAACATTGGCCCTGATAATTCGAATATTAGACAAAACAAATGAGTAGAACTCCAGCTTTAAAATTGAAAGACTAAGAAGTAGCAATACAAGTTTGTTGACTGGAAATAGGGAAGTAAATTCCAAAAGAATCTCCTAGAAGACATGAAAGAAGTTGCCTTTAGGGAGTAGGATAAGACAGAGAAGATACGTATTGGGTACTGTTATCCCACATCTTCATGTCCACCATTACTGTGATGCTTAAGCATAAGTAAAAATTTAAAGATCAAAACAAAAGAGGCTCACTTGACATGGAAAAATTAATATTCTTTCAAGATATATTGAAAATTTTAAGATACAAAAAGATTTGGAATCATTCACTTGAGGGGTCAGCGCTGTGGCGCAGTGGGTTAACGCCCTGGCCTGAAGCACCGGCATCCCATATGGGCGCAAGTTCGAGACCCGGCTGCTCCACTTCCGATCCATCTCTCTGCTATGGCCAGGGATAGCAAAAGATGGCCCAGTGGGGCCGGCGCTGTGGCTCACTTGGTTAATCCTCCATCTGCGGTGCCGGCATCCCATATGGGTGTCATGTTCTAGTCCCAGTTACTCCTCTTCCAGTCCAGCTCTCTGCTATGGCCCAGGAAGATGGTGGAGGATGGCCCAGGTGCTTGGGACCCTGCACCCGCATGAGAGACCGGGAGGAGGCACCTGGCTCCTGGCTTCAGATCTGCATAGCTCCAGCCGTGGTGGCCATTTGGGGGGTGAACCAACGGAAGGAAGACCTTTCTCTCTGTCTCTCTCTCAGTCTATAATTCTACCTATCAAATAAATAAATAAAAATTAAAAAAAAAAAAAAAAAAGATGGCCTAAGACCTTGGGCCCCTACACCCGCGTGGGAGACCCAGAAGAAGCTCCTGGATCCTGGCTTCGGATCGACACAGCTCCAGCCACTGAGGCCAAGTGGGGAGTGAAACAGTGGATGGAAGACCTCTCTCTCTCTCTCTCTCTCTCTCTCTCTGCCTCTCCTCTCTCTGTGTAACTCTGACTTTCAAATAAATAAATAAATCTTATAAAAAATTATTCACTTGAAACTAAAATAATAAGATTACATGACAAGTTTGAAGCAGAGCTTATTTCTGGCTTAGCTAGACAAGAGAAAGACAAAGGAAGATTGTAAAAATGCACATAAGAATGTTAAATGTTTTCTTATTTAAATTGTAACACTCCAACATCAAAATTTTCATGACAGGGGCCACTGTTGAGGCATAATAGATTAAGCCATCACTTGCAATTCCAGTATCCCATATGGGCACCAGTTTGAGTCCCAACTGCTCCACTTCTGATCCAGATCCCTGCTAATGTGCCTGGCAAAGCAGCAGAAGATGGTCCAAGTCCTTGAGCCCCTGCAATCATGTGGGAGACCAAGATGAAGCTCCTGGCTTTGGCTTGGTCCAGCCCAGGGCTGTTGTAGCCATTTGGGGAGTGGACCAGTGGATGAAAGATCTCTCTATTTATATCTCTCCCTCTCTAACTCTGCATTTCAAATAAATAAAATCTTAAAAAAAAAAAAAGTTTTCAGGGGCTGGCACTGTGGCATAGTAAGCTAAGCCTCTGCCTGTGGTACCAGCAACCCATATGGGCACCAGCTGCTGTCCCAAATGCTCCTCTTCTGATCCAGCTCTCTGCTAACAGCCTGGGAAAGAGCGGAAATTGGCCCAAGTGCTTGGGCCCCTGCACTTGAATGGGAGACTTGGAAGAAGCTCCTGCCTCAGTTCTCAATCATTGTGGCCATTTGGGGAGTGAACCAGTGGATGGATTACCTCTCTGTCTCTGCACCTCTCTGTAACTCTACCTCTCAAATAAATAAATAAAATCTTAAAAGTTTTCATGACAACTGAATCATAATGACATCCATATGGAATAGAATCTCTCTGAAACTATTTTCAATTTCTGTGAAAGGACAAAAGACCCAAATAATCTTGGAATTTTAGGGACTTTAGGGGTCATTTAGCCCAATTTTCTTATTTTAGAGAAGAAAGCTAAAAGCTAGAGAGGAGAGGAGCAGAAACTAAGACCTTACGGAAAGTTCTAGGAGTCTGGTCCCCTAACTCTCTGTAGTGAGCCCAAGGACAACCTATACCTAAAGGCAAAAGAGAACTTTTGTCAATGGTGAGGAAAATGAGACATGATGAGTTACCCAGCTTCCCTTTCACATGGCCATTCTTTCAAGGCACCATGCTATGGTAAACGGATACAGGCAAGGCCTTTCATGGCTTAGAATTTCACCTTCTTACTTACGAAGCTAGTTATTATTATCAATAGTGAAACAAGTGCCAAACCCTCACTTTCCACCCAGTC
The DNA here is from genome assembly GCF_051225735.1 of Oryctolagus cuniculus. Classification (NCBI taxonomy): domain Eukaryota; kingdom Metazoa; phylum Chordata; class Mammalia; order Lagomorpha; family Leporidae; genus Oryctolagus; species Oryctolagus cuniculus. The sequence continues at coordinate 27,534,674 of NC_142881.1, forward strand.
ACCTCACAGTAACAGAAATAAGAGACAACACTGACCGATATTAGCACTTTTCACTTTCCTGAGAGCTGAAAACAGTATTTTTCAAAAATGCCATAATACCTCTTCTCCATAGCCAACCAGTAAATAATGTAGAGAAGACAATAAAAGTGACCTAATACCTATTTCAAAGTACAAAACCAGACTTAGGGTATTTATAGGCCTGATGTCAACCTTGTCCTCATCTCCCCTTCTTACATCTTGGATCACCTGCTCTCTACACACACTGCTTCCATGCACACTCTGAGCCAAAGGCTCATCAGGACTTCTCAAATAAACTAGCTGATGCATAAGTACATCTCAGTAAGATTCAAAAATACCACTACCTGCCTAGGTTTGAAATAGCCTATAGTGACAGGAAAAAATGTATCGGTAATAAATATGAAAAAAACAAAAAGCATTATCCAAATATGAAAGGACATGATCTAACTCTTAGAGGATATTATCCAATTTATGTCAAATAAATGGACAAAAGTTAATAATAGATCATTCAGGGGGCCAGCGCTGTTGCGCAGCAGGTTAACGCCCTGGCCTGAAGCGCCGGCATCCCACATGGTCGCTGGTTCAAGACCCGGCTGCTCCACTTCCAATTTCCAATCCAGTTCTCTGCTATGGCCTGCAAAAGCAGTAGAAGACAGCCCAAGTCCTTGGGCCCCTGCACCCACATAGGAGACCCGGAGGAGGCTCCTGGCTCCTGGCTTTGGATCAGCACAGCTCCAGCCATTGCAACCAACTGGGGAGTGAACCATTGGATGGAAGACCTCTCTCTCTAACTCTGACTTTCAAAAAAAAAAAAAAAAAAAAAAGAATAGGTCCGGCACTGCGGCTCACTAGGCTAATCCTCTGCCTTGTGGTGCTGGCACCCCGGGTTCTAGTCCCGGTCAGGGCGCTAGATTCTGTCCTGGTTGCTCCTCTTCCAGTCCAGCTCTCTGCTGTGGCCCAGGAAGGCAGTGGAGGATGGCCCAAGTGCTAGGGCCCTGCACCCGCATGGGAGACCAGGAAGAAGCACCTGGTTCCTGGCTTCGGATCGATGCAGCATGCCTGCCGTAGCGGCCATTTGGGGGGTGAACCAACAGAAAAAGGAAGACCTTTCTTTCTGTCTCTCTCTTTCTCACTGTCTAACTCTGTCAAAAAAAAAAAAAAAAAAAAAGATAATTCAGGTAAGAAAAAAATAAAAACACCTGAGAAATGCTATCAATTAAAGATATGTAAAGTCATTTTTTTTTTTTTTAAAGGCAGAGTTACAGAGAGGCAGAGGCAGAGAGGTTTTCCATCTACTGGTTCACCCCCGAGACAGCCACAATGGCTGGAGCTGCACTGATCCAAAACCAGGAGCTAGGAACCTCTCCCTGGTCTCCCTTGCAGGTGCAGGGGCCCAAGGACTTGGACCATCTTCTACTGCTTTCCCAGGCCATAACAGAGAGCTGGAATGGAAGAGGAGCAGCCAGCACTGCAGACAGTGACTTTACCTGCTACGCCACAGATCCAGCCTCCCGTGAATCTCTTACTCTTTCCATTCTCTCAGTCTTTTTTTTTTTTTTAAGATTTATATATGTGTTTGTTTTAAAGGCAAAATGGCAGAGAGGGAGGGAGAGACACAGAGAGAAATTTTCCATCCTGTGGTTCACTCCACAAATGACCATACCAGTCTTCTGTTTTCCCATGCACATTAGCAGGAAGCTGGATCAGAAGCAGAGTAGCTGGAACTCAACTGACGCTCCATTATGGAATCCTAGCATTGCAGGTGGCTGCTTCACCCGTTGCACCACAACGCCAGCCCTGCCTCAACTCTCTTTTTCTAAACCAAGCCAGTAAGCATGATCCATCTGTCTTCTCCCCTGGTCCAATGCCAGGAGCCAGGAGCCAGGAAAGGGGTATTCCATTCTGCTGGTTGACTCCCCAGTAGGCTGCAACAGCCAGAGCTGTGCCAATCTGAAGCCAGGAGCCAGGAGTTTTTTCCAGGTCTCCCACACAGGTGCAGGGGCCCAAGGATTTGGGTCATCCTCTTCTGCTTTCCCAGGCCATAGCTGAGAGCTGGATCGGAAGTGGAGCAGCAGGGACTAGAACTGGCTCCCAAAATGGGTGCCAGCACTGCAGGTGGCAGCTTAACCCGTTATGCCACAGCGCTGGCCCTCAAAACTTTTTCCAACATGATATTGTGTAAGAAAAGCCAAACACAAAGGAGTCCATACTGTATGATTCTATTTACATAAAGTTGAAGCAAGTTAATCAGTGGTATTAGAAGCCAGAATAATCATTACCCCTGAGGGCATTGCAACTGGAAGAAGTTACGATTGGGACTTCTAGGTCTTGGTAATGCTGTTTTTTTTTTTGTTTTTTTTTTTTTTTTAAGATTTATTTCTTTACTTGAAAGTCAGAGTTACACAGAGGGAGAAGAGAGGCAGAGAGAGAGGTTTTCCATCCACTGGTCACTCCCCAGATGGCCGCAATGATTGGAATCAATCCGAAGCCAGGAACCAGGAGCTTCTTCCAGGTCTCCCACATGGGTACAGGAGCCCTCCTCTCCTTCTACCTCTGTAGTTCTGCCTTTCAAATAAATAAATAAATCTTAAAAAAAAAAAAAAAAGATTCACAGGGCCAGCACTATGGTGCAGCAGGTTAAAGCCCCAGCCTACAGTGCCAGCATCCCATATGGGTGCCTGTTTGAGTCCCAGCTGCTCCACACTCAATCCAGCTCCCTGCTAATGAGCCTGGGAAAGCAGCAGAAGATGGTCCAACTCGTTGGGTTCCTGCACCCACATGGGTGCTCAGAAGAAACTCCAGGTTCTTCACTTTGGATCGGCCTAGCTCCAGCTGGTTGCAGCCATTTGAGGAGCGAACCAACATATAGAAGACCTCTCTCTTTCTATCTCTCTCTGTAACTCTATCTTTCAAATAAATGATAATAATAATAAAGAGAGATTCACATGTTAAAGCAATACGCATATACATATTTGCCATACATTCCATGGGTAATTTCAGAAACATGAAAGTTTGGCAGAAGGCAGAGAAAAAGAGCTAATGGGGGCCAGTATTGTGGCACAGCAGGTAAAGCCACCTCCTGCAATGTTGGCATCCCTGGAACCTGTTCAAGTCCCAGCTGCTCAACTTCCAATCCAGCTCCCTGCTGTGGCCTGGGAGGGGCTGCAGAGGATGGCCCAAGTGCTTGGGTCCCTGCCACCCATGTGGGAGATCCCAAGGGGGCTTCTGGCTCCCGGCTTCAGCACTGGCTCAGCACTGGTCATTGCTGCCATCTGGGGTGTGAGCCAGCAGATGAAAGACTTCTCTCTCTGCAGCTCTTGCGAGAAAAACAAAAAAGGGTGGATGGGGCCAGTAAAAAACAGAATTTTTTCAGACTAAAAAACAGAAACAAAACAAAATTAAGTCCCAATGAACATCTGAAATTTGCCATCTAACCTAATGCTATGAGGCTTGCCTCCAAGAGGATTTCCCTAGAGATTATACCTTTATGCAAATCCCTTCCAGATTGTATCAAGGTTGGTGTGTGTGACCAATAAAATATGACAGAAGTGATGCTGTTTTTTAAAGATTTATTTTATTTGAGAGGTAGAGTTATAGACAGTGAGAGGGAGAGACAGAGAGAAAGGTCTTCCATCCACTAGTTCACTCCCCAAATGGCTGCAATGGCTGGAGCTGGGCTGATCTGAAGCCAGGAGCCAGGAACTTCTTCCAGGTCTCCCACGTAGGTGCAGGGGCTCAAGTGCCCAGGCCATCTTGTACAGCTTTCCCAGGCCATAGCAGAGAGCTGGATCAGAAGAGAAACAGCAGGGACTAAAACCAGTGCCTATATGGAATGATGGCGCCACAGGTGGAGGATTAACCCTACTGCACCACAGCATTAGCCCCGAAGTAATACTCTTTTACTTCTGAAGTTGAGTCAGGAAAGAAAAGTGTGGCTTCTGCCCTCTCATTCACCTACAGCAGGGGTGGGTAACTTCAGCCCTTGGACCATACAAAGCCTGCAAAATCATTTGGTCTGGCCCTACTAAGGCAACTGCAGGTGGGACTCTAAATTCAATAAATCTATAGTAGGCTAATTTTTAAGTTAATAATTTTGTATGGCCTATGGGTGATGTTATAAATATCCAAATGGTCTTTGGCAGACAAAAGGTTCCCCACTCCTCATCTAGAAGGGGAGCTGGCTTCCATGTTGTGACCAGTCTGATTTAGAAGCCCACATTGTGAGGAACTGAGGCTTGTGGCCAAAGGTCATGTGAGTCAACATGGAGATAGATCCTCCAACCCAGGAAAGCTTCAAATAACTGTAATGTTGGCTGACATCTTGAGAGATCCTAAGCCAAAACCACTAGCTAAGCAGTTCCCAGAACCTGTGAAACAATTTTTAAAAACTTTAATCTGGGGCCAGTGTTATGGCACAGAAGGTTAAAGCCATAGCCTGCAGAGCCAGTGTCCCATATGGGCACCAGTTCCAGTCCTAGTTGCTCCACTTCCAATCCAGCTCCCTGCTAATGCACCTGAGAAAGCGATGGAAGATGGACCAAGTGCTTGGGCCCCTGCACCCACGTGAAAGACCTTGAAGAAGCTCCTGGCTTCAGCCTGGCCCAGCCCTGGCCAATGCAGCCATTTGGGGAGTGAACCAGTGTATAGAAGATCTCTCTCTCTCTAATTCTTTTTATCTTTTTTAAAGATTTATTTATTTACTTGAAAGTCAGAGTTACACAGAGAGAGGATAGGCAGAGAGAGAGAGGTCTTCCCTCTACTGGTTCACTCCCCAAATGGCCACAAAGGCTGGAGCTGCGCCAATCCAAAGCCAGGAGCCAGGAGCTTTTTCCGGGTCTTCCACGCGGGTGCAGGGTCCCTAGGACTTGGGCCATCCTCTTCTGCTTTCCCAGGCCATAGCACAGAGCTGAATGGGAAGTGGAGCAGCCAGCTCTCGAACCGGTGCCCATATAGGATGGCAGCACTTTAGGCAAGGGCGTCAACCCACTGCACCACAGCACTGGCCCCTCTCTGTAACTCTTTCACATAAAATGAATAAATCTTAAAAAAAAAAAAAAAAAACTTCAAGCTGCCACCTTTTGGGGTAATTTGTTACATAACAATGGATAGCATGGTAAAATAATAAGCTAAATAAGTTTGGTGGGGAATTGTATCATATGATAATATCATGATTTCTTCTAAGAATCATCTTTATTAAAAGTAGTCTGTTGCCCAAGATATTACTAAAAGTTACATAAGATTGAAGAATTCCCTCTGTCCCATCAGAGGGAATTAATTGTTCTTCCTTTCTGACACTAACAGTCAGATTCAAAAAAGCCAACACTAGAACGGCCCTGTTGCAAAGCGGGTTATACTGCCACTTGTGATATGAGACATCCAATATTAGAGTGCTGGTTGGAGTTCCAGCTACTCTACTTCTGACCCAGCTTCTGCTAATGTGCCTAGGATGGCAGCAGAAGATGGCCCAAGTACTTTGGTTCCCTATCATTCATGTGAGAGACCAGGATGGAGTTCCTGGCTCCTGGCTTTGGCCTAGCCCAGACCTGGCTATTGCCTCCCACTAATTATATTACCTATTCTATAGCCACAGACATGGGGTTAGTTAACAGTATGTCTCACACACAAGGTAGCTACTATGAGGGCACTGTCTCATATCAGAGTTGTCAAGGGTTAAAGTTGAAGCAGCAAATTTATCCCCAGAGACATAAGCCTGGCACTAAGCTAAGATTCTCCCTGAGTTTTCCTTACCTCTAAATGCTGGGATAACTGATGCTCACTGAATTCCGATATTTGTATGAATAAAAATGAAGGGATTTAGCAAATCTTGTTCCTGCACACAGTTGTCAAAAAAAATCTGACCTTTACAACAGGAAAAAGAGGGGGGATTTAAAGATTTAAAGAAGAGGCAGTGACTGTCTGATGTATAACAAACCTTTGAAAAATTATGAAGCAGTGAAAATCCTCCACAGCTCCCAAAAAAATGTGTCCAATTTGCATTCCAGCAAAGCTTTCCATACATACCATTTGGCTCCTGTGTGTACTTCCAGGCAAATAAATCCCAGGGAATAATACCACTGGGACCTAAGTCTGATCTCTGATATATTACTGCTACATAGCTCCCGACCAGGCTCCACAACTGCATTTTTGGTTCCAAATAACTAAATCAAAGTCATCCTGATAAGCTTTGAAAACAGGGAATGTGAAGAGTGGTTTAATGAACGTTACAACTCAACCTATTATAGACCATAGTACACTACAGGAAGAGAAAGAAAGTGAGGGAGGGGGGGAAACTTCATGCTTTTACATCTCAAATCTCTCAAGACAAGATCCAGACATACCTGTCATTCACCACACCTGACTATAAAGCCTTATTCAAAGCCTGACTTTGATCAAATGGTTAGGATGCATTTGCAAACCCAACATCAATATGTATTGGTGGGGTAGAGGTGGGGTATAGCAGAGACCACAATTTTCTGTTTTCTTTGAAAACTGGTTCAAACTTGTTTTTTTAAAAAAGCAACCAATGGAAGCAATAAATACTGAAATATATTTTAATATACACCATTTCAAAGAAAAATCACAGTAAATGTATTGATTAATGAATAATTTTTTGTAAAAGAAAAATATACAATTCTGCATATAAGCTGGAGAAAGTGTCAAGAAAATAAGGAAAGCTAGATTTCAGAGATATAGAAGTTCCAAAATCCTACATTCCTGCATTGATTCTTTCCTTTCATAAGAATAATTTCCACAAAAGAAAAATAAATTTAAAGACATAAACATTAATCATAATGACTTCTATTAGACAAATCACAAAATATATAGAAATTGATGAACTGAAAAAGAGAATGGTAAGAAAAGAATACTTAGGAAACTCAATAGTTTGATATAGAAGGTATAGCAAAAATGGGAACATACAAGTTTTAATATCTGTATGTAATGTCATTATAAGTAGCAGTGGAGCAGCAACTGAAATCAATTTATACAGCACCTAAAAAAGAAACAGCCCCTCTCCAGAAGGTTATTCTACCAACAGAAAAATAAACCAGCAATCAGAAACCAAACTGAGCCTCATGTATAATCAGCAAGTCACAGTCCATTACCTGGTCTAGGATTCTGATGGTGGATGAAATCAGAAATACCACCCTCTAATCCCAAGACACAAAGTGTAACCAACACTTTTGAGGGAGAAAAGTCAGATTTCAACCTTGTCTAGGCAACCTGTATAAGTTGTGATCACTGTTTGCTGCAAATTTTGGATGTAAGTAATTTTTTAGCACAAAAAATTAAAACCTCAATATCTTATTATCTTATTGGCCCTAGAAGAGCCATCTAGTTATTTCAGGAGAGAAGCGTGCCTAAGGCCTACAAAAACTAGAAGTTTTATTATCAAAGTTCTTTCCAGTTTTGGATAGGGATGTGGTATAGCTGTTAGGGTGCTGCTTGGCATATCCTCATTCCACACTGGTTCAAGTCTCAGTTACTAGACTACTGATCCTGTTCCTGCTAATGTGCACCCTGGGAGGCAGAAATGATGGCTCAAGTACTTGGCCCCCTGCCACCCACATGGGAGACTGGGATTGAATTCCAGTCTTCTGACTTCAGTCTGGCTCAGTACTGGCTGTTGTAAGCATTAGGGGAAAGAACCAGTAGATGGAAGATCTCTCTCCATCTGTCTCTCTGCCTTTCAAATAAAATTAAAATAATAATAATAAAAAAAACTTCCCACTTTCACTAGTTTTTGAAGCTATAATTTTTTTTTTTTTTTTTTTGACAGGCAGAGTGGACAGTGAGAGAGACAGAGAGAGAGAAAGGTCTTCCTTTGCCATTGGTTCACCCTCCGATGGCCGCTGCGGCTGGTGCGCTGCGGCCGGCACACCGCACTGATCCGAAGCCAGGAGCCAGGTACTTATCCTGGTCTCCCATGGGGTGCAGGGCCCAAGCACTTGGGCCATCCTCCACTGCACTCCCTGGCCACAGCAGAGAGCTGGCCTGGAAGAGGGGCAACCGGGACAGAATCCGGCGCCCCGACCAGGACTAGAACCCGGTGTGCCGGCGCCGCAAGGCGGAGGATTAGCCTAGTGAGCTGCAGTGCCGGCCTAAAGCTATAATTTTTAAAATAGCAAACATGTATTAATGAGGATATGGAGAAGTAGAAACCTAGTACACTGACTGTGGGAATGTACAATGAATGATTCAGCTGCCAAGGAGAATCATTTGGATTTCCTCAAAAAGAAAACACAGAATTACAATGTGGGGGTCGGCGCTGTGGGGTAATAGGTTAATCCTCCGCCTGTGGCGCCAGCATCACATATGGGCATCGGTTCTAATCCTGGCTGCTCCTCTTCCAACCCAGCTCTCTGCTATGGCCTGGGAAAGCAGAAGAGGATGGCCCAAGTCCTTGGGCCCCTGCCCCCGCGTGGGAGGCCCAGAAGAAGCTCCTGGCTCCAGCCATTGCGGCCATTTGGGGAGTAAAACAGCGGATGGAAGACCTTTCTCTCTGCCTCCCCCTCTCACTATCTGTAACTCTACCTCTCAAATAAATAAAATCTTTAAAAACAAAAACAAAAAATTTGATAGACTTCTTTAAAAAAAATTACAATGTGACCCAGCAGTTCCATTCCTAGGTATATATCCAAAGAACTGAAAACAAAGGTCAGGCACTGTGGTACAGCAGATTAAGCTGCCACTTGTGACACCATATCCCATGTCAGAGTGCCAGTTTGAGTCCCAGCTACTCGTAGCACTCTTGCTAATGTGCCAGGGAGGCAGCAGCTGATGACCCAAGCCCTACCATTCACATGAGAGACATGGTTGGAGTTCCTGGTTCCTGGCTTCATTCTGGTTCTGTTGTGGGTATTTGGGAAGTAAACCAACAGTCGAAAATAAATCAATCTCTCTCTCTCTCTCTCTCTCTCATTCTTTCAAATAAATATTTTTTTATTTTTATTTTTTTATTTTTTGACAGGCAGAATGGACAGTGAGAGAGAGAGACAGCGAGACAGACAGAAAGGTCTTCCTTTGCCATTGGTTCACCCTCCAATGGCCGCTGCGGCCAGCGCGCTGCGGCCGGCCCACCGCGCTGATCCGAAGCCAGGAGCCAGGTGCTTCTCCTGGTCTCCCATGGGGTGCAGGGCCCAAGCACTTGGGCTATCCTCCACTGCACTCCCTGGCCACAGCAGAGAGCTGGCCTGGAAGAGGGGCAACCAGGACAGAATCCGGCGCCCCGACCGGGACTAGAACCCGGTGTGCCGGCGCCGCAAGGCGGAGGATTAGCCTAGTGAGCCATGGCGCCGGCCCTCAAATAAATATTTTTTTAAAATAACTGAAAGCAGGTACTGAAATACATGTACATACATGTTCCTACACAACTCACAATAAACACATGTATACACATTCCTATAGTACTATCCAAAATAAATACATGTATACATAATAAACTATTCATAATAAACAAAAGGAGAAAGTCAAATGTACATCAACAAGTGAATGGATAAACAATTACATCATACACATACAACAGAATATTATTCAGACACAAAAAGGAATGAAGTACTGATTTATCCTAAAGCATGAATAAGCTCCCAAAACATGTCATGTAAAAGATATAAAAGGTCTTATATTACATGATTCTATTTATATGAAATATCCAAAATAGTTAAATTGGTTACCAGGGGTTAGGAGTAGGGAAAACTAGGGCACAATTGCTTAATGGATATGGGATTTCCTTTTTTGGATGACAAAAGTATTTTGGAACTAGACAGAGGTGGTAGTTATACAACATTGTCAATATACTAAATGCCAATAAACTGCTCACTTTAAAATGGTTAATTTTATATGAATTTTATTCAATTTTTTTTAAAGATTTATTTATTTTATTTGAAAGGCAGAGTTACAGAGAGGCAAAGGCAGAGAGAGAAGTCTTCCATCCGATGGTACACTGCCCAAACAGCTGAAGTGGCTAGAATTGGGCTGATTCGAAGCCAGGAGCCAAGGGCTTCTTCCAGGTCTCCCACACGGATGCAGGGGCCCAAGGACTTGAGCCATCTTTTACTGCTTTCCCAGGCCACAGCAGAGAGCTAGATCAGAAGTGGAGCAGCTGGGACTCAAACCAGCACCCATATGGGATGCTGGCACCTGCTATGCCACAGCGCCAGTCCCTTTCTTCAATTGTTTAAAAAAAGCTTTTGAAAAGGAAAGATTCTCCTACCTCTTATTTTCCTTTATTTTTCTTAGGTGTTTTAACAGGACAGGAGCTTCCCTTTCCCATGAATGAGTTCTAGTTAAAGTCTTTGGTGTCTCCTCTGTAGTTCTGTGGAAACACCAGATACCTAAGCCCATAGTGTGAAGGGTCACTTTGAATTCTTGCCAAAGAGTAACAGACCCGTCACTTTCTACTCACTAAATTGGTTGCCCATCTCCGTCTGCACTCCCACTGGAGGTTTACTGAATCTTAACTTATTCAGTCTGCTATAAGCTTCTCTTCAGAGACACTTACTACCGAGATCTCATGAAGTTATATAAGTGATTATATATATGTATATCAATATTATATAAATCCACAGTAAGGAATTTCCCCTTCTTCCATCACAGGTCAATTCAGAGTTCTCTGGAAACACAGGCACTTCACTGTCTTCTATTTTTGCATTCTAAATAATAGATCTTCTCCCAGGCTTTCCTCCTATTGAAGGTCAGCTTAAATCTAATCAAAAGATGATACTTTCTGGTAGAAGCACTTTGAATAGTCATTCTTCATATTGCAACACTGTCTTTCACATTTCTCTTTCAAATTGTTGAGACAAAAGCATTTTCAGAGTTTGAGGTCGACCCTGTAGTTTTAATACCTGTTGTCATCTTTGTTTCCATCAGTAACTCCCACTCTCCTGGCAGAAGGCCTCAGTCATCCATGCCCTTAAAGACACCTATAATTGGTGGTTTATAATTTCTACCCTTATCTAACCCCACTTCATGATGGCATGAAACTACATAATATACACAAACTTCCTGAAACTCTTCCTCATTGTTTTCTGAATTGCTATTTCCACAACTTCCTTTTGGAGAAAAAAGTCAGGTTTTTTCTAGTCTCAGAGTTACCCAAAGACAGCAATAGTCACTTGCTGCCAAAGGTCCCAAAAAAAGCCTCTGTGCTTACAGTTCTATAGACTAAAAGCCCAAACTGAAAATCATCCTCTTTCCTGCTAATTAAAAAAATTAAGCCGGCACCGCAGCTCAATAGGCTGATCCTCCGCCTGCGGCGCTGGCACACCGGGTTCTAGTCCCGGTCAGGGCGCCGGATTCTGTCCCGGTTGCCCCTCTTCCAGGCCAGCTCTCTGCTGTGGCCAGGGAGTGCAGTGGAGGATGGCCCAAGTGCTTGGGCCCTGCACCCCATGGGAGACCAGGAGAAGCACCTGGCTCCTGGCTTCGGATCAGCGCGATGTACCGGCCGCAGCGCGCCAACTGCAGCAGCCATTCGAGGGTGAACCAACGGCAAAGGAAGACCTTTCTCTCTCTCTTTCTCTCTCTCTCTCTCTCTCTCACTCGCAACCGGGACAGAATCCAGCACCCCGACCGGGACTAGAACCCAGGGTGCTGGCGCCGCAGGCGGAGGATTAGCCTGTTGAGCTGCGGCACCGGCCTCAATATACCATTTTATCTCCTCTTATCCCCCCACTCATCCTTCAGGATAGGGCAGTCAGGGCCAGTAACTGCTATGGCTTGCTGGGATTTTTAGTTTTTCACCATCTTTCTGTACTATAATTCTGTGAATTTCTTAACCCTAATCACTTGACACTAGCACTTCATGTGCCTTATTCTCAGCTAGTTACTTCCATGCACACTGACAACAACCTGGTTATGTTAATGTACATGCCATGCTCACAGCAGGCCTTCCTACTGAACCTAGTATCCAACAATAGGGACCAGAAAGCAGACTAAAGTCTGCTGCCTGGGAACAACCTGCCGGGACGGCCAGCCCAGGATTTCATGAGATCCACTCCTCTGGTAGACATGGCAGAATCACAGAAAGAAAAGTTTTCCTCCATAGGACTGTGACTAAAACAATAATTTAAATTTGTATCCAGTAAGACAGAAAGGTCCAGGGACAAGCCATATTCACCTCTGTCCCTTATTCCTCTGCTGAATTACCCATCTGAACATTAGCTGTAGTTCTGCTATCTGCCATAGAAAAAGCAAATAAATAAGTTTCCTCATTGCCTTTTCCCAAGTCATAATCCAATTTTAATATAAACTTTTAGTGGACATGTTATTTAACCTTTCTGGAGTCTGAGTTTCATCTGTAAAAGGAGGATACCAATAAAGGCATAGCTCACCTTGTGAGTACTGTGAAACTTAAATGAAAAAATATATTAAGCAAAGAAAGGTCAAAGGAGACATGACGACTAAATGTAATGTGTTGTCCTAGATGGGATACTGGAATATAAAAAGGCCACTTGGTTAAAATCAAGGCGATCTGACTAATGTATGGATTTACTTAATAATAATCAATACTGGTTCACTAATTGTGACAAATATACCATGTTAACCTAAGATGTCAATAACAGGAGAAATTGGATGTGAGATATATAAGAACATAAACCTAAATGTATTCTAAAATTAAAAGGCTGCTTAACAGAAGTTTTAGAATGCAAAACTACTTTATAAATTATAAAGTGCCAATTGAAAATATTGCATAATTTAGTAGATTAAGTCTTTTAAGTAGATTGCTGGTAGCTAGGCATCCATATTAAGTAGCTCAAATAACAGGTAGCATGAAGAGTTAAGTTCTGGTGTAGAAGAATCTAGCCCCCAGAAACATCCCAGCTGTTTCCTGCCAGCTGGTGCCTCACTTCTGACTTTCAATAGAGTTAATTTTCTTTGTATAATTATTTTTGCTTCTCAATCTATTTTGCCAAAGAATAAAAAGGTGTTCTAAGCAAGTAAGTCCTTTAAATTAAGACTGCAAAAAGTAAAATGTAAGGCATGAGTATTGCTAATTTTTTGGGTCCATTTTCTAAGTGGCTGAAATAGATCTGATTTCTACTTTCAACTTCAAATGTAGAAATAGACAGACACCCAGAGATAGAATTCAGCAAGTGTACTCAACCCCTGCCAACTCCTGTTCTGCCCTGAAAAAAAAAAAAAAAAAAAAAAAAAAAAAAAGAAAGAAAGAAAGAAAGAAGAAAGCAAAAGTCCCAGAAGTACAGGAAATTGTTTCTCAGACGAAAGACAACACTTCCTTTCCCAGAACAATCCATCTCCCACACTGACATCCTGCTCCTGCTATATTTACCCAACCCAAATCTGCCAATGATATACTTCCAGCTGCACTCCTGCCACATGGTCCTGTCACTCAGCTGGAGCACTAAGAGGGGAATCTGTCCAGAGGGCAGAGCCTAGAAATCACTACACACTAATCCATGCTTCCTCTCCTGCTAGCCCTTAGAGTAAAGTGAGACAAAATATGGACAGCATTACTCCCTGTTTATTTTGGAATGGACTTGGGAGACAAGAGGTACTTCATTTTTATATAGTTGCTAATTTTGCCTGCTCTCATGTTAGCCAGCAGAGGAGCATGAACAATGAAGAGATTAAAATGGGAAGTTAAAAATAACTCTGTTAATGCTAGCCAGCCAAAAAACATCACTTAATAGCCTCTTCCACCCTAACCCACTACGATCAGGCTATCAAGTCACCTTATGACAGAGCAAGCTCTTCAGTTCTGGGTAGATTGATCCAAAGAGTCAAGGATGGGACCATTCAGTTCATCCCATCTTATAGTACACACCACTGAAAGGGGAAAGCCCAAACACTACACTGGGTAAAGGCAAATGTTAGAGCTAACTCCTATTTTCTTTTCTTTTCTTTTTTTTTTTAAAAGATTTTATTTATTTATTTGACAGGTAGAGTTACAGACAGTGAGAGAGAGACAGAGAGGAAGGTCTTCCTTCCGTTGGTTCACTCCCCAAATGGCCGTAACGGCTGGAACTACGCTGATCTGAAGCCAGGAGCCAGGTGCTTCTTCCCAGTCTCTCATGTGGGTGCAGGGACCCAAGCAGAGGGCTGGACTGGAAGAGGAGCAACCAGGACTAGAACTGGCGCCCATATGGGATGCTGGTGCCGAGGGCGGAGGATTAACCAAGTGATCCATGACACCAGCCCCCTCCTATTTTCCTATTTCAACTGCTCTATATTCTTGGTCCTTCTCTCCCTCCCCTGCTCTCTACCCAAAGCTTTTTCCTTCTGCCCCTTTCTGTTCATTTCTCTTTACTTTCTGCCTCTTTAGTTGTTTTTCTTTTCCATTCTTCCTTCCTTTCCTCTCTCCTTCTTTGTCTCTCTCTCTCTTTCTAAAGGGCAAGGCTCCCCAAATAAAACATAACTGATAACTGATAAGGCTTTCACGAATAATGGTCCTAAATTACCCTATCCTCCACAATAAAAACAGCAAAGGACCTGAGATTCAAGAGTAGTATCTCTTGCGCTCTTTCTTTTCCTCCCTAAGGAGGTTCAGTCGTCTATATGAACAGTTAATTCAAAGGAATGAAAAGCTGAGGCCTGTGCTGTTGCTTAGCAGGTTAAGCTACTGACTGTAGCATTGGGATCCCAAAAGGGCACAGGTTCGAGTTCCAGCTGTTCCACTTCCAATCCAGCTCCCTGCTAATGGCCTGGGAAAGCAGCAGAAGATGGCTCAAGTGCTTGGGCTCCTGCCACCTATGTAGGAGACCCAGAAGAAGCTCCTGGTTCCTGGCTTCAGCCTGGCCCAGCCCTGGCCATTGTGGTCACTGGGGAATGAACCAGTGGATGAAAGATTCTCTCTCTCTCCCTGTCTCTCTGTCTCTCTTCTCTCTAACCCTGCCTTGCAAATAAATAAAAAATAAATAAATCTTTTTTTAAAAGGAATGAAAAGAAAGGAAAAATGCAGAGAACTAGAGGAAAGTAGAGAAAGGGGTGACAAGAGGAGAACAGGGAAACATTTTTCTAAACGTTTCTCTATTCAAGCTTCTTTACAGATTTTACAAAGCTTAGGTTTTTTTAAATTGTTATTTCTGAGGCAGAGAGACAGAGACAGAGCTCCCATTCACTTGATTCACTTACCAAGTGTCCACAGGGAGCTAGAGACTCAATCCAAGTCTCCCACATAGGTGGTAGGGACTCAGCCATTTGAGCCATCACTGCAGCCTCCCAGGCTCTGCTTAGTAGGAAGCTGGAATCAGGAGGCACAGCTGGGATAGGACACAGGCACTGTGACCTGGGATCTGCGTGTCCTAACTGATATCTCAATCTCCAGGTCAAACTGCTACCCCTAAAGTTTTAATGAGGCCAATCAAGCTTTTAAAATAGACTTGAAAAAAATTAAAATATGACTATGAATTCACAGAAAATCCCATTTATTAAAAGCAGGAAAGAACAAAAGAAGGGAATCTATCTCACAGGGCTGTTGTCAATTTGGCTTAGAGGAGAAGTATTTATGATATTGGTTGACCAGATAATAAGATCCACTGGGTGCTACTGACACATTCTAGGAAATTATCAAGGCCCTAGTCAAACCTCAGAACCAAATCTTTTTCAAAAATTCTATAGTTATTAATATTTAAAAACAAACAAAAAACCCCACAACATTACCAAAATCATAAAGAAATACAGACACTCAGGGTATACAATTGTTATAGGAAGAGAAATCAATACAAGCAAGGCAGTTTGTGTCCAAATCTAAGAATCAGTTCTTTCAAAAAAAAAGTTTATTTTTATTTATTTGAAAGGCAGAATGACAGAGACAGAAAGAGGGAAAAAGAGAGAAAAAGGGATCGTCCATCTACTGGTTCATTTCCCAAATGGCCACAACAGCCAGGACTAAGCCAGGCCAAAACCAGGAACTAAAAACTCCATCTGGGCCAGCGCCGTGGCCTCCACCTAGCGGCGCCAGCACACCGGGTTCTAGTCCCGGTCGGGGCGCTGGATTCTGTCCCGGTTGCCCCTCTTCCAGGCCAGCTCTCTGCTATGGCCAGGGAGTGCAGTGGAGGATGGCCCAAGTCCTTGGGCTCTGCACCTGCATGGGAGACCAGGAGAAGCACCTGGCTCCTGGCTTCAGATCAGCGCGATGCACCGGCCGCATCGCGGCAGCTGCGGTGGCCATTGGAGGGTGAACCAATGGCAAAAGGAAGACCTTTCTCTCTGTCTCTCTCTCTCTCTCTCACTGTCCACTGTCAAAAAAAAACCTCCATCTGGGTCTCCCACGTGGGTAGCAGGTGCCCAGGTATTTGGGTTATCTACCACTGCTTTCCCAAGTACATTAGCAGGTTTTGGGATCAGAAGTGGAGCAGATAGGACTCTTCACTAATATTCATATGTTATGCCACTGCACCACAATACCAGCCTAAGAACAAGTTCTTTAAGAACCGAAGGGTGGGCCGGGGCTGTGGCATAGCAGGTAAAGCCACCACCTGCAGTGCAGGTATCCCATATGGGCACCAGTTCGAGTCTCAGCTGCTCCACTTCCGATCCAGCTCTCTGCTATAGCCTGGGAAAGCAATGGAAGATGGGCCAAGTGCTTGGGCCCCTGCACACATGTGGGAGACACGGAAGAAGCTTCTGGCACCTGGTTTCGGATTGGCCCAGCTCCAGCCGTTACAGTCATCTGGGGAATGAACCAGCGGATCGAAGACCTCTTTCTTTCTCTCTCTCTCTCTCTCTTTGTAACTCTGCCTTTCCAATAAGTAAATAAATCTTAAAAAAAAAAAATAAAGAACTTAATGGGCCAGTGTTGTGGCACAGCAGGTCAAGTCACTGCCTGAGATGCCAGTATCCCATATGAATGCCGGTTCAAGTCCCAGCTGCTCCACTTCTGATCCAACTCCCAGCTAAAGTGCCTGGGAAAGCAGTAGATAATGGCCCAAGTGCTTGGGACCCTGCCATCCACGTGGGAGATCTGGACAGAGTTCCAGGCTTCTGGCTTTGGCCTGGCCCAGCCCTGGCTATTGCAGCCATTTGGATAGTGAACCAGCAGATGGAAAAATCAATCTCTGTCTCTCCCTCTCTTTGTAACTCTGCCCTTCAAATAAGTAAAATAAATCTTTAAAAGAAAAGAAGAAAAATTAAAGCAACCCCTGAAAATTCACTATCACTGCAACTGAAACTGGTTCAGTAAAGAAAAATTATGATAAATACTGAGGGGAGGCCGGCGCCATGGCTCACTAGGCTAATCCTCCACCTGCGGCGCCAGCATCCCGGATTCTAGTCCCGGTTGGGGCTCCAGATTCTGTCCTGGTTGCTCCTTTTCCAGTCCAGCTCTCTGCTGTAGCCCGGGAAGGCAGTGGAGGATGGCCCAAGTGCTTGGGCCCTGCACCCGCATGGGAGACCAGGAGCAAGCAGCTGACTTCTGGCTTCGAATCGGTGCAGTACACCGTAGCGGCCATTTGGGGGATGAACCAACGGAAGGAAGACCTTTCTCTCTGTCTCTCTCTCTCACTGTCTAACTCTGTCAAGCCTAGTAAGCCACGGCGCCAGCCAACCCTTCAGTTCTTAAAGAACTTGTTAGGCTGGTATTGTGGTGCAGTGGCATACCATATGAACATTAGTGAAGAGTCCTATCTGCTCCACTTCTGATCCCACAACCTGCTAATGTACTTGGGAAAGCAGTGGAAGACCTGTCTCTCCTTCTCTCTGTCTGTAACTCTGCCTCTCAAATAAATAATGTTTTTTTTAAAAAAGGAGATAAACATTTTAAAAATTTCCGATCAGATTATCTACATAATTGTCCTGACACCAGTTAAACAAAGGGAAACGATGATTAACCATTCTAGATAGCAGTTAAAAAAATAAAATAAAATAAAAAACCTTGCCTTGGCAGAGAAGCAAATCAAATTTTACCTTCCCTGTGGAACTTTTGGAGAAAGACTATAACCAACATAAATATTTCTCATTCTCTATCTACCTTTACTGCATTCATACCAGTTTTGGTGACTACTGAGCCTGATACCTAGCATCACTTAGGACCCTGGTATTCCCAAGTACAAAACAAGTACTTCCATTCCCAAGTACAAAACAATTCTACTACCAAAGGCATGCATTACTCTTTTTCTTCTTCATAGAACCTAGAGAAAAGAATGACTCATTAAATCCACTGAAATCAGACTAAAAGGACAATCTTGGGTTTGCTTGGGAGGATTAATGAACCTGATCTGGATACTGACAGAAGTCCATTTTCCTCTGACTACTTTCCCGACAATGCTTCTCTCCAGGTGAGTTGAATCAAGAAAGACTCTTTTGGGGGTTAAAGCCCTTGCCTGCAGCACTGGCATCCCATACAGGCACTGGTTGGAATCCGGGCTGCTCCACTAATGATCCAGCTCTCTGCTAATGCTCCGAGAAAGCAACGGAGGATGGCCCAGGTCTTTGGGCCCCTGCACCCATGTGAGAGACCCAGAAGAAGCTCCTAGCTCCTGGCTTTAGATAGGCTCAGCACTGGCCATGTGTCCATTTGGGGAGTGAACCAGCGGATGGAAGAAACCTCTCTTTCTCTAACTCTCAAATAAATAAAGTAAATCTTAACCAAAAAAAAAAAAAAAATGCGCTAGAAGAAACTGGGATCCTCTGCCACAGTAACCAGGCTCCTGTCACAAAAAAGTATTTGGCCATAGTAGGTATTAAATAATGTACCTTAGATGTAGACTCATTCCTGAGAAAATGAGGCAAAGAAGAAAAAAACTGCACTTTCGGGGCCGGTGCTGTGGCATAGCAGGTAAAGCCGCCAGCTGCAGTGCAAGCATCCCGTATGGGCTCCAGTTAGAGTCCTGGCTGCTCCACTTCCAATCCAGCTTTTTGCTGTGGCCTGGGAAAGCAGCAAGATGGCCCGGTCCTTAGCCCCTGCACCCACTTGGGAGACCCGGAAGAAGCTCCTGGCTCCTTGCTTTGGATCGGCCCAACTCCAGCCGCTTGGGGAATGAACCAGCCGATGGAAGACTTTCTCTCTCACTCTCACTCTCTCTCTCCCCCTCTGCCTCCCTGTCACTCTGACTTTCAAATAAATAAATAAATCTTTAGAAAAAAGAAAGAACAAAAGAAAGAAATGAGGAAGGAAGGAAGGAAGGAAGGAAGGAAGGAAGGAAGGAAGGAAGGAAGGAAGGAAGGAAGGAAAAGAAACAAAGGAAGGAAGAAATGCACTTTAAATTCAGAACACATGGGGTGGGCATTGGGTATAATGGTTAAGACGCCACTTGGGACATCTGCATCCCATATCAGAGTCCCTATGGTCAAGCCCCGCCTTATGCTCTCATCCTCTGCTGCTTTCCCACACACATTAGCAGGCAGCTGGATCAGAAGTGAAGCAGCCAAGACTCAAAGCGCCACAGGCAGAGGCCTTATTTACTATGCCACAGCACCGGCCTCTCCTCATTCTTTTAACACCTTAGCCAAAGAGCTACTGAAATGTTTGTTTTGTGCTCCAAGACTTCAATTTTATCATATGCCCAAGCCTGAGAGGACTCAAAAGCAAAGTTGAACTTTATTAAAAAAAAAAAAAAAAAAAGACAATCAGCCATTGATATCTTATATCTAGGATATAATTAAATCAGTTTGGTGCTAAGGTGCACACAGTGACTACCAAAAGCCAATACAGGGGCCTGCGTTGTGGCATAGCAGGTTAAGCCTCTTCCTGTGATGTCAGCTTCCCATATGGGTGCTCTACTTCCAACCCAGCTCCCTGCTAATGCGTCTGGGGAAGCAGCAAAAGATTGCCCAAGTACTTGGGCTCCTGCACCCACATGGGAAACCAAGAAGAAGCTCCTGGCTCCTGGCTTCAGCCTGGCCTAGCCCTGGCCATTGCAGCCATTTGGGGAGTGAACCAGCGATGGAAAGATCTCTGTCTCTCTTCTTCCCCCTGTAACTCTGTCCTTTCAAATTAAAAAAAAAAAAAAAAAAAAAAAAAAAACTTAAGGAAAAAAGCCAATATAAATTAACTAATCAACCCTAAGACATCCAAGGCCCTAGAGCAGCTAATGAAGCTGCCAAGCAAATATTTCCATGGTCACTGCCAGGCAGTCAGGGTTAGGACAGAGTAAATTGGAACAGAGGATGCACACAACACCACTGCTACTCCTTTGACCACCCTAGAACCTCTTTCAGTAAACCATGGCATACAACAATTTCCCAAGGTCACAAGGGGAAAGTTTGTTAGACTTCAAATCAGTACCCTGTTGTCCACTCAAATTTCAGAGTTTTTCAAATCACTAGCCCACTAGACCACAATTTTTTTTTTTGGTGGGAGGATGGGTTTTTTTTTTTATTAGACCATAAATTTTTTTTTTATTTGACAGGTAGAGTTAGACAGAGAGAGAGAGACAGAGAGGAAGGTCTTCCCTCCATTGATTCACCCCTGAAATGGCCACCACAGCCGGAGCTACGCCAATCCGAAGCCAGGAGCCAGGCACTTCATCCTGGTCTCCCACGCAGGTGTAGGGGCCCAAGCACCTGGGCCATCCTCCACTGCCCTCCCGGGCCACAGCAGAGAGCTGGACTGGAAGAGGAGTAACCGGGACTAGAACCCGGCGCCCATATGGGATGCTGGTGCTGCAGGTGGAGGATTAACCAAGTGAGCCATGGTGCTAGCCCCTAGACCATAAATTTTATAAAAACAGGAACCATGTCAATTTCCTTGAAAAGTAGGTCCCTAGTAGCTTAGTTTCTGCTACATAGTTAGTGCTCAAGACATAGTTGTTGACTGATCAAATAAATGAACTTCTGCTAACAGAAAAGCTCCTAGAGGAGAACACGCTCTTTCAGAGTCTTTCAGTACAAATGACTCCCTCCTCCACTCATTAAAAGAACTCAAAAGGATGGCATATCTAATATGACATGTCTAAACAACTAGTTTAACATCATACAAAAGGTATAAGGTGCAAAGTGACACATCATTCACAATTACATTCACAATCCTTACTTCCTTGGGGAAAAATACTTACACTCTCCAGGATGGTAATGGGCTCAAATTAATATCTGGCTAACAAAAGGTGATTCTTCCAGAAACAATCATCTAAATAGAACTATTTTCCTGAAACCAAAATTGATAGGGATGAACCCTACTGGTTCCCAAATGTCAAAGTGGGGCGGTGCTGTAGCATAGTGGGCGAAGCCTCCACCTGCAGTGCTGGCATCCCATATGGGCGCTGGTTCAAGACCCAGCTGCTCCACTTCTGATCCAGCTTCTGCTGTGGCCTGGGAAAGCAGCAGAAGATGGCCCAAATCCTTGGGCCCCTGCATCCCACATGGGAAGACCCAGAGAAAGCTCCTGGCTCTTGGCTCCTGGCTTAGGAACAGCACAGCTCCAGTCATTGCGGCTAATTGAGGAGTGAAACAGCAGATGGAGGACCTCTCTCTCTGCCTCTCTTTCTTGTTTTGTGTAACTCTGACTTTCAAATAAATAAGTAAATCTTAAAAAAATAAAAAATAAAAAAGAATGCCAGGGCCAACGCTGTAGTGTAACAGATAAATCCGCCGCCTGCAGTGCCCACACCCCATATGGACACCAGTTGGTGTCTCAGGTGCTCCACCTTCAATCCAGCTCTCTTCTGTGACCTGGGAAAGCAGCAGAAGATGACACAAGTCCTTGAACCCTTGCACCCATGTGGGAGAACCAGAAGAAGCTCCAGGTTACTGGCTTTTGGATTGGCTCAGCTCCAGCCATTGTGGCCATCTGGGGAATGAACCTCTTTCTCTCTGCCTCTTTCTCTGTAGCTCTGCCTTTAAAATAAACAAATAAATCTTTAAAAAAAAATGCCAGCTAACAAATGTAGAAATAATGATACAATTAGAAAATCAGGGGGCCGGCGCTGTGGCACAGTAGGCTAACCCTCCGCCTGCAGTGCCAGCATCCCATATGGGCGTCAGTTCGTATCCCGACTGCTCCTCTTCCAATCCAGCGCTCTGCTATGGCCTGGGAAAGCAGTAGAAGATGGCCCAAGTGCTTGGGCCCCTGCATCCATGTGGGATACCCAGAAGAAGCTCCTGGCTCCAGATTGGCCTGGCTCTGGCTATTTTGCAGTGGTCTGGGGAATGAACCAGCAGATGGAAGATCTTTCTGTCTCTCCCTCTGTCTGTAACTCTACCTCTCAAATAAATAAGTAAATAAATAAATCTTAAAAAAAAAAAAAGACACAATAGGACACAAATCCAAAATGCAGAACATTCTAAAGATAAAAGGGGTACAAGCATTTGGTCCAACATCCCATATCAGCATGCCTCTTCAAGACGCAGCTCTGGTTTCAAGTCTACCTTTCCACTAATGTGCACTGTGGAAGACAGTAGTGATAGCTCAAGTACACGAATCTCTGCTATCCAGCTGCGAGATCCAGATTTGAGTTCTGGATTCCTGGCTTCAGGCTGGCCCAACCCTAGCTGCTATACAGATTCAGAGGTAATAAGCAGATGTGGGGGGAAGAACTTCTATATTCCAAAAGTTGTACCTGTGAAATTTATGTTTATTAAATAAAAGCTTTCTAAAAAAAAAGTAGATGGAAGATCTCTCTCTTTCAAATATCATTTAATAAATAAACAGCCTGATCTCTTCAAATAGACAGTGACAGAGGAAAAAAGTGAAGAAAATTGATAGTTTAAAGACATGCATGGCAGTTCATTAAACTTTCGAGTAATTAACAAAATAAAAAAGACATGCAACTACCTCCTAATGATAGGAAATTCTGCTTAGATTTTGGTTTGTAATCCCAACTCTGGGAACAAATGAGAAAATTTATTTTTTATATATTTATTTTTAAAGATTTACTTACTTATTTGAAAGAGTTAGAGAAGGGGAGAGATAGAGATCTTCAATCCACTGATTGACTCCACATTTGGCTACACTGGCTGGGGCGGGGCCAGACCAAAGCCAGAAGCCAGAAACCAGAAGCTTGGAGCTTCTTCAGGGTCTCACATGTAGATGGCAGGGGCCCAAATACTTGGGCCATCCTCTGCTGCTTTTCCCAGACCATCAGCAGGGAGCTGGATTGGAAGTGGAGCTGCTAGGACATGAACTGGTACCTATTTGGGGTCCTGGCACTGAAGACAGTATCTTTACTCAATATGCCACAACACCAGCCCCCAAATGGGAAATTTTAAATACAAACTGGATATTAACTAATATTGGAAAATTATTAAGTTTCATAGGTGTGACAATGGTACTATAATTATATGAGAGAATATCCTTATTTATGATGCATGCTTAATATTTCAGAGTGAAAAGTCAACATGTCTGCAATTTATTTCCAAGTGGCTCATAGGAAAAATAACATACACGGCCGGCGCCGCGGCTCACTAGGCTAATCCTCCGCCTTGCAGCGCCGGCACACCGGGTTCTAGTCCCGGTCGGGGCGCCGGATTCTGTCCCCGTTGCCCCTCTTCCAGGCCAGCTCTCTGCTGTGGCCAGGGAGTGCAGTGGAGGATGGCCCAAGTGCTTGGGCCCTGCACCCCATGGGAGACCAGGAGAAGTACTTGGCTCCTGCCATCGGATCGGCGCGGTGCGCTGGTTGCAGCGCGCCGGACGCGGCGGCCATTGGAGGGTGAACCAACGGCAAAGGAAGACCTTTCTCTCTGTCTCTCTCTCTCTCACTGTCCACTCTGCCTGTCAAAAAAATAAAAAAATAAAAAAGAAAAATAAAAAAAAAGAAAAAATAACATACACAAATACACAGATAAAGCAAGCAAAGCTACATATTAATACTTTTGACCCTAAGTGTATGATGTGGGTGCTCACTATGGTATTCATTCAATTTTTGGTATGTTTAAACATTTTCAAAAAAAAGAAAAGGAAGAGGAGGAATGCCACACAACCCATTAAAAATGACATCACAATTCACAATGGAAAGCAATCTGAAGTCTGACAACTACCACTGTAACCTATAGTAGCGCAATCATAATACCACTTCAGCTGTCAGTTCATTCAATCAATGTAGTGCCAGTCTTCTTAAACCTGTTATTTGTCCAAAGAGAAGATGAACCTTGATAAACAAAAAACCTCATGTGGAATGAGGCTTGCTTTCTTCTCTTTTTTTTTCTTTTTCTTTAAAGATTTATTTTATTGATTTGAAAGGCACAGTGACACAGAGGGAAAAACAGATCTTCCAACAAATGGCTGTAAGGGCTGGGGCTGGGCTGGGCCAAATCCAGGATCCTAGAATTCTATCCAGGTCTTTCATGTGGGTGGCAGGGGCCCAAGTATCTGAGCCATTCTGCTGCTTTACCAGGAGTATTAGTGGGGAGCTAGATCAGAACTGGAGCAGTCAGGACTCAAACTGGCGCTCAGATATTGGATCAGTGCCACTAGCAGCAGCTTAACCCGCTGTACCCTAATACCAGCCCCACAGGCAGTGGATGAAGCTTTCTTATTCCACAAATCCTTGTTAAATTTCCCAAGTTTTATATATTTTCTGCCAATTAACAACTGACTTTACTGGAAAATGAAAAATAATCAGTGGAAAAGTTCCAACCATCACCGGGGAATCACATTTGCCCCTCTACTTCTGGTGGATTTTTCTCAATTTAAGGCCAATCCCAGATAAGAATGAAGTCCTTTTGATCATTTTCCTTCCCAATTAGTGTCCCCAACTGCCCTTAGCCTCCAGTTCCCAAGTTGCTTTCCAGGACACCTGGAAGCAGGCTGCATGGCTGACTGCAGAAAAACTCTTGCTCCCACACTACATCTGGCCCTGCCTTTCCACCAAATCAAATGCCAATTTATTGCCCTCTGATGTACAGTCTATCAGGCCACTTCCTGGATGCTCCCACTTCACACTGCGCCAGAAACTCAAGGCAATAATAATATGAGTACCACAAACGGGCAAGTAATTGCTCAATAAGCGTGGAACAAGGAAAGGTCAGTTATGATCTCTGCACATGTGGCAGCCCTTCACAATGTGACCTACAATGGTAACAGAAGGCTGGTGTTACTGAAGAAACATGCAATGAGAAGCCAGCCAACAGGCAGCCAGGAGTGCTTGTCCATCTAAGTCCTTTAGATCTCCAAAGAACAAAGGAAACAAAGGCCCCAAAACTGGTAAGGAATATCCTATCTGCTAGTTTTCCTGAAGCAAAACTGGAAACCTAAGGTAGTCACTCCCTCCTTCTGCCATCTTTTTCTTTTTTAGATGAAATAGACAATTTTTTTAATTTATTTATCTGAGAGCCAAAGTTACAGAGAGGTAGAAAGAGATCATCCATCTACTGGTTCACTCCCCAAATGGCCACAATGGCCAGAGCTGGGTCAGACTGAAGCCAGGAGCTTCTTTCAGGTTTCCCATGCGGGTGCAGGGGCCCAAGGACTTAGGCCATCATCTACTACTTTCCCAGGCCACAGCAGAGAGCTGGATTGGAAGAGGAGCAGCAAAGACACAAACTGGCTCCCTTATGGGATCCCGGCATTGCAGGCAGCAGCTTTACCAGCTACGCTACGGCGCTGGCCCCAAAGCATTTGACTTCTGAAATCTTTTTGGCATTTGTCCTGAGTTTGAGTGGGTGGAAAAGAAGAAAGGGACTCTGCCTAAATTCTTGTTAAAAACAAAACAGCAGCTGGCTTTCTCTCTTTTCACTCATCTAACTACTATCATGACAACTTGGACATCTACCCAGAGAGAAGTTTCAAGCTAAGAGATATCTATGCCAACCATGACAAAGACAATGAGAGCAATACTAGCAACACTGACACCACAAACCATGCTGTTCCTGTTCCCTAACCACTGCTGGAAGAAAACAAGGTTCTTTTGCCTCTATTTTTCAAAGTTAAGCTATTAAGAATGCCCTTTCCTCTTTTTTCATACCCCCTTTTCAAATACAGTAGTGGAATATGTGTTCTCCCATCAGCCAGCAGACTAGATCTGATGGGTAAGTGTGTCTGGGTACTACAGAAATAAAAAGAAAGATCTGGACCAATGAGGAGCCAGAATATGCAGAGCCATTTCTTATAGAGTTTTCAGGTTTTTGTTTTTTTCTTTTTTCTTTTTTTTTTTTTTTTTTTTTTGACAGGCAGAGTGGACAGTGAGAGAGAGACAGAGAGAGAAAGGTCTTCCTTTTTGCCGTTGGTTCACCCTCCAATGGCCGCCGCTGCAGCCGGCGCACCGCACTGATCGATGGCAGGAGCCAGGATCCAGGTGCTTTTTCCTGGTCTCCCATGGGGTGCAGGGCCCAAGCACCTGGGCCATCCTCCACTGCACTCCCTGGCCACAGCAGAGAGCTGGCCTGGAAGAGGGGCAACCGGGACAGAATCCGGCACCCCGACCGGGACTAGAACCCGGTGTGCCGGCGCCGCAAGGTGGAGGATTAGCCTAGTGAGCCACGGCGCCGGCCAAGGTTTTTGTTTTTTTCTAAGATTTATTTATTTATTTAATTTAGTTGGAAATCAGAGTTACACAGAGAGAAGGAGAAGCAGAGAGAAAGAGGTCTTCCATTCGCTGGTTCACTCCCCACTTGGCCACAATGGCTGGAGCTGTGCCAATCTGAAGCAAGGAGCCAGGAGCTTCTTCCAGGTCTCCCACATGGGTCAGGGGCCCAAGCACTTGGGCCATCTTCTACTAATTTCCCAGCCCTTAGCAGAGAGCTGGATCAGAAGTGGAACAGGGGCCAGAGCTGTGGTGCAGTGGGTTAACACCCTGGCCTGGAGCATCAGCAACCCATATGGGCCCTGGTTAGAGACCCAGCTGCTCCACTTCCAATCCAGCTCTCTTCTGTGACCTGGGAAAGCTGTAGAAGATGGCCCAAGTCCTTGGGCCCCTGCACCCACGTGGGAGACCTGGAGGAGGCTCCTGGCTCCAGACTGACAGCTCCAGCCATTGTGGCCAATTGGGGGGTAAACCATCGGATGGAATACCTCCCCCCCCCCCCGCCTCTCCTCTCTCTGTGTAACTCAGACTTTCAAATAAGTAAATAAATCTTTAAAAAAAAAAAAAGAAGAAGAAGAAGAAGAAGAAGAAGAAGAGGTGGAACAGCTGGGACTCGAACCGGCACCCATATGGGATGCTGGCACTGCAGGCAGTGGCTTTACCCACTGTGCCATAGCACTGGCCCCAGAGTCTTCAGTTTCTAATCTCAAGTCCAAACAAATGTTTGGAAGAACTTAGGGCAGCACTGCAATGAGCAAGCTAAGCTGCCTCTTACAGGGCCAGCATCCAATATGGGTGCTGGTTCGAGTCCCAGCTGCCCCAATTCTGATCTAGCTCCCTGCTAATGCATCTGGAAAAGCAGTAGAAGATGGCCCAAGTGCTCGGACCCTTGCATCCACAGGGGAGACCTGGAAGAAGCTCCTGGCCCCTGACTGCAGATCAGCCCAGCTCTAGCTTTTGCGGCCATTTGGGGAGTGAAATCAGTGAATGAAAGATCTCTTCTCTCTGTCTCTCCCTCTCTTTTTCTCTGTGTAACACTGCCTTTCAAATAAATAAATAAATCTTCAAAAAAAAGAACTTCATGGTTTCAAATTGTCAAATGAAGAGAGTTTGGAGATCATTTAGCAAAGGCCTCAATAAAAAGAAATGGCAAAGTAAAATCATCAAATTATGGGCCTATTAGAACCCTTTCATTGGCCAGCGTCGCAGCTCACTTGGCTAATCCTCCACCTGCGGCGCCGGCACCCCGGGTTTTAGTCCCAGTTGGGGTTCCAGATTCTGTCCTGGTTGCTCCTCTTCCAGTCCAGCTCTCTGCTGTGACCTGGGAAGGCAGTGGAGGATGGCCCAAGTGCTTGGGCCTTGCACCCACATGGGAGACCGGGAAGAAGCACCTGGCTTCTGGTTTCGGATTGGTGCAGCGCACCAGCCGTAGCAGCCATTTGGGGGGTGAACCAACGGAAAGGAAGACCTTTCTCTCTGTCTCTCTATCTCTGTCTCTCTCTCACTGTCTAACTCTGCCTTTCAAAAAAAAAAAAAAAAGAAGAAGAAGAACCCTTTCATTGATAATACTCTGAAGAAAACAGGAATGTGGTATCTTTATTTTCTCTAAATGTGTTAAAATGCCCACAAGTCTGGAACCCTTCAAGTTGCCAACATTCTAAGATACCAAAATCAGTTTGACTCCAATTCAAGCTACCTTCTAACATTTTGCTCAAGAATTTCAAAACTAACATAGTCTTATTTTTTTTATTACCAAGAAAGCAAAACACAGCACAGGAAACAGATACTTACATAAATTTATCAAACCTTGCCTCCTCCATATTCAACCCTTTTTTGAAAAATTTTTACTTATTTAATTTATTCGAAACACAGAGATCTCCCATCTGTTGGTTCACTTCCCAAATTACTGCAATAGCTGGGGCTGAGCCAGGCTAAAGCCAGGAAACTGGAACTAAATCCAGATCTCCCCTATCAGCAGCAGGGACCCAAGAACTTGAGCCATCATTGCCTGTCACCACCCAGAGTGTGCATTAGCAAGAAGCTAGAACTGGGAGCAGAGCTGGAACCTTAATCCAGACACTCCAATCTGGGAAGCAGGCATCCAAAGCAGTGTCTTACCCATTAAACCAAATGCCTACCCTTCAATACTCAGCCATTTGTCTGCCAAATTTTATATCTGGTTCTTTTAGTCTCCACTTAGTCAGGACTGAAAACAATTCACAAACTCAATTCCAAGTGAGACAAAGTTAATGGCTCATTCAACCTCCTCATGCTGATTAATGGTATATTACTTATTCTACCACTCTGCAAACTATGGACCCCTGTAAAAAAATTATAGTATGTATTCAATCAATATGAAAGATGACAACTATCAATTTTCTTTCATATATTGTACTGTTAATCTTTTTTCTGACAGTGATTACTAAAATCTTTTTTTTTTTTTTTTTTTTTTTTTGACAGGCAGAGTGGACAGTGAGAGAGAGAGACAGAGAGAAAGGTCTTCCTTTGCCATTGGTTCACCCTCCAATGGCCGCCGCAGCCGGTGCGCCGCGGCCAGCGCACCGTGTTGATCCGATGGCAAGAGCCAGGTACTTATCCTGGTCTCCCATGGGGTGCAGGGCCCAAATACTTGGGCCATCCTCCATTGCACTCCCTGGCCACAGCAGAGAGCTGGCCTGGAAGAGGGGCAACCGGGACAGAATCTAGTGCCCCAACCGGGACTAGAACCCAGTATGCCAGCGCCACAAGGTGGAGGATTAGCCTAGTGAGCCGCAGTGCTGGCCTTAAAATCTTTTTTTTATACCTTTCCACCTTCCAAATAAAACAGATTATACTTAAGACATGAGGTACTATTGAACAATTTTTTTTTTTTTTTTTTTTTTTTTTTTTTTGACAAGCAGAGTGGACAGTGAGAGAGAGAGAAACAGAGAGAAAGGTCTTCCTTTGCCGTTGGTTCACCCTCCAATGGCCACCACGGCCGGCACACTGCAGCCGGCGCACCGCACTGATCCGAAAGCAGGAGCCAGGTGCTCCTCCTGGTCTCCCATGGGGTGCAGGGCCCAAGCATTTGGGCCATCCTCCACTGCACTCCTGGGCCACAGCAGAGAGCTGGCCTGGAAGAGGGGCAACCAGGACAGAATCCGGTACCCCGACCGGGTACCCCGACCGGGACTAGAACCTGGCGGAGGATTAGCCTATTGAGCCTCGGCGCCAACCAAACAATTTCATTTCTACCTAGGCAATTATTTCTTTTATTTTTTTATTTTTTGACATGCAGAGTGGACAGTGAGATAGAGAGAGACAGAGAGAAAGGTCTTCCTTCTAGGCAATTATTTCTAAGAAGCCTAGGCCAGACAAGTGTTAAGTCACACTTTCTCCCAGGTTGGCCTCCAGACTCTGTTTAAATGTTCTCTGCAAATCTCGAGAAGTCAGATGAATTCAAATCTCCTAACTCAGATTCTGAATTCACACAGCTGGAGATAGACAGTACTCTACAGGTGTGTTTGTCCAGGATAAATTATATTTAAATAAGCTCCTGACATATCCACTTTTTCCTGGCACCTGCTTCTCCCTCTTAAACTCAAGCACACCTTATCTTGCTATCCCAGTAAGCTCGTAAAGAAATAACCTATTCTGGTGGGCATTGTGGTGCAGCAAGTTAAGTCGCCACTTAGAACGCCTGCATCCCAGGTTAGAGTGCTGGTTCAATTCCTGGCTACTCCACTTCTGATCCAGCCAATGTGCCTAGGGAAGCAGCAGATGATGGCCCAAGTACTTGGGTCCCTGCCTAGTGGTGGGAGACCCAGATGGAGTCTGGCTGCCTGGTCCGGCCCCAACCTTTGTAAGCATGTGGAGAATGAACCAAAGGGCAGAAGATCTCTCTTTCTCTCTCTATTTTTCCCTCATTCCCCACTCCCCTACTCTGTCATTCCATTTTACAAATTAATCAATTAATCTTTTTTAAAAAGAAAAAAAGATACCCTATCTGTCAGAATTACTCTTTGCAACCCACCAATGTCTTTGGGCCTATCTAAATTCTGGCCATAACAACTTTATATGAAAAAGTCAAATAAGCAAACATATAAGGTATCATTTTTATTCATGTCTTTGGTTTGTTTGTTATGCAAAGGAAAAGCAAGAATAAGAAAAGATGTCAGCAGGGGTGGCCATTTCACCTAACAGTTAAGATGCCAGTTAGGACGCCCAAGTCCCACATCAGAGTTCCTGGGTTTGAAACCCTGCTCCAGGGGCCAGCACTGTGGTGTAGCAGGTGAAGCCATCGCCTGAAGTGCCAGTATCCCATATGGGCACCAGTTCGAGTCCCGGCTGCTCCACTTCTGATCCAGCTTCCTGCTATGGCCTGGGTAGGTAGTGGAGGATGGCCCAAGTCCTTGGGCCCTTGCACCCAAGTGGGAGACCCAGAAGAAGCTCCTGGCTTCGGATCAGCACAGCTCCGGCCATTGCAGCCAGTTGGGAAGTGAACCAGGGGATGGAAGACCTCTTTCTCTCTGCCTCTCTTCTCTCTGTGTAACTCTAATTTTCAAATAAACAAAAGATCTTAAAGAGAGAGAGAGAGAGAGAGAGACCCTGCTGCAGCACCTGATCCCAGATCCTAGTGGTGACAGCTTAAGAAGGAGTTCCTGCCACCCATGTGGGATTCATTTCCAGTTCCCAACTTTGGGCCCATGATAGCAGGCACCAAAGGAGTGAACCAATGGATAGGATCTCATTCTCTCTCTTTCTCTCCCCGACTCTAAAATTAAATAAATAAACATGTTTTAAAAGATAGCAGCAAGTTGTTCTCGCTTAATAGGGACCACATGAGGGCCAGTGTTGTGTTGCAGCAGCTTAAGTCACTGCCTATAACACTAGCATCCCATAATATCAGAGAGCTGGTTCAAGTCCCAACCTTTCTGTTTCCAATCCAGCTCCCTGCTAATGTGCCTGAAAAGGCAGTGCACAATGGGCCAAGTACTTGGGCACCTGCCACCCACGTGGGAGATCAAGATGGAATTCCAGGCTCCTGGTCCAATCCAGCCACTTGGAAAGTGAACCAGCAGATGGAAGATGGCTTTCTCTCTGTCGCTCTCTGTCTCCTGTCACTATGCCTTTTAAATAAATCTTTACCAAAACAATTGAGGGGGAAGAACTGGCAACATTGTGGACTAGCAGGTAAAGCCTGCAACACTGGCATCCCATATGGGCAGTGGTTGGTGTCCCGGTGCTCCACTTCCAATCCAGCTCCTTGCTTATCACTTGGGAAAAGCAGTGGAAGATGGCCCAAATACTTGGGCCCTGCTACCCACATAGGAGTCCCAAAAGAAGCTCCTGGCTTCAGCCTGGCCCAGCCCCAGCTGTTGTTTCCACTGGAAAGTGAACCAGTGGATAGAAGCTCTCTCTGTCTTTCCCTCTCTCTATGTTAACTCTTTCAAATATATAAATAATTCTTAATAATAATAATAATAATCTTGGGGCCAATGCTGTGGCATAATGGGTTAAGCCTCTACCTGTGGCACCAGAATCCCATATTGGCGCCAGATCAAATCCCAACTGCTCCACTTCTAATCCAGCTCTCTGCTAATGGCCTGGGAAAAGCAGTGGGAGATTGCCCAAGTCCTTGGACTCCTGCTCCCATGTGGGAGACCCAGAAGAAGCTTCTGGCTCCTGGCTTCGGATAGGCCCAGCGCCAGCCATTACAGCTATTTGGTGAGTGAACCAGCAGATGGAATGGCTTTCTGTCTATGACTGTAACTCTCCCTCTCAAATAAATTTAAAACCTTTTAAAAAGGCAAACTCACCACCCCCTATACAAATACACACACATACACACACACACATACTCACACACATATACACATACACATTCCACTGAGAAGTCTTCTTCAAACTCTGACCCTGGGAAAACACAGAGGATAGGTCAAGTCCTTGGGCCTCTGCATGCATGTGGAGACCTGGAAGAAGCTCCTAGCTTCTGGCTCCAGTCTGGTTCAGCCCTAGCCATTTAGGGAGTGAACCAGCAGATGGAAGATCTCTCTCTCTCTGCCTCTGCCTCTCTGTAACTATGCCTTTCAAATAAATAAATAAATATTTTATTTTAATAATTTTTTTAAATTTACTTGAAAGGCAGAGCTTCAAAGAGAGCGAGGGAAAGATAGAAAGAGAAAACTCTTTATCCACTGGTTCACTCCCCAAATGGCCACAATGGCAGAGGCTGGGCCAGACCAAAATCAGGAGCCAGGAACTTCTTCTGGGTTTCCCACGTGGGTACAGGGGCCCACATCCTCCATGCTTTCCTAGGGACATTACCAAGGAGCTGGATCAGAAGTAGAGGAGCCAGGACTCGAAATGGTGCCCATATGGGATTCTGGTGTCACAGGCAGCAGCTTTACCCAGTACATCACAACACTGGCCCCTCTTTCTGCTTTAAACCAAAAAATTTCTAGAGAGAATCTCTTTGTAATAATCTAGGTTTAAAGACCAAGGACAAATTCTGGAGGCAAATTTAAAGACCAAGCCTAATCCTGGAGGCAAAAGACCACAAACACTATACAAGTCACAACTGGTGAGAGCCCTTTCCAGAAAGCTATAGTGGGCGAAGAGTACTAAGGCTTTCAAGAACGTATCTAGTGTGGCAAGAAAGAGATCAAAGACCACAGACCAGACCAGGTTGGCTAGAAGTATGCCTCTAAACTATCTTCTCTTTTGAAACGTAAAACCAAAACCCACTATCTTGATATTTCACTTTCCCTTCCATGGCCCTATCCCATGCCATAGCTCTTACCACAGGATCTAACTGTGGGACTGAGGATCACTCCAATATGTAAGAGCCCCATGGATTGCTAGAAGGATAACTGGAAATGTGTCTTTGGAATCTAAACCCACAGCAGGACTTGAGCAGATGTACAGCAGAGGCCGTGGCCCTCCTGCCCCTAAGGCCAGGACACCCCAGCCCTGCAGGCAGCACAGAGTTAACTACCCACCAGCTTTGAGAAGCACAAAGGTACATCACTGCAACATGCCTAACATTTACATTGCCTCTCTCTGCTCATTAAACAGGTTTTGGTTAAATAATGAACAAACTGTATTACAGACTCCGATGAGAATTCCAAAATTATAAATCAACTGGGAAAGCCCAAAGGGGCAGACAGACAGGGAGGGGTGAAAAGGATAATATTGACTAATATAAAGGGCGCAGCTTGACAGTGGATATTCATGCCACACCTGATCAAACACACTCTGTGGGGGGAGGGGAAAGAGCAAGAAAGGGGAGATGGGACAAGACAGCCTGAAATTTGCATCCGGAAAAGATTAAAACGGATTCTTTGGGGATAGAGAAAATACATAATATATATTACTATAAATGCAAAACTGTACTAAAAGCTAACTCAAATGTCAAAGATTACAGCTTGAATAAATTTAAATATAAAAGCCATGTGCTTCCTTGAGTTAATGAGAGAGACATAAAAGGACAAACTGGGCTAAGAGGCTGTACAGAGCCTTTTGCTGCCTTTGCTGGGCAATGGGTCCAAGCACAGCAGCAACTACAGTTCGCAGCTTCCCTCCATGGCCCTACAACCTATTTTCTATATTTAAAAGTTGAAATAATTCATATACCATAAAATTTACCCTCTTAAGGTATACAACTCAGTGGTTTCTTATATATTCAGAGTTGTGCAACCATCACTACTATCTAATTCCAGAACATTTATACCACCCAAAAAAGAAACTTTGTACCCAATAGCAGTCATTCCCCATGCCCCCTCTCAAGCCCTGGTAACCATGCATCTGCTTTAACTCCGTTAGAACAATCTCATAATAGGATTCCTGAGAAGACTTAATGACCTAGTAAGGGAAGAAATTAAATCTCTCTCAATAAGTTAAGGCTTTTTTCAAATAATGATACCAAAACTTTGTTATTGGACATCCTTTTTCTTCCAAGTCTAACCCTCTCTTCAGAGTTGGCATGAATATTCTGTTGCTCTGTATCAGAGATGGGGAACATCTGGTCCAAGGGTCACATAAGACCCACAAAATCATCTGGTCTAACCCTGCCAAGGCAATCACAGGCATGACTTAAAATTCAAAAAAACTATAGCAGACTACATTTTTTTTAATATTTATTATTTATTTATTTGAATGGCAGAGTTAAAGAGAGAGAAAGAGATTATCTTGCATCTGCTGGGTCACTCCCCAAAGGGCCACAACATCTGGGGCTGAGCCAGGCTAAAGCAAGGAGCCTGGAACTCCATCCAAGTTTCCCAAGTGGGTGGCAGGGGCCCAAGTACTCAGGCCATCTTCCACTGAGCCTTCCCAGACACATTAGCAGGAAACTGGATCAGAAGTGAGCTGCCAAGACTTGAACCACTGTTCATAAGGCATGTCAGCATCACAGGCAGCAGTTTAACCCACTAAGTCATAAAGTCAGACCCAGCAGGCTAATCAGGCTAATTTTTAAGTTGATAATTTTGTATAGCCCACAAATGATGCCATAAATATCCAAATGGCCCTTGGATATAAATATCCAAAAAGGGTTCGCCAGCCTTGCAAATAATAATGAGCATGCAGTCATCATGCAGTTTACACAAATACTGATTGCAAATGTGGCCCAAAGACACTTATTTGTGACAATAACTAAGTAATAGTCTAAGCGGAGATAATGGATTTATTTCCTTCAAAATGATCACACAATACTCCTGGATAAGTTAGTACTATTTATGGACACAAAAAGATCCCATCACTATTTATAAGGGAAAAAAAATCATTTTAGTTGGGGCCGGCGCTGTGGCTCACTTGGCTAATCCTCCACCTGCAGCGCTGGCATCTCATATGGGTGCCAGGTTCTAGTCCCAGTTGCTCCTCTTCCAGTCCAGCTCTCTGCTGTGGCCTGGGAAGGCAGTGGAGGATGGCCCAAGTGCTTGGGCGCCTGCACCCGCGTTGGAGACCAGGAAGAGGCACCTGGCTCCTGGCTTCAGATCAGCGTAGCTCCAGCCGTAGCAGCCATTTGGGGATAAACCAACGGAAGGAAGACCTTTCTCTCTGTTTCTCTCTCTCACTGTCTAACCCTATCTGTCAAATAAATATTTAAAAAAAATTTTTTTAATCATTTTAGTTTACTGACAATGCCCAATGAACGACCCATGTTCAACAGTGATGTTCATACCAATCAAGCCAGCAGGTACAGAAAATCTCTGCCAAAAAAGGAGCAAGCGCAAGTCAGTTTCATAAGTTAAAATGGGTGGAAGTCTTGGAATTCCTGCTACCTCTAATCTAAGTGATATACCATAACCAGTCATGTAACCCAGGCAGAATTACTTGTTTCTGCAAGTTCAAAACTCTTTCCCAGCTTCCTACCATTAACAGGCTTCCAGGAAAGCAGTCCTCCTGACACTGCCAATCATAAAAATCTGTTTGTTTCAGTAAAGGAAACAAAAAATTGGTCATGGATTGCAGAGTCCAGGACCACAGGGACAGCTGACCCATGAACTATTTCTGGGAGCCAGCACTTTGTGGGGGGTCAGAACCAATCTGAAGACCATGAAATGCTCTATTTTGCATCCACTCTGTCATTTTCTCAGGCAGGTATTATGCTAAAAGCCAAGAAAAATGGGGTAACCCTGGTGGGTTCCACTTCAACATCTGCCAAAGCTGTTGGTCTTAAAAACACTACAACCTTCCCCTTTTCCAGGGGTAAGCGCAGCAATACTCAGTTATGTTCATAGGACCACTAACAGAATTGGCTCCTCCATAAATTCTTATCTTAATAGTTCCAAGCAGCAAACAATCTGGATTCCTAACTCAAAGACAGACTCATCTTTTCATTTCTAGTTCTCCAATTTTCTAGGGACCCCCAAGTCTTGTATTGCATCACTCACAAGAATGGTCTCTGAGCTAAAATCTTGGGTTTTATTAAGCTAGGGAAAACAGGTATGTGGTCTGCACTGGGACAGCAGGTAGGAAATGTAGCTGTCAGGATAGCAGCACTACTTCAGCTCTACAAGGTCTGCAAAATCCAAAAGGCCCATAAGGGTACTCCAAGATGACTATGCCACCTTTGCATGTCCCCAGTCACTTAAAACAATAATCTTTCATTGTGTATAAAATGTTACCAACGGGGCCCAGCACTGTGACCTAGTGGGTAAAGCCACTGCCTGCAATGCCAGCATCCCATTTGGACACCAGTTCGAGTCCTAGCTGCCCTACTTCCAATCCAGCTCTCTGCTATGGCCTGGGAAAGCAGTAGAAGATGGCCCAAGTCCTTGGGCCCCGGCAACCACATGGGAGATCCAGAAGCTCCTGGCTTTGGATTGGCCTAGTTCTGGCTATTGTGGCCATTTGAGGAGTGAACCAGTGGACAGAAGACTTCTCTCTCTTGCTCTCTTCCTGCCTCTATCACTCTGTAACTCTTTCAAATAAATAAATAAATCTTAAAATAATAATTACCTCCTCTAGACTTGATACTTCGTGGCTAACATTCCAAAGCATTTTCAGTGGAGTGAAATTTGCCCCTTTGAAGAAAACATGTAGAGAAACATAAGATAACTTCAGCTTATATTTAGGAAGTAAAAAAAAAGGGCCAGCGCTATGGCTCACTTGGTTAATCCTCCACCTGTGGCGCCGGCATCCCATATGGGAGCCAGGTTCTAGTCCCAGTTGCTCCTCTTCCAGTCCAGCTCTCTGCTGTGGCCCAGGAGGGCAGTGGAGGATGGTCCAAGTGCTTGGGCCCCTGCACCCATATGGGAGACCAGGAGGAAGCACCTGGCTCCTGGCTTCGGATCGGCACAGCACGCTGGCCGTGGCAGCCATTTGGGGGGTGAACCAATAGAAGGAAGACCTTTCTCTCTGTCTCTCTCTCTCTCTCACTGTCTAATTCTGCCTGTCCAAAAAAAAAAAAAAAATTCTCCAGATCTCCCACATTTCTCATGAATGGAGGAAACTTTTTGTTTACTGGTTGTTTAATTTGCAGAATACTAAATATTATTCAATTATGGTCTAAGATAGTCACTAGCTAAAAGCCTTCCAGGGTTAGACAAGGTAAGAACAATGGTCAACAAAGGAACACAGATCTGAAGCTTCCTCTTTCTAACTATATACATCCCCTTGAAAAACTCCTAAATGTTGAGATTTCCTTCCATCTATGCCACATTTACATACAATATAAGGCTCCTCAGGAGTACATCTCCTTATAGTATATAGAGAAGCAATGCAGAATAGGGAAAAAGCACTATTTGGGTGTCAAAGACCTGAATTCTACTTTTGACTCCACCTCTTAGGATTAATATAACTTCAGCTGAATCACTTCAAAAATCTCTGGGCTTCAACTTCTTTCATAAAAAGGAGATAATATCCATGATAACTCCCTCACAGGTCTATATAAAAGTTCAATAAGGTAATAAATGTGAAAATGGCTTCAGAAATTCTAAACACATGCATATTATATAAAATTATTATGATTAGGAAACTAAGAGAAGAAAATAAAAGGAAAAAAGATTCTGAGAACAAAGAAAACCAAAAAGCAAAGCAATAAACCAGAAGCTGGCTAACTATACTCATGATCAAATTTGGCTTATAGATTTTTTGTTAATATATATTACTCATTCCTTTATGGTTTATCTGTGGCTGCTTTTGAGCTACAAAGACACAGCTGAGTAGTTGCACAGCTGTATAGGGCCCACAAAACCTAAAATATGAGGGTTAGTGCTATGGGGCAACAGGTTAAAACCACAGCCTGTTAAGCCAGCATCCCATACAAGCACCGGTTGGAGTCCTGGCTGCTCCACTTCCAATCTAGCTCCCAGACAATGCTCCCAGGAAAGCAGCAGAGGATGGATCAAGTCCTTGGGGCCTTGCACCCACATAGGAGACCTGGAAGCAGCTCCTGGCTTTGGACTGGCCCAGTCCTGGTCATTGCAGCTGTTTAGGGAATGAACCAGATAAAAAGATCTCTCTCTCTCTCCTCTCTCTCTCTATAACTCTGCCTTTCAAACAAATACATAAATCTTTAAAAAAAAAAAAAAACTAAAATATTTATTCTATGGTCCTTTACAGAAAGTTTGCTCATGTCTACATAAATCAAATGCAGATATATTTTTTACCAGGATAGGGAATCCTAACCTAGATGTGGAGACTTACCTGTTATACTGTTTAAAACCTCCTTGAGATGACTGAAACTATGCAGCAAAGGATCCCGTTCTTCATCCTATAGAACACATAGGTTAAAAAAAAGTCATTACTAGGCCAAAAGAAGGAAAAGAAAATAAAGGATAGATCAAGGACTCTTTCTATAAACCCACCAGAAAATCCAGTATATTTTTCTTCCAACCAAAAAAGAGTTGATCATGGTGCATATTTTCCTGTTCCTTAATCTCTTATTCATAGAGATACTCTGAACTTACCCAAAACAGTGAATTCTGAAGTGCTAATTTATATCATCACCATAGTACTCAAGCTACCATAGTCTGCTATGTCCTTTATGTATGTATTATTGTCTCTTCTCCTTCTTCATACTCATTATATGTTCACATGTATTCATTTCAAAGACATTCCTAACTTAATTCTAAACAAATTCATTTTTATAAATGAACATAAGAAGTTTTTTTAAGGCCAGTGCCGCGGCTTAACAGGCTAATCCTCCGCCTAGCGGCGCTGGCACTCCGGGTTCTAGTCCCGGTTGGGGCGCCAGATTCTGTCCCGGTTGCCCCTCTTCCAGGCCAGCTCTCTGCTATGGCCAGGGAGTGCAGTGGATGATGGCCCAAATGCTTGGGCCCTGCACCCCATGGGAGACCAGGATAAGCACCTGGCTCCTGCCTTCGGATCAGCGCGGTGCGCCGGCCTCAGCGTGCTGGCCGCGGCGGCCATTGGAGGGTGAACCAATGGCAAAGGAAGACCTTTCTCTCTCTCTCACTGTCCACTCTGCCTGTCCAAAAAAAAAAAAAAAAAAAAAAAAAAAAAAAGTTGTTTTTTTAAAAGATTTATTTATTGGGGCCAGTGCCAGCATCCCATTAGGGCACTGGTTCGGGTCCTGGCTGCTCCATTTCCAATCTAGCTCTCTGCTGTGGCCTGGGAAAGCAGTAGAAAATGGCTCAAGTCCTTGGGCCCCTGCAACCACGTGGGAAACTCCTAGCTCCTGGCTCCAGCTCCAGCCATTGCAGCCATCTGGGGAGTGAAACAGCAGATGGAAGATCTCTCTCTGCCTCTCCCCCTCTCTTTCCCTGTAACTCTGCCTTTCAAATAAATAAATATTAAAAATATCTTAGCCAGCACTGTGGCGCAGTAGGTTAAAGCCCTGGCCTGCAGCACCAGCATCCCACATGGCTGCCAGTTTGAGTCCCGACTGCTCCACTTCCAATCCAGCTCCCTGCTAATGTGCCTGGGAAAGCAGTGGAGAATGGCCCAAGTGCTTGGATCCCTGCACCCACAGGGGAGACCCCAAAGAAGCTCCTGGCTTTAGAATGGCTCACCTCCAGCCATTGCAGCTATTTTGGGAGAGAACCAGCAGATGAAAGACCTCTCTATCTTTCTCTGTCTCTCTGTAACTATGTCTTTCAAATAAATAAATCTTTAAAAAAAATGCTTAAAAATATCTAAGGGGCCAGTGCTGTGGCATAGTAGGTTAAGCTGGCATCCCATATGGGCGCCAGTTTTAGTCTCAGCTGCTCTACTTATAATCCAGCTCCCTGCTAATGCACCTTGGGAAGCAGTGGAAGATGGCCCAAGCACTTGAGCCTAGGCATCTATGTAGGAGACTTAGAGGAAGATCCTGACTCCTGGCTCCTAGCTTCAGCTTGCCCAGACATTGCAGCCACTAGGGAGTGAACCAACAGTTAGAAGACCTCTCTCTCTGTCTCGCACTCTGTCTGTAACTCTGCCTCTCAAATAAATAAATAAATCTTTAATATATATAACCATATATATAAAATGATATGATCTTTTGGGTTCCAGAGAGAAAAAGACAGCCTAGAAAGCTGATGCTAGTTGGAACAAAACAGAAGAGTTCTTGATACCAAAAGCAACTTTGAATGCCTACTATCTGATTACAATTTTAACTATGCATCAGATCCTTTACAATATGTCAGTGACCAGGGTACCTGCCCACTCCCCACTTACCAGTGGTGTATGGGTGCTCCATCGGGCATTTCGTTTGATGGCCCCAACCACAATGTTAATCTCCCCTTGAATGATGTAAATATTCTTATCTACCATCCTGGCAAACCTAGCAAGAAACAGTTGAGAGAGAAGTCTGGTAAATATATGATTATTCAGAGCATATCTATCCTTAAATCAGAATTTGATAAGGTTAGAATTGTGATTTAACTTGGCAGTAACAAGATTTTCTAGCTATAATGCTAAGATAGGATGAAGTCTGTTTTATGTTATAAATCCAACAACCTAGCTCTCCTAAAAGTACTCTCCAGTGAACTATCATAAGATTTTCTTTGATGCCTTGGAGAATTCTCTCCTCAGGTGAGAAAATTAGAAACTATTTCTTCTTGGTTTTCAGAAAATCATGTGGGGCCGGTGCTGTGGAGTAATGGGTAAAGCTGCCACCTGCAGTGCCGGGATCCCATATGGGCGCCAGTTCGAGTCCTAGCTGCTCTACTTCCAATCCAACTCTCTGCTATGGCCGGGGAAAGCAACAGAAGATGGCCCAAGTCCTTGGGCCCCTGCACCCACATGGGAGACTGGAAGAAGTTCTTGGCTCCTGGCTTCGGATCAGCACAGCTCCAGCCATTTCAGCCATCTGGGGATTGAACCAGCTGGTGGAAAACCTTTCTCTCTCTCTCTGCCTCTACCTCTGTATAACTCTGCCTTTCAGATAAATAAATCTTAAAAAAAAAAAAAAAAAAGCAGATGTGGGAAAGTTGGACAGACTCAAGGAGAGTGTTAACAGTAAGACTACCAGGGTAAGGGAAGAAGGGATTCCAAACCTATTTATTCAGTAAGCACCTACAATGCATAAAGCATCTTGCAGAGTTCTCAGAATACAATGTAAATAAGACATGGAAAGAATTCATATATATTGTAAAACGAAAAAAAAATTGTAGTATATGACTAAATGTTACCATGTATGTAAACATCATGCAACTAATCCACCTTGCAAAAAACATAAAGGTTTCTGTTTTTTAAAATATGGAGTAAAATGAGAGCCAATTCCCAGCTGGAATGAAGCCTCCAAGAACCTCCCTAATGTAAGATCCTCCTCTCTTTTGCCCTTAACTACCTGTATTCAAAGTATGATGTTTACTAAATCCTTTATTGTTTTATATTTTTACTTCATTGATACACATTTTAAATATTTAGTAATATTCTGTACTTTTATACTTTATATAAATGAGATACATTTTTCTGTAATTTGCCCTTTCCCCTTGAAATATTTCTGAATCACTCACGTTGACAAGTTAAAATTTTGTATAGATACACATACAGATACGTAAATACAGAATAAAAGGTCTAAGTAGATGTATCCAAACTTATAATGATCAGTATCTCTGAGGAAGGTGTTGTGACATCAGGATGCAATCAGAAAATATTTATCTATAATATTTTAATTTTTATAAGGAGAATGTATTACTGTGCTATCAATATAATTAAACACTAATAATAGCAGAAAAGATAAAACATAATTTCTGCCTTTGAGGCATTTATACAGTGTAGTAGGGCCTAAAACAAAACTGAGATACAGTCAGAGATTTTGGGAAAAATATACCCTCTACAAGTAGTTCCATTTGTGCAATTTGCATAAGATAAGGACCCCTAGAAAGTAAAAAAATGAAAGCAATCAGTATAAAGGAAAAAAAAGAAACACTTGGTACAATTTTATTCAGACCCACAACATCTCCCCCAATCCATAAAAGAATCCAACACAAGGCAATATTTGCAATATTTGCATTAATGACAATTTAAAGAAATGACTAGATTAGTCTCAGAAGACAAAGACCATCGACATTCCTAACACTCTAGGAATATAATGACCTAAAACACCATATTCTCTTCTGAGAAGGCTCAATGATGACAACATACACTAATGATCTCTTCAAGGAGTAGAAGACTCAACAAATAGAAGACAAATTAAAAAATGAGGGGTGGAAGCAGGCGTGGTGTGCAGCAAATTGTTCAGCCACTTGCAACACTGGCATACTGTATTGGAGTGCTGGTTCAAATCCTGGTTGTTCCATTTCCAATGCAGATCCCTGCTAATGTGCCGGAGAAGGAGCAGATGAGGACCCAAGTACTTGGATTCCTGTCACCTACATGGAAGAAGCAAATGGAGTTCCTGGATACTGGCTTTGGCCTGGCCTGGTACAGCACTGGCTGTTATAGGCATTTAGGCAGTGAACCAGTGGATGGAAGATCTCTGCCTTTCAAATACTCTTTTATAAAAATGATTTGGGGATCACTTCTTGACCTTTTGACTAAGATCAAGTGTAAAAATGATTTGGGGGCCAGCACTGTGGCACAGAAGGTTAAGCCTCTGCCTGCAGTGCCGGCACCCCACATGGGTACCCATTTGAGTCCCAGCTGTTCTACTTCTGATCTAGCTCCTCGCTAATAGCCTAGGAAAAGCATTCCCTCCATCTGTCTCTGTCACTCTCTCATCTCTGTCTCTCTCTTGCTCTATCACTGATGCTCTAGCTTTCAAATAAATACAACACATTTTTTTAAGATGTATTGTATTTATTTGAAAGGCAGAGTTAAAGAGAGAGGTATTCCATCTGTTGGTTCACTCCATCAATGGTCACAATGACCAGTACTGCACCAGGCCGAACCCAGTAGCCAGAGCTTCTTCTGGGTCCCCCACATGGGTGCAGGGGCCCAAGCACTTGTGTCATCTTCCACAGCTTTCCTAAGCCATTAGCATGGGGCCTGACCAGAAGTGGAGCAGCCAAGACTCAACCAGCACCCACAAGGGATGGCGTTGCAGGCAGCGGCTTCGCTGGCTACACCACAGCGCCATTTTTTTTTTTTAATTCTCTCCTAGTATCTTTCCATATTTAAATTACACAGGCACAATGAATATGCTCCAGGTTTGTGGAGGCACCTGTAAGAAATTGCTAATAGGTTGTCTCCAGGGAAAGAAACTGCTTGACTGGGGAACTGGGTGACTGGGCACAGGGGTGAGAGGAAGATTTACTTTTTTCTGTTTGTTCCTTTATATCTTTTGAATATTGGGCCACAAACGAATACTACCTGTTATTTTTAGATTTCAGTTAACTTACAAAAGTAAATAAGCTCTTCAGAAAAGTAGTTGTACTATTCCATGTGCAAATGATTGCAAGCCCTAATCAAAGTTAATTAACTCACATTTACTTCATTCAATCCCACATTACTTAGCACATGCTAAGCAAACTAGGCACAGTTATACAAGTTCCTACTCACCCACTAGACATTCCAGAAGGGATTAATAATCTAGTGGAACCGATAACACAGATAT
The DNA here is from genome assembly GCF_051225735.1 of Oryctolagus cuniculus. NCBI lineage: Eukaryota > Metazoa > Chordata > Mammalia > Lagomorpha > Leporidae > Oryctolagus > Oryctolagus cuniculus. The sequence goes on from NC_142881.1 coordinate 27,578,471, forward strand.
AGGGCTGGCGCTGTGGCACAACAGGTTAGCCACCATCTTCAGGGCCAGCATACCATATGGGTGCCAGTTCCAGTCCTGGCTGCCCCACTTCCAACCTAGCTTCCTGCTAATGCACCTGGGAAAGCAGCAGAAGATGGTCCAAATGCTTGGGCCCCTGCACACACGTGGGAGATTCGGAAGAAACTCCAGGCTCCTGGCTTTAGCCTGGCCCAGCCCTGGCCCAGCCCTGAAGACATTTGGGGAGTAAACCAGCACTGTCTCTGTCTCTGTCTCTCCTCTTTCTCTCTCTCTAACTCTGCCTTTCAAATACATAAATAAATCTTTTAGAAAATATATATACACACAAATACATGTCTCCAATACATGAGTCATACATAGTATTACAGTAGCGATGCAAAGAAACTTTCTGGTGGAAGGCTTGGAAAAGGCAAACAAAAGATTTTAAATACCTACATATATAAAGAGGGAATGGCAAAAGTAAAGCCCATAGTAGGAAATTTCTGCATGTACTTAGGGGATTATGCTTATTCCGGGCTGGAACATTAATCTTAAGGGAATAATGAGTAGAAAAGCCAGAAAAGCAAATGGAAGACATACCACAGAGGTTCTTCAACAGTTACTATTCAGTACATATTCAAATTACATATCAAATATCCACGATTATAAAAAAATATTTTAGGGATCAGAAGGAGACACTATAAAGAATATACTGGACTGGCACTGTGGTGCAGCAGGTTAAGCTGCTGCCTATGATGGGGCATCTCATATGGGTTCCACTTCAAGTCCCAGCTGCTCCACTTCCCATCTAGTATCCTGCTAATGTGCCCAGGGAAGCAGCAGCAGATGGCTCAAATATTTGGGTCCCTGCCACCCACATAAGAAACCCAGATAGAGTTCCAGCCTGGCCCAGGCCAGGTCATTGCAGCCACCTGGGGAGTGAACCAGTGGATTTCTTTCTCTGTCTCTCCTTCTCTGTAACTCTGCCTTTCTAATAAATATATTTTAAAAAAAAAATAATATAGCCGGCGCCGTGGCTCAATAGGCTAATCCTCCACCTTGCGGCGCCGGCACACCGGGTTCTAGTCCCGGTCGGGGCGCCGGATTCTGTCCCGGTTGCCCCTCTTCCAGGCCAGCTCTCTGCTATGGCCAGGGAGTGCAGTGGAGGATGGCCCAGGTGCTTGGGCCCTGCACCCCATGGGAGACCAGGAAAAGCACCTGGATCCTGGCTCCTGCCATCGGATCAGCGCGGTGTGCCGGCTGCAGCGGCGGCCATTGGAGGGTGAACCAACGGCAAAAGGAAGACCTTCCTCTCTGTCTCTCTCTCTCACTGTCCACTCTGCCTGTCAAAAAAAAAAAAAAAAAAAAAAGAAAAAAAAAAGAAAAAAAAATAATATAAATAAGAATATTCAATTTCTCTTTTAAAGAACTGGTAGAGTGAGAGAAAACATACCCAACTAAAATAGCACAACAATAAGTGAAAAAACAAAACAATACTATAAATTGCAAACAAAAGTGACAATGGGACTGACTGAGATCTGATAGACTCTCCATGCTATCCTGGAGGAAGTAAATTTTAAACCAACATCATAATTGAAAGCAGTCAAACCAACATGTGCTCAAAATCCACTAGGCTGGGGCCAGTGTGGTGGCATAGTAGGTTAATCCTCCACCTGCAGCACCGGCATCCCATATGGGTGCCAGTTCTAGTCTCGGCTGCTCCTCTTCCAATCCAGCTCTCTGCTGTGGCCTGGGAAAGCAGCAGAAGATGGCCCAAGTCCTTGGGCCCCTGCACCCACATGGGAGACCAGGAAGAGGTACCTGGCTCTCCGGCTTCAGATAGGCACAGCTCAAGCCGTTGAGGCCATTTGGGGAGTGAACCAACAGAGGGAAGACCTTTCTCTGTCTCTCCCTCTTACTGTCTGTAACTCTCTCAAATAAGTAAAATCTTTAAAAAACAAATCCACTAGGCTACAAAAGCTAACAACTTTCTAATACAGCAAAGATCTAAGCAAAAAATCATTTTCTTAAGCTTCCTAGTAAAAAAGAAACATTTAGGGGATGGTTGTGTGGTGCAGCGGGTTAAGCAACCACTTGAACACCAGCATCCCATAGCTGAGTGCCAGTTCAAACCCCAGATACTCTGCTTCTGATTCAGCTTCCTGCTAACACTCCTGCAAAGGAAACAGAAGATGGCTCAAATACTTGGATTCCTGCACCCATGTGGGAGACCCAGAAGAAGCTCCTGGCTCCACATAAGTTGTTGCAGCCATTTGGGGAGTAAACCAGCAGATGGAAGACCTCTGTCTCTGTCACTCCCTCCCTCTGTAACTCTTTCAAATAAGTAAAATTAAAATTAAAAAAAAAAAAAAACACAGACCCTAAAATAAAAGTTGGTGAATTCAACTATGTTAACATTATGTTTATTCAAAAGACACCATAAAAGGGGGAAAAATAAGTCACAAACTGGTAGAAAGCATTTATAACACATCTAACTAAAAAAGGAGAAATATCCAGCAGACTTAATAACTGCTATAAAACTGTAAGAAATAGATATATAACTCCATTGCCAAATTAGCAAGACATGAATAATATAGGAATTTCACAGATAGGAAATACAAACAGCAAATAAATTTATTAACTTATTCGTTTCATTAGAAATATTACAAAATAAGGCCGGCGCCGCGGCTCACTAGGCTAATCCTCCGCCTAGCGGCGCCGGCACACTGGGTTCTAGTCCCGGTCGGGGCGCCGGATTCTGTCCCAGTTGCCCCTCTTCCAGGCCAGCCCTCTGCTGTGGCCAGGGAGTGCAGTGGAGGATGGCCCAGGTGCTTGGGCCCTGCACCCCATGGGAGACCAGGAAAAGCACCTGGCTCCTGGCTCCTGCCATCGGATCAGCGCGGTGCGCCGGCCACAGCGCGCCAGCTGTGGCAGCCATTGGAGGGTGAACCAACGGCAAAGGAAGACCTTTCTCTCTGTCTCTCTCTCTCACTGTCCACTCTGCCTGTCAAAAAAAAAAAAAATTACAAAATAAGATTATAATGAGATACAATTTTATAGTCCCAAAATAGCAACAACTTTTAAATCTGACAATACTAAGAGTTGGTAAAAATGGAGACCAAGTACCTGGAGAGTATCTAAACTGAATAACCAGTTGGAATACAATTTCACATTAGCTTGAAAAGAGTTTCATATCATTCAGATACCTCAGCAATTCTACTTCTAGGACTATACTCCAGAGAAATTCACAAAAAAGTTAAGAATTTTGACAAGTGGCAAGGGTCTGGTGGGGGGACTAACAGGGAAGGGAACATGTACCTGTAGCCTCAGTATTGGTGATGTTCTGGTTTTGATTTTTTTTATAAAGATTTATTTATTTCATTTGAAAGAGTTACAGAAAGAGGAGAGAAAGATCTTTCATTCACTGGTTCACTCCCAAGATGGCCACAACTGCCAAGACTGGGCCAGGCCAAAGTCAGGAGCCAAGAGCTTCTTCCAGATCTCTCCACGTGCGTGGCAGGGACCCAAGCACTCGAGCTATCTTCCACTGCTTTTCCCAAAACCATTAGCAAGGAGCTGGATGGGAAGTGGAGTGACAGGGACACAAATCAATGCCCATACAGGATGCCAGCACTGCATACAACAACTTTCCCTGCTTTGCCACAATGCCCGCCCCCAAGTTCTGCTTTTTTTAAGGTGTTTTGGGGTACTGACACCCCAAATATGTTATAAATATTATTTGTATACATAAAATACACCATGAAAAGTTCCTCCTTTTTGAAGTCATAGTCTTTGCTACCAGCCTTTGTGAATGCTGTTCCCTTTCTATTTGGAAAGCTTACTCTTGTCCACCTGGTAAATAAACCTTTACTCAATCCAAGTCAATGAAGGAGTCAAAAGACACAGTAGTGGGGCTAGCATTGTGGCATAAAAGATTGAGTCTCTACTTGAAGTGCTGCATCCCATGTGGGTGCCAGTTGATGTCGGGCTGCACCACTTCTGATCCAGCTCTCTGCTAATGGCCTGGGAAGGCAGTGGAAGATGGCACCAGTGCTTGGGCACCTGCACCCAGGTAGGGGACCCAAAGAAAGCTCCTGGCTTTGGATTGACCCAGCTCCAGCCATTGCAGCCATTTGGGAAATGAACCGGCAGATGAAGGACCTCTCTCTCTGCCTCTCAAAAAATAAATCTTTAAAAATAAATAAATAAAAGACACAATAGTTACAAGAATAGGCTTTAGAGTCAAGACAGACTTGAGCTCCAATCCACACTGTTAATAACTACAAGATCTTAGCCATGTTACTTAGCCTCTCTGGGCCTCAGTTTACATTTCTTTATTAAAAATAATAATAAGATCTCCTCGTGAGTTTCTTGTCAGACCTAAATAAGGTCTCACCTAGCACAGTACCTGGGATATTAAAACCTAATACATGGGGCCAGCACTGTGGCACAGCAGGTTAAAGCCCTGGCCTGAAGCACCAACATCCCATATGGGTGCCGGTTCTGGTCCCAGCTACTCCTCTTCCGATCCAGCTCTCTGCTATGGCCTGGGAAAGCAGTGAAAGATGGCCCAAGTCCTTGGGCCCCTGCACCCGTGTGGGAGTCCTGGAAGAAGCTCCTGGCTCCTGGCTTTGGATTGGCGCAGCTCTGGCTGTTGTGGCCATCTGGGGAGTGAACCAGCAGATGGAAGACCTTTTTCTCTGACTCTACCTCTCTCTGTAACTCTTTCAGATAAAATAGATCTAAAAAAAAAAAAAAAAAAAAAAAAAAAAAAAAAAAAAAAAAAAAAAAACTAATACATGTTAGCTGTTTTTCTGATAATACTTGATCTGTGAGGTCTTCTCTAGCCAACTCATTCTCCAGACAGTATTAGTATCCCTTTCTAGTCACCCATAACACTTTGTACATGGTGCTATTTAAATACATCTTATCCTGATTTATAATTATATATCTCTACTACAAATCTATGAACATCTGATTTATTGGGATTTTGTTCCCAATGCCTGACAACAAACAAAAATTATTTTAAAATTTGAGTGAGGGTCTGGCTTGTAGCACAGTAAGTTAAGCTGCTATCTACAGTGCCAGCATTCCACATGGGCACCAGTTCAAGTCCCAGCTGCTCTACTTCCAATCCAGCTCCCTGCTATGACCTGGAAAAGCGGTAGAAGATGGCCTAAGTCCTTGGGCCCCTGCACCCGCATGGAAGACCTGGAAGAAGCTCCTGGCTTTGGATTGGCCCAGCTCCGGCCATTGCGGCCATTTGGGGAGTGAACCAGTGGATGGAAGACCTCTCTCTCTCTTTCTGCCTCTGCCTCTCTGTAACTCTGCTTTTCAAATAAATAAATAAGTCTTTTTAAAAAATATTTATTTGGCCGGCGCCGCGGCTCACTAGGCTAATCCTCCGCCTAGCGGCGCCGGCACACCGGGTTCTAGTCCCGGTCGGGGCGCCGGATTCTGTCCTGGTTGCCCCTCTTCCAGGCCAGCCCTCTGCTGTGGCCAGGGAGTGCAGTGGAGGATGGCCCAGGTGCTTGGGCCCTGCACCCCATGGGAGACCAGGAAAAGCACCTGGCTCCTGGCTCCTGCCACCGGATCAGCGCGGTGCGCCAGCCGCAGCGCGCCGGCCGCGGCAGCCATTGGAGGGTGAACCAACGGCAAAAGGAAGACCTTTCTCTCTGTCTCTCTCTCTCACTGTCCACTCTGCCTAGCAAAAAAGAAAAAAAAAAATTTATTTATTCTAAAGGCAGAGTAATGGGGAGAGGGGAGAAGGGTAAGGTTAGAGGGGAGAGGACAGAGGATCTTCCATCTGCTGGTTCACTCCCTAAATGCCCACTACAGCCAGGGCAGAGCCAATACAAAGCCAGGAGCTAGGAACTCCGTTCAGGTCTCCCACGTGGATGGCAGGGACTCAAGTTGAGTCAACATCTGCTGCCTGACAGGAACATTAGCAGGAAACTGGACCACAGGCAGGACTCGATCCCAGACTCTCCAATGTGGCACGTGGGCATCCTAAGCAGCCGCTTAATCCACTGCACCACAACACCTGCCTCCATCTTGATGCTTCCTCAAATGTTACTTGCACACTCACACTTTTTCTGTGAAATAATATAATTCTTTGTGTAACTGTCAAGTCCTCATATACGTGTATGTTTTATTTTCTTTGGTTCTAAATAGCTATTATTTAATTACAAATCAGGATAAAATGTACTGAAAGAGCTGCTATTAGTATACCATTCCATTCCACTTATTTCATTTTTTAAGTTTTTGATCTTGCTTATTTTAAATCAATAAATGTAAACTTTAAGTACTATCCTTCCTCTTCCCAACACACACACACACACACACATACATACACATTCACATTCTCTCTCTCTCTCTCTCTCTCTCTCTCTCTCTTTAGGAAGGCATAGGAAATTAAGAAAGAGAAACTGAGTTAAGTCCCTCCAAATCCTATGTAAGTTTTTCCTTCTAAGTTGCCCTTACCTAATTAATAAAAAGATTCTCCAGTGGACTCTTTTTCCCCCATAATGTCCTGGTGTAACAGACCTCTGCACCAAGAAAATTCTGATAGGCTTTCTGGAAGGGTAGATGGCACCAGGGAGCTGAATGACCCTCAATGGACCTTTCCAATGTTTATATACACTCACTCCCTTGAGTAGCCCAAAGAAGTGCTCAAGAGACTGAGCTTACAACACTTCCAGAGCCAGCCAAGGAATACACCATAGTTCTGTGCTAATAACTGAACTAGTAAACAATCTCGTGGACTCAAGAAATTTACTCAAAGGGTGGAGGTAAGAGAAAGGCAAACCAGGAAAAAAAAGTTGATGCCCTGACAGAGCAAGACTGGAAAATCCTCCCAGACCTGCTAATCAGGTGACCCGTATAGCTAAGCTCTGCCATGCCATCTTCTATGTCTTGAGACTCTGACTACCTCAAAAATTGTGTGTGCAGGCTGGTGCTGTAGCATGGTAGGTTAAGCCTCCACCTGTGGCACCAGCATCCCCTATGGGCACCAGTGCATGTCCCAACTGCTCCTCTTCCAATCTAGTTCTCTGCTAATGGCCTGGGAAGGCAGTGGAAGATGGCCCAAGTGCTTGGGCTCCTGCACCCGCGTGGAAGACCTGGAATCTCCTGGCTCCTGGGTTCATCAGCCCAGCTCCGGCCCTTGCAGCCATTTTGGGAGTGAAGCAGCAGATGGAAGACCTCTCTGTCTCTCCCTCTCTCTGTCTATAACTCTGCCTCTCAAATAAATAAGTAAATCTAAAAAAAAAAATTTTTTTTTAATTTCATTAAAAAAAAGTGTGCAAGGGAAGGCAAGCCACTGATTGAAGTACAAAGATGTTTCTTCTGCCTGCCTGGAGATGAAAAATGAAACAAAGTATCTTTCTCATATCTCAACCATTCAAGGTGCCCAATGTGTAAGAATGACAGCAAAGCAGAACAAAGGAAGTTAAGTCTGGGGCTGGCACTGCAGCACAGCAGGTTAAAGCCCTAGCCTGAAGTGCCAGCACCCCTTTTGAGCCCCGGTTCTAGAAGCAGCTCCTTCACTTTCGATCCAGCTCTCTGCTATGGCCTGGGAAATCAGTAGAGGACGGCCCAAGTCCTTGGACCCCTGTACCCACGTGGGAGACCCAGAAGAAGCTCCTGGCTTCGGATTGGCACAGCTCTGGCCATTGCAGCCAATTGAAGAGTGAACCAACGGATGGAAGACATCCCCTCCTGCCTCTCCTTCTCTCTCTGTGTAATTGTGACTTTCAAGTAAAATATATAAATCTTTAAAAAAAAAAAAAAGCATGGGAGTAGAACTACCATATTTCTTAAAAAAAAAAAAAGAAAAGAAAAGAAAAAGTTAGGTCTGATTACACATAGGGAGAATGGCAGTGATTATGTCTCCTAAGGCCTGCCCATCTTGTATATCAGGCATTACCATTCAGTGGCCATCAGGCAGATGCCAGTCCACAGACATACTTTTTTTGGTCTGCAAAGTTTGCCAAAAAATTTAACTAGTTGCCAATAATTAAAAAGCACATTGATCTGGATTTCAAGCTTCTGAAAAATAGGAAGTCTGTTCAGGCTGTGCCTACACTCTCAATGATAACATCTGTTGAATACACAGTAGCTGCCTCCTTAAAACAAGGGCATAGTCCTTCAGTGCACTATTTTACCCACACTCCCACCTGACTCACTTCACTCATTTACATTATTTGTGGGATACGTAGGCATTTCAGCTTATAACCCCTGGCTTATAAAATGGCAACTCATTACTTTGCTGTCATACAGCCATGATCATTTATGCTACTATTGCTTCTACGATCACTTTCACTGCTACTGGAACAAATTACTTCCATGATCACTTCTACTGCCACTGGGGCTCGAAATCAGCACATCACTCTATTATATTCTCATTCAATTAAACAACTAAAGTTGAACACACTAAAATAGAGAAAAAAGTAAGAATAAAAGATGAATAGCAGCCTATTAAATTTACCTAGCTCTTACAGGGGTAAAATGAACCTCCGCTTCTCTCTTCAATTCAACTCCACCATGAGCCCAACAGCAGAATCACTCTAATCAGTCACACTGAGCCACAGGGATCAAGTGTGATCAATCAATTAGAAGTGGTGTACAAAGGCTGGGATGATACTTCTGGTGAATACTCTACAAATACAGTGAGTCTCCTCAAAAGCAGGAACTGTTTTATTCCTCTCTAACTACCCACAGCTGGCAGTTTAAGTACCCTATCGATGAAGTTATTATTTAAAAGTGGCAGTCAATCCTAACTTTTGAAACATAGAGAAGTGAAACAGTAGTGGAGCTTTTGAGAACTGTGAGCTAAAACTGGGGTTGGTGCCCACCTACTGAAGAGATGTGTCTAAAACTTGAATTCCTATTGTGCCAAAAAACATCACTGTCAAGACTGAAGGAACTCTCTCTCTCTACAGTCACCATTAAAAAGAAGCTGGGGGCCAGCACTGTGGCATAGTGGACAGGGCCGCCGCTTGCAGTACCATATGGGCATCCCATATGGGCACCGGTTAGAGTCTTGGCTGCTCCACTTCCAGTCCAGCTCTCTGCTATGGCCTGGGAGGGCAGTGGAAGATGGCCCAAGTCCTTGGGCCCCTGCACCCACCCTGGAGGCCCAGAGGAGGTTCCTGGCTTCGGATCAGTGCAGCTCTGGCCGTTGTGGCTGTCTGAGGAGTGAGCCAGCAGATGGAAGACCTCTCTCTCTCTCTCTCTCTCTGTAGCTCTGCCTTTAGATAAATAAAACTTAAAAAAAAAAAAAAAAAGTTGGCAGGGTGGGTTGTTGAGGGCAGATAAAGGGTACCAAAACACAGTTAGATAGAATAGGTTCTAGTGTTCCACAGCACAGAGGGGTGACTACAGTTTACAATTGTGTATTATCTCCTGTATAAGGAACTGGAAGAGACAAGCTGACAGGCTCTAAACATAAAAAAAAAAAAAGCCAAGGCAATGAAATGCTACTTGCCAGATGTGACCAGTTTACACTGTACACGTGTATTGAAATTCACACAGCACCCCATGAAAATGCACAAGTATTAGATATGAATAATTTTTACATTTTTTACATTAAATCTTTTTAAAAAATAAGCTCAAATACAAGTTTTGAAGAAAGGACAAATTTCTGATTTGTGGGTGGGAGGTTAAATGATTTCTATCTGGAAAATCATTTCTATCCAGAATGAATGCTATCTAGAAAATGACTTTTTAACTAAACAACGAAGAAATCTGATGCTTCTTTAGTCACTTTCAGAAAAATGCTGGATTACTCACACCATCTACCCGGAGACCAGATCGCCTATTATGCAGACCATATCAACTCAACAGGGCAGTGGCCCAGGTGACCAACACAGACCCATCCAACCTGTGTACCTCCTGGGCTGTGTCATCTCATCTGTCACTTTCAGATATCTTTTTGGAAGTTCTGCAACTTAGATCAGCCAGTCAAAATCAGCACTAAATAACTTCCGATACCACTCCATCCTACTTATTTTAATATTGATAAATGTAAACTCTAAGTGTTATCCCTTCACACACACACACACACACACACACAGTCACGAGAGCAAAGGGAATTAGGTAGGAGAAATCGAGCTCAGTCATTTTAAGATCCTAGATAGATATCTTTTCCTTTTTAACAGTATGAGGTTTCAATCTCCTTATTACTACCTCATCACACAAAAGTGAAAAAGCATTTCTGACTGCCAGGCCAGAAGTAGGCCACAAGTCCTGAGCACATACTAAAACTATTCCTAGGTACAGATAACACTGAGTACCCACAACATGCTGAAAGGCATTAGGCAGATCCTGCTTTTAACCCTACTACACGCTCTACATAAGCAAATACACATAAATACTACTACTTTTAAGAAATGCATAAACTGAGTGATCCCAAAGCAGACCCTTTCTCTTGTATCTTCCACAGGGCCTAGAGAAGTGCCTTTCATACCTGAATTAAAGGGCACATAAATTTCTACATTGTCCACTTAAAAACACTATTTATACCATTCATCATTTCTGAAAGTACTCTACTCTTGGTGAACTTTCACAGCTTTACAACACAGAGTTTTCTCAAAGGTCATCACAGCGCTATAAACTACACCCTTTGGGCTTTGATTCCATCACTTATTCTGCTGCCCCGACCCTACCACAATTAGCTAAACATCTCTCATGACTCTTTTTGCCCACTATCAACAACAGGCCGTGAGTATCAAACTTTGCCAGTATTCAAATCCCTCTCTGCCCTTGGTCAAATATGGCATAACAGAAAGGTTTCCTTGTGACTAAACCATCTCCTTCGGTCAAGTGAAGAGATCTCCAGCAGAAACGCCAACCCAAACATTCGCCAGGAGAGAATACCTGTAGAAGATTGTTTAAAGGAAGAAACAGGCCAGAAGGTAACCCCAGGGGTTATCTACACAACAAGTCTGGCAGCTGAGCTGGCCTGGAGGAGGAAAACCTCTCATAGCCCAGTTCTACCTGCTGCTGACCTTAACCCTTCCACGGGTCTTCTGAGTCTAGGTTGCACTGGCTCTCCACCCAGTGTTAATGAAGCCATTCAGGTGTGTTGACAGGACAGTCACACAGAAGTGGACACTCTACAGAATCCGGAGAGACGCATATCTAAGGTCTACAATCTCAAAATTAAGCACAATGCTCCTTAGATTACTTTCAGCTTTTGAGGGCTGGGCTCTTTAGGATACAGAGAGCCCCAGAATAGAGGAGCTGAAGGCTGGGGTAAGCAAGGGAAAACAGAAGGGATTCGGGCACTCGCAAGGGAGCAAAAAGTCCGAGCTGAAAGTGCCTCTCCTGCGGCAGGGGCCTGACCTTTGCCCCCTGCACGCCTCTCAGTTCCCTCCCACAACAACCCCTTTCTCGCTTTATTCCTGCCCGCTACGCCCTTAACCCACACTGGCTCGCTTAACTTAAACGTCCTTCCCCCTTATTCCCTATCGCGATGTCAGGGCGGCCTTCAAGCCACTGGAACTCCAGAAAGAGACTTCGCTGACCTGTCAGCGGATCCAAAATGGCGGGGCCTAGTCCCAGGACCGGCAGCCGCTGCTCATGTCCAGCCCCGGCCCCGGAGCCGTCTCCGAGTGGCTCTCCAGGCTCTGATGGCAGATGGGAAAAGGGAAGGAGCCCGTATTCTGCAAGTTGAGGCCGAAGTCAGGGTGGGACCACACAGTCGGCCGTAACGAGTTGGCCAGGACGGGCGGTGGAACCGGCTGCCTTCCCTGTCAGCTCACTGACGTGGTAACTAGCCTCAGTCTAGCCCGCTGCCTGGTAACTGCGCCAGCCCTGCCACGCACAGCCAATCATATCTTGGCACCGCGGAAAATGGCATTCCAGTTATCCAATAGAAGAAAGGAAATTGGCTTCGGGGGGCGGGTAGTGCCTAAAGAGGTGAGATTACACGGGAAAGAAGCGGGTAGGCAGGGAACAACCAACAGATACGCGATCTCTCTGAGTGACAGTTTAAAAGCCAATCAAAAATGGGAAATTATGCCGGCGGTTGGAGAGGTGGAGTTAGAGAGAGGAGTTCGGTTGCAGTGTGTGGTTTGGCAGCGGCTGCTGTGCATTATGGGGAGGAAAGCTACGATTTGCTGGAAAGGGGGCGGGTCCGTTTTGAGAGGTTGAGCGGACGCCCCTGCACCCCTAGGCACATCCCGTCAAAGTCACCTGGGGCAATACCATGCCCCTTAAGGGATCACGTCCTTTCAAAGCCGCTCTGGACTCCTCCCCTCCTTAAAACCGTGCGGCGGTCCAAACCCTCCCCTGCCCTTCCGTCTGCATGCCGAGTTTTGGTTTCTCACAGGTGTGTCTGTCCCATCCTAACTGTTTCAGTTATCTCCTGCCCAATTCCTACCATCTGGAAATAGAAAAAATGAGAGGTGGCAGAAATATTGGCTGTCAAACTCAAGTCCTTCATTTTCCAGAGCAAGAAATTGAGTCCGAGAGTGGACAGCTGGCCCAACGTTCGCATAGTTAGCTTCACAATAGCGGAGCTGAGCGACAACCGCAGGTGTCCTTACCCCCAATCCATCTCTTGCTCACTTCCCTTTGCTACCTCGTCTATCAGTCTGTGATTCCCAACTCTGCCCTTCATACCACACCATGGACACACCTTATCTACTGGGGGAAAAGTATACAAGTTAGTCCAAGTTACCATTGTCAGGAAATTGAAGCCTCTCCTGTTTGCCTTAGAAATTATTACAGGCCTTGAAGGCTGCATGCCCACTTGTTCTCATTCTCCTGCTGGGCTCCCCGGCCCCACTCCTCCATCCCAGCTAACTCCTTTCCTTGCAAGAGATAAAGAGGTGTTGTGGCACAGCAGGGTAAGCCTCCCATATCTGAATGACTGATTCAAGTCGCAGGTACTTCATGCTTCCTATCCAGCTTCCTGCTAATGCAGCAGGGAGACAGCAGATGATTGCCAAGTACTTGGATCCCTGCCACCCACGTGGGAGACCGGATGGAGTTCCTGGCTCCTAGTTTCAGTCTGGCTTGGCCCAGCTGTTACAGGTATTTGGAGAGTTAACCAGCAGGTGGAAATCCTCTCTGTCTGTCTCTCTCTCTCTTTCAAACAAATAAATCTTAAAAAAAAAAAAAAAAAAAAAGATGAAGAGGTTGCTAAGGTACTTAAAATTACCTGGAAATGAGAGTGTATGGGAAGAAGACAGGAGGACGGATGTTCTCCTTGTAGACTGAATGATGGAATTTCCAGTCTGCTGGAAGTGCACTCAGGCATCCCTGAAGACCCAGATAAATCTGCTGGGGTAGGCAATGAAAAAAAAAATACTAACTCCCTCCACACTGCCTCCTATTTATGGATGACCCAAGTCCAGGGAAGCCCCATACCTAAGCCCACAGGAATGTGGTCTCAAACCAGACATACAAAGACCATCCCTGTGCTATAATCCTCTAATCTGAAGAGCACTTCAGTTGCTCCCTGCACCTGCACACTTGGTTCCTGGCCTCTGGATCCAGCTGAGGATCTTGCCTCTTTCACCCAAATGAAATCAGGGGAAAGAAGATCCACCCCCATGGCATCACTTTCCATGGTACCTCTGAGCCATTTTCCTCTTCACTTGAAAATGGGAATCAGTCTCCTGGTCTGATCTCACATTGAGAGGTCCTGGAGAACCTGAAAAGCCAAATGGAAAACTCTCTTAAGAGGGCTAAAACTGCCTCCCCTTCATCTCCACTTCCAAGAACCTCCAGAAATTCATCATCCCACAAGTATGTGATTGTCAGAGCTGGCGCTGTGGTGTAGTAGGCAAAGCGTCTAGCTGTAGCACCAGCATCCTGTATGGGCACCGGTTCAAATCCCGGCTGTTCCACTTCTGATCCAGCTCCTTACTAATGTACCTGGGAAAGCAATAGAAGATGGCCCAAGTACTTGGGCTCTTACACGCACATGAGAAACCCAGAAGAAGCTCCTGGCTCCTGGCTTCAGATCAGCCCAGCTGTGGCCCTTGAAGCCATTTGGGGAGTGAACCAGCAGATGGAAGACCTCTTTCTCTGTCTCTCCCTTTCTCTGTCTGTAATTCTGCTTCTCAAATAAATAAGTTTTTTTTTAAGTATATGATTGGGGCTGGTGTCATGGCACCGGTATCCCATATGGGCGCCGGGTTTTACCCAGTTGCTTTTCTTCCAGTCCAGCTCTCTGCTGTGGCCCTGGAGGGCAGTGGAGGATGGCCCAAGTGCTTGGACCCTGCATGCACATGGGAGACCAGGAAGAAGCACCTGGCTCCTGGCTTCAGATCGGTGCAGCTCTGGCCATGGTGGCCATTTGAGGGGTGAACCAACGGAAGGAAGACCTTTCTCTCTGTCTCTCTCTCACTGTCTAACTCTATCTGTCGAATAAAAAATGTATATGATTGTGCAGTAGAGGTGGAGAAGAGAGATGACAATTCCCTAGGCCCTCCTAAGCACTGACTAGCATCTTCCTCTGAGACTCCAACATGACAAACGTATTGTATTTCTACATCACCCTGGGGATAGAAAGATGAAGAAGACATGGCCTTGCATCTCTTAAATCCTAGTCTCAGCCGGTGCCGCGGCTCACTAGGCTAATCCTCCGCCTAGCGGCGCCGGCACACCGGGTTCTAGTCCCGGTTGGGGCGCCGGATTCTGTCCCGGTTGCCCCTCTTCCAGGCCAGCCCTCTGCTGTGGCCAGGGAGTGCAGTGGAGGATGGCCCAGGTGCTTGGGCCCTGCACCCCATGGGAGACCAGGAAAAGCACCTGGCTCCTGGCTCCTGCCATCGGATCAGCGCGGTGCGCCGGCCGCAGCGCGCCGGCCGCGGCGGCCATTGGAGGGTGAACCAATGGCAAAGGAAGACCTTTCTCTCTGTCTCTCTCTCTCTCTCACTGTCCACTCTGCCTGTCAAAATAAAAAAAAAAAAAAATCCTAGTCTCATAATGGACAACCAAGCTGATCCCTTTGACATTGCGGGAGGGGTAATTGAAGGCGTGCACAAGGAGGGTCATAAGAGCAAGAGGTTAGACCTCTCACTAACCTAGTACTTCAGGAAAAGATAATAAGGCCTGAGTAGAGCTTAGGAGGAAGGATGGGACATAGCAAGATAAAGATTGATTGAGGGACTGGCGTAAAGCTGCTGCCTGCAGTGCCATTATCCCATATGGGTGCCAGTTGAAGTCCTGGCTGCTCCTCTTCCAATCAAGCACTCTGCTATGGCCAGGAAAAGCAGTGAAGATGGCCCAAGTCCTTGGGCCCCTGCACCTGTGTGGGAAACCTGGAAGAAGCTCCTGGCTCCTGGCTTCAGATTGGCCCAGCTCCGACTGTTGCAGCCATTTGGGGAGTGAACCAGAGGATGGAAGACCTCCCTCTCTCTCTCCATATATATATATATATATATATATACACACACACACACATATATATATATACATACATACATATATATGTATGTATATATATATGCCTCTATGTAATTCTGCCTTTCAAATAGATAAATCTTTTTTTTTAATTATTGATGTCACAAAAAAGGCCATAGGTATGCAGGAAATCACCAGGGGATTTAGAATAAGACAAGGTCAGGTCCTGAAGGTTTAATATGCTGGGCTAGGGAACTTGACCTTTATCTTGAGAGCAATCAGGAGCCCCTGAAGGATTTTAAGCAGGGTCTATGAGTGGTTATATTTGCTTTCAAGGCATATTATGGGACTGGGTTTGAGGTTTTCAGGGGCACCTAACTCTACGTGTACCGTCGACGTGTGTCCTGTTCCTTTTGAGCAGTGAGGTCACACCTTGTTATCAGGAACACAGCCCTGTTGAAGCTGCCAGAGCACAGCCCAGGCCGGTGAGGGATGCAGACTGAGGAGCTGACATAATATGCTTCTGAAGAGCCCTAGCCTGAGCCCAGAGAGGCAGCAGGGGTTGGGAGACAGAACGAGGGTTACTTGTCCAAGGTCACTGGATAGTGGTGCGACTTTGTGGCAGAATTGGAATTCCACTTCAGCTCGTCTCATTCACAAAGCCACCTTTGGAGAAGAGCAGGGGAAGAAGGGGAGAGGAGGAGGGAATAGCAAAGTAAAGAGAGAGGTGTTAGGCAAAGAAGAGCCGAAAGAGAAATTAGTCTTTCAAGTGGCAGAGGAGGGAGGAGAGGGGCAAACAGCAAGAGCAAAGCGGCGGGGGGGGGGGGGGGGGAGCGAGAACGTGGGAGGATTGGAACGGAGACAAAAGGGAGAAAAGACAGACAGCGACAAGTGTAGAAAATCGGCGAAACTTGAGCGGCAGCGAAGTCTGAGCGCTGAGCCCCGGCGGCCCTGTGCGCCTTCCCACCTGGCGCCCCGGCAGCCCTCTCCCCCAGCACCGCTCCGCGTCGCTCGGGGCGGCGGCCCCACTCCGCCGCCAGCCAGCCCAGCTCCCCAGGGCTACCCAGACCTCTCTACCCCCGGCCCGCCCGGCTCCGCAGAAGCGTCCCGGCTGGAACGCGGTCCCGGCCACGTGGGGAGGGGAGTGGCCCAGTTGCTCAGGAGCGCTTCCAATTGGCGGGGAGGCGGGCTTCCTGGCGGCCCGCCGGCAGGACCCCTCCCCCGAAGGCGGGGCCTGAGGATTCACAGCTGGAAAGGGCGGAGCCCGGGCAGCGCAGCTGGAAAGGGGCGGGGCCTGAGGCGCGCGGCTAGCCGCGGCGGGCTGGGGGCGCCCTGGGCTGCCATAAAGTGAATGGGCGCCGGCGGGGGGTGGCAGTCCGCGGCGAGGCGCACTCACTCCCTCCGCGAATCTGGGAACGCCGGAGCCCAGCTGCGGCCCGGGAGCAGGGGGGCGGCCCCCACCCCGGCCGGGTGTCCGGCCCCTGGCCCCTGCCTGCCCTCCAGACCGCCGCCGCCGCCGCTGACGCCGCTGCTGTCGGGAGTCTGTCTGCTGCGGGACGCACTGTGAGTGCTTGGCCACGCGGGGGGCAGGGGCTCACCGGGCCGAGGGGCCACGGCCCGACTTTGGGACCCCCAGCATGGAGCCCACGGAGGCTGAACTCCGGGACCTGGAGAACAGGTCGACACTAGGAGGGCGGACCGCAGACCTGGGGCTTGGACTTGGGAAAAGGGAAACTCAGGGTGACGACCCCGGGGAACAGGGAAAGGGGAAGACTTCGGGGGATCCGGAACGAAGCTGGAACCCGGGCTCTGCGAGGCAGAGTAGAGAGTCTGGAAACCATTACCAGCGAGCACCCTGGAATTCGGGGGCACGGGGCAGGCGGCCGGGAGCGAAAGGGGCTGTAGAGGCCCTGGTTGCCGGGAGCCGGCTTCGGTCGCCCAGAACGGGGCCCGTTGGCGGCGCCCGACGCCCCTCGGCCCAGGTTCAAGCAGACTCCAGGCGCTGGGAGCAGGGGTGCGCCCGGTCGCACACGCACCTCTTCCCAGCTGCTCCACAGTTGGAACAGGAGCCGTGTTTTGAGAGCCCGGCCACGGGTCAGATGGCCGCTGTGCGGGCAGCAGGGCCAAGGCTGGGCAGCCCAAGTGACCAGGCAGCGGGTTTAGCTTGGGGTGTCAGAACCCAGATGAGTCCCAACCCGGGGCCGCCTGGAATCGGAAGGAATGTCCGCGGCGCATGGGGATAGCAGCTGACAGAGTGTCCGGGGTGGCAAAGTGGGTCTCTCCGGAGCAAGCGCCGTGTGCGGCAGCGGCGGACAGAATGTCCCTGGCCGGGTGGCCAACCCCCCGGCAGCGCCTGCCCAGCTGCTTCGTGTGTGCGATGTGTCGTCTGCGTCTGCTGGGGGTCACCTCAAATCCCAGCTCACACTTTGCAAACTTGTTTCTGTGCCTTTGGACGGTGGCGGTGCTGGGAGCAGGGAGTGAGAGTAAGGGCTACAAGCCCGGCCTTGGGGTCGGGTGGCACTGGGAGACAAACCCCATCTGACCCCAAGGCGAGCATCACTCTCCAGAATTGAGGAGAGAAGGCCAATGACGGGACGGCTAGAGGGAATCCAGACCAGGAAAGGAAGCACTCAAACACAAAGGGCGGTGGGAGACAGGGAGGAACCAGCACAAGTCCAGGACAGCCCCAGTTCCCTCACAAACTTAGAGGCAACCCCTAATTCCAGTTCAGCTGACCAGACACCCCCAGACTCCTCGCCTTCCCTGCAGGGGGCAGGAGCCCAGGCCAGAAGAGAAAAGTGCAGCCCTTTAGCAAAGCAAACCCTGTTTGCCTTGGGCATCCTCAGTGCCAGCAAACTCCCCGATGTGGCGGGGAGCTGGAGAGTAGGGAAGGAGAACATGGAATCCCGACTTTGGAGTCCAACCTGGGGCCCTGATGGCCCTTTAAGTCTGATTGGGAAGGATGTTTCAGTGCTACCCAAGCATCTGTTTGCTTTCTCTGTGGCTGGAGGAGGGTCCTGACACCTCCGGGTCCACACAAGGACCACTCCCCCTGACGCCAGCTCTCTAACCAGAGTCCAGTTAAACTTAAGCGCCTGGAGTAGTGAGGCTGCCGAGCCGATGGCAGTGAGCAGGACAGCCCAGCTGGGGACTGAGTGTTCCTGAGGACGAGTGCGAGGTGCTGTGTTCAGCAGTGTACAGCCTAAACAGTGGGTCTTCACTTTGCTCACTGTCCACCCATGAGCGACCTACACGCTCACTCCCCGCACTCCCGCCTCCACTCTTCAATTCTAACGTTTGCTTTGACGCCGGCTACTTGTTTCTCCACCTTTTTTTGTCCCTTGTCTGCTTCTGGTAAGTGTAGAGACCCACCTCAGTTAACTCCACCACATTCTGAGATGCTTTGCAGGGCTCGTGCTCCCATTGCCTTGGAAAAATCAGTGAAATTGTGGGTGAAATGAAGGGGTCTGGGGCAGGGAAAGATTAGGAAAGGTATTAGAATTTCCGGACTGCCTTGGCCAAAGTTCTGCTTTTGCCAGTAGAAGATGCCATCTTCATGAAGATGATTCGCAAACAAAGGACAGACCCTCTTCCCACCTTTGCAAAAAACAATGTATCTTAGCATGTGCCTGGTCAATGTATCTTAGCGTGTGCCTGGTCAATGTATCTTAGCGTGTGCCTGGTCACCGGCTCTTAGGAGAATATTAGGGGCCCAAAGGAGGAAGCAGGGGTTGCTGGAGAGAGCAAATTTCAAAGTTTCGGCCTCTGAAAGATGAGACAGGGTGGAAATCCACCAGATAATGAAATGTCTAGAAAAGCAGAAGACTTGCTTGCTCCTCAAATCCTGAAGCCGGAGATAAGGGGGCCTCTTCGAATGGGAGTGATGCCAGCTCTGAACGAACAGGAAAACATTCTGTGGCACACAGTGGGCAGCAAACTTGCAGAGCTCGTGTCCAGAGTGGGGGTTGAGGGAGGAAAGAGATGGAATCTTTCAGGGCTCTGGAGAACCTGTGTTTGTCAGAGTCACTGCTGGGGGTTGGGGAGAGGCCGGGAGAGTACAGCCCAGCCCTGGCTTCAAATCTCTCTTCCATTTGTAGAGCCCTGCCATGCAGGGCAGTTGTGAGAATTAAATGAAACCATGTATGTGAAAGTCCTTTGCAAAAGAGAAGCGCCTGAGCAATAAGAAACATTATTACTGGTGTTAGCCCTTCCTGCAGGTCCCTGTAACCACAGAATCTTTATTTGGAAAGGCCAGGTCTTGAGCCTTAAAACAGCCTGATCACATTCCCGATCCAGCCAAGGGAAGGATCTTAAGGACAGATGGACGCCCTATCCCAGGCTCCAGATGTCAGTCACCACTCCTGCCCCTAAGAGGAATTCTGGGGATCCCCCACAGCAAATACTTAGCCTGTCTACCAGACCAAAGATCTTGCTCTGTTCTCTGCCGGCCTCCTTCTCAGAGATGTGAATGCCGGCGCCGCACTCAGGTCCAGGAAGAGAGGGCAGGGCCGCAGGCTGGCGCGGAAGTATGCAGAGAGAAGGCCAGGCCTGTGCTGTCCTCTGAGCTCCGCTCGCTCTAAGGGACGCCTCCTAGAGTGCGGGGGAGGGGAAGGCAGCGAATCTGAAGGGTCCTGACCTTTGGGTACCTAGAGTGTCCAAGGTCACCAACAGGGACCCAAACAAGAGAAAAG
Organism: Oryctolagus cuniculus; assembly: GCF_051225735.1. Taxonomy (NCBI): domain Eukaryota; kingdom Metazoa; phylum Chordata; class Mammalia; order Lagomorpha; family Leporidae; genus Oryctolagus; species Oryctolagus cuniculus. Next base: position 27,598,516 of record NC_142881.1, read on the forward strand.
AAAAGGAAGGCAGTGCTGGGGAGGGGGGTAGAGGAAGGGAGCTATAGAAAGATGGAAAGAAATGGCTTTCACAACTCCCCCCACCTCTTCCTATTCCTTCTTCTACCCCTGGCTCTCCTTTCCTATCTCCCCCTGCCACATGCATGCTGCTCACCATCGCCAAATAAAGATGGCAAGGGCGTTGCACTGTATGTCACTCTGCTACCTGCAAGCCTCCAGTGACTCCCACAAGTGGAACAAGGCATTAGGAGCGGGGTGGGAGGAGGGCAGAGTGGGAGTGGGAGGGGCAGAACCGTAGGCTGAAGTGGTCCATGTTCCTGATGTGGTGATGTCATTTGAAGACTGGATGGGGCATGGGGGTGTGCTTTACTTTTAAGTTAAAATAAGTGTGGCTAAAGTATGGACTAGTATACATAATCTGCTTGGATTTTGTCAAGCTGGAAACAAAGAAATTCCACAGATGTTTTCTTTTGCTGGTCTGAGGGGTTTCTGGATGGCAAAGCTGGAGACATGCTGGTCTAGCGTGTGCCGCATCTGAACCACCATCTCCTGTCCCTCCTCGGAGTCCTCTTCCTTCTGACCCTTTCCCCTCTGCTGCTCTCCCATTGCCCACACTCTGGCCATGCAAGGCTCCCGCACTGCCTCTGAACCTGCCAGCTCATTCTCAACCCTGCAGTGTTATTTGGAAAGCTCTGGCTCTTCTCTGCCACCTGAACTCCAGGGGCAGTTAGGTGCTTCCCTTCTCTGGGCTGCCAACACTTTGCCGTCAGTGGACGTGGCCTTCCAATCTCCCTGGATCTGAGAATCAGACCTATACAGTCCCTTTCCATCTCATGCTGTTTGCCTCCCCAGACCATAGGCTCCAAGAAGTTAGGGTCTGTGCTTTCCCATGTTGGGAGATCCTTCTGAGCACCCACTACTTGCTGAAGATAACAAACAAGGGAGCGAGGGCAGAGTGTGGGACCATTTCCCTGACTGTGACCTGAGTGCATCAAGTCATTGCTGCCGCCACCTGAGTCCCAGCTTTTGTCTCAGGGCAGAGAGGACGTCCATCTTCACGGGCTTCCCTTCCAAGTTCAGCAGATCCAAGTCTGGTTGCTCAGCCTCCCTACGGAACAGAGGCCACGTCCACTTAGGGGCCTCCCTTCAGTCTCCAGTTGATGGAAGAATCCATGCGACCTGGTTTCCACCTAGTCCCCACCTTGCTGCTTGCTAGGCTGAGTCACAACATCGCAGCTCCAGCCCTCCAGCCTTCTCCCCCATTCAGCCCTGGTCACAGAAAGGTTCTGTCCCATTGACGTTCCAGGCTGTGCCTCTTGCTCTAGGCACTAGCACTGCAGCCTACAGAGGTGCTCACCCTTTAGCCACCACCCCCCGGCTTCAGGACCTAAGTGGATCCCACAGCTGTCACCTTCTTGCCATGAGCTGTGTCCCTTAGAAACCACGGCTTCCCCACAGAGGCCTGTCTGGCCCCGGAAGCTGTTCTCCACCCTTACACATCCTGGATATTTTGTTCTTCCGCAGTGCAGTCTGTGGCAGGCTTCCCGTCATTCCAGCCTGTATGTCAGAATCACAGCACGCTCGCAGGCCCTCCAGTCTTCCTTGGCCTGGGACTGCTACCCCAACACCAATGGGACCTGGGCCAGGTCTCCCCAGCAGGGTGTGTCAGAAAGCCTGGGGACAACCAGACAGCCCCTCTCAGACCTGAACTTGCCCTCCCACCTACCCCCAGTATCACTCTTGACTCTCCTTGGCCTGACCTGGGATCGCCTACCAGCATCGACCAATCCTGTGACTTCGGGACCTACTGCTTGTCCCTCCTTAGCCCCCGAGGGAGGCGAAGTCCCTGGCCTCAGTCCCAACTCCCCAGCTTCCTGAGCTCCAGCAGTTTGGGGGAGCTTAATCCCCAGCCAGCCTGTCTCCAGCTCAGACTGCAGCCTGGCGCCCCCAGCTCCGCCTGGGCAGCCCACCCGGATGGGAGAGGGCTGGAGGCCTACGCCCCACCCTTCTCTTACTGCCTGCTGGCCCTGCACGTTCTTTCCTCTTTTCTTCAGGCTCAGCCCCGGCCCCTTCCTCTGCTGGTACCAACCCAGCCAAGAGCCTCAGGTTGTCATCCTTTCTTTGCCAGTCCCGGGTCCCCAGGGTGGCTGCCGGCTTGGGGTCCGCTTACCCTCCTGCCCAGGCCCCCATGTTGGATTCAGCGTGTTCCCAACTCATGTTGGTTGTGTTCAGTCTGCAAGGTGGCCTGCTCACCTTTACTCCCCAGGGAGGCGCTTCCCTGGAAGACACAGCGTCTGGGGACAAGAGCCCTGCAGCACGGCCAGAGGCCAGGGTAAGCTCTTTGGCTCCGACCCAGCCTCACCACTCAGCTCCGTGCCCAGCTCCTCCAAGGCACCGAGCAAACATGCGTTCAATGAACGAGGGAAACTCAGGTAGAGTTTCGCCCCTACCGATTTTTATATGGTATGTTTTCACTAAACCTTGCAATAATGCTGAAGGCACACAGAGGTGTGACTCTGAGCTCCCTTTTAGAGATGAATAAGCCCAGAGAGGTAAAGTCACTTGCCAGGGATACACAGCTCGGCAGTCAGGGAGCCACGATATGAACCCAGACCTTTTGACTCCAAACCTAATTCCTCTGGGCTCTCCCAGATTAGTTTCCTACGAGGGGCCCGGACACTTTGCATCCCCCTTACCGCCCAGTCAAGCTCTAATATTCTCATACGTCTCCCCACTCAGCCAAGCAGACTCTTCCAGCAGCCACTGGGTACAGCCTCCTTGGCCTCCCTATCCCCCAGAATCCTTAGCTCCGGGTCCCGAAGTTCAGAGGGGCCAGGGAGGGAAGAGGGGGAAGGGTACTGGTTAGCTCCAAAACAGCCTGACAGCTGTCCCTGTCACAAGAGAGGAGACTGTGACGGTGTGTGTCTGCCTGAATGTGGGAGCACATGTGTGGGAGAGTGTGTATTTGTGTGTCTCTAGCTCCAAGTCCAAGTGCTTATTATGTCTGCGCTGGAGCCGGCATGTGTCTGCACGTGTGTCTGTCCGTCTCTGGGAACACACGGTCCGCACTCTGCTTTCTCGGCCTCCTCTGACGCTGGCCCTTATCCCTCCTCACCCTGCCTCCCTCTGCTGAAAGAGAGGCTGAAACCAAGGCCCAGGTATGGAATGCCGGGGGCAGGGGTGGGTGGTGGGCCAGAGTGAGAGCAGCTGGAAAGGGTGAATGGTGACAGTGCGACTTAGCTTTCCCCACCGGCAAAGCCTCTCTTCCCAGCTCTGTGTTGTTCCTATGGCTTCTAGAAAAGTCAGGGGCATGTTTTGCATTACAAGGGAGTCTTGGGTGTGAAGCAAGGGCAGTCATCAGACCACCCCTTTCTCCAGCCCTTCCGTACTTTCTTCCCTCATCTCCCCTGATCTTTGGGAAGAACTGACAGTCAAGGTTGCCGCAGGTTCCTCCCAAGGGCGCCCCCTTTCCATCAGGGCTTTGCTGGACCACACTCGTCCAGTCCCAAGCCTCTGGCCCCTGGCCTCAGACCTGGAAAGGGAGGAATACTAAGCACACCTCCACTCCTGCCTGCCTTTCCCCCTTCCTTCCTGGCTCCCGCCAGCCCTGCCCCTCCAACCCCAGTCAAAGGCCGGAGATCTGCCTGTAGGAAGAGCAAGGACTGTTTTCCAACCTCCCGCCTTGACCTCTTTCCACCCCCAACCTGGCTCAAAAGGTGGGAGGTGCACAGCTGTGCTTTCTGAGCCGGGTGAAGGGGGCATTACCATGTGCAAACACAGGCTGCTGCCCATCTGCACCCCCCGAGAAAGGCTCCTAATAAATTCAGAGCAGCCAAGTGACACACATCTCAATCTAGGCTAAGCCGCCACATTAATGCCACCGCGCAGCCTGCAGTAAGCCCTTGTTAATGGGGAGGGTGTGTCAGGCAGAGAGACCCCTCCCACCCAGGGCTCCCCACTCCCTGGTCCCTGGCCTCCTTCTGCTCTGACCCACAAGCAGCCAGGTCCCTGGAGAGCCAGCAGGGGAGTCCTGGCGGGGGACTCAGGCGGGCTTGTGGGCAGTACCAGGTTAGGTCTGTGATAGGGAATATGGGTGGGGAGGGGGCTTTCAGAAGCTCATGCCTGCTGCTCGGAGTCGATAGAGATGGACCGGCAACCCATGGGGCGTGCAGGGTGTGTCCAGCAGCCCTAAGAGCAGATGGGGCCCAGGCACCTGGTGGCTTTAGAACTTTTTTTTCAAATGCAGTCTCCCCAGAAATCGTAAAGTAGACTAAAACAGAGCTGCCCTAGTTTGAAGCAGACCAAGCAAGGCCAGGCTAGAGTCCTAGCTGAGTCCCTGAAGGGGTTTCTGGAGAGGGCCACAAGAGACACAGCTTAACAGAGGTTCCGGCTGTGCCCAGGTGTGACCGCTGGGGGCCTGCGCCAGTCTGTGGGGACACCATGCACGCGCAGAGAAGGAGCTGCGGTGCTTGGGGGTGTGGTAGATGCTGTGCAAGTGTGGTGGCAGAACACCAGCTGTGCACCAGGCACTGGTCTAGGTGCCCAGCTGTTAACACAGGCGAGTCTGGCGCATATGTCTATGCGTAAAACCACTCGGTGGGCACCTTTCCCCCATTCTGTCCTAGGACCCACCGCGGTCGGAAACCCGCTGCCAATAATGGGGTGAGTCTGTCACTCTCCACCCCCATTAACCAGGTCGTGTCGTCTCTTCCTTCCAGAGCCCTCCATGGAGTTCGGTCTGCTCAGCGAGGCGGAGGCCCGGAGCCCTGCCTTGTCGCTGTCCGACGCGGGCACTCCCCACCCCCCACTCCCAGAACACGGCTGCAAAGGCCAGGAGCACAGCGGTGAGGGCGCCCCCTTCTGGAGGTGGAGGAGATAGCAGCTCAATCCCTACTTGGGGTGGGACGGGGGTGGCCTCAAGGGAGGGAGCGAACTGGCCCTTGGGCAAGTCCCGGAGAACCCTGGGCGCCCTGTGACCTGCTCCCACCCTGGCCCCCAGACTCGGAGAAGGCCTCGGCATCGCTGCCAGGCGGCTCCCCCGAGGACGGCTCGCTGAAGAAGAAGCAGCGGCGGCAGCGCACGCACTTCACCAGCCAGCAGCTGCAAGAGCTGGAGGCCACCTTCCAAAGGAACCGCTACCCCGACATGAGCACGCGCGAGGAGATCGCCGTGTGGACCAACCTCACCGAGGCCCGCGTGCGGGTATGGCCCTCCCCGCCCCGCGACCCTCACCCGCCGGGGCCTCCCAGCGCTGGCCCCTGCCTGCCTGCCTCGGGCGCAAGACCCGACGACTCCCGTCTGCTGCGTGCGCTCGCCAACCTCCGGGCTCCGCCCCCTGTCCCCCACCCCGCTGCCCACGGCCGCGGCTCTCAGGCTACTCCCACCCCGCCCCCGGCTCCATGCGTTCCCCCAACCCCGTCTCCGGCCACTTGGCCTGGGACCCGGGTCTGGGTGCCGCGCTCGCCCGCCGCTGGGGCCCGGGCCCCCTGACAGCCTCTGTCCCGCGCCCGCAGGTGTGGTTCAAGAACCGGCGCGCCAAGTGGCGGAAGCGCGAGCGCAGCCAGCAGGCCGAGCTGTGCAAGGGCGGCTTCGCGGCGCCGCTCGGAGGGCTGGTGCCGCCCTACGAGGAGGTGTATCCCGGCTACTCGTATGGCAACTGGCCGCCCAAGGCGCTCGCCCCGCCGCTCGCCGCCAAGACCTTCCCGTTCGCCTTCAACTCGGTCAACGTGGGGCCTCTGGCCTCGCAGCCCGTCTTCTCGCCACCCAGCTCCATCGCCGCCTCCATGGTGCCCTCGGCCGCAGCCGCCCCCGGCACGGTGCCTGGACCCGGGGCCCTACAGGGCCTGGGCGGGGGCCCTCCTGGGCTGGCTCCGGCCGCCGTGTCCTCGGGGGCCGTGTCCTGCCCGTACGCCTCGGCCGCCGCAGCCGCCGCTGCAGCCGCCTCCTCCCCCTACGTCTATCGGGACCCGTGTAACTCGAGCCTGGCCAGCCTGCGGCTCAAAGCCAAACAGCACGCCTCGTTCAGCTACCCCGCGGTGCCCGGGCCGCCCCCCGCCGCCAACCTCAGCCCGTGCCAGTACGCTGTGGAACGGCCCGTATGAGCGGCGGGCTGTGGACCGTCTTCGAGGGCGGGGGCGATCGTTCGCAGCCTCCCCGGACTGGGGTCTCATCCAGGCTGGCTTGCCCCCGCTCCAGGGTCGGACAGGGATGCTTGGGCAGCTGGGGGGGGGGGGGGCGGCCGGCTCAGGAGAGGGCCTTCCCCTCCCAGCCCTGAGGGGTGCACTGGGCCCTACACACAGACCGCGCCCCTGGGACTATGGCCAGGGACAGGGACCAGCTCCCCGGGGGCCAGCGCACCCTTGGCCCATCCCGCCTTCTCCAGACTCCCCCTCCCCAGTTTTCAAAGATAAATGAAATAAACGTGCGCGGACTGTCGAAGGCCTGATGATTCAGAGTCGCGGTTGAGCCCTCTTTCCCGTCATCCTTCCCGACTGTCTAGGAGAGAGCTGGATGTACAGGAATGAGGTGAGGGTTCAGACTTACAGGGAGCCAGTGCCCCCCCCCCCATCCCTTTGCTCCAGGACTGGGGAGCCCAGGAACCCGGGGATTCCAGGAGCAACCGGGCGCGCGCAGGCGTGGAGGCCCGGCTGCTTGGCTGGCGTCGGCCAAAGGCGGTGCCGCGACGCCACCTCGTGGTCTCAGGGAGGATAGCTGGCAGGTGGGGGGTCTCGAACGCCTGCTTGCCCGCGTCAATTCTGCAACTTAGGAAAACCTGACTTGAGATAAGGTACTCGGCCTTTCTGCACCTGTTTCTCACTGTTCCTATGAGGGGCTTGCGCCTCTAACAGCAATAAAATTCTGGTCTGTGATGGACATTTATGAAGCGCCTATACGGCCTAGGATTCTTATTGAGCGTCTGTGTGCCTCTCCTCCTTCCACACACCCAGGATTCTCCCCTGCGGATCACTCCACTGCCAGCAGCCTTCTCTTGGCACAGCAGTCCCCAAATCTTTCCCTAGATCTCCGAACCCCCAAAACCCGGTTGAAATATTTAATTAAAAAAATAGATCGGGAGGAAGAAAGGTTCCTGGGTAGAAATATAAATAACTCAGTTCCTGAAGACCTTCCTCAGCCCCATCCCATCCCAGGGTCTGCTTGGCCTTCACATTAAAAACAGAAACACCAACGTACCAGGCCACAACCCCACCCCAGCCGGGACACTTCTTGCCTGTTACCACTTCCGGCCACCTGGGGGCACACATGAAACCATGCAGGTAAGGCGCCCTAATCATTCTCCCAGACCTAAGCCCAGCCCCTCAGTGCCCTGAGGAAGAGAGATCCTGGGGCTCCTTCTCTCCAACCCTTCACTGGCTCTTGGCCTTCGCTGTGACCTTGGGCCTGATGTAGGTTTGGCGGAAGAAGTGGGCAAAGAGGATGAAATAGGTCGTATACAGAACGAGGGACCAGAAGAAGTGTTCGGCTGTGGTGTGGCATCCCCGTTCCTGCCTCCAGGTGTAGGACAGCAAGCCAACAATGGTGCCCACGATCATCTGCAGGATCTGCAGGCTGGTGATGAGCATGGGGAGCAGCCTGGGGGACTTCACCTTGGCAGCCTTCAGCGTGTAGTAGGTGTACATGACAGCGTGCACACCGAAGTTCATGGTCATGAACCAGCCGCCCGAAGGCACTTTGTTCTTGTAGCTGAAGCTTGTGAACACCAGCACCGTGCTGTGGTGGTACCAGTGCACGAAGATGAGTGGCCGCTTTCGCAGGATGATGAAGGCCGTGTCCCCTGGGAGATGGGGAGTCTTAGCTGGCGGGGAGGGGGCTTCTGGGGCAGAGCATCTGAAGAGGGGCTTGGGGGAAGGGACTCTTCAAAGGCTGTGGGAGGAGGGAGGCAGTCCACAGGGCACCAGAGAGACAAAACCTTACCACTCACCGAGCTCAACGATCTTGCTGAGAAGAAAGAGGCAGGACCAGAACTTGATGGTGGAATGCTCGATGTAGTCGCTGAAGCACACGGTTTGCTTTAGGCCCCCCCTGAGCAGCACGGTCCCCATGTAGCCCCAGGTCCTCACTGCTCCCAGGACACTGCAGTGGGGCAGAGGAAGAGGGCGTAAGGGCCATGCCCAGGCACGAGTTCACCCTCTCTGCCCCGGCCTGACCCGGGGGCTAAGTCCCAAACTCCACCACCCTTCCCACAGCCCCTGAGGTTCTGGGGCCTATGTGGCAGGGCCGGCCAGTCGTCTCGAGGACCTGAGGGCTGGGGGAGGGCAGGGCATGCCGGAGGATGGACCTGGAAGCTGAGTTAGAGGCTGGTAGGAGTCTGCGAGGACGTGAGGCTCAGGATGAGAAAGATGGAAGGAGTCTGGGGGAGAAGACATGGGGGGAGGAGCTGGGGAAGTTCTTCAGGGAGGGTGTCAGAGGCTGGAGAACTTTGCCGGAAGTGCAGACTCCGTGAACTCCAAGGGGGTGGAGCAGAAAGACTGCCCGATGAGACTGGGACTGGGGCGAGGGTTTCCAGGCACGGCGGGGATCAACACAGTGGAGGCGAGCTGTAAGGACTCCAACAGGTCTACGGGCTAAGCAGAGGCAGGGGGGGTTGGGGGTGCTTGGGGACGTCTCACCTGAAGACAGCGAGGCAGAAGGACCAGAGCATGAGAGGCCACTGCAGACTGAAGCCCTTGCGTGCCCTCATGTAGTTCTGTCCCACGACGATGAGCAGCAGGTAGATGAGAGCGATGAGGAAGGAGGCGGTCCTGGCCAGGAGAAGGCAGAAGGGGATGGGCTTAGGCGGGTGCTGCTTGAGTGATGGCCACTTATGCTTCCAGGGCAGTGCTCAGCAGTTGAAAGCCCAGCTCTGACGCTTACTGGCTACAAGCGCCCTTTTGGTTTCTTGGCCTTCCTCATTTGCATAGTGAGAAGATGACTCCACTGCTGGCAGTGTCAACGTGTGCAGTACCTATCACAGGGCTGGGGCTATGTCCAAGATTTCTGTGATTACTGCTATCTCAGCGGAGCTGGGGGTGGGTGATGATTGACTGACCCATGCCTAGAATCTACCCAGGGTTGTGATGTAAGAATGGGGCAATAGCTCCTGCCTGGTTGGGTCATGGCAAATTGGCTGGAGCACAAAGTCACCCACAAACACCTCTTCACGGCTTCACAGCTAAGCCAGGGAGCACGAGGAAGGCTTGGAAGAGCTCCCTGACCTCCGCTGCCCCCTTCTCCGCAGCAGGCGCGATGGGGCATTTGGAAACAAGGGGATGCTTGTGCTGCCCGGGCAGCTGTGGTCACCGGCAGGAGGCGCCTGCGGACGCGCACGGCCACTCCAGCAGGGGTTCACGTCACCCTCGCCCCTCAGCCGCGGCGTTCTCCTTGGTTTCTGGCTACTCCTACGTCTCTCTCCCCGTCCTCTTATTTCTGCCCTGATTTCTTTGTGGTCCCACACTACCTGGACCTTGGAGCACGGCGGTGTGGAGCCGGCACCGGGGAGTCCTGTGCCTTTCCTCTTCAGAAAATCACTGGGAGTCTTCAGCCCCTTCTTTCCCTCCCCTCAAATGAGTGGCCACTCATTCCCCAAAGCAGTGAGCGCTGCCCGGCCCCTAGCAAGCCCCTTTTCCCTCCCTCCCCAGGTCTCACCAGTACTCTTCCAAAAAGGGTCTCATGTCCTGGGACATCTCGAAATCATAGGGCTGGAGCAGTTGCCTCACTTCGTTTGACACGTTCATGGCTGTGACCATTTCCTTCTGCAGCCGTCAAAGTTCGGCGCTTGGGTCGTGGGAGGGCTGGGCAAGAGCCTGGGGGACCCAGGGCCGGGTGGATCTCAGAGCAGGTCAGAACAGACCCAGGACGGAAGGGGTCCCTGAGCAAGGCGAAGAGGGCGTCGGGTCCGGGCACGTGTGCTTCAGTCCAGCCGGCTTCCTGCGCCGCTGCCACCGCGTAATTTAACGCGGAATTGCAAGGCGGCGGGTGGCTGGGGGCAGCCCCCGCCCCGCGACCGATCACAAATCAATCTGAACCAAGACACGCCCCTGTCCCGCATCCCGCTCTGATTGGTCGTTTTCAAGGGTCCTTTCCGAAGGCGCCTCGAAGCCCCGCCTATGACCCTATTGCAGCTCCCTCGCCCCGCCCACTTTCCCCGCAGGTCTCCCCCAACACCGCCGCCTGGGGCTTAGCTCGGACCCTGCAGCCTAGCAGGTTACCCAGACCGACCTGTCTTCCCCCAGCCCTGCCGACTGTAGTCGTTGCCTCAGTGTGCTTCAGTCCTGACCTGCTTGGCACTGCGGAGAGAGTGGAGGTGCGCTCAGTCTCCGGATGGGGCCTCAGCTTGCAGGCTCCCGGAGGTCCTGGGAAACTAGGAAGACCTGAAGTCCCTTCTGCCTCCTAGTTTGCAGTCTGCAGCTGTGGGTGGAGATGAATTTTATGGCTGAGGATGTTGATGTTGACGTTCGGGAAGGTGGTTGTTGAGGCTTCTTTATAGTTTCCTGAATGCCTGAACTGCTCCAGTCTGGCACCCAGGAATAACCTTGGTGAAGAAATAGGGTCACCCTCCAGGCTTCAGGGATTCTTGTCCAGCTTTGCTAGAGATCTGCTGTGCTTTAAGGAGGGGACTATCCAGCGCATCTCCCCGAGGCCTGTTGCTATCTCCTCCCAGTCTTGCTAACCTGATCAAAGAAGTGTTTAAAAATGTTTAAGGCAGGGCCAGCGCTGTGCCGTATGGGGTAAAACCACTGGGCACTAGTTTGGGTCCTGGCTGCTCCACTTCCCATGCAGCTCTCTATGGCCTGCGGAAGCAGTGGAAGATGGTCCAAGTCCTTGGGCCCCTGCACCCGTGTGGGAGACCTGGAAGAAGCTCCTGGCTCCTGGCTTTGGATTGGCACAGCTCTGACTGTTGCAGCCATCTGGGGAATGAACCAGAGGATAGAAGTCCTTGCTCTTTTCCTCTCTCTCTGTAACTCTGCCTTTCAAATAAATAAACAAACACATCTTTAAAAAAATGTGGGTATAAATGGCTGTGGTCCCTCAAACCCACAGGCTTCAGAGCAAGGGATCCAGGCAGGACTCTCAGCTCCATCGCCCGAGCCTCAGACACTGCCCATTGGGTGGAGTGGGAAGTCTTGTCCACACCAGCCAGCTTAAGGACTTGAAATGCCTCCTCACCTCTCACTTGATTACCACAGCCACCACTGCTGTCACGCTAACTGATTGTACCATCTCCTTCTCTAAAGACAGTGCTTCTCCTTTGTTGCACTGGAATCAAAAGAACTCCCAAACCCGGCTCAACCCGAAAGGTGCCGGCTCCTTAGGTAGTCTTAGACCAAACTTTGTTGAAGACCACCACTTTCTGTTTCCTTGTTCGGAAGACAGTTCTAAAACCTAGACTGTTTCATGCAGCTTTCCTGCTGAAAACTCTTCAGTGGCTTTTGATTGCCCAGCACATAGCTTGACACTCAGAAGTTTGGCAGATCAATGAATAAGTGAAATAGTGAACATTACAAGCCCAATACCGTTGTCCTGCACTGTGCTGCGTTTTGGTGTAACAATTACCTGAGGCTGGATACTTTATAAAGGAACAGTTTTGTTTAGGTCATGGTTTTGGAAGCTGAAAATCCAAGATAGGGTAGCCCCATTTGGCTGGCCTGTGGTGAGGTCTAACAGTGGATGGCATTACCTGGTGGGAGGGTGTGCAAGAGGGAGCACGTGGTAAGAAGGGAAACGAGAGCAAGGAGGAACCAGGCTCACCCTCTGTAACAACCTGCTTTGGAGGGAACTCACCTGATCCTGACAGAACTACAGCAAACCCTTCTGAGGTGGTGCACGTGACCTCATCATCTCTTAAGGGCCCCAACACCTCAATATTGTTACACTGTGGACCACGCTGCTGGCCTATGAACCTTTGGGGGACACAGTCAAACCACATGCAAACTACAGCAAGCATCTAGGTGTTCTGAGACTCAGACTCAGGCATCAGCACCACCGTTAGCTTGCCATGTGACTCCTGGTGCCTCTGACACCCGTTCTTCATCGGCAACACGCAGGTAGTCATCCTTGCCTGCCTGGTCACAAGGCTGCGATGAGCAGACATGTCTGACAATGCCCATGGAAGGATACTGTGAACCAGACACATGGAAATGGGAGGTCTGCAAACACACACAGAGACTATGCAGTCAGCCCTAGATTCTCTCCAGTGAAGACATTTTACATCGCCTGTCCCCATGAAGTGTAATGGTGAGGCATGGAAGAGGTGTGTGCGGTGTGTATGGAAGAAGGGAAGAGAAAAATCTTCAGAAATTATTTCCTAAGGGAAACTGTCCCCGGCTGTGACTGTCTGGCACCCTTACTGTACACAAACTACTCTCATAGCAGGGTATTTCTTTCCCTCAGTGAGCGTTTGTAGCTGTTTTTCTCCCCCTTTTTTTCCCCCCTTGATCAATGTCTTTCCCCCACTGGTCCTTGAGCTCCGTAAACACAGAGACCATGTCTGTTCTGCTCAACCTCGCTCCCCTAACACTGCACACGTACTGGGTATGCAGGTAACATTTGCTGCGTGAGTAACTGAAGGGGTGAAATCGCCACCTCTCTGTTTATCCCAGATAAATCTTTCACACTTGCCTTTTGTGCTGTCATTGTAAAAGCCTCAACACAGCAGAAGAAGTGGTGACCGTAAGCTTTATGAGCATCTGGATAACTCAGAGAGGTTTATAAAACACCAGTCTCTCCTGCTATCTGGTGTCTGTGTGTTCTCAGCCCAGCTTCTCTCCCCATTTCCAATGCCACCAGTACTTCCTGCCAGTGTCCTCAGCAAAACATATGCCAAACACAATTTGATTTCTCCCTCCAAAGCAAGCTGCTCTTCCCAGCCACCATTTATCTAGAAATGGCAAGGTCATGCCTTATTCCTTCTTGTGACACAAAGCTGCGTCATTTCTGTTAGAGGTGGCCTGGTCATCAGAATGCTTCTTCTGTTCAGATCCTTTTCCAGCCACTTACTAGCCAGGTAACTTGGGTAAGATCTCACCAAACATCTCTTGACTTCTGCTTCCTCACCTGTGAAACGGAGATTATTTAACATCCTCCTCAAAAAGACGTTTGCGATGATTCCAGGAAACTTTGTCTTAGCACTGCAAAGTATAAAGTACTCAGCAAATATCAGTAATTACAACCCGAAAAAGTGGCTTTGTACAAATTTCACCTTCTTTTTAATAAAATTCAATGAAATTAATTAAAAGCCATCATCTAGAGATTGGTTGCAAAACAATGCGAATGTACTTAGCACTACTGCACTGTACTTTAAAAATGGTTACGATGGTAAATTTTACATTATGTATATTTCACCACAATTCAAACATTTCTAACAGAAGAGTCATGAAATAGGCATATAGCTTTTAGTCAATTTACTTTGATTAATTTGAAAGGCTGAGTGACAGAGAGACAGAGAGGTCTTCTATTCACTGGTTCATTCTCTAAATGCCTACAACAGCGAGCTGGGCCATGCTAAGCCCGGAGCCTGAAACTCAATCCACACATGATCTCCCACATGGGTGGTAGGAATCCAAGTACTGGAGCCATCACTGCTGCTTTTCCCAGGCATGCATTAATGGGAAACTGGATCAGAAGCAGAGGTGGAACCTGATCCCACACTCTCCAATGTATGATGCAGACTCTCCAAGCAGCATAAGCAGCTGCACAACCCTTGTCCCATATAGTTTTTTTTTTTTTTAAGATTTATTTTATTTATTTGAAAGAGTTACAGAGTGAAGTAGAGACAGAGAGAGAGGTCTTCCATCCACTGGTTCACTCCCCAGATGGCCACAATGGCCAGAGCTGTGCCGATCCAAAGCCAGGAGCCAGGAGCTTCTTCCAGGTCTCCCACGTGGGTGCAGGGGTCTAAGGACTTGGACCATCTTTTACTGCTTTCACAGGCCACAGCAGAGAGCTGCATCAGAATAGGAGCAGCTGGGACTCAAACCAGCACCCATATGGGATGCCGGCATTTCAGGCCAGGGCTTTAACCCACTACGCCACAGCGCCGCCCCCCCCACCCCCCATATAGTTTTAAATAGGACAGATAGGGGTCAGCGCTGTGGCACAGCAGGTCAAGCCACTGCCTGCAGGGCCAGCATCCCATATGGGTGCCAGTTCAAGTCCCAGCTGCTCCTCTTCCGATCTGGCTTTCTTCTGTGCCTGGGAAGGCAGCAGAAGTTGGCCCAAGTCCTTGGGCCCCTGCACCCACGTGGGAGATCTGGAGGAGGCTACTGGCTCCTGGCTTCAGATGAGCACAGCTCCAGCCATTGCAGCCAACTGGGGAGTGAACCAGCAGATGGGAGGCTGACCACTCTCTCTCTCTCTGCCTCTCCTCTCTCTATGTAACTCTTTCAAATAAATAATCTTTTAAAAAAATAGGATAAAGGGTAAATATTTTACTGTATAATAAGCCTATTCATAGTCCTATCTCTGACTCTTGGTTGCTTTCTAAGGACATAAAAACAGGCTCATTTTATCCTCTCCAGTGTCTCCAAATCTATCTAAAACATGTATCAGCTCAGGTCATTCCCCTTCAAAAGTAACAACAGGGGCGGGCACTGTGGCACAGCAGGCTGGGCTGTCACTTGGTCACCTGTACCCCATATTGGAGCACTGGCTTAAGCTCTGGCTACTTTGCTTCCAATCCAGTTCACTGCTAATGTGCTTGGGAGGCAGCAGATGATGGCTCATGTACTTGAGTTCCTGACACCCACATGGAAGACCCAGATGAAGTTCTTGGCTCCTGGCCTTGACTTGGGCCAGCACTGGCTGTTGAGGCCATCTGAGTAGTGAACCAGAGGATGAAAGATTTCTCTCTCTACCTCCCTCCCTCCCTCCCTCCCTCTCTTTCTTGGTAATCTCCCTCTCTCTGTGTCACTTTGTTTTTCAAATAATTATATCTTTCTTTGGTTTTAATTAAGAGAAAAAGAAGGGGAGGGTTGCGGGTGGGAGGGAAGTTATGAGGAGGAAGCCATTGTAACCCATAAGCTGTACTTTGGAAATTTATATTCATTAAATAAAAGTTAAAAAAAAAAAAAAAGAGAGAGAGAGAGAGAAAGAAGGGGCCAGAGTTGCTTTTTTTTTTTTTTTTTTTTGACAGGCAGAGTGGACAGTGAGAGAGAGAGAGAGAGAGAAAGGTCTTCCTTTGCCGTTGGTTCATCCTCCAATGGCCGCCGCGGCCAGCGCGCTGCGGCTGGCGTACCGCGCTGATCCGATGGCAGGAGCCAGGTACTTATCCTGGTCTCCCATGGTGTGCAGGGCCCAAGGACTTGGGCCATCCTCCACTGCACTCCCGGGCCACAGCAGAGAGCTGGCCTGGAAGAGGGGCAACCAGGACAGAATCCGGTGCCCCGACCGGGACTAGAACCCGGTGTGCCGGCGCCGCAAGGCGGAGGATTAGCCTAGTGAGCCGTGGCGCCGGCCCAGAGTTGCATTTGCAGTGGGTTAAATTGCTATCTGCAATGTGAGCATTCCATATTTTAATGCTAGTTCAAGTCCTTGCTGCTCTGCTTTCAATTCAGCTTCCTACTTATGTGCCTGGGAAAGCAGCAGAAGATGGCCCAAGTGCTTGGGTCCCTGCCACCCATATGGGAGACCTGGATGTAGTTCCAGGCTCCCAGCTTCAGACCAACAGGTGTAGGATTCCGCCCCCCCCCCCCCAATATCCATTGCTCTGAATTAAAAAAAAAAAAAAAGGTCATCAGAACAAAGACCAGATTCCTGAGTTTAGCCCTAATCATTTCTTCCCAACAGTGTTCTACCATCCCAGCACTCCACATTTTAGCTGTAATGGAAGCCACAGCTCTATGTAGCTATTACTCCCTTTACCTCCATAAGTGGTTCCTTGGCCCCATACTTTATGTTCTGCACTAAGCACATTTTTTTAAGATTTATTATTTATTTGAAAGACTTATAAAGATAGGTAGAGACAAAGAAAAAGAGGTCTTCCATCTGCTGGTTCACTCCCCAAATGGCTGAGCTGATCCAAAGCCAGGAGCCAGGCCCTTCCTCTGGGTCTCCCATGCAGGTGCAGGGGCCCAAGAACTTGGGGCATTTTCTACTGCCTTCCCAGGCCATAGCAGAAAATTAGATCGGAAGTGGAGCATCCAGGACTTGAACCGGCACCCATATGGGATGCCGGCACTGCAGGCAGCAGCTTTACCCACTACGCCACAGCAATGGCCCCTCCTGAGTGAATCTTACTCATTGTTTGGCCCTAGCTCTAAAGTCGCAGGCCCTATAAAAGCCTAATATATTCCAGACAAAACAAGATAGACTCCTTTCAGTTTTGTCTTCCACTCCGAGGACCTTGCTCAAACTGCCTGTCAGTTGTGCTCCTACCCAGAGTATAGTCAGTCAATAATTTGCTATACTATTCTGGCTCCCTTGCCCTGTTCCAAGTGCTCACTTTCATTAGCTCACTCATCTTTGAGGTTAGTGTATAATACCTGGCATGTGGTGGGCATTCATCTGCACAGGTGATGGCTCAAGTAGTTGGATCCCACCCACATGGGAGACCAGATTGAGTTTGCAGCTCTTGACTTCAGCCTGGCCCAGCCTAGGATATTATGGGCATTTGGGTAGCAATCTCTCTCGGTCCTTCTGTATGTCTCTGTCTCTGCCTTTCAAATACCCATATATAGATATAGATATAGATATAGATATAGATATAGATATAGATATAGATATATAGATATGTGTGTGTATATATATATCTGTTGCTTTGAACTGAATAGGCAAGGCACCTAAGTGAAAATATAAACGATAAACATATATTTTTAAAAAGACTCAACTTCCTTAGTAATTAAGGAAATGAAAATTAAAGGCTATATGAATATATGATCCTGAGTAACAGCCATTAAGCCAAGCAAAAATTAAATACCTAACGCTAGTCAAAGCTTTGGGAAATAGGTACATTCATTTCTGGCTAGCAGCCAGGTAAAATGACATGACCCTTTTGGAAACACTCTTAGGTAACACTCAGCAAGGGCCAACTGGTCTACTTTGACCCAGTCTCTCATCTAGGAATTTAACCTAGTGAAATAAGTCAAAAGGAAAAACCTGTATTATTAACACATATATATGTCAGTGGGACTTAAAATACTAAAGAACCTCTATTTCCTGATTCTTTGGGATACCCTTTAAAAAAAAAAAAGATTGATTTTATTTGAAAGGCAAAGTTGCACAGAGGCAGAGGCAGAGAGAGAGGTCTTCCATCCACAGGTTCACTCCCCAAATGGCCACAACGGCTGAAGCTGGGCTGATTCAACCTGAAGCCAGGAGCCAGGAGCTTCTTCTGGGTCTCCCATGCAGGTGTAGGGGCCCAAGAACTTGGGGCATTTTCTACTGCCTTCCCAGGCCATAGCAGAGAGTTAGATTGGAAGTGGAGTATCCGGGACTTGAACCGGCACCCATATGGGATGCTGGCACTGTAGGTGGCAGCTTTACCTGCTATGCCCCAGCACCAGCCCTGGGATATCTTTTTTTCTGATTCTTCTGTGAAACCAGTCAACCGCCTCCAACCTCCCTCCTGCATAACTGAGAGGAGCCAATTCTGTCCTCAAGGTAGAAAAATAAACAGAGTAAACACAATACCCGAGGTTATGTCTGCTTCCAACCACTGGGCATTTGAATCCATAGCTGTCCTCTGTCGTGATTAGCTGCTGGGTCTGACTCTTGTGCTTGCTGCTATTGTTTTCGGCTGTGACTTGTCTCCTCCAATCTAAGAACTTTTCAGGGCTAGAGGCTAGAGGTCTACCACACCACACTTTACCTCCATATTTAGTCACTGCTGTCTCTGCTATACCCACTCTCTTCTAAAGGCAAGACAGTAATAGAACACTGAAATTGGGTAACTCAAGGAAAAATTTTTTTATTTGACAGGTAGAGTTATAGACAATGAGAGAGAAAGAGGGAAAGGTCTTCCTTCTGTAGGCTCACTACCCAAATGGCCGCTATGGCTGGCACTGCGCCGATCCAAAGCCAGGAACCAGGTGCTTCCTCCTGGTCTCTCATGTGGGTACAGGGGCCCAAGCACTTGGGCCATCCTCCACTGCCCTCCCGGGCCACAGCAGAGAGCTAGACTGGAAGAGGAGCAACCGGGACTAGAACCCAGCGCCCATATGGGATGCTGGCAGAGGATTAACCAAGTAAGCCACAGCGCCGGCCCCGGAAAATATTTTTTAAAAGATTTATTTACTTATTTGAAAGTCAGAGTTACACAGAGAGAGGAGAGGCAGAGAGAGAAAGGTCTTCCATCCACTGGTTCACTCCCCAATTGGCCACAATGGCTGGAGCTGCACCGATCCGAAGCTAGGAGCCAGGAGCTTCTTCCAGGTCTCCCATGTGGGTGAAGGGGCCCAAGGATTTGGGCCATCTTCCACTGCCTTCCCTGGCCATAGCAGAGAGCTGGATCGGAAGTAGAGCAGCCGGGACTAGAACTGGTGCCTATATGGGATGCCAGCACTGCAGGCAGCAGCTTTACCCGCTACGCCACAGTGCCAGCCCCACTCAAGGAAAACTTAATAAAAGAACTATTAAATGAATGTACTGTATAGTGAAACACAAGTGCACTAGTGGAGGCCACTTCCCCACGGGAGGAGTGGATGAAGGGAGCCATTGCTGGAATGCAAACAGAGCACTCGGTGGAGAGGGCTGCCTGCCCTGTGCTGGTTAGGGGACACAGCAGCACAGCAACCTGCAGACTGGGAGCCAGTGGAATATCCTAATCTCATTCTCTTTTCATCATCTGATTACTTTTCTGTGCACCAATTGGTTAAATTCAACCAGAAGCCAGAGGTCCTAGGACCTCATTGATCAACAACACAGGTAAGCACCTTGAAGAGCACAGAGCAAGGTAAAGGATGCAGTGCACTTACAAGCACAAAGGTGGGCTGATGTGGTGCAGCGTGGTGAGCCATGGTTTGCGACACTGTACCCTATTTTGGAGTGCTGGTTTGAGTTCTAGCTGCTCCAATTCCAATCCAGCTTCCTGCTCATGGGAAAGCAGTAGATGACGGCTCAAGTACTTGGGTCCCTGTCACCCATGTAGGAGGCCCAGATGGAGTCCCTGGCTCCTGGCTGTTGCAGCCATTTGGGGAGTGAACCAGCAGATGAAAGATCTCTCTCTCTGTCCCGGTCTCTCTCTCCCTCTCTGTTGTTCAGCCTTTCAAGTAAACAAATTAAAAAAAAAAGAAAGACAAAGAGAAGAAAGCTGGAATCCTTCAGTAACCTAACCTAGATCCAATTTCTTTACAACTGCCAAAGCAGTTTTTTCCCCCATTTTATTTGAAAGACAGAAAAAGAGAGAGACAAAAGGATTCATCTGGTGGTTCACTCCCAATACCCACAATACCAATACCCTGACTGGACCAGGCTGAAGCCAGGAGCCTAGACCTCTATTCAGATCTCCCACATGGGTGCCAGGGCCCAATTACTGGCGCCATTGCCTGCTTCCTCTCAGGGTATGCATCACCAGGAAGCTGGGATAGGGAGCAAAATCGGGACTCAAACTCAGGAACTTTTATAAGGGATGCAGGTATCCCAAGAGGCATCTTAATCACTGAATCAGAAAGCTCTATCACAATATGTAAATAAACCCAACCTTGACAGGCAGGTGTTGGGTGAAGTGGTTCAAGCTGCTATTGGCATGCCCGCATCCCATCATTGGGGTGTCTGGGTTTTGGTTCCAGTTCTGCTCCCAATTCCAGCTTCCTGATGACTCACAACCTGGGAAATAGCAGGTGGTGGCTCAAGCAGTTGGGTCTCTGCCACCCACATGGGAGACCTGGATTGACTTCCCACTCCTGGCTTCAGCCTGGGGTCAGCACCAACTATTACGGACTGAGAGATCCCCATCTGTCTCTCTACCTTTCAAGTAAAATAAATAAATAATTTTAAATGTGATGAAATATATATAACATAAAATTTGCCTTTGTAGCCTAGCCATTTTTAAGTTTACAATTCAGTGCCATTAACTACATGCACGGTGTTATGCAAACATCACTACTGTCAACTTCCAAACTTTTTCATCACCCTCACAGAAACTGTGCCCATTAGACAACAATCACAGCTTCCCTCTTCCCTCCAGCTACTGGCCGCCTCTAATCTTCCTGCATCTATGAATTTGCCTATTTTAGGTATTTAATGTAAGCAGAGTCATACAATATTTGCCCTTTTATGTCTGGCCTTTTTTTTTTTTTAAGATTGATTTATTTACTTGAAAGGCAGAGTTAGAGAGGCAGAGAGAGGAACAGACAGAGAGAGAGAGAGAGATCTTCTCTCGGCTGGTTCACTCCACAAATGGCTTCAATGGCTGCAGCTGGGCTGTTCCAAAGCCAGAAGCTGGGAGCTTCTTCCAGGTCTCCCAAGCAGGGGCGGGGGCCCAAAGACTTGGGTCATCCTCAGCTGCTTTCCAAGGTGCACCAGCAGGAAGCTGGAACAGAGGTAGACCAGCAGGATAAGAACTGGCACTTGTAAGAGATGCTGGTGCTGCAGGCCAGGGCTTTAACCCACTGTGTCACAGCACTGGCCCCATTTTTTAATGTTTTTTTTTAAAGATTTATTTATTTGTGGGCTGGCAGAGCAGGTAAAGCCACCGCCTGCAGTGCTGGTATCCCATATGAGCACCAGTTCAAGTCCCAGCTGCTCCACTTTCGATCCCACTCCTTGCTGATGCACCTGGGAAGGCAGTAGAAGATGGCCCAAGTTCTTGGGCCCCTGTACCCACATGGGAGACCTGGAAGAAGCTCCTGGCTTCAGATTGGCTCAGCTCCGGCAACTGCGGCCATTGGTGGTGGTGAATCCATGGATGGACGACCTCTCTCTCCCTCTGCCTCTCTGTAACTGCATTTCAAAAAATAAATACATTAAAAAAAAAAAAAACACGTCAGTGGATCATAGCCCAAGTGCTGGGCCACTACACCTATGTGAGAAACTTGGATAGAATTCCAGGCCCTTGGCTTTATCTTGGCCCAGCCCTGGCCATGAGGCCAACTGGGGAATGAACCAGCAGATGGAAGATCTCTGTTTCTCCTTCTCTCTCTCTCACTCTGCCTCTCAAATAAATCAATAAAATTCTTAATTCTTTTTTTTTAAGATTTATTTATTTGAAAGTCAGAGTTGCACAGAGAGAGGAGAAACAGAAAGAGAGGTCTTCCATCCACAGGCTCACTCCCCAATTGGCCACAATGGCTGGAGCTGCACCGATCTGAAGCTAGGAGCCAGGAGCTTCTTCCAGGTCTCCCATGTGGGTGCAGGGGTCCAAGTACTTGGGCTACCCTCTACTGCTTTTCCAGGTCATAGCAGAGAGCTGGATGGGAAGTGGAGCAGTCGGGTCTCGAACTGGAGCCCATATGGGATGCCAGCGCTTCAGGCCAGGGCATTAATCCACTGCACCACAGCACCGGCCCCAGAATTCTTAATTCTTAAAAAAAAAAAAAAAAAAAAAGAAGAAGAAGAAGTGGCCCTAAAACCCCCTGAGCCTTGCCCACCTTATCTCCTATAACTGTCACCTTAGGGGGCGGTGCTGTGGTGCAGCAGGTAAAGCTGCCATCCCATATGGGAACCAGTTCAAGTACTGGCTGCTCCACTTCCAATCTAGCTCTCAGCTATGTCCTAGGAAAGCAGTAGAAGATGGACCAAGTCCTTGGGTCCCTGCACCCGCATGGGAGACCCAGAAGAAGCTCAAGGCTCCTGGCTTCAGATTGGCACAGCTCTGACCTCTGAGGCGAACTGGGGAGTAAACCAGCAGATGGAAGATCTCTCTCTCTCTCTCTCTGCCTCTCCTTCTGTAACTCTTTTTTTTTTTTTTTTAAGATTTATTTTATTTATTTGAAAGACAGAGTTACGGAGAGAGGTAGAGACAGAGAGAGAGGTCTTCCATCTGCTGGTTCACTCCCCAGATGGCTACAACGGCTTGAGCTGTGCTGATCCGAAGCCAGAAGTCAGGAGCTTCTTCTGGGTCTTCCACGTGGGTGCAGGGTCCCAAGGACTTGGGCCATTTTCTACTGCTTTCCCAGGCCATAGCAGAGAGCTGGATGGGAAGAGGAGGAGCTGGGACTAGAATCGGCGCCCATATGGGATGCTGGCACTTCAGGTTAGGGTTTTAACCCATTGCACCACAGCACCAGCCCCTCTCTAACTCTTTCAAATAAATAAATAAATCTTAAATTTTTTTTAAAAAAAATGTCAGCCTGGCTTATTAGGGTCCTAGTCACAAGGGCTTCCCTGCTGTTCTCCACTGTCAATGTCTTGCCTCAGGGTCTTTGCACCTGCTGTTCCTCTTTCCTGTCATACTTATCTTTATATCGCTTGCTCTTTCTCACTGTTCAGGTCTATCAAGTCCCTTCCTGTACAAGACTTTCAGTGACTTCCCACTGCCTACTAAGCCAAGTAGTCCTGATTCTGATGATCCTCTCTGAGGCAACCACAGCATCTGTTCACCCCATACCCCTTCTCATGACTGCCATCTATTTAGTTTAGCTATTTGAAAGGCAGAGAGATGGGGAGAGAAAATGAGACAGAGAATTTCCAATCTGCTGGTTCACTTCAAGAAGGCGCACAATAGCCAGGGTTGGGCTAGGCTGAAGCCAGGAGCCTGGAACTCAACCCATGTCTCCTACATGGGTGGCAGGGACCCAAGTACTAAGCCATCAAATGCTACTTCCCAGGGTACATGTTAGAAGGAAGCTGGAATCAGACACAGAGGTGGGACTTGAACCCAGGTACCATGATATGGGATACAGGAATGGTGGTGTCTTTTTTATTTATTTATTTATTTTTGACAGGCAGAGTTAGACAGTGAGAGACCGAGACAGAGAGAAAAGTCTTCCTTCCATTGGTTCACTGTGGGGAGCAACTCGGACTAGACGAAGTTACTGGAATTAAGACTTATTCTATGCATCTGCTCTCCCACAATATGGCGCTGAAAAGGAGTAAACAACTTCTACACAGCTGCCTCCAGTTCGACCAATAACCTGCAGGAGCTGATCCTGCTCCTGATTGGAGGAGAGCAGCGTACTCGGCGTGTAGGTAGCAGAGTTGGGATTTGTGGGAGAGGACTATAAAGGAGGAGAGAGACAACATGCACCAGGAACATCTAAGGGGAACATCCGGATAACATCTGAGCAGCCCCCGAGAGAGCCGGCCGGCGGTGTGCCACACCCCCGTGGAAGTGGGGAAAGTGGCAGGGGGAGCCGCCCCTCCACGGAGGTGGAGAGGTTGCCAGCCAACCCGGGAAGGACCAACAGCAAACCCGGGAAGGGCCGAGCAGACAAAAGAACAGCACAGGGTCCTGTGTCATTCCTCCGCGAATCGGGGAGCGACAGTTCACCCCTAAATGGCCACTACGGCCGGCGCGCTGCGCCGATCCGAAGCCAGGAGCAGGTGCCTCCTCCTGGTCTTCCATGCGGGTGCAGGGCCCAAGCACTTGGGCCATCCTCCACTACCTTCCTGGGCCACAGCAGAGAGCTGGACTGGAAGAGGAGCAACTGGGACAGAATCCGGCACCCCAACCGGGACCAGAACCCGGGTGCCGGCACCACAGGCAGAGGATTAGCCTAGTGAGCCACTGGCGCCGGCCTATTTCTTTTCTTTCTTTTTTTTAATTAATTAATTTTTTTTGGTGGTGTCTTTCTTAACTGCTGGGCTGAAAGCTCACCTCACAGCTTCTAAACATGAACCTTCACAAGTGAAACCTCAGGGCCCTGAGACATTCTGAACATCCCCTGTGCTTTCCTACCTCTGTATCTTTGCTTTTGGTATTTTACTATCAGGATTGCCTTCTGTCTGTCCCTATATGTTAAGGATACCCAAATAAATCTTTCTTGTCCCTCTCCTTTATCGCTTTCTTGATCCTCTCTGGAACAATCAAAAGTGACTGGGTCACTTCTACCTTGAAACTTTTTAAATTCTTGTTTCTCTCTTGATTTAACTCTTCAAGTTATGTAAATAATTGGTTTTCCTTCCTCCATTAAATTAAGTATCACAAGTTCCTTCAGTGCTAGGACTAGGTCTCACATAAGATATGTATCTCAGCCGGCGCCACAGCTCACTAGGCTAATCCTCCGCCTGCGGCGCCGGCACCTGGGTTCTGGTCCCTGTTGGGGTGCCGGATTCTGTCCCGGTTGCTCCTCTTCCAGTCCAGCTCTCTGCTGTGGCCCAGGAAGGTAGTGGAGGATGGCCCAAGTGCTTGGGCCCTGCACCCACATGGGAGACCAGGAGGAAGCACCTGCTCCTGGCTTCGGATCGGCGTAGCACACCAGCCGTAGCGGCCATTTAGGGGGTGAACCAATGGAAAAAGGAAGACCTTTCTCTCTCTCTCTCTAACTCTGCCTGTCAAAAAAAAAAAAGATATATATCTTACATATGCAACATGTATATATTATACATGAGTATACTGTACATTTAAATTTTTAACACACTTAAAACTAATATTCCTGTATCATCTAATCACTCATGCATACATTTTGCAATTAATTTGCCTTAGAGGAGTCACCACAAATCTGTTATTACTCAAGTTAGATGTACATAGGTCCTCTAATTCCCTGGTAGTGGGAGTAGAAATTTGCATAGCATTCTAGAGGACAATGTAGCAATACAATATGCAGCATGGGAATAGTTTGTAATCCTATCAGCAATGGTGGAAATAACTTGTAATATACTGAGTATTGCGTAAAATTCCCCAAATGGCATTATCTTAGTCAGAAGGGTCAAAAATTGCCCAAGATGAAAGGCTGGTCTAGATCTACCTTAACAAAACTTAAATATAAACCTAAAAGGAACTACCTGACTCCTAGTTACCTAACTTTACACCAGGAAAAAGATTATTCAGCATGGAACATAATCTAGTTACTAACAATGTAAAAATCACAATGTCTGACATCCACCCCCAAACTACTAAGCATTCAAAAAAGCAAAAGAATACTGCTCATAAACAGCATTCAAAAAACATGGCACAGTGAGTAAAGCCACCGCCTGAAGTGCCAGCATACCATATGGGTACCGGTTCGCATCCCAGCTGCTCCACTTCCAATCCAGCTCTCTGCTATGGCCTGGAAAGGCAGTAGAAGATGGCTCAAGTCCTTGGGCCCCTGCACCTGCGTGGGAGACCCGGAAGAAGCTCCTGGGCCCTGCCTTCAGATTGGCACAGCTCTGGCCGTTGCGGCCAACTGGGGAGTGAACCAGCAGATGGGAGACCTCTCTCTCTCTCTCTCTCTCTCTCTCTCTCTCTCTCTGTGTGTAACTCTTTCAAATAAATAACTAAATTAAAAAAAAAAAAAAAACAAACAAACAATAGGAGGCTAGTGGCTGATCCTGGATGCAGAGACGGTGGGACTGTGGGACCTGGCAGTGTTGTGGCAATGTGCCCAGGGCAGGGATATACTCTAATAGGGCGGAAGCCAATGTCATCACCAAGAAGTTTGCCAAAGCCAACCATAGGAAACAATGGACTGTCAAGGCAGAGGATCAGCTGACCTACAACTCAAAGCAGTTGGACTTGCTCAAGGCCAATCTGGGGGAATCTGCCAGCAAACAGAAGCAGAAGATGCAGAAGAATCCCTAGCTCTGAAAGAAGTTCCAGGACATGTATGCCATCTTTGGGATAGATCCTAACCTCTTGAAAAATATACTGGTTGGGGCAGGCGCTATGGAATAGCGGGTAAAGCCACCGCCTGCAGTGCCGGCATCCCATACGGGCACTGGTTCAAGTCCTGGCTGCTCTACTTCCAATCCAGTTCTCTGCTGTGGCCTGGGAAAGCAGTAGGAGATGGCCTAAGTCCTTGGGCCCCTGCACCCATGTGGGAGACCCGCAAGAAACTCCTGGCTCCTGGCTCCTGGCTTCGGATCGGCGGAGCTCCTGCCGTTGTGGCTAACTGGGGAGTGAACAAGCAGATGGAAGACCTCTCTCTCTGCCTCTCCTTCTCTCTCTGTGTAATTCTCTGACTTTCAAGTAAATAAATAAATCTTTAAAAATAATAAAAAAAGGCCGGCGCCACGGCTCACTAGGCTAATCCTCCGCCTTGCGGCGCCAGCACACCACCGGGTTCTAGTCCCGGTTGGGGCGCCGGATTCTGTCCCGGTTGCCCCTCTTCCAGGCCAGCTCTCTGCTGTGGCCCGGGAGTGCAGTGGAGGATGGCCCAAGTGCTTGGGCCCTGCACCCCATGGGAGACCAGGAAAAGCACCTGGCTCCTGCCATCGGATCAGCGCGGTGCGCAGGCCGCAGCACGCCGGCCGCGGCGGCCATTGGAGGGTGAACCAACGGCAAAGGAAGACCTTTCTTTCTGTCTCTCTCTCTCACTGTCTACTCTGCCTGTCAAAAAATAAAAAAATAAAAAAACAGGAAAATCTACTGGTTGAGATGTTGGGTGTGGGGGACTTTAATTGTGAGCTAAGTGTCCAGATCATCAATGTGTCCCTAACCCTGAAGCACCAAAGTGGAAGTCTGAGAATTTTGAAGGAAGTACATCAACAGGTGTTAAAAGGAAGGGAAAGTTCACCCAGGGAGTCAGCCAATAGAACCTAGACAGGGCATTAGAAACACAAGGTATTTGGTACTGGCTTTGCATCATTCCCATGGGTGGCACTTACCTCATTCAGTCTGCTCCAGCTTTCAATGCGGATTACATTGTGGGGCTGCAGCTGGCAGAAAAAAAGCGGCTGTAAGATTGTCAGTGAAATAAAAGCCAGTGTTAGATGGCAGACAGAACACATGTAGCAATTACTGGAACACCTGCTGAAGGAAGGGTGCCCTGGCTGGACTTGTATGCCCAGAAGAATACCTGCTGTGCTGCCAGCTCTCTTTACTGACATACACTCCCAAGAGATTACAGCTAAGGAGGTAAACATTTATCATTTCTTTATAGTGGAAACATTCAAAATCATTTTTAACCTTTTAAAAATTATACAATGTATTAATGTTATCCACAGTCATGCTACTGTGCAGAATACCAGAACTTCTTTCTCCTTTATAATTTAATACATGTTAATCAACCTTCCCACAACCCTTCCTCCTCACTACCCCTCCCCACAAGCTCTAGGAACCAACATTATATGCTCAACTTCTATGAGGTCAATTTTTTGGTTTATTTATTTTTTAAAAATATTTTATTTACTTATTTGAAAGGCAGAGTTACAGAAAGAGGAAGAGACAGAGAGGTCTTCCATCTGCTGGTTCACTCCTCAAATAGCCACAAAATATGGGGCTAGACAAGGCTGAAGCCAGGAACCAGAGCCAGGAGTTTCTTCCAGGTTTCACACATGGTTGCAAGGGTCCAGGCATTTAGGCCACCTTCCACTGCTTCCCCAGGCACATTATCAGGGAGTTGGATTGGAAACAGAGCAGCTGAGACTTGAACCAGTGCCCATATGGGATGCTGCCACTATACCACAACGCTGGCCCCAAGGTCAACTTAAAAAAAAAAAATGTGTTCAGGGCCCGGCGCTGTGGCGTAGCAGGGACAGCACTTCCTGCAGTGCCAGCATCCCATATGGACGCTGGTTTAGACCTGGCTGCTCCACTTCCAATCCAGCTCTCTGCTATGGCCTGGGAAAGCAATAGAAGATGGCCCAGGTTCTTGTGCCCTTGCACCCACGTGGGAGACCTGGAAGAAGCTCCTGGCTCCTGGCTTTGGATCAGCGCAGCTCTGGCTGTTGCAGCTAATTGAGGAGTGAATCAGTGAAGACCCCCCTCTCTCTCTCTCTCTGCCTCTCCTCTCTCTGTGTAACTCTTTCAAATAAATAAAAAAAATCTTAAAAAAAAAAAAGTCCTCAAAAGACAGAGACATAGAACCAAACAGATAGAGAGAGCAGAGCTCTCATCCCTTGGTTCACTTTTCAGATACCCACAATAGCTAAGGCTGAGCCCATGCCCCAAACCCAGAGTCAGGAACTCAATCCAGGTCTCCCACATGGGTGACCGTGACCCAGCTACCTGAACCGTCACCTGCTGCCTCCCAGGGTCTGCACTGGCAGGAAGCTGGAATCAAGAGCTGGAGCTAGGGAATCAAAGCCAGGAACTTCGATATGGGATATTAGCATCTAATCAACTAGGCCAAATGCCTACCATGAGGTCAACTTTTTTTTTTTAAGATGTTGAATTTCTTAAAAAATCTTTTTTATTAATATAATCTGAGATCAACTTAAAATTCCATGTATCAGTGAGATCATGGAGTACTTGTGTTTGGCTTATTTCATTTAATATAAAAACCTTCACTTCCATCAATGTTGTTGAAAATGACGGAATTTCATTCTTTTTTGATGGCTGAATATTATTCTACTACGAATACGTTCCATTTTTTCTCTATCCAGTCATTAGTGAAAGGACTTTTAGGTTGTTTCCATTTCTTGGCTATAGTACTACACTGAATGTGCAAGTGCAGATGTCTCTTCATCAGATTGATATACCCACAGGTGGGACTGCTAGATCACACAGCAGTTCTATTTTTATTTTTCCTTTAACATTTTGTTTATTTGAAATGCAGTTAGAGAGAGACAAACATCTTCCATATGCTGGTTCACTCCCCAGATGGCCACAACAGCTGGGGCTGGGCAGTTGGATCAGAAGCAAAGCAGCCAGGACTCAAACTGGCACTCTGATGTGGGATGCCAGTGTCACAGGCAGTCCCAGCTGTTCTATTTTTAAATTTCTGTGCAAAATTCCATATTGTTCCCACAATGACTTCCACCAACCTTGTGCAGTTTCCCGTTTTCTTTACATCCTTGCCAGCACTCATTGTCTTCTGCCTTTTTTTTTTTTCTTTTTGACAGGCAGAGTGGACAGTGAGAGAGAGACAGAGAGAATGGTCTTCCTTTGCCATTGGTTCACCCTCCAATGGCTGCTGCGGCCGGCGCACCACGGCCAGCACACCGTGCTGATCCGAAGCCAGGAGCCAGGTGCTTCTCCTGGCCTCCCATGAAGGTTCAGGGCCCAAGCACTTGGGCCATCCTCCACTGCCCTCTCGGGCCACAGCAGAGAGCTGGACAGGAAGAGGAGCGACTGGGAAAGAATCTGGTGCCCAAACCGGGACTAGAACCTGGTGTGCCAGCACCGCAGGCGGAGGATTAGCCTATTGAGCCGTGGTGCCAGCCCTTTTTTTTTTTTTTTTTAAGATTTATTTATTTGACTTTAAGAGAGGGGAAGAGGGGAAGAAGGGGAGAGGGAGAGAGAGAGAGAGAGATCTTCCATCTGCTGTTTCATTCCTCAGATGGCTGTAATAGCTAGGGCTGAGCCAGAAGCTAGGAGCTTCTTCCAGGTCTCCAAAGTACTTGGGCCATCTTCTGCTGCTTTTACCAGGCCATTAGCAGGGAGCTGGATCAGCCAGAACATGAACTGGTGCCCACCTGAGATGCTGGTAACACAGACAGTGGCTTTACCTGTTATACCACATCACAGGCCCTGCAGAAGCTTTTTAGTTTGGTGTAATCTCATTTGTCTATTTTTTCTATTTTTGCTTGTTTCCTATGTTTTTGGAGTCTTATCAAAAAAATAATCCTGGGGCTAGCTTGTGGATATCCAATTTCCCCAGAAACATTTAGTGAAAGGCTGTCCTTCCACCAATGTGTGTTCTTCAAGCCTTTGTTGAAGCTCAGTGGGCTGTAGATGTCAGGTTTAATTCTAGGTTCTTTACTCCATTCCATTGGCCTAAGTGTATGCCAACACCATGCTGCTTTAATTATTATAGTTTTGTAGTATATTTTATTTTTTTGACAGGCAGAGTAGACAGTGAGAGAGAGACAGAGAGAAAGGTCTTCCTTTTTGCCGTTGGTTCACCCTCCAAAGGCCGCCACGGCTAGCACGCTGCAGCCGGCGCACCGCGCTGATCCGAAGCCAGGAGTCAGGTGCTTCTCCTGGTCTCCCATGAGGTGCAGGGCCCAAGCACTTGGGCCATCCTCCACTGCACTCCCTGGCCACAGCAGAGAGCTGGCCTGGAAGAGGGGCAACCGGGACAGAATCCGGCACCCCGACCGGGACTAGAACCCAGTGTGCCGGCGCTGCTAAGTGGAGGATTAGCCTAGTGAGCCGCGGCGCTGGCCGTAGTATATTTTAGAACTTTATTTGAGAGGCAGAGAGACAAGAGACAGAAGAGAAAGCTCCCAATTCACTGATTCACTCCCCCAAATGCCCACAACAGCTTCTGACAGGGGCCAATGCCAGGAGCTGGAAATTCAATCCAGCTATCACAGAACTCGATCACTGAGCCATCACTGCTGTCTGCCAGGGTTCACATTAGTAGGAAGCTGGAGTCAGTATAGCACAGTTGATGAAACCTGAGTACTCTGATGTGGAATATGAATGGACTAACCAGTGTCTTAGATACTAAGCCAAATTCTTATTCACTTAGGATATTTTGAAGTCTGGTAGTATAATGCCTCTAGCTTTCTTCTTTGTTGTTGTTCATAGCAGCTTTTTTTCCTAACAGTTAAAAACTGGAAATAGCATATATGTCCATCAATAGGTAAATGGAGGAACAAATGTGATATAACCATACAAAGAAACACAACTCAGCAAGAAAAATGAACCAACTAATGATACACACTACATCAAGGATAAATCTCAAAATTATTATGCTAAGTTAAAGAAGCCAGACAAAAAAAGCTACATACTACATGATTCCATGGCCATACAGTTCTAGAAAATGAAAACAGGTAGCAGAGCAGTAGTTGCTTAGAGAGGTACGTGTGGATAGGATGGAAAGGAACACAGCAAAGAATTACAATGGAGTATGAAGAAACCTTTTATATTTTTTAAACTTTATTTATTTGAAAGTCAGACACACACACACACACACACACACACAGATGGATGGACAAAGAGAGAGCTCCCACTTGATGGCTCACCCCCAAAATGCCCACAATGGCCAAGGCATGGCTGGGTTAAAGCTGGGAACCAAGAGCCAGGAACTCAATCCAGATCTCCCACAGGGGTGGCAGGGATCCAATTACTTGAGCCATTACCACTGGAAACTTAAATTAGGTGTTAGACCTGGGACTCAAACTCAGGTATTCCAGTGTGGGATGTGATGTCTTAACCAACATTTTAACTGCTAGAATAAATGCCAGCCCTTGAAGAAACTTTTGAAGGTGATAAATATTTTGTCTTGTTACAACTGTTTGAGATATGTGTACATATGCTGAAACTTATTAAATTGTATACTTTTAATATGGGTAGCTTATTATACATTAATTATACTTCATTATAGCTATTAAAATTTGCCTTAGCTTAGTCATGGACTTACAGACTTATTTTAAAGTCTCTATGCAGGTTCTTCTATCATCTCCAGTTCTAATCCATTGTTCCATTAGTCAAATGTACCAAATTTCCCTCATGGCAGCCCCTCTCATGTTTTCAATCTCATGTCAGGAGTGTACAGTCACAGAGAGTTGTCTACCCATCTATTCCAAAGGAAGGCCATATTAATGAGCTGTGGCAGTATCCTAAAAGGAAGACTGGAGCTTGTTTATGGTAGAGCACTACAGCCCTGCAGTCTTAGTCTAATGACATTTTCTATTATTACCTCAACTTAACATTTCCATACCATGATCAAAGTGTCAAGTTGAACTTTAGGCAAAGATCCAACTCTACCCCCAAGTTTGGTAGCCTGAGTAACTGCTGTGCACAAGGCGATGTGACAATCATATTTAGTGCCTTCTCCCTCACATGTCTGCTCTGTGAATACTTAGTGAGCACTTCCTCAGGGACAACAGTTGTAGTTCCATGGACGTGGGGCAGTGAAGCCAGCACAGACGGAGAGAGACACCCTAGCCCTTGAACTGAGCCTGTGAATGGGGTAGGGCATAGGAGAATAGAGTGCCAAAGAGGACATTCGGAGGCGCAAGAGCCAAGTGGAATGTGGTGTTGGGAACACAGACAGGACAGTGGAAAGAGATCCACATGAAGCTTTACTGGAGGAAGTAGGCATCCATGATGAGTCCCGAGTGACATGGACATGGCTGGGCAGTGGGACAGAAGGGGCGTCTAGGAAGGAAACCATAGCCTGAAGAGTTGAAAAAGGCTTGAGACAAGTCAGTTGCTGGGCCATTACATTCTAAACAGGGAGTAAGGAGAGCTGAGGTGGGAGAGGTTTGTTGTCAGATCGTAATGCTTTTGAATTCAGGTTAATGTCCTGAGCCTTTTGGGGAAGCTGTGGAAGAGTTTTGTTTACAAAATAACAACAGCTCTGTATTTGTCATGAAAGCAAAAGAAAACACATGATCATTAAGAGAATTCCAAAAAAGTATAAAGGGCATGGAAAGCACCCTTAATGCTACCACTGTCAACAACTGCCACCCCACTTTAATATTCTGATCTTGGTGCCTATCCTTTGGCCTTCATGCTCTGCATACAGAATATTCATGCATGCCTCCAAATCTTAAAGATCACATGCTGTCCACCTGACCATGAACCAAAAGTCCTCTAAGAGTTTGAGCACCCAGTGTTCAGTCCTGTTCTTCACAAAATCTCCCAGAGTGATCGATGTGAGACTTCACTGCCAATGAGGATGATCCTCCTAGAACACTGGCCTCTGAGTTTCTTGACCTCCTTCCCAGCAAGGTGCTGTTTTCAACCCAGGCCTACAGTTCCACCTTCCTCAGGTGTTCAGAAACTAGTTACCCCACATTCTCAGCTCAGGAATCCAGCTTACCCCCATTCACTCCGGTCACAG
This sequence comes from Oryctolagus cuniculus, assembly GCF_051225735.1. NCBI lineage: Eukaryota > Metazoa > Chordata > Mammalia > Lagomorpha > Leporidae > Oryctolagus > Oryctolagus cuniculus. The sequence continues at coordinate 27,631,206 of NC_142881.1, forward strand.
TGCAGGCACTCCACAGGGTCTCCAATCCACTGCCTTTTCACAGCTGCCATCCTCATGTTTGCATCTCACATATTACCCATCTCTGATTCCAGATCCTGGTGTCAGCACCATTCTTGTCCCTCGCTTTTGCTGCCACTCACTGCCACTCCAAGCCTGCTTCCAGGCAGCTAGACATGACTGGAGAACAACACAAACATGTTGACTAGATTCACTACAACATCATTACCCCAAATCTCAAGTGCACATGCAGCAACTCCAAACAAACCCAATATGAGGACCTGGTCAACCTGCACCTCTAAGAGGTTCTTTCATAGATTGTCTCTAATCCTGCCCCCAATTTCTTTCATAATCCACTTAAAGGCTAACCTTGGAAGTGCTTTCAAAGGACAGAAAGTTTCTACTGTCAGTATGAACCTGAAAACAGTAGCTAGTAAGAAGCTATGGCTCTTCTTAGAGCAGTGGGGGCACCAGTCAGGAGTGACTTGGAGAATACAATTCCAGGAGTGGTTTTGGGGGGACTGGCAGAGAGGTGGTCTATAAAAACACGACTTTAGAGTAGCAGGAATGAGAACCACAGGCACAGGGGACCAAGAGAACACCCTGAATTCTTACCAGTGGCCCACTGGACAGAGTCTCATATCTTTGCTGTGTTTTCTGCTTAAGATTTGGCTATTTGGGGTTTTTTTGCGATTTCATCTGAATTTTATAATTTTTCATAAATTCTGTGAAGAATGTCACTGGTATTTTGATAGGGATTGTACTGAATCTGGAGTTACTTAGGGTAGGATGGACACTTGAACAATACTGATTCCTCCAGCCCATAAGCCCCAGCTATCTTTCCATTTTTGTGTACTCTTCAACCTCTTTCACCAATGTTTTACAGTTTTCATTACAGAGATCTTTCATCTCTTTGGTTAAACTTATTCTTAGACTTTTGTGTGTGCATGTGCAGTTATCATAAATGGAAGTGCTTTCTTGATTTCTTCTTCAGATGATTTGCTTTGATGTGTAGCAATGCTACTGATTTTTCTATGTTGATTTTGTATCCTGCAACTTTGCTGAATTCATTTATTAATTGTAGTAGTTTTTTGGTGGAGTCTTTGAAGTTTTTGACATGTAAGATCTTGTCATCTGCAACTGGTGACAATCTGACTCCTTCTTTTCCAATTTGGATGCCCTTTATTTCTTTCTCTTGTCTAATTGCTCTGGCTAGGACCTCCAGTCCTATGAGGAATAAAACTGAAAATTGGGGTGGGTGTTTGGCTCAAGTACTTTTGCTTGCCTTTTTGAGGAATCAGCTTTCCATTGTGTTAATTTTTTAGCCTATTTCATTTATTTCTGCTGTCATCTTTATTATTTCTTATCTTCTACTAATTTTAGGTTGGTTTGCTCATTTTTATAGTTCCTTGCAATGTAAAAATTGCGTATTTTTTTTAGATTTTATTTTTTATTTATTTGAAAGTCAGAGTTACAGAGAGGTAGAGCCAGAGCACAAGAGAGAGGTCTTCCATCCGCTGGTTCACTCCCCCAAATGACCGCAAAGGCCAGGGCTGAGCTGATCCGAAGCCAGGAGCCAAGAGCTTCTTCCAGGTCTCACAGGCAGGTGCAGGGGCCCAAGGACTTGGGCCATCTTCTACTGCTTTCCCAGGCCATAGCAGAGAGCTGGATTGGAAGTGGAGCAACCGGGACTCAAACCAGCACACATATGGGATGCCGGCACTGCAGGTTATGGCTCTAACACGCTGCACCACAGTGCCGGGACCAAGAATTGGTTGTGTATTTGTTTATTTCTGCGTGTCTGGGATAGATACTGATTGCTACAAACATCCCTTTCAGTACTGCTTTTGCTGTATACCATAGGTTTTGGTATGTTGTGTTTCTTTTGTCATTTGTTTCAAGAAACTTCTTTGTTTTCTTCTTAATTTCCTTCTTGATCCACTAGTTGTTCAGAATTTCATTGTACAAAGTTTTTTTGTTTTTGCTGATTTCAGGTCTGATTGCTGTCAGAAAAAATACTTAAGATTACTTTAATTTTTAAACATTTTTAAGATTTATTTTGTGGCCTTCCATATAATTCACACTGAAGAATATTCTATATACTGTTGAGAAGAATGTGTATTATACAGATGGTGGATGCAATGTTTTGCAGATGTATATTAGGTCCAGTTGGTCTAGGGTGCAGTTTAACTCTTATTTCTTTGTTGAGTCTCTGTTGGGTAATCTGTCCATTGCTGAAAATGCAGTTGTAAAGCTCCTTATTATTACTGTACTGGAGTCTATCTTTCCCTTTTGGACTATTAATATTTGCTTTATGTAGATGAATGCTGTAGTACTGGGGGCATATTTATTTACTAGTGTTATTTCATCCCTTTATCATTACATAATGATCTTCCTTGTCTCTTTTTACTACAAGTATGGCCATTTCTGCCTTCTTTTAGATGCCATTTACACAGAATGTATCATTCCTTTCCTTTAGTTTCAGTCTGTGTGTCCTCAGGGTGAAAGCTGGTTCATTTCCCAAATGCCTGTAAAGGCTAGGCTTCGGCTTAGCTGAAGCCGGGAGCCAGGAACTCAATCCAGGTCTCCCATGTGCAACTCAGTTACTTCAGTCATCACTGCTATCTCCCTCAATCTGCATTAAAAGGAAGCTGGAGTCAGGAGACAGAACTGGGAATCAAACCCAGACACTCAGATTTGAGATGTGCGCATTTGACCAGCATTTTTTTTTTTAAGATTTATTTAGGGGGCCGGTGTTGTGGCATAGTGGGTTAACGCCCTGGCCTGAAGTGCCAGCACCCCATATGGGTGCCAGTTCTAGTCCCAGCTGCTCTTCTTCCCATCCAGCTCTCTACTATGGCCTGGAAAACCAGTGGAAGGTTGCCTAGGTCCTCGGGCCCCTGCACCCGCGTGGGAGACCCGGAAGAAGCTCCTGGCTCTTGGCTTTGGATCTGCCATTGTAGCCATCTGGGGAGTAAACCAGCAGATGGAAGACCTGTCTGTCTCTACCTTTCTCTGTAACTCTTTCAAATAGATAAAATAAATCTTTAGAAAATATATATAGCTAGAAAAAAATTATTTTTTAATTTTCTTTATTTATTTGGAAGGCAATTACAGAGAGATAGGGGGAAAGACGGAGAGCACCGTTTTGTGTCCCAGCTGCTCCTCTTCTGATCCAGCTCTCTGCTATGGCCTGGGAAAGCAGTGGAAGATGGCCCAAGTGCCTGAGTCCCTGCACCCACATGAGAGACCTGGAGGAAGCTCCTGGCTTCAGATCAGTTCAGCTCTGGCCACTGCCATCATTTGGGGAGTGAACCACCCTTTTTGGCTGTTGTCACAAAATTCTACCTTTATATATTGTGTGCCCCAAACATAAACTAATTCTTTTAAATGCATCAGTCTGTCAAATCATATAGAAAAAAGTAGAGTTACAAACCACTGTTACAATACTAGCTTGGTACATTACCTATGTAGGGGTAGGTGTTGTGGCACAGTAGGTCAAGCCATTGCTTGTGTTGCCCTGCTTCTGATATGGCTCCCTGCTAATGTGCCTAGGTGGCAGCAGATGACTCAAATACTTGAGTCCCTGCCACCCATGTAGGAATCCTAGATGGAGTTCTTGGCTCCTGGTTTTGAACTGGCCCAGCCTTGGTTTTGCAACCATTTGGGGAGTGAACTAGCAGACAGAAAAGCTCTCTCTCCTTACAACTCTGCTTTTCAATAATAAGTAAATCTTTTAAATCAGTCTTATATTTACCTTTAAAGAAGTATCTGAAAGGCAGAGAGACAGACAGATGTAGAGGAAATGAGCTCCCCTCCTCCGATTCACTCCCCAAACGCCTACCATGGCTGGGGTAAAAGCCAGGAATGAAGAGTGTAATCCAGGTCTTCTATGCGGGTGGCAGGAGCCCAACTATTTGAGCCAAAACTGCTGCCTCCCATGGTCTGTATTAGCAGGAAGCTGGAGTAAGCAGCTGGAGCCTGGAATTAAATGCAGGTACTCCAGTGTGGGACACAGGCATCTTTATTTTTAGTAATTTTTAATTACTTGAGTTTTCTTGAAAGTATAAAAAACAGATTGATAGAAATCCCATCCGCTTGTTCACTCCCTAAGTGTCAACAAGCCAGGGTTGGACCAGGTTGAAGCCAGGAATTGACAACTCCATTCAGGTTTCCCATGTGGGTGACAGAGACCCAGTGACTTCAGCCATCACCTGCTGCCTCCCAGGGTAAGCATGCAGGAATGCTAGAATGAGGAGCAGAGCCACGTCTCAAACCCAGGCACTCTAGCCACTGCACCGAACGTCTGCCTCCTCCCTACAGATTTCTGACATAGATCTCATATACTAGATTGGGTAGAATAGCCTGTTTACACCTGTTTATCTCAGCCTAATTGCTCTCCTTTTCATTCTCAGAAGCACTCCAACTTGGAAGGTAAATTACACTGTCACTCTATCCCTGAGTCCTACCACCATAGGGGCCAGCTGCCTCTGTCACATGCTCTCACAGCTCTGTACAACTTGTCTTCATTGCCCTGAAACACATATTTACATTCATTTGTGATGATCAATATTTTTATCCCTCACTAGCCTGAGTAAACTGTGACTGAGACTATATCCTCAATATCCCGGCACCCAGTAGGCACTCATATTTGAGGAATGGATCTATTTCTGACAGGTTACCTATTAATATACTCTCTACTCCCTATCCTCCCAATCCACTTCTTTAAAGCAACAACAAAAAAACCTATTTATATTTGAAAGGCAGAATGAGAGACAAGGAAACAGAGAAAGAGAGAAAATTTTCCATCTGCTAGTTTACTCTCCAAATTGCTGAAACGGCCAGGGCTGGGGCTGAAGTCAGGAACCTAGAACTCCATCCAGGTCTCCCACAGGGGCACGGGTTACAGGCACTTGGGCTATCGTCCGCTGCTTTCCTAGGTACACTAGCAGGAAGCTGGACTGCAAACATGGCAGCTGGGACCTGAACCAGTGCCGATACGGGATGTCAGCATTGCAGGCAGCAGCTTAACCTGCTGTGCCACAGCACCGCTCCCCAAGTCCACTTCTGAGATGGAAGCCTGGCCATTTCTTCTGATCAGTTCTGAGTTCCTGGAAGAGGGAAGTTCAAGGAGCTAGGGGAGAGCACTATAGCCTCAGCACTCAACTGAGGCAAACGCCTAGCTGCAGTCACCATGAGCAGTGGTACCTCTGTCTGGCTCCTGCAGGACCCCAGGGCCCTGTTGGGACCTTAGTGTAGGGTTGGGAGCTCCACAGTGAGCATCATGGTTTTTCTACCAGCCACATGGCCTGTGCTGGCCTTCAGGTGACTCATAGATAACCAGCCCAGATCATAGACCAAAAGGCCTCCCTGCTCAACCGCTCCAAAACTGAGGAATCTCAAACGAGTGCCATATCTTAATTCATCTCTGTAACCAAAGACTCACAGAAGGCTCTCCAGTCACTGAATGGAACTGGAGCATGAACTCAAGCTTCAACCCATCTAGTACAGCTACCAACATAGGCAAGAGCCCCACCTACTGGCTTCTTCAGTAAATGCATACACTTAAGTAAGGTCTGTAAGAAGCAGACAAGTTCTGCATTGGGCTATCCACTGACCCCCAACACACTAGGGTGGACAAAATAAAGCACTAACTCCTGCCGTAGACATAAAGGGCCATTGCCACTGAACCTGTCAGACTTAGCATTATTTTGCTCCCACCACCCAAATGCATTCACTTAATTCATCCAAGGCCCTCTTCTCCCACTGGAAAATATTTCCTCTTCCTTGCATGGGCACAGACCTTCTGCACAAAAGGATTTCATGATCTTTCCATACAACCAAGTACCACAGAGCATAAAAAATTAAGCTGCTGTGAGGCAGGTGTTGTAGTGCAGGTTTAGCTGCCATCTAGGACATCCTCACTCCATGAGTACTAGTTGGAATCCTAGTTCTGCTTCTGATCCAGCTTCCTGCTAATGCACCTGGGAAGGCAGTAGATGAGGCCCACGTGCCTGGGTCCACGCCATTCATGTGGGATACCTGGATGAAGTTCATGAAGTTCCTGATTTCACCTTGGCCCAGTCTTGGCTGTTGCGGGCACTTGGGGAATGAACTAGCAAATGTCTCTCTCTCTCTTTTTTTTTTTTTTTTTGACAGGCAGAGTGAACAGTGTGAGAGACAGAGAGAAAGGTCTTCCTTTGCCATTGGTTCACCCTCCAATGGCCGCCGCGGCCGGCGCACCGCGCTGATCCGAAGGCAGGAGCCAGGAGCCAGGTGCTTTTCCTGGTCTCCCATGGGGTGCAGGGCCCAAGCACCTGGGCCATCCTCCACTGCACTCCCTAGGCACAGCAGAGAGCTGGCCTGGAAGAAGGGCAACCGGGACAGAATCCGGCGCCCCGACCGGGACTAGAACCTGGTGTGCCGGCGCCGCTAGGCGGAGGATTAGCCTAGTGAGCCGCGGCGCCGGCCCCAAATGTCTATCTCACCCTGCCACTCTACCTTTCAAATAATCTTGGGGGGGGTGGGGGTGGGAAATAGCTCCCAGAAGTTACAAAACACAGTGGTCTATTTCATTTGTGCAAAGAAAAACAGCACATTGAAGTACAATAGGTCCTCTTTATCTATGGATATGGGTTAATCTAACCACGGGTTGAAAATAGGAGAAAAAAAATCCCACCTATACTAAACACACTTCTTTTCTCTGATCATCATTCCCCAAATATACCATAACTATTTATAAAGCACTTACACTATATTAGGTATTATAAGCCATTTAGAAACTAAAGTACAAGGCCGGCGCCGCAGCTCACTAGGCTAATCCTCCGCCTTGCGGCGCCGGCACACCGGGTTCTAGTCCCAGTTGGGGCGCCGGATTCTGTCCCGGTTGCCCCTCTTCCAGGCCAGCTCTCTGCTGTGGCACGGGAGTGCAGTGGAGGATGGCCCAGGTGCTTGGGCCCTGCACCCCATGGGAGACCAGGAAAAGCACTGGCTCCTGGCTCCTGCCATCGGATCAGCGCGGTGGCCACTGGAGGGTGAACCAACGGCAAAGGAAGACCTTTCTCTCTGTCTCTCTCTCTCACTGTCCACTCTGCCTGTCAAAAAAAATAAATAAATAAATAAATAAAAAAAATAAAAAAAAAGAAACTAAAGTACATAGGAAGAAGTATGTAGGTTATATGCAAATATTATGCCATTTTACTTAAGGAATTTGACTATTAGATTTTGGTATGTTTGAATGTCACAAAACCAATCCTTCACAGGTACCAATGACAACCATGCATAGAAACTCTGGAGGCTGGTGCCGCGGCTCACTTGGCTAATCCTCTACCTGCGGCGCCGGCACCCCAGGTTCTAGTCCCGGTTGGGGTGCCGGATTCCTTCCCAGTTGCTCCTCTTCCAGTCTAGCTCTCTGCTGTGGCCCAGGAAGGCAGTGGAGGATGGCCCAAGTGCTTGGCCCCTGGCACCCGCACAGGAGACCAGGAGGAAGCACCTGGCTCCTGGCTTCAGATTGGCGCAGTGCAGCAGGCGTAGTGGCCAATTTGGGGGTAAACCAATGGAAAGCAAGACTTTTCTGTCTCTCTAAATCTGCCTGTCGGGGAAAAAAAAAAAAAGAGCAGCAGCAGCTCTGGAAGGAGAAATAGGTTCCAGAAAATGAACTGAAATGAAAATTTAGTAAGCTTCATTGTTATATTACCAGATTTAACAATATAAGGGGCCAGTGCTGTGGTATAGTGGGTAAAGCTTCCGCCTGCTGTACCAGCATCCCATGTGGGTGCCAGTTTCAGTCCCAGCTACTCCACCTCCAATTTAGCTCTCTGCTATGGCCTGGGAAAGCAGTGGAAGATGTCCCAAGACCTTGGGCCCCTTCACCAGCATGGGAGACCCGGACACTCTTGTCTTCAGATTGGCGCAGCTCCAGCCATTGCAGCCATCTAAGGATTGAACCAGCAGATGGAAGACCCCTCTCTTCCTCTAAAATACATAAATCAATATTCTTAGGTAATGGTTTTCAAATTTGGTTGCTCTTAAGAATCACCTGGCGGGGCTCGTGCTGTGGCACGAGCAGGTTAGGCCACCACCTGCAGCACTGGCATTCCATATAGGTGCCAGTTTGAGTTCCAGCTGCTCCATTTCCAATCTAGCTCCCTGCTACTGCACCTGTGAAAGCAGTGGAAGCTGGCCCAGGTGTTTGGGCTCCTGAACCCAAGTGGGAAACCCTGAAGAAGCTCCTGCCTGGCTCCTGGCTTTGGATCAGCCCAATTCCGGCTGTTTCGGCCATTTGGAGTGAACCAGCAAATGGAAGAAATCTAACTCTGCCTTTTTTTTTTTTTTTTTAAGATTTATTTTTATTTATTTAAAAGACAGACTTAGAGAGAGAGACAGAGACAGAGAAAGGTCTTCCATCTGCTTGTTCACTCTCCAAATGGCCAACCATGCCCGGAGCTGAGCTGATCTGAAGCAAGGAGTCAGGAGCTTCTTCCAGTCTCCCACATGGGTGCAGGGGCCCAAGGACTTACACCGTCCTCCACTGCTTTCCCAGGCACATTTAGCAGGGAGCTGGACTGGAAGTGCAGCAACTGGGGTTCGAACCTGCAGCCATACAGAATGCCTGCGCTGCACGCCAGGGCTTTTAATACGCTGTGCCACAGCACTGGCCTGTGACTTTCAAAAAAATAAAAATATCACCTCACAACTTCAAAAAATTCTAGAACCTGGAATTCCCCAGAACACTAGCATGACTCAAGAGGCCTGGGGATGAGCTTCTGGTTATCACTGTGGTTTTTAAGATTGAGAGGCAGGGGCCGACGCCATGGCACACTAGGTTAATCCTCCACCTGCAGTGCTGGAACCCCATAGGGGCGCTGGTTCTAGTCCTGGTTGCTCCTCTTCCAGTCCAGCTCTCTACTGTGGCCTGGGAAGGAAGTGGAGGATGGCCCTAGTGCTTGGCCCCTGGCACCCACATGGGAGACCAGGAAGAAGCACCTGGCTCCTGACTTCAGAGCAGCCATTTTGGGGGTGAACCAATGGAAGGAAGACCTTTCTCTGTCTATAACTCTGTCAAATGAATAAATAAAAAAAAAAAAAAGATTGAGAGGCAGAGGGCTTTGCACCCACATGGGAAGCCAGGAGAAAACTGGCTCTGGCTTTGGATGGGGGGTGGGGGTGGGACGCTCCGGCCATTGCAGCCAATTGGGGAGTGAACCAGTAGATGTAGGACCTCTCTCTGACTCTCAAATAAATCTTTAATAAAAAAAAAAGACTGAAAGGCACACAGAGGTTCCTATTCCCTGTTCATTCCCCAAATGCCAACTGCTAGGGCTAGTATATGACAAAGCTGGGAGCCAATTACTCATACCATCACTGATGCCTGCCAAGGTCTATACTGGCAGGAAGCTGAAGTACTGAAGCAGCTGGAGCTGGGAATGGAACCCACCCACTCAGGTGGAATGCAGGCGTGATCATCGCTAGGCCAAATGCCCAACCCTCATTAGCATGTTTTATTTATTTTTTGACAGGCAGAGTGGACAGTGAGAGAAAGGTCTTCCTTTGCTGTTGGTTCACCCTCCAATGGCTGCTGCAGCCGGCGCACCGTGCTGATCTGAAGCCAGGAGCCAGGTGCTTCCTCCTGGTTTCCCATGTGGGTGCAGAGCCCAAGGACTTGGCTATCCTCCACTGCCTTCCGGGAACACAGCAGAGAGCTGGACAGGAAGAGGAACAACTGGGACAGAATCCAGTGCCCTGACCGGGACTAGAACCCAGTGTGCCAGCACCGCAGGCAGAGGATTAGCCTATTGAGCCATGGCCCTCATTAGTGTTTTTAAGTTCCCCAGATGACACTAATTTTTGTCGCTCCCCCTCTTCGTGGAGGAACGACACTAAGCCCTGCGCTGTTCTTTCGTCTGCTCGGCCCTCCCCGGGTTTGCTGCTGGTTCTTCCCGGGTTGGCTACTGTCCCTTCCACCTCCGTGGAAGGGCAGTTCCCCCTGGCCACATTCCCCACTTCCGCAGGGGAGCGGCACACCGCCGGCCGGCTCTCTCGGGGGCTGCACAGGTGTTCCCCTTAGATGTTCCTCGTGCATGCCATCTCTCTCCTCCTTTATAGTCCTCCTCCGCCAATCCCAACTCGGCTGCCCACACGCCGAGTACGCTGCTCTCCTCCAATCAGGAGCAAGTCCTACAGTTTATTGGCTGAACTGGAGGCAGCTGTGTAGAAGCTGTTTTCTTCTCTCCCAGCGCCATATTGTGGGAGAGCAGATGCACAGAATAAGTCTTAATTCCAGTAACTTAGTCTAGTCTGAGTTGCTCCCCACAATTTTCAGTTGGTACTATGAACCATTGATTTGGATTAGGAGGTGGCAAACTCTTTGTGAACGGTCATTTATTAAGTATTTTAGGCTTTGTGGACCATTCCTAAAACCTACTACATATCCTGTTTGGTTTTTTAAAAAGATTTATTTGAAAGTCAGAGTTACACAGAGGAGAGGAGAGGCAGAGGTCTTCCATCTGCTGGTTCACTCCCCAGTTGGCCACAATGGCAGGAGTTGCACCGATCCGAAGCCAGGAACCCAGGAGCTTCTTCCAGGTCTCCCACATGGGTGCAGGGGCCTAAGGATTCGGGCCATCTTCTACTGCTTTCCTAGGTCACAGGACCTAGGACCGAAAGTGGAGCAACCAGGCCTCGAGCTGGTGCCCATATGGGATGCTGGCACTACAGGCTGCTGCTTTACCTACTACGCCACAGTGCAGGCCCTGTATTCCCCCCCCCCCCCAAAGGGGACTTTTAGAAGGAAAATACCAGAGTATTCTACAGATAATACAAAACCAATCAGAAGATGGATTTGGCCCACAGGTTACCCTGCCAGTCCTCAATTTATAGACTAGATATAGCCTGGAAAAGGCACCATGATTCAAATGTGGCCAAAAAAAGTCAGGAAGCTACTGGTAAGAAATCCTAAGGTAAACTCACAGGTCCAGACTCCGGCCCTCTAGAGACCTAGTATCGAATTCTGGCTTGGGTAGGAGAAGGGAGGGGTTTAGACTTACAATAATAAAACTCCAAGACACATTATAAATCAGCCAGTTTATTATTTTGCAGTAGATGTAGAACTTTTACCATGCAGACTGAAATACCCATGTCAGGATGAACAGTGCATTTTCTTCTGAGAGGCGGCTACATAGAAAACCAGGTTGTTACCAGGTTATTTATTGAATGTGGAATCCAAACATGGAAGGCTAGTCTTAAGACCTGCACCTCTTTCACAAAAGCTTATCCCACCACAGGGACAGTCCAGCCTCTAGGAAGCTCCCTCCTCTTCTTGCTCTGACTGAACACTGTCAATGGCTACCTCCTACAGCCTTACCGTCAGCCAGCATGGCCTAGCACTTTGTTCACTGGGTTTTTTAAACCAGGGACTTAGGGGGCAAAACAATTGTTCCCATGAACCCACTGGGGTCATCCTGTTCGGATGCTCTCCGCAAGCGCAGTCCCGAAGTTTCAACAGGCTTTGTAAAGGTTCCTTCCACCTCCATTAGCACATACACAGGTTACCTATAAATTCACCTAAAGTAACCTACTTCCTACAGTGGATTGGGGTTTTTGATTATAGTTCTTTTTTTCATTTACTTGATTAGTGATTTCCAGTCATGTAGGAATTAATGAAACCAATATTGTGTGTCACATAGCTACCCAACAGAAATATAAATATCAATAAACGATATGTACGTTTAAGATTATTTTGTTCTCAATAATGTAAAAAAGAAAAGATGGCAGTTCTCAACTTTGTTCTCAGAACTGGTAGGGGTCAAGTCACCGAAAATTCAAAGTAGAAAGATTTGCTTTCAAATTTAAAACCAAAACATGTACTGTGTTGCCAACATTATATAATATAAAACCACACTCATAAAATAAAACTCAGATTAACTTATGTCATTCATACCAGAATAGAATTTTGCCTATTAACAAAAACAGTAAATTGTATCCTAAGATGTAGGTAGGTCCATGCTGGCTGAGAATTTCAGGCCCCGACCCAACAAATGAGGATGAACTACATAGTGCATGCTTAACAGGCATGTACACATGTTAATCATTCTTCAGTGCCTACAATGGGGCTTTGAGGGAAGGACGGATGAAATGTGAGCATACTCATAGGCAGAACTCTTCCCCAACTATAAAAATTCACACGTGACAATCTACTGTATCTTGGGTAATAGCTAAGATTTTATCTGTAGGAACCCACCTCTGAAAATCACAACAATAGTCATTAGGAAATGATTTAATATAAAATATACAAATTTCTCAGTGTGAGGACTTTCACAAAACAGGAAGAATGGGGGTGACAACTAAAACAGACTTTTAAAAAATAATGTTCCCCTTACCTCTTCCCTGCTACCCAACACTCAAAAAAATCTGTACAAAACTAGAACACAGAAAAAGACCACAGAAGATGTTATGTTGCAGTCCGAACTTCTGTCCTCACCAAGACCCTCCCCTAATTGAGCTGAGGGTCCCCAGGTCCACTGAAAGTGGGAGGTCTCTGATCATCACCCCTGCATCACCAAGGTCACTCGCTGTCAAACTTAACAGAGTTCACCTGGACCGAGATGGAGCCTCCTCGGTAGCTACCGCGCTTCTTCTTCGTCTTCTCGTGCCGGAAGGATTTGCCTTTGGTGAACTTTAGAACTTGATTGGCTCGTTCCCCCCAGTCCCCAGCTGCACCACGCTGGTGAAGCAGAGAAATACTTAACACACAGAAGGACAGCACCAGTGCCCCACCGTGCTCTTCTTTCTACTCTTTCATGGAAACTTAGTGTCTCCCACCAACCTGAATTGAAAGTTGCCCGTTCTTCTACTCCTCAACCCCCAAGAACAGCAAACATCCCTCACCTTGGCATCGAAGGAGTTGTCTGCCACTCGGGAATCCACTTCAATTTCTTCCTCCCGGACTCTTCGGAATGGGGATGATGCCCTTTTTTCTCCCTAATGAAGAATCAAGTTGGAAATTAAAGATGGGGTGGCCATCTAAAGCCCTCTGGAATAACACACCACGTGGTGCCAGGCCAGGCCAAGCTTTCAAGATGATCTCAATTTCTTTCTACTTTTAAAGGGCTGACTTTCTGAGAAGAAAATGAGATAACTCACCTTCTTCCTTTTAGGAAATGTGTTGGGGGTCTGCACCTTAATCTTCTTGGCTTGAGGAGTCCCTGCCTCACTGGCAGCCTCATTCTGCTTCCGCTTCTTTCCTGAACATACAAACAGAAAACCCCACAATCAGGAGACCAGTTTCCAGTTCCTTCTTCCATCCCACAGAGGATCTGCAAATAGAAGCCGCAGTGGGGTGGAGGGGGCCTCCTCTCCCTACAGTATCCTCCCAGTTATCCTCATCCTGGTTTTGAAGGACAAAACCCAGAGGGCAGGGTCTTCAGACACAGACCTGGCTTAGAAACTGCCACTGCCACTGCTGCCTTTTCTTCCTCTTCCTCTTCACTGTCCTTGCCTGCTTTCCCATTCTGGGCAGCAGTCAGGGCAGAGGTACCATTGGCCTTGGGAACTTGTGGTTTCGGAGTGCCCTTGCCCTTGTGCTTCTCTTCTTCCTCCTCACTGGAATCATCCGAGGAAGAACTGCTGCTGCTCTCGGCCTTCACTTGCTTTACGGAAGCAGGCTTGGAAGGTGCTACGCCCCCTGCTGCCTTCTGTGGCTTCTTCTTAACTGGGGCTTTGGATGTCTTCTCCTCCTCCTCCTCTTCACTGCTGGAGCTGTCGGAATCAGAACTGCCCTCCCCATCAGCCTGAGGAGGCTGTTTGGCAGGCACAGGTGGAACTGCTTTGGCAGTCACCTTGGACTTAGGGGTGGCTGCAGTCTTCTTTGCCTTTTCCTCCTCCTCACTAGAGCTGCTCTCCTCCTCACTGGAGCTGCTATCAGCCTTTCTGGTCAGAGGCTTCTGGCCACCACCTGCAGGCTGCTTGAGAGCGGCAGCTGGCTTAGCTGCAGGCTGCTTGGGAGTGGCAACTGGCTTACTCGAGGAATTCTTGGTGGCACCAGCTGGCTTGGCAGGAGCTTCATCCTCAGAGCTGTCGGAGTCTAGACAAACACGAAGGACAGAAGAATCAGCTCCCGAATCAATTGGAGGAACCCTGTAGCAGCTGCCCACAGATCACCCCGCTGCCCTGAGTGCCTCCCTAGCCATACCTGAGCTGTCTGAGGAGCTCTCCGCTGCCTTCTTTGCTGGTGCTGGCTTAGGGGTTGTTTTAGAGACAACTGCCTTAACTGGAGCTTTCTTCTCCTCCTCGGAACTTGAATCTAGGGAGAACCTGGGGCATTATGTTGGGTCCAGAATACCACTCCAACCAGGAGAGCAACAAAAAGAACACAGACACACAGAAAGCCTTAGCCCTGCCTCAGTTTAGCAAAAAACAGTAGAGGGACAGTGGATCTTCCCCCTCCCTATCCCTCATGGTCCTCCCTGCCACATGTGTGCGTGCACACACACTCCTAGCAGCACTCCTGACTCACCAGACTCATCACTGCTGTCTTCACTACTCTCCTCAGGCTGTTTCTTCTCTACAGCTTTCTTGGGAGGCTGGGTTCCTGGGGACTTCTTCGGTGCAGGAGCAGATGGTGGGGGTACTGAGCTGTAAGGACCTGTTTGAAAGGGACGACATGGTGATTTAAAAACATGTACCCAACTCATTTGACACACTGCCCTCTTCTGGATGCAGGGCCTGACTCATCTCAAGTACAAAGTACAAGGTGCAGGTCATGTCTTGCCACTTCCCAGTCTTTCTTGCTAGGACCCTCAGCTCGGGGATCATGTTACAAAGACACTCAACTCAAGCAGCTCCATGGAGAAGTCCGTGCAGTTATTGTAACTGGGTCCAGGACAATCGGGAGTTTCACTCCCCATGTTCACTAACCTGGTTTTTTCTTCACGGGTTTTTTCTGCTCCTCTTCCTCCTCACTGGAGGAATCCTCACTGCTGGAACTCTTCTGGGTAGGGGGAGCAGCTGCTTTGACTGGAGCCTTGGCCACAATTTGCTTTTTAGGTACAGCCTGTGTCCGAGAGAGAAAATCCATGACTTCAAAAAAATACTGATGAACCCTGCCAGGGAATGGAAAGACACACAGACCCTACATTCCCTGATACAAGTTCTAGCCCATACCTTCTTGGGAACGGCCACAGCCTGCTCCTCCTCGGAGTCGTCACTGCTGCTGCTGCTACTGCTGCTGCTGTCAGCTGCTTTGCCATTGGCCACTTTAAGTGCTGCTCGAGCTGGTGTCCCTAAAGGAAAAGGAAGTAAGCACTACTAAAACTTTCCTGTGATGGCTGTCTAGCCTAGCAATTAAGATCCTCAGTAAGATGCTGGCATCCCGTATTGGAGTGCATGGGTTCAAGTCCCAGCTCTCTCCCAATTCCAGTTTCCTGCTAATGCTCATCCTGGGAGGCAGCATTAAGTACATTAGAGACCTGGGTTCAGTTCTTGGCTACAGCCTGACCTACCTATTGCAGGCATACGGGGAGGGAATCAGTAGATAGGAACTGTCTGTTTCCCTTCTCTTTCAAATAAAAACTTACCCTCCTACTAATGGGAAACTTAGGAGTCCACCTTTACAGCAATCATAAAGGAGAATATCAGTTTATCATCTCTGGGGGCCGGGACTGTGGCATAGAAGGTTATACCTCCACCTGAAGCGCCGGCATCCCATATAGGTGCCTGACTGCTACACTTTTGATCCAGCTCCCTGCTAATGCACCTAAGAAAGCAGAAAATAGCCCAAATACTTGGGCCCTGCACCCCATGGGAGACCAGGAAAAGCACCTGGATCCTGGCTCCTGCCATCGGATCAGCGCGGTGCGCCGGCTGCAGCGGCGGCCATTGGAGGGTGAACCAACGGCAAAGGAAGACCTTTCTCTCTCTGTCTCTCTCACTGTCTACTCTGCCTGTCAAAAAAAAAAAAAAAAAAAAAAAAAAAATTCTCACAAAGCACAGGAATGAAATCATACTGATTAGTGTTACTTTGTTGAAAAAAGAAAAAAGCTTTTTATTAATAAAGTTTCATGCTTGGAAACTAATAGAGAAATAGTCTTTGTGGCAAGAAAAAGGATGTTTTTGAAAAAGGAGTATAAAACATAGTATAAAACATTAGTATAAAACAGTACCTGGTTTAGGTGGAGCTTTAGCCTGAGCCTTAGGTGCCACAGGTGTTGTCTTCGGCTGCTGCTGCTTTGGTGCCTCATCTTCTGAGCTTGAGTCAGAATCAGAATCTGAGCTCTTAGCCTTCTTAGGAGTAGCTCTGGCTGCCTTAGCTTGGGGCTTAACTACCTTCTGTGAGAAAACACACAGGAAGAAATCATCAAGAGCCACCACGTACCCAAAGAGCATCCTTAGCTCCGTTTATTTTATAGGGGTTTGATGGAATAGTAGAGATGAGGGAAGCTAAGCAGGACAGAAAATGGAAAGTACAAAAGACTCTCAATAAGAATCAAAGTAGCCACTTGATTGATACATTGGCCCCTACTCTGCCAAGAGCTTCCAACAATACACAGCCATTCCTGGAGCCCTAAACAGAATGCCAACTCAAACCTCTCAGGCAGAAAGGAGCCCAACTTCAACATCATACATCCTTTCTGGAACTCACATCTCCATCATCTCCCCTAAAAGCTGCCAGTTTGTTCCTCATATTTGCCTATTGCAAAAACCACCATGACCCCTCTGATCACAAGCTAGAAGACAAGATTTTAAGTTTCTTCCTTTCCAAATCCTTAAGCAATCCCCTTTGCTTCTCCAAGCTACAAACCTGGACAGGTTTTTTCTTTTTCTCTTCCTCTTCCTCCTCATCACTGGATTCTTCACTGCTGCTACTCTCTGATGCTTTGGCTGTAGCCTTTCCAGGATGCTGGGGCAGACTGGCCCGCTTGGCAGGTACAACTGAACAAAACAGGTCCCAGTTAACACCAGCCATGCAGTACAGGCAAGCTGCAAATTATTTTCCTTGAACCACCAAGCCCAACCCCTTGCCCTGCCTTACCAGCCTTTTTAGCGGGAGGCTCTTGAGCTTTTTCCTCTTCCTCACTGCTGTCCTCACTGCTGTCACTGGATGAAGTTTGCTTAGCCTTCTTAGTCACTGGTCCATTTGCCTGTAATTTCCTCTTTGGGGCCTTGGTTGACCTGCTGAAGTAGGATCAGCCTTACTTCAGGTGGATCCGGACCTTCTCAAACCAAGTAACACAGCCCAGCCCACCTGGGGACAGCAGCTGGGGGAGTGGGGCTGGGGTGGATGACAGCCAAGGTGGAACAGGGAAGGCTTACTTGAGCCAGAAGCTATAGATGTCCAAGAGAGAAGAGGCATTGGCATCCTGTTGTGTCTGCAGAAGAAAAAGAGGTGGGTAAGGAAATGCTTTCCTGTTCATCAGGAGAGTTAAGATCTTACATTACATTTATTAAATGTGACCTGTCATATATACTTTTCCTTCTTGCATAAATTAGGAGAAAAATATTATACTTGTGTATTTCAACTTTTTTTTATATCAAAAACTTGGGCTCTGCGCCAATACTACAGTGCAGGAGGCACCACTTATGAGCATGGGTTCAAGGCCTGGCTCTGCTCCATTTCTGATTCAGTGCCCTGCTAATTCATCTGGGAAGGCAGCAGAGGATGGCTTGAGTGCCTGGGCCACTGCCACACATGTGGAAGACCCAGATGAAATTCCAGGTTCCTGTGTCCATTTGGGGAATGAGCCAGCTAACGAAAAAATACCCCTCTCCCACTTTCAAATAAATATAAATAAATCCTTAAAAGGGGGGGGGGGGGACTAGCACTGTGTAGAGAGTAAAGCATCCCATATATCCCATATATTGAGTCCTGGCTGCTCCAATTCCAATCTAGCTCTCTGTTATGGCCTGGGAAACCAGTACAGGATGGCCCAAGTCCTTGGGCTCCTGCATCCACATGCGAAAACTGGAAGAAGCCCCAACATCCTAGGTTCGGATTGGCTCAGCTCAACTCTGGCCATTGCAGCCATTTGGGGAGTGAACCAGCAATGGAAGACTTCTCTCTCTGCCTCTCTATAACTCTTCCCAAAACGGGGTGTGTGTGTGTGTGTGTGTGTGTTATTTCTATAGTTTGTAGAACTACCTACTCCTCTGCCTGTCAATCATATTTATCAAAGTGTTTAGGAAATTTCATTCCCAATTCCCAAACCAGTGGAAATTTTTTGAGATAACCTCTACTTTTGGGAGCTCAGTTTTCAGGAGTCAACTGACTTCCTGAATTGTCTTTGGAGGACAGGTGAGGTATACACTTTTTTTTTTTTTTTTTTTTAATTTTTGGAGAAGCAGAAAAAAAGACCTTCTATTCATTGGTTCGCTCCTCAAATATCTACAATATCCAGGACTGGGCCAAGCAGCAGCCAGGAGTTGAGAACTCAATCCAGGTTTCCTGCATGGGTGGCAGGGACCCAGTTAATTACTTAAGCCATCATAGCTGCCTCACCAGGTCTGCATTAGCAGGAAGATGGAATCAGGACCACAGCCAGAAATCGAATTCAGACACTGTATGGGTCACAGTCATTCTAGCTGCTATCTTAACTGCTAGGCTAAATACCCATCCCCATATACTACTGTTTTGTGTGTTTTTCGCAAAATAGTGTTAACCGTTTTTCTTGGGAAATGCTCCTATTGCAAGGATCTGATTTATTTTGATAAGCAAGTTTACCAAAAATTTTGAACTTAGTTGTAAATGACTGATCTTAGTACATGTGCTGCCAAAGCAAGCACAAATGACTGATTTTTTTTTTTTTTTTAAGATTTATTTTATTTATTTGAAAGACAGAGTTACATAGAGAGGTAGAGCCACAGAGAGGTCTTCCATTCCGCTGGCTCATTTTCCAAATGACTGCAACAGCCAGAGCTGAGCTGATCCAAAGCCAGGAGCCAGAAACTTCTTTCGGGTCTCCCACACAGGTGCAGGGGCCCAAGGACTTTGGCCATCTTCTGCTTTCCCATGCCATAGCAGAGAGCTGGTTTGGAAGAGAAGTAGCCAGGACTAGCTCTGGCGCCCATATGGGATGCTGGAACCTCAGGTGCCAGCCCCCAGGCAACATTTTAAAAATCAGTCATTTTGGGGCCAGCACTGTGGAATAGTGGGTAAAACTGCTGCCTGCAGTGCCACCATCCCATAGGGTACAGGTTAAGTCTCAGCTGCTCCACTTCCAATCCAGCTCTCTGCTTTGGCCTGAGAAAGCAGAAGACGGCCCAAGTCCTTGGGCCCCCACACCTGCCTGGGAGACCCGGAAGATGCTCCTGGTTCCTAATCGGCACAGCTCTGGTCGTTGTGGTCAACTGGGGAGTGAACCAGCAGATGGAAGACCTCTCTCTCTGTGTAACTCTGACTTTCAAATAAATAAACAAATCACTAAAAAAAAATTTTATTTTACCCTGAAATAAGGGCACAAACACTAATACAAGTGGGAGTTTGCTTCAATGTGAATTATTAGAAACAAGCCTCCAAGAGAACACTGGTGGACACTGTATACTGCAAAGAATGGTACTCAACCATTAATTACTCTGATACAGATGAACTGATTAAGAAAAAAAAAAGAGTGACAGTACATAGAAGAGTACAGGCTCAGAGTCAGCTGAGTATAGGAATAAAGTGTGTGATCTTGGGCAAATTAACCCAAAATTTTTCTTTCTATAAAATGGAGATAATACTACACATCTCAGAGAGGATAACAGATAAGGTATATATGGGGCCGGCACTGTGGCGTAGCAGGTAAAGCCACCACCTGCAGTGCCGGTATCCCATATAGGTGCTGCTTCAAGTCCCGGCTGCTCTACTTCCGATCCAGCTCTCTGCTATGGCCTGGAAAAGCGATGGAAGATGGCCTCAGTCCCTGGGCTCCTGCACCCATGTGGGAGACCCGGAGGAAGCTCCTGGCTTCAGACTGATGCAGCTCAGGCCGTTGCAGCCATTTGAGGAATGAACCAGTAGATGGAAGACCTTTCTCTTTCTCTCTCTCTGCCTCTCTGTAACTGTACCATTCAAATTAATATATAAATCTTAAAAAAAAAGTGATAAGGCAATAAGAACTTAGCATTTAGCAACAGCATCCAGCCCTTCGTTAACTCTGCACAAAGATGAGCTTTTGTCATATAAAACCCAGGAATATTAACTGTCCATTGTGGAAACACTCCTGGCAGTCTCCTTATCAGTCAACTCAAAGCAGTTCCAGTAAGCAAGTAGTTAGATCCCTCGGAGGGCTGTTCCAGTCTTAATAAATTCTTCCTATCACTGATCTGATCGCCTCCTGTTGCAATCCACTCTGACTGCTACAAAGAACTAGTTATCTTCTTGGTTCTATCATCTGCCTAGGACTACCACTCCATCTCTTTCCGGGTGTTTTCTGATGCATGTGTCAGCTTTTCTTTGAGATGTAGATTTTATAAATCTTTCTCATTCCAGACCACCTTGCTCTTACAGGTGTTTGGAGCATACTAAATTGCCCTAAGTATGAATAACAACTTTTACTCATCCATGCACCAGACTGAGATTGCCACTTTGCATATTTTATCGTACTGATATTCATAAAGATCCCACGAGGTGAACAATAACTTCCTGCAGAAATAAGGACAGGGAGGTTAATTAAACTGCCCAGGTCACACACCTTGGAAGTGGCAAGGCCTGGTCCCAAACATAACTTAGTTTGAGTCCACTAGCCAAAGTTCCTGGCCTGCTCCTATGTCTCCTTGGTAGGGCTGTTTGCTATTCAATCCTATACTCAAATCATTACAACCAAAAACGGAATCCTACCTCTCTTTAGCAACGAAAATCCCAGGCTTTGTTCCTAAAGCAATTTCATTTATCTGTGAGGCCAGGGAAATTCGACCGAAACTATGGTCAAATCACACACTGCCTCAGCCAAGGAGCACCCCCTCCCAAAAGCGCCGCCAATGCTCTCAATGGGATACGGCGTTCGCTCCTCGCCGCACTCTGCGAGCCACGTGACCTCGACCACGCGGGTCCCACGCCGCTGCCTCTCCACCGCGAGGAAGCAACAAGACAGTGTTACCTACTCAGACCTCGCAAAAGGGACTCCGGGGCCATGGGCTTTCTCCAGCCACTGCCGACTGATCGGAACAAAGACCTCGCTAATGCTGGGCTGGTGGACCCCACACACCTGCTCGTCAGGAAACCTAAGCATGCCAGGGCCTGGACCCTGTGCCCATCCCGCCCCGGCCCGCGTCCGAAGCCCGAGACTCACAGCGCCTGTCGCTTTGGCGAACTTATTGGCCACCTCCGAGAGCTGGTTATCGCGCAGAAAGCCGAGCACGAGGGGATACAGGTCGCTGGGAACCACGCGGCGCAAGCCGGCGTCCGCCATCCTCCCGGCAGTACGCGTCACTACCGTTGGCGACGCACCTCGACCTAGGAACCCGAAAGGCGCAGGGGGCGGGCGCGTGACGTCACTTCGCCGCGCGGGCGCAGAGCGGAAGGGGTGGGACTCCACAGGGCAGTCCTGACCCCACCCCGCAAGCGGGGTCAAGGCGAAAACCCTATGCTCCTTCCGGTCCAACGCAAATCGCCATCTTGGTAAGGGTGGAGTCCACCGGCCGCCGCTTTTGTGAAGGCGGAGCTCTGACGTCAGGGTCACGCCCTCGGCGTGGCGGGAAAACTCGGGACTTCCCGCGCCTTGTCTTTGGGCGGGAGGCATCCTTTCCGAGTGTGGGTTTCCCGCGCCTCAGCTGGGACGTGGACCACATTAGTGACTGGACCCGTGGGCCCTCGGCTCTTTAGACAGGGTCACAGAGTTCCCAGCTGCCCCCGTTCCCGATGCCCGTGGTTCCATTCTTCATTTTCACCGCAGCCGACACATAGTGAGGGTCCTGGTAATACCACCCCAGCCTTTCAATTCCCCTCTCCACTGCAGAGCCTCCCTCAAGTTACCAGTTGTTTGGGGGAAGGGGCTGGACGTGTTTTGATTCCCAGAACTGCTCCTCCCTCAAGTCATGATTTTTTTTTTTTTTTTTAATGTGCTGACTGTGGGTTCATCATACATTGCTCTGATGGTTTTGAGGACTGTTCCTTTTTTTTTAACCTGAGGGGCCGGCGCCATGCAGTAGCGGGTAAAGCCAATGCCTGCACTGCCAGCATCCGATATGGGCACCGGTGCAAGTCCCAGCTGCTCCACTTCCAGTCCAGCTCCCTGCTAGTGTGCCTGGGAAAGCAGTAGAGGATGGCCCAAGTCCTTGGACTCCTGCATCCACGTGGGAGACCCAGAAGAAGCTCCTGGCTCCTGGGTTCAAATCGACCCAGCTCTGGCTGTTGTGGCCATTTGGGGAGTGAACCAGCAGATGTTCACTCTTCTCTGCCTCTCTGTAACTCTGCCTTTAAAATGAATCTTTTTAAAAAATTTTATTTGAGAGGCAGAGTTTGAGAGGGAGACGAGAGAGAAAGCTCTTCCATCCCCTGGTTCACTCCCCAAATGGCCACAATGGCCAGAGCTGGGCCATCCAAAGCCAGGAGCCAGGAGCTTATTCAGGTCTCCAATGTGGGTAGAGGCCCGAGCACTTGGGCCATCTTCCACTGCCTTCCCAGGTCATTAGCAGGGAGCTGGATCAGAAGAGGAGCAACTGGGACTCAAACCAGAGCTCATATGGGGCTTAACCTACTATGCCACGGCAACAGCCCTGACTTGGTTCTAAGACAACCTTCCTCCTTGCCTTATAGGCAGGTTATGTTTAGTTTAACTCCATGAAAGGGAAAAGGTTGGTACAACCTTAATCACACAGCATTAATCCCTTCAATCTACAGTCCTAAAAATAACCCTTTTTCCTTCTGGGTCAGAAGTCACCCACCCTGGGAACTCACCCACCAGGTTCTGGGCCACATCAACAATCCTTTCAAACCTCCTCTTTGACTACTTCCCATTAAATCCCCTCAGGCAGGATAAGGATTACTTCCTCCAAGGGACATACCTCTCCTTTGTATTTCTCAAAACAGGCAGTCCCCTCTTTGAACTCCTACAGCTCTTCTTCCCCAGGGAGAAGCCTATCCACATGCACATACTCTTCAGAAAAATAAATAAATAAAGCATCCGCTGTGTGCCACACATTGCACTCAAGCTAAAATGGTGAACACAACTAAAACACTGAATGAGTGAGTGGGCTTAGGGGGTTAAGCCTGCCTGCAACGCAGGTATCACATACGAGTGCCAGTTCAAGTCCCACCTGCTCCACTTCTGATCTAGCTCCCTGCTAATGTGCCTGGGAAAGCAGTGGAAGATGGCCCAAGTGCTTGGGCCCCTGCTACCCATGTGAGACCCAAAGTTCCTGGCTTCTGGCTTCTGGCTTCTGGCTTTGGCCCGGGCCAGCCCTGGCTGTTTTGGCTTTGGAGAATGAACCAGCAGAAAGAAAATCTGTCTCCTCCTGACTCTGCCTTTCAAATATTTTAATTAAATAAGTAAAACATTGAATACATACATAAACTCATTTAAAAATCCTTTTATTTGGAACAAATCTGAGCTGCTTCTTGGTCTTGCTATCAAAATCCCCTCCAGGACCAGTATCATCACTTCACCTGAAATGCAGAATCTCTGGGCCCCACCTCAGTCAGAATTTGCATTCCAAAAAGATCTCCAGGGATGGACATTAGTGAAATGCCAAGGTTTGAGTGATGGCTTGGTTTCTAATTCCAGCTTCCAGCTAATGTGCACCCACCCTGGGAGGCAGCAGGTTATAGTTTAAGTACTTGGATCCTTGCCACCCACAGGAGAGCCCCAGCTGCTGGCTTTGCCTTGGCTCAGCTCTGGTTGCTGGACACATTTGGGGAGTGAACTAGTGAATCAAAGATCTACCTGCCTTCTAAATAAATAAGTAAAAATCCAAAAAGATCTCCAGATGATTCAATGAAAGCCCTTTCAGTTTTGAGGAGCTCTATCCTAAATGACTAATTTCACCCACAATGCACCTGAAGAACAAACTTTCAAATTCAGTTGAATTTTGTATCTGACAAGAGGCCCTAGATGACTATGTCCCTGACAGTGCTGAGAGTGAAGTGAATTCATTTGACACTAGTACTACAGAAAGAAGCACGACAGCACTTATGAGTTCTCTCTAGTTCCATGTTTATTAGTCTGCATAGTGACTTTGATGTTCCAAACACTGGGGGAACCCCTCAACCCCACCCATCTTACATAGGAATGCAAATTAACTTGTTTCAATACCTGTTATAAAAAACAAATACCTTTTAAAAATCTGATTTAACACATTTTTATTTCACTTTTTTTTCCATTTCTTTATAAAACAGTCATCTCCTCACTAGCAGCTCTCTCCCCTAGAGTGGGGGAGGGGGATGGAGGAGGTTGGGCACCTCCAAAGAAAAAGGGAGAGGGGGGTAGGGCCCAGGGTTACCTCCTGAGGTTCTTCTGGGCCTGTTTCAACAATGTGTCAAAATCAAGAGAATCAAATTTGCTCTTTACAGGAGCAGGATCAAAGTCTTCCCGGTTGGAGTCTATAAAGGTAGAGAGAGACACATGTCAAGTTTCCTGACCACATTTCCCAACTACAGGGTCCTTGTATCACATGACCAGCTATCTCCCAGCCAATGCTGGGGCTAAAATTGCCCTGGCTTTAAGTCAAAGGATGAGAGCGCCCTCATTTCTCCTCTCAACCCACCCCTTAGGTTCTGTGTATGTCAAATGAAGGTAAACCTACCTACCTCCCTCTGTCAATGAATTAGCAACACTTCTGGAGAGGAAATGAAGTATGTGGAAGCCTCAGGCCCTCCCTCCACTTACCAAGATCAGAATAGCTCCTCTTGCAGAACTGCCTGCGGCCCCCAAAGCATAGGTCAAAGGGCTGCTCATCTGCCTGGCGCAGCTTGTGGCCACTCTCAATGGCTGCAAATGCCTCCTCAGCATAGCGGTAAGTGACGAAGCCATAGTTGTCACTGGTGGGGAGGGTGAGGCAGAAGCTGGAGTGGTCATTTGGCCACATGCCAAGAACACACAGCACCCCAAAGTACAGCAATGGCTCTTGCTGCCTAGTGGCCAACCCTGACTGTAGAGATTAAGCCCCCACCACCACCACCACCCACCATTGCTCAGCACATCAGAGCAAGGAGGAAGACAAACATTAAGGTAAATGAATGGGACAGAAAGTACATCCTGACCTTGGGACCCAAGCTTACCCTTGAACACGGAAGTGGATGGTGCACTCCTCAATCTCTCCAAAGACAGAGAACCTCTGTTTCAGTTCTGACCGAGTCATGCGGCCAGGTATCTTCCCAATGAAGACCACCCTTCTCTCTTCCTATGTTGGATTGTCAAGGCAAATTGATACACCATGAGCCAGGGCTGCAGCTGCAGATGGCTCTTTGAGCTCCCTGCTCAGGGGCTAGTCTACTCCTCCCATGACCTGTTCTACTCACTATTGCACGCTCCTTCTGCAACACTCTCTGCCTTTGGTAATGGTCATGTGAACGGTAAGAGCCGTACCTGACAAGAAAATGTGTTGTCAGCCCCTCTAGAAACAAGACAATTCACCACTCTGGATTCTCAGGTACCTGAATCCCAGACCACATGCTCACCGCCGCCTCCGGTCACTTCTCCGGCGTGGGGATGGGGAGCGGGAACGGCTTCGGGAACTGGATGATGAGGAAGAGGAGGAGGAGGAGGAAGATGATGAGGAGGAAGAGGAAGAGCATCTTCGGGATCGTCCAGAGGAACTGCAGCTAGACCTAGAGAATAAAAGGACATGCCAGAATGTAGGGAACGGTGCAGGTGCACTTTACTTACCTCTCCCAGGTCCCAGCCCTGCCTCCTTGTCAGGAAGCTCAGGACCAAAGATCAAGCAGAGCAAGAGATCTAGAACAGTTTTTTCTTCTAGATGAACAGACTGAGGCCCTTTGTGGAAATTTAGATGTATCTGGAATGCTTTGGAGTGTTCTGGCAGAGATCATGTTTATTGTCAGTTGTGCAATTAAAAAGAATTAAAAACACTTAACAAGTCAATAAAAAGGAGGGGGGAATGGACAGAGGGAGAGAAAGGACAGGGCCCTGGGCCTTACAGCCAGCAATCTGTGGTGCTGGGGCCAGACCTGGCTCTCTGGATTATTCCTGCTCCCCTAGCACCCTCCAAAGGAATACCATGGCATAAAGGATTGTGACTATGCTAGACCTAAACTAGGGGACATTTCTAACAATATGCATTGCTGCCAAAACCCAGAAATTCTTCATTGGTTAAGTGGGAAAACTTGGGTCTGTTACTGAGACAAAGATATTGCCAGGAAATACATGAGGTCACAGCAACACCCAAAGTAACTGCTCCAGCCAATTTTCCCAGCAGACAGTTAAGGGATGAGTTTTTTACCATTAACAATTAACCCACTATCCTACATACCAGCGAGAAAACACCATAAATAAGGACTGATGAATGGGAAGAAATCACCACGGTCAAGATCAAACCCTACGTCTCCTCAAAGGTAGGTCTCATGGAAGCAAGAGACCTTAGGGATATCCCAAACTTCAACAAGGAGTAGAAGCTATCATTTCACAGCCTGCCTCCTTCAACAATCCAGGAAAGAGGAGAAGTCAAAAGCAAAGACAGAAATAGAAATCTTAGAGCCTGAAGTATCACAGTCAGTGTGTAAAAGCTTTCAGAGTAAACCACAGGAGAACACATGAACTTCCTAAATGCACAAGACCTAACAAGGCCATCAGAGCTCACCTTCGCCACCTCTTGTGTGGGGGGGAGAGGGACCGGGACCGGGACCGGGATGAGGAAGACGACGATGAGGATGAAGAGGAAGATGCTTCGCTGGTCCGGTTGGACCCAGAGCTGACAGAACGGCTGCTGCGGCCGCGGCGGCCCTGCCAGCCCCGGCTTGGGGGACTGGCTGACCTGCAGGCTTTTCGGTAACAGCGCACTGACCGCTGCTTGGTTGAAGGCTCTGGGGGAGTCCTAGTGTTCGCGTCATTTCGGCAGGGTGAGGCCTCAGGGGACAGCAAGGCAGATGGGGCAAGGCAAGGTGCTGAGGGATCTGCCTGCTCATTGCTAGTCCTGTGATCAAGTGGCTCCTGGGAGGCAGCTGTGCGTGGGGGCATAGGAGCAGCTGGAACCAGGGACAAGACAGGTTTGATGGTGATATCCTGATGGCGTTTGACATTCCACCGAGAGCCCACCTCTGGAATGACTAAGGCAGGCATCTTTTTTGGGGGGGTCCTGCTCCGGACACAATAGTCATGGTCCCCAGAGCCCACATGGACTGGATTAGGGCCATGGACCCCTTCTTGCAGGCAGGCTGCAGCTGGATGTTTGGCCTCTGTAACTCCTTCAGGCTTCAGGGTTCCCTCCTGGGCGGTGGACTTAGGAGATCTGGCTTTGGCCAGCAGTGAGACAGCAGCCAGGGGCTTCCATAACTGGTGGGGAGGGGTAGCTGGAGGGGTGAGCCCTGTGAGGGGAGGGAGGATGGAGATAGTAGGATGAGATCCGATTCTATACTTCCAAATACTGCGTACATAGGCTTCAGAGAACCCCACCTCATCTCACAGCACACCAAGCATGGTCAACAGCCCAACTTTCACTGTTTCAACTGTTCCTTCCCCATCTTCATCTTGGAACCAGCAAGGGGGAAAAAAAAAAAAAACAACCCAGCCAGCCAGGGTCTCCCTGAACTCCTCATCTCCTCATACCCAAACTTAATGGGTGACCAGGTACTACCCAGTCTATTTCTCCACTCTTAAATCCACCCTTTCCACCCAGCACTGACTGACTTCTGGGTTGCATCTTGCCTGGACTCTTGCAATAAACTTTAGAATGTCTCCCTACTTCCAGCTTCATACCTGTCACTTATCTTCTACATCCCTGGTAAAGATTTTTCAATTGCTTCTTCAACACACAAGATAAAGTCCAAACTTAACACAACTTTCGAAGTTCCCACAACCTGACCTATTTACCATTCCAGCTTGCTTTAGCTCTACCCACCACCCTGATCAGCCACTATACTTCAAACCAAGCCATTCACAATTCCCAAAAAAATATCAGCCAGGTTTATTCAGTTCACTCAAGCTACTCCACATGCCAAGGCCCTGTCCCCAAAATCCACCACCTGATCAATTATCATTTTCTCACACCTCAGCATGGGTGATAACCACCTATAACCTTTCTCTCGACTGCCCCTTCAGATCTCCCTGTAAACTACACACTTACCATACCACCAGATACTTAACATACCCATTTGTTTAAGCATCTGTCCCTTAGGCTGTGAGCACCTCAAGGACAGAGATCAGATCTCTGCATTAACACCTACACACACTTGACGTAGAGCAGGCTCTACACATGTTCGCTGTATCACCTGGTGATAGGCAGAGTTCCCCACCCTGAACCCACCTGCCACGTTGGCCAGTTCTGGGGCTTGTAACCGGTCTAGGGGCCTCTTCTCCTGGGGAGTGTCAACGCTGCTGGCGGGGGGAAAAGGGAAAGCCTGGTTCATTGCCTCCTCAGTATCTTGCACATCTGCTTTCCTCACAATGCGACGGGAGGGGATGGGTACACAAAAGAGTGGGATGCACACACTGCTCCATTACTCTCCTTCAGCACAAAAGGGGTCTTAGTGACTCAACTGTAGACTGGGTCTCAATTCAGCTCTGCCTGACTCCAGGAGGCAGGGTGGCTATCGCCTACCACCACCTTTAAATTAGGAGTCTCGCCTGCTTAGCTCAAGCCAATGTGAAACCACCGTGGAGGGGAAGAAGCTTGTCAAAACAGGATGGGGTAACGCTGATCACAAAAATTGGTTAAAAAAAAAAAAAAGCCTCATGTCTGAAGACAGGAGCAAGGGATGGGATACTTGTGTATTACAAGGGGTCAGGGACTAGCCACTAACATCTTTCCCTACCTCAAGTTACCCCATCACCAGCATTGAACAAGCTTAGTCTGGTGCGAAGGCAGGAAATCACCAAGGCATGACCTGCCAGAAGACAACAGGGCACCTCCAGCGCATTTGGCATATTTGACCAGAGTCAGCTGGGCGGTGGGGGGAGTACACATGCTCCCACCTCACTGCCCAAGACAGTGCCCAGCAGTGACGGGCAGCAGGGAATGGGCAAAAGGGAGACATCTTCCTGTTGACTGAACATCCTGCCCCAGAGGCACCAAGTCGACAGTCCTGGAGTGCCACCGGCTGCTGACCAACAGCTGTAGGGTAACTCGCTCCAGGGTCTCCATACTTACCCTGAGTTTCCTACAGCCAAGGTGTCAGCAGGAGCCGGGGGAGGACACTCCTTTTTGGCTGCAAGGAAACCATACTAGTTAAAGCCCACCAAGATGTTCTACACTGAGGAGGCACAGAAGGGCTTGCTTTGAGACCCAAAGAAGGAAAATCCATTTGCCTACACGCAAACCCCCTGTTAGAATAGCTCCAAAGAGAGCCAAGCTCCTTCAGTGGGTGCCCAGGTACTGTTTAATCACATCTCTTCTCCAAAACACCCACATTCCCCATTGATTTTGACATACTGTCCAAATTTACACACCTAGCATTCAAGGTTCTACAGAACCTGCCCAACTTACTAGCCTTGTAGCCTACTCTTGCCCTACACTCATTTCTATCTTGCCATGTACCAGAGACAAGTGTTTCCAACTCAGCGGTCATTTGTGCAGGTTCTTCTCCTCCCCAGGCCATAAGCTCCACAGTATCCAGAGCCATGCCTTGCACTAAGAAAACAGAACTATTCCTTGCCTGCCAAATACACCAACGTGGCCCTTCCTATACCTGATCTCTGCCTTTCTTTACCACATACATTCTAGGAGCTCCTTTCAGTGCCCAGCTTGAAAGCTTCTTCCCTCTGGAAAGCTGTCCCCAAACAATCTCAACCCCCTCAAACTTCCCCATCTACTTTGGGACAGCACTTGCCATCCTGTGCCATCACTGACTCGGGGTTCTATCACT
Organism: Oryctolagus cuniculus; assembly: GCF_051225735.1. Taxonomy (NCBI): domain Eukaryota; kingdom Metazoa; phylum Chordata; class Mammalia; order Lagomorpha; family Leporidae; genus Oryctolagus; species Oryctolagus cuniculus. The sequence goes on from NC_142881.1 coordinate 27,661,147, forward strand.
GTCACGGGTGAGTCTTGCCTCCCTATTGCCATTAGGGAGCTGCTCCAATGGCTGAGACTGCCCTCCTCCCCACCGTACCATCCCACTTTAAGCAACCACAGAGCTGAGCCTAAACGCAGTATCAACAATCAAAAAATGGGATGGAACACAACTACCCAGATTCCCTCACCTTCCGATTTCTCAAACTGCTCCAGCAGACTGGACAGATCCGACGCCTCAATTCCTGTGGAGGCACACAACACAGGATTGAAAACTAGCCCTTACCAACTGAGTCAGCCCACAGATCCCAAAAAGCCCCCAATCACCTCATTTCTCCCTCTATATGCCCCGGTACACTGTACTAAGTACCATCAAGGTAGAAGCACAAAGCACAAAGATTCCACAGACCCAGAGCTCCACCTCTCAAAAAAACTCTCCAAGAAATCCAACAGAGGGCAGCCTCTTCATGTTTACCGTGTTCTAAGGACAGCATTCCTCAGCCAACCCATGCCCTTCTTCACACCCACTGAACCAGGCGGCACTCACCAATCTCACTGATGAAAGCCTGCACCACATCTTCAGGACCCTGGGTCCGCGGGGCAGGCAGGAAGGACAGCTTCCTTAGACGGGCTGGGTGGACAGCAGGCAGCTTGGGCACAGTGCTCTGCCGTGGTGTGGGAAGAGCCCTGGTAGCAGGAGAAGGGGACTTCTCCTTGGGCTTGCTCTCCTGAGTCTCAGACTTCTCTGACCCAGGTGCAACAGCCACACCCTCGGCAGATGGACATGGTGGAGCCTTGCCACGGGGACTTTGCACCGAGGAGGACCCCTTAGGTTTCGAATGAGGAGATGCAGGCACAGGCTTGACCTCTACCTTGGTGTGCTCTATCTGTGGAGCTCCATGGCCAGCTGGCTCAACAGTGAGGGCAGGAGCCATGGGCGTGGAAAGTACATTATCAGGAGGGCCAGCTGGAATGCCACTGGGCTCTATCTTGGATGGGGGCACAGCTCTCCCAACAGAGGCTGGAGGTAAAGGAGGTGGGGGAACAGTAGACCAGAATGGAGGGTGTTGTGGCCCTGGGCCCCATCCCATGGGCCCATAGGTACAGGTGGAACTGTAAGGTGACACTGGGGCAGGAGGGGGTACCCAAGGCACATTACAAGTGGGGGGCACAGCGTAGGTGCCAGGAGTACCAGACACCAGGGGCACAGCTGGTGGGGGAGGCAGGCAAGGATAGCCAGAAGGGGACACAGGGGGATAACAAGGCCAGGGTGGCACAGGAGCATAGTGAGGATAGGGATCAGGTGGCACTGGCCCTACAGATACTGGAAGACTAGGAGGCTGCAATGGAGGAGGGGGCAAACTGGGAACCCCATGCCCACTTGCAGGTGGGGGCAGCATAGGGGGCATCCCCAGCCCACCTGGGGGAAAAGGCAGACCAGTTGGCATGGGGGGAGCCATGGGCCCAACAGGGGACACAGACTGCACAGAAGGGGGAGGTCTTGCCGGCAATGACATCTCCCGGGATAGCACCTGCTCAGTAGGAGTTGAGGCCACAGGTTTGCTTACAGGTGGCTCAGGACTAACAGAAGCAGGACTAGGGCCCACAGGCACAAAGCAAGCCTCAGGGGGAGCTTCAGAGCTTCTCTGCAGAGTTGTCTTCTTGGCTGGAGCTGGTGGCACAATAAGACAAGGGATGTCTGCCAGCCCCGTAGGAGTCTCTGGGAGGCTGGGCCACTTCCCAGCTGGAGGCTGGGGACTCCTCTCTTCTGTCTCTGCTTGACGCTGCTGCCGTCGCCGCCGGTACTCAGAAAGGCTGAGAGGCCGAGGTCTGGCTTCCTGGGTTGTGGTACTGGTACCACTTTCCACCTTGAGAGCACCCACAACCTCCCTGGCTTCAGGGATGATGGCCTTTGTGCAGTCTGAGGACTCTGACTCCAGGAGATGAGGAACTAGACTCCCCTGGGCTGCGGCGGCGGCTGCTGCTGCTGCCGCCGCTGCTGCACGTCTGGGATCAGTTGGTCTGGACTTAACTAGCACAGGGTCAACTGGAGCCAGGTCACTGGGAACAGAGTCAACTGGTGTTGGGCTGACAACTGGCACTGGATCAGCTGCAACAACATCGACCAATGGTATATCATCTGAGGTGGGAACAACCCTTGCAGGGTCAACTGCTGCTGAGTCAGACACAACAGGGCCAATTAGCACTGGGTCAGGTGGGTGAGAGTCAACGAACACAGGGTCGCCTTCAGGGGGACCAGCTTCAGCAGAGTCAGGCAGCGAGAGATGGGCTGGGACAGGGCTGCCTTGGACAGTGTCAACCAGCTTCGGGTAAAGATCTAGAGGACCTTCTTTAGCAGGACTACCTTGTCCTGCACTTCTCTCTGAGTTTCCAGGGCTAGGCTTTTCCAAGGCAGCTGCCCAGGCCCTAGCCCAAGCCCGAGGCTTCCCCCTACCCTGGGGTGGCCCACCCTCTCTTTGAAGTTCCTCCTGAGGCTGTTTCTGCAAGTTGCCTGCCTGAGAGGTCCTTTCTGTAGCCGTGGTAGACTGGCCACGACAGGATGACCTCAGCCTCCTAGCATAGCTTTCTGCACAGGCTGCTGGCTGCTCCTTACTCTTCTTCCTCCTGACCTTTCGGGCTCTCTGGGAACCCAGCACTGTATTGGCAGGTGGGTTCTGCAGCCCCTTGGGTTCCATGGCCTTGCTGGGCTCCAACAAGCAGGCCGAGCCCATCTTCTCTGAATCCAGTGACAAGCCATCTTTCTCAGGACAGAGGGCTGCCTTAGGCACAGCAGCCTCTGCCTCCGACTCCAATGTGGGCATGAGCAGCTGCAAGGCAGGACTTGCCTCTAGCGAGTCATCCAATAGCACAGGCTGAGGTCCAGGAGGTATCTGCCGCACCACAACCGGAATCTCCAAGTCATCACCAGCTGTGGCTGCCTGGCCCACAATCTCCAGCACCACACAACCCTCAGGCAGCGTCAAATCGCCTGGCTGCTCCTGAAGCTCATCTTCCAGTGACGCCAAGTGGGTGAGGTTGGGCAGGCAGTAGGGGTGCATGGCACGCACCAACTCACTCAGGGAGGAGATGCTCTCATCACCAGCCACTGGCCCTGCCATCTCCATGACCTTGTCTTCCTCCTCAGGGCAGGCCAAGTGCATGGGGAAGTCTGGAACGCTGCTCACTGAGTTGCTGAGCTCCCCAGCAAGCATCTGGCCACCAAAGCTGGCCGCCTCCTCCTCCTCTTCTCCATCACTGCGCTGCTGTGGGGGAGGAGACTGGCCCCAGCGTGGTCTTGATCTTGGGGGTCTCCAGCTAGGAAGCTTGGGGGAAGAGGTCTCTAAGAAGGAAGGTGGGGAGAAGTCCCAAGAAGGATCTGCAAGAGACATCTCAACCTGCAGGAGGAAAGGAGAGAAGTCTGAAGACTCTTCTCCAGGCAAGTATTCTCCAGACCTGTCCCCATAAACCACTTCCAACTGGGAGCTCCTGAGGTCTTGTAGGTCAGGCTTACCCCATTCATTCTACTGCTGCCTGTGCCAGACCCCAGTGAGTCTACTGGGGTGATGAGGTCACGTTCTGGAGGCGTCCGAGAGAGAGTCAGCAGCTTGTGCAGCTAAGAAGGAAAGACCTGAATTTGTCTGTGCTTCAGCATGAGCGAGCAGGCCCGCAGACATGCACCAACCATATGTCCCCTTCCCCAGGTCCCACACTCACAGAGGAGCCCTCCCGAGGTGACACAAGCAACTCCGAGTCAGGAATGCTGTCAAACGGAGACAGGTTCTCAGAATCCGCGTTGTCCAAGATCTCCGTCAGCGCTGTCAGCAGCGATACTTCATTCTGGTCGTCCAGAGATAATCTGCTCTGCTCCAGAAAGACAACAGGAAGGTCTCACCAACCTCTCTACTGAGCTCTGGCCACTGAGGACTGGATGCCAAGGATCCTATCTCCCAGGCCCAGCAGCTCAATTTGCCAGTGAGAGGGATCGGAGCAAACAGTCATGGCTTTCTCTGTAACTCTGCCTCTCCAAAAAAAAAAAAAAAAAATTCATGGCTTCCAATCCCTTTCACCATCCACCACCTCTCTAATGTCAACGGACACTTGTCAGACATGAGTCTTAAGCTTTGAGTTTCACACTCCACCCCACCTTCAGGTGAGATGAAGATGCTCAGTAGAGCATCTAGCACCCCAACCCTAACCCAACCCTTGGCCAGACTAGAATTGGGACCAAAAACTAACTCAAACCTACACCCTAGGTCAGGGGCTCAACTGGAGGGAAAAGTCTTGGACTATAGTCCCAGCTAGCCACGGCATCCCTACATGGCACATAATCTGGCAGCCTGCAGCCTAACTCCCACCTAGAAACAAAAAAGTTCAAGGACTCAGGTTGGGCTCCCGGGAGCCAAGGTCTTGGAGAGCAGAACCATGCCTGAACAACTCCAGGGATCGGAGCTAGAGCCCCTCCCATGCAAAACTCCTGCCTGAACATCTCCAAGTCCAGCTCCAGCTCACCTCTCCAAGGCTCCCAAAATCCTCAATAAGGGAGATGAGAGAGGCATCCATGTAGCTCTGCATGGTCCCCAGCAATGTCTCATCCTGCAGCATCAGCTCCTCCATCTCCAGGTCCTTGTCCCTCAGAGAGGGGCCCAGCCGAGACAGATTGACAAAGCCAGAGTCGTCCCCCTCCTCATGCACCAGCACCTGAAGCAAAAGGGGAAAGGTCAGAAGAGCCCAGGCCCTCGGGGGCAGCTGCCTGATAAGCTCCACACACCAGGTCCCCAGCCCTTCCCCAGCGCTGCCAAGCTCAGCAGCAGCCCTACCACGGCCAAACCTCTGGGCAAGCTGAGCCAAGAGAAGCACAGCCCGTGAGCAAAATCCCCAACCAGGACAGCAGTGTTCTGGGAAGAAAAGTTTAGGCTCTATTCAGAAATAGATGGGGTCCCAGGGGATTATTATACTGGGGAGTAAAAACATCAAACAGGTCAAAATCACTCAGAAGTCACCCGTTGACAGTGGCGAAAGCAACAGACAAGGGGGCACACACCTACTGCAAACCCCATTTAGGCTTCTGTTTTTTGCCTAGCTCAAATGCTACCTCTCCGAGAAGTCACCTCAGGCTTCTCTGGCCCATGCTGGTCTCTCCTCACCCCTACATTCACACAATCGCCTAACACTTGCTTTCCTGGCAATCACAGCCCATCTCCTCAGCCCCATGACATTCCTATAAAAACTGGATTTCAAGTTCCTCTAGCGCAAGTAACCCTTTGCATTCTTTTAGCTTATATTCTCCTGAGCTCCTACAGGAGTTTAAAAGTGCTAATACCTTCCAGTTACCCAGGATGCCCAGCACAGTGTCTAATACGCCCAACAGACTGCCACCGAGCTGTCAATGGTAGTCCCAAGGGAAGGGTCTGTTTCCCCACCTCTACCAGGTGAGAACAAGAGTCTGATGCTGCAGATGTCCTAGGAGAGTCAGCAACATCTTCAACCTCCTCAGGCAGGGAGGCACCCGCCCAGACCTGTCAACAGTGTGGGTGTGGGCAGGGTCAGAAATGGCTGGAATGGGATTGGTGAGGCCAGAGGCCAGAACAACAGGTACCTCCCCATAGGAAACTTGCAAAGGCCAGACCACAGGGTCAGAAAGACAAACAGGACCCTCCCCATTCTGCCATAAAACAAAACTGCACCTCACCTCCTCTGAAAGAGAAAAGTTGAGCAGGTGACACTACCTCCAACACATCCACCCTCCTAACAAAGGTGAGAAGTTCCAATGCGCAGGGAGAGAGAAGGCTGGTAAAGGACACTTCAGGAGGCCAGGCCCAGAGATGAAGTGAAAGGCAACAGGTTTTAGGTACTAACACCTCCCAGGCCTTCACAATCCTGTAATTACAACCAGCTGCTGAATAGCACCTGGCTCAGCAAACCCTCCTGGGTGAGCAAGGAGGTGGATCCCTAATTGCCCTACCACCTACCTACCTGAGCCCCAACCACTAGGCCGGAACCATCCATGCAGGCCACCTCTGTCACTTGGACACTAGAACCTGAATCAGAGACATGCCTCCTACCTGTCCTCCATCCCCAGTCTAGCTCCCACTAAACTACCTCATTAGCATTTCTAACTTCAACAACCTCCCAACTGGCTTTCTCACGTCACTCTTGTTCTTCCAGGGTTCAAAGCCAGACACTTCTAAATCTGTATGTCTGATCACCCCCAAGACCTCTGTAAACCTTCAGTAGCACTGGGTTGAATTTACTGTGGCTGGCGGGGTCCTGGATTTCCTCACCAGACCTCTCTGCTCCAGCATGTCCTCTCCCACTACTGTTTCTGTAATAAGCCAGAAAGTTCTCTCTCCCCTGAAGAATTCCTTTTGATCAAGGTTTATCCACACCCAGTCTTAGGTCTCAGCTTAAAATGTCCCTTCCCAGGCCCTGCAAAGTGTATTACTACTGCTGGTTATATAATCCCAAATGGCCTGCACTTCAAGTTTGCCCCAATTATTTATATATACTTTTGGTCTATCTTGATTTTTTTTTTTTTTTTTGACAGGCAGAGTGGACAGTGAGAGAGAGAGAGAGAGAGAAAGGTCTTCCTTTTGCCGCTGGTTCACCCTCCAATGGCCGCCGCCGCCAGCACGCTGTGACCGGCGCACCGCGCTGATCCGATGGCAAGAGCCAGGTACTTCTCCTGGTCTCCCATGGGGTGCAGGGCCCAAGCACTTGGGCCATCCTCCACTGCACTCCCTGGCCACAGCAGAGAGCTGGCCTGGAAGAGGGGCAACCAGGACTAGAACCCGGTGTGCCGGCGCCGCAAGGTAGAGGATTAGCCTAGTGCGCCGCGGCGCCGGCCGGTCTATCTTGTTAAAACTAAGATCCCAGAAGACAGGACCCATGCTTGTGTAGTTTGCCAACGTAACACCTGTTCCTGAACATAGTGGTATTTCAATATGAGCTGGGTCACTCACTCACTCACATCCATCTTTGGGAAGAGAAGACAATCTCTCAATGAGAACTGCTCCAACCCCAAAGGCTACCTAACTTGCCTTACAGCTAAAACCTGGATCCCTCCCTGCTTCTCTCCAGGACACCTGGCAGCACATCCCCAAAAATGTAGTCTCTGGAAAAACGAGGGAAAAGGGTTGGGCTTCTTCCAAATTCATGCCCTAGTAGCCATCCTGCCCAGGACAAGGGCCTGGGTCGATCTGCCACACCTTACCTTACAACACAGCCACTCACCCAACTCCCAGCTGGAAACATCAAAATGCTGACAAGAACTCAACTTAACATAGGAACAGTTCAGACTAACTCCTTCCCACTTCCACCCTGAGTGAGAAGGGGACAGTATTACTTAAATACAAAGAACTGAAGACCAAGAAAGATCAGACAGAATTCTCCCTCATCCAGCAAGTATCAAACTAATATTAAATAGTTCTCAAAGCACCTCTAACTTTTCCCATCTCCAACATACATTGCAAAGAGCCTTAAATTCTGGGCATCGGTTTCCAGGAGCAGGCTTACTGATTTAAGTGCCTCCCCAAAAGAAACGCGGGATAAGTGAGAAAGGGGACAGGAGTCCCCTCCCCCTTACTTCACCGTGTCCCAGGTATACGATGACACCTTCCACGTCCCTTCAATCACGAACAAGGCAGTACTGCAGGTAACCAAAGCGCCACTGCCCGTGACTCACAAGCCATCCCAAGCCGGTCAGACAGAAGCCGCCAGAAGCTCGCTCCTCCACGGATCTTAAAGGCTCAGCCTCTGCCCTCCCCATCACAGAGAACAGACTCTCCAAACCTCTGGGAAGCCCTCCCCATCAGCTGTCTAGAGGGGCTGAGCACCCAAGCAGGAGGGAAGAAACTCCAAGACTTCGGGCAAAGTTCAGAGTAGCAGCCCCTACCTTCCTTCCCGGCTAGGCGGCCCCAGCCCGGGCCGGAGATGGCGGGACCGGCTGAGACACACCCAGTTCCCGGCAGTGCGGCTCCAGGGCCGATACGAGATGCCCGACAGCCTGGGACGGGAGCCACGTGGACATCCCTTCCCCGCCCCCACGTGGACCCGCGCCCCGCGCCCCCCCTCACCAAGAGCCCAACCCACGTGGGTGCTCCAGCCGCGTGTAGGGGGAGGGGAGACAGACAAGTTCTCCCGGGAAAATCGCTCCCCCCACCCCACGTGGCTCCGAAAAGGGAACTGCGGCGCCAAGCTAAGGGAGCCCCATTCGGCATCCTCGGGGCGGGGGGTTAGCCTGCGACTCTACTTCCGAACCCTTAACACTCGCACCGCGGGCCCCTCTTCCCTGCAGCCGGCTCAACCACTCTGCTGTTCCCCAGGAATGGGCACAGGGACTCCGCCTTTGCCGGCGTACGGGGCCAGCAAACGACTAAGGTTTACTCGACCGGCCTGACTCCTGCGGCCACCGGCATCGAGTCCCAAGCGCTTCCTCCCTTTCCTGTGGCGTCCACGTGTCACCGCCCGGCACACGCCGCTTTGCTGCCAGCCGCGGGCCGCCTGCCAGCCACTCACCTGCTCCCCGCCGCTCATAGCGCCCACGGTCCCGTACGGCGCTTGGCTCCGACTGCCCCAACCGCTACTGCGGACTCCACCGCCGGGGTCCGGGCCAGGGCCCCCAGTCGGGGGCGGCGCGACTCCGTCTCTGCGTCCCCGGCGCGCCGCCATCTTGGCCCCTGAACACCCAGCGCTGCTCTGATCGCCGGCGCCGCCTCGCCCAGCCGATTGTGGGAGGCGAACTACAACTCCCGAATGACCCTGCAAGACTACGGACCCCAGAAGGCTGTGCGACGAGACCCTCTAGCACCTGGGAAGAGACCCTGGTCTCGCGCGAGGTTTCCTGGGAGTAGTAGTCGCTTTAAGCCCAGGCCGAGCGGTACGCTCTCTAGTGGTGCTGTGGTGCCCAGTCGTGGGTTACCCGGCGAGACTGACTAGGGGAGCTTGCAGGAACGAGGAGAGAGTTGACGTTGGCGTATCATTTCATTTTCGCTAATTTGTCCAGCTGTTGGAAGGGCTTCTGTCACGTTCTACCTGCTGTACATTCCTTTCGCCTTAGTCCAAGTGGGCCTCTGTTTGAAAACAGCACCCCCTAGTGTATACCCACACTCGAGGCGCTAAACCTCACCTAATCCCAGACTGCAGCACTACCGCGAATTTCATCTCAAAACACCTCGATCTCTGGTCTCAGGTGCTGCTCAGAAGCCTACGTTGGCTTTTCATTACCAAACTTGTTTCCTGCTGCTCCATGTATCTTTCTGTCTTCCAAAGATTCGTGTTCTGCTCTGTATTTCTGCCTGGAATATTTGAACCTCCGAATATGCTTCATATCCTGTTTAATCTAGGACCGCCTTTTTGACCCCGTTCTGTATTTCAGCAGTCCATCACTGCCTCTACTGTGCTCTTATTTGCCATTAGAATCTACATCATGTTGTTTTTTATTTTTGAAAAACTTTACTACAACTGCTTAAAAATTATTTAAAATAGTACAGAAGTGTATAGAGGGGAAAAAAATCTTGCAAATTCCAGTTCTACTTCCCAGATTCAACCTTTGTTGCCTTTAGTGGGTATTCATCCACACTTTTTTTTTCTGTGAATATAAAAATGTAGAGAGACAAACTGGTCTTTTCTTTGTTCAAAAATGGGATCATACAATATATATGGTGCTACAACATGCTATTCTCATATAACAATATGTTAACCCATTCACTAGCCAAATATTTTCTGAGCTGTTAGCAGTTCCATTTTATGAATATATCACTATTTAGATAGGTAAGTTGTTTCTGCTTTTTCACTATCACATGTTAATTCATGGTGGACATCTTTGTACATGTTGTATACATGTATCTGCACATTTGTGCAGTCTTTCAACAATTTTGTGGAAATTTGCTTGATGAGTTAAAAGATGTATGCATTGGAAATTCAATGAGTAATGCCAGTTGCCCTTTTGGAAGGGTACCCTGACATGGATAGCCACTAAAAACTCATAAGAGGAAAGGACTTCTCTTTCAGTTGTTGCTTAATGTTTCAGGTAAATCAGTGTAGTCTTTACAAGTAGTAGGCTTTGGAAGGCATAAATATGGAAAAAATCATATTCACAATTTTCTTCATAATTACATGAGGGCCAACAATAGAGTTTATTTCCAACAAACTTGAAAATAAAATTGCCTATGGGGGAAGGGTTGTTTGGTGCCACTTGGGATGCTGGCATCTCACCTCAGAATGCTTGGTTCAGGGCCGGCGCTGTGGTGTAGCAGGTAAAGCTGCCACTTGAAGTACCAGCATCCCATAAGGGTGCAGGTTTCAGACCCCAGCTGCTCCACTTCCAATCCAGCTCTCTGCTACGGCCTGGGAAAGCAGTAACAAGATGGCCCAAGTTCTTGGGTCCCTGCACCCACATGGGAGACCAGGAAGAAGCTCCTGGCTCGGGCACAGCTCTGGGCATTGCAGCCATCCGGGAAGTGAACCAGCAGATGGAAGACCTCTCTTACTCTCTCTGCCTCTCCTTCTCTCTGTGTGTAATTCTGACTTTCAAATAAATAAATCCTTTTTCTTTCTTTCTTTTTTTTTTTTTTTAAACAAGCAGAGTGGACAGTGGGAGAGAGAGGGAGACAGAGAGAAAGGTCTTCCTTTACCGTTGGTTCACCCTCTAATGGCCGGTGCACTGCACTGATCCGAAGCCAGGAGCCAGGTGCTTCTCCTGGTCTCCCAAGCAGGTGCAGGGCCCAAGCACTTGGGCCATCCTCCACTGCACTCGCAGGCCACAGCAGAGAGCTGGACTGGAAGAGGAGCAACCGGGACAGAATCTGGCGCCCCGACCAGGACTAGAACCTGGTGTGCTGGCGCCGCAGGCGGATGATTAGCCTATTGAGCCGCGGCACCCGCTTAAATAAATAAATCTTAAAAAAAAAAAAAAAAGCAAGCAAGCAAGCAAGCTTGAGTCAAGTCCCAGCTAATCCACTTCTGATCCAGCTTCCTGCTAGTGCACACTCTGAGAGGCAGCAGCTGATGGTTGAAGTCCTTGGGTCCCTGTCACTGAAACATCCTTTTAAGTATACTATTTTTAGCCCCAGACAACCCACATTTGAGAAATGGTTTCTGATCCTCAGCTTGCTGTCACATCTTTGAATCCTTGCAACATCTAGAATTAAAAAGTTCTAACTGGCCGGCGCCGCGGCTCACTAGGCTAATCCTCCGCCTAGCGGCACCGGCACACCGGGTTCTAGTCCCGGTCGGGGCACCGGATTCTGTCCTGGTTGCCCCTCTTCCAGGCCAGCTCTCTGCTGTGGCCAGGGAGTGCAGTGGAGGATGGCCCAGGTGCTTGGGCCCTGCACCCCATGGGAGACCAGGAAAAGCACCTGGCTCCTGGCTCCTGCCATCGGATCAGCGCGGTGCGCCGGCCGCAGCGGCCATTGGAGGGTGAACCAACGGCAAAGGAAGACCTTTCTCTCTGTCTCTCTCTCTCACTGTCCACTCTGCCTGTCAAAAAAAAAAAAAAAAAACAAAAAAAAACAACTAACTGCTAAAATTGCTTTCCTTGGTCTCCTTAAGAAGAAATTGAGGCTACAGGGTTAAACCATTTGCTCAGGGGCCCATGTGGTGATTTTTTAGGTTAAGCCATCACCAGTGACAGCAGCATCCCATATCAGAGTGCTGATTCCCGTCCCAGCTGCTCTGCTCCCCATCCAGCTTCCTGCTAATTATCTGGGAAACCAGTGGAATATGGCCCAACTCCTTGGGCCCCTGAAACCACATGGGGAGACTCAAATGCAGCTCTGGCTTCTGCCCAGCCCAACCCTGGCTATTGAGGCCATTTAGAGAGTGAGCCACAGATGGAAGATTCTCTCTCTCTCTCTCTCTCTCTCTCTCTCTCTAATTCTGCCTTTCAAGTAAATAATCTTTTTTTAAATCCTCAGATTTTTCTCTAGAAATACAATTTAGTCCATCTGACAGTGGGACTTTCTAAATGTTTTACAGTTTTCCTGGGAGTTTCTTATATACTTTGAGAAACCGAATTGGCAGGCCGGCACCACAGCTCAATAGGCTAATCCTTTGCCTGCGGTGCTGGCACACCGGGTTCTAGTCCCAGTTGGGGCGGCGGATTCTGTCCTGGTTGCCCCTCTTCCAGGCCAGCTCTCTACTATGGCCCTGGAGTACAGTGGAGCATGGCCTGGGTCCTTGGGCCCTGCACCCGCATGAGAGACCAGGAGAAGCACCTGGCTCCTGGCTTCAGATCAGCGTGGTGCACTGGCTGCAGCGCGCCGGCTGCAGCGCCCATTGGGGTGTGAACAACGGAAAAAGGAAGACCTTTCTCTCTGTCTCTCTCTCTCACTGTCCACTCTGCCTGTCCCCCCCCCCCCAAAAAAAAAAAAGAGAGAGAAACCAAATTGGCAGAGAAAGCAATGGTGGTGCTAAAAAGTGATGATGGTAGCAAATAGACAAGAGTCATGTGGGGGGCATGGAAACATAAATTCCACCAAATAAAATTCTTGTAATCTGGGGCGGATGTTGTAGCACAGTGAGTTAAGCTGTTGCTTGGGACATCTGCATCGGAGTGCCTGGGATCAAGGTCCACTTCCCCTTCCAATCCAGCCTTCTGGTAGAGCACACCCCCAGGAGTCAGCAATGATGGCTCTCAAGTACTTGGGTTCCTGCCACCTATATAACAGACCCAGATGGAGTTCCAGGCTCCTGGCTATGGCTTGGCCCATCCCTGGCTGTTGCAAACATTTGAAGAGTGAAGCAACAGATGGAAGATCTCTCTCACTCGCTCACTCGTTCTGCTTCAAAGAAATATACTTTTAAAAATACTCTTGTAAGGTGCTGGTGCTGTGGCACAATGGGTTGAGCCACCACTTGCAGTGCCAACATCCCATATGGGCTTCAGTTTGGGTCCCAGCTGTTCCACTTCCTATCTGGCTCCCTGCTAATGTGCCTGGGAAAGCAATGGAAGATGGCCCAAGTGCTTGGGCCCCTGCCACCCAAATGGGAGACCTGGAAGAAGCTCCGGGCTCCTGGCTTCAGCCTGGCTCAGCCCTGGCTGTTGCAGCCATCTGAAGAGCAGATGAAAGATCTTTAAAAGAAAAAAAGAAACAGCAATGCTACTAAGTGTTTAAGGAAATTTTAAGGGTGTGAGCAATTGAGCAATGTGGGGAGAAGATATAGAACACAAAGGCCAGGAGAGGAAATTAGATGGGAGAGATCCAGGAAGCTTCTGTGGGCTTTTGCTTTTTTTTTTTTTTTTTTTTTAAACAACATAGCCAGCCAGAGAGCTTTCCAACTCACTAGTTCACACCCCAAATGGCTGCAATAACCAGAGGTGGACCAGGCCAAAGCCAGGACCTAGGAAATTAATTTGGGTCTATCCCATGAGTAGCAGGGACCCAACCACTGGAGCCATCATCTGTAGCCTCCCAGCTGGAATTGGACTGGAGCTGGGACTTGTATCCCTGACACTCTGGGGTCGGGATGAAAGCATCACGGGTACAAGCGTCACCACTAGGCCAAATGCGTAACTCTGCTATCTGTTTGTTATTGTTTCTTTGTTTTGTTCTTAAAGATTTATTTATTTATTTGAAAGGCAGAGTTACACAGAGCGAAGGAGAGATAAAGACAAATCTTCCATCCGCTGGTTCACTCCACAATTGGCTGCAACGGCCGGAGCTGTGTCAATCCAAAGCCAGGAGCCAGGGTCTCCCATGCTGGTGCAGGAGCCTCTTCCAGGTCTCCTACGCAGGTGCAGGGGCCAAAGGACTTGTTCTGCTTTTTCAGGCCATAGCAGAGAGCTGGATCAGAAGTGCAGCAGCTGAGACTCCAACCATATGGGATGCTGACACTGCAGGCAGTGGCTTTTACCCACTATGTCACAGAACCAGCCTGTTTTGTTTTTTAAGAAGATCTTCTTGGGGCCGGTGCTGTGGTGCAGCGGGTTAATGCCCTGGCCTGGAGCGCCAGCATCCCATATGGGCGCTGGTTCCAGTCCCGGCTGCTCCTCTTCCAATACAGCTCTCTCCTATGGTCTGGGAAAGCAGTAGAAGATGACCCAAGTGCTTGGGCCCCTAAACCCATGTGGGAGACCCGGAAGAAGCTCCTGGCTCCTGACTTTGGATCGGCGCAGCTCTGGCCGTTGCAGCCAATTGGGGAGTGAACCATCAGATGTAAGACCTCTCTCTCTCTCTCTCTCTCTCTCTCTCTGTAACTCTGACTTTCAGATAAATAAATAAATATTAAAAAAAAAAATCTTCTTCCCTGGGTCAATGTTAAGTCCCAGATGCTCTACTTCTGATCCAGCTCCCTGCTAATGTGCCTAGGAAAGCAGTGGAAGATGGCCCAAGTCCTTGGGTCCCTGCACCTTCGTGGGAGACCCAGATGGAATTCCTGGCTCCTGACTTTGGCCTGGCACAACCCTGGCCATTGCAGCCATTTGGGGAGTAAATCAGTGAACAGAGGATCTCTTTCTCTTCCTCTTTCTTTCTCTTTAACTCTGTCTTTCTTTAATCCTCCACCTGGGGCGCCGGCATCCCATATGGGCGCCGGGTTCTAGTCCCGCTTGCTCCTCTTCCAGTCCAGCTCTCTGCTGTGGCCTGGGAAGGCAGTGGAGGATGGCCCAAGTGCTTGGGAGACCAAGAGGAAGCACCTGGCTCCTGGCTTCGGATTGGTGCAGCGCGCCAGCCGTAGCGGCCACTTGGGGGGTGAACCACCGGAGGCAAGACCTTTCTCTCTCACTGTCTATAATTCTACTTGTCAAATAAATAAATAAAAATACTGGAATGCCTCTGAATTAATCATTTTAACATGTTTAACTTTTAGGCCTGCATTGTGGTACCTGCAGCACTCGCATCCCAAAAGAGCACCCAGCTGCTTCACTTCCCATCCAGCTCCCTACTAATGCACCTGGGAAACCAGTGGAAGACGGGCTGAGTTCTTGGGCCCGCCATTGTGACCATTTGGGGAATGAACCAGCAGAGGGAAGATCTGTCTTTCCTTCTCTCTCCTCTCTGTAACTCTGCCTTTCAAAAATGTTTAATTTTGTCATGTAAATTTCACCTCAGAAACAAAGAAAGCTGGCTGGTTAGATTTATTCATTCAAATCAGCTAAGCCTCCCCTTCTCCAGGCCATTGACAGTCAGATCAGGATGGCCCACTCTACCACATTCCAGTTGTCAGGCGGCTGGAACTTTTCTTCCCATTTTTGCTTGCACCTGATTCCCAGAGCTGCTCTACAGATATTCTCTCCCTCCCCAAGTCTGATCCACACAAGAAGCAAGGCAGGAGAAGTGGGTCAAGTGCTTGTTAGCTATGTGACCTAGGGCAAATTACCTAACTTACCTAAGTCTGATTCCTCCAGGAGTCAAAATCTTGGTACTCAACAGCATAGAGATGGTGTTTCCTTGAAAGAAACTGGGTCACTAGCTAGGATGGGAATGGTGGTAGAGGGGCAATCTTTCCAGAGAAAGGGCGGCTAGAACTGAGGTGTTAGGAGGCGTTAACTAGTTCATAGGTGAAGAGAGAAGAGTGTTTTACAAGCAAGTTCTAATTTATTAACCTCTAGGGCCTTAGACTTCTTGCTTGTTCAGTGAAGAGAACACTACCTTCTTCCAAACGCCTTCGTGAGAAGCAGATGACAGCACAGGTGTGAACCACCTAGCACAGTACCCGGCACACAGCCCACACTCAACAAATGCCCTGCTTTTCCTACTCCCTTGCCTTCCACCTTCTGCATGGGAAATCTTGGAAAAGAGACCCTGCCATTCAGAGGGGCAATGATCTTCACAGGAGAGGTTATCAGCTCAGCTGTCCACCCAAGTGATCTGGATCACCATGGAATCTGGTCAAGCTAGTTAGCTGGTATGAGTGGCCACAGGGCAAATTGTCACAGGATTGGGGGGGAGGCACATTTATGACAACATACAGAAGGGGGTCAAAGCAAGCATTCCCCTCTCTTCCATACCATCTCAAATCGTCCAGCCAATTCAGCCCCCTCCTGACACTCTGGAGGCAAAGCAACCTTAGGAACAGCATAAAGGAGCTCAAGTCTGCTGAGCACTGCTCGCACAGTGGGTGCCAGGCGAGGTAACTGGGTATACCCAGTGTCCAGCTGATTCTCAGCCTTCAGGTACTGGTTACTGAGGGTACAGCCGAAGCTCAGGGCACGGTAATCAGCTGTCCCAGGTCATTCAGCTGGTGATAGCTAGGGACAAGCAGAGCTGGAACTCACACCGAGGCATCCAGAGCAGAGCCCATGTTCTGTTGGTGAGTCCCCCTAATCCACTCTGTGGGGGAACACCAGGAGGAGGTGGACTCCGGCAGGAGATGCTGTCAAGGACACACTCCCTGAGTGTGGACTGCTTCTAAGTTCCTTTGTGTCCTGGTGGGGGCAGTGATGCGAAGAGCTGGGGGTGAGGAATCCACAATGCGGCACCTCCCCATTCTAAGCTCACAGGAGGGAGAGGGACCCCCGTCCCCAGGCTGCACCTCCCCTTATTTCATGCTCCCTCAGCAAAAACCTAAGGTGCTAAGGGGTCTCAAACACTTCAGCCTTCACATCTGCAACCGTCCCCCAACCAGTCAAGCCAGCTATGCAGATTCTGGGCTACAATGAGGGAACCAAACAGTCCTGTCCACCAAGCCCCCCAAGTAACAAAAGGGGAAGACTCCTACCAAGTCGCCCCAGAGAGGGGACACTAGCCTGGGATCCTGCCCTGAAGTTTAACAGAAAAGCCAGCAGCTGGGGACCCCCAGGCAGATCCCCACCCCTCCCTCCTCCCGGCTAATAGGTATTTCCTGTTTATGAGGCAGCTAAGGCTGGGCTTTTGGGAAGGGATGGAGATGGAGCCCCTCCCTTCCTAGGCTGGCTAGGGGAGTCCTTGAGGAGTGCCTGAAGGTTGGGAGGCTCCTCCCTGGGGAAGCCGTGCTTCTAACGTGGGCCCTCAGATCCTCTCTCCCCACCCCCAACCCCCTTGGCCTCTGCCCCTAAGGGTTGGGGGCACTGGAGGGGTCGGCTTCCAGTAGTCTCCAAAGCCCTCAAAAGAGCAGCTTCCAGGCACGGGGGCGGAGGCGGGGTGGGGTGTGGAAGGCGCCGAGGCTGGATGAAGGGGGGGAAGGGAGGAGAGTCTTGACTGATGCGTCAGAGCCCGTGAGGGGGAAGGATGGCTGCTCTCCCCCTACCCAGTCCAGCCAGGTGGTCATTCCGCAGCCCCCTCCCCCCAGCAAAACGCGGATCCCAAGCCTTTGGGCGGGGGGAGGGCGGGAACCCCACTTAATTAACCCTTTTAGTTCTAGTCCCAACTGGTTTAGCAGGCAAGGGAGGAGTGGTTAATTTTGGGGGGGTGAGTTGCAGGGTTGCTGCAGAAAATTAGGATAGTGTTTCTCTCCCAACCCAGCCTGGGGTAGGGGTGCATAAAAAGGGGTCTCTACAATAAGGCAGGGGGTCTCCGCAGGGAGCAAGGGCCGGTGATCATTGGTCCCTTTTCCCCTCCCGGAACGCGGCCTGGGGTGGAGAGAGCTACACCTCACTGCCCACCCTGGCTCCGCCTCCCCAGCCCCGGCTCCCGCGCCGGCTCAGCCACGCTCCCAACCCGGCGGCACCCGGAGGACAGACACCGAATGTGAGGCTTCGCCTCCCATCCCCCCCTCCACACCGTCCTCCCCTTCTGGGGTCTCTGCCTCCGTCTCCTTTTTTAAAAGCTGCGTCACATGCATGCCGTTCGCTGAGCGCTCCGGGCCCCTCGCCGCCCTCCCGCCGCGCGGCGCACGCACGTCGTCGCTAGCTGCGCGCTCGTCCAGGTCACTTTGACACAGCTCTCCCCTCCCACTAGCAGGACAATTAGCATATTAATAAAGCCCGGCCCAGCCCGCCGGGGGCTGGAGAACCGGCGCCAGCGAGAGGCGAGCGCGAGCGCGAGGACGCGGGCGCGGGCGCGGGCGGGGGAGCGGCGGCGGCGGCGGCGGCGGCTGCGGGGAGGGCGGCGGCGAGGGCGGCGGGAGCGCACAGACACGCACACGCACACGCGCACACACGGACACACACTCCGGGGACGCACGCCCGCGCGCACACACGCAGCGGCAGCTCGCCTTCCTGCCTGGCTTCCTTCCTGTCTGCTCGGCGCCTGACAGGCCCCTCGCTGCAGCCAGGGGCCGCCCGCACCGGGCAGAGGCCGGGTCGGGCCGGCGGCGAGGGCAGCGGGGGCCGCGGGCGGCGGCGGCGGCTCATGCCCGGCCTGTCCCCCCGCGAGGGGCGGGCACCGTGACTCGGCTGGGCCCCCAGCGGCGGGCGATGTGAAGATGTCAGTGGGCTGTGCCTGTCCTGGTGAGTGGGGCGCGCGGTCGCCTGGCCCCTCCCTTCCTGACCCTCCCCGCGGACCCCTCACCCCTTGGTTGGCGAGAACTTGTGTGGGGGTCGTCAATGGGATGGGGGAGGTTGGGGCTATATGGGGTCCGCAGGGAGGGTTTTCCCCTACCGTGTAAAGACGCACCCGCCCAGAGGCGTTGGGAGGGGGCACAGAGGCTAGCTTATGTGTATGTGTTTTTCTGGGGGGGAAGCTAATTGGGGAGGGGTTGGGGGGACTGAAATTCCCAGAATTCCAGGGTGTTAGCCAATCACAAGTGACTCTGGACTTTTGACCCCCCCCTTAGGTCATCATAGAGTTGTGATTGGCTGGTTTGGGGTGCCCCCCCTTCCCTGCTGCCTATTGCCTCTTACATATTCTGTGACACCCCCTTCAGGCTGTTTCCAAGGACCTGTTTTGGGGGAGAGTTTACGGGGGCCCATCTTGCCCCCCTCCAACTTTGCCTGCCTGTTGCCAGGGAAGGTTGTCCCTCCTGAGGGGCAGGAGGTACTCCTTGGGGGGTGCCTGATAATTGGGCCCTTGGGTCTGGCATCTCTGCGCTAGTGGGAGGGGGAATGTGACAGCCCCAGGAAAACTAGGAAATAGAGTGATTGGTGGAGAGTTAAGTTGGGGAGAGCAGCGCTTGACCCCAAAGTGAGAACTTGCAGAGTTCACGTTCCTGCCTCCCTAAGACCTTTCAGCTCTTCCTAGGGGCAGTGCTTTTTCCTGGAGGGGGAGGAAAGACAGAAGCCATGTGACTGGGAGAGGTGTTCCACGGAGGGTCCTCAGATTGGTCCTCCTGTTCCGGGCTGGCATCAGCTTCCTCCAGGAAGGCAGCCTCACTGAATCTAGCCCCTCCAGATGCTGGTTCTCTGGGAGGCCTGTATTCCCCAACTGGACCCCACCCCCAAATACACACAAACACAGCCACACATCCCCAGGGAAGCTGCCAGTGTGGAAGCTTCCTTGGCAATCACGTGACCCAGGCCGGGCTGGGCCGGGCTGGGCACACACCAAGGGCCTGCTGAGGCTGACATTTAAGGGGCACAGGGCCGCAGAGGGAGGGCTAAGAGAGTCTAAGGATCCTGGAATATCCCAGTGTGGAAGCAGCTGACTCCTGCTGTAGAGAGTGGGAGAGAGAAGGAAGAACTGGCCAAGCTGGAATCCTGCCTTGCTCCACCACCCTTTCTCCTAGGAGCTGGGTGTGCATGTTTTGAGTATTTTCTTCCTTCTAATCGCCCCATGCTGGGCAGTACCCCATTCATATCCATGCATGCTCTCGGGCCATCCTGGGTCCTGACCCTCCATCTCCACACAGGAGCAAAGCAAAAACTAAGACTGAGCAAACTAGAGGACTGAGTCTTCGGTTTTGATTCTTAGATGGGGCAGGGGGTGTATACAGAGGGTTTTCAGGCTGGAGGCGGTTGGAAGGTTGGTTCTGAAGTTGGGACAAGGTGCCTGGGTCCAGTGGGAAGACAGGGAAAGTTTCTTACTCTGGGGGCAGCAGCATGGGGACAGGAAGAAGACCTGTGTGCAGGGGTGTGCCATGGGTGGGGGAGGGGCACAAGTTCAGACATTGCCCCCAAAAGGCATATTCTTTTTGTGTGTCTTGGTGGACTGGCTGAAGGAGAGGGGGCAAAAGATGGCAAAGAGTGAGGACTGTTCCTCCTGGCCATGGAGAAGTGTGATGGATTAACAGCACAGAGGATGGACTGAGGTTAGACTTCAAGGAGAGCCACACGGGAAGAGCTTGCCAAGAGTGGCGTGGAGGTAGGGAATGGTAGGAGTTGGGGTAAGAGAGGGGATCATTCTAGCATGGGTGGTCAGGAGCCATGCAAGTATGCAAGGGCATCGTCGCTGGATTAGCAGTTCAAGCCCAGAGACTCCCCCGCCTTGAGCTGCCCTGGGGTGAGGGCTGAGGTGCCCTGGCAGGTCGCCTGCCGCCTGCTTGCCTGCCTGCCTGCCTGCCTGAGTCTCTCCTTTGTGCTCTGCTGTCTCCTGGCTCCTCCTCCTCCCCCAGCCCGGCAGAGACAGCACATGCCCCACACATGTGACTGAGGGAAGCCAGAGCACACGCAGACCCACACACATGCACACACAGAAATACCAGAAGATACACACATACACGCACCCCTAGCTCCCATAGTGCTCCTGTGGTGGAAGCCACTTCTGGGGCTGAAAGGGCCAGAAGCAGGAGGAACCTCTGCTAAGGGGCATCGCCCTGGGCAGGATGCTAAGAGTGCCAGGGCCCGCCTGGGGCAGCATGTGGCTCAGAAGGGTTAAGGCAGGGAGGAGTAGGGGGAGGGGAGGAGGCAGCAGTGGTGGCGGCTGGGAGCCAGGAGAGGAGGATGGCAGAGCGCCAGGCCAACGGGAGGCCGGGCACAGACAAAGGAAGGGGGGCAGGCACACTGGAGGCCTGGGTCAGGGGCCCAGGCAGGGGGCAGTGCTGGTACCTTATCCTGTGGGCTGGGGCGGCTGCTGTCATTTGAGTCCACCTCCAGGAGGAGTGCTCTGTCTTCTCTCCCTCCTTACCTTTGTCATTCTTGGCTGCTCCCTGCCACCACCAATTTTAGGTCCTTCTAACTCAGACTTGCGTGCTCAAGCTGGACCTGTTCTGAGCCCCTGTGCACCAGGGAAACTGGCTCAGAGCAGACACAGGCTTGCTAGAGAAGGGGACGAGGTACGGGCCTGTGTGGGTGATATGCCAGAGTCTTGAGACATCTTGGTGTTTAGGGGCCCTTCTTCCCCACAGTGAGACAGGAGGGCCCTTGTGTGAGGAGGCGGGCTGGGTGGGGGTTCTGAGCTCTGGGCTAGGGGCAGATTCCCAGAGCACAGACCCAACCCCCTTCTCCATGTGGACAGTCCTTTGAGGCCTGGAGGAGGAGGGGGAGGAATGGCTGCAGTGCCCCAGGGCTAGTGAATATAGTGGGGCTGAAAGTCCAGAGTTGCAGCCTCCAGCCCTCCTGTGTCCCTGCCTTCTAGACGAGTAAGGATGTTTGGCCCTGTGCACTGTAAGGAGTTCTCCAGGGACTGCCTGAGAACACAGCTTGGGAAGTAATGGGGATTGCCCTGTTGGTGGTTGGAGAGCTGGGCTGTAAACTTGGTAATCAGTGGCAATGTGTTAAGCCCTGGGGGCAGGATATATGTTGCAAGGTCTGGCTTGGGGTTTCAATGTCATGGGTTTCAATAGGTTTGTGAAAAGTGGGGTCTCTGCTGTAGCCAGGCTGTGATGGGGAATAGTATGTAGGTTTCAGGAAGGGTGGTTTATGGAGTAAGTTCCAGTATAACAGTCAGTCAGGGTATGCGTGTGATAGTCTGTCCTGGGTTATGGGGGCATGAGACAGTTATGGTGTTACGGTGTGTATATTGGGGGTCGGAGTACATGTGTGTAACAGGTCCCAGTTTATGTGGAAGTCAGGGACTGACTGTGTGTGTGTGTGTACCTGTCTGTGTCCTGAGGTGTATCACAGGTTGACAGGTGTATCAGGTACTGATTTATGTGAAAGTGAGATTCGTTATCCGTGGAGGATATTCCCAGTGCTAGGGTGTGATGGTTGCACAACCTCTGTCCTTGGGGTTGTATGCAAGTACCTGTGTGTGTGTGTGTGTGTGTGTGTGTAGCAGAGGAGCAGACACTAACATGGCAAAGAGGTAGGAAGTACCAGAGTCCCTTATCCCTGTGTTTGGTTTCCTTGTCCTGTGTGTCTAGGTAGTAGTCCTGGGCTGCCCCCAAGTTTGAGAACTGCCCCCTGCCTTGGGATGCCCCTTGTCCAATTGAAGAACAGGCCCACCTCCGCTGACTCCTGTGCCCTCTCTGAGGCTTGAAGGGGCAAGTTTGCCTTCCCCAGCTCTGACACCACGTGGCTTTAGGGTGGTGGTGGGGGGAAGGGGGCTTCCCATTAAGGTGAGCCCAGGCTGGGGCTTGGAACTTGGCTGGGTTGGGGCAGGGCAGCCCGGAGTGTCCCCTCCCAGCAATCGGTGTTTACAGGCTGAAGTCAGAATGTGTCTCTGTCAAAAATAGCCCCCGGAGCCTCCCCCCAGCTGCTCGGGGAGTTCCGCGGAGCAGCCCAGGGTGGCAGCCCAGGCCAGCCTTCTCCCCGAGCCCTCTGGGGAGAGGAGGGAGGAGAGACCGGGGCGGGGTAGGGGGGAGGCTGGGGAGGCAGTTCGAAGACACTGGGAGTGTGCGGAGAGGAGAGCACAGTCCCCCTGCCCACGACTCTGGCTGCGCTTCGCCCCTGCCCCCCCGCAGGCCTCCCCCTGCATCCAGGTCTCTTCCGGCCCAGGCCGTCGGTCCCCTGTCTCTCCCCGTCTCTGTCTCTCTTTTGTTTTTCTCAGCAGTCCCTCCCTCGCGCCCTCCCTCCCTCGCTCGCTCTTCCTCTTTCCTCGCGGGGAGGGGGCGGGGCCGGCGGGGCGGCTCCACCCTCCGCCCGCCCTGGGGCCTCATTCGGAGAGGAGCTCGGAGAGAGCGAGCGGGGAGGAGGAGGAGGAGGAGGAGAGGAGGGAGGGAGGGAGAGAAAGGGAGAAAAGGCAGGCAGCCGGCGGGCGCTGCGTGTGTGTCTGAGTGTGCGAGTGAGTGTGGGTGCTGGGCCCTGCCTCTCCTGGTGCCCCCAGCGGAAGGGCCCGGTGGCCTGGGGAGGGCGGGCGGGCTGCTCGGAGGCAGAGGCAGCGAGAGGCGGCGGCGGGGAGAGCCGAGGAGGAGGAGGAGAGAGGAAAGAGCGGAGCAGCCATTGTTGAGGGAAACCTTGCAAACAAAGAAGGCTCCGGACTCCCCGCGGCCCCCCGCCCCCCAGGCCGGCCCCCTGGCCCCCAGCCCCCGGCCCAGTGGCCATTGTAACTTTCCCCCGGGGCTGTGGCCGCCGCGGGGCGGGCTAAGGCCGTGCGTGTGCGTCTTTGTGCGGCCGGTGGAGTGGAGCTCCCAGCCAGGCCTGCCTGTCCCACTCGGGACATGAGCGGCTGAAGTTGGCCCCCCTCAGTCCTCACCCCTGCCAGGGCCCCCTGGGCTCCCAGCCGCTCCCCGCACCTCTCCTGGCCCCTCAGTTCTCCCAGGTAAGTCTGGGCACCCTGCAAGCCTGTTGGGGGTGGGCGGAAGGCCCTCAGTCCGGCCCTGGCCTGGGAGAGGTGCCCCAGCTCAAGAGGCCGGGGCTCTCTGGCCTGCTGACCCACCCACCGGCAGCCACCCCCACCCCACGAAGGGAGGGGGCTTGCCCTCAGGTCTGGCTCGTTACCATGGAAATGCCCAGCTGGAAGAACCCCCCCATCAGCCCCAGGTTGTAGCACAGTCTTGAGAAAACTTTACTAGTTTGGGCTCTTGGTCTCCTTTCCCCCCTCCTAAATTAGACTCCCAGATGGCTAGGGTGGGGGAACAGGCCCACTCCCGGGTTGGAGGACACATCCCCGTCACCCCCACCCCCACCTTGCTCCCTCCACCCCTGCTACTGGGGACAGGCAGCAACAGGGACAGATGGTCTGGGTGATGTCCCTCCCCTTCTCTTCTCACTCCCAAGCTCTTGTGCTGGGGCTACTGGGAGTTGCTGTGGCTCAGGAGAGCTGCTGAGCTTGTTTGTGTCCATTCACTGGAGGTGTAAATAGAGACCCCAGAACCTTGGGCTTCAGCTCTAGAAGCCAATACCCAGTCCCAGGCAGTGCCTGTCCCTTCTTGAGAGAGAGGGAGAGAGAGGAACTTAGGCTGTGAGACTTTTCTGGAACTGGGGAGGAAGGAACCCAGGTGTCCTGATCTCGAGTTGACACATGTCTTCAAGTGGACTCTGCACTCGGGGTGGTGGTAGTTATGCTGTGGGGGAAAGGATCCCCTAACTATGGGAGGAGATCCAGATGGGAGAATGCAGACTCTGAGTTCATTGCCCAGGCCTGGCTTCTGGTGGGCTGTGTAAACTTGGGTTTCCTGCGTGGCGGTAATCTACCTTGGCGGCTGGGTGGGGGCCGTCTCTGCCGAGACACAGGTTCGGTCCAAACTGGCATGTGGAGGCAGTGCGTGCCATACTTGGACCATGTGGATGTGGCCTGTACAGTGCTTGCGCGGGGTGAGGGCCTATTGAGGCTCCCAGATCCTGCCTGGGGCTGCTGGGTTCCAGCCCTTGGTAGGCGTGTTGGGGCGAGATGAGGGTGGAAGCCTGCTAGGCAGGATGAGGCACACGCATGTGCAGGCACACGCATGTGCAGGCACACACAGGCTCTGACTCCTGGCACCTTCAGGGACTGTGCAGTCTAGGCCCCTCTGGGACCCTCCTTTTGCCCACATTGTGAGGAGAGGGCCCTGGGGAGAGAGTTAAATGACACATGTTGGCACAGGGTCTTCCTTTGTCTCTTCCCCCCAAGGAACAACATAGGTTTTCTGTCTGCACTGGGGAGGGAGCTCACATTCTGCCAGTACAGCTACCCTCCCCAAAGCAGTCCAGATCTGGGGGCCTGCGGAAGTTGCTTAGACCAGGGCCAGAACCTGTGGGGCGGTGCCTCAGTTTCCCCCTATTTCTGGCAGGGGGTTAGCAGAGCAGCAGGAGCACCTGGCTCATACCCAACAATGAACTGAACACTTTTTCGGGCAGGAGATTGCTGGGAATTGTGTGCTGTTGGATGAAGAGGGGGCATGTACAGGTGCACAGATGCACAGCAGAGACCCTTGTTTGGTTATCACTTGCCTCCTGGACCTGGGATCCAGTGGAGGCAGCTCTGTCCCTCCCCCACTGCAAGTCTCAGGAGAGAAGGGCTTGAGGCTTTGGGTTTCTGGTTTGGAGACAGTACTCTACCCATGGTGGGTGTGAGGGTGGGGGCTGGGCTGATAAGGGAGTGGCCGTTGGTGGGGGAGGCTGAAGGCCCAACTGGTTATCTGGTGGGTGGCACCCAACAGGCACCCCCTCCCCCTTTATCTTCCCAGACCCTGGGCTTCTGAGACCCTGGAGGTGGAGGAGGGGCAGAGAGTACCTAAGACCCCCCCTTTCTCCTCCCCCACCTTGGTCTGTAGAGGGCAGTAAAGGGGTCAGATGTTTAGAAGTAGTACATGATATGGGAGTCCAAAGGATCTGGGCTCAAGTCCTAGCTTTGTGGGTTACCTGCTTTGCCTCATCTGTAAAATGGGACTATTTCAGTCAACCCTGCTACCTCACAAGGCGATTGAGATGCTTGAATGAAGCTATGTAGATAAAAAGGGAGTGTGTCAAAATCAGATTCTAATGTTTGGATATATATTCTGTGATACTAGTATTCTTCCCAGCGTCAGTTCCTCTTCCGTCATCTACGGCCCAGCAAAATGAAGAAATTGGGTTTTGAGTATGAGATTAGGGCTGAGTACTCCCGGTTTCTTAATGAAACAAAGACCGAGACCAGATTTGTTAGAGGGAGACAGGTGCTTCCTAGAGTGAGTAGTCCCTTGTTGTAATCTGGGCAGGGGGCTCAGTAAACCCATCTTCCTGGCCTAGCGGGCTCCCAGGAGAACTCCCAGGCGGCTCAGTGGGCTTTCCTTCCTTTCTAGGTTGCTCCTCCAAGTCGTTCAAGCTGTACTCGCCGAAGGAGCCCCCGAACGGCAACGCCTTCCCCCCCTTCCATCCCGGCACCATGCTAGATCGGGATGTAGGGTAAGTCTCTTGGCCACTTCCTTACCCTTCTCCAGGTGGGACCCTGCCTGGAGAGGGGAGGGAGTAACACCCCCACCACCACCAAATAATTCCGGTCTTCCACCCCCATTCTCATAGCCTCTTCCCTTACACAGCCCAACTCCCATGTACCCGCCTACATACCTGGAGCCTGGGATTGGGTAAGTGGAGTCCAGCGTGGGGGGGGGGGGTGTCTTCCATTGTAATGGGAGAGGGCAGACTTGGGGGACAGTGAGAAGGCTCTGCTCCTGCTGACCTCTGTCCTTTACTTCCCCAGGAGGCATACACCATATGGCAACCAAACTGACTACAGGATATTTGAGCTTAACAAACGGCTTCAGAACTGGACAGAGGTATGGCCAGAGGAAAGAGGGCTGGGAAGAGGTGAGCGATCCGGGCACTCCTGTGGGTTGCCCTGTGACACAGACACACAACCCCCCTCTGCACTCCCTAGGAGTGTGACAATCTCTGGTGGGATGCTTTCACGACTGAGTTCTTTGAAGATGACGCCATGTTGACCATCACTTTCTGCCTGGAGGATGGACCAAAGAGATACAGTGAGTGACCTCCGGGGGTCCTGCTGTGTAGTTTCTGGAAGTGCCAGGGGAGACATCTGCCTGGGCCCTTTTGAGCTTCCTCTGTCTTGAAGAGTTTGTCTCCTCTCTACAGCTATTGGCCGGACCCTCATCCCACGCTACTTCCGCAGCATCTTTGAGGGGGGTGCCACGGAGCTGTACTATGTGCTTAAGCATCCCAAGGAGGCATTCCACAGCAACTTTGTGTCCCTCGACTGTGACCAGGGTAGCATGGTGACCCAGCACGGCAAACCCATGTTCACTCAGGTCAGCAACCCAGCTGCATGTGGGACCCCAAGACACCTGGGTTTGATTTCCTCTCTCCCAGCTTGTACTCAGGGTTGTTCCCCAGGGAGGCATAATGGGACGTGGCCAAATGAGAAGGGAAGGCAGGCACACTGCAGCATTCAGCAGACGATCCTTGAGCTTGTGTGCTTGAAGTTTTCTGGTCCCCGGTGGTGCAGCGGGACACAGAGCCTGACCCTGGAGAGCTTGTCGCAGAGGGCTGTGTCACAAGCTGGGTGGGGAGAGGACAAGGATCTGTTAAGTTTTTCTGTTCTGTGTGTATGTGTGTGAGGGGTCTTCAGAAAGTGCTTGGAAAATAGCTATTATGGATAAACTGGATTTCCAGTCTTTTTACACCAAAATACATTTTAACCTTTAATCTCATTTTCCACCAACTTTTTGAAGTGCCCTTGTATTAGACACTCGTATGTGTCTTTCTGTAAGGGCCAAGGGTGTTAACACATACAAAGGGGGTAGGGGCTACCCTAACAGTTAAGCACCCAGATTTATGAGCAGGCAGCAAAAATATGTGCCTTGGAAACGTGGGAAAACTCTGGCAGGCATGTTTGTAGGTTCGGGGAGTGGGCAGGGTTGTGACGGGCCTGTCCCCCAGGTGTGCGTGGAGGGCCGGCTATACCTGGAGTTCATGTTTGACGACATGATGAGGATAAAGACGTGGCACTTCAGCATCCGGCAGCACCGAGAGCTCATCCCCCGCAGCATCCTTGCCATGCACGTGAGTGCGAGGGAGCAGCAGGCAGCAGGAAGGGTTGCAACGGGGCCTGCTGTTTCCTGACGTGGCCGCAGACGGGGTTCGGGCTTTCTCATTTGGAGAGCAGGTTCCATAACAGCCCCGGTCCGTCTAAGGGTGTCACGACGCTCAGATGATAGGACCTGAGCGGACACAACCCAGGTGCAGTGCCACTGTCCTGTCTTCCTCGCCCTCCAGGCCCAGGACCCCCAGATGTTGGATCAGCTGTCCAAAAACATCACGCGGTGTGGGCTGTCCAACTCCACTCTCAACTACCTCCGAGTGAGTCTCTGGTCACTCAGTTTCTGCCCCGTCTCATTTGGTGTTGGCTCTGTGTCTCCCTCCTGACAAGCCGCCTCCCGGTCTGCCCCCAGCTCTGTGTGATACTCGAGCCCATGCAGGAGCTCATGTCCCGCCACAAGACTTACAGCCTCAGCCCCCGAGACTGCCTCAAGACCTGCCTTTTCCAGAAGTGGCAGCGCATGGTCGCACCCCCCGGTGAGTGCCCAGGCTGTGGCTTTATCTCCTTAGGCTGTTCCCCCTGCCCCCTGCCTTGTTCCCGCCTTGCATAACTGGGGTCAGGGTAGGAGCCAGACTGGAGAACAGGGCAGCCAGGGCCCTTCCCACCTGAACCTCCTTCCCTGCAACAGCGGAACCCGCACGGCAGCAGCCCAGCAAGCGGCGGAAACGGAAGATGTCAGGGGGCAGCACCATGAGTTCGGGGGGTGGCAACACCAACAACAGCAACAGCAAGAAGAAGAGCCCGGCCAGCACCTTCGCCCTCTCCAGCCAGGTACCTGTAAGCATCTCGGCTTTCTTCTCTCTTCTGGGCTGCCCCACCACTCACCCCTGACCCTGGTCCGGGCCCGAGCTCACTAGCCGGCATAGAAGCAAAGGCAGTTTTCCCCGTGCACTCTGCCAGCATGGACAGACTTCTTTCACTGATGAGAACAGAGTCCTTGGCAGGCACACGCTTGGCTGTGATCACACAGACTCAGCCATAGGAACGCAGGGCACAAGGGACGGAGACAGCCACGAGAACATACGGACTTTGAGGACCGATAGCTTGGAGCACGCAGACCGTCAGAAACACGCATGCACACACGCACGCACACACATGCACTGAGAGGAGGACACGCAGACTTGAGTGTTTGCAGGTCTAGAACACATGCACGTGCACACAGTCCCCTCCCTCACGTTTATGATCTGCGTTCCTACGTGTGGACGGAAGTGTAGCGACTCCCCTGACAGCTGGGGGCAGTGGACTAGGCGTCTAGGGGAGTAGACTGACTTCTCCCAGAATCTGATAGTCACGGGCTAAAGGCTGTGATGCTCTGGTGTCCTTCAGTGGGAAGGGTTCCGGGAGCTGAGGGTGTCAGCTCGGAGTTTGGGCTTTACATTGGGGTCCGAGGAGTGGGCGGGGAGGGTATTGAGCGTCCAGGGTGGGCACTGGGGCTCTGGGGGTATCTGCCGCCCTGGGTCGGGCGAGCCCCTGCCCCGATTATGTTTGGGGACCTCCGCCACTCTCAGGATGTGATGGTGGTGGGGGAGCCCACCCTGATGGGCGGGGAGTTCGGGGACGAGGACGAGAGGCTCATCACCCGTCTGGAGAACACCCAGTTTGACGCGGCCAACGGCATTGACGACGAGGACAGCTTTAACAACTCCCCTGCACTGGGCGCCAACAGCCCCTGGAACAGCAAGCCTCCGTCCAGCCAAGAAAGCAAATCGGAGAACCCCACGTCACAGGCCTCCCAGTGAAGGCCCTGCCGTGACCACCCAGCACTCTGCCTGCCTGCCCCACCCCTCGCAGCCCCAGGGAGCAGAAGACAGAATGAAGAGACTGAGCATGGGCATCCTCCATTCACCCACTTCAGGGAGGAACTGGACTTGCTGGGGGCAGGTGCCAAGATTTGCCTCCCAGTGTCCCTGGGCTGGGCCTGGCCTCTGCAGAGCCTCTTGGGGGAAGGGGGTACTCAGGTGGATGCCTCTGTGGGCCCTGGGCCTCTGAGAAATGTCCTGACCACCCCACCCCAGGGTGTTTGTCTCCATCGTCACTCCAAGCTCCGGGTTCCCTGTCCTCCTGACTTTACCCCCTTGAAGCCTTGGGTTGTCTGTACCCACAACTCTTAGGGACTCAAGAAGTTACACGGGGCTTGGCTGGATGCCCCTCCCCCTAGGCAGCTGGTAATTGAGGGGTAAAGCTCTGGGCTCCTCCTCCCTCTGCCATTTATCCCAGCTCCAAGTTTTTAAAAAAATATATTATTAAAAATGTAAGTTTAAAAAAAAAAAGTCATTCACGTCCCCCGTCTTCCCTCCTATTCAAAGCCCAGCTACCTCCCTACTCCCAGCAGATGGGGGGCCTGGGGCCCAGGTTGGGGTGAGGGGTGGGGAGGTGCGCAGATCATTTTTTTACAGTTTCAGAGCTTCAGACCAAGGAGACACTTTGCCATCTCTCTTCCCTTTCCCTCAGGAGTGCCTGGAGTTGGGGAAGACATGCTATGGCCAGGAGGGCCTTGGCAGCCATGTCTTCGTGACAGCCCCCTGCTCTGTCGCTCCCCAGCCTCCAGGACTCCGGCCTGTCCTCGTGCTCGTGACCCACTCTGTCCCAGCCCCCCACCCCTCATGGTGTGTAGTCTTCACAGTCCTCCACTACACAGCTGTCTTGGATGGGGGAGGCGCCCCGCTTAGGGAGTGTGGAGGGAAGGGAGCAGCCTTGTTTGTCGCTGTATTTTTTGTTCTGTCTCAGTCGGGCAGGCATGGAATGGGAGAGGGGCTCATCCACTCTCCTGCAGAACTCTTTCCCCAACCTCTCAACTGCATATGTAGGCCTACCCTGCCCTCATAGAGGGGAAGGAGCTGTAGAGGATGCCCCAGCTCTAAGCCCACCAGGGAGAAATAGGCCCCTGTGCCCCCCAGCTGAGGTAGAGGGTCTTCATCTCCCGACATCCCCTCCCCCTCCTTCTTCAGGGAAAGAAGGAGGCAGCCAGAATCCTGAGCTGCGTGTCTTGGTTAGACACGCGGAGGCTCAGGACTGGGGAGAGACCAGGAGCAGGGTCCCACGGAGCCACACCCAGCTCTGGCTTTGCCGCCTTTTCCTGTGGCCAGTCCCAGGAAGTGTTAGCACCGCCTCTCCCCTCTTCCCTCTGGAGTCTGCACTCCACCACACCCTGTTTCCTCCACGTTGGCTGCCACTTTGGGAAGGGTGGTGGTGTGTCAGGAGCTGAGGGAAGGGGTGAGGAAGGTGGATGTCCCACCCAACTGTAATGCCTTTTTTTTTTTTTTTTTTTTTTTTTTTTGGGCCATTTGAGTCATGTATGGTACTGATCAATAAAGAGACTTTTTGGTTTGAGAGTGTCCTGGTTGGTCATTGCCACCTAATAATGACTAGTCCAAGGCAGTCCCTCCTGCTCCTCCCATTTCATTTCCCCTTACTCTCGGAGTGGCCCTGTTTGTACCTCTCCTTCACCCCACACCCTGAAGAATGTCTCTAAATGCCCTTGCCTGGCCCCATCTCCCTCAAAAGTTGGTTTCCCAGCCTCACTGGGGACTTGCTCATCAGCCCCAGCTGTCATGAGGCTGCTGGCAAGGTTGGGTTTCTGAGGCAGGAAAGGGGTCCTTGTGTAGGAGGGGCTTGTGCTTGAGGGTCAAGGAGCAGTAAGAGGGCCTGGGAGACTGTGTTGTGGTTTGTGTTTTGTTTTTTAAGATTTATTTGAAAAGCAGAGAGGTCTTGCACCGCTGGGTTCACTTGCCAAATGCCCATAGTAGCCAGGACTGGGCCAGGCTGAAGCCAGGAGCCAGGAACTTCATTCAGGAACCCATGCAGTGGCTTAACCTGCTCTCCCACAATGCCCACTTCTCTTTTCTGCTTTTTGTTGGTAAGACTCCTACCCCTACCCAACCCCCAGCCTGCCAGCCCAGCTGAGAAAGAAACGTCTTCCCCGGTGGGCCGAGGTCCTGGGTGGGGATTCGGATAGTAGCAGGATCCTTTGTCTCCTTGCTGACTTTGGGTAGGAGGATGGAAGGAGGGGGACACCCAAGCTTTGTTGACGGGGGGCAGACGGCCTGAACTCCATGAAGGCTGGAAAGAGAAATAGGGCACTTCTCAGACGCCAGTCCAAGTAGTTGATCTCCAAGTCCCTCCCCCATCATGAGGTGGTCACCAAGGGATGGACATTTCATGCAGCAGTTTAACTTGTGTGGGACATGCACGTCACAGTTAGTGTCCCGGCTACCCTGCTTCCGGTCCAGCTTCTTGCCAGTGCATCCTGGGAGGCAGTGGGTGATGGTGCAAGTGCTTGGGCCCTTGTCACCTATGCGGGAGACCCAGAGGGAGTTCCAAGCTCCTGGCTCTGGCATGGCCATTATAGGGGAGTGAACCAGCAGATAGAAGATCTCTGCTTCTCTTAACTTCTAAAGATGATCATCAAGGTAGGAAGAACCTTACTGTGGATCTTGGAAATGGGGGTCTTAATACTCAAAAAGCCCACTATCCAGTGTCCCTCATTTTCATCTTCGACTGGTCCCCCACTAAGGACTTTGGGACTGGAAGTAAATCCTCATAGGTCTCCGCTCTCACTTCCCCAGCTGGCAG
This sequence comes from Oryctolagus cuniculus, assembly GCF_051225735.1. Classification (NCBI taxonomy): domain Eukaryota; kingdom Metazoa; phylum Chordata; class Mammalia; order Lagomorpha; family Leporidae; genus Oryctolagus; species Oryctolagus cuniculus. The sequence continues at coordinate 27,693,260 of NC_142881.1, forward strand.
GAAGGCCGGCCTGGTCCACCACACCCGAACAACCACTCAGTTGCCTTGGCCTGCCTAGCTGCCAGCCCAGCTCCTCAGGATCCCAAAGGATCACATTTGCACACCCACGCCCCACACCTCTGTGGGTGTAGCCTGACTGGAGGACGTTGACCCGGCAGCTGCTATCACTAACTCACCCTGAAGAGTCCCAGGTTAACACCTGTTGGGTCTGTGTCTGGCACTGGGTGCCCGCCTGGCCTTTGCTTGAGTGTGTGCCAGTGTCTCCGTGACCACTGAGCTGCGAGAGGGCGTGGTTGTGTGTAGGAGTGTATGGAACTTGGCGTAAATGTGTGCATGCACAAGGATCTGTTTGTGTGCCTGTCTGCCTGTGAATTCATTAATTCAGCTGTTAGTGATTGAGCCTCCTGGTGCCAGGTGCACTTCTAGGTACTGGGGAGAGAAAGCAAGGCTGCTGGCTGTGAGTGGAGGTTCTAAGCACATAATGAGGGTGTACTCTGAAATGCATGGCTTGTCAGCGTCCCAGTGTTGGGAGATGGGGCACTGTATTTGAATTCAGGAAACAGTGGCCAGTGACTTCCTCTGGGGGCCCAGCTCTGGCTCCTCCTCCTTTGTCCCCAGCAGCCCTTCTAGGGAAGGCCCCTGGTGAAGAGGAATTGCTGGGAGTGGGAAGGGCGAGGTCTTCCAGGTGCAGGCGCAGTCCCAGGCCCCAGCAAGCTGCTGAGTGCTGTGTAGCCCAGCCAGGGCCATTCCCCCTGCCACTCTTCATCCCCTCCAAAGCCACCCCATAAAGGCACAGGCCCCAAATCCAATCCCAAACCTCTGTCTCTGCCCCCTAACTCCTTCCCCACGTTTCCCTCCCAGTACAGTCCAACCTGAACTCCACCCCCTTTCCTAGCACCCTAGTGCAGCCCAGCACCAACACTAGCCTGTCTTTTATACCCTTAGGGTTGGCCTGGCTTTTAGCTCTTCTCCAAAGATAGGATTCCAGTCCAGCCAGTGCAGTCCAGCTCGATCTGACCCCAAACTCTTTCCTAAAGTGAAAAACTCTTATCCAGGGCCCCTCTCCCTAATGTTCTTTCATAAAGCAAGACCTTCTCTTGGGCATTGGTAGAAGTAGAATAAAAGGGTCGGAGCTACAGGCTGGAAAAGAGAAGGGAAGGCAGGGAGACGGGCTGGAGGTGCTGAGGCCCGGGTGTGCTCGGATACTGCACTTGATCTTAGCCAAAAGGCTGACAAGTGATATCCAGGTGTGCTCTGGGCAGGCTGAAAGGGAGGGAATGCATAGAAAGAAGTTTGCGTAGTGGTCCCCTACGTTCAGGCTGGATATCAGAGGTGTTGGTTAGCCCCTGCTGGCCTGGCGCCCCAGTACCCCAGATGCTGACTGCTGTGGCCACAGTCCCTCTCTCTCAGCGTCCAACCCTGAGGCTCCTCCCACCCCAGCCTGAGGTCTCCAAAGAAGCTGGCACAGGAAATGGGTGGGAGATTACGTATTTCCTGCAGTTCTTAGGCTGTGGGGTGGGGAAGCTGACCCAGATCTTCAGGTTCCTTCTGCAGCTTTGGGAAGAGGCCGTTTCCCTACTGAGCCCAGGACCCGTTTCCTTAGGTAGCTAAGCCCTGGAGTACTTCTCTCCCTTCTATGCCAGTAGCTCACCCCTCCAGGAGGAGAAGCTAGAGGCAGTCCCTGGAGAAGAGTTCCAGCAGGGATTTGGGGAAAAGGATTGTCTCCAGCAAGTAAGGCTTCCTGGAGGAGGTAGGCACAATTTCTCCCCTTTAAAGGGACTAAAGGTTCACAAGTCAGATTAATTAGAAAACTGGTTTGTGGCACATTCTCATCACTGCTCTATGCACAGCACACTTATTTTTTTTTTTAAGATTTATTTATTTATTTGAAAGACAGAGTTACAGAGAGGTAGAGACAGAGAGAGAGGTCTTCCATCCACTGATTCACTCCCCAGATGGCCACAACGGCCAGGGCTGGGCCAGGCTGAAGCCAGGAGCATTCGGCAGCCTAACTCGCTACATCGCAGTGCTGGCCCCCATTTAAAAGCAAACAACAACAACAACAACAACAAAAACATAATACTGAGCCTGGCGCTGTGGCATAGTGGGTAAAGCCTCACCCACAGTACAGGCCTCCCACATGAGCGCCGGTTCAAGTCCCAGCTGCTCCACTTGTGATCCAGCTCTCTGCTATGGCCTGGGAAAGCAGTAGAAGGTAGCCCAAGTCCTTGGGCCCCTGCATCCACGTGGGAGACCTGGAAGAAGCTCCTGGCTCCTGGCTTCAGATGGGTGCAGCTCTGGTCATTGCGGTCAACTGGGGAGTGAACCAGCGGATGGAAGACCTCTCTCTCTCTCTCTGCCTCTCCTTTCTCTGTGTAACTCTGACTTTCATATAAATAATAAAATAAATCTTTAAAATAATAATAATAATATTCATTCTGTACTTGGTATTTCTGTGAGAAGCCACTCCCGTCAATTATCTTATTAAAAGCTGACCATATCTCTTTATTTCTCTCTCTCTCACTGTCTTTCATCCTCTCTGTAACTCTTCCTTTCTTTTTTTTTTTTTTTTTTTTGACAGGCAGAGTGGACAGTGAGAGAGAGAGACAGAGAGAAAGGTCTTCCTTTGCCGTTGGTTCACCCTCCAATGGCCGCCGCGGCCGGCGCGCTGCGGCCGGTGCACCGCGCTGATCCGATGGCAGGAGCCAGGAGCCAGGTGCTTTTCCTGGTCTCCCATGGGGTGCAGGGCCCAAGCACCTGGGCCATCCTCCACTGCACTCCCTGGCCACAGCAGAGGGCTGGCCTGGAAGAGGGGCAACCGGGACAGAATCCGGCGCCCCGACCGGGACTAGAACCCGGTGTGCCGGCGCCGCTAGGCGGAGGATTAGCCTAGTGAGCCGCGGCGCCGGCCTGTAACTCTTCCTTTCAAAAAAAATAAATCTTAAAAAAAAAATTGACCCTAGGGGCTCATGTTGTGGTGCTACAAGGTAAGCCACTGCCAGCAACACCCCATCCCACATCAGAGTGCTGGTTCAAATCCCGACTTCTCTGCTTCTGTGCCTGGGAAGACGATGGGGGATGGCTCAATGTTGTGACCATTTGAGGTGTGAACCAGTGAATGGAAGATCTGTTTATGTCTCTCTCTCTAGCTCTGCCTTTCAAGTCAGTGAAAATAAATAAACATTAGAAAAAAATGCTGACCAGAACCCTGTGATGTAGGACACAGGAGGAAAGTAAAGGTCAGAGAGGCCAAATAACGCATCCAAGAGACAGAGCAAGCAAGGAGTTTGAATTTCACCTGTACATAATGCCTGCCGCTAAAGGACCTAAGGCAGGTCATGATTAAGACCTACTCTCTCCCTTCCAGAAGTCCCAGAGCAGAGGAACAGACCTGAGCTTCATGTGAGTAAAAACACTTCAAGAGTGGAGGTTGGAAAGCTGCAGTGTGTGGTGGGCATTTGTGCAGGGTTACAGTCGCGCTTTGGGATGCCTTTGTCCCTATTGGAGTGCCCGGTTCCAGTCCAGGCTACAGAGCTTCCGCCCAGCTTCCTGCCAGGACGTACCCTGGGAGGCAGCAGGTAGTGGGTCAGGTACTTGAGTTCCCGTCACCACATGGGCGATCTGGACTGAGATGCAGTCTATTCGCTATGACCTGGCCCCTCTGCCCCAGCTCTTGTGGGAGTGGATCAGTGAATGGAAGATCTCCGTGTGTGTCTGCTTTTCAAGTAAAATGAACGTAAAGGAATATATAGATGATAGATAGAGATATATGGAAGTACAGGGAGAGAGTTTTGTTTTAACCAAAAAGATCTGGGCAGGTTTCTTCCTGAAATTGCCTGTGGTTGTTGAGGGGCAGAGAATCTGTGGTAGGTGATTTTTGGCAATGACACACAGATGTTCCCAGCAGAGGGTGAGCTTCCAGGAAGGTACCGAAGCAGGAGAGTCCCGGATGAAGAGACAACTGAACAGGTGAGAGTTACTGTGGCAGCAAAGGGTGCACCACAGGGACGCACAGCAGGAAGAAATGGTGGGCAAGCTTGCTGACTGGGAGAGAAGGAACCAGCAAGCGTCCTCTACAATCTTCCTAAATTATAGAGACGTTTAATGACAAGACTGAGAAGTTCAGACTTAGTCTTTCAGAGAGTGGAAAGGCACAGAAAGTTTTTTTTATAAAGTTTATTTGAAAGGCAGAGAGAGAGAGAAAGACAGAGATCTTTCATCTGCTGGTTCTCCCCCCAAACGCTGACAACAGCAGGGCTGGGCCAGGCTGAACCCAGGAACCAGGTATTCAGTCTGGGTCTCCTATGTGGGTGACAGAAACCCAAGCACCATCTGCTGCTTCCCAGCATCCATCAGCAGGAGATTGGGTTGGAAGTGGAGGAGCCGGACTCAAACCCAGCACTCCAATAACAAGTGACCTAATTCGATCTGTTCTTTAGGAAAACTTGTTTGTTATGATGTAAAGGACTGGAGAGAGGCAACCAATTAGGAGGCCATGAGGACCATGCTACTAGCAATCTAGAAAACCAGACCAAAGCAACCTAAAGGTCCTATCATAAAACAACTGCAAGATTAAAGAATTAAATGTAAGCAAATAAAATTAGAAGAAAATAAAATTAAGTGGAACTCATCAACTTCTAGGGGTATGTGTAGGGATGATAGACTGGCAAGCTTAAATACCATAGTAGAAATGGAAAAGAAAAGGGGGGTGGATAATGTCTTGGCCTGGCAGTCGATGCCTGCATTCCTTATCAGAGTACCTTGGTTTGGTACCTGCCTCTGGCTCCTGATGCTAGCTTCCTGCTAATGCACACCTTGGGAGGTAGCAGTGATGGCTTAAGTAATTGAATTCCTGTCACCCATGGGAGACACCTGCATTGAGTTCTGTACTGCCAGCTTCAGCCTAGCCCTGTTCCAGCTACCCATGGGTATTTGGGGAGTGAACCTGTGGATAGAAGCTCTCTCTCTCTCCTGCAACCTCTTTCAAATACATAAATAATGTTTAAAAAATATTCAACTTGACTATATTCAAATGTACAACTTTGGTATTTATGTGTATGAATAAAAACTTTAAATTAAATCCCAAAACAAAACAAGTGGCTATTTCCAGCAAATACAATAAGGAGTTAAATTCTTTTTGTATAACTAATTCATGCAAAATGGGATTTTAAAAAAAGATCTCTCCATAAATAAATGGGTAAAGGACAATTTCAGAGGAGTAAGTACTAAGATGAAAACAAACCATATGGAAATATGGTAACCACATAAATGCCTATTAAAATAATGTGACTGGAAAAAAAATAATGTGACTGGGCCGGCACTATGGTGAGGTGGGTAAAGCCATATGGGCGCCAGTTCCAGTCCCAGCTGCTCCGCTTCTAATCCAGCTCTCTGCTATGGCCTGGGAAAGCAGTAGAAGATGGCCTAAGTCCTTGGGGCCCCTGCACCTATGTGGGAGAACAGGAAGAAGCTCCTGGCTCCTGGCTTTGGATCAGCCCAGCTCTGGCTGTTGTAGCCAATTGGGGAGTGAAGCAGCAGATGGAAGACCTCTCTGTCTATGCCTCTCTGTAACTCAGCCTTGCAAATAAATAAATAAATCTTAAAAAAAAAAAAAAACTGTGATTTTCTTTGGTCTATTCAACCAGCAAAGATTTTTTCATTCCATTTATTGAGATATAATTCACAAACCATATAAATCACCCATTTAAAGTATATAATCCAATGACCTTTCATATATTCACAATGTTGTGCAGCCATCACCACAATTTGATTTTAAAACATTTTCCTTACCCCTAAAATAAACCTGTATCCATTAACAGGCCCTCCACGTTTCCCCTCTTGCAGCCTTGGACAACCACTGATCTCCTTCATGTATCTATACTTTTATCTATCCTGGATTTTTCATGCAAATAGAATCATACTATATTTGACCTTTTGTGGCTGGCCTCTATCACCTAGTGTAATTTTTTTCAGGACTGACCCATATACCAGTATTTCATTTCTTTTTATTGACAATAGCATTGCACTTCATGGATATATCGTCTTTTGTTTACCCATTTGTCATTTGACTGACATTTGGGTCATTTCCACTTTTTGCCTACTAGGAAATACACTGCTCTGACCGTTCGTGTGCATACACTCGTATTTGTGTGAACACACGTTTTAATTTCTCTTGGGTATATACTTAGGAATGGTCATATGGTAACTCTGTATTTAACCTTCTGAGAAACTGCCCGATTGTTTTCCAAAGCGGCTCTGCATCACTTTATAGTCCTCTCAGCAATATATGAAGGCTCTAATTTCCCTATATGCTCAGCAACACCTGTTATTGTCTGTCCTTTTGATTATAGCTGTCCTACAGTGTTTGAAATGGTATCTCATTGTGATTTTCATTTGCATTTCCCTGGTGACCAATGATGTTGAGCTTCTTTTTATGCCCTTATTGGACATCTGTATATTTTATTTGCAAAACTTGCTGTTTAGAACCTTTCCCCATTTTTAAAAAAGATTTATTTATTATTTAAAGGCATATTTATAAATATATATATATATATATATATAGAGAGAGAGAGAGAGAGAGAGAGGGAGAGACAGAGAGAAGTTATCTTTGGCTGCAGTGGCTGAAGGTGGGCCAGGCCAAAGCCAGGAGTCTACAACTCCAACGCGATTATTTAGGGAGTGAACCAGCAGATGGAAGATTTTCTCTTTCTCTCTGTAACTGTGCCCTTCAAATAAATAAATTAAAAAAAAAAAAAAAAGAAGAAGAAGAAGAAGCAGGGGCTGGCGTTGTGGTGTAGCAGGTAAGGCCACCACCAGAGACACCGGCATCCCACATGGGAGCTGGTTAGAAACCCAGCTGCTCTACTTCTGATCCAGCTCCCTTCCCTACTAATGGCCTGGGAAGCAGTGGAAGATGACCCAAGTCCTTCTGCTCCTGCACGCACATGGGAGATCTGGAGGAGGCTCTTGACTCCTGGCTTTTTGAGCCTGGCTCAGCCCCAGCAGTTGTGGTCATTTGGGGAGTGAACCAGTAGATGGAAGATAGCTCTCTCTGTCTCTCTCTCTCTCTCTCTGTATAATTCTAACTTTCAAATAAATTAATTAATTAAAAAAAAAAAAGAAGCAGAATTTCACTGAACCCAGAATTCCTTTTTGTGCCCTTCCCCATTACACTGCCCTCAAGGGGGACCACTGTCCTGACTTTTAATACCATCATTGGTTTTGCCTGTTTTTGAAGTCTTTGGAATTATACTAAAGAGGCAAAGATTTCCAATGATCCTACTAGATGCTAGGATGTGAAAAGACTACAGTCTCAGTCTCATAAACTTCGAGTAAGCCAATGTCTCAGAAAACAATTTGTAATTATAAGTGACCTTTGACCCAGTAACTTCATTTCTGAGTATGGCAGCATTACTTACAATGTAGAAAATCTGAAAATTCCAGAAAGAAATGAATGGGAGAGTGGTTTGGTAAACTGTGCAATAGCCTAACAATAGAACATTTCACAGTCATCAAAATAATGTTTACCTAGGAGTGGATGATGGACCACTGGTTGACGTTTGCATCCTACATAGCAGTACCTGGGTTCAATTCCCAGGTCCAGATCCTGTCTCTAGCTTCCCACCAATGCAGAATTTCTGGGAGGAACCAGTGGTGGCTTAAGTAACTGGGCTCCTGCCACCCATGTGGGAGACCTGGCCTGCATTCCTGGGCTCCTGGCTCTGACCCTGGACCAGCCCTGGCCATTGTGGGTATTTGGGGCTCTGCCTTTCAAATAAATGTTTAAAAAATTAAATATTTACCAATAAAAATATGAAAAAAAGCTATCTTAAATGTTAACTGAAGAAATAGGATAACATCATATATAGTGGTTGCAGTTATGTTAAAGCATTTATAATTTGAGGGTGTTGATGAGAAAAGTACAGTGATAGTGACTGGATCGGAGGTAGATGCTTTTCTACTTTACCTTTTTTCAGATATCCTTTAATGTGCTCATGCTACCTTTGTAACAACTCATACCAACCATGAAAGAGAGAAAGGATGTCCATGGATTCTAGTCCTAGAATTAGGACATTTGTTCTGGAACTGTGGAGCGGGGCCGGAGAGAGGATGCAACTTGGCATTGTGGGTGGGGAGTGGGAGGCAGTGCTGGCTTCAGGAGGGGACCCTGATGCTGTGAACTCACATGTGGACCTCTGGGAGAATCGCGTTACAGGGGTTCAGAGCATGAGCTCCTCCAATAGATACCCCTGATTTGAATCCTGGCCCAACCACTAAAGGCAGGTAACCCTGGGCAAATTATTTAACCTCTTGGTGTGCGTTTCCTCATCTCCAAGATGGTGATAATAAAAGCATTTATCTTATAGGATTTTTCTTTTAAAGATATTATTTTATTTATTTGAGAGGTAGAGTTACAGACAGTGAGAGGGAGACAGAGAGGTCTTCCTTCCGTTGGTTCACTCCCCAGATAGCCAAAATGGCCAGAGCTGCACTGACCTGAAGCCAGGAGCCAGGAGTCTCTTCTGGGTCTCCTACACGGGTGCAGGGCCCAAGGACTTGGGCCATCCTCTACTGCTTTCCCAGGCTACAGCAGAGAGCTGGATTAGAAGAGGAGCAGCCGGGACTAGAACCCGGCACCCATATGGGATGCCAGTGCCGCAGGTGGAAGATTAACCTACTGCAACATGGCGCCGGTCCCATTATCTTATAGGATTGTTAAGAGAATGATTGATATGGAAAGTTAACAAAGTGCCTGGCACAGGAAAAACTTCAAATAAAATTGCTATTGTCATATACCCAAGAGCTTTGGGAGACCAGGGGTTAGCATTTCTCTGTTCCCAACCACCTGTCAGACCAAAAATAACTCCTCCACCTCCTCTCCCTCAGGCAGCTCACTGCCAGGAGGGAGGCCCCAGGGGAGGCTGTGAAGCCCACCGGAGCAGAGATGGATGGGACCCTGAACCGGGACATGGGGGAATGGGGAGGGTTGGGAAGTAACTTGCAAGTAGGCCAGGCTGGCAGGAAAGCAGGGAGCCCTCCCGTCCCAGGTCAGTGAATCAGGATGCTTTCTGGCTGTGGAAGGAGGGGTCCCAGAGGCACTGTGTCTCTCGCCATGGGCACCAACTCTTTGAGTCCAACCTGTGTCCTGTTCCCTCGGACCTGGACCTGCGGAGAGCTTGAAAGCAAAAAGGGCAGCCAGCGAGGTGGCTTCTGGAAGACAGGGAGCTCTGTGTGCAGGCCCAGCCTCCAGGGGCTGCTCCTGCCTTCCCCAGCCTCTGACGTCAATACATTGGGTAGGACCTGGGAGCAGCCTCCAAGACGTCCAGCTGAAGCCTCGGGCCACACTCCCTCCGGCGAGGTTGGCTCCAGAACGTGCCTGGTGTCGCTCTCCATCTTTGCCCAGCTGTTCTTCCCTTCTGGCCTCATGCTGTCCTCATGCTGTCCAGTGGCCACCTACGTGGGTCCTGCAGGGCTGTGGTTCTAGCGGTCTAGTGCCAGCACCCTCTGCCCATCTGCTTCCCGTGGGCCATGACCACTCCTGTGTGTGACCCTACCCAGCGCTCACCCCTTCTCTGAAAGCTGAGCCTTCACCCCGGGGCCACCTCTGATCGCCTCAGGGAGACCCCATCCTAACCTGAGACTCCTCTATGCCTTGTGCACCTTGCACTCCACTTGGCCTCTCATTTTTTGTTTTGTTTATTTTATTTTATTTATTTATTTTTTGACAGGCAGAGTGGACAGTGAGAGAGAGAGACAGAGAGAAAGGTCTTCCTTTGCCGTTGGTTCACCCTCCAATGGCCGCTGCGGCTGATCCGATGGCAGGAGCCAGGTACTTATCCTGGTCTCCCATGGGGTGCAGGGCCCAAGCACTTGGGCCATCCTCCACTGCACTCCCTGGCCACAGCAGAGAGCTGGCCTGGAAGAGGGGCAACCGGGACAGAATCTGGCGCCCCGACCAGGACTAGAACCCGGTGTGCCGGCGCCGCAAGGCGGAGGATTAGCCTAGTGAGCCGAGGCGCCAGCCTGTTTTGTTTTGTTTTTAAGATTTATTTATTTATTTGAAAGTCAGAGTTACACACAGAGAGAAGGAGAGGCAGAGAGAGAAAGAGAGGTCTTCCATACGATGGTTCACTCCCCAGTTGGCTGCAAGAGCCAGAACTGGGCTGATCTGAAGCAAGGAGCCAGGAGCTTATTCTGGATCTCCCAAGTGGGTACAGGGGCCCAAGGACTTGGGCCATCCTCTACTGCTTTCCCAGGCCATAGCAGAGAGCTGGATCGGAAGTGGAACAGCCAGGACTCAAACCGCCGCCCATATGGGATGCTGGCACTGCAGGCTGGGGCTTTACCAGCTATGCTATAGCGCCAGCCACTTGGGCTCTCTTTATCTTATGTGTTTCACAACCATCTGCTTTCATTACCCAGAGGTCCCCAAACCCAAGCCCTGCTGCACACTCATCTGCCCTACCCTTCTTCCATTTTCCTCTCTCATCCTTGTTACCCTCCCTCTATCATCCCCCCCCAACTTCCATACCTCCCCCTCCCCCTGTCCCATTAGCCTTCCCTGACCTCTACCCTGCCCCTGGCTCTGTCCTGGCATTGGTTCTCTCCTCCCACCTTCCCTCGGCTCCCTGGGGGGACATCCATCTGTGAGCAGCTGGGTGGGCGTTTCCTGCAGCGGCTCCTCCCTCAGGAACAGCGTGCCCAACCTGCACCTCTTCTTCAAGTCCATCTTCCAGGCACAGAGGGAACTTAACTGTTCCTCTACCCCTAGGAATTTCCTTCCATGCCTGTATCTCCAATCCCTCCCCACTCCAAAATCCCAACCTCCCTGTGAGACTGATTCACACCCATGGGAGTGTCAGATTCCAGGCAACAGGATCCCAGACAGGGGACCCCAACCTACCTAATCTCAAGTCTTTGTCCCTGCTCCCTAGGGATCATTTCTGGCCTGGAAGCCTCCTTCCCTCTAACTCTCCTTGACTCCTGGAACATAAACACTATCTGTGGATGGGAGCCCATCAGAAAAATCCAATCCAACCTGCTGGGTGAGGTGGAAGCAGCCTGCTATGGACTGGGAGGGGTGCAGCTGTCTGTGGTTCATTGTCATCCTGTCTCATCACTGGGCATCCACAAGTGGACCATCCTCTATGGAGGGATCCTTGTCTGAGTGGACAGGCAATGAGCAGTCAAGAACAGCCTGGACTCCACCAGGACTGGTTTGGGGAGCAACTAAGGGTGGGTTTGGTGGCTAACACAAAGCAGGTTTGCAGGGTGGGAGTTAAGGCACAGCAGGTTAGGCTGCTGCCTGGGACCCCCACGTCCCATATTAGAGTGCCTGGGTTTGAGTCCTACCTCTGCTTCCTGCTAATGCACACCCTGGATGTCAAGGGCATCTGGGGAGTGAACCAGCGGGTGAAAGATTGCTTTCTCTGTTTCTCTCTTTCTGTGTGTGTGTGTGTGTGTATATAGTTCTCACAAGTAGATGAAGATAAACATTTATAAGGGAGGGGGGAAGGAAGCAGTTTGAAGCTCATTCTGATACAATCAGGACCCTCTCAGAGGCACAGCTATTAAGTTTGAATCTCCAAATCTCCCTTCAACCAAAAGGGAGCCCCATGATGAGTCCTTTTAATTTAGAGCCAATACTTCTATGTGCACTCAGCAAACAGCAATTCCATTGTAGGGAAGAAGGAAGGCGACACTAGTATATCACAGCACATGCACTCTAAAAGCCAACCAGCTTCCTGGACTCGGGCTTAGCTATTGACATGGCACTTGGTTCCAGGGATGGAGGAGAAACAGCTGAATTGGGCTCAGTGAGAGGCTGGCTCTGCTGCATTTAATTAATCAGTTAAGGCATTATCATGGTTGGTCTTTGACAATTTTCCATTTTTGACCTATGCATTGACTTTATTATTATTTATTTATTTATTTATTTATTTTTTGACAGGCAGAGTGGACAGTGAGAGAGAGAGAGAGACAGAGAGAAAGGTCTTCCTTTTTGCCGTTGGTTCACCCTCCAGTGGCCGCCAGGGCCGGTGCGCTGCGGCCGGCGCACTGCGCTGATCCGATGGCAGGAGCCAGGTACTTATCCTGGTCTCCCATGGGGTGCAGGGCCCAAGCACTTGGGCCATCCTCCACTGCACTCCCTGGCCACAGCAGAGAGCTGGCCTGGAAGAGGGGCAATCAGAACAGAATCCGGCATCCCGACCGGGACTAGAACCCGGTGTGCCGGCACCGCAAGGCGGAGGATTAGCCTAGTGAGCTGCGGCGCCGGCCGTATTTTTATTTTTTATTATTATTTTATTTATTTGAAAGAGTTACAGAGAGAAGTAGAGCCAGAGAGAGAGACAGAAAGAGAGAGAGAGAGAGAGAGAGAAAGAGAGGTCTTCCATTCTGCTGGTTCACTCCCCAAATGACCACAACGGCCGGAGCTGCACCAATCTGAAGCCAGAAGCCAGCAGCTTCCTCCGGGTCTTCCCACACAGGTGCAGGGGCCCAAGGACTTGGGCCATCTTCCACTGCTTTCCCAGGCCACAGCAGAGAGCTGGATTGGAAGTGGAGCAACCGGGACTCAAACTAGTGCTCATATAGGATGCCAGCACTGAAGGCTGGGGCTTTAACCTGCTACTCACAGCGCCGGCCCCTGACTTTATTTTTTTTTTAATTAATGAGCTATTTATTTATTTATTTATTTGAAAGACAGAGTTAGAGAGATCTTCCATCTGCTGGTTTACTCCCCAAATAGTCACAATGGCCGGAGCTGGGCCAGGCTGAAGCCAGGAGCCAGGAGCTTCTTCTGGGTCTCCCATGTGAGTGCAAGAGTCCAAGCAGTTAGGCCATCTTCTGCTGTTTTCCCAGGCACAGTAACAGGGAGCTGGATTGAAGTGGAATAGCCTGGACTTGAACCGGTGACCATATGGGATGTGGCTTGGCCCCCATGCCACAGCTTTGACCCCTGCATTGACTTTAGAACATAATCTCTATACAATATAACTCTGCCATACTTGATGACTGTTTCTTGGTTGTTTGTTTCTTCTTATATAAAACAAAGAAACTGACCTTGGAAATCCTTGAAGTTCCTTTGAGAGCCCTACAAGAAACATAGAAGGAATCACAGTTTACAAGTAATTTCCTCCACATTCACTCCCTTAATCCTCAACACTGTTCTATTATCTTTTCCTTTTTCTGATGGTTGAGGAAATTAAGGATCAGAGAGGTTGAGAAAGTTACTCAAGGTCACACAGCAATAGGAGGTGAAGGCAGGATTAAATTTTTAGGAATTTTGGGGCCAATGTTGTAGCATAGCTGGTAAAACCACCAACTGAGATTCCGACATCCTGTATGGGGGTGCTGGTTATGTCCTGGCTGCTCCACTTCTGATACAGCTCCTTGCTAATGGCCTAGGAAAGCAGCAGAGAATGACCCAAGTACTTGGGCCCCTGACATCCATGTGGGGACCTGGATGAAGCTCCTGGTTCCTAACTTTGGCCTGGCCCAGTCTGGCTGTTGCAGCCATCTAGGGAATGAACCATCAGATATAAGATCAATCTCTCTCTCTCTCCCTGCCTGATCTTCAAAATAAAGAAATAAATCTTTTTTTTAAAGATTTATTTTTATTTATTTGAAAGATAGAGTTACAGAGAGAGGTAGAGACAGAGAGGTCTTCCATCCGCTGGTTCACTCCCTGTATGGGATGCCCGCGCCACAGGCGGAGAATTAACCTACTGTACCACAGCGCTGGCCCCTTTATTTCTTTTTTAATTAATTATATATTTATTTGAAAGGAAGAGTTACAGAGAGAGGAGGAGAGATAGAGGTCTTCCATCTGCTGGTTCACTCCCCAAGTAGTCGCAACAGACAGGGCTGGACAAGGTTGAAACAAGGAGCCCAGAGCTTCAATCAGGTCTTCCAAGTGGGTGCAGGGTCCCAAGCACTTGGTACACTTTTCACTGCTTTCCCAGGCCCATTAGCAGGGAGCTGGATGGGAAGTGGAGCAACCAGGACTCGAACTGGCTGGCACCCATTTGGAATAGGGGCGCTGCAGGTGGTGGGTGGCTTAGCTAGCTATGCTACAGTGCTGGCCTCTGGTTTGTAACCTATAACATGATCAGCCTTTTGATCACACACCTGCCTTCCTCAAGTCCAGAGTAAAATCCTGCAGCTATGGGAGTGCAGCCACGTGGGAGGTCCATGGGGAAAGGTGGAAGGTGCTGGTCTAAAGCTCACAGACCTGTCTGCTCTCTAGTCGCATCTGTCACCTGCTAGTCGAGGAGCCAGCTGGCCCGTTTCTGTAGTGTGAACATCACAACCCCTGCCCTGCGTGCATCCGAGGGCAGGAGGCTCAGATGGAAGGTCTGACAGGGAGATGCTTGGGGGTGTAAAATGCTCTGCGGTGTAGGTTCTGGAGGGAGGAAGGTGAGAATCAGCCCAGGAATCCCTGAGATTGTGGCCCTGGCTTGACCTGGTGGAGCAGTACTTTCCTGCTCTGGGGTCAAAGTCCTCTTCCCCTTGTCAACGCTAGAACCCGGGTTCAGTTTATTGTGCTCGACTCCTCTCCTAGTGACCAAGGCCTCAAAGAAGGTTCTGCAGAGCACTGGGACCTTGCACCTCAGCTCCCTAGGGACAGGGACCAGCTGAACAGGAACTTCCAGTCCTGGGCAGTAGCATCCAGACCACCCTGGGCAAGTGCAGGAAGCTATGCCAGCAAGTTCAAGTTCACAGCCCAAAACCCCGCCTCAGCCTGAGCCTGGTGAGGGACCTTCTGAGACCTTTAGAGTCTCACTACCAATCTAACGTGGCCTAGAAAAGACAGCCTCAGGGCCGGCATTGTGGTGCAGCAGGTAACACTAGCATCCCATATTGGCAGAGCACTGGTTTGAGTCCCAGCTGCTCCACTTCTAATCTAGCTCCCTGCAAATGTGCCAGGAAAAGCGGCAGAAAATTACCCAAGTACTTGGGCCCCTGCCATACACATGGGAGACCAGGAGGGAGAGCTTGGCTCCTGGCTTCAGCTTGGCCCAGCCTCCAGTTGCTTCAGCTCTTTGTGGAGTGAACCAGCAGATGGAAGCTTGTGCTCTCTCTCGCTCTCCTCCTCTTCCCCTCTCTCCTTTTCTCTCTGACACTCTGAATCTCAAACAACTCTTTATCTATCTATCTTTCTATCCATCCATCCATCCATCTATCTATAAAGAAGAGATAGCTTCTACCCAAGACATACACCATCCTTGGGAAACTACAGTCTAAAGACAGAGACTTCCCATTCTGGTTCAGTGCTTTAGTTTCCTAGGGTTGCTATAACAAATCACCACAAACTTACAACAACAGAAGTTTATTCCACAGGCCTGGGGCCAGAAGTCCAGCACCAAGGTGTCAGTGGGGCTGCTTTGTTCTCAAGGCTCTCAGGAAGGCGTCATCCCTACTTCTTTCCTGGCTTCCAGTGGCTTCCAGCATCCATGGCATCCCCTCGCTCTAGTCTCTGCCTCTGTCTTCATGTGGTTCTCTCTCTCTCTCTTGTGTCTTGTGGGGACAGTCATTGAATTTAGGGCTCTTTTTTTTTTTTTAGCATTTATTTATTTATTGAAAGGTTACAGAAAGGTAGAGAAAGAGACAAAGAGAGAGACAGAGGTCTTCCATCTGCTGGTTCACTCCCCAGTTGGCCACAAGGGTCAGAGCTGGGCTGATCCAAAGCCAGGAGCCAGGAGCTTCTTCCAGGTCTCCCATGTGGGTGCAGGGGCCCAAGGAGTTGGGTCATCTTCTACTGCTTTCCCAGGCCATAGCAGAGAGCTGGATCACAAGTGGAGCAGCCAGGATTCGAACTGGCGCCCATAGGGACGCCGGCACTGCAGGTGGCAGCTTTACCCACTATGCCACAGTGCTGGCCCTTCATCTTTTTTTTTTTTAATCTTTAAAACAATGTTTAAAAATTTATTTCCAAAGATTTATTTGCTTATTTGAGAGGCGGAGTGACAGAGAGAGAGAGAAAGAGAGAGAAATAACTTCCATCCACTGGTTTCCATCTGGGTCTCCCACGTGACTCACCCTCTGCACTTTGCTCAGCTCACCGACATGAATGAGCTGATCTCATTTTAACCCTCATGAACTCCCAGCAAAGTGGGGCTGTCGCTGGGATGAGAGATGTCCTGATATGGATGAGGAATCCAACAGGGTTAAACCTCAAACGGCTCCTTTTTCCAATCCAAGTCATAAGCTGCTTTCCTCCTGTCTTGCAAGGGCATAGCCATTCAGTTGGGTTCCCTTCCTTTCCACTCAGGCAGTCTTCCTGACCCGGGACCCCTGTAGGCGTCCCAGTTGATCATCCCTCATATCCCCCTCTTTCCTTCCTACTGGGGGCGAGGGCCCCAGCCTCCTTACTGTCCCTCCACCCAGTCTTGGGCTTCTCACCCCTCCAGACTGGATGGCGAAGGGGCACCACTTCCCCAGCTCTCACTGTGCTTCCGTGCCCCCCGCTGTCCAGGTCCCCCACAACACAATTGTGTGGTATCTTCTCCTCTCAAGGCTTTTTTTTTTCCTGGATAGGAGAGAGAGGGAGACAGAGACAGAGATAAAGGTCTTCCTTTTCCATTGGTTTACCCCCCAAATGGCCGCTACGGCCGGCGCGCTGCACCGATCCGAAGCCAGGAGCCAGGTGCTTCCTCCTGGTCTCCCATGCGGGTGCAGGGCCCAAGGACCCAGGCCATCCTCCACTGCCCTCCCAGGCCACAGCAGAGAGCTGGACTGGAAGAGGAGCAACCGGGACAGAATCCAGCGCCCCAACTGGGACTAGAACGCAGGGTGCCGGCGCCGCAGGTGGAGGATTAGCCAAGTGAGCCGTGGCGCCGGCTTCAAGGGTTTTACAGTTGATTATTCTGGGGACATAAGATTACCAAGTTATGGGGACGGTGCTGTAACCCATGTCAGAGAACCTGGGTTCATGGCTTGGCTCTGTCTCCACTACCAGCTTCCTGCTGGTGTGCACTTCTGGGGGAAGCATGTGATGGCTCAAGTAGTTAGGTTCCTGCCACCCACTTGGGAGCACTAGATTAAATTCCTCACTCCTTGCTTTGGCTTGACCCAGCCCTGGCTGTTGAGAGGCATTTGGGAGAATGAGTGAGGGGATGGGAAATCTGTGTCTCTTTGTGTGTATCTTTCTCTGTCTGTCTGCTATTAAAGTTACATATATAAGAAAGGTAGGTGTTGTGGTTTGCCAGGTTAAGCTACAGCTAGGGATGCTTGCATCCTGTATCAGAGTGCCTCGGATTGAGTCTAGTCTTTGTTTCCCATCCAGCTTCCTGCCAATGGGCCAGGGAGGCAGCAGATGATGTTCCAAGTCCCTGGGTTCCTGTCACCCACATGTGAGACCTCCCCAAATGTTGCAACAGCCAGTGCTGGGCCAGGCTGAAGCCAGGATCCAGCAACTCCATCCTAGTGTCTCACATGGTGGCAGGGACCTGACTACTTGAGCCATTAATATTGCCTCCTAGCAGGTGCATTAGCAGGAAGCCAGACTGGAAAGCAGACTGGGTCTTGACACCAGATGCTTTGATTTAGGAGTATGCCAAGTGGCTTCTTAACCACTGTGCCAAATACCCACTCCTGACAAATTTTTATTCAGGGGCTGTGTTGTGGCATAGTGGGTTAAGCTGCTACTCGCATGAATTCCATATTAGAGTGTCAGGTAGAGTCCTGGATGCTCAGCTTCTGACCAAAGTCCTGCTAATACACCTGGGAATGCAGCAGAATATGGTCCCCTTGGATTTCTGCCACCCACGTGGGAGACCCAGGGAAGTTCCTGGCTCCTTGTTCTTGGCTTCAGCCTGGCTCTGCCCTGGCTGTTGTAGCCATTTGGGCAGTAAATAATTGAATGAAAGATCTCTCTCTGTCTCTGTCATTCTGACTTTCAAATAAATCCTTAAATTTTTTTATTCAAAGGGGATTCATGTCCCTTTCACATTTGGGGCATAAAGTGAGACTATATTGATTGTGAATAGCAGCCAATGTCTTATTCTTACATTTCAAATTCATATAAATTGTCCTCCCAGGAAATCCTACTGTGTTCTCAACTTTCTCCCATGTTGGATCAAGCTATTCGAGCTGGGCTGGTAGCTGGAGCACAGTTCCAATCCCGGAGATGAGAATTCCTGCAGCTCGCACCACCTTTCTCACGGAGGATATTGTCCTCGTACAAGTCCAGGACCACTCTGCACCCTATGATTCTGCTCCCTGAATTCTCTCCTGAGCTCTTCTCCTCCACTGCCCTTGAAGAACCTTGATTTACCACCTCCAGAGGCTTCCTCACTACTTAGTTGAAAAACTGGCCAGTGTGTGTAGTTTGGAGGGCTGTGGGTGGTTCTAGCAATGACAAGAGTAGCCACCAGGGGGAGCCTGTGTCTAAGAAGAGGCGAGTGTGGACGTCTAGAGGCGCTATCTGCAATTTTTCTTCTCCCTGGCAGCAAAGGTGCCAAGCATCCCGGCCTAGGGTGCCCCCAAATGGAGCTGGGAGTCTAAAGCTATTCACTCTGATTCTCTCTTTTCCTCGTTACACTTGCCAGTGTGAACCAATCTCTGGTGCACCAGCACAGTGGCAAACATTTCCTAAAGCTCACTCCCCCATGGTCATACTTAATGTGGGGATCAATTTCCAGTGTTTTGACCTCCGTCCACAACAGCCACTGGCTGCTGCCCCACCCATCCATCTCCTGGAACCCCACTGACTCAGGCTTTCCCACCCCTCCTCATTTCCTGGCTTGGGGGTGGGGGTCAGGAGCTTTTTGTGGTACCAGTTATGTCCATTCCTTCCACGCCAACTCTAACTGCTAAGATGGACCCAGATCAGCTCTTTTCCATCCCCAATGCTGTCTCCAGGTCTCCTGGTTCCCTCCTTCAGATGAACATGACTTACTTCCAATATCAGGTCTGGATCAATGAGGGAGTCTGGCCTATGAGAAAAAGAGAAGAAAGCCAGCGAATTTTCATAGCCCAGAGCCTAATCCTTTCTCCTTCTTCTCCTTCTCCTCCTCCTTCTCCTCCTTTTTTTTTTTTTTTTAAGATTTATTTATTTATTTGAAAGTCAGAGTTACAGAGAGAGAGGGAGAGAGAGAGAGAGAGAAAGTCTTCCATCCGATGGTTCACTTTCCAACTGGCCGCAACGGCCAGAGCTGCGCCGATCCGAAGCCAGGAGCCAGGAGCTTCTTCCAGGTCTCCCATGCAGGTGCAGGGGCCAAGGACTTGAGCCATCCTCTACTGCTTTCCCAGGCCACAGCAGAGAGCTGGATTGGAAGTGGAGCAGCCAGGTCTTGAACTGGCGCCCATATGGGATGCTGGTGCTTCAGGCAGGGCGTTAACCTGCTGAGCCACAGCGCTGGCCCCTAATCCCTTCTTCTTACCTAGGCCATAAGGATAGTCAGTTCCTGCAGCCACAACAATAATGGGACCTACTATGAGCCGGGCACTATGATACATGCTGAGGATACAGAAATACAACTAACCACGGTCTCTGCCCTCAGGGAATTCATATACTAATCAGAGACACAAATAACTAGACAATCACAACGCAAAAGAGAGACTGGAGAGGAGACTGAAGAGAAGCAGGGCCAGACAAGGAGGAAGGGCTGTAGAAGCTTGGCCTTTATCCTGAATATTGAAGTAGGTATTGAACCTGATTGGATTTGCTTGTTATAGTACTCTGGGTAAAAGGTTAGATTTGAGGAGACAAGGACTCCAACTGGAAAGCCACTACAACGTTCTTAAGGACAGGTGGCCAGGGCCAGGTGGAAGGCAGAATGAAGGTATGCGAGAACAGTGCTTGGACAGGGGCCCACTCTGGCCACCACATCCAGTTTCCCACAGGTCACACGGAGAAGGACGGGGGCTCTGGCCTCTGACCGTTGCGGGTTGGAGAAGGCTTAGTTGGCGGTAGCCCTGTGGTCTTCCGGTCATTGGCGGCATGGAGACTGCAGTCTGTGTTCCACTAGTGGGTCACTTGGTGAGGAAAAGCAGGTGCAGAGCTGGGGTTGGCAAGGCCGGGAACGTGGGCGGGAGCAAGTAGGGTGATGGAAAATGGAGGATGTGCCTCCAGGGCCATGTGGGCAGGGGAGGAGCCTTTGGCTTTGCTCCTCTCCTTTGCCCCGCATGCTTGCTGGCTTGGCAGGCACCCCTGCCCGGCGCTCCTCTTGCCTCACTTCATCTTTACCTTCAGCTTTTCCAGAGGCCACTGCTATGTGAGCCTGAGAGCTCCGGGGGTGAGGCACACCTATGGAAACACTCCCGTGCAATGGCCTAGGATCCTCTGTCTCATTCAGACTCTCCTACAGCCTCCTCCTGCCCAGGGACCTTGAGCCTGAGCCCTTGTCCACTACGCAAACTCTTCAGGCCTGGAACGTCTCCCTTTTCTCAGGCACCCGAGGTCAAAGACCACGGCTCCTGGATCTCCCACTTTCTCCGGGTCCCAACAGCTTGTCCAGGGACCATTCCCACAAACCAAGAACCTCCGACTTGGGATCTCCACCTACCTATCCACAGATCTTGGGAAGACTGCACTGGGCCCTCTCTCTGAGCTCCCTCATACACTGCTCCACCAAAACCCAGCTGCGTGGTGATCCTGCCTCGCTGAGCTGCTCCTCAGTCCCTGAGTTTTCCCTTGCACCCTCATCTTGTAGGTGGGAGATAAGCAAGAACAAGTGCATGCAAGTGCCCAGCCTGTCAGGGCAGGTGGCAGTGACCATCTAATGCCACCTGCTGCTCTCAGAGCTGCCAGGCTAGGTGGCCTCCATGGAAAAGTTCTATCAGTGTGGGAGGAACTCCCGTGGACCACACAAACTCTAAGGAAAAACCTGACTCTCTTCCCTTGCTGATGACCTCAGGGGTTCGCTGAGCATAACTCCTTCTCTGGACACAGAAGGAAGTGCAAGCCAAATCCCAAGCTTCCCTCTGAGGAGCCATAATGGGCGCAGCCTCAAGACCAGGACGAGGAGGAACCCCTCCTCCCAGACCGGCAGAGGTTAAGGTGGAGGCTGAAGGAGGACCTGTTCCTAGCCCTGGGCTCCGGTGAGGGCCAGCTGTCACCAGATTTCATGAAGCCAAACAGCCCTCCTAGGACTTGGCCATGCACACGAGCCACCTCAGGACCTCCATGAGTCCCAGAAGCTAACAGTAGCTTTAAAGAAGAGTATGGTGGGGGCGGGGGGGCATTCCACTCCCCTGGGAGATTGAGGAAGGAACCATCCCTAGTACCACATTAACCCATGAATGCACTTTAAGAGCAGGATGTGGCCGAGTAGAAAGCAAGCTGCAGGTCCCGGCCTTGGCCAAGACTGAGCAGTGGTCCTTACCTTGGTCCCAGCCCTGGGCAGAGCTAGCTGTGGCCCAGGACGTGCTAACAAGCAGCATCCGGGGTCTCATAAGCTAGAAACATGCTGAAGGGTCACTCAGGCAGACCCTACTCAGAGGTGGTCCTGGAGGACAAATCCAGAAAGAGGAAATCTTGGCTGCGCATGTTCTCGCTTCTGATTTAGAAAAGGAATGTGAGGTCCTTCAGGTAGCTGTGCTCCCAGTGACTCTTGTTGCTAAGCCAGAGAACTCTGCGGGCGGCTCTCTCATCTGCGGTACGTTTTCTGCTTATCCAGGGGCTGCTGCAGGAGACGCTGGCCAACGGGCATGGGGTGCACCACTGCCTTCTGAAGAGCACAACCAGTCCTGGGGTAAGGAAGGGCGTAGCTTTGCAGAGCCCCGTCCTCACAACAGGCTGGGGAAGCCGGTGTGCAGCCCAGGGTGAGGGGTGCACGCCAGCCCAAGCCCATAGGCGTACCTGGGCTGAAGATGGCTCAAATCTTAGAGCTGCTATCTCTAGCCCACTGACTTCGGTCTAGTCATTTAATCTTTCTAAACCTCTGAAATCTTTCCTTTCCTATAAAATGGGGGATAACAGTAGTGCTTTCTGCACAGGGTTATGGGAAATATCAAGTGGTGGATTATGTAAAGACCAGCGAAAGTCTGGAGCATATTTTCTAAAAATTTATTTAGTTTATTTGAAAGCAGAGAGAGAGAGAGGGAGAGGGAAAGGGAGAGGGAGAGAGAGAGAGAGAGAGAGAATCAAGATCACCTGTCTGTTGGTTCATTCCCCAACAACTTGCTGTAGTCAGGGCTGGGCCAGGTTACAGCCAGGGCAGGAGCTCAATCCAGGATTCTCACCTGGGTGGCGCGGCAGGGACTCAGGCACTTGAGCCAACAGCTGCTACCTCCCAGGATGTGCATGAGCAGGAATAGAATCAGGAGTGGAGCTGGAACATGAACCCAAGGACTCGGGTGTGGGATGCAGGTGTCTTAAGCAGTGGCCTCATTTGCTGTACCAAACACCCTGGCACATATTAAATGCTCATAAATGACTGGAAATGGCCCCTCCAGCCAGCAGATCCATATTCAGGCCCTCCCTCTATAACTCACAACCCTCTCAGACCCTCAAACTGTTCCAAAACACAAAAATGGTGTGTGTATTTCACACACACACACATATAACAAATTGCTCCAAAACAGAGAAGAGTATTGCACACACTGGTCCCACCCTGGCCTCCTCCATCTCTTAGATACCCCTCCCTGATCAGCATGTCCTAGAAATGATTCCCTGTGTCAGTCACACAGAGGTTCTGTCCAGATGGTAACCAGGTGTCCAGGCCTGAGGGCTCCGATGTCTGGAGGGCAGTCATGGGTCCTCGAGGTGGGGTGGGAGGCGGAGTGCCTGGGTCCCATAGGATGTCCTCATAGAGGCTTAGAACTGGGCCCGAGGGCTGTCCTTGCGCCCCCGTCTGCTCCAGCAGGACCCGGAGCAAACCCACAGTGAGAGGGGGCTCTGCCCCGGGCTCAGGGAATGGGGTGGGGGGTCCCACGTCATCTGGGAGGTGTGCCCGGATTAGCAGGAGGAGCTCGGATGGAGTCAGTTCTGGTGGGCACAGGCGGCAGAGGAGGGGGAGGTGAGCATCGAGCCGGCGGTGCCTGGCAAACTCGGCCAGCAGCAGTTTGAATATCTCACTTCGGAGCAGGGGGCTGGAGGGGCCGAGGGCCAGGCCGGCCTCCAGGGCCCGCTCCCACTGCTCCTTCTGCACCAGCTGCCCCACGGCTTGGAGCACAGCTTTGGGCCGCCCACTGCCCAAGAGCAGTTCCAGCTCCAGTGCCTCAGGTCTGCTGCCCTCCTCGCCAAGCACTGCCAGGGCTCGGCGATACAGGGGCAGCCCTGGGCATCCGGCCCCCCAGCCAGGCCCCCCCTGCTGCTGTGCCAGCTCCACAAACAGCGGCAGCCATCGAGGCTCCAGTCGGCACAGGCACTGGCATAGGAGTTCAAAGGGGGGCAGTATGCCATTGGGGGGTTCCTTTCCAGCCGTTGTACCCCCTAGAACCTTCTTCCACACATCAGGAGGAGCTTGGGACCTCAGCCTGCCACTGCCATCGAGCTGGAGCTGCAGGGCCCTGAGGGTGGCACCCCAGGCGGCTGTAGGGAGGGCTTGGAAAACAGTGTTGAGCTGTGCCAGCTGGTCTCCCACCAAGTCGGTTCTCAGCAGGCGCATCACCTCCTGCTCTGCCAGCTCAGTCCAGCCAGCCTCCTCCTCATCCCCAGCCACCAGCTGGGCCTTGAGCTGCTCTAAACCCCGGTAGTCCCGGAGCTCCGTCCTCAGCATGGTCAGCAGTGTAGACGGGGGCAGGTGGCCTTGGAGGATGGAGGCCAGGGCCTGAGGTGCCCGGAACATGCTGTTGTGTCTCAGTTCCTCTGGTGTGAGCAGGGCCCCTCGCAGACTCCGCCGCTGGTAGTACCCACAGGCCTCCTCGAACACCAGGTCTTTGGCCGAAGGCACCTCGAGGCCCGGGGGGGCTTTCCAGCCCACACAGAACAGACCCAAGGCAGAAAGCAAACGAAGACCCCCTCGCGTCTCCAGCTCTTCCTCTTCCTCCATGCCAGGGACTGGGGGTTCCAGCAGGTGCACCCTGTCTGTACTTAGGACCTTCCTCTCCAGGAGCTGCCCACTGCTCAGATCCAGCAGCTCCAAGGCAGAGCCCAGCACACAGGCCAGGGTTCCAGGGAAGGTTCCCAGGGCTGCAGACCCCCTGAGGCCTCCAGGGGCCTCCTGCAGGGTGCCCACGGCCCGGGTTCCACCATGGGACTGCACCAGGCTCACAGTGCCCTTGAGGTCCAGCAACAGTAGGCCCTGGGGGGCAGGAGCCCACGTGTGCACAGCCAGGGGCTCCCTGGGAGACAGCAACCCAGGCAGGCCTCGGAGTAGGCTCCGGAAGTCCCATGTGTCCCCTCGTCCGGGATTCAGGCTCTTACTGTGTGAGAGGCCAAGATGCGGGGAAGCCACTTTCACCTTGCCCTTGCCTGGGCTCCAGATGAGCAGAACGTGGGCCACGCCAGGCCAGGTGGAAGCAGTGGGCACCAGGAAGAGGTCCTTGCGGGAGGCCAACAGCCCAAAGGAGGGGCAGTGGTGCAGCAGGACGTGTGTGCGGCCCAGACTGGTGCCGGCCTCGCCGCTGGGCTCCAGGGTCCGCACGCACACGCAGTGGCTGAAAGCGGCTGTGGGCGGCCTGCACCGGTCCTCAGCGCCGGGCAGACGCTGCTCGCACCACACCAGGCGGCCACGGGCCACCGCCACGGCCACCACGCGGGCCCCGCCGGCCGGACACAGCTCGGTGCTCTGCAGCAGGCGCCAGCCTGGCCCCACTCCCGCGCCCCACACCTCGGCGAGGCCGCTCTCCCACACCAGGACCAGCGCCGGTCCAGCGGGCCACGGCAGGAAGAAGGCGTCCAGCGGAGAGGGCTGGCCCGCGGACCAGGCCCGCTCCAGCTCCGCGCCGGCTCCACGCACGGCCACCAGCAGCTGCGGCGCCGGTGCCCCCGGGGGTCGCAGCAGCAGCAGGTGGCGGCCGTCCGGGCTGCAGCGCACTCGGACCGCGGGGTCCCCAGCCAGCAACTCGCGGAGCCGGGCGGCGCCGCTAAAGTCGCTCAGGTCCGAAAGCAGGCGCAGAGTCCCCACGCGCTTCATGGTGCCGCCAGCCCCCGTGGGGCGAGGCTCGGCGCTCGGTCCGCGGAGCCCAAGGAGGGGTCGAGAGTCGGCCGGAGAGACTTCCGTCCCCCGCGGATGAGGTGGGCCGAGGCCGGCTCCGCCCCGCCGCGCCACGCCCCGGCGAGCTCGGGGATTGCCGGGTTCGCGACACGCCCGCGAGGGAGGGGCCTTGGCCGCACCCAAGGGTCTCGGCGCCCGGGACCTCGCCCGTGGGGCCAAGTGGCCCAGGGCTGGATCCAGGAGTCGGGATCCCCGCCCCAAACTGCTGCCCGCCTGGCCTCGCTCTCACCTCGCCTTGCTCACTGAGTCAACATTTTGTATTGAACACCTACAGTGTGCCAGGTTCTGAGTAGACAGCCTGGAACAACACGGAAGACCTCACTGTCATGGGGGTAGCAGGCTAGCGGAAAGTCCTAACAGCAACACCTCCCTAGCATTTACTAAGGGACAGCTCTCCCCTCCTCCCCGGCCCTTTTACAGACAAGGAAGATGAAGCAGAGAGATTAATTAACTTGGCCAAGATCACGCAGGTACTCAGTGTGGGAGTTAGGGTTCCAACCACAGCAACCTGGCTCCAGGGTCAGTGCACCGAACTACCTTACCATATCAACAAGTCAGTTTGGGAAGGGAAGGAAAAAAAAGACAGCATACTCTGGATGCATGGAGTCTCTGTGTTATCCCTCCTACACCCTACGTGCAGGGACCCTCCCACCCTGGATAGCCTTCTCCCTGGCATGCTGTTCCCTCTCCAGGAGTCCTGGCCCTGCATCCATTCCTGCTTCATCAGCCTCATTCTCTCCTCTCGCTGACAGCACAGAAACACGCTCCTACCTGTCCTGTCTAGAAATGCATTCTTTCCTCCTCATCTTTATACCCTCCAGCCCATCACTCCCACTTTCTTTCCTTTCTCAGTTGTTTCTTTCGACCCTTCTTTCTTCCTTTCTTTCAAGTTATTTATTTATTTGAAAGTCAGAGTTACAGAGAGAGAGGATGAGGCAGAGAGAGAGAGAGAGAGATCTTCCATCTGATGATTCACTCCCCAAATGGCTGCAATGGCCAGGGCTGGGCCAGGTGGAAGCCAGGAGCCAAGAGCTTCTTCTGGGTCTCCCATGTGGGTGCTGGCACCCAAGTACTTGGGCCATCTTCCACTGCTTTCCCAAGCGCATTAGCAGGAAGCTGGATCTGAAGTGGAGCAGCCGGGACAGGCAACGGTAGCTTAACCCACTGTGCCACAGTGCAAGCCCCTCAGGCATTTCTTGCAGAGGTCCTCTGCACTTGCATCCTGTGCTGCTTTCTCTCCTGTTCACTCCTCAAGCCACCACTTTCCCAAAGTAGCCTGTGCTGAGGTCTTCCAGGGTCATTTTATTTCCTGTTTTCTCTGAGACATTTGACAACCTCCAGCTGTCTCCACTGCATCTTTCTCTTCTGGGTTTCTTGTTTTAAGGATGCCATTATCTTTAGAATTTTGTTTCCCATTGTCTTATCTCTTTCCACTATCCTTTAAATGTTGGCATTCCTTCTCCTATACCCCAATTCCATCTTGGGCCTTTTCTTTTACCCTGTTCCTAGGCTACCTTCTCCTAGGCTTGAACCATTACCCCTAAGACAGTGGGTCAGAAAAATTTATCTACAGCACAGATATCTCTGCTGAGTTCCAAAAGAGGGTGTTCAAATGTCTACAAGCAACTGTGTCTACCTGGATGGCTAACAGTCAATCTCAGTGTGTTCTAAACATCACCTTTCTGCCACAAATTGTTCTTCCGCATGTTGCTCCTAGTTGCCATAGGATTTCTTTGTATCCTATGTTAATTTTTTTTTTTGACAGGCAGAGTTAGACAGTGAGAGAGAGAGAGAGACAGAGAGAAAGGTCTTCCTTCTGTTGGTTCACCCACCAACGGCCGCCACGTTGCGCTGATCTGAAGCCAGGAGCCAGGTGCTTCCTCCTGGTCGCCCATGCGGGTTCAGGGGTCCAAGGACCTGGGCCATCCTCCACTGCCTTCCCGGGCCACAGCAGAGAGCTGGACTAGAAGAGGAGCACCCGGGACAGAATCCGGTGCCCCAACTGGCACTAGAACCTGGGGTGCCAGCGCCGCAGGCGGAGGATTAGCCTACTGAGCTGCGGCGCCGCCTCCTATGTTCATTTTAACTTTTTGAGAAAAGATTTATTTTTATTTTAAAGGCAGAATGACAGAGAGAAACAGAATGAGAGAGAGAGAGAGAGAGAGAGAGAGAGAGAGAGAAATAGGTATCGTCCATCTGTTGATTCACTTCCCATGAACCATCTACTGGTTCATGCCCGAAATGGCTGGGGCTGGGCCAGGCCAAAGTGAGTAGTAGCCAGGAACGTGTGGGTAGCAGGAACAAAGGACTTGGGCCATCCTCTGCTGCCTTCCCAGATACATTAGTGGGAAACTGGATCAGAAGCAGAGCAGCTGGGACTCAAATCAGCACTCCAATATGGAATGTGGGTGTTGCATGTGGCGGCTTAACCCATTATACCACAATGGCTGTCTCTCATTTTAATTTTTTAAATTAAAAATTATATGCATATATTATTTATTTGAAAGGCTGATATATATATATATATATATATATATATATATATATACACACAGAGAGAGAGAGAGAGAGAGAAAGAGTTATAGCTCATCCACCCACTAATTTACTTCCCAAATGTCAGGCTGGGCCAGAACAAATTCAAAGCCAGGAACTCCAGGATCTTCCATGTGTGCCACAGGAACCAACCAGCTGTTGCAGGCATTTGGGAAATGAACCAGCAGATGGAAGATTTGTCTCTCTGTCTTTCCTTGAAATAAAATGAAAATAAAAAGTAAAAATAAATCTACTATGAACTTGAGCTTCTGGGTTGAGTTCTTTCCTGATAGTTCTGGTTTCAAACTCCTTTCCATGTGTTATCAACTCTAGAGCATTAGGCAAATTATTTAACTTCTCAGAACCTTTGTTGTCTCAATTGTGACCACCTACTTCATAAAACCGTAACAAGGAATGAAACACCCAGGCACATACATGGTGTTGCACATCTTGTGTAATCTTCCATTTGTGTATGAGAAAACTGAGACCTGAGGGTTGACTTGCCAAGTTAACACAACTTCACACAGCGATTTGCACTCAGTAGGCACACACATAAAGCTTGTAGCCCATCTTTCAGTCACAAAGTTGCAAAAAACATCTGGGAAGATACATTTTTCCAAACTTTGCCAGTGTTTCTAGAGAATACATTTATTCCTAGAAGAGGAATTGCCGAGTTCAAAAGAGTCCGCCATATTGCAAAGAAATGCTATTGCCACCTGTACTCAGTAGGCTCTCAACAGACGATTCTTCTGCTAATGTCTTTCTCGCGATGCCTTTCGGGAATTGTAGGCTTTGCAATGGTTTCTGGGAATTGCAGTTTGAGGCAGTTTCAGGAAGCGGGCGTGGACGAGGCGGGTTTTAGGACCCGGCGGGGAACGGCGCACCGGGGAAGGGTCGGGGAGGTCGGGAGCGCGCTCGTGAACCCGGAGCAGCGGCGGCGCCGGTGGCATCGGGAGCGAGCGGCCCGGGAGCAGTGCGCGTAGTGGAGGAGTCCGGGGCTCGGTAAGCGGCACTGGCCCCTACCAGTCCTTGAACCTGGCCCACCCGCCAGGTCCTGCCATACTAGGCCTTAGCTCCGAGGCGGCTCTGGGGGCGGGGCCTGTGCTCGCGGAGGGACGACGGGGGTGACGGGGGTGACGAGGGAGGGCGGCTGCGTGCGGCGGGGAGGGCTGGGCCCCGGCGCGGTCGAGTCCAGAGAGAGGTGGCCTCGCTCCTCCAGCCGCCGCCTCCTTGGGCCACCCGGCGCCGGCCTCATCCTTCCTCCTCCCTGCCCCTCCTGGGGCCTCTGGGCAGCCGAGGCATTGACCTTTGACCGCAGCACGGGGTTGACTTCGACCCCTCTGACTGCCTCCGGGAGCATCTTCTCACTGGTGGTTCCTCGCCCTGGAGTGAGGGCGTGAGGACCGGAGGAAGGCGGGGCTGTCCGGAGTCCGCAGGAGTCCGCGGAGGGCCCCCATCCCGTGGCCACTTCAGCCTCGGGGCTTCAGTCGACCGTGTTTTGAGGTTGTGGTTCCCCGGCAGTCGTGGGGAAGAAACCGGAGGAGAGAGACCCATTCCCTGGGGAAGGAGAGCTCTGAGAGGCTGCGGAGGGCTGTCGTCTCTGGCCCAGGGGCGCTGGGAACTTGAGTGGACCCGAAAAAACGTTTAGAGATCCTCAGATCCTTCCCAGTTCTTCCTCTCGGGAAAAAGTTTGCAGCTTTTGTGAGAGCTGACTCTGCTGTCCTGAGTTCTCAGCCACTCTGTAAACCAGAGAGTAGGATTTGTATTCTTGCTTGTAGCACCGATTAATTGGAATTATTTTGCGTGTGTCTGCATTCGGATTTGTGTGAATATCAGGTAAATCAGAGCCCGGGGAAGGGTGGTGGATGCCTCCTCCTTGCAGGGACAGTTCTTGGTTCTTAGTGAGCAGGGAAATCTTTAAGGTGTTTTCCTACTGGGATTTCAGACATTGTTTATTCACTTGTTCAATGTTTTTATAATTAAAGGTAAGCAAACTTTGAAAACCCCAAAGCAGTTGTCAACATTTGCAATTTCACGTAGAGCATAGTTTAGGAATACATAAGAATTTGGGCAAATGGGCAAATAACACACTGAGTCAGGATATGTGAAGGCGAACTGTTTATTCAACACACTGTCATTGAGCACTTGCTGTGTAGCTGGCACTGAGGTTAGAAACAGGAATATCCCTCCTCCAGGACATCAGAGGGCAATATTTGGGTGAAACTGTGTAGTGTGGTGTGTTACATGTCCGTATAATCCCAGTTGTACAGTGTGATGGGAACATGCCTGAGAGACTCAGGTAAGTTTTAGCAGGGAGGAGATACTTTTTAAATTTCTTTTTAAGATTTATTTATTTGTTTGAAAGGCAGAAATAGAGAGGGGGGGGAGAGAGAGAGAGAAAAAATGACTCTTCCATCTGCTGGTTCACTCCCCAAATGGCCGCAATGGTGGAGCTGGGCGAGGCTGAGGCCAGGAGCTTCATCGGGTCTCTCACGTGGGTGCAGGGGCCCAAGGACTTGGGTCATCTGCTGCTGCTTTCCCAGGCACATAAAGAGGGTGCTGGATCGGAAGTGGAGCAGCCAGTCGCTGCTAGTCTTGGGACAATCCGTAAGTTACTTCCACTTTCAAGTATAGGCTCGGCGTCGGCATTGGTGCAGTGCTCAGGATGCCACTTGGGGTGCCTGCGTTACCTGCTGGAGGGCCTGTGTTCCAGTGCTGGCCCTGCTGCTAGCCCTGGCTTTCTGCTGGTGTGTAACCCTGGGAGGCAGCAGTGATGGCTCAAGGACTTGGGTCCCTGCCACCCGCATGGGAGACCCTGACTGAGTGCTGGCTTTGGGCTGGCCTAGCTGCAGCTGTTGTGGTCATTTGAGAAGTGAACCAGCAGATGGAAGATAACTTTTTCTGTCTCTCAGTCTTTTTTTTTTTAATTTATTTTTATTTATTTATTTTTTTGACAGGCAGAGTGGACAGTGAGAGAGAGAGACAGAGAGAAAGGTCTTCCTTTGCCGTTGGTTCACCCTCCAGTGGCCGCTGCGGCTGGCGCGCTGCGGCCAGCGCACCACGCTGATCCGATGGCAGGAGCCAGGTACTTACCCTGGTCTCCCATGGGGTGCAAGGCCCAAGGACTTGGGCCATCCTCCACTGCACTCCCTGGCCACAGCAGAGAGCTGGCCTGGAAGAGGGGCAACTGGGACAGAATGCGGCGCCCCGACTGGGACTAGACCCCGGTGTGCCGGCGCCGCAAGGCGGAGGATTAGCCTAGTGAGCCGCGGCGCCGGCCACTCTGCCTTTAAAATAAAATAAAATAAAAATAAAGATTTAAGAAAAAATAAAAAGTATAGCCCAAACCCACTCCAATGTGAATGCTGCCCAGAGCACACACAAGATGTAGACCCTGGCCTATAGAGCTTCATGTGCTTGCTTAATGAGTCTGGTTCTGCCCTGGTGCTTAGAACACATGGTTGGGGGCCAGGCATTGTGTTGCAGTGAGTTACTGGGACGCCAGCACCCAATATCTGAGCACTGGTTCAAGTCCTGGCTGCTTTATTCTGATCCTGCTGCCTGCTAATGTGTCTGTGAAGGCAGTGGAAGATGGCTCAAGCGCTTGGGTCCCTGCCACCCATGGTGGAGACCAGGATGGAGTTTTGGGCTCCTGGATTTGGCCTGTCCTTGCCCTGGGCCATTGCAGCCATCTGGGGAGTAGACTGGCAGATGGAAGAGCTCACTCTCTTTCTCTCTGTTACTTTGCATTCAAATAAATAAATCTTAAAAAAAAAAAAAAACAAACAGGAATGATCTTGATAGAATAAGAGTGTTGATATTATGAATATCAGTTGGAATTTCCAAAGAATTGTAACTGTAGCTGAACCTGTTACTTTCATTTTAAACATTTTTATTATTTGAGAGCAGAAGGACAGAACACAAACTGGCATTTGTTGGTTTATTCCCTAAATGCCTGCAGCTAGGATTGGGTAGAAACTGAAACCCAGAGCAGGAAACTCAGTATAGGTCTGCCACGTGGATGGTAGGAACCCAGTTACTTGAGACGTTGCTGCTGCTGCCTCTCTCATGGTCTTCACTGTCAGGAAGTTGGATTCAAGAGCTAGAGCAGAACCCAGAACTCTGATGTGGGATATGGGAGTTTTAATTACTGGGCTAAGTGCCTGCCCTCAAGTCTGGTTTTTAATGCTCTGCTAGCTGGCACCTGAGAGTTTTTCGGTACCAGGACATTCTGACAGGGAGAAGCGCTATCAGAGGAAAAAATTGAGTGGCTGCCACTTACTAGCTGTGTTTCTTTGGTCAAACTAAAATCGCTGTTGTAAAATTAGGGTAGTAGTATCTGTTTCATCTGCTTATTGTAGGGTTGAATTAGCATATTTAAAGCACTGAGAACAGTGCCAAGTATATAATAAGCGCTCAGTAGCGTTACATATTATTTATTACTCCTGGTGGGAGGCTGTGCTCTGAAAATACAGAGGAATGACTGATGAATCCCATCTGCAGGAGTTAAGAAAGGAGATAGAACACGGGCGTGGTGGCCTGTTCTGGAGCTCTCCACGAAGGGGATCCTGAAAGGAGACTTTAGGGATGCAGGCCACGTTCTGTTTTTGTAGTGGAGATAATACAAGACTCGCAGTGACTAGCAATGAAAATGCGTTGAAGTGGATAGGGGCTGTACGCCTGGTTTCGTGCTGGTCTGTGGGGTAGAACTGGGGGACTCTGTCAAGCTTCCATGTGGAGCAGTAGGATATGATCACCAAGTGAGCTTTCTGAAAGGAAGGGAGAGTCATGTTCGCATTTATCACTGGAAGAAACAGTGGCGCATTAGCTTAAGAAATGAATTGTTGGAGCTTAGAGGTAGGAAAAACCTGCATTTTGTAAGCATGTACAGTGCTAGTGTTTATCTGTAGTGAGTGTGGGAGGGTTGGTAAAAGTATTTAGGGAACAGATGACTTCTGCCTAAAGATTTTTGTTTCTAAAACCTTTGTATCTGGGGAACTTTTAGGAGAGTTAGGACAGGAGACTTTTTGGAGAGTCAGAGGAGGAGGCTCTTTCTGGCTTGATAGAAACATGTTGCCTCATTTGGGTACTGGGTGAGTGGCTTATGGCCAAATGCAATATTTAACTCAGCCAA
The DNA here is from genome assembly GCF_051225735.1 of Oryctolagus cuniculus. Classification (NCBI taxonomy): domain Eukaryota; kingdom Metazoa; phylum Chordata; class Mammalia; order Lagomorpha; family Leporidae; genus Oryctolagus; species Oryctolagus cuniculus. The sequence goes on from NC_142881.1 coordinate 27,726,032, forward strand.
ACTCCTAAGCAGATGACTGTATAAGATCCTCATCTCTTTCACTAAGCATTGAGGATTAGTATAGTCAGTGTGTCTTGCGCTGATCTTCTTTCACAGATGGGCACATGGGGCACTCAGGTCCCAAAGGGAGGGGATGCCAGTGACAAGTTAACATGGAGAGCGTGCGATTCGGGAAAGTGAGAGTTGCTCTGGTGCCTTTTGTAAAGTCCACCAAAATTCCGTTCATCCTTTCCATATTCTTTTCTGTCCAGATACTTCTTTCCTTTCAAAGCCTGGTTTAGACTTGCATTAGTATTTCTCAAACTTTAGTGGGTGCTAGAATGACTTGGGCTGGGGTTTTTCAAACCCTTCACTGCTGGCAAGTTCGCCTGGCTAGTTCTTTGTTGTGGGAGGCTGTCTAGGGTGTTGAGCAACATCCCTTGCCTGTACTCAGTAGGTGCCAGAACTTCTGATAAATGTCCCCTGGGAGGTAGGACAGCCCCAGTAGAGAACACTGACCTGGGATGAGTGAGGTTTTATTTATTTATTTATTTTTAAGATTTATTTATTTGAAAGGCAGAGTTACAGAGAGGCAAAGGCAGAGGCTGAGGGAGAGACAGGTCTTCCATCCACTGGTTCACTCCCCAGATGACCCCGATGGCTGGAACTTCGCCGATCAGAAGCCAGGGGCCAGGAGCTTCTTCCAGGTCTCCCATGTGGGTGTGGAGGCCCAAGGACTCTGGCCATATTCCACAGCTTTCCCAGGCCATAGAGCAGAGAGCGGATTGGAAGTGGAGCAGCCAGGACTTGAACTGGCACCCATATGGGATGCTGCCACTATGCCACAGTGCTGGCCCCTGGGATGATTGTTGAAAATGTAGAGCTCTAGGCCGGTGCCGCGGCTCACTAGGCTAATCCTTAGCCTTGCAGCGCCGGCACACCGGGTTCTAGTCCCTGTCGGGCTCCGGATTCTGTCCCGGTTGCCCCTCTTCCAGGCCAGCTCTCTGCTGTGGCCAGGGAGTGCAGTGGAGGATGGCCCAAGTACTTGGGCTCTGCACCCCATGGGAGACCAGGAGAAGCACCTGGCTCCTGCCATCGCATCAGCACGGTGCGCCGGCTGCAGCGCGCCGGCCGCGGCGGCCATTGGAGGGTGAACCAACGGCAAAGGAAGACCTTTCTCTCTGTCTCTCTCTCTCACTGTCCACTCTGCCTGTAAAAAAAAAAAAAAAAAAAAAAAAAAAGTAGAGCTCTAGTCCTTTTTCTGAAAAGTCTGATTCAGTTGTGGGGTTGGAGGCCTAGGAGTCTACATATTTACGAGATACCCAGGAGATTCTGAAACAAGTGATCGAAACTTTGCAGTGCTAAAGCAGTTTCTCCTAAGCTGAGAGCCGTGTGGCCTCATACTTGTTCTCCATTTCATATTTTTGTTCTGTTTCACAATTTCTTTCTGTTCATTATCAGGTTTTGGTGTGGAGTTGCTCTCAGAGTACCTATAAGCCAGAGGAAGCTCCTGGCTCCTGGCTCTGGATGGGCACAGCTCTAGCCATTGTGTCCATCTGGGGAATGAACCAGCAGATAGAAGACCTCTCTCTCTCTGCCTCTCCTTCTCTCTCTGTGTAACTCTGACTTTCAAATAAATAAATAAATCTTTAAAAAAATACTATCGGGACTGGCGCTGTGGGTAATGGGCTAAGCTTCCACTCACCCATGGTGCCAGCATCCCATATGGGCACCAGATCAAGTCCTGGCTGCTTCTCTTCTAATCCAGCTATCTGTTCATGGCCTAGAAAAGCAGTAGAAGGTGACCCAAGTGCTTGGGCCCCTGCACTTGCCTGGGAGACCCAGAAGAGGCTCCTGGCTTTGGATCGGCCCAGCTCTGGCCATTTTGGCTATTTGGGGAGTGAACCAGCAGGTGGAAGACCTCTCTCTTTGTCTTTCCCTCTCTCTGTCTTTACCTCTCAAATAAATAAATTAAATCTTAAGAAAAGAATGTACTTAGCATCAACATACTGGCAATTAAATTCTATTAAATAAAGTACCAATTAAATCCTGTAGTGGATTTTATTTTTTTATTTATTTATTTATTTTTTTTTTTTTATTGTTTTACAGGCAGAGTGGACAGTGAGAGAGAGAGACAGAGAGAAAGGTCTTCCTTTTGCCGTTGGTTCACCCTCCAATGGCCGCCGCGGCCGGCGCGCTGCGGCCGGCGCACCGCGCTGATCCGATGGCAGGAGCCAGGTACTTATCCTGGTCTCCCATGGGGTGCAGGGCCCAAGCACTTGGGCCATCCTCCACTGCACTCCCTGGCCACAGCAGAGGGCTGGCCTGGAAGAGGGGCAACCGGGACAGAATCCGGTGCCCCGACCGGGACTAGAACCCGGTGTGCCGGCGCCGCTAGGCGGAGGATTAGCCTAGTGAGCCGCGGCGCCGGCCTCCTGTAGTGGATTTTAATGTGTTATAGTCCCCCCCCACCCCGATTACGTATTGGATACATCTATCAATGTCACAGTCAGATTCTTCTGTTTCCACATTTTTTTCTTTTAACCAATCCATGCCCTTGTCTATCCCTCTGTGTTTCATTTGGCCATCATCTATATTCATATACAGATGCATACATCAGGCAGTTACCTTCTGCTTTCTGCTGTGATACCTTCACCCACTGACAAACTAGAGTGACGAAACTCGATGCCTGGACACTCCACAGTCTGTTCAATGAGGTCAGTGAGAATATAGTTCTTCCTCACTCACCTGGAACTTCTTCACTGTTTGTTTGCAGGACCTCAGCTTTGTTTGTGTAGGTTACCCTACTTCTGTTCGTTACTCTACTTTTTTTTTTTTTTCTTGAGTATTTATTTATTTGAAAGTCAGAGTTAGACAGAGAGGTCTTCCATCCGCTAGTTCACTCCCCAGTTGGCCACAATGGCTGGAGCTGCGCCGATCCGGAGCCAGGAGCTTCTTCTGGATCTCTCACGCAGGTGCAGTGGCCCAAGCATTTGGACCATCTTCTACTGTTTTCCCAGGCCATAGCAGAGAGCTGGATCAGAAGTGGAGCAGCTGGGACTCGAACTGGGGCCTGTATGGGATGGTGGCACTGCAGGTGGTACCACAGCACCAGGCCTCCCCTACATTTTCTTGCAGCAACTCCATAGTCTCAGGTCTTAAATTTAGCTCTGTTGATCCATCTTTTTTTTTTTTTTTTTTTTTTTTTTTTTTTTTTTTTTGACAGGCAGAGTGGACAGTGAGAGAGAGACAGAAAGAAAGGTCTTCCTTTTGCTGTTGGTTCACCCTCCAATGGCCGCCGCGGTCGGCATGCTGCGCTGATCCAATGGCAGGAGCCAGGTGCTTCTCCTGGTCTCCCATGGGGTGCAGGGCCCAAGCACTTGGGCCATCCTCCACTGCACTCCCTGGCCACAGCAGAGAGCTGGCCTGGAAGAAGGGCGACCGGGACAGAATCTGGAGCCCCGACCGGGACTAGAACCCGGTGTGCTGGCGCCGCAGGCAGAGGATCAGCCTAGTGAGCCACGGCGCCTGTCTGTTGATCCATCTTGAGTTGATTTTTTTTATATGGTGAGAGGTGTGGATCTAATTTCATTCTTCTACATATACAAATACAGTTTTGCCAGCACCATTTGTTGAATATCCTTACTCCACTGTATGGTCTGAGCACTTTTGTCAAAAATCAGTTGGCTGAGCCGGCGCCGCGGCTCACTAAGCTAATCCTCTGCCTTGTGGTGCCGGCACACCGGGTTCTGGTCCCGGTCGGGGCGCCGGATTCTGTCCCGGTTGCCCCTCTTCCAGGCCAGCTCTCTGCTGTGGCCCGGGAGTGCAATGGAGGATGGCCCAAGTGCTTGGGCCCTGCACCCCATGGGAGGCCAGGAGAAGCACCTGGCTCCTGCCTTCGGATCAGCGCGGTGCACCGGTTGCAGCGCGCCGGCCGCGGCAGCCATTGGAGGGTGAACCAATGGCAACGGAAGACCTTTCTCTCTGTCTCTCTCTCTCTCACTGTCCACTCTGCCTGTCAAAAAAAAAAAAAAAAAAAAATTCAGTTGGCTGGGGGCCAGTGGGTAAAGCTGCCACCTGCAGTCAGCATCCTATATGGGTGCCGGTTGAGTCTTGGCTGCTCTACTTCCAATCCAGCTCCCTGCCAATGTGCCTGGGAAAGTAGCAGAAGATGGCCCAGATGCTTGGACCCCTGCACCCACATGGGAGACCTGGAAGTAGCTTCAGCCTGGCACAACTATGCCCATTATGGCCATTTGAGGGAGTGAACCAGAAGATGGAAGATCTCTCCCTCTGTGTCTCCTTTTCTTTCTGTAATTCTGCCCTTCAGATAAATAAATTTTTTTTTGAAATCTTTCTTTTATTTTTATTTTTATTTTATTTTATTTATTTTTTTGACAGGCAGAGTGGACAGTGAGAGAGAGAGAGAGACAGAGAGAAAGGTCTTCCTTTGCCGTTGGTTCACCCTCCAATGGCCGCCGCGGCTGATCCGAAGGCAGGAGCCAGGTGCTTTTCCTGGTCTCCCATGGGGTGCAGGGCCCAAGCACCTGGGCCATCCTCCACTGCACTCCCTGGCCACAGCAGAGGGCTGGCCTGGAAGAGGGGCAACCGGGACAGAATCCGGCGCCCCGACCGGGACTAGAACCCGGTGTGCCGGCGCCGCAAGGCGGAGGATTAGCCTAGTGAGCCGCGGCGCTGGCTAGATAAATAAATTTTAAAAAATCATTTGGGCTGGCGTCGCAGCTCAATAGGCTAATCCTCCGCCTGTGGTGCTGGCACACTGGGTTCTAGTCCTGGTTGGGGCGCTGGTTTCTAGTCTTGGTTGCTCCTCTTCCAGTCCAGCTCTCTGCTGTGGCCCGGGAGTGCAGTGGAGGATGGCCCAAGTGCTTGGGCCCTGCACCTGCATGGGAGACCAGGAGGAAGCACCTGGCTCCTGGCTTCAGATCAGCATGGTGTGCTGGCCAAAGCATGCTGGCCACAGTTGCCATTGGGGGGTGAACCAATGGAAAAGGAAGACCTTTCTCTCTGTCTCTCTCTCTCTTTCACTGTCCACTCTGCCTGTCCAAAAAAAAAAAAAAAAAAAAAATCAGTTTGCTGTAAATATATGGATTAATTTCTGTGTTCTCTGTTCTGTTCCATTGATGTATGTATCAATTTTTATGCCAGTACCAAGCTGTTTTAAATAAAGGGCATCAAAATTGGAAAAGAGGAAGTCACATTATCCATGTTTGCAGATGACGTGACGTTGTACATTGAAAAACCTAAACACTCCACCAAAAAGCTGTTTGCGTTGATGAACAAATTCAGTAAAGTTGCAGGTTTTAAAATAAACAGAAAAAACAGTAGCTCTTTTGTATGCTAGTGATAACACTGAGAAATCAATAAATCTGATTCACAATAGCCACCAAAAAATCAAATATTTAGGAATAAATTTAATCAAAGAAGTGAAAGATCTCTACAATAAAATTATCAAATATTGATAAAAGAAATAATCAAGGGGCTGGCGCCATGGTGCAGTAGATTAATTCTCCGCCTGCAGCGCTGGTTCGAGTCCTGGCTGCTCCACTTCCAATCCAGCTCTCTGCTATGGCCGGGGAAAGCAGTAGAAGATGGCCCGAGTCCTTGGGATCCTGCACCTATGTTGGAGACCGGGAAGAAGCTCCTGGCTCCTGACTTCGGTTCGCCGCAGCTCTGGCTGTTGCGGCCATTTGGGGAGTGAACCAACAGAAGGAAGACCTTTCTCTCTGTCTCTTCCTCTCACTGTCTGTAACTCTATCTCTCAAATAAATAAATAAATAAATCTTTAAAAAAAAAAGAGAAATAATTAAGGATACAAAAAATATGGAAAGATTTCTTGCTCCTGGAAGAATGAGTATCATTAAAATGTATATATTATCTAAAGCAATCTTCAGATTCAATGCAATCCCTGACAGAATACCAATATATTCTTTATAAGGTCTAGAAAAGGCACTCCTAAAACTCATGGATCACAAAAGGTCCGGAAGAGCCAAAGCGATCCTGAATGAGAAAAATCAAGCTGCAGGCATCATAATACCTGACTTCAAAGCGTACTTGAAAGCTATGGTAATTAAGATACGCATCTTCAGAAGTCTTATGATGGAGCAGGCATTGTGGCACAGCAGGTTAAGCTGTGCTTGGGATGCCTCTGTCCTTTTCGGAGTGCCTGGTTCTAGTCGTGGCTACTCTGCTTCCTATCCAGCTTTCTGTTAATATATATCCTGGGAGGCAGCTCAAGTACTTGGGCCCCTGCCACTCACATGGGAGACCCAGATGGAGTTCCTGGCTGTTGCAGACATTTGGACAGTGAATCAGCAAATGGAAGACTTCTGCCTCTCTATTTCTCTCTATTTGTATCTGCCTTTCAAATAAAATGAAGATTATTTTAAAAGGAAATTAAAGTGTCTGATTGACAGAGCATAAATTGCCACACATCAGTACATGAGTAAATATCTGTTTACATCCTGCCAGGGCAGTTTTCCTTTTCCTTAACCCTCCTCATTATAGTGTACCAGGCATAAATGGAGCTAAGGAGCTGCTAGGCATAAATGGAACAACCACCAGCAGAGCTGAGGCTAGTACGTAGGTCTCCTAACCACCCAGGTGATGCTAAGTCACTTTGTTTCTCAGTTTCTTCAGAAATAAAACTAGAGGTTTGGATTAGACTATTATATAAGGCAAATTTTTTCCTTCCTTCCTTCCTTCCTTCCGTCTTCCTTCCTTCCTTCCTTCCTTCCTTCCTTCCTTCCTTCCTTCCTTCCTTCCCCTCCCTCCCTCCCTCCCTCCCTCCCTCCCTCCCTCCCTCTCTCTCTCTCTCTCTCTCTCTCTCTTTCTTTCTTTCTTTCTTTCTTTCTTTCTTTCTTTCTTTCTTTCTTTCTAGATTTATTTATTTTATTTGAAAGGCAGAGTTAGAAAGAGAGAGATCTTCCATCTGCTGGTTTACTCCCCAAATGGCCGCATCAGCCGGAGCTGGGCCAGCCAGGAGCCAGGAGCCAGGAGTTTCTTCCAGGTCTCCCATGTGGGTGCAGGGGCCCAAGGACTTGGAACATCTGCTGTTTTCCCAGGCCATCAGCAGGGTTCTGGATTGGAAGCTGAGCAACCGGGACTTCAATCAGCACCTACATGGAATGCTGGCACTGTATGCAGCAGCTTAACCCTGTATGCCACAGCAGCAGCCCCTAAGGCAAATTTTCAATGCTAATTTCACCTGTATCAAGCTTAGAAATGACTTCAAATCTGATATACCATGTGGATGGCAGGGGCCCAGTTACTTGAACTATCACCTACCCCCTTCCAAGGTGCCCATTAATAGGAAGCTGGATCATAAGAGGAGCTAGGATTCAAACCAGGCAGTCAGATACAGGATGCCTGCACAGATACTTTAAAACTTAGGAACACAGGCTTAATTACTGAGTTCCAAAGGAGAACATTTGTAACATTTATAACATTTCTCCCCTTCCACAGCCCCTTTGAAACTCTTTGATATACTGATGGGTAGGAGCCTTGCAGGAGGAAGAGACTTGATGTCAGTTTCCAGTTGTATTTAAGGTGCTTGGGTGGTAATTTCCAGTTGTAGATTATGATGACTAAAAGTAATGAGTTGAGGCCCTTGCCTGAAATTCGCCTTATTCCACATGGAAGGAGAGCATTGAAAAGAATTTAATAAAAGTTTAGTAGTTTGAGCCGGCGCCGCGGCTCACTAGGCTTAGCGGCGCCGGCACACCGGGTTCTAGTCCCGGTTGGGGCGCCAGATTCTGTCCCAGTTGCCCCTCTTCCAGGCCAGCTCTCTGCTGTGGCCAGGGAGTGCAGTGGAGGATGGCCCAGGTGCTTGGGCCCTGCACCCCATGGGAGACCAGGAAAAGCACCTGGCTCCTGGCTCCTGCCATCGGATCAGCGCGGTGCGCCGGCCGCAGCACGCCGGCCGCGGCGGCCATTGGAGGGTGAACCAACGGCAAAGGAAGACCTTTCTCTCTGTCTCTCTCTCTCTCTCACTGTCCACTCTGCCTGTCAAAAAAAAAAAAAAAAAAAGTTTAGTAGTTTGTTTGGAATTGTTTTCATCTCATTTCTTACTCTCTTTTGCTTATTAGAAAGTATTAATTCTAAAGTAGATAAGACATATTTATGAGATTTGGGGTGGACATTGTTTAACTGTAACCCAATTGTAAATCCTCAGAGGGGGAATATTTGTAAACATGTGCTTTTCACATCTTGGAAGGTTCCTGCTATTTCTACCAACTACTTGAAACTGAACACATGCAAGATCTATATCCCCTAAGCTTAGAATTGCATTGCTTCTGATTTATTTTAATAAGGTCTTCTTGATTTCTAATATATTTTCCTTGGATAAGAACATCTTCCTCTTGACAACTTATTTAAGAGACACAGGAATATTTTGAGTGGAGGCTGTATTTCATGCTTCAAGGCAAAGCCATGATCAATATAATGTAAATTGCCCAAAGGAGTCTTCTCTTTTTGTTGTTATTGTTTCAGTTTTCTTTAGACTGTCATAGAATTTGAGAGATAGGTCTTACCTAAAATTTTAGGTCAGACTTAGGACTATTCAGGTATTTCCCTCCTTGCCTCCTTATTTCAGAATCAGCCAATACATAGCAAATGCTGAGCGTTTACCATGAACCACATGCTTATAGAAAAAGTGTAAGACGTACTGTGTGTGCTAAAGATGGTTGATACCTAGTAGAAGAGATTTTCTGTGCTTTGATGTATACTCAAACATGAATGTTCTTTGGCTGTACATTAGAGGAGGCAATGCAGTTGTCTTTTGTGCTGTTGGGTACATCTCTTCCTTTAACAAAATTTTGATTTGAATGATAGCACATATTTTCCAAAAGTCATTGAACAAAATTAGTCTTCTTGTTTTGGATTTCTCTAGAAGTAAAATCAAGCTTTACCCTAGCCCCATTCTTATCTTTTTTTTTTTTTTTAAGATTTATTTAATTTATTTGAAAGAGTTATAGAAAGAGGGAAAGGCAGAGGGAGAGAGAGAATCTTCCATCCCGTTGGTTCACTCCATAAATGGCTGCAATGGTTTGGGGGCCAGCCAGGCTGAAGCCAGGAACCTGGAACTCCATTCAGGTGGATGGGAGAGGCCCCAAGTACTTGGGCCATCTTCCACTGCTTTCTCAGGGTGCTGGATTGGAAATGGAGCAGCAGGACTCAAACTGGTTCCCATATTGGATGATGGCATCACAGGCTGTGGCTTAACCTGCTGCATCACAGTGCTGGGGTGGGTGGGAGGATCAATTAAATTTCACAGTTAGAGCCCAGAATATAAGAGAGAGAAACTTTTTAACAGTAGAAAGAATCTGGGAGGTCAGGAAATACATGCAAATTTGCAATGGAGACCTGTGGGATTTAAAGTTAAAATAAAATTCTAAAATTCCTTGCTATGAAAATTTGGGCATGATTCATGGACTTGCTTCTATACAGAATTGAAAAATACACTGAGGTTGATCTGCAATAGTGTTACAAATATATACAATTATATTTGAAAGTAGTATAGTATTTTCAGTTATTTTGAAATAAAATTTAATTTTTGGGCTCTTGACCATTATTTTCTGCCTTGGGCCTCTTTCCAGAGGAATGTCTGAAGACAGTCAAGTGCAGTGTGATTTATGAGGCAGTGAAGGCCAAGTACTTTGTGGTGACGAGGACCTACTTACTTTGGGGAAATCAATGGAGCACATCAGTCTGCAGCACACTTCCTGCCTTAATGGTCCTAAGCTCGATCAATATTTGAAATTTAACTTCACTATCAGTCTGTGGGCAGTGTGTGCTTTGCAGCCTTGGTTCTATCAACCTCAAATATATGGCCAGACCCATTACCAATGAAGCTAGTTACATTTTCCTGTTTGGTTTTGGATCTGCTTTAAGCCTTGACCACTGGCACATTTTTTAAGGATGTAAAATGTTTTTTTTCCTGTTGGCCAGGTAATGATTTAAACTTTGATATTAACTGGTCAAGGGAGAGGATCTTGGCAAATGTACAAGATCTGCATGATTCTTTATCATTTCTCCATCCTAAAAAATTTTCCATTGAGAAGTATTTGAGTTGACTCCCCCGCACCTGGGAGGGCATTCTGACACTGACTGTGGCTTTCTTTTCTTCTTAAAGACTGAATTTTTTTTGGAACTGTTTTAGGTTTACAGCAAAATTGAGAGGAATATACAGAGAAATCTCACATGCCCCCTGTGTGTACATATCTGTAACCTCACCCATGAACAGCATCCCCCACCAGAGTGGTGTTTGTTAGGATTGACAAGCCTGTATTTACGTATACCCAGAGTTCATGGTTGACATTAGGGTTCACTCCTGGTATTGTATATTATGTGGGTTTGGGCAAATACATATGTATCTATCTTTACTGTATCGTATCAGACTATCTTCACTGCCCTAAAGTGTGCCTTTCCCCCTCCCACACAGATTCTCTGACCATGGCACAGGTGGAGAAACGGGGAGGTTTGCTCCGGAAATCTTCAGCATCCAAAAAACCACTGAAGGAAAAAGTAGTGCTGATGTATGATGAGATCTTCATGGTAAGGCCTGGGCCCTGTCCATCTGCACAGCTCAACTCCTTAGTTTCCTCATCCCAGATGAAAAGTAACCTTCCTCTGCCTGCCACCTTCAGCTTCTACAGGGAGAGTGAAATTGTTAGAGAGTGAGCACTCAAGATAAGAGTGAGCTTTCCTATAGTAGAGATTCTGATCATGTATTAATAAATATAGATTATTATGTTCGTATTAATTGGTGTCACGAGCTGGCAAAAACAATTGAAAGGAAGGAGGGAGGCTGGGGAGGATTCCTTTGTGAATATCTTTAATCAAGGCTTTTTTTTTTTTAAAGATTTATTTTATTTTCATTTGAAAGAGTTACAGAGAGAGATAGAAACAGAGAGGGAGATCTTCCATCCGATGGTTCTCTCCCCACGTGGCCGCAATGGCCAGAGCAGTGCCGATTTGAAGGCAGAAGCCAGGAGCTTCTTCTGGGTCTCGCACGTGGGTTTAGGGGCCCAAGGACTTGGGCCATCCTCCACTGCTTTCCCAGGCCATAGCAGAGAGCTGGATTGGAAGAGGAGCAGCCGGGACTAGAACCAGTGCCCATATAGGATGCTGGCGCTTCAGGCCAGGGCTTTAACCCACTGTGCCACAGTGCTGGCACATTTTCTTTTAAGATTTATTTATTTATTTTGAAAGAGCCTCAGAGAGGCAGAGTTGAGAAGAGAGAAAGAGAGAAAGGAAGGCTTCAATTCACTGGTTCATTCCACAAATGGTCACAGCGGCCAGAGCCGGGCTGATCTGGAGCCAGGAGATTCTTCTGGATCTCCCATGCAGGTGCAGGGGACCAAGGACTTGGGCCTTCTGCTGCTGCTTTCCCAGACCATAGCAGAGAGCTGGATAAGAAGCAGAGCAGCCAGTACTCAAACCAGTGCCCATATGGGATGCTGGCACTACAGTCGGTGGCCTTACCCGCTAAGCCACAGTGCTGGCCCCAAGACTTGTTTTTCTTATGATGTGACATAAAGGCACTTCTGTCCTAGAGGTCCTGTGAAGTGCTCTTTGACTCTAGAATTCTGTAATTCAGATCTCTTCTCTTCTCTTCTCTTCTCTTCTCTTCTCTTCTCTTCTCTTCTCTTCTCTTCTCTTCTCTTCTCTTCTCTTCTCTTCTTTTTCCTTTCTTTCTTTTCTTTTCTTTTCTTTCTTAATTTTTGACAGGCAGAGTGGACAGTGAGAGAGAGAGAGAGACAGAGAGAAAGGTCTTCCTTTTCCATTGCTTCACCCCACAATGGCCACTGTGGCTGCCGCACCGCACTGATCCGAAGGCAGGAGCCAGGTGCTTCTCCTGGCCTCCCATGCGGGTGCAGGGCCCAAGCACTTGGGCCATCCTCCACAGCACTCCCGGGCCACAGCAGAGAGCTGGACAGGAAGAGGAGCAACCGGGACAGAAACTGGTGCTCCAACCAGGACTAGAACCCGGTGTGCCGGCGCCGCAAGGTGGAGGATTAGCCTATTGAGCCGCAGCGCCGGCTTGCTTGCTTGCTTGCTTTCTTTCTTTCTTTTTTTTTTTTTTTAAAGGATTTATTTATTTAGGGGCTGGCACCGTGGCACGGTGTGTTAACACCCTGGCCTGAAGCACTGGCATCCCATGTGGGTGCCGGTTTGAGTCCCGGCTGCTCTTTCTTTAAAAGATTTTTATTTATTTATTTGAAAGTCAGAGTTACACAGGAGAGAGAGAGAGAGGTCTTCCATCTGCTGGTTCACTCCCCAATTAGCCACAACGGCCAGAGCTGCGCCGATCCAAAGCCAGAGCCAGGAGCCAGGAGCTTCTTCCCGGGTCTCCCACGTGGGTGCAGGGGCCCAAGGACTTGGGCCATCTTCTACTGCTTTCCCAGGCCACAGCAGAGAGCCTGATGGGAAGTGGAGCAGCCGGGTCTTGAACTGGCACCCATATGGGATATGGGCACTGCAGGTGGCTGCTTTACTCACTACACCACAGCGCTGGCTGCTAATTCAGATATTTTCAAAAGAGGTATTATATTCTATTTCAAGTTGTTTGTAGACAAAACAATTGTTTGGTCAGATTGTCTCCTTTTCCCAGCTGTTAGGCCGTTACAAAACACACCAAACACCGGAGTAAGGGAAAGGGTTTATTGGGGAAAACCCAGCAGGCCAGAGGGAAGGGCAAAGAGGGAAAAAGAGAGAGAAGGAGAGTATAAGAGAGAGAGACAGAGAGGAGAGGAGCTAGCGAGGAGAGAAGAGAGAGAGCAGAGAGAAGAGAGACGAGAAGGGGAGGGGGGAAGAGCAGAGAGCACAGAGAAGAGAGAAAGAGAGCCATATGTTAGGAACAGGTCCTTTTAAAAATTTTGCCCCGGGCTGGCACCGTAGCTCAATAGGCTAATCCTCTGCCTGCGGCGCCAGCACACCGGGTTCTAGTCCCGGTTGGGGTGCCGGATTCTGTCCTGGTTGCTCCTCTTCCTGTCCAACTCTCTGCTGTGGCCCGGGAGTGCTGTGGAGGATGGCCCAAGTGCTTGGGCCCTGCACCCGCATGGGAGGCCAGGAGAAGCACCTGGCTCCTGGCTGTGGATCAGCGTGGTGCTCCAGCTACAGCGCGCCAGCCGCAGTGGCCACTAGGGGGTGAATCAATGGAAAAAGGAAGACCTTTCTCTCTGTCTCTCTCATTGTCCACTCTGCCTGTCCAAAAAAAAAAAAAAAAAATTTGCCCCGGAGGGCGGGCAGGGAAGCAGGAGCAGCGAATCCCATTAGGGTGGGGGTGGAGCTTGACACTGGCAGTTGGTCCATGTGGCCACCTGGTTTTCAGCAATGGCGGCGTGGGCTAGAGCCTAGGATGGTGTCAGAGTGTAGATTGCGCCATGGATAAAACTGTGCCATTTTCCTAACACCAACTATTTTGGATGACAGGAGTTATAAGCAATTGGATTGAAGATTAGGTCTTCAGTACTGCTGATTGACCGTGGTCCATGCTTGTGTTATTTTATTTTATTTTTTTTTGACAGGCAGAGTTAGACATTGAGAGAGAGAGACAGAGAGAAAGATCTTCCTTCCGTTGGTTCACCCCACAAATGGCTGCTATGGTCTGCGCTGTGGCTGGTGCGCTGGGCCAATCTGAAGCCAGGAGCCAGGCGCTTCCTCCTGGTCTCCCATGCGGGTGCAGGGCCCCAGCACTTGGGCCATTCTCCACTGCCTTCCTGGGCCACAGCAGAGAGCTGGAATGGAAGAGGAGCAACCGGGACAGAATCTGGCACCCCAACCGGGACTAGAACCCCGGGGTGCCGGCACTGCAGACAGAGGATTAGCCTAGTGAGCCGCGGCGCCAGCCTGCTTGTGTTATTAAATATAGGATACTGGGGCTGGCACTGTGGCACGGTGGTAAAGCTGCCACCTGTGGCGCTGGCATCTCATATGGGCAGCTGGTTTGTGTCCTGACTGCTCCACTTCTGATCCAGCTCCCTGCTAATGTGCTTGGGAAAGCAGCAAAAGATGGCTCAAGCACTTGGGCCCCTGCACCCATGTGGGAGACTCAGAAGAAGCTCCTGGTTCCTGGCTTTGGATTGGCCCAGCTCTGGCCATTGCGGCCATTTTGGAAGCAAACCAATGAATGGAAAATGTCTCTTTCTCTCCCTCTGTCTCTCTCTGACTCTGCTTTTCAAATAAATAAATAACTCTTTAATAAATAAATAAATAAATACCAGCTATCAGCAAATAGAGTAATTGGATACCCTGTAGCTTTTTTTTTTTTTTAAAGATTTATTTATTTACTTGAAAGAGTTACACAGAGAAGGAGATGCAGAGAGAGAGATTGAGAGAGAGGTCTTCCACCCCCTGGTTCACTCCCCAGTTGGCCACAGTGGCCAGAGCTGTGCTGATCCAAAGTCAGAAACCAGGAGCTTCTTCTGGGTCTCCCATGCGAGTGCAGGGGCTCAAGGACTTGGGCCATCTTCTATGGCTTTCCCAGGCCATTGCAGAGAGCTGGACTGGAAGTGAAGCAGCCAAGACTTGAACCGGTGCCCATATGGGATGCCAGTACTGCAGGCAGTGGCTTTACCAGCTACGCCACAGTGCCGGCCCCTACCCTGTAGCATTATATGCCTTCTGAGGTTCTTATTATAAGTAGTACTAAGTAGTACAGGTAAAGTAGGATAATACTTCCAAAAGGAGTTGTCATATATTGAATTCTTACTTGTATCTAGATTATTCTAAATTTGTTACTAAATACATTTGTTCTTTTTTTGTTGTTGTTCTTAGAGAATTCTTTTTTTTTTTTTTTTTTTTTTTTTTTTTTAGATTTATTTATTTATTTGCGAGGCAGAGCAAGAGAGAGAGAGAGAGAGAGAGAGAGGTTTTCCATTTGCTGGTCCACTCCCCAAATGGCCACAGTGGCTGGAGCTTGGCTGATCTGAAGCCAGGAGCCAGGACCTTTTACTGGATCTCCCATGTGGATGCGGGAGCCCAAGCACTTGGGCCATCTTTTGCTGCTTTCCCAGGCCATAAGCAGAGAGCTGGATCGGAAGAGGAGCAGCTGGGACATGACGTCCCATATCGGATGCTGGTGCTGCAGGTGAAGGCTTAGCTTACTGTGCCACAGTGCCAGTCCCATGGTGCTGGTTTTGCAAGAGGCCTCAGTTCTGTTGACTCACTGAGGGTGATGTCACAGTGGTGGGAATGTGTTTGAGATGGAGAGATCACATCACAAGACCAGAAACTAAAGCAAAGTCCTAGGTGCACTACTTTGATGCCTTCTAAGTGCCCTCCCACAGTGTCCTAATGACCTACCACGAGGTCCTATCTCTTAACATCACCATACTTGGGATCATGCTTCCAAATCATGAACCTCTAGGAGACATACTCAAACCATGTCCAAACCACAGTAGTTGGCAAGCCTTGAAAACAGCCATGCAGAAAATTAATACAGAATTGCCCAGGTCAATACAGGTGCTCTACAGGGAAGATGAGTAGGTACTAGGATCCTTTAGGGCTTCTCCCCTGTTAAGTAGGCTTGGTACACAGACAATAACTGCTTGAGTGAGCTTTGGGGTTGGGAAGTACCAGCTCCTTGAGTTCTCTGTTTCATTTGTAGACAACAAAATGACATTACAGATATGTGAGGGTCACAGTGTGGCCCCTGCTGGGGTGCAGGATTTGAAAGAAAGTGATAGAATTCAGTAAAATGAGGACCATATAAGAAGGCCAGAAATGTTGTTACTTCTCTGTTCCATTCTCAGTTAAACATCTAGAAGAGATTGTTTTTTCCCTCTGCAAAGATTTGTTTATTTACTTGACAGGCAGTTACATAGTGAGAGATATGCATCTTCTGTCTTCTGTCTACTGGTTTGCTCCCCAAATAGCTGCAAAGATCAGGGCTGGGCTGAGCTGAAGCTAGGAGCTGGGAACCCCATCTAGGTTTCCCATATGGGTGTGGGGCCCAGGAAGTTGAGCCATCCTTTGCTGCTTTCCCAGGCACATTAGCAGGGAGTTGGACTAGAAGTGGAGCAGCTGGGGTTTGAATTGGTACCCATACAGGATGCTGGCAGTGCAGATGGCTTAACCCACTATGTCACAGTACTGGTGCTGCATCCTCCACACCTCATTTTTTAAAGATTTGTATTTGTTTGAAAGGCAGAGTTACAGAGAGAGTGAGAAACTTTATTTGGCAGCATATGTACTAAAAATGGGATTGGGTGAAATGGAGGTAGACAGGGAGGTCTTAAATCTGCTGTTTCACTCCTCAAATGGCTGCAATAGTCAGGTCTGGGCCAGGCCAAAGCCAGGAGCTAAAACTCCATACAGGTCTCCCACTTGGATGGCAGGAGGCCAAGTACTTGGACCACCTTCCACTGCTTTCTTAGGCGCTTTAACAGGAACTGGTGCAGAAGTGGAGCAGCCGTAACTTGAATAGGTGTTCATATGGAGTGCTGGCATTGTATGCGATGGTTTAACTGGCTATGCCACAATGCTGGCCCCTTGAAGAGATTCTTATATATTTTATTAGATCAGGAGTTCTTAAATAATGAAGATGTTAGTCTTGGTAGTAATTTTCAAGGGTATACTTAAGGTTAGGTGATAGTGGGTTATTGACCTGCTGATTTTGTTATGTCATTGTCTTCCTGTGAAGCAGAGATTCTTTTTTTTATATTTTACCCGTTAACCAGAGACCTTTTAGTTCCTAAACTTTCTTTTTGAAAATTACTGCTGAGAAATGTTTAGCACCATAATTTTGCTTTTTTCACTAATTTGAATGAAGAACAGAGCATACTAAAAGCTGTTTAAAAACATAAACCTATAAACAAAAAAGCAAAAAACCCTCTGTGCAGTGGCCTGAAAGGGAGGGCAGATGGAGGGGCAAGGAGAAGTCGTCCGTACGGGATAGTGTGAGAACCTCTGCAGCGTTACTCAGGTGTCTGGGTTCTGGCTCCTGCACTGGTAAGTCACTGAACTCGGCGCTTCCAGTGTTAGTATTGAAAGGTGAAGTTTGGGAGATGTGATGGTTGGGGGTGGGAGGGAGGTTATGGAGGGGAAAAGCTGCTATAATTCAAAAGTTGTACTTTGGAAATTTATATTTATTAAATAAAAGTTGAGAAAACAAAACAAAACAAAAAAGGCAAAGTTAACCCTGGGTAGTGTTCTTCGTGCTTTTAGTGAGAGCTGGGGAAGCTGAGGTGCTTGTCTTCTGCTTTCAGATGGAGGACCCCGGCCAGTGCAGTCCTCGGTTTTGGGAGGAGCTCTTCCTCATGAAGGTGGGTCTTGGTGGCCTCTGTGCGGTCCCTTGGTAATTAAGCAGCCTTCTCATGTGTCCTCGGTGCTGAACTAAAAATGCACCCAGACCCTTATTGTTTCCTTGGCAGGTGAACTTAGAGTACCTAGAAGGCAAGCTGGAGTCTCTTGATGGTGAGGAGTTAATGAAGATCAAGGACAATATCAATTGCTTATTTCAGCACTGCATCCAGGCTCTGGGAGAAGAGCATCCAATTCGAGTTGTCAATGCATTGCAGGTACAAGGCTGGGAGACTGGGGGTCTTGTTTAACAGGAGAAAAAATTAGATCTGTTGAAATATGAGGTACCTGAGCCATCTTCCTGTGTAAATTAATTGACGCTTACAGTAGTAATCTTGTCCATTTGTACAATCTGATGTAATTCCAAGGCAGATTGTGCAATAGAACTCTTGTTACTTAAGGAAAGGAAGAGAGGAAACTGGGGGAAAGATAATTAGTCTATTGCAAAAATCAGAAGAGATTCTAGTACAGTATTTTCTCATTAGGGCAGGAGGTTTTATTTTATTTTTTTAAGATTTATTTATTTGAAAAGCAGACTGACAGATGAGAGAAAGGTATCTTCCATCTGTTGGCTCACTCACTAAATGGCTGCAATAGCTGGGACTGGTCTAGGCTGAAGCAAGGAGCCTGGAAACTCCATCTGGGTCTCCCTTGTACGTGACAGGGGCCCAGCACTTGGGCCATCATCTGCTGCTTTCCAAGGTGCATTAGCAGGGAGCTGGATTGAAAGTGGAGCAGCTGGGAGTTGAACTGATGCTTGGGTTTGGGATGTGGGTGTCACAGGTGGCAGCTTAACCTGCTGTGCCACAGTGCTGGCTCCAGATCAGGGTTCTTTTTTTTTTTTTAAGATTTATTTTTGGGGTTGACCCTCTTGCCTGTGGTGCTGGCTTCCCATTTGGGTGCCAGTTTGTGTCCTGGTTGCTCCTCTTCCAATCCAGCTCTCTGCTATAGCCTGGGAAAGAAGTAGAAGATGGCCCAAGTGCTTGGGCCCCTGCATCCACGTGGGAGACCCAGAAGAAGCTTCTGATCCTGGCTCCTGGCTTCAGATTGGCCCAGCTCTGGCCATTGTGGCCATTTGGGGAGTAAACCAGCAATGGAAGACCTTTCTCTTTGTGTATCCCTCTTTCTGTCTGTAATTAGGCCTGTCAGATAAATAAATAAAATCTTTAAAAAATTATTTTGTTTATTTCACAGGCAGAGTTAGAGAGGATGAGAGCGAAAGAGATCTTCTGTCCACTAGTTCACTCACCAAATGGCCACAATGGCTGGGGCTGGGCCAGGTCTAAGCCGGGAACCAGGAGCTTCTTCCTGATCTGCCATGTGGATGCAGGAGCCCAAGCACTTGGGCCATCTTCTGTTGCTTTCGCAGGAACATTAGCAGGGAGGTAGATTGAAAGTGGAGTGGGCGGCCATTTGGGGAGTGAACCAACGGAAGGAAGACCTTTCTCTCTGTCTCTCTCTCACTGTCTATAACTCTACCTTTCAAAAAAAAAGAAAAGTAAAGAAAGTGGAGTGGATGGGTCTTGAACCAGCACTCATATGGGATGCCAACATAACAGCTGGAAGCTTAACCTGCTACACCACAATGCTGGCCCCAGATCAGGGATTTTTAATTTGAGGTTTCAGGAGGTCCTTGAATCACTGAAATCATAGGTAATATTTCATGTGCATATGCACATTTTTTTCTGGAGAGAAGGGTTTTATCAGAACCTCAGAGAAAACATCAGAATCCCTGTTTTTAGGGCCAGAGTTGTGGCATTGCAGGTAAAGCCACTGCCTGTAATGTCGGCGTTTAACCCAGCCCCGGCTGTTGCAGCCATCTGGGGAATGAAACGGATGGGAGTTATCTCTCTCTCTAACTTTGCCTTTCAAATAAATAAATAAATCTTTATGCTAAGATCATGAAGAAGATTCATTCAATGACTATTTTTTGAATTAGTATTGCGTGCCAGACATTTGGTAGGGATTCATTGTGGGTTTCTTGAGAGACTTTGATACTTTCACTCAGTACTTTGTTCCTAGTACATAGAACAGTGCTTAGAAAATATGCAGCACTGTAGAGGTAAATTACTATGAATGGTGTTCTAAAGTTTCAAAGTTCATGTTCTAGTAGGTCCAGTATAGCCTTGATTGGGAGTGCTTAGGACAGTTACTGTCAAACTTAGAATATGTAAGTTCCATCATGAAATAAAGGTTATTATTAGAATCATTGGTAGATTGGGTTTAAATTTCTTCTTTATTTTATTTTTATTCATTTAACAGGCAGAACAAGAGAGAAAAAGAGAGAGAGAGAGAAAGAGAGAGATATTTTCTGTCCATTGGTTTATTCTCCAAATGCCCATAGCATTTGGGGCTGGGTCAGGCAAAAACCCAGAGCCAGAAGCTCTGTCCAGGTCTTCCATGTGGGTGGCAGGGACCCAATTACTTGTGCTGTCACTGATGCCTCCCATTGTGCACTAATATTACCAGAAAGATGGAATCAGTAGCAGAGCCAAGACTTGAACCTGGGCACCCGATATGGGATGCGAGCTTCCAAGTGGCATCCTAACTGCTCTAACAAATGATTGTCCCCGTTCCATGGTTTGAGTTGTAGGGTGGGAACTCAATTAAAGTTGGAAATTGTATTTCCAGTAATTACAAGACTCACTGTGAAGGCTTGAATTGTAAACTTTTATTCCAGTAGAAGTAAGTTGACATTAAGCCCCTTGGTGACCCATAAAAATATTTTGCATGATTAAATATAACGAATACTTACAGAGCTTTTACAAAGTTCTAGGGACTATTTTTGGTGTTTTAACAAAGTTCCAAGTACTGTCTAGGTGCTTTATGGTATAATTTGCATAAGCCTCACAGCATCATTGTATGATAATACTTTTATCTCACTCCTGTTTTTTTTTTTTTTTTTTTTTTGAGATTGATTTATTTATTTGAAAGGCAGAGAGAGAGAGAGAGAGAAGTCATAAATCTACTGGTTCACTCCCTAGATGGCCACAATGGCTGGAGCTGCATTGATCTGAAGCCAGGAGCTAGGAGCTTCTTCTGGGTCTCTTATGCAGGTGCAGGGGTCCAAGGACTTGGGCCATCTTCTACTGCTTTTCCCAGGCCACAGCAGAGCTGGATCGGAAGTGGAGCAGTGGGGACTCAAACTGGCGCCCATATGGGATGCCGGCACTGCAGGTGGTGGCTTTACTCACTGTGGCACAGTGCTGGCCCCCTCATTCCTGTTTTATAGATGGGAAAATTGAGCCACTGAGCAATTAATCTGTCTGGGTTCTCACAGCTAGTAAGTGGTGGATGGGAATGATAATGAATTTAAGATTTAAAGCAGTTGGGTCTTACCAATCAGGGATTTCACTGTTGTAGTTATTAAAAATAATTACTAAGTCTGGCATTGTGGTGCAGTGGGCTAAGCTACTGCCTGCAGCAATGGCATCCCATATTAGAGTGTGGCTATGAATCCTGGCTGGTCTTCTTCCCATCTACCTTCCTGCTAATGTGCCTGGGAAGGCAGTAAAAGATGGCCCAAGTACTTGGGCTCCTGGCATCCACACGTGGGAGACCAGGATGGAATTCCTGGCTCCTGGCTTTGGCCTGGTCCCACCCTGGTCGTTGCATTTGGGGAGTGAACCATTGAATAGAAGATCTCTTTCTCTCTGTTTCTCCCTCTCTGTGTCATTCTGCCTTTCAAATAAATAAAATCTTAAAAAGATTACTAAAACTGTTTACTGAGGGGTAGGTGTTTGGCCTAGAGGTTAAGGTGCTGCATCCCCTGTTGCAGTGCTTGTGTTCAGTACCTGCTTCTGCCTCCTGATTTCAGCTTCCCGCTGATGCAGACCCTGGGAGGTAGTAGTGATGGCTCAAGTAATTGGATCCTTGTCACCCAGTGGGAGACTCAAATTGAGTCCCTGGCTCCTGGCTTTGGCCCCAGGGGCCATTGCAGGCATTTGGGGTAGTGTAGCAGTGTTTAGGAGTTCTATTTCTTTCTTTTTTTAAAGATTTACTTATTTTACTTGAAAGTCAGAGTTACAGAGAAGGAGAGGCAGAGAGAGAGATTGAGAGATGGAGAGATTGAGAGATTGGGGGGGGGGGTCTTCCATCTGCTGGTTCACTTCTCAATTGGCCGCAACGGCCTGAGCTGCACTGATCCAAAGCCAGGAGCCAGGAGCTTCCTGCTGGTCTCCCACACAGGTGCAGGGGCCCAGGGACTTGGGCCATCTGCTACTGCTTTCCTAGGGCATAGCAGAGAGCTGGATCAGAAGTGGAGCAGCCAGGACCTGAACTAGTGTCTACATGGGATGCCGGCACTGCAGGTGGTGGCCTTACCTGCTATGCCACAGCACTGGCCCCTATTTCTCTCTAGCTGGCTCTCTCTGTCTGCCTCTCATGTTTTAAAAAAGAAAAACATTAAAGCTTGTAATTTATGATGTAAATGTTAGATTTTTAAGAACTTAGTAGAAAAAGAAAAAGAGAGTACATAGTAGTTCCCATCACATGTAGGTGGCAGAGACTCAACTGCTTGAGACATTGATTGCTCCCTCTAGAGTCTGCATAAGCAAGAACCTGGTTTCAGGATCTGGAGCTGGGAAATCGAACCCAGGAACTCTGATATGAGATAACTTCCATCCCCTAGTTCACTTCCCAAATGACTGCAATGGCCAGGACTGGGCCACAACAAAGCCAGGAGCCCGGAGCTTCATGTGGGTCTCCCACATGGCTAGCAGGTTCCCAAGGGCTTGGGCTGTCTTCTGCTTTTCCAGGTGCATTAGCAAGGAGCTGTATTGGAATGGAGCATCTAGGACTCAGTGCAGTTGCTGCAGGCGGTGGCTTAACTTGTGCCCCAGTACTGGCCCCTGCAATTGATTTCATAGAAAGGAAAACTAGAACTGTGATTTATTTGAGAGACAAGCTGACAGAGTTCCCATCTGTTGGTTCACTCCCCAAATCCTTGAAATAGCCAGGGCTAGAGCCAGGAGCTGGGAACACACAGGTCTCCCATGTGGGTGGCAGGAACCCAGTTGCTTGGGTCATGACCTATGCCTCCCAGGATCTGCATTGGCAGGAAGCCAGAGTTAAGAGCCAGAGCTGGGGTTGAATCCAGACATTCTGATGTGGGATGCCAGTGTCTTAACCACTAGGCTAAATTGCCTCTCTTGTTTTTGTTTTTGTGTATCACCTTCCATTCTTTGTCAGTAGTGCAGTTTTTAAGAAGATGGCCAAAAAAACAACAAAAAAAGAGGGTGGGGAAAAAACATGAGGATGATAGCAGTTTCAGTTGTTGTTCCTCTTTGAATTTCTAGATTTTGCACATATTGAGGCTTAGACTGTGTTTTGCAGCTCAGAGCGACAGAGATTGGAGGTCAGCTGTATAAGTAAGGGGTTTGAGGTTGCAGTGCAAGGCTGCAGACCCAGCGCCCTGCTGGTTTTGAGATTTCCTCTCTAGAAAGAATTCTTTCTCTCATCTCTGCAGACCTTGTGTGCACTCATTCGAGGAGTCCATCAAAAGAATAAATCTACTTCCGGGTTTGACATTATCAACATGCTGATGGGCTTTGACAAGGCGGAGCTGTGCATGAAGGTGAGGCCTGAGCTGCAGATGTGCCTGAGCATGGCTGCTTCTGACAGCTGTCTGTGGATACCATCTGTAGATTTGGATTCAGATATTAATGTTGTATTTAACCTTGAAGTTGGATATTTTTATTTAACACATTTGGTTTATCTGAGAAAAAGAACATTTTATTTTATGTTCAAATTTGAATTAAGGCATCCTTTTCTTGAAGGATAAAGACTGAACAGTTTCTTTTTTTTTTTTTAAAGATTTATTTATTTATTTGGAAGTCAGAGTTACACAGAGAGAGGAGAGGCAGAGAGAGAGAGAGAGAGAGAGAGGTCTTCCATCCGATGGTTCACTGCCTAATTGGCCGCAATGGCCAGAGCTGTGCTGATCTGAAGCCAGGAGCCAGGAGCCTCCTCTGGGTCTCCCACATGGGTGCAGGGGCCCAAGGACTTGGGCCATCTTCTACTACTATCCCAGGCCACAGCCAAGAGCTGGATGGAAAGTGGAGCAGCTGGGTCTCAAACCGGCGCCCATATGGGATGCCAGGCTTCAGGCCAGGGCGTTAACCCACTGTGTCACAGTGCTGGTCCCTGAACAGTTTCTTTTATTTATATCATACAGTCATATGTTTTAAAGAACATTTATGAACGTAACTTATAGCAAGGTAATGCATAATAGCAACTTTAGCTGAAATTTAAGCTTTCTAATTTAACAGAGACTTTGCTTTTATCACAGTTTAAAAAAATTATTTATTTATTTGAAAGGCAGAATTATAAAGAGAGAGGGAGAGAGATATTCTACCCACTGATTCATTCCCAAATGGCTGCAACAGCTGGGGCTGTGCCAGGCAGGAGCCAGGAGCCAGGAGCCAGGAGCTTCTTCCAGGTCTCCCATGTGGGTACAGGAGCCCAGATGCATTAGCAGGGAGTCAGATTATAGGCTAATCCTCTGCCTGCGGCGCCGGTACACCGGGTTCTAGTCCCGGTCGGGGCGCCGGATTCTGTCCTGGTTGCCCCTCTTCCTGTCCAGCTCTCTGCTGTGGCCCGGGAGTGCAGTGGAGGATGGCCCAGGTGCTTGGGCCCTGCACCCCATGGGAGACCAGGAGAAGCACCTGGCTCCTGCCTTCAGATCAGCATGGCCGGCTGTGGCGGCCATTGGAGGGTGAACCAATGGCAAAGGAAGACCTTACTCTCTGTCTCTCTCTCTCACTGTCCACTCTGCCTGTCAAAAAAAAAAAAAAAAAAAAGGAAGTAGAGCAGCCAGTACTGGAACTGACACCCATACCACAACGCCAGCTCCAATTTTATTCCAATCTTTATTTGTGCTGTTGACACTATCTTTTGTTAGTGATAGCTTTATAATTTGCATATGATACTATTTACCCTTTTAAAATGTACAGTCGAGAGTGTGTCAGTATTTTCACAGAGTTGTACAATCAGGGTCATTTTCCATTCCTCTCTGGCAGCATTAATCTATCTTATGTCTATATGAGTTTATCTGTTTTGGACACCTCAGACAACAGAATTATATCGTATGTGGCCTTTAGTGTCTGGCGTTCACTTAGTGTGATGTTTTCAGAGTTCATCCATATAAAATGTCTCATATTTCATTTTTTTTTTTAAAGAAACCTCTTTTTTTTTTTTTTTTTTTTTTTTTGACAGGCAGAGTGGACAGTGAGAGAGAGAGACAGAGAGAAAGGTCTTCCTTTGCTGTTGGTTCACCCTCCAATGGCCGCCGCGGCCGGTGCGCTGTGACCGGCGCACCGCACTGATCCGAAGGCAGGAGCCAGGTACTTATCCTGGTCTCCCATGGGGTGCAGGGCCCAAGGACTTGGGCCATCCTCCACTGCACTCCCTGGCCACAGCAGAGAGCTGGCCTGGAAGAGGGGCAGCCAGGACAGAATCCGGCGCCCCGACTGGGACTAGAACCTGGTGTGCTGGCGCCGCAAGGCGGAGGATTAGCCTAGTGAGCCGCGACGCTGGCCTCTTTTCTTACTTTTTTAAAGATTTATTTATTTATTTGAAAGTCAGAGTTACACAAAGAGAGGAGAGGCAGAGAGAGAGAGAGAGGTCTTCCATCTGGTAGTTCACTCCCCAGATGGCCGCAACAGCTGGAGTTGCGCTGATCCGAAGCCAGGAGCTTCTTCCCGGTCTCCCACATGGGTGCAGGGGCCCAAGGGCTTGGGCCATTTTCTGCTGCTTTCCTAGGCCATAGCAGAGAGCTGGATTGGAAGAGGAGCAGCCAGGACTCGAACCAGCACCCATATGGGATGCCTGCGCTTCAGGCCAGGGTGTTAACCCGCTGTGTCACAGTGCCGGCCCCATATTTCATTCTTTTTACTGCCAAATAATTTTCCCTTGGTTGGATATACCTCATTTTGATATTCCATTTCTTGGCTGATGGACATTTGGATTGTTTGAAAATTTGCTATTATGAATAATGTTGCTTTGAACAGCCATGTATAAGTGTTTGGATGTATGTTATATGTTTTCAATTATTTTGGACAGTTACCTGGGAATAAAATTATTGAGTCATGTGGTAACTCTGAATTTAACATTTGAGGAACTGTCAAATCATGGTAGCTGTTCCATTTTACAATTCACCAGCAATGTATGTATGAGGATTCCATTTTTATTTTTGAATTTGTTTTTTATTTATTTGAAGGGCAGAGTTAGAGAGGAGGAAAGATAGAAAGGGGAGTGAACCAGTAGGTGGAAGACCCTTCTCTCTCATTCTCTCTCTGTCTTTCTCTCTCTGCCTCTGTGTAACTCTGCCTTTCAAATAAATAAATAAATCTTAAAAAAAAAAAAAAAAAAGATGTATATAGAGAGATCTTCTATCAGCTGGTGCACTCCCCAAATGGCAACAACAGCAGGGCTGGGCCAGGCTGAAGCCAGGAGCCAGGCGCTTCTTCCTGTCTCCCACATGGGTTCAGGGGCCCAAGCTCTTGGGCCATCTTCTGCTGATTTCCCAGGTGCAATAGCAGGGAGCTGGATTGGAAGTGGAGCAATCGGGTCTTGAACTGGCACCCATGTGGGATGCCAACTTAACAGGTGGAAGCTTAACCTGCTATTATACAATGCTGGCCCCCAATTTTTTTTTTTAAAGATTTATTTCTATCTTTGAAATACAGAGAGAGAGAGAGAGAGAGGGATAGAGAGAGAGAGAGAGAGAGAGAGAGAGAGATCTTTCATTTGTTGTTTCACTGCTCAGTGGCTAAAACTGCCAGGTCTTTGCCAGCTTGAAGCCAGGAGCCAGGAGCTCCATCGTGGTCTTTCACATGGGTGGCAGGAGCCCAAGTAGCTAAGGCATTGTCAGCAGCTTTCTCAGATGCATTATTAGGAAGCTAGTTTGGAAGCAGAACAGATGGGACTTTTACTGGTGCTCTGATATAGGATGGCATTGCATAGCAAGCCACAGCTTAACCCGGTCTACCACAATGCCAGCCTAAGGATTCCAGGTAATTTACATCATATGAATAAACAGTTGTTTTTGTCTGTCTTTTCTTCTTTCTTTTTCTTTTTTTTTTCCTTTGACAGGCAGAGTGGACAGTGAGATAGAGAGACAGAGAGAAAGGTCTTCCTTTGCCGTTGGTTCACCCTCCAATGGCCGCCGCGGCCAGCGTGCTGAGCCGGCGCACCGTGCTGATCTGAAGCCAGGAGCCAGGTGTTTCCTCCTGGTCTCCCATGGGGTGCAGGGCCCAAGCACTTGGGCCATCCTCCACTGCACTCCCTGGCCACAGCAGAGAGCTGGCCTGGAAGAGGGGCAACCGGGAAAGAATCCGGCGCCCCGACCGGGACTAGAACCGGGTGTGCTGGCGCCGCAAGCAGAGGATTAGCCTAGTGAGCTGCGGCGCCAGCCTCTTCTTTCTTTTGAGAAACTTTATTCATATCCTTTACTCATTTCTAGATTGGATTGTCTTTTATTGTTGAGTTGTAAGAGTTCATTACATATTCTGAATACAAGGCCCTAATCAGATATATAATTTGTAGTGTTTGATAGTATCTTTTTTTCTATTTATTTATTTGACAAGTAGAATTATAGACAGTGAGAGAGAGAGTCGGAGAGAAAGGTCTTCCTTCCGTTGGTTCACCCCCCAAATGGCCGCTATGACTGACGCTGTGCCAATCTGAAGCCAGGAGCCAGGTGCTTATCCTGGTCTCCCATGGGGTGCAGGGGCCCAAGCACTTGGGCCATCCTCCACTGCACTCCCGGGCCACAGCAGAGAGCTGGACTGGAAGAGGAGCAACCGGGACTGGAACCTGGCGCCCATGTGGGGTGTCGGTGTCGCAGGCAGAGGATTAACCTACTGAGCCATGGTGCCAGCCCCCTTCTGTCACTAAATTTTTTTTTTTAAAGACAGAGTTAGACAGTAAGAGAGGGAGAGAGAGAGGTCCTCCTTCCATTGGTCCCCCCCAAAATGGCCACAATGGCTGGTGCGCTGTGCCAATCTGAAGCCAAGAGCCAGTTGCTTCCTCCCGGTCTCCTATTCGGGTGCAGGGCCGAAGCACCTGGGCCATCCTCCACTACCCTCCCGGGTCACAGCAGAGAGCTGGACTGGAAGAGGAGCAACAGGGACAGAACCGGCGCCCCAACTGGGACTAGAACCCAGGGTGCTGGCGCCACAGGCGGAGGATTAGCCTAGTGAGCCGTGGCGCCGGCCTTGTCACTAAATTTAAAATAAAGAAATTGATATATTAACAAATCCTTATTGTAGTTAGGTTACAAGAAAGAAGTTATGAATATGCAGTTACGTATGCACAAGGATTTTGTACCTAGTGTACGGAATTCCAGCCTTCTACATGTTTGTCATGATCAAATTCCAGATAGCACCTTCATTCTCAGAGTTCTAAGTCCTGCCTTCATTTTGATTACTACTGAGGTAATGTTCCTTGAGAGCCCAAGAGCCAGCTGTATGCTCTGTAAGCACTTCCTGAGTACACTCACCTTTGCAAGCCATAAGTACCTCATGCTGGATGCTGGACATGTCCGACGTGGAACTCGTTGTTCTCCTGTATCTGTTCTTTTCTCATTGATTCCCTTTCAGAATGGGGCACCTGTCTTCTCCTGCACCAGAAAACTCAGTCATCCTTCATTCTTCTCCCTCATCTTTTATCTCCAGGTTATCATCAAGTTCAGCTAATTTTACCTCAGCTTCTTTCTTTTTTAAAAAGATTTATTTATTTATTTATTTTATTATTTATTTGGAAGTCAGAGTTACACAGAGAGAGAAGCAGTGGCAGAGAGAGAGAGAAAAAAAAAGAGAGAGAGAGAGAGAGAGATCTTCATCTGCTGGTTCACTCCCCAATTGGCTGCAAAGCCAGAGCTGCACCGATTTGAAGCCAGGAGCCAGGAGTTCTTCCCAGTCTTCCATGCAGGTGCAGGGGCCCAAGACTTGGGCCATCTTCTGTTTTCCCAGGCCATAGCAGAGAGCTAGATTGGAAGTGGAGCAGCCGGGTCTCGAACTGGTGCCCATATGGGATGCTGGCACTGCAGGCGGTGGCTTTACCTGCTGCACCACAGCACCAGCCCCTCAGCTTATTTGCTTATTTCTCATTCCTGTCTTTTCACTCCTGTTACTTCGGAACCTATTATCTCTCTCTCTCTCTCTCTCTTTTTTTTTTTTTTTTTTCAGGCGGAGTGGACAGTGAAAGAGAGAGACAGAGAAAGGTCTTCTTTTTGCCGTTGGTTTTGCAGCTGGTGCACCACGCTGATCTGAAGGCAGGAGCCAGGTGCTTATCCTGGTCTCCCATGGGGTGCAGGGCCCAAGCACTTGGGCCATCCTCCACTGCACTCCCGGGCCACAGCAGAGAGCTGGCCTGGAAGAGGAGCCACTGGGACAGAATGGGGCGCCCCGACCGGGACTAGAACCCCGTGTGCCGGCGCCGCAGGCGGAGGATTAGCCTAGTGAGCCGCAGCGCCAGCCCTGTTATCTCTTTATCTGAACTATTTCCTCCCTCTCTCCTTCCCTCCCTCCTTCCCTTCTCTTTCTTTCTTTTTATTTATTTATTTGTTTGAAAAGCAGAGTAACAGAGAAATCTTCCATTCTCTCTTTCACTCCCCAAATGCCCACACAGTTCGGTCCAGGCCAAAGCTAAGAGCCAGGAATTCCATTCAGATCTCTTACCTAGATGGCAGGGACCCAAGTGCTTGGCCATTATCTACCGTCTCCCGGGTGCATTAGTGGGAAGCTGAATTTGACATGGGGACTCAAACCAGGCACTTCAGTGTGTACTGCTGTCATCCTAAGCCGTGGCTTAACCTGCTGCATCACAGTGCCAACACCCCTCCTTCTTCCTTTGAACAAACGCGTATTGGGCTCTTGTGTACCAGGCACTGTGCTAGGCACTGGGGCCACAGAGGCAAATGAGACATGGTGATTCTCAGGAAATTGACCTAATATCCTGATTGGTCTCCCTCCCTCTTCACTTGCAGTCTTTAAATCTGTCATCCACTCCGACAGATTGATGTGTAATACACTCAACTCTTACCTGCTTACAACCCTTTGTTAGTCTGTTACAGATAAGATAAAGACCTGACTCCCTAGTTAGCCTTATACAACTTTCATAATCTGCCCTCTAGTTACTTCTGCAGTTTCTCACTGCCATGCCTCATTCTTTATACTCCCATGATAACAAACTACTTGTCTTCCATCCTTATACCCAGGACCATTTCATTCCTCATATGTCTTTTTTTTTCTTAAAGATTTATTTATTTATTTGAAAGTCAAAGTTGGGGAGGGGAGATCGATCGATCGATCTATCTATCTATCTATCTATCTATCTATCTATCTATCTTCCACCCACTGGTTCCCTCCCCAGATGTCCTCTACAGCCAGGGCTGAGCAAGGCTGAAGCCAGGAGCTTCTTCCAGGTCTCTCATATGGGTAGCAGGGCCTGAGCATTTGGGCCCTCTTCAGGTGCTGGATTGTTAGCAGGGAGCTGGATCAGAAGTAGAGCAGCTACAACACAAACTGGTGTCCCTGTGGGATGCCAGTGTTGCAGGCATCAGCTTTACCTGCTATTCCACAACGTTAGACTCCCTCATCTGTCTTTGATCATGTAAAAAAACAAAAACAAAAACAAAAACAAAAACCTGTGTGAAATTGCTTTCCTTCTCAAAATTTTTTTTTTTTTTAAAGATTTATTTTAAAGTCAGAGTTACACAGAGAGAAGAGAGGCAGAGAGAGGTCTTCCATCCGTTGGTTCACTCCCCAGTTGGCCACAACAGCCGGAGCTGTGCCGATCCGAAGCCAGGAGCTTCTTTTGGGTCTCCCGTGTGGGTGCAGGGATCCAAGGACTTGGGCCATCTTCTACTGCTTTCCCAGGCCACAGCAGAGAGCTGGATCGGAAGTGGAGCAGCCGGGACTAGAACCGGCACTCATATGGGATGCCAGCGCTTCGGCCGGGGCTTTAACCCACTGCGCCACAGCGCCAGCCCCATCCTTCTCAAATTTTTAAAATTTATTTTTTCATTTTAAAAATTTTGGGGGCTGGTGCTGTGGCATACTGGGTAAAGCTGCTGCCTGTAGTACCGGCATCCCATATGGTGCTGATTTGAGTCCCAGCTGCTCCACTTCCGATCCAGCCCTCTGCTATGGCCTGGGAAAGCAATAGAAGATGGCCCAAGTGCTTGGGCCCCTGCACCCACCTGGGGCACCTGGTGGAAATTCCTGGCTCCTGGCTTTGGATCGGTGCAGCTCCGGCCGACGCAACCATCTAGGGAGTCGACTGGCAGATGGAAGACCTCTGTCTCTCTGTGCCTCTGCCTTTCTGTAATTTTTTTTTTTGGTGTCTTATCATTTACAGATCTTTCACATACATTTTCATTTGATCCTTACAACAACCCTGTGAGGTAGGCAGCACAGATATTCTTCTCATTTAACAGATGAGGAAAGTATTTCAGAACACTAAATCAATGTGCCCAAGTTCTACAGTGAGCGCACAATTTGTGTTAACATCATCAGTCTAACAATTCAGCACCCAATCTACTCTCATACTTGCCCTACCTACTTCACAGGGATAATGGAGATAAAATGAATTCAAGTTTACAAAAAATACTTTAAGAAAAAAACTACTGTGTAATTATACCTATGAACTCTAATTTCCCATAATATATCGCTCATTTCCCCTTTGCATCCCAGCTTGTGCATGAACCCCGACTTTTCCAGTGCCTTTGTTCTTATGTTCAGTTAAGCAATGCAGTAAGGCAGGAAAAAGTGTGGTCCTGTTTAAAGTCATAAAAATTATAATCATGGTAACTGCTATTCTTAAGCAAATTGGAAAGCACCACACAGAAAGGCCAGTGTGCAGCTAGGACTCACTGAGGCACAGAGCAAAGCAAGGCAGAAGTGTCAGATAGAGCACTATCGCATAGAAGGAAAACAGTGTCAGAGTTCAGACTTGCACACAGAGTTCTCTAAGGCAGAGTCGTGGCAAAGAAGAGCCGCTTGTTCCACTTCACAGAAACAAGAGCAGAAGATTCAGGGGAACCGGCTGAAAAGCATTTTAAGTCTCAAATTTCTTTAGTTTCCTACAGCAATATAAATGACAGTGTCATCTTCATTTTAAAGAATGACTGTAGCTGTGCTCATATCCTGAACTAAACCAAGTAATTGCCCCATGCTAACCTCCCTTGGCTAAATACACCCTGTACCATCACTCCTCATCAGATTTATAAACAGAATGTCTTTTAGGTAATGGATTAGAGGGCTGTATTTGGTGGTTTTTGTTTTGTTTTCAGGATTTACTTTGGATTCTCCTGCTGTAAGACCCAAAGAAAGTCATACTGAGTTTTTATTAGTGATTCTCTTAATGTGTGTGCTTTTAACAGTTAAAGTATAATAGCTGAATTAACATATTAAAAGTGTTCTATAGCATCTGTTCAGGAAAGATTATATACTATACAAACTATTTAAGTCATGCAGAACCATTTTTCAGTGTCTTTTCGACTGAGAAGAATCGTATTCAGGACGCTTCTCCTGAGGTGGTTCATACTGAGCAAGCTTTGTTTTCAGTTTTTTATTTTCTTCTACAATAGCTTCATATTTTTCTTTCATTTCTGCCAATTTTAGGCAAGGCAGATCTGTTTCTGGATTTTCTGCAGTAGCAGCTCCTAAGTGATGCTTTAAAAAGTCCAAAGCATGGGGTCGGCACTGTGGCTCAATTGGTTAATCCTCCGCCTGCGGCACCCATATGGCTGCCGGGTTCTAGTCCCCATTGCTCCTCTTCCAGTCCAGCTCTCTACTGTGGCCCAGGAGTGCAGTAGAGGATGGCCCAAGTGCTTGGGCCCCTGCACCTGCATGGGAGACCAGGAGGAAGCACCTGGCTCCTGGCTTCGGATTGGCGTAGCTCTGGCTGTAGTGGCCATTTTGGGGGTGAAGCAACGGAAGGAAGACCTTTCTCTCTGTCTCTCTCTCACTAACTCTGTCAAATAATAATAAATAACAACAAGTTCAAAGCACTATTAGGTTTCTCTGGTTCTTCATGTAAGGCTGCCAACACCTTGGTCAGTGTGTCCAGCACTCCCGACTTCTCCAGCTACCTCTGGAACTGCTCCTGCGTCAAGTCGTTGGCTTTGTAATGGGCCATAGTGACAGCGGCAGTGTTGTCACTGGCGCTGGAGACCATCGCTGGTGGGCTCCAGGTGGTACTGCTCATCATAAATAAATCTTAAAAAAAAAAAAAAAATGGGATGCTGAGACAGACAGATACACACACACAGAGAAAGTGCCCTGATCTGCTGGCCTAGTCCTCAGATGCGTGCAACAGTGAGGGACCAAAGCTGGAGCTGGGAACTCAGTCCAGGACCCCTATGTGTGTGGCAGGAACCCAGCCCCAGGAGCTATCACCACTGCCTCCCAGAGTCTTTACCAGGAGGAAGCTGGAATTAGGAGCTGGAGCCAAGGAATCAAAGCCAGGGGATCATCCCAGACCTGCCAGTGTGGGATGCAGGCATATCCCACATCTTAACTGCTAGGCTAATTGTCCTCCCTACCTCCTCAAGTTTTATTCCTACTGATTTTTCAAAATATAACTCACCCCTGAGGGGTCCTGAAATAGATGGCTTTTACACTGATTGTCTTCTTCCGTGTATATATGTATCATAGTAATCACTAAATTAAAGCTGCTTATTGGGCCGGTGCCGCGGATCACTTAGTTAATCCTCCAGCTGCGGCACCGGCACCCCGGGTTCTAGTCCCGGTTGGGGCGCTGGATTCTGTCCTAGTTGCTCATCTTCCAGTCCAGCTCTCTGCTGTGGCCTGGGAAGGCAGTGGAAGATGGCCCAAGTGCTTGGGCCCTGCACCTGCATGGGAGACCAGGAGGAAGCACCTGGCTCCTGGCTTTGGATCGGCTGCAGCGCGCTGGACGTAGTGGCCATTTTGGGGGGTGAACCAATGGAAGGAAGACCTTTCTCTCTCTCTCACTGTCTAACTCTGCCTGTCAAAAAAAAAAAAAAAAAAAAAAAAAAAAAAAAAAAAGCTGGTTATTTGGGCCAGTGCTGTGGCGTAGCGGGTTAACACTCTTTGCCTGAAGCGCTGGCATGTCACCGATTCCAGACCCAGCTGCTCCACTTCCAATCCAGCTCTCTGCTATGGCCTGGGAAAGCAGTAGAAGATGGCCCAAGTGCTTGGGCACCTGCACCCACATGGGAGACCCAGAAGAAGCTCCTGGTCCCTGGCTTCGGATCAGTGCAGCTCCGGCCATTGCGGCCAATTGGGCAGTAAACCATTGGATGGAAGACCTCTCTCTCTCTCTCTGCCTCTCCTCTCTCTGTAACTCTGACTTTCAAACAAATAAATAAATCTTTAAAAAAAAATAAAGCTGTTTATTTTTCTTCCCATTATACTAAAACCACCTTGAGAATGGGGGTCATAGTCTTATTCTTACATTTAAAAGCATACTGTTTAGCATACAGTAGATACATATTTATTCAGTTGAACTAAAGCAGTTTATTTTGAACCTTCAGCTTGAACTTGCAGCTATATCTTTATCCTCCAGCCACTTTCTTCCTTCATTTAATGTAGAATATTTCTCTCTTCCATTTGTTTTATATATAGAGGTTTCATCTTTAGATTAGTTTGAATCTATCAGCTTTTTTTTTTAAATTTATTTTTATTTTTTGACAGGCAGAGTGGACAGTGAGAGAGAGAGAGACAGAGAAAGGTCTTCCTTTTCCGTTGGTTCACCCCACAATGGCTGCCACGGCCGGCGCACCGCGTCGATCTGAAGCCAGGAGCCAGGTGCCTCTCCTGGTCTCCCATGCGGGTGCAGGGCTCAAGCATCTGGGCCATCCTCCACTGCACTCCCTGGCCACAGCAGAGAGCTGGACTGGAAGAGGAGCAACCGGGACAGAGTCTGGCGCCCTGACTGGGACTAGAACCCGGTGTGCTGGCGCCGCAGGTGGAGGATTAGCCTATTGAGCCGCGGCGCCGGCCTGAGTCTATCAGCTTTTAAAAAATAAATATTTATTTATGTAAAATATGGAGAGACAGAGACAGACATAGATCTCCCATCTACTGGGTTAGTCCCCAAATGCCTGCAATAGCCCAGGTTGGGTCAGGCTGAAGCCAGGATCCAAGAACTCAATCTGGGTCTCCCATATGGGTAGTAGTGACCCAAGTACTTGAACCATAACCTGCTGCCTCCCAAGTTGCACATTAGCAGGAAGCTGGATTGGAAGTATAGCTGGAACTAGTTCCTAGGATATGGGATATGACGAATGCCTGCCTCTTCAGCCTTTTTTTTTTTTTTTTAAGATTTTTTTATTTGAAAGGTAGAGTGATAGGGAGGACAGAGAAAGATCTTTCATTCATTGGTTTACTCCTCAAGTAGCTGCAATGGCTGGAGCTGGGCCAATCTGAAGCTAGGAGCCAGGAACTCTATCTAAGTCTTGTACATGGGTGACAGGGGCCCAAGCAATTGGGCGAACAGTGATCTTGACTCTATTTGTTAATTGTGCCAAGCATCAAATGACATCCTTTCTTTATCAAATAATGTCACTTTTATACAGTTATTTAGTCATCAGGTTTTTAAATAATTTCCTTCATTATCATGGCTGGTGCTGTGGCATAGTAGGTAAAGCCGTTGCCTGTGGTGCTGGCATCCCATGCGGTCGCCAGTTTGAGACCCGGCTGTTCCACTTCAGATCCAGCTCTCTGCTAATGAGCCTGGGAGAGCAGTGGTGGATGGCCCAAGTGCTTGGGCTCCTGTGTCCATGTGGGAGACCTGAAAGAAGCTCCTGGCTTCTGGCTTCAGGCTGGTATAGCTCTGGCCGTTGTGGCCATCTGGAGAGTGAACCAGCAGATGGAAGAGCTCTCTGTCTCTGTCTCTTTAACTCTGCCTTTCAAATAATCTTTTTTAAAAAGTTAAAAAATTTTCCTTCATTCTAATCTATAAAGGTTTCTATGTGGATGACAGGCTGCAGACATTCATTTGGTGGAATAGTGAATGCTTTATTGTTCTGTGCACTGTTCTAAATGATTTTTTCTGAAACAGCTAGACTTTGAAGTCTTCTTCTTTGTCTAATCTTGCACGACTTACTCCCAAAGGAATGGTGTGATTGCCTCCTTGTGTGATTTACATTATCTTTTGTAACATAACCCAGAGTTGGACAAAGATGGGGATGTAGATATTACTGGTATGGTTTAATGCTTAACAATTCTCTTTCTCAGAACTTGATGGAGAGTTTGGATTCATTGCTTTGTGCAGAAGGTTCTGAAAGTCTGAAGAGTTTATGTCTGAAACTCCTCCTTTGCTTAGTAACTGTAAGTGACCCCTCTGTATGTTTGCCAAGGACATTAACTGACAGCAGTGGTGAGCTTACTGAAATACTTGAGGCTCAAGTTAGAAAGGAAAAGAGAAAAAAAGGTCTCCACTAGGGTGTTGCATCACTCTCTTGTTTCTGAACATATATAAGGAAGTTGTGTGGGCTTCTGCATCCTGCGAGTGGCTCCTGAGAGTGACTACTGGTATTTTCAGCCTGCAGGCCATGAGCTGTTTTCAGTTCAGGACCCTGCCAGAATTGTCTTCAGGGTTATCAGATTTGTCCTTCTCATTGGTCTCATTTGGAAACAGTTTTATATTCTTTGCTTGTGAATATTTTTATTTGTTCTGGTTTTGCTTTTTTGACTAGAGGCTGACCCGTACTTCCTAGTGGAAGGAGGGTAGGGTATTGTTCATTTATTTCTGGTGGTTCCTTTACCCTATAACTGTTTGAAGACTTCTGGATTTAGAAATATCTACCTGTGCATTTGAGGAATGGAACCCAAGAAATTGCAAAACAAATGCTTGTTTGAAG
Source organism: Oryctolagus cuniculus (assembly GCF_051225735.1). Taxonomy (NCBI): domain Eukaryota; kingdom Metazoa; phylum Chordata; class Mammalia; order Lagomorpha; family Leporidae; genus Oryctolagus; species Oryctolagus cuniculus. The sequence goes on from NC_142881.1 coordinate 27,762,186, forward strand.
GTATGAGAGAAATAGAGAGTTCAAAGATTTAGGTTGTTTCTTTTTTTTTAATTTTTAAAAAATATATTGGTTTAATTTATTTGAGAGCAAGGGAAGGGGGGAGGTGAGAGAGAAAGAGAGGGAGAAAGAAATAAAAGAAAGTAGGTAAGTATGTGTGTGTGAGAGAGATACCAATCTACCATCTGCTGGTTTATTCCAAATGCTCACAACAGCTGGGCCAGGCTGGAGCTGGAAGCCAGGAACCATGAAGTCAATCCAAGTCTCCCTTGGTGGTGGCAGGGACCTGAGCCACTGCTGCTGCCTCCCATGGTGTGCATTAGTAGGAAACTAGAATCATGGGTGGGGCCAGGACCCCAACCCCAAGCTTTCTGATATGAGATGCTGGTATCCCAAGCCGTGTCTTAACCTCTAGGCCAGGATTCTCCCCTTAGGAAGTTTGAATTTGCTGATTTCCTACCCTTATTGTATGTGTCTACTCAAGGTCTGGTTGCTTTGGGGTACTTGTGAAAGTTTCACAAGTGTCTGGGAGAATGTTGTTGATATTTCTGTTTTTCTTAGATGCGAGGGGAAGAGATATATGTGAGATATGAGAGTGCCTCAGTACAGACTTTAAAAACCCTTTTATTTTATTCAGGTGACAGATAACATCAGCCAGAACACTATCTTGGAATATGTAATGATCAACAGCATATTTGAAGCAATTTTACAGGTAGGGCAATTTCCTTGTTAACTCTTTCTCTTGTAGATAAATTACCTCCTTAAATTTTCTTTGTCTGTTTTCCCAGGAACCAGGAATTAGCACTCATGGATTTCTGGTTTTTGTTACAGATTCTCTCCCACCCTCCAAGTCGTAGAGAGCATGGGTATGACGCTGTTGTCCTCTTGGCTTTGCTGGTGAATTATAGAAAATATGAGGTAAGTAAGCTCTTCAGTGGACTGTTGTTACCTTTATATAATCTTCCCACATATGGGTATTCCTAAAGGGCTTTGCTTAATGTAAAAGACATGTTCTTGGTAAATGGTATAATAACTTTTATAAATTATTAAAGTCTACTAAATGCATAGGGCAGAGGGTATAGTTTTGTTTAAAGGAATCCTATAGTACAGATTATAGTAAAAAGAGTAAGTAGTATCATGACCATTAGTATCATGGTTCTCAAACCAAACTTAATAAAATTAAGAAATTTCAGGGCCAGCACTGTGGTGAGCAGGTTAAAGCCCTGGCCTGCAGTGCTGGCATCCTGTATGGGTGCCGGTTCTAGTCCCGGCTGTTCCTCTTCTGATCCAGCTCTCTGCTATGGCCTGGGATAGCAGTAGAAGATGGCCCAAGTCCTTGGTCCCCTGCACCTGCTTGGGAGACCCAGAAGAAGCTCCTGGCTTTGGATTGGCGCAGCTCTGGTCACTGCGGCTAATTGGGCAGTAAACCAGTGGATGGAAAACCTCTCTCTCTGTCTCTACCTCTCTTTGTAACTCTGTCATTCAAATAAATAAAAATAAATCTTAAAAAAAGAAAGAAATTGTGCAGTGTTTAAAAAATCGCGAAATTTCTTACAAAGAAGAAATTTCTGGGGTAAACATTTAGCACAGCAGTTAAGATGCTGCTTGGGATGTCTGCATCCAATATTGGGATGCTTGTGTTTAAGTCCCAGCGCTGCTCCCAATTCCAGTTTCCTGATAATGCAAGGCAACAGATGATAGCTCAAGTAGCTGGGTCCCTGGACCCACATAGGAGACTCAGATTGGATTCAAAGCTCCTGGTTTTAGCCTGGACCAGCCCAGGCTGTTTTAGGCTTCTGGGGAGTGAAGCAGTGGATGGGGGATCTCTGTCAGTCTGTCTGTCTCTGTTTCTCTGCCTTTCAAATAAATAAATGTTGAAAGGGAAAAAAAATGTGTGAGCTTTACTCTGGATACTCCATACTGAATCAGAATCTTTTGGTAGGGGTAGGGATAGAGTGACTGCTAGGAATATGTTTTTTTTTTTTTATAATTTTAAAATTAAAATTAAATATTTCTTTCATTTTATTTGAAAGGCAGAGAAACACACACACACACACACATACACGCACAGACATACATATATAAGATTGATCTTCCATCTGGTGTTTCACTTCCCAAATGCTACAGTAACCAGTCTAAAGCCAGTCTAAAGCCAAGAACTTGGAACTCAACCTGGATTTCCCACGTGGGTAGCAGGAACCCCAAGTACTTGAACCATCACCTATTGCTTCTCAGGATTCTTGTTAGCAAGAAGCTGGATCAGAAGTGGAACTGGGACTGAAACCAGATACTTTTGGTATGGGAACTGAGCCAAATACCTGCCCTTGTTTTGTTGTTATTATTTTTTTTTTTAAGATTTATTTATTTATTATTTGGAAGGCAGAGAGAGAGAGAGAGAGGTTCCAACTGCTGGTTCACTCCCCAGATGGCTGCAGCAGCCGGAGTTGTACTGATCCGAAGCCAGGAACCAGGAGCTTCCTCTGGGTCTCCCATGTGGATGCAGGGGTCCAAAGACTTCGGCCATCTTCTACTTTTTTCCCAGGCCATAGCAGAGAGCTGGATTGGAAGTGGAACAGCAGGGACTTGCACTGGTGCCCATATGGAATGCTGGCACTGCAGGTGGCGGCTTTATCTACTATGCCACAGCACTGGCCTAATGATTAGTTAGAATTGGTAACCATTGACCTAGGGCATCTGTTTTTAGATATAGTGTTTTGTGTATCAGATTTCCTTAATGTAGTCTGTTTGCATAAGTATCATTTAATGAAAAATTGAAGATAGGGCCTTATCTATATAAATTCTGCAGCTCTCTTTGCCCCTGAATTAATTATATACATATTCATAGGTTTTGAAATGAAGATCAGAACCCAGAGGTTTATACTTGAGTTGGCACATGTGCTTGATTCTCCTCCAAAGGTTGAGAAGGAAGGGGCCAGTCAGGGAAGACCATGACCCTAATTGGGAGATTGCTTTCAAGGCATGGGAAACATGTGGCACTGAATTCTGGATACTAAGGAATACTTTATTGAACCCAGAGGGCAGGTATTGCATTGAGGCAACCTGACTTTCTTTGCTTAATGTGTTGCTGCTATGAGAAGTGGGCTAGCTAGGCAAAGGATTTTCTTTTCTGAGCTTCTGGATCTTCACTTAGTGATTTTTGATATAGTTCTTAGTTAAGCCTCATTTGGCCAGGATGAAGGTGATGAGTGACACAAAATCTAGAGTTTTCTATAAGGAGAGAGATGGAAGAAGGAAAGACTGTGAGAAAGGGATACTTAAGGAGGGACTGGAATATGTAGAGCAATGTTAATGTGTTACAAATCCCTGGAGTTGATCACTTTCATTGTCTTGGAGGAACTGATGAATGGTGTGCAGAGCTACTAATAAATATGTAATTTATCACCAACACCTGTTTTACTGGGGATTTGGAGGAGGCTGGCGTGGTAGCCATTATGATCTGTCATGTGTAATAGCCTCTGGGGCCTTATTACAACAGCAAGAAAAATAGCTGAGGAAAAATGCTGAGGATAGTTAAAGAGAGTTGAGTTATATGTGACAGGAACGCACCATCATCAGTAATGAATATTTTCAGAGCATTCTGCTGGATGCGGGCCACTCTGAGGCAATGGCTTAGCCTCTGTAAATGTGAATTGAACCCTGGTTTAGCCCAGTAGGGCTCTCTGAAATGTCAGCCTGAAAAATTGAACATGGCCAAGGAACTAGAGAAAATCATATTTCTGGAGTGAGGTATGCATCTCTAGTCTGTCAGGAGCCCCAGAAGAATTAATATAGTGGGCAAGGGTGAGCTGGCAGGCATAATTTATCTGGGCTTTGCAGCTTTTGATATAAGTCATTCACCAGAAAACATTAAGGAAGCCTAGTGACCATGAGTAGGAAGGTTTCTGATAGGAACATGAGGAGTTTCAGATGAGTATAACAAAACCAAAAGCTGGTGAAATTTTATGCAAACTAGTATGGAAGATGTGCTGGGGCTAACTACTTCCATACTCACTCTGTGACCAGTGGGGAAAATAGCAGCCTTTCCAGAGAGGGTGGATACCCAGCTAAGCACAAAGCAGGCAACTGAAGTATTGAAGTTAAGGAACAGAAGTGATAGAAAAGATATCATAATTCTGTCTTGTGGATACAAAGTAGATTGCTTTCAGGTTTTTTTTTTTTAAAGATTTTTAAAAAAAATTTTATTTATTTGAAAGGCAGAGTTACAGAGAGGCAGAGAGAGAGGTCTTCCATCCGCTGGTTCTCTTCCCAGATGGCCACATTGGCCAGGGCTGTGCCAATCTGAAGCCAGGAGCCAGGAGCTTCTTCCCGGTCTCCCACGCAGGTGCAGGGGCCCAAGGATTTGGGCCATCCTCTTCTACTTTCCCAGGCCATAGCAGAGAGCTGGATTGGAAGTGGAGCAGCCGGAACAGGAACTGGTGCCCATATGGGATGCTGGCACCGCAGGCGCGGCTTTACCCACTATGCCACAGCGCCAGCTCCTGCCTTCAGTTTTAAAAAGTGGCCAGCACAGCAGTTGTGTAAAGTTGTCCAGTATCCAGCAGAATAGAAATTTTCACAGCAGCAAGATCTGACCTTCTAGGCTGATCAAATCTCGAGATAAAATGACTCAGAGCCCCAGCTGCTGCCTGGAACCTAATATCTCTGAGAAATTACAAAACTGTTTATTGTATCTACTTGCAAGTTGTTATTGCCCCTCAACTTTTCCCCAAATAACTTCCCTTTGAATATGATAATGTGAAAGGAAAAAAATACATAGTTACCAGTTAGTGAACCCTTATCAGGTGCTCAGGATTTTACTTGTTTCATTTCATTTCAGCTTTATAGCAACCCCATGGAAGAAAATATCCCCATTTTACAGATATGGAAATTGAAGCTTGTTTTCATTAATGTGCCTCACTTGTCACAATAACTCAATAACACAATAGCTCAAACCTCTGCTTTTAGCCACCTTGCCTTTTTCTAATTTACTGCCAAAGCATTTGCTGGCCTGAGTCATCAGTGATCCTTATCATTACTGGAAACTGTCTACTTTTGGGATGATGAGTGACTTTCAAAAATTGTGCCAAGAAACTGTGGTCTTTTTGTAGTGTTGCTCTCATTATGGTGACATCTCTAGGTCAACCAACTGCTGATGTTCTTTTCCAAGGATCTATTTCATTGGATCTTGTCTGAAGCCTGTAGCATCAGCAGAATTTGACTCTTGGTTGTAGGAAGATATGTTGAGAGCCTTCCCTCTGACAGATCAAGGAACAAGTGGAGTGGGTTCTATTGCCTTGAGTTGTGTGTATAAATTTTACACATTTGGGCCATTAAGAAAGCAAGTCTAAAAAGCAAAAAAAAAAGCAAATCCATCTCTTTTTCTGTTCTCAATTGACATGCAAAAGAGGTCCTCAGAAAGTTGGTTAAATAAAGTCTACATGGGGGGTTAGCCTTTCAGTTAAGTTTTCAAGTTTCTTAGTAATGAGTTTTCTTGGTAGCTGTAAAAACTGCCAATTTGAGAACTATTGTTTCTTCCCTCCCTTGGGTTAGAATTGGTGCCTGCTCTCATATGGTGTCTTTCCTCACATCCTATGGGTGTGATGTTTTCAAGGTGAGTAGTAGGTCATTGGTTCTCATCCCACTTGTAAAAGATAGAAGAGTTGTTTAATGAGATTAAATATATGTCCATTTCCATATGCTACCAGCTGAGATTGGGTCTGGAAAAATTCAAGAAATCTTCTACTGCTATAGGAGATGGGACAATCATTAAATCCCAGTGTCCTGACCAGATTGTTGTTTGGGTAATTACATCCTTTTTTCCCATTCCCCCTGCAGTGTTACTTTGGGTATGAGATCCCCATAAATGGCCTCTCTGGCTGTTAAGCAGCTGCCTCTTTCTACCCCCAAGGTGGCTTTGTTTTACAGATGGGTGAATAAGTCTTTGCATATAGTTTGTGAAACGGTTAGGGTACCTTTGGGATGAGAATGTAAGTTAGAAACTTATAAATATGTGCCTGATGGCAAAGCAGCCAGTATGTCTCCCAAAAGATAGTCATCCCCATGGACTTGGTAGGGTAGGACAAAGTGAGCTTTATGGAGTGTTCACTTACTTTTTAGAAACAAGTAAGAGGGAAAGATGGGAAAACTAGTAGATGTTGGCTTGAGCTAATTCAGCCTCAAGGAGATGCAAGTAGAACTGTTACGGAGGTGTGATGTGTGGTGTGCATTTGGTGAGTGCCCATGCACATTGAGAGATTTACTAGAAATAGAGGGGCGAGATAGGGAGCAGTCAAGAGGCATTGCCTCTGGATCTCAGGAGCCTTGCTGTACAAAGAGCCTCACAGAGGCATGTCTGTTAATACTTTGTTAAATAGCTCCTGGGCTTTCTTATGTAGGGTCACATTCACTTTGAGTCTCTTCTCTTTTTTAACAGTCTGTGAATCCTTATATTGTGAAGCTGTCTATTGTGGATGATGAGGCCACACTCAATGTGAGTATCTGGATCCTTGTGTAGTTGCTGTACTTACCTACATTCAATGGCTTTAATTTCAGTGGACACAGAACCGAGAGCAAAGAGCTATGGGTGTTGATTTTACCTGGAATACAGAGGGAGTTGATACTTCTTTTAAAGAGCATCAGTGCATTTGTCTTACTGAATTCTAACTGTCAGTCTAGGGAAGTTTGAGGGGACATTTGCTCACGAATCATGGAAGCCGTTGGTGATATTTCATGTTGTAGTCTGCTGAGTTTGATTATCCTACAGAGTCACTAAGTTCCATGTCCAAGAATAAGGAAGCTGGGATGACTAAATTACTAGAATGTCCTTATAGAACTAGCTAGGTATTTAGAGCTGCTTGGTGATGCTGAAACATAATAGGATGCTATACTTCTGCTGTATGTTTCCTTGAATGTTTGGGATGTAACTTCTGATCTCTGGATATAAGGAGGAAGAAGATAGCCAGCCATCTTACTTTTTTCCTTTATATTCTACCCTCTTCATTTCATTTTTTTTCTTTTTTAAAATATTTTATTTATTTATTTGAAAGGCAGAATTATAGAGTGTAGGGGGGAGAGATATCTTCCATTCACTGGTTCACTCCCCAAATGGCCACAATGGCCAAGGCTGGGCCTGGTGGAAGCCAAGACCTTCTTCTGAGTCTCCCATGGGAGTGCAGGGACCCAAGGACTTGGGCCATCTTCTGCTGCTTTCCCAAGTATATCAGCAAGGAGCTGGATCAGAAGTAGAGCAGCCAGAACTTGAACCTGCAACCATATGGGATGCTGGCATGGCAGGTGTTGCCTTAACCCACTGCAGTGCCAGCCCCACACTTTTTATTTCTTCTGATTTCCCTTTTGAAGAAAACACATGCATTGTTTATCCTTGTGGCCTTCATTGATCTTTGTGCTGTGTGCTTCCCAGGTTTTGGGGGAGTGTTGATTAATCAGTTTAACATGTATTGATGCTTCTTCACTTTTACACTTCCTGTTTTCTTGTGGCCTCTTTGTGCCTTCATTTTGCATGGGATTTGTCAACTTTTTTTGTGGCTGATTTGGAAACAGAAGAGGGTTTTTTTTTGTCAAGATTCCAACTCAGCCTTTCGTTCCTACCTTCCCCTCCTCCCTGCCTCCTTCCTTCCTTGATTTGTTTATTTATTTGAAAGGCAGAGCTACAGAGAGGCAGAGGGTGGGGCGTCTTCCATTCACTGGTTCACTCCTCAAATGGCCAGAATGGCCAGAGCTGGGCCGATCCGAAGCCAGGAGCTTCTTCTGGGTCTCCCATGTGGGTGCAGGGGCCCAAGAACTTGGGCCATCTTCTACTGCTTTCCCAGGTCATAGCAGAGAGCTGGATCAGAAGTGGAGCAGCCGGGACTCAAACCGGCGCCCATATGGGATGCTGGCACTGCTTTACCTTCTATGCCACAGCCTCGGCCCCTCAGCCTTTTCTTTTGAGATGAAAATGATCCCAGTGAAATTGTCTTCATTTGGGTTTGTCTCTCACTCCTTGTTACTATATTATAATTGTATCTGGGGCCATTAAATATGATAATTAGATTAGAAAATTCTTTTCTGAAGTTCCTTTTGATGCTTTGACCATGCCTCTCAGACTTTCTGTCCTTGTTGCCAGCTTCCAGGCAGAACTTCTTGGACTTGGACTGTGGGAGTGTAATTGGTTTCCTCTGTGGCCCAGGCACAGAATTGCCACCACTCCCCCAAACCTGCTTGCTTGTTTGACCTGTGCTGCCTTTTCTATTCCAGGGAATGGGGCTTGTGATTGCTCAGGCTTTATCTGAGTACAACAGGTAAGTGCGCCTTTCCAGAAGGGGAGAGTTTAATTTTCAGTTGAATCAGTAGACTAGGGAACTGATTTGTTGGAGTTGGGTGAAGTTCTCTTACCCATTCTGAAAGAGTCTTAGAGGTATTGGTTCACTCCCCAATTGGCTGCAATGGTTGGAGCTTGGCCGAGCTGAAGACAGGAGCCTGGAGCTTCTTCCAGGTCTCCCACATGGGTGCAGGGGCCCAAGGACTTGGGCCATCCTCTACTGCTTTCTCAGGCCACAGCAGAGAGCTGGATTGGAAGTGGAGCATCCGGGACTAGAACCGGTGCCCATATGGGATGCTGGTGCCACAGGTGGAGGATTAACCTACTGCACCATGGCGCCGGCCCCTAGTAGAGATTGTTTTAAACACCAGGGGACCAGAACCACCAGGTTAGTGTCCATCTTTAGTTTAAGCAATTAGGTGCATTCTGGTAGGTATTTTACTGCAGATATTGCAGAACATTTAAACCAGTTTTCCAGCTATCAGCAGGCTCTTTCAGTTAGTCTAGTGTATCATACAAATATAATTTTCTGTGAAAAAATCATGTGAAGTACTGCTTTTTTTATTCTTGAAAAGAATAGAATAAGTATATTGAGTTAGCTCTAGTTTGAGAGTTATTTTTTTTTCCCCACTTAGGAAGCAGCCTCAGTTTCCCAGAGTCCCTGTATATCCTGCGGGCTCTCTTCCTTGCAGCTTGCATTCCTTCTTGCTGTGGATGGGGAATGATCTGGTTTTCAGTGAATGGAAACTAGAAGTGTCTCTAATCCTGGCAAATGTAGACTTTCTTCACTCACAATTCGATGCTGGAACTTCGAATCTGTCCTATCTCTATGAATGTTTTAGCTCTCAGATTTTTCTTCTTCTCCTTCAAAAACAAACAAGATTTTCACTGTTGCAGCCTTAAAGTGATTTCCCTGTCACACTTTCAAGTAATAGTCTGTTTGGGAAATAACTGGATCAGCCATATGTTAGAGCAGTTTCACACTTCCGTAGCTTGCTTTCTAAGTCTCTTGCAAAGTAGCCAGGCATTGTGGTACACACTTCCTCAGGAGCAGATGGGTGCCTCTTAGCGTGCAGGGGAATCCACAGTGGTTGCATTGTCATATGCTTTAGTTTTCTGGGGTCAGACACTTCTGCTTGGATTACCCAGACAGACTTGATAAATAATGCTGAAGTTGAATTTAGTTCTTTTCGTTCAGGCAGTATAAAGATAAGGAGGAAGAACACCAGAGCGGTTTTTTCTCTGCTTTAACAAATATGGTAAGTCCCACCTATTTTTTTTTCTCCTTGTCAGAAACGTGTGAGGTCTACAGGGATAGGCAAATCTGGGGCTCAGAAGTTCTAGAAGTTGGAGGTGGTAGAAGGATGAGGGGAGAAAGGCTGCTCAGAGTAGATTTTAAATTCCAAAACCAAATGAGATGAGGGAAAGGAGAGCTTTGATTCCTCTGGGACTGATTTTGTTTCTCTAAAGAAAAGTTACACATTAAGTCAGGCTTTTGCTTCCTAAAGCGCTGACCCTGTGGAACCTGGATTGGGAGGGGTTAAGCTTGAGTCCTCTCCTGAGGACTTCTTTGCTGTCAGCTATGGTCATTTGATCCCTCATAGTTCTTGGGGTGCAGGGCTTGTTCGGTGGGTCTGAGCCATTCCTCTAAAGGCTTGGGGTCTGGGCTGAGAGAGCCTAGGTTTAGGAAAGTTACTGGTTCAGTTCACAAGAATCCAGGGCAAGGGGTCTCAGCCTTGGCAGTTTTGGCATTTTGGGCCTGATGCTGTGGGACTAATTGTTAAGAAAGAAATGTGGGTGGCTGGTGGTCTTAGAATCCAGACAGAAAAATCTAAGGTTTTTTTTTTTTTGGGGGGGGGCGGGATTAGTGTCCAAATTATCAGCGTTAAGTCAAGGTAGTTTTTGAGTTTATTACAAGAAACAGTTAACTCCCCCTCCACACACTTTTTTTCTTTAGTCCTATACATTATTCTGTTCCAGAGCTCACTCTCAGAAAAGGACCTTATTCAGTATCGCTGTGAACCATAAATCAGTGAATTTTTTTGAGACTACAGAAGTATGAGTTTTGTACTGACGCTCGAGTAAATGTATTGGAATTACATTGCTCTCAGGGGTCTTTGTCTTTTAGCCAGGAAGGAAAGATTTTGTATCAGATCAGTAAAGCGTCAGCTGCATAGCCTTGGGCATCAATGAGCAGGAGAAAAAGGTATTTTTAGGGGGTGGACATCTTTCTTGGTTCTTCTGATATCAAACGTCTTAGAGCAGCCTACTCCATTTCTTACTTGTCTACCTGGACTAGGACACAAACTAAAGATACTAGGATCTGAAGGGTGGAGAACGGTCTCAGTAGACTTCTGTGGTCTGAGACCCAAACATTCCCCTGCATGTAGCCCTATGTTGATTGATGTCAGTCTGCTCTCTGTGATTTTCTTCCTGAGTCAGCTACCGACCCCAGGTAAGCAGCATCTGGGGAAGAATGCAGAACAGTGAGGGTGTAGTGGCTAACCTTTGCTTCCTGTCAGGGCTGCGAAACTTCCGCACTGAACCGAAAGCTGGACCAAAAATACTGGGACTTTTCTTTTTAAGGTCCTTTAAGGCAAGATGAGTCAGTAGGGTTCTCATTATCTTCTTTATTACTTTATGGGTCTTTTAAGAGCTTCACAGGGTGGCTTTGGTGTGTGGCTGGTGGGGCAGAGTTAGGAGTTTTCACTGCTGAAGGCGTCATAGGCACCGAGCTCCTCTGACTCCTCGCACTGTAAGTCTGCAGTGCTCCCTTTTTTCCACAGGTGGGCAGCATGTTCATAGCAGACGCCCATGAGAAAATCTCAGTGCAGTAAGTACCTGGCGTTCTTGTGTGTGAACTGGACCTGATTGTGGGCCGAACCCCTGGATATGGGAGTTTGAAATATTACCTCTTGCTGCCTTTTTTTTTTTTTTTGCTATTTGTCAAATGTTTCTTGGGCTTTACACAATTCTGAACCTTTAGAAATCTCTGCTTTGTCTCATATCTACTGCTCAAGAAGCTGAAAAACTGTTAGAGCTATCTCTGGAATGAAACAAAAGAGGGCTGAGTATCTAAAGCAGTTGAGGATGTAACTGCATTGGGGTGGAAAAGTGAGAGGGGATGTAGTGAGTGATGCAGATAAGAACTGCCATCTAGAGTTAAAGTGAAGGCCCCAACTCCTCCCCTATATACTTTTTAAAAAGAGATTTATTTATGTATTGGAAAGAGTTACAGAGAGGGAGAGACAGAGAGAAACAGATCCTCCATCTGCTACTTCACTCAGATGGCCACAACAGCCAGTGCGGGGCCCTGCTGAAGCCAGGAGCCAGGAGCCAGGAGCTTCATCTGTGTCTCCCATGTGGGTGCAGGGTCCCAAACTCTTAGCCATCGTCTGCTTTTCCCAAGCCATTAGCAGGGAGCTGCATTGAAAATGGAGCAACTGGACACAAACTGGCGCCCATATGGGATGCTGGTGTTATAGGCAGTAATTTTACCTGCTATGCCACAATGCCAATCCCCCACCCCCCCTTAAGATTTCTTTATTTATTTGAAAGTCAAAGCTGTGGAGAGAGAGACAGAGACAGAGACAGAGAGAGAGAGAGAGAGAGAGAGAGAGAGACAGAGGTTGGTCTTCCATATACTGGTTAATTCCCCAGATGGTCGTGGTAGAGGCTGAGCCTAGCTGAAGCCAGGAGCCAGGATCTTCTTCCAGGTCTCCCATGTGGGTGACAGGGGTCCAAACACTTGGGCCATCTTATTCTGATTTGCCCAGGCCATTAGCAGGGAGCTAGAATACAAGTGGGGCAGCTGGGTCACAAACTGATGTGCATATGGGATGCCAGTGTCACAGGCGGCAGCTTTACCCGCTATGCCACGATGCCAGTGCCCCCTCCATATACTTTCATATACTTTTTTTCTTTTTTTACGATTTATTTATCTACTTGAAAGGCAGAGTTAGAGAGAGAGAGAGAGAGAGAGAGAATATGAGAATGCACATGAGATCTTCCATCCTGTGGTTCACTCCCCAAATGACCACATTGGCTGGAGCTGTGCTGATATAGAGCCAGTTTCCAGGAGCTTCTTCACGGTCTGTCACATTGTGCAAGGGCCCAAATCCTTGGGCCATCTTCTGTTACTTTCCCAGGCATGTTAGCAGGGAGCTGGATTGGAAGTGAAGCAGCCGAGACTTGAACCAGTGCCCATATGGGATGTTGGCACTGCAGGCAGCGGCCTTACCTGCTACACCAAAGTGCACGGGGATGGGGGAGGGCACATACACTTTTGCATATGGAACATTAGAAACTCAAAGGGCCAGATAATAAGGAACTGTGGTAAAATCATATCCTGATGTTTGTCCTGTTTTCATTGTTCTACTATAAATCACTCCAATTTGTTCTCTTCTTGTTTAGAACCAATGAGGCCATTCTTCTGGCACTTTATGAAGCGGTTCATTTAAATCGCAACTTCATCACAGTACTGGCTCAGGTTGGTTACCTTAATATGCCTCATCCCTTCTCTCCCTGAATTTCAAATAGATTTACTTCTTTGAAAAGAAACTCCCTGTCTGGGAGTTTCTGTTTGGCATATGAGAGGCACTGAGTTGTGGGCTGTCTGAAATGGTGGCTTAATGCCTTGGCCATCTGCATGGAGGTCTTTGAGCATTCTGAATGTTTACAATAGAAGAAATTATGCCTTATAGCGAACATTTGAAAGGAGCATATAGTAAGAACTTACTTTTTAAGGATAAAAAAAAAAGCTTTTGGTTGGTGACAGTTTTTCATGATAGATTAATTTAAATGATCTTGCCAAACAGGTAAGTGTTAGAAATGGAAATAGGGGTTTGCTGATGAAATATCTATGCTACTAAAACTAAAAATGTGTGGAGGCTGGCCAGCCCCTCTTGCCAATCTTCTGTGTTGTTGGAGATGTGATTTTGTTCTGGATTCTGCTTTTCTGGAAGATGGATATGAGAAGGTACAATTTCATCTAGTAACTGATGATGAGATGGAGCCCTGTGGACTTTCTCATATTTGTGAAGAATGCAGGAAATGATCCTGTAGTACCAAGTTTTGATTAAAAAAATCTAATTGGGCTGCTATTTAGAATGAATTTATTTATAGGGGGAAAAGAAGCCTTTGTGGCTGTATTGTCTAACACTGCTTTGCATTGTCGGGTGGTACTAACATCAGTGCCCGTGCTGTCCTTGAATGTGCGTGTGTCTGTCTAGTGCTAATGTGGGTCTCACGACTGGCCAGGTTAATGGTTTTGACTGTTTTGCTAATCTTGTTAACCCAAATAAGTTGCGATTGCTTCATTTTTCTCCCCAGAAATCCCCTGGCATTATTTTCCATATGGATTTTTTTTGTTTTGTTTTGTTTTGTTTTGACAGGCAGAGTGGACAGGGGGAGAGAGAAACAGAGAGAAAGGTCTTCCTTTGCCGTTGGTTCACCCTCCAATGGCTGCTGTGGCCGGCGCGCTGTGGCCGGCGCACCATGCTGATCCGAAGGCAGGAGCCAGGTGCTTCTTCTGGTCTCCCATGGGGTGCAGGACCCAAGCACTTGGGCCATCCTCCACTGCACTCCCGGGCCACAGCAGAGAGCTGGACTGGAAGAGGGGCAACCGGGACAGTATCCGGTGCCCCGACCAGGACTAGAACCCGGTGTGCTGGCGCAGCAAGGCGGAGGATTAGCCTATTGAGCTGCAGTGCCGCCCCCCATATGGATTTTTATATCAGGGTTTCTGCTTTATAAGTCACTTTGGGATTACAATTGGAAGTAAAATAGGCCAAGGCACTTATCTCATTATCTCACCAATTTCCAGAGAAGAAAAGTAAAAAATATGCTGTCTAGCATAAGGTTAGCTTTTAACAGACAAAATGATCTGCAAACATTGAAAGCAGGAAGCCATGGAATTCATGAGGGTCACATGCTTGAGGGTTCTCCCTAGTAACTGGCAGAGAAGGAACTAAAATAGGCCGAGATCTCAAGTTCAGGAAAGCTGTCTTAAAAAATTGATAGTATTTTTACCTTGAAGCCGTAGTTTAAAATATGTATGTAGGTTTCTTTTGGAGAAAAGTTTGCTTGTGCTTTTTCCTCAAAGGTAAGATTTGTATGGAATCTGCCGATTTGAATTTTAATGGAAAGATGTCATACTTAAAACTCTGCTGGTTTGGGGTCTGCTTCATAGGACAGTTGCTGGTTTTTGTGACTGATGCAGTAAGAGGCTTCTCCACCATTTTCACTCCATTCTTTTCTTAGAAGGAGGTAAGGAAGGTAAAGAACTGGTGAAGGTGTTGGGAAAGAGAAGTGAGGTTAGAAACAGCCGTCACTGCTTGCTTCTCCAGAGCTAACGTGGCAGGTAGACTGGGGAAGGGCAAGGACAGAGGAGTCATCTGTTTTGGTGCTTACCTGGTGTGTGCCAGTGTCTCCATGTCCCTACCCCACACGTTCTTGTTTGTGGGGAACAGGAATGCTGCCATTTCCATAACTCTTTTCACAGTACCTGGAATCCCCTTGGTTCACCTACATCTAACAGTCAGTTCTGGTCATCAGAACAGCTTATAGATGTATGTTAGGTGATCTAATGAGAGTAGTCCCTTTCCACATCTGCAGAGGACTGTGAATGCCTTCCTTTTGTAGAATAATTCTGTGGATTTGTGTATTTCAATTATTTATTCATATGGCTCTACAGAAAAATTTATGTAATGAAAACCTAGGTGCTTAAAGAAAACTAGCCACAGAGCTTCTTGTTAGTTTGCAAGCATCGTTAGTACTCAGATGTTGATGGGACCTAGATGTACAAGACGACCCTCCTCAGTGAGCTGTCTGATTGGGGGTCGGAAATACTAGTAAGGCTTTTATGCAGAGGATACTTAGGAAGAACTGGATTTTCTGTTTTTCTTAATTCTTTCAGAGTCATCCAGAAATGGGCTTGGTGACGACTCCTGTCAGTCCTGCTCCAACAACCCCAGTCACACCACTTGGTACCACTCCACCCTCTTCTGATGGTAAACTCACCACCTCTTAGGTGTTCTTGATTGATGTGATTGTGGATCTTTAAGAGTGAGTATAGCTGTGCTGAACAAAAAACACAGTTATTAATTCTTTCAGTTAAGAAATATATCTGGAAGCCAGCACTGTGGCATAACAGGCCAAGCCTCTACCTATGGTGCCGGCATCCCATATGGGCGCCAGTTCTAGTCTCTGCTGCTCCTCTTCTGATTATATTTGGGAATTCAGTGAGTATTTAAGATTTTGCCCCCTTCTTTTTCTTTTTACTCGTGTAGTATTAAGCCTTTTTACTGTAATGTGTAAATTTAAAGTATGTTATCTCAAAAACAAAAGAAAAACAGAAGGAAGGAAGGAGAAAACAGAAGGAAGGGAGAGAAGAAGGGGGTGGTAGTAAGAAAAAAAGAGAAATTAAAAAAAAAAAAGAAAAAAAGAGAACCACTTAAACTACTGTCTCTATAGCTTGTGTCAATAACTTTGCACCAAAAACAAAACAGAAGAAAAACTTGCGTGACATAGTAACTTGCCTTCAAAAAGTCTAGAATCGAGTCAAACTCAGTGAAATTGCAATTTTTGTAGGAAATTTTTTTAAAGCATAAATTTCTACTTTATTTTTTCCGGAGAATAATTTTTCTTCAGCCCTTAAAGATAATGCTCCTTGCATGGGGTTTGGTGGAGGTCGTGGGGCACTAGCAGCAGGTGTAAGTCAGGGCAGTGGTGTCTGGCCTTTGTGGGCTTCATGAGATGGATTTCTGACCACTTTGCTGTGAATGGTGCAACATCACATACAGCACATGGGCATTGAAAGCAACTGCTTTGGAGATGTCCCTGAGGGCTGTGACCTCCACCATGTTTTGAAGGACGAACTTCTTAATGGCCTTGTCCTTGGACACACAAGTGCAGTTAGTGCAGCAAATAGGGTGCACAAGGCCACAGCCCTTTTTAGCCTGGCCATTGTTCCTTCTTTATCTTTCTGGAACCAAGGACCCAAGTAAATTTTGAATATTGGAAACTTCATATACTTGGACCTATTGAATAAAATGTGTATATGTATGGGAAAAAAAGATTTTGTCCTCTAAAAGCAGTAATAGCAACAAAAAATTCCTCCTTATAAATATTATGGTTAGGATTTTAGAAAAAGGTAGCAGAAAATAAATTATCAATTTAGCTTCCCGAAATTCCATGCTATCTGAATTAACCAATTATGGTAGGCTGAGTGTTTTTTTTTTTTTTTTTTTTTTTGACAGGCAGAGTGGACAGTGAGAAAGAGAGACAGAGAGAAAGGTCTTCCTTTGCCATTGGTTCACCCTCCAATGGCCGCCGTGGCCGGCGCGCTGCAGCCGGTGCACCGTGCTGATCCGATGGCAGGAGCCAGGAGCCAGGTGCTTTTCCTGGTCTCCCATGGGGTGCAGGGCCCAAGCACTTGGGCCATCCTCCACTGCACTCCCTGGCCACAGCAGAGAACTGGCCTGGAAGAGGGGCAACCGGCACAGAATCCGGCGCCCCGACCGGGACTAGAACCCGGTGTGCCGGCGCCGCTAGGCGGAGGATTAGCCTAGTGAGCCGCGGCGCCGGCCAGGCTGAGTGTTTTTGATGGAATACCGTTGCCTAAAACTAACCTACTTTAATAGTTGATGTTGTACCTTAGATGTTAACTTCATTGTAGACAAAGAAGTACAGGAAATCCAACTTTGACCCTTTGTTTGTGTCTACCTACTGTTTCTATGTGAAGTGACTTCCTTTGTTCTGCTTTCCCTCTGTTTTCATACACTCTCTTTGACAGTAGCATTTCTAGGCAATATAGGCAGTACAGAAGCATGGTGGAGGGGGGTACTGTGATAACTAGGTTTGTGGTAGTGAATTGGATCTGTTTAGAATTGAAAGCCAAATTCCAAAATATCTTAATGAGAAGGAGCAAGTAGTGAGGATTGCCTACTTGTCTGTGTTTATTCAGGTCACTGAATCATCCAATGGAAATACTGTATTTTCTCTTTAAGGATGAAGCCTGCCTGGTTACCATGGATATCAAAAGCCATATATACACACACACGCACACATATATGAGAGTTCCATGTGAGGTTAGGGTTTGGATGCTTCAGAGAATTGCCTTTCAGACTGTTCATTGTGAACACTTCCTCCCACACACTTGATTATGCAATAGCAGGATTTGTGCTTACTTACCTACAACCAGTGAGCTTTTATTTTTTCTAGTGGGAAGATCAAGTCAGCCCACTTTCAAATGCTTGTCTTTCTTGACAAAAGCTGCTGCAAAGAATGGTGAAGCCAAAGATCAAGGAATGAGAGATTTTAATTTGTGAGGGATTTTATTCTGTCTCAGTTCTAGTTGTTCTTTTTCCTCCCTTCTAACTCATTTACTTTCTGTAGGGGTCCTAAGTATTATAACCTTCTTTTTAATTTTTGGTTTTTAATTATAGTAGTGCTTGGTAGCCCAGTTATATGAAAAGGTGTGTCCCTGGAGCCATTGTTTTGAAAAGCCAGCAGTTTTATTGTAGCATTTGTTCTCAGATCAAACTTGACATTTGACAATTCAGCCTTGGCATGAGAGGACTTTCTGGTAAACTAAAAATACATGTGCTTCTATATTTCTGCATATTATATAAGATAGTATTCTAGTTATCTCTGTGTGTGAGTGGGGAACAAAGTCCCACTTACCAGTTAGACACCTCTTTATATTGGGAAAAGGGGTGATTGTGGACTCTGAGCTTCACAATAGGCTATGGTTTGAAATGACAGTCTCAGGTCATTAACCCATAACATGAATTAAGACCTTTTAGTATTTCAGCATAAAAATATACTTGTTTTTTGTTAGTTCTTGAGGATTGAACTGTGGGAGCACAGCCAAGGGCTGGGCACGCTCATGTCTTCTCTTAAGGTTTTTTGTTGTGCTTGCTGTATATTATAGAACTGAAATATGCAAATGTTTCCCACTGTTAATAAGTGCTATCTGCATGCATTGTAATAACTGCAGAGGGAGCCATTAAGGTTGTGAATACATATTATGAGTAACGTTCCATACTCAGCTGCGTCTTCATGGCTGAAAGTACAGCAGAAAGCTATAGATTCTCTAGCTTATCTGGGCCATTGTGAGCCTCCTCCTGTTTATACATTATGTCTTGGACACTGTAAAAGCACTTAATAAGACAATTAAATCTAATTTGAAGTCTTAGGATCCTGGGTGGTCTGTTTCAAAACTGTTCTGTGTGGGTTAGTCCTGGTGTGGTCGGTCCCTCATTGTTTGTTGGGACTATAGCTCAGAGAATGGAAAAGGAGATTTCTCTTGGAAGCAGCAGCAGGATATGTAAAACTTAGTTACAAGCCTATCCCAATCAATGTTGTTCACTTGTTTTCAGTGTATATTCCTTTCCCAGTTCCCTCTTAGGGAGTAGGGTTTATGGGTAGAATTTGAACATAGTTCTCCCTTAACTTTTTCTCCCTCCATCTTGGATCCTTTCTGCTTAAAGGCTTGTTCCCAAAACTTGAGCACAATTTCTCCTTATTAGGAAGGAATTTTCATTTATTTTAAGCAAGAGACTCATTAAAGCAAGTCTCATTTATATTCAACACAGATCTTTCCTCTAAGTAGACATCACAGTGCCTTTGAAAAGGTCTTGACCTCTTTTGGCTTCCTTGGGGATGGAACTGGAATCAATATAACCCCTCCTAGGATGTTGGGAGAAAAGCCATGTTCCTAGAGACTGGCTCTAAATGGGAGAGAAGGTCATTGGGCTCAATTTTGGGATTAGGAAAGGCTCTAGAGGACTAGGAAGAAAAGTTTTGTGATAAGCACTTGATCCTCCCTCTGTTGTGGAAAAAGCTGATTTAGTCATTTTTGTGCCTACTGGTAAATGGGCTATGTGGGTAGAAGTGTTGGGTAGAACATATTATAGTCTAAGCGCACTTTATCTGTTCTATTCCAGTTATAAGCTCTGTGGAACTCCCACTGGATGCAGATGTACAGACCAGTAATCTACTGATAACCTTCCTAAAGTATAGCTCCATTGTCATGCAGGACACCAAAGGTAAGGAATACTACTTTAGGGGCTCAGGAAGTGGGAAGTGTGGCATGAAGTGAGAATCAAAGAGTTGGATTCATATTTTGAAGCTTTTACAAGATGAACCTCCCTGTGCAGGGTGATGGTCTTGATTGCTGGAAAGCAGGAATTTCACACTGCTAGAAGGCAATTAGGTGGTGTTGGGAAAACCTGAAGCTGGAGGGGAGTGCTCAAAAATAGAACAGGAAAAAAACTGGTCTCTCCAAAACCAGCAAGTCTTAGCATATCTTGGTAAGTAGATGCAGACACTTATGTGTGGGAAGTAGGGGGGATTAGCACGCTTCAGGGAATTCCCTCTTGAGAATAAGAATAAGAACTGAAAGCATCAGCTTGTGGTGAGAATTAGGACTGTCGTACAGCACACAGTAGGAGGAGGTGAGATTCAGAGGGACACAGTGTTCCTTAACACTTAACGTGGACGTGTCAGTGCCTGTGTTTAGAAGCCAGTGGGAGAGGAGTGGGTATTAGGAAAGTTTGAATTTTTTTTCCTGTTAAATTTTGGTCTTCCTCGTTTATGATTTTACTATGGCCTTTTAATTGTTGGGAAGTTAGTGGACTAGTTGGGCTAGGAGTGAGAAAGGATTGTTAGGGCACTTAGCAAATTCTGTCTACTACATGTCCCAATTTTGTCTTTTTATTTATGCTAGATTTATGTGAGTGCTTGCAATTTTTATTTATTATTGTAGTATATATATAACATTTACCATACGTTCATGTACCTACCATTCATTCACTACCATTCATTTCCAGAACTCATCTCACAAAACAGTGGATCTGTTAAACGCTTATACCTCATTCTATTTCCTTCCATTCTCTGGCAATCACCATTTTACATTCTGTCTCTATGGATTTGGCTATTCTAGGTATTTCATGTAAATGAAATATATCCTAGTTTTAAGATTCCCTCAGGGATGGACAGTGTGGTGCAGCTGTTAAGCTGCTCCTTGAGTTGCATGCTTCCTGTGTCAGAGTATCTGGTTTGAGTTCCAGCCATTTCACATCTCAGATCTAGCGCTCTGCTAATGCACCTGGGAGGCAGCAGATGACAGCTCAAGTATGTGGGTTCCTACCACCCAAATGGGAGACCTAGACTTAGTTCCTGGCTCCTGGCTTTGGGTTGAAAGGCAGAGTAAAGGAAGGAGAGAGAATTCTTGCATTTGCTGGAGCCAGGAACTCCATCTGGGTCTCCCACATGGGTGGCAAGGACCCCAGGACTTGGGCCATCTTCCACTGCCTCTGCAGGCACATTAGCAGGAAGCTGGATTTGAAGCAGAAGAGCTTAGATTTGAATTGGTGCTCCAATATGGGATGCTGGCGCCACAGGCGGAGGACCAACCTAGTGCACCATGGTGCCGGCCCCAGCTTCATATGTTTAGTTCAGTGCTGTGTCTCTAATGCCTGGAACAGTGCCTGCCACAGAGTTAGGTGCTAAGTAAATGTTTGCTGAGTGAACAGTTTTGGCAAGATGAAAAGTGATCAAGAGTTCATGGTCTCCTTGGTCATAAGTAATATGTCCAGTGCAGGAAGGTAGGCTGGACCCTATGTGGTCTCTAGTTAATTTCTTTGTCAGTTTGCAATGAACAGTCACAAAACTTTTCTAGATATTGTGATAGGTGGTATAGATGGTGGTGCTTATAACTGGTGGATGAGGGGTGGGAAATGAAATGATCCCGACAGTTCAGAAGCAAAGGGCATGGCTCTAAATTGGACCATGAAATTGGGAACCATTATGTTGTGAAGTGGCTTTCAGGAAGGTGGTCAGCTATTTAACAGACTACCTGGAGATTTAAGAAGAAAGTCTTCCAGGGAATTCTTTTGTCTGGGAAGGGTGCAGGAATTACTGTAGTAGTACTATGGTAATTTCCACTTGTTAATTTTGTGGGGAGAGTATGAGTGTTCCTTTTCATGATCTAGCTTCATTCCTTACTGAAACGTGGTCTGGATGATATACAGACAAGAGTTAATTTTTTTGTTTCAGATGAACACAGGCTGCACAGTGGGAAACTCTGTCTGATTATCCTTACATGTATTGCAGAGGTAGGTCTCATCAGCCTTCTGGTATCAGTTAATCTCTTACAAAGTGCTGTTTCTTCCTGTCTTCCCACAACCTTCCCAATGTAGTTCTTATCTTCTGACTTTTAGGATCTTTAAACTTGGGAGAGAAAATCTTGCTACTTTGTCTTGTCTGTCTGCCCACAGGAATGTCAGCTCTGACAGCTAGGACACTGTTTTCCTTCATCGCTATGTTTTCAGTGTCTGGCTTGAAGTAGAGACACTATTAGCATTAAATGGATGAATTAATAAAGAATTGTGAGACGATAACTGCTGTAATCGAGAGCTGGAAGATTCTGGCTCTTAAGAGTTTTAGACCAGAGACTTGATACCTTTTAACTTGAAGCTGCTCATATTGTGTATTTTGCCCATTTAACAAAATAAAAGTGGAGCTCAGGTTTCCTGTGGGTAAAACGGTGGTAGGGAAAGCTGGCTGGTTGCAGTTTGGTGAATAACAAGACCTGAGAGGAGCAAGGCGGTGCTCTTGCTTGGGTCACTCAGGCTCGACCTCACTGACCTCAGCGTGGAGCCTGATGACACACAGGTATGGCAGAACTTGAGTTAGTTTGGAATGAAATTTATAGCTTCACCCTCCCCCTTCACTGTTCCTTACTCTGCTCTTTTCTCTCAAGAAAAATAGTGAAGGTGGTCCACATGGCGTACAGATCTTTCATAGTCTTTCCCTTTTCATGTTCTCTGTGGGTTGGTGCTTTGTAAGAGGTTAGGGGTAACTGGTTATAGAAGAGCTGCTTATTACCAGTGGGCCTCGTGTAATTGCTTTAGAAAATCTTTCTAAGAAAATCTTTAAAGGAGTTGTTTTTCACAAATTGTAGCAGTTCTTGGTAATTGGAGTCTGTAGGCATGTCAAATCTTCAGAAAAGGCATTGGGAAAGGGCCAAGGGATATTATTCCCAATTCATGGTGAGAGGTGTTTGATTTTCTCTCTGTCTTTAGCAAAGCCAAGGACAGACAGGGTCTTGCTTGCTTTCACACTGCCTGTGTAACAGCTTTCTCCTCTCTGCTGAGTACATTTCCAGCAGAGCACAGACCTTTCCTCTTACTCTAGAACCTCAGGGGGAGCCTGCACAGCGACCTGCAGCCCTTAGGAAAACCTCCAAGCTGTTCCACACAGAGCTGGCTGCTTGGGCAGATGGGAAGGAAGAGGAAATAGGAAAACAGATTCCTCCCAGCATTTGCCTCAAGTCCTTGTGTCTTCATACTTGCTGTTTTTAATTTGCCTAGAGATTTTTGACCAGTTAGAGACACACTGGGAAATTATATCCAAGTCAAGTCTCAGGTCTTAAGTAGGGTTTGACATAAAGGCAAGAGCTTATCCCATTAGTTTTCCAGCTGTTACTTGAAAGTAGTTCTTAAAGTCCAAGGATTTGTAGGAAGCGTTATTACAAATTGAGTTTCTTAAATATAGCTCTCACTCTTTTTTCTCTATGTTTTTGTTAGGATCAGTATGCCAATGCATTTTTGCATGATGACAACATGAATTTTCGAGTAAACTTGCACAGAATGGTAGGTGTAACTTTTGCTTCTTGGTTTTTCTTAGAGGAAATTTTTTGTGTGTTGGTAGAATTGGGATGAAATTGATTTGCTAGAAGAAATGTGAGTGGAAAATTGTGCCAAAGGGCTTTTGGATTACTGGTGTTCAACAGACCTGTGCCTGTTGTTGGTGTTTTTGTGTGTGTCATGAGCTATATCTTTTTTGGGGGGGGTTTTGATTTTTTTTTAGAAGCTCCAAACCTAGCAGTATCCATTTTGTAAAAAAAAAGTTTATTTCATTTATTTGAAAGAGTTACAGAGAGAGGCAGAGACAGAGACTCAGAGAGAGAAAGAGAGAGAGAGAGAGAGAGAGAAAGAGAGGTTTTCTACCTGCTGGTTCACTCCCCCTGTGGCTGCAACTGTTGGAGCTGAGCCGATACGAAGCCAGGAGCCAGAAGCTTCCTTTGGGTCTCCCATGTGGGTGCAGCAGCCCAAACATTTGGGCCATCCTCCATTGCTTTCCCAGGAGCAACTGGGACTTGAACCTGCGCCCATATGGGATGGTTGTGCTGCAGTCTGGGGCTCTAACCTGCTGTGTCACAATGCTGGCCCCATGATCTATGTGTGTGTATACATATATGTGTATATATGTATGCATATATATACATACTATGTGTGTGTATACACATATACATATATACATATATATATATTTTAAGATTTATTTATTTATTTGAAAGTCAGAGTTACACAGAGAGGCAGAGAGAGAGAGAGAGAGAGGTCTTCCATCCGATGGTTCACTCCCCAATTGGCCACAATGGCTGGAGCTGCGCTGATCCAAAGCCAGGAGCCAGGAGCTTCTTCCAGGTCTCCCATGCTGGTGCAGGGGTCAAGGATTTGGGCCATCTTCCACTGCTTTCCCAGGCCACAGCAGAGAGCTGGATTGGAAGTGGAACAACTGGGACCAGAACTGGCACCCATATTGGATGCCGGCGCTTCAGGCCATGGTGTTAACCCGCCGCGCCACAGCACCGGCCCCCCATGAGCTATATCTTAAAACAGCATAGAAAGATCCATAACCATGTGTCCATGGCAATAATATTGGAATATATCGGTAACATAGATTTGTTTTCTCTTTTTAAAGAATTTGAGAGCCAGAAAAAGTAATAAAGACAGAGCGAGATGGAGACATACAGATAGACAGATCTCCCATCTGCTGGTTCACTCTCCAAATGCCTGCAACAGCTAGGACTAGGCTAGGCCAAAGCTAGGAGCCAGGAACACTATTGAGGCTTCCACATAGGTGGCAGGAACCCAGTTACTTGAGGTATCACTGCTGCTTCCATGGCAATATGAGGAAGCTGGAGTCAATAGCAGGAGGTGGGTATTGAACCGAAGATTTCCAGTATGAGATGTGGGTGTCTTAAGAGCAAGGCCAAGCTACCCATTAATAACATAGATTTCAGAGTGGGTGTTGTGGCACAGAGGTTAAGGTGCCATTTGGGACACCTACATTCCATATTGGAGTGCCTGGGTTCAAGTTCCTGACTCTACTGCTGATTCCAGTTTTTTGCTAATGTGTACCCTAGGAGGCAGCAGGTGATGGATGGCTCAAGTACTTGGGTCCCTGCCACCTATGTGGGAGACCCAGAGGGAGTTCTGGGTTCTAGGTTTTTTTAAAAAAAACTTATATCTTTATTTTGAAAGAGTTAGAGAGAGAGAGAGAGATTTTCCATCTACTGGTTCACTCCCCAGATGTCAGCAACAGTTAGTGCTGGGCCAGGCTGAAACCAGGAGCCAGGACTTTCATCGAGGACTCCCATGTGGATGGCAGGGGTCCAGACACTTGGGCCATCCTGCGCTGCTTTTCCCAGACCATTAGCAGGGAGCTGGATCAAAAGTGGAGCAGCCAAGACATGAACCAGGGCCTGTATGAGATCCCAGCTTTGCAGCTTTAGCTTCTACACCATAATGCCAGCCCCTGGTTCCTGGCTTTGACCTGTCCCAGCTGCAGCTATTGTGGGCATTTGGGAAGTGAACCAGCAAATGGAAAATCTCTCTCATTATTTCTGTCCCACACTCTTTGTCTCTCTGCCTTTCAAATTTTAATTTCAATAAGGAGATGAGGCTAAGCCTTTTATTCTCAAAATGTATTAATATTTTTGATTGACTGAAATGAGATGTTGCTTTGATTTATTCATCTGAGAAGTGGGGAAATGGAACATGTAGGATTGGGGATTCCTGAAGCTTGGAAGCGTTAAAAGATACCATGACATACAGATTTATTTATTTAGAGATATAGATTTGAAACTTACTTTCACTTTTTGTAACTGCTATGGTTGCAGCCTCTTCTTTTTATTACTTTACTATCCAATGAAAATACCAAAAAGTACCTTTTCTGTTGCCAGTAATGCCCTCTTGTACAATACAGATGAAATCAGAGTGAAAACAGTGGCTTTCCTGTTGTATGCCCCAGTGCCCTTTGGGACTGTTGACTTGCCATTAGTTGTATTTTTGTCACAGGGCTGCACTGACAACTGAGAAGCATTTACAAATCCTCCCTGCCCTGCCTCTATCCTACCCTACCGCTAGAGAAAGAGAAGGTCACATCTCTAGTGGTGATTGTACTTGCGTGAGAAATGTGATGATGAGCCAGTGCATCTCACTTCAGGTGGCTGCTAACTTCCTTTCTTCTTCTGTTTTGTATGTGTGTGAAGCCTATGAGACACAGGAAGAAGGCAGCAGATAAGAACCTTCCCTGCCGTCCTCTAGTCTGTGCAGTACTGGGTGAGTGAGTATCATTGAGATTGGCATTTTTTTTTTCAGGGCAGTAATAGGAGCTTGTGGTTAGGAGAAGTGTGTTATTTCCTCAGAGAAGAAGTTGCTAGTTACGTTTCTTTCCTGGCCTTAGAAACCGTGTTTATTATTGCGTTTGGTAAAATACTGTTAATGAATATTATGCTCAGTAAAAGAGAGTGTTCTCATTCAAAGGAAAAATTTTTCCAGGGAGAGGCAGGAGGCTTTGTCTAAACTTGAAACATGATTTAAATTTGTAAAATATCTTACTCTTGTTCAAGATTTCAAATTCTCCCTTTCTTCATCCAGATCGCTGTGTCAGTTGGCCAGGGGCTTGAAGTTCTGAGTTCAGACATACAGAACTTCCTCAGAGTAACTTATTAAAAAAATTTGCATTTGGGGCCGGCGCTGTGGCTCACTTGGTTAATCCTCTGCCTGCAGCACCGGCATCCCATATGGGTGCTGGGTTCTAGTCCTAGTTGCTCCTCTTCCAGTCCGGCTCTCTGCTGTGGCCCGGGAAGGCAGTGGAGGATGGCCCAAGTGCTTGGGCGCCTGCACCCGCATGGGAGACCAGGAAGAAGCACCTGGCTCCTGGCTTCGGATCGGCGCAGCGCACTGGCCGTGGTGGCCATTTGAGGGGTGAACCAACGGAAGGAAGACCTTTCTCTCTGTCTCTCTCTCACTGTCTAACTCTGCCTGTCAAATAAAAACAAAAAAATGCATTGATTTATTTGAGAGGCAGAGAGGCAAAGAGCTCCCACCCTCTGGCTCACTCACCAAATGACTGCTTTATCTGGGAGCTGGGCACTCATTCTGTCTCCCATGTAGGTGGGCAGGACCCAGTTTTATGAACCATCAGTGTTGTCTCCTAGGGTCTGCATTAACAGGAAGCTGGAGTCAGGAGCCAGATCCAGGTGTAGATTCCAGATATTAAGATGTGGAACATGGGCATCTTAGCTAATAGATAAATAAATAGGTGGATAAACAGCTGCTCCCCACTCTGAGTAAATTAAGGTGGGTGAGAGGCTGATAGAACTGCCTGTATGGAGCTGTATTGTGGGTGATTTTGTCTTCCCAGAATTCTGCATTTTTGTCAGGGGAACTAACTGAACTTTTAATCCCTTTTATCTTGAATACTTAACCCCAGTTTCTAAATCTACTTGGTTTTAGAAACAGTAATTAAGACTGTATAATAAGCTTCTATTGACTCAAGCCCCCACAGACCATTTCAGTCAGTATCTGTCAAACTGAGCAGGATAGTGAGATGAGGTAAGCTGACATAGATTTAGAGCTGAGCTCTGATTACACAGATGTGATCTATAATTTCTCCTCTGCTTGCCTCATTGCTCCAGTGTCAGAATATGATTTCCCTCTGGCATTTTGTGCTAGTGCCATGGTATGAAACATCTACACAATGAAATCTTCCTTGTCTAGAATTAAGGTATCCTTTTGGAAATAAGGGAGTGAACTAATTTTCTTGTTACAAGTGGCAGGTGGTGTAAGAAGAACCTTATATATAGTAAATTTAAATGAATGAGAGTACTGATGTAGTTAAAGGATGACGTTCAGCAAGAGTGAGGGTATATTCAGAAGCTTTTTTTCCAACTCAAAAGCAAGCAGTAAATCTTCTAATTGATCAAATTTTTCACCTTTCTTCTTTCAGACCTGATGGTGGAGTTTATTGTAACACACATGATGAAGGAGTTTCCTATGGATCTCTATGTGTAAGTCCTGTGATTTGCTTTATGAGTACATCTCTATTTTAAAGAATCAAGTAAGCCAGCGCTGTGGTACAGTGGGTTAACACCCTGGCCTGAAGCACTAGCATCCCATATGGGCGCCGGTTCTAGTCCCAGCTGTTCCACTTCCCATCAGGACCTCTGCTATGGCCTGGGAAAGCAGTAGAAGATGGCCCAAGTCCTTAGACCCCTGCACCTGCATGGGAGACATGGAAGAAGCTCCTGGCTCCTGGCTTTGGATCAGCGCAGCTCCAGCCATTGCGGCCAATTGGGGAGTGAACCAGTGGTTGGAAGACCTCTCTCTCTCTCTCTGCCTCTCCTCTCTCTGTGTAACTCTGACTTTCAAATAAATAAATAAATCTTTAACAACAACAACAACGAAAGAATCAAGTGATAGAAGCTGTATAGCTTGTATATACTTTACATTAAGAAAAACACATTTTGTGTGGAGTAGTGTCAGGGTACATTTTTTGGCCTGGATTTGTCCATCTTTTCAGAGCGGGGAACAGTACAAACTGCACTTTGGATTCAACACACATTCCTTGTCACTGTTTTGGCACACTCACGAGGAGCTGGGCTGAAGTGTTGTTGGGGGCTGCTATAATCTGAAGAGGTGCAATGACCACTCATTTGTCTCTGGACTGTGGCATCACAGCAGTCAGTAGTAGTTAGAAGGCAGGAGCAAGTCAGAGAGATGGAGCTTTTTTCTCTCCATTCTCACTGAGTATTGTCTCGACAGCCTTGCTGGAGCCCTGGTAGCTAGGCAGATTATGTCTCCAGAGGCTTGGCTGGGAGAGTCCTGCCTGCTCAGGATGTCAGACTGTTCCTCACAATTCTTTTTTTTTTTTTTTTTTTTTTAAACGATTTTTTTTTTTTTTTTTTAATTTGAAAGTTGGAGTTACAGAGAGGCAGAGAGAGAGAGAGAAAGAGAGAGGTCTTCCATCCGCTGGTTCACTACCCAGATGGTTGCAACAGCCGGCCAGCGCTGCGCTGATCAACCAGGAGGTTCTTCTGGGCCTGCCATCCTGGTGCAGGGGCCCAAGACTTGGGCCATCTTCTACTGCTTTCCCAGGCCATAGCAGAGAGCTGGATTGGAAGAGGAGCAGCCAAGACTCAAACTGGTGCCCATATGGGATGCCGGCGCTGCAGGTGGCGGTTTTACCAGCTATGCCACAGTTCTAGCCCCTCCTCACAATTCTTTAAGGTGTGGCCAGCTGCAGGCAGCTGAAAGTCATCATATTGCCACACAATGTAAGCCTTTAGATTTTCTTTCTCCTTTGCCTCTTTTGTATTATTATAGTTAATATCTGAGAACAGCTGTGCCACATTAGTGTGATCCCAAGTATGTATATATTTATTCCTTAAAAAGTATCTGAACTGAGTCTGACCATATTGGTTTGGGTGAGAGAGAAATTTGGTGCACAGCAAGTACAGTACAGTGTGCTTCATTCCAATGCCAGGCCTGGAACCTTGGGAGGTATAAAGGATTTCACTGTAAAAAGAGTAGACTGCAGCTTTTTAGATTGCTTGTAGACTATATAGTTTCCATTTCTTAGATCTGAAAAATGTGTATAATGTAAGAAAGTTACACTTTACATTTTCCCATAATTTTGGGATGCTATAAATAAGTCTGATCCGTAATTCAAGGACCATGAAAAGTTGCTCATAATAACCCTCACTAGGTGAATTTTGTGCTTATTTTAGAGTCTCTCAACCTCAGTACTTTAGGGATCAGATTTGTTTTCGTTTTAGACTGCATTTCTGGTGTGGTCACCTTTTGTTCCAGTTTCAGGGTGTGCTGTTTACTTTGTAGTATGTTGCTGTTGTCCCTCTCAGTTTTCTCATAAATGAGGAACTAAAGCTCAGGAAATGAAATGCTTTGCCCAAGCGTGTTCTGTTAGTAAGATTCATTTCCTAGACGTGAACCCAGCTTTTCTTACTATAAATCTGGGGCTGTTACCATCCCTTCTCAGGTACATTAGTTATCTGTTGTTGTGTAACAGGCTATCCCAGAACCTAGTGGTTTCAAAGGAATGCTTACCATCTCACTTCTGTGGATCAGGAATCCAAGAGAAGCTTAGCTGGATAGTTTTGGCATAGGGTCTCTGAGAAGGCTGCAATCAAAGTGTTAACTGGGGATGCAGGCATCTGAGGTTCTGCTGGGGCTGGACAGTCTGCTTTAGGCTCACTTAATGGTTATTGTCAAGCCTGTGTTCTTTGCCTCCTGGACTCTCCATAGGGTTGCTCAGCGTGGCAGCTGGCTTTCCCCAAAACAAGTCATCTAAGAGAGAGAAGGAACATGAGAACCCAAGATGGAAGCCACTGCATCCGTTATAACCTGATCTCCTGGTGATAGATCATTTTTGTTAACAGTCACACAGACTGACTCTGATGTGTGGAAACATATTGTACCAGGGGTTCTGTGGCTTGAATATGTCCCCTAAAACATATGTGTTGGAAACTTTTTTTAAAAAAGTAGATTTATTTATTTGAAAGAGCAACAGAGAGGAGAGACAGGGTGAGATCCTCTGTATGCTTATTTACTCCCCAAATGGCAGAACAGCCAAATCTGGGCCAGGCTGAAGCCAGAAGCCAGGAACTCTGTCCTGGTCTCCCACATGAGTGGCAGGGGCCCAAGTGCTTGGGCCATATTTCACTGCCTTACCAGGCGCATTGGTAGGAAGCTGGATCAGCAGTGGAGGAGCCAAGACTAGAACTGGCCCTCCAGTATGAGATGGTGGCATCACAAGCTGTGTCTCAAGTCCTGCACCGCAATGCCGGCCCCTATGTTGGAAACTTAATTCCCAGTGCAGCAGTGAAGGGAGCTGGGGCTTAATGGCGATGAAGGCTCTATCTGCCCTCATGAATGAATTAATGCCTGTTTTAAAAGAACTAGAGGCTGAATCCAGGTCGTGCAAGTTCTTTCCCTCCACTCTCCCTTTTGTTCTCTCCCTGCTCTTCCCCTCTCATCCTTGTCCGCAACCTTCTGCCTTCCACCATGGGATGATGCAGCAAGAAGACCCTCATCAGATGTTGCCACCTTGATAATGGATTTCTCAGCATCCAGAACTGTGAGAAATTAATTTCTCTTCTTTAGGAATTATTCAGTCTGTGGCATTGTTATAGCAATATAAAACATAGTAAGACAGAATACGGCTACTAGAAGCTAGGGATTATTGAAGGCCATCTTTTTTGTTTTGTTTAAAAGATTTATTTATTTGAAAAGCGAAGTTGGAGGGAGGGAGGGAGAGAGAGAGAGAGAGAGAGAAAGTCATCCATTCACTGGTTCAATCCCCAAATGGTTGCAATGGCTGGGGCTGGGTCAGGCCAAAGCCAGTAACCAGGAGCTTCGTCTGGGTCTCCTAACGTGGGTGCAGGGGTCCAGGCCATCTTTTGCTGCTTTCCCAGACTATATCCGGCGCTCACGTGGGATGCCGGTGCTGCAGGCGGCAGCTTAACCCTCTACGCCACAGCACCAGCCCCTGGAGGCCATTTTGCAGGCTGATACCACAGTTGAACAGCTGGTAAGTTGCATAACCAAATTCAGTCATGTGTCTCTGACTCAGAGGCTGTAAGTGACAAAGGAAAGCTTTGTATAGAGTGATTATACTTACTGGGGCATCAGCGAAGATAACAGAAAAGGTTACTTTTGACCTGAGTTGTGAAGAAACACTAGGAGGATATGAGGTAGGGACAAGTATGTGCAGGGCCTTAGAAAGTTGAAAGTGTGGTATATTTGGAACAAAGAAAGAATTCAGGATGGCTAGAATGTAGTGTGCATGGAGGGGAGTAAGAGAGTAGGAAAAAAGGTGGCCTGAAATTAAGCATATGATGAGAAGCAGCTGAAGGTGGGGCTAAGGTTCTGATTGTATGTTCATTCTGTGGAGTTACAGGTACAGATCTGTCTGTCCAAACCCTCACATTACCAGCCAGTAAAACTGGCCTGTGCTAGTTTCTAATCCTCAGCTTCGCTTAGTTTCTAACATTACCCTCAAACGAGATTTTGTACTGTCTGCCTGATTTCCTCCCTCCCTCCCTCCCTTCTTTCTTCCTAAGATTTATTTATTTATTTGAAAGCCAGAGTTACAGAAAGAGAGGAAGAAACAGATTTTCCATCTACTGGTTCACTCCCCAAATGGCTGCAACAGCCAGGGCTGGGCCAGACTGAAGCTGGAAGCTAGGAATTTCTTCTGGGTCTCCGATGTGGGTGCGGGGGCCCAAGCACTTGAGCTGTCTTCTGCTACTTTCCAGAACTGGATTGGCGGTGGAGCAGCCAGGTTTCAGACCTGTGCCCATATGGGATGCCATGCCACAACGCTGACCCCTAATGTTTTATTGACAAGCAGAGTTACAGAGGAGAGGCAGAGAGAGAGAGAGGCGGGAGAGAGGGAGATCTCCCCATCCACTGGTTCACTCAAAAAGAGTTTTTGTATTGCCTTTTTTTTTTTTTTTTTTGAAAGGCATAGTTACAGAGAAGAGAGACACAGAGATCTTCCATCCACTGGTTCACTTCAGAAATGGCTGCAATGACAGGAGCTAGGCTGGGCCAGGCCAAAACCCAGACCCGGAACTCCATCCAGGTCTCCACAGGGGTGCAGGGGCCCAAGGACTTGGGCCATTTTCTGCTTCTTTCCCTGGCACATTAGCTGGGAGCTGAATTGTGTAGCAGCTGGGACTTGAACTGGTGCCCCATGTAGAATGCTGGCATTGTGGGCAGCAGCTTAACCCTCTGCACCACAACGCTGGTCTCTTGCCTCGCTTTCTTAGGTGCTTTTTCTTCCTGCTGCTTCCTAACTGAATGTCCTGAGGTCAGGGAAGATAGAGAGGATAATGAGCCATCAAGTTGACAGAGGCTGGGCAGAAGGTCCCAGCCTGAGGCTGAATTTGCTTTCTTTATTACTACCTATGGGCATATTTCCAGATCTCCCTTCCCCCACTGCCAACTCCCTTTCTCCCCCTACCCCCAAGTATTTGGAGCATCAAGTCCTTTTTAGGTGAACTTAGCTGCTCCCAACTGGGCATCAGGCCAGATTGCTGCTCTCACTTCTCATTATGTACAGCTTTTTAGCAGCTTACAGCAGAATGAGAAATTGAAAGCAAAATGAATTTTTACCATTTCAGATAAGTTTATAAACCTACTGATAAAATATGAAAGAATAGGGAGTATGGAAAACTTAATAGTCAAAGCCAGAATCTAGGTCAGAAATGAAACAATTTCATATCTGTGTATGAATACTGTAGGTAAAGTAATGATGGGAGAAAATTCTCATACAAAAGACAGAGAGAGAGTGAGAAGGAAAAGTCTTGCCTCGAGTAGTAAGAGGTAGGAAAACCCAGCTAATTAATTTCCACTTCTGATTGTACTCCTTGATGCTTTTTTTTTTTTTTTATAGAGATTTATTTAGTGGCTGGCATTCTGGTGCAGCAGGCTAAGCTGCCGCCCATGATGCAGGCATCCCCTATTGGAGTGCCAGTTCAAGTCCCAACTTCTCTGTTTCTGATCCATCTCCCTGCTAATGAGTTTGGGAAAGCAACAATGATGGCCTAACTCTTTGGGTCCCTGCCACCCACATGGGAGACCAGGATGTAGTTCCTGGCTCTAGGCTTCAGCCTGGTCCAGTCCTGGCTGTTGCAGCAATTTGAGGAGTTAAAGTGAGAGAGAGAGGAAGAGAGAGACAAACAAGTAGAGACAGGGAGATCTTCCAGCCAAACACTGGTTCTGTCCCCAAATGTGTGTACAACTGGGGCTGGCCAAGTTGAAGCCAGGAGCCAGGATCTCCATCCAAGTCTACTGTGTGAGTGGCAGAAACCTAATAAGGGTCATTATCCACTGCCTTCCCAGGCACATTAGCAAGAAGCTGGATTGGAAATGGAGCAGCTGAGACTGAAACCAACAATCCAATATGGGATGCAGGTGTCCAAGTGGTGTGTTAACCTGCTGCATCACAGTGTCTGTTCTCAACTCCTTGATTCTTGTTTCCACCTTGGCTGCTGCCACAGGATTTGAGAATGGGGAGAATAAACTCTCCATTGTTGCTCTTACATGGAAAACTTGGACTTTTCTTAAATTAGATGTTCTCAAACCAGTCGCCAGAAGAAAGGTATAGACTTCAGTGGGTCCTATAAGAAGATTTCAGGAGAAAATGGAAGCATCTTGTGTTAAAATAGGAAACCACACAGGCATAAGAGAAACTCTGTCCCCACCTCCCAAAGCACCAAACTTGGAATCATTTTTCATGCATATATTTATATGTTACATATATAAAAATATATAAAATAAATGTGTTTTCATTTTTTATTTGAAAGGCAGAGAGACAAGACAGATCTTCCATCCACTGGTTTACTCCTTAAATGCTTGCCACAACCCAGGCTAGGCCAGGCTTAAGCCAGGAGCCTGGATCTCTATTCAGATCTACCACATGGGTGGCAGGGACCCAAGTACTTGAAGCATCATCTGTAGCCTTCCATGGTGTGTGTTAGTAGGAAGCTGGATCAGAAGCAGAGGAGCTGTAACTCAAACCAGGCAATCCAATGTGGGGTGCCGGCCTCCCAAATGATGATTTAACCTCTGTGCCAAATGTCTGCCTCACACAAGTACAAAAGGTATATTTGAAAGGCAGAGGGGCCAGCGCCGAGGCTCAGTAGGCTAATCCTCCGCCTTGCGGCGCCGGCACACCCGGTTCTAGTCCCGGTCGGGGCACCAGATTCTGTCCTGGTTGCCCCTCTTCCAGGCCAGCTCTCTGCTGTAGCCCGGGAGTACAGTGGAGGATGGCCCAAGTCCTTGGGCCCTGTACCCCATGGGAGACCAGGATAAGCACCTGGCTCCTGCCTTTGGATAGGCGCGGTGCGCCAGCCGCAGCGCGCCAGCTGTGGTGGCCGTTGGAGGGTGAACCAATGGCAAAGGAAGACCTTCTGCCTGTCAAAAAAAAAAAAAAAAAAAAAAAGGCAGAGGGACAGAGAGATATGGAAAGACAGATCTCCATCTGCTGGTTCACTCTCCAAGTGCCTACAACAGCTAGGACTGGGCCAAGCCAAAGCCAGGAGCCAAGAACTCCTTTGAATTACAGGGACATCATCTGCTGCCTTTCCAGGTGCATTAACAGGGAGCTGGGTCAGGGGCAGAGCAGCTGGGACTTGAACCTGCACTCTGATAGAGAATGCCGATGCTGCAAGCAGTGGCTAAAACCCCTGTGCCACTTTGCCAGCTCCTGTATATATTTTTAAGGCAATAACAGTTGTTAAAATTTCCATTTGGGGGGTGGCATTGTGGCATAGCAGGTAAAAACTTCCTCTTGGAATGCCAGCATCCCATATGAGTGCTGGTTCATGTCCTGACTCTTCCACTTTGGATCCAGCTCCCTGATAATGGCCTGGGAAAAGCAGCAGAAGATGGCCCAAGTGCTTGGGTCCCTGTACCCATGTGAGAGACGCAGAAGAAGCTCCTGGCACCTGGCTCCTGGCCTTGGCCTTGTCCAGCCCTGGGCATTGCAGCCACCTGGGGAGTGAATCAGCAGATGGAAGATCTCTCTCTATCACTCCCTTTCATTCTTTAACTCTGACTTTCAAATAAATAAATATTTAAAATAAATAAAAAATTTTTTCATTCAGCTTTATAGATAGTATAAGTTAGTGAATTCACAAAGGTAATGGTCTCATCTGTTGAGTGACTGAGGAGACAGCAACAGAGTAACTTAGGAGCGATGCTGGAGTGGATATAGACAGCTTTTGAGTGAATCAGAGAGGAATGGCACATGGACTGAGAATGTAGGTAGTAAATCACCACTGCTCTGGAGTGGCTAAGTGTTGATGGGATGCTGTTGGCTCCAGGAATTGAACTACACAGAGCCTCTGCGGAACCGGGCTGCATGAGTGGCATCCAGGAATGTAGCAGACATGGGTGATCATGCATGGGCAGCATCTGGCAACCCTTGCTGGGTGCAGCGAAGCTTTTAGCAACAGGGGCCTAATGATTGTCAATTCATGGGGCAGTTGATAGAAAAGTTTATAGTTTACTAAGGCAAATTGTGGCTCAGGCAAGGGCACTGTTTAGTGACAGGTCTGTCATACAGGATATCACTTCAATTAGATCATTTGGAAACTATCAGAATGATTTACACTGAAATTTATAGCACTATATAAGCAGTTTTAATACAGATTATTTCATTTAGAGAATGAAAGGGAATTGTTTAATTTTTTCAAAAAGATTTCATTTATTTGAGAGGTAAAGTTACAGATGGAGAAAGGGTAAGACAGAATATGCTGGTTCACTCCCCATATGGCCGCAGTGGCTGGATCTGATCCGATCCAAAACAAGGAGCCAGGAACTTCTTCCAGGTCTCCCATGTGGGTGCAAGGGCCCAAGCACTTGGGCCATCTTCCATTACTTTCTTAACTCATAAGCAGAGAGCTGGGTGAGAAGAGAAGCAGCCGGGACTCAAATCAGTGCCCACAGTGGGCTGCTGGTGCTGCAGATGAAGGTTAAAGCCCACTACACCACAGCGCTGACCTGGGGAATTGTTTGATTTTTTTTTAAAAAAAGTATGTAATTTTTATACTATTTTATATTTCTGTTTTGTAAAATATTTTAATATCACTGCTGGAGATTTTGAAGTCTCTTATGAAGGATCAGTTTACATAGCCTTCTCATTAAATCCAGTCTGAGGCTCCTGCAAGACCATTTAGAGCTTAGAGGGAGAACAGAGATGTGAATAATGGGGCAAGTAGATTAGGCTAATAAGGTAGCAGTACAAGTTTATTATTGGCACTATTCTTAAATCTTCCAGAGAAGAGTAACTTTAGGATTTTAACTTAAATATTCCATTCATTTATGTCTTTAATGTGCTGTTAGGCACTTAATTTTTAAAAAATGTATTGAGAGGCAGAGAGAGCCTGAGACCTCCCATCTGCTGATTGACTCCTCAAATGCCTGGGAATGGGAACTCAACCTGGGTCTCCCACAGCTGCTTGACCTGCCACCTCTCCAGAGTGCACGTTAGCAGGACACTGGAATTAGGGGTGGAGCTGGGATTCAAACCCAGGCACTCCCAGATGGGATGCAGGTGTCCCAAAAAGCATCTTACATCTTTTTTTTTTTTTTTTTTAAACAGATAGAGTTAGACAGTGAGAGAGAGAGAGAGAGAGAGGTCTTCCTTCTGTTGGTTCACCCCCAGATGGCCACTACGCTGATGCGCTGCGCCGATCCGAAGCCAGGAGCCAGGAGCCAGGTGCTTCCTCCTGGTCTCCCATATCGGGTACAGGGGCCCAAGCACTTGGGCCATCCTCCACTGCCCTCCCAAGCCACAGCAGAGAGCTGGACTGGAAGAGGAACAACGGGGACTAGAATCCTGCACCCATATGGGATGCCAGCGCTGCAGGCAGGGGATTAATCAACTGAGCCATGGCGCCGGCCCTGCATCTTACATCTTAACCACTGTACCAACCCCCTGCCGCACCCTCCTTTAGTTTTTTTTTTTTTTTTTTTTTTTTGACAGGCAGAGTGGACAGTGAGAAAGAGAGACAGAGAGAAAGGTCTTCCTTTGCCATTGGTTCACCCTCCAATGGCCGCTGCGGCCGGCGCGCTGCAGCCGGCGCACCGCACTGATCCGATGGCAGGAGCCAGGTACTTCTCCTGGTCTCCCATGGGGTGCA
Organism: Oryctolagus cuniculus; assembly: GCF_051225735.1. Classification (NCBI taxonomy): domain Eukaryota; kingdom Metazoa; phylum Chordata; class Mammalia; order Lagomorpha; family Leporidae; genus Oryctolagus; species Oryctolagus cuniculus. The sequence continues at coordinate 27,799,313 of NC_142881.1, forward strand.
GGGCCCAAGCACTTGGGCCATCCTCCACTGCACTCCCTGGCTACAGCAGAGATCTGGGCTGGAAGAGGGGCAACCGGGACAGAATCCGGCGCCCCGACCAGAACTAGAACTCCGTGTGCTGGTGCCGCAAGGCGGAGGATTAGCCTAGTGAGCCGCGGTGCCGGCTCCTTTAGGTATTTGAATTCCATTGGTTGGTGCCTTTGGCTTTGACCCCACAGAGGGAGGTTTAATACTGTTTTTTTTTTTCTGCCCACTTTTCTCCTCTGCTATGAGGCCCAAGAAAATAACTACTCCTAATTGTAGCTGATTGTATGAACTGTCTGATTGACACTGATAGATTAATGTAGTGTCTGTTAAGTTAGTAGGGTCTCAGGATACTGTGTCTCAGATTGAAACCTTAGATCCCCAGTCTCAGTTCCCACTCAGAAAGTGTTCTTTACTTGAAGCTGTCCTTCAGCTGGATTGCAATTAGGGTGTACTAGAAAAGTTACATAAATCAAAAAGCAGCAAAGCCACTTTTCCCAACTTCCTTTTGGCATACTTATTTTGTCTCTTCTATTTTTGCCCCCTCTGCATCATCCTTTCGTGTCAGAGCAGTTTCAAGAGGCAGAGCCTCTTTGATTTGCTTGAAACTATAGGTTTCTGGGTTCAGTTTTCTAGGAACTTTACAGCTCAGTTATAATAAGACTTAAGCAGTAGCATTTAGTTATTATACAGTCAATGTTGGTTTTTTGAAATAAACTTTTGTTTTTGCATATTGTTATTTATTTGAAAGGCAGAGTGACAGAGTGGGGGAGACAGAGAAAGATTTGGTTCACTCCCCAAATCACCGCAGTGGCTGGTGCTGGGCCAGACTGAAACCAGGAAACCAGAACTCCATCTGTGTCTCTCATGTGGATGCAGGGGTCCAAGTACTTGGGCCATCATCTTCTGCCTTCCCAGGCACATTAACAGGGAGCTGGAATGGAAGTAAACCAGCTGGGGCTTGAACCAGCGATCCAAAGTGGGATACTGGCTGTCAGAAGCAGCAGCTTAACCTGCAGCACCACAGTGCCAGCCCCAGTATCTGTTGAAGAAATGAGTGAAAAAGACAGGACTGGCAGTTTCTTAGGAACCTTTGGACTTAGGTGGTGAACCTTGAGCTATGGAGGGGTATGTTCCCAGCCCTCAGTAACCAAGCGCTCCTCCCACTGACCTAATTTAAGCTCATGTAGGGCATGGAGGATGTGATAAAGTGAGATTTCAAACCTGCAGTTAATTAAGCTTTTGCATGTTAGGCAATTTAGAGACCTCCAAGCACTAGTGATTCCTATGGCTGAGATCCTGGTTAATTGTTAACATTGAATCTTTGAACTTAAAATGAAAAACAGGGATTTATCAACATAATATGAACTGACTATTGAAGTGGACATTTAGTGGTTTTGTAGGAATCTTACCATACCTAGCTCAGATTAATGTATTAAATTAACACTGCTATGAAAACTGTAACTTACATTTCCTGACAATTTGGAAAACCTGGGTCACAAAAGTGTTTTCTTTTTTCCGTTCTTTAATGAGCAAAAGACTGAACCAACATTTCACAAAAAAGGATAGTCAGTGTCCAACAGACATAAGATACAACCTCATTACACATCAGAAAAAGACAACTTAGAACTGCAATGAGGGCCGGCGCCGCGGCTCACTAGGCTAATCCTCCGCCTAGCGGCGCCGGCACACCGGGTTCTAGTTCCGGTCGGGGTGCCGGATTCTTTCCCGGTTGCCCCTCTTCCAGGCCAGCTCTTTGCTGTGGCCCGGGAGTGCAGTGGAGGATGGCCCAAGTGCTTGGGCCCTGCACCCCATGGGAGACCAGGAGAAGTACCTGGCTCCTGCCATCGGATCAGCGCGGTGCACTGGCCGCAGCGCGCCGGCCGCGGTGGCCATTGGAGGGTGAACCAACAGCAAAGGAAGACCTTTCTCTCTGTCTCTCTTTCTCACTGTCCACTCTGCCTGTCAAAAACAAAACAAAACAAAACAAAACAAAAAACTGTAATGAGATACCATTGTGCGTTTAACAATATTGTTAAAATTCAAAAGCCTGGCAATACCAAGTGGTAGTGAGGATGATGAACAACTGGAAATCTAATACATTGCTGGGGAGGATGTAAAAAGGCTTAGAAAACTGAATGGAAGTGTACTAGGTTGTGCATTCGATTTTTCATTCAGCAATTTCAGTTCTTACTGTTTTTTTTTTTTTTTGAAAGATTTATTTATTTACTTGAAAGTCAGAGTTACACAGAGAGAGAAGGAAAGGCAGAGAGAGAGAGAGAGAGGGAGAGAGAGAGAAGTCTTCCATTCGCTGGTTCACTCTCCAGATGGCCGCAACAGCTGGAGTTGCGCCGATCCGAAGCCAGGAATCAGGAGCTTCCTGCGGGTCTCCCAGGGGGGTGCAGGGGCCCAAGGACTTGGGCCATCTTCCAGAGAGCTGGATTGGAAGTGGAGCAGCCAGAACTTGAACGGGCACCCATATGGGATGCTGCGCTGCAGGTGGCAGCTTTACCTGCTACGCCACAGTGCCAGCCCCTGTTTTTTTGTTTTGTTTTGTTTTTTTCAATATTTATTTGAAAGTCAGAGTTACACAGAGAGTGAAGGAGAGGCAGAGAGAGAGAAGTCTTCCAGCCGCTGGTTCACTCTTCAATTGAACACAATGGCTGGAGCTGCACTGATCTGAAGCCAGGAGGCAAGAACTTCTTTCGGGTCTCCCACATGGGTGCAGGGGCCCAAGGACTTGGGCCATCTTCTACTGCTTTCCCAGGCCATAGTAGAGAGCTGGATCAGAAGTGGAGCAGCCGGGACTTGAACTGGCACCCATATGGGATGCCAGCACTGCAGGGGGCAGCCTTACCCACTATGCCACAGTGCTGGCCCCAGTTCTTACTGTTTATTCAAATAAGGTGTATGCATCTCTTTGTTCTCCAAAGGACAAATAGTAAGCCTCTAGCAGCATTATGTGTAGTAGACCAAAAACTGGAAAAAATCTAAATACCTATTAACAGCAGAATGGATAAAAAATTGTGGTATATTCACACAAGAGAGTACTGTATAAGAATAGAAAGATCTAACTACTTTTGTGCATGACAAAATATACAAATTCCACTACCATAATACTGAGTGAAAGAAGCCAAGCACAATAAAGTACATACACCTACCACAAGATTCCATTTATATAAAATTCAAATACCAGGAAGCTAATATAAATGATGGAAGTTAGCATAATGGGTTAGCATAATGGTTATTTAAAATTTTTTTCTTGCATTTTTTAAATATTTTATTTTAATTTTAATAAATACCTTTTATCAAATAAAAGATTTATATTTTTTAAAACAAGCAACCCAATTAATTTTTTAAGTTTTGTTTTTATTTATTTCAAACACAGAGTTACAGAAAAAGGGAGAGAGGGAAAGAAAGAGATCAACCATCTTCTGGCTCCCCAAATGTCTGTACCAACCAGGACTAGGCCAGGTAGAAGCCAGGAGCTCAGAACTCCATCTGCCTCCCGGTGTGTGCATTAACAAGAAGGAAGATCAGAAGCAGAGAAGCCAGGACTCAAACCAGGCACTCCAATATGGTGGCTTTCTTCACTGTGCCACAGCACCCACTCTATGATTTGTATTTTTAGGAAGCAGATTTCATCAGCATTTTCCTCTTTTTTTTTTTTTTTTTTTAAGATTTATTTAAAAGAGTTACACAGCGAGGTAGAGACAGAGAGAAAGGTCTTCCATCTGCTGGTTCACTCCCTAGATGGCCACAATGGCTGGAGCTGCACCGATCCGAAGCCAAGAGCCAGGAGCTTCTTCCGGGTCTCCCACGTGGGTGCAGGGGCCCAAGAACTTGGGCCATCTTCTACTGCCATCCCAGGCCATAGCAGAGAGCTGGATAGGAAGAGGAGCAACTGGGACAAGAACCAGCACCCATATGGGATGCCGGCACTTCAGGCCAGGGCTTCAACCTGCTGCATCACAGCGTCAGCCCCTTCCTTTGTAATTTCAATCATGGCTTTCTAAACTTTATTTTAAAAATTATATATTGAAAAATTACACTTTATATATTTATGGGGTACAAAGTGATGGTTTTTGTATATAATTTTAAGCTTTCAAAATCCTCTCAGAGATGAAGCAAGTATTTTTGCTAGATTTATAATTTTTTTTAATATTTATTTATTTTATTTGAAAAGTAGAGTTACAGAGAGAGAGAGAGAGAGAGATCTTTCATCTCCTAGTTCACTCCCCAGATGGCCACACTGGTCAGGGTTGGGCCAGGCCAAAGCCAGGAACCATTAGCTTCTTCAAGAACTCCCACGTGGATGACAGGCACCCAAACACTTGCGCCATCTTCCACTGTCTTCCCAGGAGTATTAGCAGGGAGCTGTATCAGAAGTTGAGCAGCAGGGAATCCAGCTGGTGCCCATATGGGATGCCAGCACTGCAGGGGGCAGCTTAACCTGCTTGACTTTTTTTTTTTTTAAAGTTGTTTATTTGAAAGGCATAATTACACGTATGTTTGTGCATACACACACACACACACACCCTCTATCTGCTGGTTCACTGCTTACATGGCTGCGATAGCTGGAGCTGGGCCAGACCACAACAAGGAACCTGGAACTCCGTCCAGGTCTCCAGTGTGGGTGCAGGGACCCAAGCACTTGGGCCTATTCTCTGCTGCTTTCCCAGGTACATTAGCGGGCAGCTGGATTGGAAATGGAGCAGCTGGAACTTGAACTGGCACTCAGATGGGATGCCAGCATTGCAGACAGCAGCTTAACTTGCTACGTTACAATACTGGCCCCCTAATGGACCTTTTTTTTTTTTTTTTAAGATTTATTTTATTTATTTGAAAGATAGTTACAGAAAGGTAGAGACAGAGAGAAAGAGATCTTCTAACTGCTGGTTCACTCCTCAAATGGCTGGAATGGCCAGAGCTGCAGCAATCCAAAGCTAGGAGCCAGCACCTTCTTCCAGGTCTCCCACATGGTGCAGGGGCCCAAGGACTTGGACTGTCCTCTATTGCTTTCTCAGGCCATAGCAGAGAGCTAGATCTGAAGTGGAGCAGCCAGGACTTGAACTGGCATCCATATGGGATCCTGACACTGCAGACAAGGGCTTTATCCCACTACGCTACAGTGTTGGTCCCCCAATTGACTCTTTTTTTTTTTTTTTTTAAGATTTATTTTATTTATTTGAAAGAGTTACAGAGAAAGGTAGAGACAGAGAGGTCTTCCATCCGCTGGTTCACTCCCCAGATGACTGCAATGGCTGGAGCTGCGTTGATCCGAAGCCAGGAGCCAGGAGCTTCTTCTGGGTCTCCCATGCGGGTACAGGGGCCCAAGGAGTTGGGCCATCCTCTGCTGCTTTCCCAGGCCGTAGCAGAGAGCTGGATTGAAAGAGGAGCAGCCGGAATTAGAACCGGCACCCATATGGGATTCTGGCGCTTCAGGCCAGGGCTTTAACCCGCTGCACCACAGTGCCGGCCTCCTAATTGACTCTTGAGTTACAAATGGTCACAGTCCCTATTCCCATTGATATGGGAAATGGGTAGCGCAGGCTTGTGTGTGTGCGTGATTTATCCACCAGAATAGTGGAATGTGTAAGTGCTGTTCTGCATGTATACACATTCATACCCAGTATCATTAGAGATCTTAGCAAAGCTGACTTCACTGAAAAAAAAAGGTATCTGTGGTGAGCTGCATGACTTTTGGGCTTACCCTGGTTTTTTCTTCTGTTACAGACGCTGCATACAGGTAGTACATAAACTGCTTTGCTACCAGAAGAAGTGTCGAGTGCGCCTGCATTATACCTGGCGGGAACTCTGGTCAGGTATCTTACTCTCTTGAATCTTCTTTCTTTTTGTACCTTTTATGAGCCCCTAGCTGGATTCTTTTTAACCTGGTGGTTCTTTAGGATGCTTCTAGTTTCATGTATGCTTTTTTTTTTTTTTTTTTTTTTTTTTTTTGGACATTGCAGCTTTTTTCTTCCCCAGACCTGGGCATGTCACATGTTCTATGCGCTCTCTCCTGTCCCTTTTCTCTGTGCTTTTTGTCAGGTAGTAGAAATAATCGACTATTTCTTGTGTTCCAGTGATTCTTCTTTGTGTAACAGTGAGGTAGGAGGAGTCAGTACAGACTCAGATGCTCGCTCTGTTCCACTTGGTCGCAACATATGGACGATAGGGAGGCTTCTGGGTTTCCTTAAGATGAGTAGTCTCAGGAGGACTGGGGGTGGGAAGATGGGGGAGTCCTGTTCTTTGTGTTACATCTGGCATTATTACTGTTTACAGACAGTGTTGGTTGTACCACTCCCCCTGTGCCAGAGACAAAACAGCAAATTACAGTGTTTACTTTTGTCTCTGTATCCATTTGGTCGTTGGGTAAAGTCACTGCCGCCCTGCAGGCGGGAAGTGGCGTTCTCACTAAGGGTATAATTAATGCTGGCTTGCCACCCTTTTCTTTTCTGCAGCTAAATTGCAGGTTTCAAGAAAGCAGAGGAGACATATTCCCCAGACAGCCGCTTGTTGATAGGTCCTGTGGCTTTTGTGACCTGATGGTACAATAAAATCTCCTCTAGATGATACCAGCGATGAATGGTTGCCCCACGGTGGGGAGAGCTTCTCTGTTCTCAGCAGAGGAGGGTATGTTAGTGTCAAGGCTGTTTAAGAAACAGGCCCATAACCCGTCCCCTCCCAAGGAATTCATCTCTCTTGTTGTGACACATGGTTTCCTCCCAACCCAATTTGGCTTTCTAAATTTAGTTCTCCATAATGGGAAGTAGAGATCTTTAATTAATGGATTAGCAAGTTCTTTGCAGTTACTGCCTATGGTGGTAAAGGAGGAGTAGGAGAATACGAATAAATGGCAATGGTGGCATTTTGGAATTTTAGGAGAGAAGACTATGATTGTGTGAGTATGGGACTGAGGGGATATTGGAAGAGCTAAAGAAAGACAAAAAAATTTGAAATGACCAAAGTTAGTAGAATTTCTTTATTAGAGAAATTATAGGGAGATCTATCTCTGCCTCTCTATTTTTTTTTTTAAAGATTTTATTTATTTATTTGAGATAGAGTTACATTCAGTGAAAGGGAGAGACAGAGAGAAAAGTCTTCCATTCGGTGGTTCACTCCCGAAATGGCCACAACAGCCGGAGCTGTGCGAATCTGAAGCTAGGAGCCTCCTCCGGGTCTCCCATGCGGATGCAGGGTCCCAGGCACTTAGGCCTTCTTCTGCTGCTTTCCCTCTGCCTCTCTTTCTAACTCTACCTTTCAAATAAACAAATCTTTTTTTTTTAAAGATTAAAAAAAAAAGATTTGTTTGTTTATTTGAAAGAGAGACAGATCTTCTGTCTGCTGGTTCACTCCCTAAATGGCTACAGTAGTCAGTGCTGGGCCAAGCCAAAGTAGGACCTAGGAGCTTCATTTGGGTCTCTCAGGTGGGTGCAGGGACCCAAGTACTTGGGCTATCTTTGCTGCTTTACCAGGCACATTAACATGGAGCTGGATCAGAGGTAGAGCAGCTGGGACTTGAATCAGCAGCCATATGGGATGCCAGTGTCACAGACAGTGGCTTTACCTGCTACATCACAACACCAGCCCCTAGATACTATAATTCTAAACAACTGGCACAGTAGTTGTTTCTGCCTGCTTCTTCTGATTCTTTTCTGGTTTCATATTCTATTTTATTCTGTTCCCTTTCCTTTCTCTCCTGGCTGTCCTGTCTCTGGCCCCCCGTGATCTCTGGCTTTTCTCCCATCCTCCTTGTTGATATCCTCATCCTCATTGCCCTGTTCCATTGCCTTATCCACATTGCCTGCAGTGTTGCCCTTGTCTGATTACCTGAGGTCCTGAGGCTTCCAATTACTCTTCTGTATCCATCTTTTTATTTTTTTTTTATTTTTATTTTTTGACAGGCAGAGTGGACAGTGAGAAAGAGAGACAGAGAGAAAGGTCTTCCTTTGCCGTTTGTTCACCCTCCAATGGACACTGCGGCCGGCGCACTGCAGCCGGCGCACCGTGCTGATCCAAAGCCAGGAGCCAGGTGCTTCTCCTGGTCTCCCATGCGGGTGTAGGGCCCAAGGACTTGGGCCATCCTCCACTGCACTCCCTGGCCACAGCAGAGAGCTGGCCTGGAAGAGGGGCAACCGGGACAGAATCTGGCTCCCCGACCGGGACTAGAACCCAGTGTGCCGGCGCCGCAAGGCAGAGGATTGGCCTATTGAGCTGCGGCGCCAGCCCCTGTTTCCATCTTGTATCCCCATCTTCTGGATGAATTGACTCTTATTATTGTGAATGCTCTGCTTTGTGCTGTTGTACATCTTACTTTTACTTACATGTTTACTTTACTTTTATGTACATCATAAATCCCTGAATCCATTGCTATCATTTTTGCTTAAACAGGCAATTTTTTTTTTTTTGACAAGTAGAGTTATAGACAGAGACAGAGAGAAAGGTCTTCCTTCCATTGATTCCCTCCCCAAATGGCTGCCTCGGCCGGCGGGCTGCGCCAGTCTGAAGCCAGGAGCCAGGTGTTTCTTTCTAGTCTCCCATGCGGGTGTAAGGGCCTAAGCTCTTGGGCCATCCTCCACTGCCCTCCCGGGCCACAGCAGAGAGCTGGACTGGGAGAGGAGCAATGGGGACTAGAACCCAGTGCCCATATGGGATGCCAGCACCGCAGGCGGAGGATTAACTAAGTGAGCCATAGTGCCAGCCCTAGCAATTATTTTTTAAAGAAGTTAAAAATGTCATTTATAGTTATCTTTTCTGACTCACAGCATTTTGCCATTCTGGCTAGGAAGTTGTGAAGAAGGAGACTGTTCTTTCTCCTTTGTTGGTCAGTTGATCTCTGTGTCTTTGAGACTTTTCTATTGTGTTCAGCTCTGTTTGTAATTGTGTGCAATCTCAGGCAGTCTATGGGCCTTAATGGGTTGAAAGGAGGTATAAAAGAGTTTCATTGTTGAGGCATGGATGACTTCTTGTTTCTAAGACATAGACATTTGTACTGCTATTTTCTGCCAAGTGAGACTAGATCCTTTTCCTTTGTCGACTGGGTGAGCCCTCCTGGAACCCTGGCTGCATGTGTTCCTACATGGAGTGTACAGTGAGATGCAGAGCAGCAGGTGTTAAGGAAAGCTGCGAAGTACAGTGCTACATGTGATGTAGTCAGAGCCCATAGTAGTATATAATACTGCATTCAGTGAATACAAGTGTGGCTAGGGTGGATCCACCTACTACTTGGCTGGCACTACCTCTCTAATGTTGGAATGCCCATGGTTTCATTCTTTCTTTGCCTCTGAGACTTATGGATTTGAGGGAGGTGTGTGAAATGCATCATGGCAAATATGTTTATGTGGATTACGCTTACCCATACGTGTGCTGCAGAATGTAATTGAATTTTACTTACAATAAGACTGATAAGTCGTGTGTTAGAAGGATAGAAGCCCCTGGGTATCTAGCAATTGGCTGGGGTCCAAATGTCTTGTTGTTTGGATTGTGGGTGTTTAGTATCACTCTACTTTGAGTGCTGATTTTTGTTGTTGCTATTTGGCTATGGTAGCCCTTTATTATCGGGGAGATGGATGGCCAAAGGTCCTCTGTAAGGAATTCCCAGGTGTGGACTTATGGACAAGTAGGAGCCAACTGTATTAGGTGAGGGTTCAGGCCTATTTGGTAGGCTTTTCCTACTCTTGGCTTCACAGATCCAAGTCTTGACTTCTTGCTTGTCGCCACTTGATCTCTGTGATGCCTGTCACCATGGTATCTGAGGAAACATATTTAGGCCAACTTTAGCCGGTATGTGCAAAGAAAGAAGTCCTAGCTGTTGGTGTTATCCTCTTTTTCAGCAATCATTATTTTTTACCAAGTTAAGGAAGTTTGAGAGCTCTTCTTCTTCTTTTTTTTAATCTTTTTTTTTTTTTTTAATTTGAAAGTCAGAGTTACACAGAGAGAGGAAAGGCAGAGAGACAGAGAGAGAAAGAGAGAGAGAGAGAGAGAGGTCTTCCATCCGCTGGTTTACTCCCCCAGATGTCCGCAATAGCCGGAGCTGTGCCGATCCGAAGCCAGGAGCCAGGATTCTTCCCGGTCTCCCACATGGGTGCAGGGGCCCAAGGACTTGGGCCATCTTCTACTGCTTTTCCAGGCCATAACAGAGAGCTGGATAGGAAGTGGAGCAGCCGTGTCTCGAACTGGTGCCCATATGGGATGCTGGCACTTTAGGCTAGGGCATTAACCCACTGTGCCACAGCGCTGGCCCCAAGAGCTCTTCTTTTTCCTCTAGGCTACCCAGAAGTCTTAGTGTGTGAAAGCTTAGGTCTTAAAATTCTCCCTTGATGGAGACAGAAAACTGGGTTTTGGGTTAAGATCCTAGTAATGTAGCTCTTTACCTTTTAGACTAGGCTGATAACATGTCCAGAAAAATGTCCATTTACGCATAAATCTTTGTGATTTCAGAGAGTTTTGAACCATCCTGAAGCCTCTTCTGCTCCCCCCATCCCATGTGAAAAATTCTTGTCTTAATTTTATGTTTCACTGCTTCCTAATTAATTCTGTTCTCATAGAACATTTTTGTATTTGGTAAAATATTTTTTCTTTACTCACTAGTCATGCTGCATTCCTACTGGGGACTTTAGCAATTTCCTCTCTGAACTACTTAAAGCCATAAACTATTTTGTTTACTATGTCTCATTTCCTGTGTGTTTCTGTAGCACTTTGGGTCTCTATTCTAGTTTATCATGTTGCTTTTGCTGTTTGCGCATTGATTGGTTTAGATTCTTGTATCTGCCTTTCAAAAAAACTTCCTGGAGGGTAAAGTCTGTGTTTTAATCATTGTTTTATCCCCAGCAGACTACTTGACATTTTATAGGGACTCAGAAAGCATTCAAATGAATAAGTAAGTGGATTAATGAATATGTAGAACTTCTATTAATGATGAACCAGCATTCTCTTAAAGCAGCAACTGTGGTGTTTAAATCTCAATCATAATGATACTAGAACCCGGTAGGATGTGTGTTGCCAGGTTTTTCATGAGCTAGCTTCACCTTTCATAGGCCATCCAACTTAGTTTTGTTGCAGTTGTTGGGAAAGGGAGTGGTAGGTAATTTCTTTTTCCTTTGGCTCTTTCTTCCTTAACCACAGATGTGTGGATTGCTTTTAACCAAGTAAAAATGGAAACTTTGATGGTTTCTAAGTCATTAACCAAAGAATGAGCAGAATCTTTAGAGAGAAGCATGTTGTTATTGGAGAAGAAAATACTTGAACAGAACCTCACAGAGTCAGCTTATTTTACTTCCACCACAGGCAATAGGGGCACTGGGGACACAGCTTGCATTCAAATCGTGTGACTTTCCACAGTCTGAGAACACGAGTTGAATGAAAGGCGGATTTATGCTGGCATTTTACACTTGACATTTGTCTGTGGATCACAGTCCTTCTTACCCTTTCATTCTTCCATATCCTGCGTGATGTCATTATTCTTATTCCCATTTGTTGGGGAAGAGAGTGGAGATATAGAAGGAAGGGTTAAATGACTTGCTAAGGATCATGGAACCAGATCTAAACAGAGTCATGATTAGAACTTAGAGTTCCTGACTCCTCTGCTCAGAAGCAGATCACCAGGCAACATGTGCCTCTCTGCAGGAAGAAAGGCCTCGAAGCCCCCAAAACAATCTGTTCAGCTTCACTGTGCTAAATAGAATTCACAGCTTTGTGAAAAAGAGAGAAATTGTATGTAGCCTGACCTTTTAGACACCTATTGGGAAAAATGGAAAATCTCTAGAGTGTCACAGCTTTCTGGATCCAGCTGTCACACCCAGCACTGGAGGAAGCCTATGATTTCATGGTCAGGTACACCTTGAGACCAAGAATTGAGAACCTTTCGTTGGAAGCTTGTTATCCTATAGGTGTTGTCAATATAGTACTGAAATTTTGTGAGCGACAGATTGACTTTGAGCCATGGATTATTTGGTAGTTCTTGTGTAAGTATAGCTTTGGCAGTTTGGCACTCCTCCTGGTTTTGAGAAACTATCCTTTGATTTTTTTTTTGTTTGTTTTTTATTTATTTATTTATTTGAGAGGCAGAGATATGGAGGTAGAGAGCTCTCCTCTGCTGATTCACTCCTCAAATGCCTTGGAGCCAGGGATTCAGCCCAGATGCACCAACATGGGTAGCAGGGACCCAGCCACTCAAGCCATCACCCTCTGCCTCCCAGGGTGCACATCAGCAGGAAACTAGAGTCGGGGTCAGGAGCCAGGACCTAAAACCAGGCACTCTGATATGAGATGTGGGTAAACTTTTGTCTCCTTCTTTTAGTTTCTTTATTAAATTTTTAATTTTGATGTAATTATAAACTTATAGGAAGTTACAAAAATAGTATGTAGAGTTTCATGTACCTCTCACCTAGCTTTTTCCAATGATAACTAACATCTTATGTAACTCTGCATTGTTGGTGCTTTTAGTTTTGAAGAAGGTATCTAGGTGGGAAAGCACACAGCAGTATAAAGCTAGAGTAGATGGGAAGAGGAATTTTGGCAGCTGCTGTTGCTATCTTGTTTTTAAAATTACTTTTTAAGTTATTCTTCCTCATTCCCCTTAATTTTCTCTGATTTAGGCAAATATGTCACAAAATATAGTCTAAGCTTGATGTGCCTAATTAAGATTGCTCTGGCTTCCGCGTGCAAAAGGAGTGCCTTTTTTCTTGTGTGGATAATCAGTTTCTTTAAAGTTAGAATGTTATAATCGGAGGGCATTAAAAGGTATCTCTGGTTCTGTAGTTACGAGAGACGTCTGTTCAGTAGTGTAGAGAGCTCAAGGACTGGAAAAGAAAGCCAAGAAGCCTTTTTCCTTTCAACATTTGGCTAAATACAAAATTTACAGTTTTGAATCTTTTTCTCATCCTCTCAGAAACTTGGCAGAAGCAAAAGATTCTGTAATAGGCTCAGCCTGCTAGAGGGAGAAGATGATTTCCATGTAAAAGCCCCTAACTGAGTGAGAAATCCATCTTTGCTGTTCTTTTCTCCACACATGGAGTCACTTCCTGTCTAGATAAGCGACTGCTCTGAGGCCCATCGCTTTTTGTCAAGTCAGAGGGGCGGGAAAGAGGAGCTGTGCTTTGGTTGTTTTTCCTGTGGTAAAGGGCACATGGTTTGGGTTCATCCTTTCCTGGATCTGGAGTGAGCAGGCAGGTCTGTTACTGCTCTTCCCTTGTTTTGGAAGAAATTAAAGTTCTTGGTTCTACACCAGGTGGTTTCTCTGAGATGAGGTCTGATTGACTATTAGTTTTCTTGAAGGTTGACTTAACCCTGTCACTCAGTTAGGCAATGCTGGGAGGAAAATAAAGCAGGTGGCATGGGGCCTGCAATGTCTCCCCAAGGTTGTTGACAGTCAGCTGCACAGTAATCTTGCATTTCTCAAAGTCTAAGATCTGGGAACCTTCATTAAAAGCTCATTGTCAGTGCCCATGTTTTGGCATAGCAGGTAGAGCCACCTGCAACACCAGCATCCCATATGGTTCAAGTCCTGGCTGCTCCACTTCCAATCCAGCTCCCTGCTAATAGCCTAGGAAAGGTAGCAGAAGATGGCCCAAGTACTTGGACTCTTGCCATCCATGTGGGAGGAGACCTGGATGAATCTCCTGTCTTCAGCCTGGCTCGGCTCTGGCCATTGTATAAAATCTGAGGAGTAAACCAGTGGATGGGAGGTCTATCTCTCTCTCTCTGACTTTAAAATAAATAAATATTTTTTAGAAGTTCATTGTCACGATAAAGAAGAGGATGAGTGGTAACTGTGAGAATTGCATTGTCCCTACATAAATGAGAACATGACATAGTTGAGAACCTTATTTTCCCATTTAGCAGGTATCCATCTACAGCAAGGGAAATAGGAAAGACAGAAAGGAATTCTGTTTTGGGTCAGTTAGAGGGGTGGGGAACCTTTTGGCTATGCAGCTGTTGACATACTGACTTGTGTGCTCCATTCACCTGGAGAGGCTCATAGCACACAACCAAAGCCATTTCATTATTTTGTTTGATTCATAGGCCTGTGTGAGTGAGATGCTTAGGTTTGCAGCCAGACAGATGCCTGATTCTGAGAAGCCACCTAGTGTATTTTTAAATTATTCTACTGGCAGGTGTTGGCTTTTAAATCCTTCTGTACCACTCTGCTGATTGACAGTGAGCCTGCTGATTGTTGGCAATGTCCCTGGGTAATTGGTGATTTTTGTCCAGAGATGCTGGAATTGGCTGGAGTTTTAGTGCCTCTGGGGTTTTGGTGGCATTAGCTTGTTACACTAGTGCTGTTTCCAGCCTGTCCTTTGAATTCTTTGACTTCTCTTATAAGCAAGGGAGATGCTAATATTTCTCTTTTTATCAGTCACTGTGAAATTATCCATTTCCAATAATAAGCAGGTTTTGAATTGGGTTCTGTGGCACCTTATCCTAGCTCCATGCCAGGCTACAAAATAGAATCTGGCTGAGTCTTGTTTTTGCTTTCTCTTTCACTTCTTAGTTTATGAAAGCTGCTCAAATAGCTCTCTCTGACCTGATTCTTTGGAGACATTTATTTTTGCTCTGCTGGAGGCTCTCTGTCTCCTTCCTGTTTTTAATCTTATTTAAATGTCATTCACTTGGTTTTGTAATTAAGTCTCCCCTCTGCTTCTCCAAGGCAGGAGTCTGAGCTACCACTTAATTGTGTCTTCCTGTGGTTGGCTTGTTCCTCTCTGCACCTGGTTTACCTCAATGTAGGGGACAAGTTTCAGTTCTGGAGAAGTTCCCATATCCATCATTCATTGTACTTCTACATGGCAACACGATTTGCTGCTATGTCTTTCCTATCCCCTGAAATGAAAGCAGATAGAAAAAAATCTGGGACGTCCTTATTGTGTGGGAAAGTTAATGCTAGGAATCACCCTATAAACAAGGGTGCGTGTTGGGTGACAGGAGCCTGTGTAAGACGACAGGATTCCCAGGTGGATGGTGGAACCATTAAGGTACACAGCCCTGACTCAGCTTCCTAAGAGCCTGTGTGCTGTTCTTTGTTCCACCTGCATCTACATGCAGGAAAGTCAGAACCCCTAACTTACTGCTGTCATGCTGTTTCACCAATTGTGAAACACCAGGCTCCCAATGTTAGACCCTCGGAGTGAGGATGCTAACACGTCGAGAGGCACACCCCAAAGACTCAGAGTCCAGACCAGCTGATGCAAAAGCAAGAGGATTTATTTGGCGTCTGTGCAGATGGGCCTCCTGAACTCAGGAGTCCAGAGAGTGCCCCCAGCACAAAGCCACACGGTTTATATACCTGTAGCGACCAATCAAAAGCACTATAGAGTCCATGCACACAGCAGTCCAGTCCGGGAGCTGATCATGTGAAGGGCATGCGTCTTCTATCCAATCAGCTATGGGACCACATGGGAGGCCATGCACACAGCAGTCCAATCCGTGAGCTGATCATGTGAAGGGCATGCGTCTTCTATCCAATCAGCTACAGGATCACATGGGAGGCCATGCACACAGCAGTCCAATCCGTGAGCTGATCATGTGAAGGGCATGCGTCTTCTATCCAATCAGCTACGGGATCACATGGGAGGCATGCACCTCGTTGCCATTTTGTTGTTTACTTCTTTAGTAGTTCCTTTTCCTGCCAGCGCCATCTTGTTCACCCTGAGGGGGACGACACCTCACTCCCATTGTTCCCCTGGTGGGAGAGCGGTGTCCCGCTTCCCACACCATTATTTGAGTATTAGGAGGCATACAAACTGGGTTAGGTCTTAGCACAGCCAGGCACAAGTGTCGCAGCTAGCTAAGCATAGGGTCCCTTATTTTTATAGCTGCACCTAATTTTAGCTTTGGGGGAAAAAGTTTAGGGCTATAATTTTTAAACTTTAATTTTATTTGGGGCAAAGGTAACTTCTTGTTTTAATGGTATTGGCTTAGGTCACTCCATCTTGGTTTGATTTTTAAGGTTCTTCACCAAGGGTTGGTTGAAACTAGGTAGGAGACTGGTAGTTGCCTTTAATTATTACTTTGATGATTGCCACAGTGTTGCCTTGAAGCTGCTCAGGGTTTATTTTCAGTTTGCTCTTTTGCCCAAGTGTCCATGCACCCTCTGCTTCTTCAGTATGTATTTGGCTTCTTCCTTTTCCCCGTCAGTGAGGAAGCATCTTCATCTCTGTGACCCTGTGCTCAGTATGGGGTCCCATGATGAGAATGTCAACAGGCAGGGGTTGCAGAAAGCTGGGGGTTGGGGTGTGGGTAAGACTCATGGAACTCTCGAGAAGGAAAGACATGGACCTCTTAGTCTTGTTTTTTATTTGTAATAAAATACACATAGCATAGACTTGCCATTGTGACTTTTTAAGTATATATTTTCTGATGTTAATAAGTATATTCACATTGCTGTGCTATCCTCACCACGGTCTGTCTCCAGGACTGTTTTCCTCTTCCCAAACTGAAATTAAGAACTCATTAATCACTAACCCCTCATTCTCCTCAATCTACCATTCTACCAGCCCTTGGCAACCACTTTGCTACTTCCTGACTCTGTGGGTTAACTGTGCTCATATAAGTAGAATCAGACAGTATTTGTCAGTTTTAAAACATATTTATTTGTTTGAAAGGCACTGTGACACAGAGAGAGTGAGAGAGATCGTTCATCTGTGCTGCACACACCAGATGGCTGCATTGACTGGAGCTTGTCCAGATCAAAGCCAGGATCCCAGAGTCCATCAGGTTTCCCATATTGGAGTCAGTGACCTGAAGTTCTTGGGCTATTCTCTGCTGCTTTCCCATGCACATTAGCAGGCAGCTGGATCAAAAGCAGAGCAGCTGGGACTTGAAATGGCACTCTGCTATGGGATGTCAGTGTCAGGAATGGCAGCTCAGTCCGTTGTGCCACAGTACCTTTTTCCCAGTGTTTGTCCTTTTGTGACTGGCTTATTTCACTTAACATAATGTCTTCAGGGTTCATCCATGTTGTAGTATGTGTTGGAAATCCCTTCCTTTTTAAGGCTGAAAAATAATTAATTGTATGTGTGCACTATATTTTATTTATTCACCTATTGATGGACACTGGGTTGCTTCTACCTTTTGGTTGTTCGATATAGTGTTGCTATAAACATGGGTACATGTGTATCTGTTTGAGTCCCTTTTTCAACCTCTTCTATTTGAGTGTGTGCAAGTTAAAGTGTCCCAGGGCAGTGGAGTGAAGTTCTGAGATACTTAGAGGAGAGATGGACTCTGATCTGATAGGAATTTTCCTTTGTCCACTTTGATCTGTAAGGGGCAATTATAGTGTGTGTGTGTGTGTGTGTGTGTGTGTGTGACGAGTATAGGTATTGGCCCTAGATAGCAAGCACCCCCTACCCCCAACAGATGTTTTCATTTTTTAAAAAAGTTTTCATTTTATTTGAAAGGCACAAAGAGAGAGAGAGATCGTCCATCCACTGGTTCATTTTCCAAATGCCTCCAACAGCTGGGCCTGGGCCAGACCAAAGCCAGGAACCAGGAACTCCATCCATATCTTCCACATGGGTGGCAGAGAACCCAAGTACTTGACCCATTATCTGCTGCCTCCTAGGATGTGCGTTAGTAGGAAGCTGGAATCAAATGGAGCTGGGACTCAATCCTAGGCACTCTGATATGGGATACTGGTGTCCCAAGTGGTGTCTTAACTACCGTGTCAAACACCTGCCCCACCCAGAGTTTTAAAATTGAAGTTTAGGTGGAAGCAGTAGTTTTATAGACCTCAGTGGCGGTGGGGGTTGTGGGGGAAGCTCATGGATCTTCCTGGGCTGCCACTCTTGTTGTAATTCAGCTTCATCCAGCTCCGTGATTCTGGGTAACTTAAAAGTTTCTGAGTTTCAGTTTGTTCATCTGTAAAATGCAAACAGTAATACCTCTTTATTTGGATAATTAAGAGGATTCAATGAGAGTGATGTACTTTGAGTGCTTTATATAATACTTAGCACCCAGCAGGTACCTAATAAATTTGTTGCCATCCTTACCATTTATGACCATGATTTTTCTGACTTTGAAAGAGATGAATTCAGCTGGGGAGGTGGTTTCTGTAGTTAGGTGTTTCTTTTTAAGGGTGAGGGCATTAGAGGAGAGGAGGGTTTGAGGTGCTCTGTGCAGACTTCTAGCACAGGTATCAATGTAGTTGTCACTCTTTGGGAGGAATGGCATTCATCTGTGACATGTCTGGTGTTGGTGTTTTCTGGGCTGTGGAATATGGGACTTAAGGGTATTGTGTCTTAAGGCTTGGGAAGTCTTGCTTACCAAACTTCTTCTAACCTAAAAGGATATTCTCTTCATGAGCTGTGCCATTCCCTTCAGGGAATGAGTAGTCCTTACTCACCTCCTGGGTAAAACTGCCGACACAGTTTTGAGTTCCTACAGGAATTAGTCCTGGAGTCAGGCCTTTGTTGAGCAAGAGGCCTTTTGGTGTAAGCCCTTTATACCTTGCTTCCTTTTTAAAACTCTTGTTTACCAATGAGAAGCATGGTAAACTGAAGGGTGAAAGAGGGAAAAAGAAGTACATCTTGCCCCTCATATCTTCACAATGACTACATGTACTATACTTGATAGCAAACTCTTAAAGACATATGACTAATTAATAATACTATGTTTATTCTATCAACTTCTTATCTTTTGTGGTTATCTTCCCTCTTCCCTCTATGTACTGCTACTTGTGTGACTGTCCTTGGAACAGTTTGTTGGTCGTGAGCCCAGATGGCATCAAGTGGACACGTGGATCAAGGGCAGTTTTCTAAAAATGCGTGTGTGGGTGGAGGAGGGTGAACCAGGAGGTGGCCAGCTTGAGCTCTGGGCTGCTTGTGTGTTGGCACTGACTTCCTAAGTGTCTCATCTCTATTCTTTCCTGTCCTTGAAACTGCCCCTGAAACAGAGTACTCTTTTTGGCCTGCTGTCTAAACCCTGTGCAAAGCTTTAAACCATAATAACTTAGTAGTAAGCTTGGTATTAATTGTAAATACCCATGTTCTTTTGTTTTGGTTCTGATTTTGTATAAACAAGGGAGATCTGGGCTCCTTTTAAAGTCATTTTCCAGTCGTGTTCTATGCAGGACATAATTTTGAAGGGGACAACCTTAAGTAAAGGAATTAGAAACAGTTTTAGTTGATTGTTATGTGCTTTCTTTTTTCATTTTCTCTTTTTTACTTAAGATACTACTACTCTCCTTCTCAGTACTGCTGGGCTCTGCTAGGGTCTGTGGCAGTTGGGACACAGGTTGTCTCTTGACCTGTGCCAAAATCACTTTCTTCCTCTCCTTGTATTTATCACTTTGTCATCATTGACTGAATGCCAGAGATCAAGAGTTGCTGTAGTCCAGCAGAGGAGCCATAAATCATTGTTCCCACTTCCTTTCTTCTAGATTTCCTGCTTCTTAATTACCAGGTAGCCACTGCTGAAGCTGCATCTTTATACTGTGTGTGCTGGGGACAAAAGCCCCTGCTGATTGGACGTGTGCAAAAGCTGCTTTGTCTTTCTTTAACAGTTGCGTGCTTCTCATCCCTTTCTCTTGTCTCCTGAGAATTCAGAGTCTGATTGTCAGATGTTTTATCCATTAACAGGGCTTGTTTAACCTTTCGGATTAGGCCATTAGGTAGGCAGCCCTAAATAGCTCAGCAAAGTGAACTTTGTTAGGGAGAGTTGTTTTTAGGCTGATATTACTTATTTTTATGTGGATTTTAGCTAGCCCCTTTCATTCCCTAAGTTCTTGGTAGGAGCTAAGCAGGTTGTGTGATCTAAAATGGGTTTCCATGGAGCTTTAAAAAAATTATTTTTTGTCTAGTTCAACAGATCGCTTCTTAATGGACACCATCTGAAGGGCCAGATACCTGTCATTTGTTTCCATTGTGAAGCCCCAGAGGACTTCAGCTGGGGAAGGGGTAAAGATTTCATGAATGAGGAGCCTACCCCCTTCATTTCTAGAAGGCCATTTTGCTATTTGAGGGGAAGAATGAGGCTTTAGAAGTAGAATGTAGGTGAAACCGGGCTCTTATCCTTACCTGGCTTCTGTTTCTGTAGTGTACCTGTGCTTTCAAGTGGTTTGAGAGTGAGGGTGTTTGTGAGAGGCGGCAAAGGTCTGGAGAGTCCCAATCCTACTTAACTATTCCCTGCTGTTCCAAATCAAAGCTCACATCCCATCTCCAAGGGCAGTTAACTTCATACAAAGCTCAGACAGCAGCCCTGGCAGAGTGGACTTCTTTGCTGGCAAAGAAGCAGAAATGATCATAGAAAGGGGAGGTCAGCCTTTTATGGGGGGAGTTTCAAAGGGGAGAACAGGAGGATCACAGGCTGTTGCAGATGCTGAACCCCCTTTTTATGGCTTCCTTTCAAATAAGGGAGCTATGTACGGAGCATTATTCACAGTGGGCATGAAGCAGAATTTGTTCATGGACAGATATCCTAGGTGAATGAGTGCAAAGCAGCTGAGAGTTTTTTTTAATGCTTAGTATTTGTAAAATGTCTTTTAAGCTACGGTGTTGATGTGGAGACTGGGCAGTCAGCCTCTTCACTGAGATCGCTTGGGTTTCAGCCATTCCTCAGTAAGGATTGCTGGGCAGAGAGGGAGCCTTTTGGTGAATGTTGTCATTGTCAAGGGAAGGCAGGAGGCTGCTCTTTGTTTGAATAGCTGGAACAGTTACAGGCTTTTCCTCTCTTTGTAAACTCTTCCCACCCAGAGCTGAAGCTGAGCTGTAGGTTATCATATACCTATTGCATCTGGGGACCAGTTGGGATTGATAACATGTTCCTCTTAGCAGTGATGTTGGCTAAGACTGGTGACAGTAGATGCTAGCAGCCTAGAATGAAAGGGGGGCCCTCGTTTTGACCTGTAAATTGCGCAGATTTCATGAGGAGATCACCGTGTGGTAGTAAATTTAGAACACCAAGATGTCAGTTTTATAGTCACATTTCTGAGCTTAATTGCTATTTAAGAAGTGGTAAAAAGTAGATTTAAAAAAAATCATCCGTGGGCAAATAAACAGACATGCCTGGTAAGGTTAGTGCTTTCCTTAAGTATGCCCCTTTCTTTGCTTATTGAAAGACCTCGGGAGCTGAGACTTACTCATTCTAGCTGTAGAGATAGCCTGTTTTTCTTTAACTTTATTGATTATAGTTTGAATAGCTTGTTGATACCTTTTTTTTTTTTTTTTCTTAAAGCCTTGATAAATTTGCTGAAGTTCCTTATGTCAAATGAGACTGTACTTTTGGCCAAACACAACATTTTTACATTAGCTCTTATGGTGAGTAACAAAACAAATATTTCTTTTTCTGAAGCCTCTTGCTAAGGTAGAAATGGATTGATTTAAAAATTGGAGCTGGTGGTTTGGGAACTAAGTTATAGAGGGAAGCAGGCTATATTTTTGCTTTTGTACAGAATTCTCCATTCTCACCGGTGTCTTTGGCAAGCCAGGACTCTTTTCTTGTCATGAGAGTGTGTTGTGTGGCAGGGCCACGTATAGGTCAGATTTCTGTGTGTGAATGGTGAGCCTTGGTCCCAGCTGAGACTGCCTGTACCATACTACTACAGTCTCTGTGTTGGCATATAGCAGTGCTTCTAGAATGTGAGTGATTGCATCATGGTTGCACTTGGTTTCTGAGGGATATCACAGATGTTTGTTTATCTGGCTAGTTCTTTGGGTTATAAGGAGGCCATTGTGCCTTTGGGCCATCTTCTTAGGACATTACCCAATGTGTTCGTAAATGTTCAACATTCATTTAGTGGGAGAAACTCTTGGTTTGGAACTGATTTCCATTGTATAACTATAGCCAGCATGGTCAGTTTCAAGCTGTCAGTGTGACATCGGAGTCAAGCAGGGGTGGGAGGAGGTATATAGTAGCACAGCTTTATGTAGTATTCCATTCCATAGATGGAACAGATGTCGCGTAATCCCAGGAGTGTCAAGAGCAGGAAAAGACAGAAAATAATTCAGAAGTGATAAGGCTTGAGTATTTATTATAATTTTTAATAATTTATTTAATTATGTTTGTACAAGTGAAGTTTAATAATAGCTGTGTTTAACTGACTTACAAAATTCCTAACAATTTAACAGAATTAAACAATCTTTATAAGCCAGCGAGAGCTGGCTACACTTTGCCATTAGAATACATTTCTGGTCTTCATAACCCGTTGCCTGTATATGGGCTTTTGCTTTGTTTTTTAGATTGTGAACCTATTTAATATGTTTATCACATACGGCGACACATTCCTGCCAACCCCCAGCAGCTATGATGAACTTTATTATGAGATTATCCGCATGCACCAGAGCTTTGACAACCTCTACTCCATGGGTAAGATATCTTTTTACTCTTCTCTGTCCATCAGCTGTCTGTTTTTTGGCAAATAAGAGGAAAAACTTGAAAAGATTCCTCTACAGCTATGGAATAGAAATATAGTAGTGTCCTCTTCTCAGGCAACAGAAAGCTATAGGTGGGCCTTTTGCCTGGAGGCAAAAGATTTTATCTCAGTGGAAAGCTGGTTAGCAGCCCTTTGTTGCTTGTGAAAAAGAAGCAGGGAAGCTTGTACATTCGGTGAGTGCCAGTGAGCTGGGGGTGCAGGGGTAGGTGGGACTTGACTACAGCAAGTGAAAGAGCTTGGACCCGCAGGAACACTGTGTGATTTGAGAAGGTACAGGATTTTAAGGAGACTTAGTGTACCTACATATTTTTAGCATAGCTTACGAGAGGAAGTGGGCATTAGGTAAAAGTCCTTCTTGTAAATTTTGGTGATTGGCTTGCTGAAAATTTACTCTGCAGCCATACACAGAGTATACCTTACTTCTGAAAGAGCTCACATTTGCT
The DNA here is from genome assembly GCF_051225735.1 of Oryctolagus cuniculus. NCBI lineage: Eukaryota > Metazoa > Chordata > Mammalia > Lagomorpha > Leporidae > Oryctolagus > Oryctolagus cuniculus. The sequence goes on from NC_142881.1 coordinate 27,822,149, forward strand.
TGAATGTTTGGGGAGAGGGCCCAGTGGTCCTACCTGGTGTTTGAAAGGTAAACAGAAGCAGAAAGCCACTCAGTAAAACTGTGCTTTTTTTTTCTTTTAAAACAAACACTAACATGATAGCTTTATTCAGATATAATTGACATATAATAAAATGCACACATTTAAAATATACAAGTTTTGATATGTTTTGACATACAGACATATGTTTCATATGCATCTAAAAACTGTCACAACAATCCAGAGAATGAGTATATTCATCATCTCCCCAAAATTAACTTGTATCACTTTGGAATCTTCTCTCACATCCCTTTCTCTATCTTCAACCCCTCCCCTGTCCCCACCAGCAATGCCCTATCCATGTACAACCACTGATCTGCTTTCTGTCACTGTAGATTAGTTTGCTTTATCCTCTGTGATGACACTGTTTGTGAAAACCCCAGCCTCTGCTCAAGACTACTATATCATGCGAAAAGTAGAGGGGATTTGGAATAAGTACCAAGAGAAGTAGTAAAAGCAAACAGTAGAAAAGGATTGCCTGGGGAAAAAATTATTTTAACTTTATTTTATTAAAATTTTCTTTTCTTTCTTTCTTTCTTTCTTTCTTTTTCTTTCTTTTTTTTGAGATTTACTTATTTATTTGAGAGGCAGAGGCAGAAAGGGAGAGAGATCTTCCATCCACTGGTTCACTTCCCAAATGGCTGCAATGGTTGGAACTGGACTGATTTGAAGCCAGGAGCCTGGAGCTTCTTTGGGTCTCCCACGAGGGTGCAGGAACCCAAGGACTTGGGCCATCTTCCACTGCTTTCCCAGGCATTGGCAGGGAGCTGGATCTGAAGTGGAGTAATTGGGACTCGAACCAGAAGCCATATGGGATGTCACTGCAGGCGGAAGCTTTACCTGCTGTATCACAGTGCCGGCCCCAGGAAATTTTTTTTTTTTTAACTTTTCTAATAGGCTTTCTTTTTTAGAACTGTGGAAGCAAACATTTTTAAAATTTTGCTTTACAAGTAAATTGTGGCATCTTTTAAGATGTTTATTTGGGGTCAACGTGGTAGTATAGCAGATAAAGCTTCTGTCTGCAGCGCTAGTATCCTATATGGGGTCGGTTCAAGTCCCAGCTGCTCCACTTTCGAACCAGCTCTCTGCTATGGCCTGGGGAAGCAGTGGAAGATGGCCCAAGCCTTTGGGCCCCTACACCAACGTGGGAGACCCAGAAGAAGCTCCTGGCTCCTGGCTTTGGATCGGCTCAGTTCCAGCTATTGTGGCCATTTAGGGAGTGAACCAGGGGATAGAGGATCTCTCTTTCTCTGTCTCTCCCTCTCTATCACTCTGCCTTTCAAATAAATAGATAAATCTTTTAACAATTTTTATTTATATTTGAAAGGCAGAGTGACAGAGAGAGAGGGAGAAATAGAGAAGAGAGAGATTGTCCATCTCCTGGTTCACTTCCCAAATGGTTACAATAACTAGGAACTGGGAGGTCTCCCATGCAGGTGAAAGGAACCCAAGTACCTGAGCCATTATCCACTGACGCCCAGGCACATTAACAGGAAGCTGGCTCAGAAGTGGAGTAGCCAGGACTTGAACTGGAATTCCATTTGGGATGTAGACATGCCAGGCAGTGGCTTAACCTGCTGTACAGTAATGCATATCCTACAAACTTCAAATAAGGTTTGGTTTTGTTTTTTAAAGATTTATTTATATACTTGAAAGGCAGAGTTACAGAGAGGCAGAGGCAGAGAGAGAGAGAAAAGTCTTCCATTCACTGATTAACTCCCCAAATGTCCGAAATGGCCAGAGCTGGGCCTATCTGAAGCCAGGAGCCTGGAGTTCTTCCGGGTCTCCCATGTGGGTGCAGGTACCCAAGGACTTGAGCCATCTTCTACTGTGTTCCCAGACCATAGCAGAGAGCTGGATCAGAAGTGCAGCAGCTGGGACTTGAACTGGCGCCCATATGGATTGCTGGCACTGCAGGTGGCGCCTTTACCCACTATGCCAAAGCTCAAATAAATTTTTTAAAAAATTTATTGGAAGGGCTGTTGCTGTGGTGTGGTAGGTTAAGCCTGGGCCAGCATTGGTCATTGAGGCCATTTGGGGAGTGAACCGTGGATGGACGATCTCTCTCTCTCTCTCTCTCTCTCTCTGCTTCTCTCTCTCTCTCTCTGTAACTTTACCTTTATAATAAATAAATCTTTTTTTTTTTTTTTTTGACAGGCAGAGTGGACAGTGAGAGAGAGAGAGACAGAGAGAAAGTTCTTCCTTTGCCGTTGGTTCACCCTCCAATGGCCGCCGTGGCCGGCGCGCTGTGGCCAGCGCACTGCGCTGATCTGATGGCAGGAGCCAGGTGCTTCTCCTGGTCTCCCATGGGGTGCAGGGCCCAAGCACTTGGACCATCCTCCACTGTACTCCCTGGCCACAGCAGAGAGCTGGCCTGGAAGAGGGGCAACCGGGACAGAATCCGGCGCCCCGACCGGGACTAGAACCCTGTGTGCTGGTGCCGAAAGGCGGAGGATTAGCCTAGTGAGCCACGGCGCCAGCCTAATAAATAAATCTTTTAAAAATTTTTGAGAGGCAGAGAGAAGGGCAGAGAGATCCAATCTGCTGGTTTAAGCTCCAGTAATTTCAACAGCCTTGGCTGGGTCAGGCTGAAGCTGGAAGCCAGAAACTAAATCTAGGTGTTCTATATGGGTGTCAAGGATTCAAGCACTTGAGTCATTACCTAGTGCCTCCTAGGATATGCTCTAGCAGAAACTGGATTCAGGAGTACAGCCAAGACTCAAACCCAGGCACTCCAATATGGGATGCATGCATTCCAATGGACATCTTAACTGCTAGTTCAAATACCTGCACTACAGACTTTTTAAAAAAATTATTTATTTATTTGAGAGGCACAGATAGAGAGTGAATGAGTTTCTGTCCACTAATTGACTATCCAAATGCCTGCAATGGCTGAGACTGGGCCAGGGTTCTGAAACCAGGAGCTAAGAACTCATTTTGCGGTTCTCCCAGGAAGGTGGCAGGGGTCCTAGTACTTGGGCCATCTTTTGCTTTCTCAGGTGCATTAGCAGGAAGCTGGATGAGAAGCAGAGCAGTGGGGTCTTGAACCAGTGCTCTGACATGGGATGTTGGCATTGTGGGTTGTGAGTTAACCCATTTTGCCACAGTACTGGCCCCTAAACTATCTTAGAGTATAGCAAATTATCACTTTTAAAGAACTCTAAGGAATGGCAATTCTGGAATGGTGTGGTCATTTGCTCAACAATATTTGCAAGTACCCAAATTTTTTCTGTTTCTCTACTCTACAATTTTCAATATAATAGTTTTAGTGTCAGATCTTTTCACTTTATAGCAGCAAATTCCAGGTGACACTGTCTCTTTACTAAGGAGCCAAGAAAAATTCCCTGAGAACCTTCTAACAGGCAGGTGTTTTGCCTGGTGGTTTATATGCTGGTTTGGATACCTGTGTCTCAAATTGGAGTACCAGGATTCAATTCCTGGTTCTAGCTCCTGATTCCAGCTTCCTTCTGTTACAGACCCTGGAAAGTGGTGGTGATGGCGTAGATGGTGTAGATCTGGGTTGAGCTTCTGGCATTGTGTGCATTTGGAGAGTGAACCAGTAGATGGGAGTGTGCTCTTTCTGTCTCTCAGCCTCTCATAAAAATCTAAAAAAAACTCCCTAGCACAGTTCTCCTGGCCAGATGTGCTCTGTGTCCCGGGTATGATTTGTACTGCCTGCTTCTGCATCTGTGTTTGCTGGGAATGGGGAGTTTTCCAGCAGTGCCCAGAGGCTTTAGTGCTTGTTTATGGATAAATAAAGATGTGTTTCAAGGAGGAAAGGGAAGAGAGTTGGAGTAGGGAACATATTTTAAAAAGCCTGACATACCTGCTCAGTGAGCCATTACCTATGTCAAAGGACTTGTTCCCTTGTAGCTACAGTGGCAGGATACGGAAGGGTACCTGTGAATGCCCAGATCTGCCAAGGGAATGAAAATGTTCACCAGGAGAGCAGAAATAAGGTGAACAATTTCACTCATTGAAACACACAAATAGTAGCAGATAGTGTGTTTCAGTGCTCTCTATTCTATATAAAATATGAACATTCTGATAGAAAGAAAAATTTTTTAATTAAAAATTTTAGGCGTAATTTACATATACCATAAAATTAATGTTTTAATGTATATAGTTCTGAGTTTTGATAAATGTGTATAATAGTATAATTATCACAAAAATCAAGATATACAAGTAGAAGAGTTTCATCATCCAAAAAATTTCCCCTGTACTTCTGTGAGGTTAGCTCCTCTACCTACCTTCTGCCTAGCAATCACTGATCTGTTTTTTTTTTTTTTTAATTAATTTATTTATTTGAAAGGCAGAGTTACACAGAGAGAGAAGGAGAGGCAGAGAGAGAAAGAGAGGTCTTCCATCTGATGGTTCACTCCCCAACTTGCCGCAATGGCCAGAGCTGCGCCGATCCGAAGCCAGGAGCTTCTGGGTCTCCCACAGGAGTGCAGGGGCCCAAAGACTTGGGCCATCTTCTACTGCTTTCCCAGGCCATAGCAGAGAGCTGGATCAGAAGTGGAGCAGCTGGGTCTCAAACCGGCACCCATATATGGGATGCTAGCACTGCAGGCGAGGCTTTACCCGCTACGCCACAGTGCCGGCCCCTGATCTGTTTTTTTTTTTCTTAAAGATTTATTTTATTTTACTTGAAAGTCAGAGTTACACAGAGAGGGGAGGCAGAGAGAGAGAGAGAGTGAGAGAGTCTTCCATCCGATGGTTCACTCCCCAGCTGGCTGCAACAGCTGGAGCCGCGCCAATCTGAAGCCAGGAACCAGGAGTTTCCTCTGGGTCTCCCATGCAGGGGCAGAGGCCCAAAGACTTGGGCCATCCTCCACTGCTTTCCCAGACCATAGCAGAGAGCTGGATCAGAAGTGGAGCAGCCAGATCTTGAACTGGCACCCATATGGGATGCTGGCACTTCAGGCCAGGACTTTAATCCACTATGCCACAGCGCCAGCCCCATCCCTGATCTGTTTTTATTGATTGATTTTTCTCCTGCTTGCAGGTCCTAGGCATTGTGATCTTTGTGGTGTGGATGCTGGATGTTACTAAGTTTCTTTGCATGTTGAACTTTTTTCTGGAATGTGGTTGTATAATATAGAAATATGATTCTTTCGAGGTTTGCTTTTAAAATTGAGTGCAAGTCAAGAGCAACCTTTTTTTTAAAAAAACAAAAAATTTATTCATTTATTTTGAAAGGCAGAGTTACAGAGGCAGAAAGAGAAGGAAAGGTCTTTCTATCCGCTGGCTCGCTCCCCAAATGGCCACAATGGCCGGAGCTGGGCCAATCCGAAGTAAGGAGCCTGGAACTTCTCCCAGGTCTTTCACATGGGTGCAGGGGCCCAAGGACTTGAGTCATCTTCCACTGCTTTCCTAGGCCATGGCAGAGAGGTGATTGGAAGTGGAGCAGCTGTGACTTGAACCGGTGCCCATAGGGATGTTGTCACCGTCGGCGACGACTTTACCTGCTATGCCACAGCGCCATCCCCAAGAGCAGTTTTTAATTTTAGATGACTTTGGCCCCATTACTAATACAGTACCTATCTGTAGAGATCACCTGATAGCCCCATGTATTAGTAGTAGGTCTGGAAATAAAAATATTTTCTTTCTGGAGCCCATCGTAGGCACCACAATTTTTTTTAAAGATTTATTTATTTATTTGAAAGGCAGAGTTAGAGAGAGAGCGAGAGCGAGAGAGAGAGAGAGAGAGCTTCCATCTGCTGGTTCTCTCCCTAGATGGCTGCAATGGTCGGAGCTGGGCCACACTAAAGCCAGGGGCCAGGTGCTCCATCTAGGGCTCCCACACAGGTCCAGGGACCCAAGCATTTGCGCCATGTTCTGTATCTTTCTCACATGCTCTAGCAGGGAACTGGATCAGAAGTGGCGCAACCAGGACTCAAACCAGAAACTCAGTCTAGTCTCCCATGTGAATGTCAGGGATCCAACTATTTGAGCTGCTGCCTCCCAGTGTGTGCATTAAGCAGGAAGCTAGAATTGAGAGTAGAGCCAGAACTCAAACCCAAGGACTCTGATATGGGATGTGAGTATCTTTTAAGTGGTGGCTTAACTGTTAAGCTAAATGAAATCATAAGTCTCTTGTTCTCTCTATATCTATATATCTATATCTATATATTTATTTATTTATTTTATTCTATTTTATTTCCTTATTTGAGAGAGAGAAGAGAAAAGAGACGAGAGATCTCTGTTGGCCGGTTCACTCCCCAAATACCTGGAACATCCAGGGCTGTGCCATGCTGAAGTCAGGAGCTTGGAATTCAGTCTCTGTCTCCCATGCAGGTTACAGGAATTCAAATGCTTAAAGTCATTAGCAGGAAGCTGGATTGGAAGCAGAGGAATCAGAACTTGAACCAGGCACTTCATATGAGATTCTGTCTCTAGCAATGTCTTTTTTTTTTTTTAAAGATTTATTTATTTATTTGAAAGTTAGAGTTACAAAGAGGAGGGGAGAGTGATAGAGATAGAAATATCTTCCATTGGCTGGTTTACTCCCCAAATCTGGGGCTAGGGCAGGCTAAAGCCAGGAGCCTAGAACTCCTTCTGGGTCCCTGAGATGGGTACAGGGGCTCAAGGTTTTGGGTCGTCTTATGCTGCTTTTCTCAGACCATTAGTAGAAAGCTGGATTGGAAGTGGAACAGCCAAGATTCAAACCAGTTGCCCGTATGGGATGCTAGCATCACAGGCAGCAACTCAATCAACTGCGCCACAACACCAGCCCATCAAGCAATATCTTAACTGCTGTGCCAAATGCATTTTTAGAGGTTGCATAGTATGTTATTTTTGTATACCGTAATTTGCTATATAAATGACTAGTTTGAAGTATTTAGGGCATTTTGAAATAATTTTGTGTTTAAATTTGGTAGCTTAGAAAGAATAGAAATCTGATGGCATTTCCAAAGGAAATGCGGTAATGAGGTCATCTGGCTGCCTGTTCACTAAGGCACAGGGATGACAGGATGTTACTGAGAAGTAATCTGTGGGCCTCTCTGAAAGTGGAAAGAGGGGAAAATTCAGCTCAGTTCCCTAAATGTTTAGTCCCTTGTCATCAGAAAACTTATGATCTCGTGGAGGATCTAGTGAAAAACCAGTACACCTAAATAAACTTCACAATTGAATTGAAAAAAGGCATATCTAACCTGCTGAAATAATTTTGTTCATTACCTGAATAAATTTGCACATGCACATGGTGAAACCTGAGTTCAGACCGTAGAGCTCTAACTTGGACTTGTACCGAGTTCCTCTGCACTAAATCTTGTGAATTAGAAAAGTAACAGTCTGATAATATTTTTAATAAGGCTTCCATCTTCTCTGTTTTGTAAAATTGCCTGTATTTATAAAAATGAGGCATTGCTGGAGCAGAGGCAGAGCAGCCAGATAAGTTTTCCTTTCCCCAGTTGCAGCCATGGGCCCTGCCTCCGACAGAGCTGCTTCTGCTGCTCTTTCTGCACAGGGATCCTGGATCAGGAGCAGTTTGTGATGGCGCTCAGATGTGTAGTTTCTTTCAAATGAGACACACACACACACCCCCCTTTTAAAGATTTATTTATTTATTTATTTTTATTTGAGAGACAGAGTTACAGGGAGGGGCAGAGAGAGAGAGAGGTCTTCCATCCGATGATTTACTCCCCAGATGGCCGCAGCGACCGGAGCTGCGCTGATCCGAAGCCAGGAGCCAGGAGCTTCTTCCGAGTTTCCTACATGGGTGGAGGGGCCCAAGGACTTGGTACATCCTCTACTGCTTTCCCAGGCCATAGCAGAGAGCTAGATCGGAAGTGGAGCAGCTGGGACTAGAACCAGCGCCCATATGGGATGTCGGCGCTTCAGGTCAGGGCTTTAACCTGAACCTTTAACCTTTAACTTCTTCCACAGTGCTGGCCCCAAGGGTCACATGTCTCTCTCTCTCTCTCTCTCTCTCTTTTTTTTTTTTTTTTTTTTTTTACAGGCAGAGTGGACAGTGAGAGAGAGAGAGACAGAGAGAAAGGTCTTCCTTTTTGCCGTTGGTTCACCCTCCAATGGCCGCCACGGCCGGTGCGCTGCGGCCAGTGCACCGCACTGATCTGATGGCAGGAGCCAGGTGCTTTTCCTGGTCTCCCATGGGGTGCAGGGCCCAAGGACTTGGGCCATCCTCCACTGCACTCCCTGGCCACAGCAGAGAGCTGGCCTGGAAGAGGGGCAACCGGGACAGAATCCGGCGCCCCGACCGGAACTAGAACCCGGTGTGCTGGCGCCGCAAGACGGAGGATTAGCCTATTGAGCCACGGCGCCGGCCTCACATGTCTCTTAATGTTAGTTGGGACTCATTCTCCTCTCCCTGAGAAAAGTCTTGTTCATTTGGGAAGCAGTCTCTTGAAACTAATAATAGCTAAAACTTACATAGCATTTACTCTGTGGTGACCATTAATCTTAAAGCTGTCTGTCTGTGGACTCTTCACATTCTCACAGCAATCCTTCCTTTCGTGTCAGTGTTGCTGTTACTCTCTAGAAGGTGGTGGGAGCCGGCTTGGACCCTGACAACTGGTATCAGCGATCATACTCTTTACTCACTTCTTTACGAAATTCCAGCTCTGGGCTTATTCGCTCCGAGTTCAAATTCCATCTTCATCGCTTAGTACTTGTGCAAATGATCTCAGTCATTTGTCTCCTCAGAGTCTCAGTTTCCTCATCTGTGAGCCATATCACTGTGACCTACCTTTGTCCAGTGCCTGCGACACAGTAAAGTGTCCACATACTTAGCTCTTATTAATTAGCCATTCATTAAAAACACATGATTGGCGTGCCTAGCGTGTGCTTGCACAGCTGCTTTAAAGTGTGACCCTAAAGATCATAGCTCATAGACGTTGTGTCAGCTTTGTGTTTCAGTCACCTCTCCAGTGGGTGAGTTTGGAGAAGAGAGAGAATTTGGTCAGATAAGGGAAGAGTATTCCTTTTGCCTCTTTTTGCAGTTCACACAATTAAGTAAGAGGAGCAGAAACAGGTTACTCCTTGATTGAAACATAACCATCCTCTATCTGGAGAGGTTATTTGTTGTGTTCGACTGAGTTCCGAAAGATATATGTGAAGCAGGAGGGGACACTCGCTCAGACAGCTGTGTTCACTAAATCAGCCCTGGCCGTGAGGGGAACAGTAAATGTGGCAGCCAGCTTGCCTTCATGTCACTGCTCCAGTGTAGATTTTAAATGGATACAAAAATTGGTAGAACCCTGTTAAAGCAGGCAGGGAAAACGCAAGGCTGAGAAGGAATAGAGCATTTTGAGAGAAACTGAAAAGAAGGTAGAGAAAAACTTACCAGTGAAAATAGTTGAGAGAATTCTAACAGCTCTTATATTTTTCTGTAGGCTGAGGATGTGTTTAACAGAAGATTGGCACAGGCTTTGTTTGGTTATTCCAATAGTGCTATTCTGAGATGTGTCTTCATTTCTCATGTTTGTGTCTGATAGCCGGAGTTTGACAGATCGGTGTCCTTTCCTTCTTCACAGTTCTGAGGCTTTCTACCAATGCAGGCCAGTGGAAGGAAGCAGCTAGCAAGGTCACCCACGCGCTGGTTAACATCAGGTAAGGAATGAGAATTTATCTCTTTGAGCTCCTTGGCTCATCCTGAGGTTTATTGTACCTTTCTAAGTGCAATGCATGGAACAACAGTTATTTTAAGCCATGGTGTCTGTAGGAGTGGAAGAAATTGTCATACTTGATCAAGAAAAGCAGGAATACACAGACTTTCATTTTGTCGTATTGAAACAGATTGAAGTGCTGGCTGTTCTATGAATTTTCTACCCGGAGATAGTAGCAAGCCCTTTTCAGGCATCTTAGTTGCCAAAGTGATTTTTTGCATGTAGGCCATCTGAAAGCTTTTCTCCGAAGATTGTTTCCTAGGGTTCTGTATGACTTCAGTGAGTGACTCACAGGGATCTGGAACTTTGACATTTTATGATATGTGGCTATTGCTATTTGTGGTGAATAGAAGCAAATGGAATCCATGGTGCTAAGTCATTTTAGGTTCCTTAAAACAGCAGGACAATTAAGGGGTGCCATAAGTATGTGTTGGATAAAATTACATCAGATGCAGGGTTGGTCTGGATCTTGCAGAAGCACCACTCACTCACAGGAGTGAGCTGTCAGTCAATCGACAGGAGAAAGTGCTTTCAGTTTCATGTTTTCTTCCATTCCTTGCTTTCTTTGTGCCTGGGATTTTTCCATTTTCTCAACAGTTATTAAATTGTTTTTGCAAACAATTGAGAAATTAACATTGAGTAAAGAGGCAAACCCAACAGATGGAGAACTTGATTTAGCTCCAGATGTAAGCCTTGCCAGACATTCCTGTAATAGTAATGCACATATTTACAACTTGGTATAGATTTTAATGTGTGACAGAGCTGGGATGTGATGTTTGTTTATGGATCTTTCTTTTTTTCTAAAGGTAAAATGTCCTTTCCCTGCAATGATTTAGTATGGTGTTTGGCGCATCCAGGAATAAAAGGAAAAGTGTGAAATGTGTGTGCTGGGGGGCTGGGATGAGGGTGCATGGGGAGAGATGTGCTAACAAGATTGCACAGTGAAGGTTGCTCTGTCTTACCTGGCCCTGGAGACATTTTACAACAAACATAGCTTTATAAATCTCACAAATATGTGCATGTCTACACTTAGCAAATAATCTTAGGTACTATGGGGAGGTCTTCTGGTAGAGGAGATTTTCTGTAAGGATCAGGAGATACAAACTGCCTTCTCCTAGCTATCCCTTTGTGACCAGAGGGCAGGGTGACACGTGTGCATGTTTGAGTGAAGCACCAGGTCTGGGCTCCAGTATGAAGTGCATTTGGGCACAGTTTATGTTTTGTTTGCTCATGTATTTACATAGGCTTTTCGGGCAGCTCCTGTTTATCTGGGGCCTGTTTTCCTCGGTCACATGTCTTTATGCTTGCTTTATCTCCAGCTTTGTTGCTTTCCTCTCAGTGGTTTCTGGCTTGGCTGCTGTCCTTATTCTTCCTAAAGGCCATCAAGCAGCTAATTTAAGCTTTTGGCCTCTTCTTTTTTTGAATAGCCAGGGAAGTACTGGACTTGAAAGGATGCCTGTAACTATGACCTTTCTTCTCTTTGCATGAGTCTGTCAGACCTATACCTTCATTTTCATTTCCCAAACTTACCTGATGAACTCACTGCAGAGAATTATCTCATATTTCCACTGTTGCTAATTAGCAAGTCTCAGAAGTATATCCATAAAGTAGCAAAGACCCATTGCATTTTCTCGAGAGGTCATTGGAAAGACGTGTTTGAATCTTACCACGCTAAGTCCAGTTCAAGGAAAAATACTGCTGGGATTAGGCACAGGTTTGCCTTTTTCCACTTTTTATTCTATTCTGTTTTCGCTTGCTAAATGCCAGACTTTGTGCTGCTCTTTTGTATACTCTCTTCCTTAATCTTCAAATTCTATAGAGTATATTATATGTGTCTTAAAATATACTTTTCACTAGTAAGGGAACAGAGCCATTAAAGGTATTCTAAACTCTGGAAGGTCCCACAATTTGTTGGCAAAGCTGAAAATTAATCACAGGTCATCTAATTCTTAAGCCTAGGTCTAGGACTCTTTCTTCCATACTGTAATGCCTCCTTCTATACAGTTACATCAAAGGCTGCCATAGAGGCAAACAGAAATCTTAGTATAAGGTTACTGTGTGTCCGTGAGCAAGCCACTGGATCTCATTCTACCATCTATAAAATGGGAATGCTGGCGATAGCAGCTTTTTCACAGGGTAGTGGTTGTAAAAATGCTGTATGTGAAAATTCTTTTTTTTTTAAAGATTTGTTTATTTACTTGAAAGGCAAAGTTACAGAGAGGCAGGGGGAGAGAGAGAGAGAGAGAGAGAGAGAGAGAAAGAGAAAGAGAAAAGTCTTCATCCTTTGGTTCACTCCCTAGTTGGCCACAATGGCTGAAGCTGCTTCAGTCTAAAGCCAGGAGCCGGGAGCTTCTTGCGGGTCTCCCATGTGGGTGCAGGGGCCCAGGCATTTGGACCACCTTCCACTGCTTTTTTCCCAGGCCATTAGCAGAGAGTTGAATCAGAAGTGGAGCAGCCAGGACCCGAACCAGTACCCATATGGGATGCCAGCACTGTAGGTAGCAGCTTTACCTGATATGCCACAGTGCCGGCCTCATTGAAAATTCTTTAGTAAACTATAAAACTGGCCATTTCATTTAGCTTAGTGCCTTCAAGGGTTATCTGTGTTGTAGCATGTGTCAGAATTTTCTTTTTAGACTATACTCTGCTGCATTATGTACACACCACATTTTGTTTATTCATTCATCTGTTGGTGGACACTGGAATTGCTTCACCTTTTTTCTTTTTTTAAACATTAAGGGGTTATCTTAACTTTGAAGGATGTCTTGCTTGTCTTTGTAGGTGGACCTTGATGGCTTGGATGAAGGTGGTCCAAGGAATGTTCTCTACTGGGTTAGAATTCTCTTAGCTGAGGGCAAAAACAGGGTATGCCTTTCTTCTCAGAAGCCTGTGCTCCACTAAGACAGTGTGATGAGTGCTCCTTTGCGCCCTTTGCTGTTCTCTGACAGCTTGTGCCGTGCATCCATGACGCTGTTATAGTTGAGAGAACAAGGAATTCCGAGCTGTAGGTCTCCCAGGAATACTGTGGGGCATTTAACTACTGGTCACCAGGTTGATTATCAAGAATAGACTATGGAAAGATTTAGCAGTAAAATTGTGAGGGTGTGCATAATTCATTCACTTCTATTTATAAAGGCTTTTTTTTCTTTTCTCATCCCACTCATGGAAAGGATTTCTAAGGCAGAATGAACATACTCTTAGCCGTCTCTCCTGTAGGATTTTTTTTGTTTTTGACAGTTATTGGAAAGGATTAGGTTGTGTCTGAGATGTTCAGACACCTTACAGCTGGGCCACCTCCCAGACTGTTTTGCCTTTTGATGAGGACTCCGAATGATGTCTTTGGGATGTCTTGGAATGCAGAGCATCTGACGACCACCCTGCCGGTGAGAGGCAGCAGAAGGGCCTCAGGCGTTCCTGTTGTTGGGAGTTTAGATTGTGACAAGTGAAGATTAGAAGTACTTCCTGCACTTGAAGGCTTAAATTTGCTCAAGTGTCAGTCTCCTTGCTTTTCACTTGTCTTTCATGGCTTAGTCATGCTAGTTCTTTAATTGTCAAAGTTAATTGTGTTTAAACAAATTGTCTCTTTCTTCCTGTTTGATCTTTCAGTGAGATTCTTAAAATGCAGCTGCTTAGAAACTGCTATTTTTATTGGAACACCTGATGTCACCAACAAACAGGGCCCTATGGTTGTTCCTCCCCAGAGAAGAGTTGTTTTATTGCTTTGCCATAAGAAGAATAAAATATATTCCTCCACCTCTAAGATTCTGCTTTTCAGTGTAATTATTACTTTAGCTGCCTCCACAGAGCAAAGGTCCACAAAAGACTGTTTTGAAGGGTCATGCGTCGGACTTGAAGGAAGATATTTGGGAAGTTTTGCTTAGAGACTTCTGTGTTAAATATTTCCTGCCACCACTCAGCTGGCTCTCCTGTGAGAGCTTGCACTTTAGGAGGATGTCTGTTGACTGTTAACTTAATTAGTTGAAAGAGAAGAAAAATGTTAGACTAAAATCTGACCTTCATCTAACCAAACAACTTTCAAGGTAAGTAATTCGAAGCCCTTAATGAATCTCTTCAAGTTAATATCTTAGTGCTTTTCACTTAATGAGCATTTTATTAGCACCAGGTTCAAAATCCTATTCTCTAATTGCTCACAGAAAGAAATAGTGGCTGAATCACTGTGAATAGGTGTTTTTCCTGATCTGTAATTTTCTTCAGATAGATAAAGTTTTAACTCTGTGATTAGTGTACTAGTTTTTTTCTTCATTTGGACTATATTAAGCTGAAGTTTACTTTTTCTTTGAAATTGACTTTTAGATGCTGCTATTGTTAGTTATAAGCTCGGGGTTTGGAAAGAGGATTTAGTGCGTTTTTAAGTCTCTCAGTTATTCATCTGGAAGTTTGCCTCCAGTGCTCCTGTTCATGGCCTGGCCTTTTTGTCCAGTGCTGAGGCGGTCTCCCTCATTCTTCCTGCTTCTGTGCTTATGTAGCTGTTTTCCTTTACTCTAAACATCGTCTCTCCCTCCAGAAACAAAACAAAAGGAAAAAAATCTCTAAGTGTACGCTTCTGAGAAGGTTGAGGAACAGCCTCTCAGGAGCCTCTAGATAATGAGGTTCCTTGAGCATAACACCTTTTAGGAAAGGCTGAGTGTAGAATTCTGAATATCACACAAAAAGTAAGCCCTTAGACCATAATCATTGTTGATGGCAGCAAAGTTAGGGTTGGGAAGGGAATGTGAGGTAAGCCAACCTAGGTCTCCACAGCTCCCCTTGCCCCACACACCTGTTTGGGCCACGATATTTGTCTCATAGCCACAGTTCTCCTACCAAAACTAATTGTTGAGAGAAGGAGTGGTTTGATGCCCAGGCGCTTCAGCTGAGGGCTGCAACTTAGCCTAATGAAAAGTAAATATGAACTAAAATGATTAGTGATAGGAGTAGAGGTGTTGGCTGATGAATATTGAATACCAGAAGTATGTGCACATAACTTCCTGTTCTGCTTGTTTGCTCTAAGGTGGCAGATAGGCTCAGATTACCCCCTGAGTTAGAGCTCATCAATAATGACCCTTCTTCATTAATCAGGCCCTGCTGATCTCCCATTAGAGGGAATTAAAAGTGTTATGCAAATACAAAGCATCAAATGAAGCTGCTATAATATTGTTTGCCCAGGGACTGGGAGCATTACATATTATTCTAATAGTCACTGTTCCCTGATCTTTTAAGACTTCGGCTAGAAACGAAAATCCAAATACCAAATCCCATGTGGTTAATCATCTGTTTTGCCCTAGCTTGCTTTGCTGCAAAGTGAAGTTTTGTATTATGTCATAGCTGGGCTTAGTGAACTGCAGCGCAATAAAGAATCTGCGACTGGGGCCGGCGCTGTGGCATAGCTGGTAAAACCGCTTCCTGCAGTGCCGGTATCCCATATGGGCGCCAATTTGAGTCTCAGCTGCTCCACTTCCAATCCAGCTCTCTGCTATGGCCTGGGAAAGTAGTAGAAGATGGCCCAAGTCCTTGGGCCCCTGCACCCACATGGGAGACCCGAAGAAAGCTCCTGGCTCCTGGCTTTGGATCAGCGCAGCTCCAACCATTGCAGCCACCTGGGGAGTGAGCCAATGGAAGGAAGACACCTCCCCCCCCCCACCCCCACCCCCGGTAACTCTGTCTTTCAAATAATAAATAAATAAATATTAAAAGAAAAAAATCTGTGATTTAGGAGACTCAGATATTGTAATGAAATAATAAGATTAAGCTGTGAATTTATTTTAGATTTTTGGTGTATTTGTTTATTTGAAAGAGAGAGGGAAAGAGAAATAGAGCAAGAGTGCTCCCATCTGATGTTTCACTTTCCAGATGCCCACAGTCTTTGGGGTTGTGCCAGAACTTAAGCCAGAAGCCAGGAACTTTTTTTTTTTTTTTTTTTTAAGATTTGTTTGAGAGGTAGAGTTATAGACAATGAGAGGGAGAGACAGAGAGAAAGGTCTTCTATCCACTGGTTCACTCCCCAAATGGCCGCAGTGGGCAGAGCTGCAATGATCTGAAGCCAGGAGCCAGGAACTTCCTCCAGGTTTCCCACATGGGTGCAGGGGCCCAAGGGCCTGGCCATCTTCTGCTGCTGAAGCCAAGAACTTAATCCAGATCTCCCTGGTTGATAGTAGGAACCAAATCCCTTGAGCCATCACCACTGCATTAGCAAGAAGCTGAATCAGGAATCGGAGCCAGGAATCAACCCCAGGTACTCTGATATGGTACTTGGGCACCTTAACTGCTAGGCCAAGCACTCGCCCCTCAGCTATGGTTTTAGGTGAGTGTGACTTTGGCATATGAAACCCCTGTTAAATCTATCCCGAAACACCCCTGGATTCTTTTTCTGCTTTGCCTTCACCACTTTTTTTCACTTGTGGTAAAACATATAAAACACAAACTTACCATTTTAATTATTTTTAAATATATAGTTCAGTAGTGTTATGAACAGTCACAATTTTGTGCAACTATCACCATCATACACCTCTTGAACTTTTTCTTCAGCTAAAACTCTGTCCTCATTAAAGACTAGCTTTCCATTCCCTCCTCCTCCCACCCTCTGGCCAACACCATTCTGTTTTCTGTTTCTATGAATTTGACCACTCTGGGTCAAATTCCTTTGTGGCTAGCCTATCGCATTTAGTATATATATAGTATACACACTATATATACTACATATCTATAGTATATATAGTGTATATATATATATATATATATATAGTATAGTCCCTAGAATTTCCTTTTTAAAACTGAATACTATTTTTTATGTTATGTGCCACATTGTATCTCCCCATTGTCATATTGATGGACCTTCGGGTTGCTTCTACCTTTTAGCTATTGTGAATAATGCTACTATCAGTGTGAGTGTACATAAATTTCTGTGAGATCCTCTTTTCTTTTCTAAGGGGTCTATAACCAGAATTGAAATTACTGGATTATATGATAATTCTGTGAATATCATTTTGAGTAACTACCAGACTGTGACTCAGAGTGGCATACTCTTTATATACCAGTTTCTCCACAGTCTTGCCATGTCTGATGTTTTGGGGGTTTCTTTTCATTGTTTATTTTTGGGTGTAGTTCTAATGTTTATGAACTATTATTTCATTGTGATTTTATTTTGCATTTCTCTAACAACTAGTGATGTTGAGCATCTTTCTTAGGCTTATTGGCCTTTTTTACATCTTCTTTGGAGAAATGTCTGTTAAAAAAGAATTCTGTTGGATATGGTTTGAGTATACCCCTTAAAGGTCCATATTTGCTGGAAGCTTGGTCTGCAATTGGTAGTGTTAGGAGATGGTGGGCGCTTTAAGAGATTGGGCTTAGGGGCAGACGTGTGGTACAGCGGGTTAAGTTACTGCTTGGGATTCTAGCATTCCATATCGGAGCGCTGATCTTCCACTTGCCATCCAGCTTTCTGCTAACGTGACTGGGGATGTAGCGGGTTATGGCCCAAGTACTTTGGTTCCTGCCACATGGGAGGCTGTGAGGCTGTCTCTGTCTCTTTTTTTCTTTTTCTGTCTTTCCCTCGATCTCTGTCACTCTGCTTTTCAAATAAATAAATAAATCTCTAAATAAAGAAGTTGGGAAGTAGTCCTTCTGTATTTTGGAAAGCTTGTGAAGAATTACAGAGAAAGAGAGAGGTAGAGACAGAAAGAAGGAGAGAGGTCTTCTATCTGCTGGTTCACTCCTCAAATGGCCACAACAGCTGGGGCTAGGCCAGGCTGAAGCCAGGAACCAGGAACTTCATCCAGACCTCTCACATGGGTGCAGGGGCCCAAGGACTTGGGCCATCCTCTGCTGCTTTCCTGGGCACATTAGCAGGGAGCTGGATCGGAAGTAGGTCAGCCAAGAGCCAAACTGGTACCCATATGGGAGCCTGGCACTGTGGACAGCTGCTTCACCCACTGTACCACAGTGTTGGCTCCTGAGTATTGCTTTCTTTATTTTTTTTCTGAAAAATCTCTACTTTTTGATTAGATTGTTTATGCCATTCACATTTAATGTTATTGATATAGTTGGATTTACATTTGCCACTGAACTTCTTGTTTTATATGTCATATCTTTTGTGTTTCTCTGTTCCTCTTTATTGCTTTCTTTTACATTGAGTATTATTATCTTCTAATCTAGCATTTTTATTTCTTTATTGATCTTTTTCACTATTTTAAAGATTATTTTCTTGGTGATTGTTCTGTTGCTCATCATACACATTTTAAGAATTGACTTCAGATTTATACACCAATACCCATTTCAGTAAACTTTATTTGGAACACACACACACACCACACACAGAGGAATTCCGTATGTTTCCTGAGAAAGTGACGACTTGTTAGAACCAAGATATATAATTCTGTTTACTGGATCATATCTGGAGCTAGGACTATATGATAGTGTGGGGGAAAGTCTATATTTGGATTTTAGATACATACATCTGCTTTATAGGGGATTTTCTTACTTGTAGGTATCAAGTGCAGCACTTCAGATCCTGCTCTGTTCCTTGGGGAAACTAATAGCCCACAGTTACTTCTTTTTCTGTGCTCAAAACGTGAGCAGTCAGAGCTCATTGGCTCTTAATGCCTGCATGTTGAGCGTTATAAGAAAGAAAAAATATAAGTACAAAAGTGACAGGACTAATTGGTGAATAGTAGTTTTGAGGGTATATAATTTTGAGAGGACACAATATTTGGATGTGAGGTGGTTGAAGGGGTTGTTGGGTGTGTTCTTTTATTTATGGCATGAGGGTTGTTTTGTGGAAGGTTATTTTTGGCCTGTGTCCTGTCTCTTGCACCTTATTTTCTCCCAGTGAGGTAGGGGCTCCTGATTGTGGCCAGTGTTTATTGGGTCAGATCAGGGGCTATTTCTGGAGTATTGGTCCCAGGAGAAGAGGAGTAAACCTTGAGCTCAGCCTCTGTCTTGAGTTAAGCCTACTGGGCTGTGAAATAAAAGGATAGTCTTAGTGGTGTTCAAGTCCATGTTTTGAGAGTGCCAGCTGAAGCCTCCTACATTTGGGGCCTTACCCTTTGTGAAGTCTAGGGTTTAATAAAAAATGTGAATAGCCAACTTGAGGAACCTTGTAAAAGCATTTTATTATAATTGTCTATTCATTGGGAGAGATACTCTAAGTATCTGGTGACCTTATATTGAATGTTGTTTTGGCAAATAATTGGACAGTCTTTTTTGCTTGTTAATTACACTGACATTTTCTCTTTCTTAATGAATTATGTCAGATATATCCTGAGCTTTTTGTAGATGACTGGGAAGAACTGCCTTTGTGACTGAGCCAATGATAATAGAGTAGTTGCTTCCCAGTAACTGGAGCTAACTAAGAGCCCTGGGCCTGGAGGTGAATTGAAAAGGCTGTGTTAGGAGCAAACAGTTGCAGATGAAATTTACTAGAGCAGTCAGTCACTGGATGATTGGCAGTTTGCTCCAGAATGTTCTAGCCCTTAGTTCCAGGTGTGTGGTTCAGCGCCCGCTCCCCCACCCTCACACACCATGACAGGAGAACCCATTATTTTGTCTGTCTAGGTCCACAGTTTCACTCTGTTCCTTATTTCTGTAGGCATATGTTTGCACAGCACAGGCATCTTGTTTGTACTTGTTCCACTAGTAGCCTATAGGATTTCCTACCTATACTTTTATGGTGTGGCAAATTAATTTTTAAATTTAGTGTTAACTTTTTATGGGTATCTGAGATGAGCTATTTAATGTACATCCTTTATTCTGCTAATCAGCAGGACCTACCATATGCTATTTCCGGTTTCTGTAGGCATCAAAATGTTGGGATGAGAAGGATTGAGAGTAAAGAATGAATGAGGGGCAGTGTGATGTGTTTGTGTGAAATAGGTAGGATCCTTTCTTTAGAAGCCTGTGGTTGGAGGAGCATTCCTTTGTTCTGTTTCTGCCACTGTTTCCTTATCTTTACAGTTCCTTCTGACAACTAGAAATTGAGAGCCAGAGGGACAGTCAAGGTGACCTAAAACTGCTAGTGTGTCATAGGAGCTCAGGAAGAAAGGTGTTTTCAGTAGACTCATTATCTAACGGGCTCATAAAGGTAGGTTGGGGCTAGAGTTTGTGGATCCAAACCCTGCCCTTCCTGGCTTCTGCCCTTTGCCAGCCAGCTCTTCTCTCCCTCTGGCTTTCTGGAGATGAATTGTTTTGCCAGCACAACTATCCCTGGTCCTTTGGGGGAAGTCTTGCTCTCTAAATGTTATTGATCCCAAGGAAAAAAAAAATTGTTTGTCCTGAGTAAAGGTTGATTTTTCTTTTTTCTTTGTTTTCCAAAGGAGCACTTATTAAGGAAAATAGACATTTAATAATGGCTTAGTGGGGCCGGTGGTGTGGTGTAGTAGGTTAAACCTCCACCTGCGGTGCTGGCATGCCATATGGGCACCAGTTCAAGTCCCTGCTGCTCCACTTCTGATCCAGCTCCCTGCTAATGGCCTGGGAAAACAGTGGAAGATAGCCTAAGTGCTTGGGCCCCTGCACCCATGTGGGAGACCCAGAAGAAGCCCTTGAATCCTGAGTTCAGCTTGGCTGAGCCCTGGCTGTTACAGTCATCTAGGGAATGGACCAGCAAATGGAAGACATTCATTCTCTCTCTCCCTGTCTGTCTCTCTCCTCCTTCTTCCTCTCTCCCTCTCTCCATATAACTTTCAAATAAATTTTTTAAAAAATTAATGGTTTAGTTTATGAAATATTGCCTCCTCATAATAACTTACATAAAGTCTAGCCACAAAAAGGATAAACAGATCCCTGACTCCTTTCCTTTTCCATCCTACATCTAGGATTATTTTGAAAAAAAGTTCTTGTTAGACTGTGGGTGGTTCTTCATCTGATTTATTATTTTTTCCTGGTCTCTGCTTACCTTTCCCAAAAGTCAGAGTGAAACTCTGGTCATGTAACTCAGATACTCTAACCATATTGAACAGTAGGTTGTCAATCTGCTAATTAGAAAAAGAATCTATTGCTATTGGGTAGCAATATTTTTTTTTAATTTTTTAAACTTTTATTTAGTAAATATAAATTTCCGAAGTACAGTTTATGGATTACAATGCCCCCCCCCATAACTTCCCTCCCACTCACAACCCTCCCATTTCCTGCTCCCTTTCCCATTCCATTCACATCAAGATTCATTTTCAATTCTCTTTATATACAGAAGATCGATTTAGTATATATTAAGTAAAGATTTCATCAGTTTGCACCCACACAGAACATAAAGTGTAAAATACTGTTTCAGTACTAGTTATAGCATTAATTCACGTTGGACAACACATTAAGGACAGAGATCCCACATGAGGAGTAAGTACACAGTGACTCCTGTTGTTGACTTAACAATTTGACACTCTTGTTTATGGTGTCAGTAATCACCCTCGGCTCTTGTCATGAGTTGCCAAGGCTATGGAAGCCTTTTGAGTTCGCCAACTCAGATCTTATTTAAATGAGGTCATAGTCAAAGTGGAAGTTCTCTCCTCCTTTCAGAGAAAGGTACCTCCTTCTTTGATGGCCCCGTTCTTTCTACTGGGATCTCACTCACAGAGATCTTTCATTTAGGTCTTTTTTTTTTTTTTTTTTTTTTTTGGGGTCAGAGTGTCTTCCTTTCCATGCCTAAAATACTCTCATGGGCTCTTCAGCCAGATTGAATGCCTTAAGGGCTGATTCCAAGGCCAGAGTGTGGGTAGCAATATATTAACTTAGGAGCCAACCCAGACATCTCTTCAGTGGATGAAACTCTGATTTTCCTTGAACTACTGCAAACAATATGATACGTGTCCTGGGCTCCATTGAGAGTTTAATCACTCTAAACTCTCAGATTTATATCAGAATGGTTGATGCAGCGCCTTATTTCTGTTAGACTTTGACCTTGCAGGTTAGCAGGGACTGAATCGCCGAAAGAACCTAAGAGGCCATCCTTATCCCAGTCCCCTTCCCAAAGCATAGATGTCATTTGTTAGTGATACATCCAGTCTGCTTGAATACTTGGTTACACAGTGCTTAATACTTCAGCCTTCAGACTTTCTAATTTTTTAACTGATGGGAATTTCTTCCTTATGATAGAATCTTCTTCTTTATAACCTGAACCTGTTGAATTCTATTTCTATTCTCATATGCAACACAAATTTACTCTGTCTTGTAAATGTTAACATCTGACTATCCTTTTACATGTATGACATTCTTCCCTAACTTGTTTTTCATATTGAATGGTTTCAAAATCTGTGGTGTGGGTGGGCATTTGGCCTAGCACTTGAGAAGTGGGTTAAGGTGCTTATGTTGGGGCTAGTATTGTTGCATAATGAGTTAGGCCACCGCTTATGAGGCTGGTGTCTCATATGTGCACTGGTTCATGTCCCAGCTGCTCCTCTTCTGATCCAGCTCCCTCCTGTTAGCCTGGGAAAAACAGCAGAATATGTCTCAAGTGTTTGGGCCACTGCCACCCACATGGGAGACCTAGATGATACGCCTGGCTCCTGGCTTTGGCCTGGTCCAGCCCAGGTGTTGTGGCCATTTGGGAAGTGAACCATCGGAAAGACTCTCTCCCTATGTTTCCGTTTCTCTGTGTAACTCTGCCTTTCCAATAAATCAATAAACCTTTAAAAGAAAAAAAAATAGATGCTTGTATTGCATATTGCTGCCTGGGTTAAATGCTTACTGTGTTCCTGACTTCAGCTTCCTGCTAATACAGATCCTGGGAAGCAGTGGGGATGGTTTAAGATATTGGGTTCCTGTTACTCCTGTGGGAGACCTGGATTGAGTTACTGGCTTCTGTCCCTTCCCTGGGACCATTTTGGGGAGTGAACCAATGAGTGGAGCACTCTGTCTGCATGTCTCTGCCTCTCAAATTAAAAAAAAAAAGGGGGTGGGGGAGGAAGGAAGAAAAAGAAATGAAACTCAGATATGCTGTGACTATCCTTTGCACATACTCTTAAATTTACCTCCTAAAGTATGGTGTTAGAGTGTCCTTGCACCAAATAAATACATATTCAGTAGATGTTTACTAGATTGAATGACACCTAGAGCTGGATATGGAGATGTAACTAAGTTTACAAAGCGATTGTTAGGTCTGTGATACAGACATATCTTATTTGCAGCCTCCATGGATGATATAACAGCTAAATCACATTATTGGTTCATAGCAACCTTGGATCCAATTGAAACTGTCTGATCTGAAAAATGACCTGTCTCAAGCCAGCTTTCTCCCATACTATACTTGTGAAATGGTCGTGATGTTTTGTTTTGTTTTGTTGTGCTATGTTTTTTTAATTTTTTTAAGATTTATTTATTTTATTTGAAAGTCAGAGTTACACAGAAAGAGAAGGAGAAGTGAGGGGGAGGGCTTCTATCCATTGGTTCACTCCCCAATTGGCCGCAACAGCTGGAGCTGTGCCGATCTGAAGCTAGGAGCCAGGAGCTTCCTCCAGGTCTCCCACATAGGTGCAGGGGCCCAAGCATTTGGGCCATCTTCCACTGTTTTTCCAGGCCATAGCAGAGAGCTGGATCGGAAGTGGAGCAGCCAGAACTCGAACCAGTGCCAATATGGGATGCCGGCACTGCAGGTATCAGCTTTACCTGCTATGCCACAGTGCTGGCCCCTATGTTTTATTTTTTAATACCATCTGATTGATTGTTATAAAAAAATTAAGCCTTACAGAAAAGTGCAAAGTGAAGTAAAATAATCTAAAATCTCACCCTTCAAGATAGCTACTCTTACTGTTTTGGTGAGTCTCCTGAACATCTATTTTTTGTTTGTTTGTTTTCCTTTTTAAACTAAACTATCTGCAATTCTTTATCCTTGTTAAATATATCTTGTTGGTGTGAGCCCATCATTCTAGCTAATCCGGGTACTTTTTGAATCCTGATTATGTCATTCTATGTATTGGTTGTCTTGCAGCTTTGTATCATCAGCACATTTGGTAAATATGCCTTCTAAATCCTTGTCCAGATGCTTTGATCTATTCCTGACTCTGTTACTGATTTGGTGGATGATTTGGGACTAATCTCTCCCTTTTCTGGGCTTTGGCTTGCTGCTGTTATATAAAATGGCCCTGAACACTGGAAAAATTCCTTAGGAAGCAACTGCAAAGCTCTTTGTGAAGAATGAATTTGTGAAGAAAAAATTGTAGGTGGGGAATCATCAGCCAGGGCCAGACTTGAAAAATAAGATCCTTTTATAGAAAATTGGGAGAATAGCCTTCAATAGAGTAGTTCAGATCTTCCGCTAGCCTTCTACTCTCCCAAAACTCCAGCACAGGGATTCACCTATGGAAGAATTTAAAAAAAAAAAAAAAAAAGGCAGGCTGGGCGGGGTTGGGCTTGGGAGGTATGGAGTGGGGGTGGTGATGGTGTAGGTGTAGCAAGCACTGTTTCTTACATTGAGAAGTGAGAGGGAATCTACAAGAAAAGGGCATTAAATGGTCAGCTTTGAGGGAAGGGTGGGTGGGAGAGCTTTTACTGAGGAGGAAGATATCTGTAGCTGTTTTCTCTTGATGAGCAGGAAGCTTGCTGGTCACAGTAGAGGCTCTTCTGAGCTGGGATCCTTGGTGGAGAAGTGTGGAATTCACTGCTGCTTGCTAGTTCTTTCCTAAACAAGCCTGGCCTTGCACATTGCATTTCCCCTGGGTTTTTCAAGGAGGTTTCTGGTAATCTGAAGCTGAAACTGAGTCAGTATTTGAAGCAGGCAATTTAATGACATGGTAAGAATTTTTAGCTCCAGTAGATTAATTGTTAAATGAATTGTGTCTGCATTTTGCTGTCATTTTATTGTGATATCAGCCTAATTATAAATATAGTATTATATAGTAGAAGATAATAAACAGAATTATGCAGTCAGTGATCAGACTTGGGGAATTTTTAACTCTGAGGAATGATTTTCTTCTTAAATTGTCTCTTGCTTTTCTTTTTATGTAGGTTTTGATTAATTTTACCTAGATTATATATTTCTCCCTGGAGCCCAAATCTTGTGCATACTGTGGCAAAGTGGGCTCCTGTAAGAGATTTAATGAGTTTTTTTCTGTTCTAATTGGTTCCTATATAATTTCTTTTAAAACCAGTGACATACAAGTTGGATGTCAAACACAGGGTATGCTAATGCATTTTCACTACTCTGTGCCCCAAACAACATTTAATTTCTCTCTCATTTGATACCATTTTCATACAATGAAAATCCTCAGTCTCACAGAGTCTCTGGAGACAGTTGATTCCTGATGGCCTGGCGACACATCTGAAAAGGCAGCATGAGCAGCCATCCGTAGTTAGAACTCATTCTGGGTAGCAGAGGGCGAGTAGTTCCTGACCAGGGTTTTGTCTGTTCCTCCATTTACTTGCAAAATAATTTACTGGATGGGATTCACAGAAATGGATGAAAATCTCTTCCTTTTGCCATTACATTTGAAATAATTTCCCACTTATGCAAAAATATGAACTATTTGATAAATTCTAAAGAGTATTACATTAATGAATATGTGTAATAAAACTTGATCAAAAATGAACATATGTGAACCATGCATCTTGAAAATCAGAATGTTACTGCATCACTTGAAGCCTTTTCTGTTTAAAAATTACTTTATTACAGTTTTTTTATTAACACATACTAGTTATACATTTTTATGGGTTACAGTTCAACTTATACACAGCATAAACCAGTCAAACCAGGCAACCAGCCTTTCCATTTCCTTTTTTGAGTGTTTGGAGTCTACCAGGTCCTCTCTTCTTAGGCGTGTAACTGAACGACCTTCTACACTGGTATATCCCCTGTGTAAGTCACCGTCCAGATCAAGAGCCTAGAGCATCTTTCCCAACCCAGACATTCCCTCCTAGCCTTCCTTTTTTAGCCATTAGTTCCTTGCCCCAGAAATGTGCCCTTTTCTGACTCTGTCACCATAAATGAGTTTTCCCCATTAACCTCATATAAGCAGAACCATGCAGTACATCCTCTTTTGATTGGCTTTTTTTCACTCAATGTAAGGTTTTTAAGAGTCATCCATTTTATGCTGTATATTAGTAGTTCATTTTTGTAAAAGAGTTTATTATATTTACTTGAGAAAGAGTGAAGAAGCTCCCATCTACTGGTTCATTTCCCAGATGTCCTCAGTTGCCAAGGGCTGAGCCAGACCCAGACTGCCAGCCAAGAACCCTCCAAGCCTGAGACTCAAGTACTTGAGCCTTCATTTGCTGCCTTCTAGGATGTACATTTATAGGAAACTGGAATCAGGAGCAGAGCTAGGACTTGAATCTAGGTACTCCATATGGGATGTGGGCGTCCCAACTGGTGTCTTAATCACTAGGCCAAATGCCTACTCTCATTCCTTTTTTTTTAAAGAATAAATTTTAAGATTTTTAATTGTGGGGCTGAAATTGTGGCATAACAGGTTAGGCTTCTGCTGTGACACTGCCATCTGTTATCAGCCTCATCCTGAGAAAACAGTAGAAGATGGCCCAAGTGCCTGTGTTCCTGCCACCCACGTGGGAGACCCAGATGGAGTTCCAGGCTTTTGGCTTAGGCTTGGCCCAGCTCTGGCCCTTGGAGCCATTTAGGGAGTGAACCAACAGATGGAATATCTCATTCTATTACTCTGCCTTTCAAATAAATACAATCTTTTTTTAAAAAAGATTTTGAATTGTGACAAGAAGCATCTAATAATAAATTTACTATCTCTTTTTTAAACTTTTATTTAATAAATATAAATTTCTAAAGTACAGTTTATGGATTACAATGGCTTTTTCCTCCCGATAACTTCCCTCCCACCTGCAACCCTCCCATCTCCCGCTCCCTCTCCCATTCCATTCGCATCAAGATTCATTTTCAATTCTCTTTATATACAGAAGATCGATTTAGTATATATTAAGTAAAGATTTCAACAGTTTGCACCCACACAGTTTACACAAAGTGTAAAATACTGTTTGAGTACTAGTTATAGCATTAATTCACGTTGTACAACACATTAAGGATAGAGATCCCACATGAGGAGTAAGTGCACAGTGACTCCTGTTGTTGACTTAACAATTTGACACTCTTGTTTATGGTGTCAGTAATCACCCTCGGCTCTTGTCATGAGTTGCCAAGTCTATGGAAGCCTTTTGAGTTCGCCGACTCAGATCTTATTTAAATGAGGTCATAGTCAAAGTGGAAGTTCTCTCCTCCCTTCAGAGAAAGGTACCTCCTTCTTTGATGTCCCTTTCTTTCCACTGGGATCTCACTCACAGAGGTCTTTGATTTAGGCATTTTTGTTTGTTTGTTTTTCATAGTGTCTTGGCTTTCCATGCCTAAAATACTCTCATGGGCTCTTTAGCCAGATCGAATGCCTTAAGGGCTGATTCCAAGGCCAGAGTGCTATTTAGGGCATCTGCCATTCAATGAATCTTCTGTGTATCCTGCTTCCCATGTTGGATTGTTCTCTCCTTCTCATAAATTTACTATCTTAACCATTTCAGAGTATGCGTTCAGTAATCTGAAGTATATTCACATTTTTGTGCAGTAACTCCCTGAAACTTTTTCATCTTGTGAAACTGAAACTCTGTACACATTAAATAACTCCTTATTTCTGCCACCCCCAGCCCCTTAAACATACAGTATGTGTGTGTGTGTGTGTGTGTGTGTATATATATATATATATTTTTTTTTTAATTTGGAAGGCAGAGTTACAGAGCGGGAGAGAGAGAGGGAGATACCTTCCATCCCCTGGTTCACTCCTCGAGTGGCTGCAATGGCCAGGACTGGGCTGGGCCAGACCAAAGCCAGGAGCCAGGAGCTTCAGCCAGGTCTCTCACATAGGTACAGGGCCCCAACCATTTGGGCCATCTTCCCCTGCTTTCCCAGGCTCATTAGCAGAGAGCTGGATTAGAAGTGGAGCTACTGGGACTCAAACTGGCGCCTATAGGAGATGCTGGTGTTGCAGGCAGCAGCATGACCTGTTATGTCACAGTGTCAGCTCTGCAGTATATATCTTTTTATGACTGGCTTATTTCACTTAACAGAATGTGCACAAGGTTCATTTGTGTCGTACCATGCATCAGAATTTCCACCCTTTTTAAGGTTGAATCATCTTTCATTTTATATATATACTGCATTTTGTTCAGCCATTCATTGTTGATGAACACTTGGATTGCTTTCCCCGTTTGGCTTTTGTGAATAATGATGCATGGATGTGCAAGTATCTAGTAATTAATTCCTTTTCATTGTTGAGCAATATTTTATTATTGCATAAACATCACCACCATTCGTTTGTTTATTCTCTTTCCTTTTCAGTTGGATTCTCTAAGCCTTTAATCATTTCTCACACTATCACTGTCTACTTGTCCCCTCCACTGGCCACCCACTCATTATTTGCAGAATTCAGTGTAAGCTCTGAAGTATAGCATGCAGAGCCATTAGTATGCTTGCTAGCATCTCTGCCCTTATCTATCATGTTACTGCAGCTGTGCCAGGCCACCTGGAGTTCTCTGGACAAGCTGTTTTTACTCCTGGTCCTTTGTATATATCAGTCCTCCCTGCCTGGAGTGTCCTTCCCCAAACGTGCTCATGAAACACCAAGTACTTCAAAAAGCTCATGAAACGATGGAATTAAAAGAAAAGTTGAGGCCGGCGCCGCGGCTCATTAGGCTAATCCTCTGCTTTCGGCACCGGCACACCGGGTTCTAGTCCTGGTCGGGGCGCCAGATTCTGTCCCGGTTGCCCCTCTTCCAGGCCAGCTCTCTGCTGTGGCCAGGGAGTGCAGTGGAGGATGGCCCAAGTGCTTGGGCCCTGCACCCCATGGGAGACCAGGATAAGTACCTGGCTCCTGCCATCTGATCAGCGTGGTGCGCCGGCCATTGGAGGGTGAACCAATGGCAAAGGAAGACCTTTCTCTCTGTCTCTCTCTCTCACTGTCCACTCTGCCTGTCAAAAAATAAATAAATAAATAAGTTGATGTTGATACAAAAAAAATTAGAAATCCATATGTACAGATTTTCAAAAAGACCATGGAATATTTGTACTGTGAAATAAAAGACTATCATGGATTTCAAAAAAATTTTGTACCAAAATCTTTTTAAAATTTTAGAATTTATTTATTAGGTAGAGAGTTCCCATTTGCTAGTTCATTTACAAATGCCTTTAGTGGCTAGGACTGGACTGGACCAAAGCTAGGAACTGAAAACTTAATCCATGTCTCCCATATGGGTGGCAGGGCTCCAATTAATTGAGCTATCACCATTGCCCCTCCTTAGCAGAGAGCTGGAGTCAGGTGTTAGAGCTGTGCATTGAACTCAGGTACTCAGATATGGAACACTGGCTATTAACCAATAAATCTTTTAATTTATGTTTAATTCCATTTTCTACAGACCTTTTTTTTTTAAAAAAAAATGATTTATTTATTTTATTTGAAAAGCAGAAAGAGAGAGAGAGAGAGAGAGATTATCTTTTATCCACAAATGGCCACAATGACCAGGGCTGGGCCAGGCTGAAACCAGGAGCCAGGAGCTTCTTCTAGAACCTATGTGGTTGCAGGGACCCAAGCACTTGGGCCATCTTCCACTGCGTTCCCAGGCCATTAGCAGAGAGCTGGATCAGAAGTACAACAGCTGGGACTTGAACCTGTGCCCATGTGGGATGCCAGCGCTTCAGGCAGTAGTTTCACAGCTTCATGCTGTGCCACAGTGCCAGCCCCTCCACAGACTTTTTGAAGTACCCTCGTAGTATATCTTCAGCATCACTTCATCCTTTGAGGCCCACGTGGGTGCAGGGGCCCAGGCATTTGGGCCATCTTCTACTGCTTTCCCAGGCCACAGAAAAGAGCTGGCTCAGAAGAAGAGCAGCTAGGACTAGAACCAGCACCCATATGGGATGCTGGCACTGCAGGCAGAGGATAAACCTACTGCGCCATGGTGCCAGCCCCATACTGCAAGTATTAACTGCCTTCTTTTTTTTTATTTATTTTTTATTTTTGACAGGCAGAGTGGACAGTGAGAGAGAGAGACAGAGAGAAAGGTCTTCCTTTTGCCGTTGGTTCACCCTCCAATGGCCGCGGTGGCCAGCGCACCACGCTGATCTGAAGCCAGGAGCCAGGTGCTTCTCCTGGTCTCCCATGCGGATGCAGGACCCAAAGCACTTGGGCCATCCTCCACTGCACTCCTGGGCCACAGCAGAGAGCTGGACTGGAAGAGGGGCAACCGGGACAGAATCTGGTGCCCCGACCGGGACTAGAACCCAGTGTGCCGGCGCCGCAAGGTGGAGGATTAGCCTATTGAGCCACGGCGCTGGCTTTAACTGCCTTCTTATCTGTTGTCTCCTTTACTAGGCTCTGAGCTCTTTGAAGGCCTGCAGCATCCATGTTATACTTAACCTGGTGCCTGTGTTAAGTAACTGAATATAGATCAACAGAGATCCTGTCTTTTATTTTATTTTATTTTATTTTTGACAGGCAGAGTTAGAGAGAAAGAGACAGAGAGAAAGGTATTCCTTCCGTTGGTCCACCCCCTAAATGGCTATTACGGCTGGCACTGTGCCGATCCAAAGCCAGGAGCCAGGTGCTTCCTCCTGTTCTCCCATGCGGGTGCAGGGCCCAGGGACTTGGGCCATCCTCCACTGCCTTCCTGGGCCACAGCAGACAGCTGGACTAGAAGAGGAGCAACCGGGGCAGAACCGGCGCCCCAACCGGGACTAGAACCCGGAGTCCGGCACCAGTGCCTCACAGAGGATTAGCCTAGTGAGCCGTGGCGCTGGCCGAGATCCTGTCTTTTAGATGAGTGGAAATACATGATACTGGCTAGGCCTGACCTGGGATGGCCTGGGAGCAATGGTACTTCAGTTATTGCACTGATGAAGGGTACCCATATGGGCAATTCAGAGGTAGTAGCTCACAGAAATACTGAACAGAAATGCCAAGCAGACTCTTTCCCCAAAACAAAAAGGGTTGGTGGTCCAGCAACATAGAAGAATTGATGTCAAGCTCATGCTCCATGCCAGGGATACTCAAGCCAAAAAACAGTTTGAAGGAAATGGTAAAGGTTAAAATCTCAGTGAAAATGCCCTGGAACAAATGGGATATCTGCAACAGCTTTTCTCAAATTGTGAGCACAGGTAAGGTAGAAGTGTGCAGAGCACAAGTTTCCCTGTACAGTTCAGGAAGTTTTGAATGTTTGGTAGGATCCAGTTAAGAGAAAAGCCCCTGTGGTTTCAGCCAACAGATTCCTGGACTTTGCCAGGTCCTTCGATCTAGAGGGTTGTGCTAAAAAGAGAAGCAAAGCCCTTTGAGACCAGTTCATGGAGAGAGAAAACAAAGTCAGCAGAAGATGGAAATATTAATGGAAAGGCTTATAAGTTCCATGAGCTTCCTTGTCAGACAAAGGGCAGTTCATCTAGTCTTAGAGAGGGTGACTGGGAAGAAGGAAGTAAGAAGATAGCCTCTTGTACTTTCTCAGCTGACGTGGTGTCACTGTGTCTTTGAAAATTGAGGCCATTCAAGCAATCAACTTGTTGATGTTCTTCAAACTGTTAAGGCTGTTGGGGCTCAGGGAAGTGGGTCATTGTTTAAGATAAGAAGGAGGGAAGGGAGGGAGGAAGGACTTTCTTTTCATTAAATCTCACTACATTAATATGTTCCCTCTCCCCTTTTGCTTGTAGTGAAAATTAAAATCTCTGTTTCCCTCTGCTGATTGTCCTCACTTTGGGGTTTTGGTATTTTCTGTGACCTATAATTGTCACTCCTAATACTAAGCATTTTCATGAGTCATTTAACAATTATCTATGGATTTCACTAAACTGACCTAAATTTAGAACTCTTGAGAGGTTAAGATCTCTGTGCCTTTTGCCACATACCTCTACCCTGTAACCCTAAGCTCTTGGAGGGCTCTGGGACTGTAGCTTGATTTGAAAAGTTCACTATTCTTCAGAAATCAGTGTTCTACTAAGCCTGACAGTTCATTGTCTCCTAGACAATTTTGAGTTGGGATAACAAATTACAGTTTGGGATACATTACAGATGATAAATGTGACTTCCTTTAAGGGAAATCCATTTGTTTTGGTTAGTGTTTCTGTGATTAATTACTTGCCAGATTAAATTGCGCTATAAAAATGCATAGTATTTTATTCGATTGCTCTTCATGGTGATTAATTAGGCCATACTGTTGCTTGTATGTTAATTATGCTGACTTTTTTTTTTCCTGCTCTCTAGCTTAATTAATACAGCGTTTATTTAAAAGACTGTTTTTAGGACAGGATACTGTCTGTTGTAGGGATAACAAAGCCCAGTGTTGTTTCTAGGCTTGTGTTAGGGAGTGACACTTCAGATTTTCGGAGTATATTCTATATTAGTCCTTGTCAGTATCCATAATTTACAAAAAGTACACTAACAATGAATGAATTGGGAAGAGTTCTCTTTGGTGTTCCTATTGTTATTAAAGATAATATACTGAAGCCAGCGCCGCGGCTCACTAGGCTAATCCTCCGTCTTGTGGTGCCGGCACACCGGGTTCCAGTCCCGGTTGGGGTGCCGAATTCTGTCCCGGTTGCCCCTCTTCCAGGCCAGCTCTCTGCTATGGCCCGGGAGTGCAGTGGAGGATGGCCCAAGTGCTTGGGCCCTGCACCCCATGGGAGACCAGGATGAAGTACCTGGCTCCTGCCATTGGATCAGTGCGGTGCGCCAGGTGCAGCCGCCTGCCGCGGCGGCCATTGGAGGGTGAACCAACGGCAAAAGGAAGACCTTTCTCTCTGTCTCTATCACTGTCACTCTGCCTGTCAAAAAAATTTAAAAAAAAGTTAAAAAAAAAGATAATATACTGAAGATTCTTGGCTTAATTAAAAGTATAGAAAAGCGGGGCTGGTGTTGTGCAGTGAATTGAGGCACAGCTGATCAAGCAGCTGCCTGCAACACAAGCATCCCGAATCAAAGTACCAGCTACTCTTCTTCTAATCCGGCTTCCTGCTAATACACCTGGGAAGGCTGCATATGATGGCCCAAGTGCTTGCACTCCTGCCACCCACATGAGAGACACAGATGGAGTTGGTGGCTCCTGGCTTTAGCCTGGCCAGCCTTGGCTTTTGCAGCCATTTGAGAAATGAGCCAGCAGATAGAAGATCTCTCTGTCTCTCTCTCTGCCTTTCAAATAAATAAGTAAATCTTTTAAAATTATAGAAGAGAAGCTGTTGGTTCAAAATGTCCTATAAAAAGACTGTAAAGCTATATGGTAGAGTGTGTAGGGGCAGCGAGAGAATGCTGTTTCCTAGTGTGCTGCAGGGTGCTGATGAGAAAGTCAGGCATATTTAGCATTTTTATTAATGATCTAGGGCTAAAAGTAAACAAAATATTAATGAAGTTTGTAAGTGATACTGATTTGGAGATGTTTCCTATACCCAGGAGGGCAGAGAAATGATATAGATGAAGTAGAAAAAGATGTGTCAAAAAAACAGCTCAGCCCTTCCCTTAGGGAAGTGCATATCTGCTTTGTAGAAATAACATAGAGTCAGGCAAATGCTTTGCACAGTAAATCTCTGAGTAGTGTGAGTGATATGAAAACTTGACTTACACAAATGCATACAGTGACTTTATACATACCATGTCAAACTGGAGACAACCCAGGTGTCTCTCAACTGAGGAGTGGATAGTCAAATTATGGTACATAGTCTGGAAATCCCACTCATCAGTAGAAAGGAATGGACTACTGATACATGCAACAATATGGATAAATTCATTTGCATTAGATAATATGAAAGAATCCAGGCACAAAAAGCTATGTGCTGTGTGATTCCATTTATATGATGTGTTGGAAATGGCAAAACTGTAGGGATAGGAGTTAGATCGGTTGCTGTTGGAGTGGGGTCAAGAGGGGTGATTGACTGTAGATGGGCACAAGGCAACTACTGGGATAATGAAACTATTTTGTAGCTTGATTGTGGTAGGGTTTTACATATGCATTTTTCAAAATTTGAGGAACTGTACACT
This sequence comes from Oryctolagus cuniculus, assembly GCF_051225735.1. NCBI lineage: Eukaryota > Metazoa > Chordata > Mammalia > Lagomorpha > Leporidae > Oryctolagus > Oryctolagus cuniculus. The sequence goes on from NC_142881.1 coordinate 27,855,768, forward strand.
TGTATTAGCAAAGGTTCTCCAAAGAAACAGACCAATTAAAGATGTAGGGACTGGTGCTATGGTGTATGTAGCAGGTAAAGCTGCCGCCTGCAGTGCTGGCATCCCATATGGGCATCAGTTCCTGGTTGCTCCACTTCCAATCCAGCTCTCTGCTATGGCCTGGGAAAACAGTGGAAGATGGTCCAAGTCCTTGGGCTCCTGCACCCATGTGGGAGACCCGGAAAAAGCTCCTGGCTCCTGGCTTCAGATTGGCCCATCTCCGACTGTTGCAGCCTTTTGGGAAGTGAACCAGTGGATGGAAGAGCTCTCTCACTCACTCGCTCTCTCTCTCCATAACTTCCTTTCAAATAAATAAATAAATCTTAAAAAAAATAAAAGATACAGATGTAGATTTCCAAGAGGAAGTGTTTTACAGGAATTGACTCACATGATAATGGCACCTGAGACATCCCACTCATGCCATCTGCAAGCCGACCAGGAAAGCCAGTGGTGTCATTCACTCTGTAATCAAAGCCCTGAGAACCAGGGGAGCTGACCATATAGCTTCTACGCCAAGTCTGAAGGACTGAGAATCTGCATGGGGACGTGGGGCTGGGGTGGGGGTATTAATTACTGGAATTTAAAGGCCAGAGAACCAGAAGTTCCTGATATCTGAAGTTCAAGGGCAGGATAAGCTGGAAGCGCTAGCTCAGGAGAGAATTTGCCATTCTGCTGCTGCTTGTTCTATTCAGGCTCTCAGAAGCCTAGACGATGCTCATTGTGAGTGTGGAAGTTGTTTATTGGTCTTGTGAATTCAGGTGCTAATCTCTCTTCTGGAAACACCTTGCAGACACACTTAGAAATCATACTTTACCAGTTAAGTCTACACATAAAATTTACCATCACAACTCTAAAAAGGGTAAATTTTACTGAATGAAAATTATGCCTTAATTTATAAATTTATGGAAAAGACAGATCTTCACAGGGAACTGTAGGGATATCAACTTCTGACCATCACTTCCACATTTTATATGTGGCAACCTTTTGGAAATAATCTCAGTGACAAGAGTTAGAATTTGAGGATTTGGCTTTTCTTCATGTTTCTTCCAAATTCCTTCATCTTCTCTGCTTTTCAGTGGGAGCAAGGATGGGAGGGTGGGCTGCTGATTTTCCTCAGGTGTCAGCACTTTATAAACAAACCTGTGTCCTGAGAAGTTCTGAAATGGAAAGCTCAGGTAAGGACCTCTTGGACCTTGTTGATAGCCATCAGATACAGACAAAAGGATCAGTTCCCAAATTTATGGATTGAATCCATATTTGGGTTCTGTGTGTTTAGTGTTTGATTTAAAACATTATTTTCTCTGTCTGGGCCCTCTTATTGCTGAAGTCTGTCTGTCTTTTTTCTTTTCTTTTCTTTTTTTTTTTTTTAGACCTGGGATAGTGCCAAGGGTTATTTCTGTCCGAGAACTAACCTCAGAGACAACTTCCACCCCTGAGCACTTGGACTGGAACAGAAAGCTTCATAATGCTGTGGGCTTGTAAGGGACCCAGGGACTGGTGAACCACAAATGCTAAGCCAGTGGTGATAGCTGCTGTGTCTGCTTCCTTCCTTTCTCTCATCTCTGGTTATCTGAACTGTGTGCGTGCATAGTGCTCACGTCTCACGTCCTACCTGAAGCACCTCCTCGAAGGCCAAACTATTGATTCTTTACACATAGCCAAGGGAGTCCTAAGGTGGTAGTTTGATTATAGCAATAATGTTGACTGTAGCTCTGTGGCAGCATCTTAGTGTGCTAACAGCTGACTCCCTGAGCAGATGTGTGACCATCATTCTGGCCCAAACCAGGTGGCTTACATTCAGCAGGGCACTGATTCCCTGAGTGACTTGCTGAGCAAGTGTCCCTGGGTCTTTCAGTGTTTTCAGCTGAATGATTATCTGCACTAGACCTGAAAAGACCTCTGTGGACCCCAACCAGGACCCCACCTGTTAAAACCTCATAGTGAGTTGTATCCCTTTTTATAAAAATTGTACCTGTCGTTGCCGTCTAGGATGATAAATAATGCAGATGCACTAGATGAAGTCTGCTATTAAAGCAGAACTGTAATACTTTCACTCAGTTAAACTAAGCCAATTGAATCAGAACTTGGACTTTCTCAAATAGCTGCATATTTTAAGTGGGTTTCTTATCTTGACTTAGCGTGGTCACCAATACTTGCAGGATCTAGCAAGCAGTAATTAAAAAGCTGTAATTAACCTTGGGAAAATGATAAGTTTTAGTAGGGAAAGAAATTATAAGATGACATTTTAAATTTCTGACTGGATAAATAGGTGATAATAAAACACTGTGATATAAAAGCTTAAGTTAGCAGTGTATCATATCTTAATCCTTTGTTTATATGCCCCTTCAACCCAAAGGGAATTAAAGTACAATTTACTGACTATTCATAGTAGGCACACAGCATTTCATCCAGCTGGGAAATGAAGGCCTATCTTGGCTAACTCTTAATTAGTTATTAAATACTTATTGTGCATTTTTTGTGTACCCAACTCTGTGTCCTTAGCTTCTGACCTGCAATGATAAGTACCACATGACAGAATTCATATGGTATAGTGCCACTGTAATTAAGACTTTGGAGGAACAGCTGAAGGCCAAAGTACAATCCTGCCGTACCCCAGATAGACTGTGACTAGGACAGCTGTGCTCCCACTATAGCTCCTTTGGAAAGCTCTAGGAGATGATGGACTACTGCTTACCACCCACTGTTTGTGCCTGGAGAGTTTCTGAATTGTCTCTGCCTCCTGTGCAGTCCTGGCAGCTTCTGGAAGGAGGAGGCCACTTTAAGCACTAACCCAACAGATCGCTGAGGCCATTTGCTCACCAAAGTCTGCACAAGCTTTCTCCTAAAGCAAAAACTTTTTGTTTTTCCTTCTCATTTGGATTTCTTCTAGAGGAAATAGATACCTATGGAAGTGTGTTTTGATTGATTTTTTTTAAGATCCATTTTATTTGAAAGGCAGAATGACAGAGAGAGATGGAGGGATAGAAAGAGAGAGAGAGAGATCTTCCATCTGCTGGTTCACTCTCCAAATGGCTGCAATGGCTGGGGCTGGGGCAGGCTGAAGCCAGGAGCCTAGAACCCCATGTGGGTTTCTAACATGAATAGCAGAGGCCCAACTGTTTGGGCCATCTTCCACTGCTTTCCCAGGTGCATTAGCAGGGAACTGGATCTGGAAGTGGAGTAATTGGTACTCTAATATGGGATGCCGGGGTCACAGGCAGTGGCTTAACTCACTGTGTCATAGTGCCAGCCCAAGAGGTTTTCTTTATAAGTCATTTCATAAATGCAAACTCAAACACCTATTCCTGATAAAAATTTGCAGCATACTAGAAATAGAAGAGAAACTCCTTAACCTGTTATAGGGTATTTATGAAAAACCTATAAACTACCATATTAAATGGTAAAAGAGTGAGTGTGTTTCCCTAAGATTAAGAGCAAGATGGATGTCTGCTCGCAACATCTCTGGTCATTATTATCCTGGAGGTTCTAAACAATGCAATCAGGCAAGAACAAGAAATCAAAGTTGTCTAGATTGGAAAGAAAGGTGTCTTCACTTGCAGACAGGATGATTTTTCATGTAGGAAACCTGCTGAACTCTCTACAGAAAAGTGCTAGAAAAATAAATTTAGTAAGGTTGTAGGATTACAAGTGCAGTATGCATGAATCAGTTGTATTTGTATATATAAGTACTTATGATGAATAATTAGAAATTGTGTCTAGTGAATTTTACTATTTTTTATTACCATTATGAACTGGTAGTCTTATATGTATTTAATGTATTTCGGTTTGTCATAGTGTGTTGTTCAAATTATCCTCTGTGGACGTTCATGGGTGAACATTCCTGCTAGAGTGCTTGTCTTCTTGACAAGATTCCAGGAGTCTTTGTTAGCCTTCCTGTTCTTTGTCACTGCTCCAGCCTTGTAACCAACCATTTCTTCTCAGAGCCCTGGTTCATTTTACTTGGAAAGTTTCATTGTTTTTAACAGCAGAGCAGAGGCTTCTAGCTTATTACCCATAGATAGCCTTCAGAGTGTCAATGAATCCTCTGAGATTATACACAGCAGTATGCAAACACTCATTATCTGAGGACTTGATCTATAAGTTTGATCAGATTCTCATGCATTATCCAGAAACAGAACCATTGTCTTATTATGTGTGAATATGTGTATATGTATATATAGGTTTGGCTTCACTTGAATGGCAAGGAAAATCATCCCTCTTGTACTTAACTTTGAGATCAGGGTAGGTGAGGGAGGAAAGAGAGAAGGGGGATGGGGGAGAGAGAGAAAGAAAAATCTGTCTGTTGGTTTACTCCCCAAATGGCTGCAATGGCCAGGTCTGGGACAGGCCAAAGCCAGGAGCCAGGAACTTCGTCCAAGTCTCCCACATGGGGCAGGGGCCCAAACACTTGGGCTATCTTTCACTGTTTTTCTCAGGTGTGTTAGCAGGAAGCTGGATTGGAAGTAGAGCAACTGGAACTTGAGCTGGTGTTTGTATGGGATGCTAGCTTCACAGGCAGTGGCTTTACCCACTATGCCATCATGCTGGCCCCTTTAAACAAATCAATTAAAAAAAAGAAACTTCTTATTAAATTCATTTTCTATATGCTGAAAATATTTCTCAATATTATTCACTTTTTTGTTATCTCAAAACCTTTTTATTTGTTTATTTTATTTTATTGTTTATTTGTTGAAACAAATTGCAATTCCCATTAGTCATGAAACTTGCAACCTATATTCTTCCAAGTCTTTTTTTTTTTCCTTTACTGTTTTGGATCTAATATTATCTTCTTCATCAGTAATTCTGCATCAGTAATATATCTTACTTTTGAACTTAAAAGTCTTTTTATACTTACTTTAAAAACATTTTTTTAATTAGAGATGGGCAGACAGAGGGAGCTTCCATTCACTGGTTCACTCTCCAAATGCACACAAATGCTAGGGCTCAACCAGGCCAGGCCAAGGCTGGGAGGTGGAACTCACTCCAGATCTCCTGTGTGGTAGCAGGGACCCCAACTGAGCCATCACTTGCTGAGTAGAGCTGGGACTCAAATCCTAGGCACTCCCACTGGCATCCTAACCGCTAAGCCAAACACCTGCCACTCTGTGCTTACTTAAGAAAAAAAAAAAGATTTATTATTTATTTGAGAGGCAGAGTTAGTGACAGAGAGAGAGGTCTTCCATCCACTGGTTCACGCCTCAGATGGCCACAATGGCCAGAGCTGAGCTAATCAGAAGCCAGGAGCTTCTTCTGGACCTCCCACATGGGTACAGGGCCCAAGCACTTAGACTATCTTCTACTGCTTTCCCAGGCCATCAGCAGGGAGCTGTATCAGAAGTGGAGCAGCCAGGACTCGAACCGGCACCTATATGGATTGCCAGTGCGGCAGGCAGATGCTTAATCTACTACACCACAGCGCCAGTCCCTCTATGGTTACTTTTTAAAGTAGAAATAGGCCAGGGGCCGGTGCTGTGACATAGTAGGCTAGGCCTCCACCTGTGGTGCCAGCATCCTATATGGGCGCCGGTTCGAGTCCTGGCTGTTCCACTTCCAATCCAGCTCTCTGCTGTGGCCTGGGAAATCAGTGGAAGATGGCCCAAGTCCTTGGGCCCTGTACTCGCGTGGGAAGACCCGGAAGAAGCTCCTGGCTCCTGGCTTCAGATCAGCTCAGCTCTGACCGTTGCAGCAACCTGGGAAGTGAACCAGTGGATGGAAGACCTCTCTCTCTCTGTCTCTTTCTCTGCCTTTTCTTCTCTCTGTGTGTAACTCTGACTTTCAAATAAATAAAACAAATCTTTAAAAAATAAAAAGGAACAGTCTCTTTAAGAAAAGAAACAGAGGCCAGCATTCTGTGTATCCGTTAAAGCTGCTACCTGCAGCCCCAGCATCCTGTATGGGCACTGCCTGAGTCCCAGCTGCTCCACTTCTGATCTGGCTCCTTGCTAATGTGCCTGGGAAAGCAGCAGATGACCCAAGTCCTTGGGCCCCTGCACTCATGTGGGAGACTTGGAAGAAGCTCCTGGCTCTGGGCTTCAGATCAGATCAAAGCTCCAGCCTTTGAGGCCATTTGGAGAGTGAACCAGAGGAAGGAAGACCTCTCTATAATTCTGTCTTTCAAATAAATAAAATAAATCTTATAAATCTTTAAAAAATAAATAATTAAATATTCTTAAACTAGAAACAGAATTTAATTATAATGAAAATAATAAGCATTTGTATTTTAATTACCAGTTATGGTACCAGTTATGATCACTGTAACTCAGTGGCACTCAGCTGATGTGGTTTCTTCTCCAGGGAACACTGACATGTTTCAGTTGTCACAGCTTGCAGGGTAGAGAATGTACTATTGGCATCTCGTGGGTAGAGGCCAGGGATGCTGCTGAATATTCTACAGTGCTCAGGACAGGCCTCAACAACTAATGATATTGCCCCAAATGTCAGTAGTACTGAGGTTAAGAAACCTTGCCATAATTCATCCTAGTGCATAAAACATTAAATAAACATTGTTAAATTCATATTTAGGCCGACAACAGGGCTGACTAGGCTAATCTTCTGCCTGCGGCACTGAAACCCCAGGTTCTAGTCCCAGTTGGGGCACCAGATTCTGTCCTTGTTGCTCCTCTTCCAGTCCAGCTCTCTGCTGTGGCCTGGGAGTGCAGTGGAGGATGGCCCAAGTGCTTGGGCCCTGCACCCGCATGGGAGACCAGGAGGAAGCACCTGGCTCCTGGCTTCAGATCGGTGCAGCGCTGGCTGTAGCGGCCATTTGGGGGGTGAATCAACGGAAAAGGAAAACCTTTCTCTCTGTCTCTCTCTCTCACTGTCTAACTCTGCCTGTCAAAAAAAAATTTCATATTTAGAAAGTCGTTTGGGGAGTGGTGCTGTGGCATCTGCAGTGCTGGCATCTCATATGGGCACCGGTTCAAGTCCCGGCTTCTCCACTTCCGATCCCACTCTCTGCTATGGCCCGGGAAAGCATTAGAAGATGGCACATCCGGCGCCGCTGTTCAATAGGCTAATCTTCCGCCTGCGGTGCCGGCACCCTGGGTTCTAGTCCCAGTTGGGGCGCCGGATTCTGTCCCGCTTGCCCCTCTTCCAGGCCAGTTCTCTGCTGTGGCCAGGGAGTGCAGTGGAGGATGGCCCAAGTGCTTGGGCCCTGCACCTGCATGGGAGACCAGGAGAGGCACCTGGCTCCTGAATTCTGATCAGGCGGCCATTGGAGGGTGAACCAACGGCAAAAGGAAGACCTTTCTCTCTCTCTCTCTCTCTCTCTCTCTCTCTCTCTCTCACTGTCCACTCTGCCTGTCAAAAGAAAGAAAGAAGAAAGAAAGAAGATGGCACAAGTCCTTGGGCCCCTGCACCCGCCTAGGAGACCTGGAAGAAGCTCCTGGCTCCTGGCTTCGGATTGACGCAAAAGTTACAGCCATCTGGGTAGTGAACCAGTGAATGGAAGACCTCTCTCTCTCTCTCTGCCTGTCCTTCTCTCTCTGTGTAACTCTGACTTTCAAATAAATAAATTTTTAAACAAACAAACAAGTCATTTGAACTGGTTCAATCCATTGGCATCAACTAGATTGTTGATGTGTTTATATATAGTGCTAGAGATAACACACATGCCTAACACATAGACTGTATTAAAAGTTTGGCCAGCGCCATGGCTTACTAGACTAATCCTCCGCCTGCGGTGCCGGCACCCTGGGTTCCAGTCCCGGTTGGGGCGCTGGATTCTGTCCCAGTTGTTCCTCCTCCAGTCCAACTCTCTGCTGTGGCCCGGAAGTGCAGTGGAGGATGACCTAGGTCCTTGGGCCCTGTACCCACATGGGAGACCAGGAGGAAGCACCTGGCTCCTGGTTCTGGATCGGCACAGCGCGCCAGCTGAAGCATACTGGCCATAGCAGCCAACTGGGGGGTGAACCAACAGAAAAGGAAGACCTTTCTCTCTGTCTCTCTCTCTCTCACTGTCTAACTCTGCCTGTCAAAAAAAAAAAAAAAAAAAGGCTATAATATCTTATACCATGTAGTGGTTAAAGTGAAATGTAGTTCTGCCAAAATAATGCAGTTGTATTTAATGGACTAAATGCTTCTCCTTATTGTTCACTTTATTGTTATCTTGAAACCTTTTTTATATAACAAATAGCCTTTTGATTTTGCCCTGCTGAAGCAAACTGCAATTGCAGTTGTACTGCTTTTCCTTTTTTCAATTTTATTATTTTTTAAAGACTTTAAAAAATTATTATTTTGTTAGACAGAAGAGAGAGCATTCCCATCCACTGGTTGGCTCACTCCCCAATGCCCGGAAGCTAGGCATTCAGTCCAGGTCTCCCATGTGAGCAACAGGGACCCAGTCACTTGAGCCATCACTGCTGCCTCCCAGGCATTAACAGGAACCTGGAGTAGGAGCCAGAGTCTGGACTCTGAACCAAGCAGTCCAGTGTGGGATGCAGTTATCCTAACCAATGTGTTAGAACACCAGATGCCTGCCCCAGCTTTAAAAATTTAAATTAATTAATTCAGTTCCTAGGTCACACTCTCATATGGGATGCCAGCATAAAAATGTCAGCTTAACCCACTGCATCACAACGCCAGCGCCTGCCGGAATTAATATATGTTTATTGAACAAACAAGAAGATCTACTTCTCTAGCTTAGTGCCTCAGGTCAGATGATGATTTAAAAAAATTTGAAAGACAGAGTTACAGAGAGGCAGAGAGAGAGAGAGAGAGACAGACAGAAGAGACGAGACAAGACGAGACAAGACATCACATCTTCCATTCACTGATTCATTCTTCAAATGGCCGCCATGGTTGGATCTGGGCCAATATCAATCCAGGAGCCTGGAGCTTCTTCCAGGTCTCCCATGTGGGTACAGGGCCCCAAGGATTGGGCCATCTTCTACTGCTTTCCTAGGCCATAGCAGAGAGCTGGATCAGAAGAGGGCCAGCCAGGACTGGAACCAGCACCCATATGGGACACTGGCATTGCAGGCAGCAGCTTTACCTGCTACTCCACAGCGCCGGCCCCTAGATGATGATTACGATGACAGTGATGGCAAAGTGAAGGCCTTTGAAGGAGAAACTATTCTCTGAACTATCCATTCATTCAGTCAGTATATATTGTACTACACTGCACCATGCTCAGCAGGGTCAGAGATTGCAGAACTCAAAAACAGTCCTTAGGAGCTCACCATTTAGTATTGGACAGCCATGAAGAACCACACTACAAAGTGATGAATGGTGGGAGAGAAATGTACAAAGTTCTGAAGCAGTGAAATATTCTACCTCAATGAATTGATGATGCTTTCTAGAAAGGGGACACCTGAGCTGGATTTTGAGGCATAAATAGAATTTCATCAAACGAAAAAAAAAAAAAAATGAGAAGACACTCCAGGTAAAAGTATGTGCATAGGACCAGCGCTATGGCGTTGCGGGTAAGCCACTGTCTGCAGCACCAGCATCCCATATAGGTGCTAGTTCAGATCCCAGTTGCACCACTTCTGGTCTAGCTTTCTGCTAATGCTCTTGGGAAAGCAGTGGAAGATGGCCCAAGTATTTGGGCCCCTGCACCAATGTTGGAGACCCAGAGGAAGCTCCTGGCTCCTGGCATTGGATTGGCCCAGCTCTGGCCATTGTGGCCATTTAGGGAGTGAACCAGCTGATGAAAGATCTCTCTTTCTCTCTCCCTCTCTGTTACTCTGCCTTTCAAATAAAGTTTTTAAAAATCTTTAAGAAAAAAAAAGCATGTGCATAAAAGTATGAAATTTGAGGCCGGCGCCACGGCTCACTAAGCTAATCCTTTGCCTGCAATGCCGGCACCCCGTGTTCTAGTCCCGGTTGGGGCGCCAGATTCTGTCCCGGTTGCTCTTCTTCCAGTCCAGCTCTCTGCTGTGGCCCAGGAAGGCACAAGTGCTTGGGCCCTGCACCCGCATGGGAGACCAGGAGGAAGCATCTGGCTCCTGGCTCTGGATCGGCGCAGTGCGCCAGCTGAAGCACACCGGTCATAGCAGCCAACTGGGGGGTGAACCAACGGCAAAGGATGACCTTTCTCTCTGTCTCTCTCTCTCACTGTCCACTCTGCCTGTCAAAAAAAAAAAAAAAAAAGAGAGAGAGGAGAATGACAACAAATAAATAAATAAGTCTTAACAAAAAGAACAACAAATAAATAAATAGAACGACAATAAATAAATATTAAAAAAAGAAGAAGAAAAAGTGCTTGTAGAAATCCTGCTCTATGTTCTCCAAGTGTGTCTGTAGAGATGCATTATAAAGTCTGCTTTGGAACTCTTTTTTTAATATTTTATTGTTTTGTTTTTATTTGAAAGGCAGAGAGACAGAGACAGGGAAAGATCGTCCATCCAAGGCAGCCTTGGTTCAAGATGAAAAAGTTTGGTCATTATCCGATTTCTCTCAACAATGGGGAATCAACCAAGATTTAAAATCTGCAGTTTTTCTAATAAAATATTTCAGATGTACAAAAATGTGCAGAATACAAAATGTTGAATGATTACGTATATCCAAGTGAAAAACACATTATGGGATGGGCATTAAGATGCCTGTGTCTCTTGTTGTATGTAACCGTGGTATCCAGCTCTGGCTCTGGCTCTGGCTCCTGAAATCCAGCTTCTTGCTAATGCAAACCTTAGAAACAGTAGTGATGGCTCAACTAACTGAGCTCCTGTCACGAATGTGGAACTGAATTGAGTTCCTGTCTCCTGGCTTCATCCTACCCCAGTCCTGGCTGTTATGGGCATTTTGGGGGTGAACCAGCAGATAGGAGATCTCCCATCCCTCCCACTGCCTCTCTCTTGCTCTCTCTCCCTCTCAAGTAAATACATAAGTTTAAAAAAGAGAAAGCATTACAACCACCTTTCAAACTTCCCATGCACCCCTTTTAATTGCTTATCTGCCCTCTCATTCATGTTCTGAATTTAGTATTTATCATTGCACAGCTTTGTTCCTTAAGTAAATATGAATATGTCTCTAAATAACATACATATCATTTTCTGTGTTTTTAAATTTTATGCATGGTATCATATCTTCAAGTTATCATTTTCTACAATGTACTTATGAGATTTACATACTTCTAGTTCATTTTCAGTGATAAATAGTATTCTACTTTGAAACTGTACTGCAGTAGATATTCCTGTTGGAATAAATGCAGGTGTGCAGGTGGTTTCCACTTTTTTTTTTTTTTTTTTTTTTTTTGGTATTAGCAAGAATACTGCGCTAAATGTTCTTCTTTATACATCCTTGTTTTGGAAAGTTTCTTAAGCAAATATGTCTCAGAATGAAATTAACGGGTCATAAGGTTTGGGCAATTTTGACTTCACTAGATATTGCCAAACTGCCATTAAAATTATGTGCCTAATGTATACTCCTAAAGACCTAAACTTCTGAAAGCCAGTGCCAATGATTGAATAAACTGAAAAGTAATTGTTATAATGGAAAGTTTAAAGGAAAAAGTACAGTTAAGGACTCTTACAATGTGAGACGTTATGAGGCCTTGAACTAAAATAGTGGCTGTAGGAATCCAGAAGAATTGAGTAATATTGAGAAGGTAGAACTGAAGAACCTACTGACTAGGAGAGGGAGAGAGAAAGATCTAAAGCAACTTTAAGATTTCTACTTGGGGGAGCTGGTGCTGTGGTATAGTGGATAAAGCTACCACCTGCAGTGCTGACATTCCCACATAGTCGCTGATTCAAGTCTTGGCTGCTCTACTTCCAATCCAGCTCTCTGCTGTGGCCTGGGAGAGCAGTGGAAGATGGCCCAGGTCCTTGGGCCCCTGCACCCATGTGGGAGACCTGGAAGAAGCTCCAGGCTCCTGGCTTTGGATCAGTGTGGCTCTGGCCATTATAGCCATCTGGGGACTGAACCAGTGGATGGAAGACCTTTCTCTCTTTCTGCCTCCATGTCTCTGTAACTCTGCCTTTCAAATAAATAAATAAATCTTTAAAAACAAATAAAAAAGTTTCTACTTGGGCCAGCAGTAGAAACAACCTGTGGCACAGCAGGTTAAGCTGCAGGATGCAACACCAGAATCCTATATGGGCACAGGTGTGTGTCCCAGCTGCTTCACTTACAATCCAGCTCACTGCTAATGCATGTGGGAAAGCAGAAGAAGATGGCCCAGGTACTTGGTCTCTTGCCACCCATGTGTTAGACCCAGATGGGATTCCAGGCTCCTGGCTTCGGCCTGGCCCAGTCCCAACCCTTGCAGCCGTTTGGAGAGTGAACCAGTTAATGGAAGATCTCTCATTCTCTTTCTCTCTCTGTCTCTCCTCTCTCCGTAACTCTGCCATTCAAATAAATGAATAAATCTTCCAGAAAAAGGTTTCTACTTTAGGCAACTGAACACATGATGACACCATTAACCAAGACAGCAAACTGTGTGTGTTGGCAAGGGGAGAGGGGCATTAAACATATTCTTCAGAATGTCAAGTTTGAGGTATGCATAGGGTATGAAGTTCAAGAAGCAGGGCCTCACTGTTAGTAAAACTTGCAAAGCTTATTCATATAGGGAGCTACAAAGAATCAGATAAATAGGCTCTGAACAGTTAAGAACAAAATAAAGAGAACAACACTTTCTACCAGTTAACAGTAGTCTCTCTAGTCCAGAAAAAAGACTCAGCTATATGCCCCATGGTACAAGGTACCTTCCCCTTGAACTATTTCTGTATCTGAATTTTTCTAGACTAAAGCCTTCCACTTAAGATGGAACAAGTAGGAATAAAAAAAGACCGCTACTCTTTCTCTCTTTCTCACTCCCTCCCTTCCCCCCTCCCCTTCTCTCTCTGTATCTCTGCCTTTCAAATAAATAAGTCTTTCAAAAATAAAATAATCTCTTTGGAGGCCAGTATCGTAGCATAGCAGGTTAACTGCCACGTGCATCTCATATGATCACTGGTTCATATCCCAGCTGATCCACTTCTGATCCAGTTACCTGCTAATGTGCCTGGGAGAGCTGTAAAAGATGAACCAAGTACCTGTGCCCGGCACCCACATAGGAGACTTGGAAGAAGCCCTGCCTCCTGGCTTCAGCCTGGCCCAGCACCTGCCATAATGGCCATTTAAGGAGTGACTAGAAGATCTTTCTCTCTCTCTCTGTATCTCTCCCTTTCTCTATAACTTTTCCTTTCAAATAAATAAATGAATCTTTAAAAAATTATTATTTACTTTTATTTATTTGAAAGGCAGAGAGATGAGGGTTAGAGGAGAGTTAGAAAGAGTAGGAGATCCATCCACTGGTTCACTCCCCGGATGCCTGCAACAGCTGGTGGTGGGCCAGGCCAAAGCCAGGATCTAGGAACCAAGTCTCCATCTTGGGTGGTAGGGACCCAACTATATGAGCCATCAACTGCTGCCTCTGAGGCTGTGCATTAGCAGAAAGCGGGAATCAGAAATGAAGCTGGGACTGGATTCCGGACACTCTGATTTGGGATGTTGGTGTCCCAAGAGGCATCCAAGTACTGCGCTAAACTCCCACCTGGTCTGTTTTAAATCGTAAAGGAAATACAGTCTCAGCAGCTCCTGGATCAACCTAGTACACCAGAAATTAAGCTTCGGAATTGTTAGCAGAGAGTTCCCTTTTTCAGTGTTGAACTGAAGTGTTTATCCCAACACAGTAGAATTGACTTCCTTGTAATTCCCTCCAGAGTAACAAGAGGATGGCTGGAATGTTTTAATTATCCAAAATTGGACTTTGAGACAACTGAAGACACTTTGAAGTGAATTATTGATAGCATTATGTATTTGTTTTTTTTTAAGTAACAAGGCAACTAATGATATTTTTATCTGCGGATTCACTGAATTCAAAGTGATTTTTAAGGATACCTTAAAAAAACCTTCTCATTGGTTGAGTGCTGGGTTGCTGTCATTTACATTAACTACAGGCCCTGCTGAAGGCACTTGTGTTCTGATGCAGTTATATGTGCCACTGGTATAGATATTTAGATGTCTTTCTGCTTTGGGTGATAAGGTGTTTGCTCAGGCTCATGGGATTAAAGATTTTTTGTTTGTTTGTTTGTTTCTCACTGAGGACCTTGCCTTAGCCCCTCTTTCTTTCCAAGAGTATCTTTCCCTCCTTCCTTCCTTCCTTCCTTCCTTCCTTCCTTCCTTCCTTCCTTCCTTCCTTCCTTCTTTCCTTCTTTCCTTCTTTCCTTCTTTCCTTCTTTCCTTCTTTCCTTCCCAGAGAACTCTTCCATCCACTGACTCACTCCCTAAATGCCTGCAATTGTTAGGGCTGGGTCAGGCTGAAACCAGGACCCACAACTCCATCTGGGTATTCCATGTGGGTAGCAGGGACACAGGTACTTGGGCCATCACCTGCTGCCTTCCACAGTGCGCATTAGCAGGAGGTTGGAATCGGAAGCAGAGCCAGGCACTCTAACATGGGATGTAGGTGTCCCAAGCAGCAGCTTAACTGCTGTGCTATAACACTTGCCCTACCATGAGCATCTTTGAATCAGCACTAAGGAAACAATCCAGACAGGACTATGATGGGCTGAGGTCTCATTGCTTTCACACAGGTTGCCCTGCACCCCCATTAGCTGGAAAGATTTAAAATGAGACACTGAGAAGGGAAGCTGTGACTTTTCTCTTTGGTTTATAGGAAGATTTTAGCTATTTATTGAATGCATGAACCTACTTTAACTAGTCAGATTTCTTTTGTCTGATAGTAAAATTTGGGTATTAACTTCCATCTGTATGAGAAGATATGCCTGCACATCCTCACCTTTCCATGGCTGATGAAATTAAATCACATTTCAGAACTCCAATACCACCTCCTTCAGAGTGTTTTTCCTAAGCCCTTCCTTGGTGCTCCCTCAATACTCTTTGTTATCTATGGTTAGTCTGTCTCAGGCTTTATCGCACTGTAATGAAATTTTCTGTGGTGTGTGTCTTTTCCACTAATCGGAAAGCCCCTCGCTATTTCAAGTATTTTATTTACCTCTTCCATTACCTAGCATAATGTTTATACATCATGGATGCTTGGATGCTTGTTGGACAAACTGAATTTGAAGAGCCATAGGCAGTGCTGGCAAACCTTTAGCTTCAGATACAATAGAACTTTTCTTCCTTGGCTATATGAGAAAGCAGTCTGCAGAGTAAAAGAGAAGAAACAGAGTTCTTTCTTTCTAAAATAGTGGTTATAGGTTAAGCTAAGTCCTTTAAAAGTGACTGTTTTTTTGGTAACATTACCTTTTCAGGAGGGGAAAAAACTTAACCACTCTTGTGTTGTGCTGGAGAGAGAGCAGCTAATAGCCTCTTTGTGAGCATAAAACAATTATACCCAGCCTCCCGCAGAGACAATCTGCCAGAGCCTACACTCGCCCTCCACGTGGGCTTCATTTTCTTACTCTGGAATTTCAGAGACTCTCCCCCAAAGACCTTCATCTTGTTGCACTATTATGATGAATGTGTGGAGCCAGCTCTCACGCCCTGCTTTTCTAGCTATTATTGGAGGTGCTGTCAAAGAATCAAGCCCCAAATTTATCCTCTCATTAAGTCCTCTCCCAGGCAGCACTGCTGGCTTTTGGGTGGCAGTCATGGAGTTTCTACATCTTTCCCGCCTCCTGCTGCCTTCAAATGTAGGAAACCACAGATCCTGTTACAGAGAAAGAGCCGTGGTGGAAAGGATGGCTGCTAATCACTTTGTACCATGGCTCTGTTTGCTGTGTTCTCTGTGGAGAGGGAGCACCAGCCGTTGCGTGTGCAATGAGACCTCCAGCCTCTGTTTCCAGTCAGGCCTGGGCCGTGGTGTTGCTTCACTTGGCTGCCCCTGTCTGTCTGCCAGCAGCATCCTGCGCAGCATTTCTAGAATGAGTTGGAGAGGTTTTGGTGTCTTGAAACAGGGGCCTTACCTGCTTCTGTCTGTTTTATCACCCCCTTCCCCCCTCTCAGTGGTAGACCTATGTTCTTTGACAAGTTTAATTTTTTTTTTTAAGATTTATTTTTATTCATTTGAAAGAGCTACAGAGAGAGGTAGAGACAGAGAGAGAGCGAGGTCTTCAATCCACTAGTTCACTCCCTAGATGGCCGCAACAGCTAGAGCAGTGCCAACCTGAAGCCAGGAGCCAGGCGCTTCTTCCGGGTCTCCCATGTGGGTGCAGGGGCCCAAGGAGTTGGACCGTTTACTGCTTTCCCAGGCCATAGCAGAGAGCTGGATTGGAAATGGAGCAGCTGGGACCGTAACCGGTGCCCATATCGGATGCCAGTGCTGCAGGCTGGGACTTTAACCCCCAAGCCACAGCGCTGGTCCTGATGAGTTTTCTTTTTTCTTTTTCTTTTTTTTTTAATGTTTACTGTGTACCTGTTTTTGTTTTTTTTTTAACTTTTATTTAATGAATATAAATTTCCAAAGTACAGCTTATGGATTACAATGTCCCCCCCCCATAACTTCCCTCCCACCCGCAACCCTCCCCTTTCCCTCTCCCTCCCCCCTTCCATTCACATCAAGATTCATTTTCTGCCAGCGCCATGGCTAACTAGGCTAATCCTCTGCCTTGCGGCGCTGGCACACCGTGTTCTAGTCCTGGTCGGGGCACCAGATTCTGTCCCGGTTGCCCCTCTTCCAGGCCAGCTCTCTGCTGTGGCCAGGGAGTGCAGTGGAGGATGGCCCAAGTGCTTGGGCCCTGCACCCCATGGGAGACCAGGATAAGTACCTGGTTCCTGCCATCGGATCAGCGCGGTGCACCAGCTGCAGTGTGCCGGCTGCGGCGGCCATTGGAGGGTGAGCCAACGGCAAAAGGAAGACCTTTCTCTCTGTCTCTCTCTCTGACTGTCCACTCTGCCTGTCAAAAAAAAAAAAAAAAAAAAAAAGATTCATTTTCAATTCTCTTTATATACAGAAGATCAGTTTAGCATACATTAAGTAAAGATTTCAATAGTTTGCACCCACATAGAAACACAAAGTGAAAAATACTGTTTGAGTACTCATTATAGCATTAAATCTCAATGTACAGCACTTTAAGGACATAGATCCTACATGAGGAGTAAGTGCACAGTGACTCCTGTTGTTGACTTAACAAATTGACACTCTTGTCTATGGCATCAGTAATCACCCTAGGCTCTTGTCATGAGTTGCCAAGGCTATGGAAGCCTTTTGAGTTCACCAACTTTGGTCATATTTAGACAAGGTCGTAGTCAAAGTGGAAGTTTTCTCCTCCCTCCTGATGAGTTTTCAAAATGAGTTACATGATTTTGAATTCTCCTCCACTGCTGCTCTTACAACTTGCTCCTAGTGGGAGTTTCTGTTGAGTTAAGCTCTATGTGTCTCTGACTTTGTAGGTTGGCATTTAGTCAGTTTGGGACTTTTATCCTGACTCTCAAAAAGTTGTAGAAATAGAGCCATAAAGGTGCTCCAAGTGTCATTTTAAATGTTAGGATACTCGATGAATACCCATGTCCTCTAGCAAACATGGTGGATTTTGTTAAATACACACTGATTCTGTTGTTAAGAAAATCTGACCCCCAGAGGCATGTGATTTGCAGTACGGTTTATTACATAAATGTCAGGCATGGTGCATTGTAACGTGTGCAAGCAGTGTCAGTGTGCACAGAGGGTCTTTATTCCTTTTCTGATAAGCACTGTTAATGTTCAAAAAATATGAATGGTTGTTTTACAGTTTAGATTCCGAGACAGCAAAACCTGATTTTTCAAGTCTTAGATCATACTTTTGAGTTCTTAACTTTAATTTATATAGTTTTGGGGCTGGTGCTATAGCATACTGGGTAAAACCACTGCCTGTGGTGTAATAGGTTGAGCCCACATGGGAGACCCAGAAAAGAATCTTGTGACTTCTGGCTTTGGATCTGCATGGCTCCAGCTGTTTCAGTCATTTAGGGAATGAACCAGCAGATGGAAGCTCTCTCTGTCTCTCCCTCTTTCTAACTCTGCCTTTCAAATAAGTAAATCTTTAAAAAAAAAAATTGTTTTGACAGAGTTAGACAGTGAGAGAGAGAGAGACAGAGAGAAAGGTCTTCCTTTTCCGTTGGTTCACCCCCCAAATGGCCGATACAGCCGGAGCTATACCAATCCAAAGCCAGGAGCCAGGTGCTTCCTCCTGGTCTCCCATACGGGTGCAGGGGCCCAAGGACCTGGGCCATCCTCCACTACCTTCCCAGGCCACAGCAGAAAGCTGGACTGGAAGAGGAGCAACCAGGACTAGAACCAGGCGCCCATATGGGATGCTGGCGCTGCAGGTGGAGGATTAGCCAAGTGAGCCACGGTGCAGGCCCCTAAAAAATTTTTATATTTTAATATTTTTGTGAACTGGTATAAATTGTTAATGCATAGAGGCTTAGGTATTTTTGTAAGTAGTTTGTGGTTTACTTCTTGCCCTGTAAGTATTCAGAGCCTCATTTTTCCCATACTTATTTGAAGCTTAGTTGTGGGTTTTGGGTTTTGGTTGGTTGGGGGGTGGGAGAGAAGGGATTTTGTACTTGGAGATATATTGTAGTTTAAAGCAGATGTCCCACTGAAAACGATTCAAGTATCATTTGAATTATTTCAGGTTAAAAACAAAAATCTGTCTGACCCCTTAGCTTTGGTGCTAACTCATTAATAAAGCTGATCCTGAGGCTGCCATTAACATTGGAAAGGCAACAAACATTCCTCAGTAATACTTATTTTTCCCTGAAGAGAAATTATATTGCAATGAAGTTTTAATGTTTTCCCCTTTTCAGAGAGAGAAAGACCATCAGCTTCACTTAGGCAGAATGGTTCAGTGCTTTGGGCAGCTTATTGACCTTTTTTTTTTTTTTTTAAGATTTATTTTATTTATTGGAAAGACAAAGTTACAGAGAGAGAGAGAGAGAGAGAGAGGTCTTCCATCCACTGGTTCACTCCCCAGATGGCTGCAACGGCCGGAGCTGCACCGATCCGAAGCCAGGAGCTTCTTCTGGGTCTCCCACGTGGCGCAGGGGCCCAAGGACTTGGGCCATCTTCTACTGCTTTCCCAGGCCATAGCGGAGAGCTGGATTGGAAGTGGAGCAGCCAGGACTAGAACTGGCACCCATATGGGATCCCAGTGCTTCAGGCCAGGGCTTTAACCCGCTGTGCCACAGTGCCGGCCCCGCTTATTGACTCTTTATTTCCACCTTGGTGTTCAAAATTACACAATTCTCTTTACCTCACTAACAGAACCATGCTCCTTCCCACACCCATTGTCTCTGCAGCTCAAGGATTCTTTTCCAGCAGCCCCACGACCTGCCCCCAAGACCTCCTCCCAGGCTTCTTAGAAGAAAAGTACTTGCCAGGATCTCTCTGCAGGCAGCGTAACTAACTTCAGAGCAGGTGGTAGCGGCCTGCCTTTCCCGAGCTGACGGCAAGGGCAGAACTCTGTCTCAGTGTGTGGGTGGTCAGCCAGGGTCGAGGAACACCCCATCTCAGTGGCCAGCACCTGCAGGTTCAGAGCTGGCAGTGGGTGTAATAAGATTCATCTCCGCTCGCTTAACTGATGTGGGCTTTATAGTAAGTGTTCGCTTGCTTAATTACTTTGGCAGACTTGCTGATTGCCTTTCCTGAGGAATTCTCAAAGGTCCCCTTGGGATGGAGCATAAACCTCTTTCCCTGTCTTAATTTCACTCCTTCCTTAGAGTACTTGGAAACATGATCCCCCTGTCCCACCATCCTGTGTGTCCTGTCATGAGTGACAGGACCACTCCTGCTAGTGTGGCACCATCTTCACAGCCTTCTTCCTGCTCTGTGCACCTGAGATCCTTGCTCCTGCTTCTTCACCACTGAGGTGGAGCTACAGCTCTTCTAATTCAGTTTTTTATGCCTCCTTTTCTCTAAGTGGCATGGGATCTGCAGAATACATCCCTTTCACTCCAATCTAGCATGTGATCTGCTGAGATAATTTCTCTCTGCTTTTAAAGTGACATGAAAAGAAGCCCAAGTTAGTGTCTCATTTTTCATCCCTCCTCCCGTCCCCACGCTTAAAAATTAAATCTTACAATAAAATTGATTAATTAGGCTAATGAGAATGAGGTATAATTAAAATATTTCAGGGTTTTTTTTTGTCTCATGTCAGTTTTATTTTTTTTTAACAGATTCTCAGATGATATTCAAGGGACTATTGTGTCCCTCATTAATTACAATTAGATCACCTCCTGGGGTTTTGAGCTGGTCTCTACTGCTGTGGAATTGCTCCCAAGTAGAAGCAGTGGGGGTCTCTCATGTCCTGAAGAGACATAAAATCTAATACACATTTTCACGTGACATTTTGTTCTCTTTTATTCATTAGGTGTTTCTGAGAGTGTAGAGAGGGGCCTTATTTGTGGACATAGGAAACCCAGGGCCAAACCAACTCTAACAGTTATTAAAAGTGTTAATAACTCTGTCAGCAACTCCTGACCTGCCAATAGAGACAGAATGAAGGAATCTGAGCAGGGAGAGGCTAATGTTCTGGTGTTTTCTCTCTCCCTTTTTTTTCTTTAGTATTTATTTATTTGAAAGGAGAGAGAGAATGAGAGACAGTGAGTTATCTGTCTGCTGATTCACTCCTCCAATGGCCACAGCCCCTGGGCTGGGCCTGGCCGAAGCCAGGAACCAGGAGCTTCTTCCAGGTCTTCCACGTGGGTGCAGGGGCCCAAGGCCATCATCAGGGAGCTGGATCAGAAGAGGAGCAGCCAGGACTCAGAGCAGCAGCCATGTGGGACGCCAGCTCTGCAGGCTGTGGCTTAACTTTCTGTGTCACCTCTCTGTGTGTTTTGTTTGGGACAGTTCTACAACTTCTGTTCATTTATTGAGATTGAATGTAAAGCAGATCATTCTGAGGGGAATTGATTAAGGGATGCTTTTTATGGAAATGTAGATGGTCTGTTTGACTTGTGCTGCTTTCAGCTCCTGCAGCTCATTCTTTTCCATTTACATTCTTTGTAATAGTGGAAACAATGAAAAAATATCAAGCTAGTGTCTAAAGTAGGAAGAAATTTCATTCCTCTGTTATGGTGGTGCTAGAGTAGATAATTTGGCCAAAGTGTGAAGCCCCTGGCATCTTACTTGGCTTACATCTGTAGTTTGGAGCCATAGTAACTAGAAATTAGGTGATTTTTCAAGCAAATTAGTTATAAGGGATTGCTTAATTTCAGCAGGTGATGACCTGGAAACTTACTTGGGTAAAGTCATGCATCTAAGTAGAAAGCCAAAAATGGGTAGTCCTGCACGAAGCTTCAGAAAAGCACATTACTCTCTCTAGTTTCCCTCCAGTATAATGCATTGTTAACCTTTATCTGCTTAATGCAGTGTCTGGATAAAAATATCAGTAGGTGAGGGGCCAGTGCCCTGGAATAGCCAGTAAAGCCATCCGCTGCAGCACTGGTATCCCATATGGATGCCAGTTCGACTCCCAGCTCCCTGGGAAAGCCCTGGGAAAGCAGCAGAGGATGGCCACGTGCTCGGGCCCCTGCAGCCACGTGGGAGACCCAGAAGTGAAGAAACTCCTGGCCCCTGACTTCGGATTGACCCAGCTCTGGCTGTTGCAGCCATTTGGTGAGTGAACAAGCAGATAGAAGATCTCTCTCCCTGTCTCTTTTTCTGTAACTCTGCCCTTCAAATAAGTAAATAAATCTTAGGAGAGAGAGAGAGAGAGAAAGAGAGAAAGAGAGAAAGAGAGAAAGAGAGAAAGAGAGAAAGAGAGAAAGAGAGAAAGAGAGAAAGGAGAGGGAGGGACACCTGCAGCCCATACTGGAGTACCTGGTTTCAAATCCTGGCTCTGCGCCTGCTTTGTTTCCTACCAGTGTGCATCCTGGGAAGCAGTAGGTGATTGATTGTTCAAGTAGATTGGGTCCCTGCTACCGACATGGGAGACCGATTGACTTCCTAGTTCCTGGCTTTGGCCTGGTCAGTCCTGAGCTATTGCTAGCACTTGGGGAGTGAACCAGTGGATAAGAGATCTGTCAGTTTGTCTCTCTGTTTCTGCCTTTCAAATAAATTTTAAAATTTAAAAAAAAATCAGTGGCAGGCCTTTGGTAAAGTGGTTAAGACACTAGGTGGGATGCCTGCATTTGAGTCCTGGCTCTAATCCCAATTTCAACTTCCTGCTAATGCACACAGTGCGAGGCAGTAAGTGATGGCTAAAGGACTTGGGTCCCTGCCACCCACATGGGAGACCTAGATCAAGTTCCTGACTTTCTGTTTTAGTTCCAGCCAACATTTAGGGATTGAGCCAGCAAATGGGAACACACTCTCACTGTCTGTCTCTCCCACCCCATCTCTCTCTAATAATTTTTCTTTTCTTTCTTTCTTTCTTTCTTTTTTTTTTTTTTATTTTTATTTTTTTTTCAGGCAGAGTAGACAGAGAGAGAGAGAGAAAGGTCTTCCTTTTGCCGTTGGTTCACCCTCCAATGGCCGCCACGGCCGGCGCACTGCAGCCGGCACACTGCGCTGGTCCAAAGGCAGGAGCCAGGTGCTTCTCCTGGTCTCCCATGAGGTGCAGTGCCCAAGGACCTGGGCCATCCTCCACTGCACTCCTGGGCCACAGCAGAGAGCTGGCCTGGAAGAGGGGCAACCGGGACAGAATCTGGCGCCCCGACCGGGACTAGAACCCGGTGTGCTGGCGTTGCAGGCGGAGGATTAACCTAGTGAGCCGCAGCACCAACCAATAATTTTTCTTTCAAAGTGATTTTTAGACTGCTTCATTTTAACTCAGGTTAAAATATGAATATGAAGGCTATGAAGGTATAGTCAGTGAGTGATATACATTGTTTCACGGTCTTCAACCAATATACTTAGGTGCACAATAAATCAAGTTCTCTTTATTAATGACTTAGTTTGTTAACATAATTGAATCATTAGGTAAGGCAGACTTATGCATTGGCTACATCAATTCAGTGCACTGGTCAGTAGCCCATCCTTCCTGCTGGTTGTCATGATGCCTCCTATAATGGGTTCCATTTTTGTGTCTTTGGTCTTGAAAAGAATGACCACAGGGCAGTAAATAGCATAAGGAGGGGGATAATTGGCATGAAAGCATTAAGACCTGGTACTCAAGGAGACAGTTAGAGGGATAACCTAACACGTCATTTACTGAAGTTTTAATTAGATAGTTTCAAAGTGAAAAAGGTTAGAAGGAATTCTTATCTTATTTTGTTTAATGTTAATCAGCAGAGTCTTTGAGGCTTGTAATGCACTGCTGTTAACAGGCATCAAGGGAAATTGCTTTTTTGTTGTTGTGGTTGTTGTTGAATTGGATGGGCTGAAGATTCATTGACTCCATGAAGAAGAAAGCTTATTACTGCATAAAATGGGAGTATGTGAAACAGTTCTGAAGGTAAAAAAGAAATGCTGGTGTAAAGTTAAAAGCTCAAATCTCAGATGAACCATTTTTACCACTGCCACATATCACCCCATTATACTTTCACTCCTTCTCAGATGCCAGCAGGTTTAAAGTTTCCTAGGTAAATGCATTTATAGCTATGAAGGTTTTCTTGTCTTTGATCCCCAGATAACAGAGAGAATACTTGGTACTGTACTATGTTGTTTATCACTATACTGGTGTAGGAAAAAGGAAGTTACTTAAAAAAAAATATATATATATATATATATATACTCAGGGCAGGTGTTTATCTTAGTGGTTAAGATGTGTCTCACATTGGAGTACCTGGGTTCAAAACCCAGTTCTGACTCCTGACTCCAGTTTCCTGCAAATGCAGACCCTGGGAAGCAGTGGTGATGGGTCAAGTAATTGGGTTCCTGCCACTTAACGGGAGGCCTGGGTTGAGTTCTCAGCTCTCAGCTTTGGATTCAACTTTGGCCTCAGCCCTGGCTATCACAGACATTTTGGGGGTGAACCAGCAGATTCAAGGTTTCTCTCTCTCTCTTTATTTCTCTCTCGCTCTTGCTCTCTCAGCTTCTTAAATAAATAAGTAATTTAAGATCTCTTTTAAGGCAAGTTAAATAGTATATAAGAAAACACAGAGCTGGCACCGTGGCTCACTAGGCTAATCCTCTGCCTGCGGCGCCAGCACACTGGGTTCTAGTCCCAGTTGGGGCGCCAGATTCTGTCCCCATTGCTCCTCTTCCAGTTCAGCTCTCTGCTGTGGCCCGAGAGTGCAGTGGAGGATGGCCCAAGTGCTTGGGCCCTGCACCCCATGGGAGACCAGGAGAAGCACCTGGCTCCTGGCTTTGGATTGGAGCAGTGCGTTGGCCACCGCACACCGACCATAGCGGCCACTGGGGGGTGAACCAACGGAAGGAAGACTTTTCTCTCTGTCTCTCTCTCTCTCACCGTCTAACTTTGCCTGAAAAAGAAAAAAAGAAAGAAAGAAAGAAAGAAACAAACAAAGGAAAGTTGAAAGTTTTAGAAAGACAATTCAACCAGTTAAAGAAACTGATACTTGGAAAAGTTGATCTATTACCCTAAGTTACACAGCTACTAAGTGGAGGAATTGGGATTTTTAACTCAGGTCTGAAGTCTTGATTTTTTTCCATTATATATACCATGTTGTTCAGGGAAGCAGTGCTATTTTAACTGGACCTTCATGGAAAAATAAGATTTAGACTTTTTTTTTTGACAGAGCTATAGACAGAGAGACAGAGAGAAAGGTCTTCCTTCTGTTGGTTCACTCCCCAAATGGCTGCTACAGTGGCACTGCGCCAATCCGAAGCCAAGAGCCAGGTGCTTCCTCCTGGTCTCCCATGCGCGTGTAGGAGCCCAAGCACTTGGGCCATCCTCCACTGCCTTCTCAGGCCATAGCAGAGAGCTGGACTGGAAGAGGAGCAACTGGGACTGGAACCTGGTGCCCATATGGGATGCCGGTGCCGCAGGAGGAGGATTAACCAAGTGAGCCACGGCACCGGCTCCTGATATTTAGACTTTTTAGTGGTGAAAAGGAATGGTATTCCATGAGAAGGAAACCAGGTAAACAAAAGCAAGACATCCCAATGTGTTTGAAAATACAGGGCTATAGCTTTTGTGAATTTGGAGCTGTTCTGGGATGCACAGATTAAAAGCACAGCAAGACTTTTTTTTTTTTTTTTTTTTGGACAGGCAGAGTTAGGCAGTGAGAGAGAGAGACATAAAGTCTTCCTTCCGTTGGTTCACCCCACAATGGCCGCTGTGGGTAACGCGCTGCGGCCAGCACACTGCGCTTATCTGAAGCCAGGAGCCAGGTGCTTCCTCCTGGTCTCCCATACGGGTGCAGGGCCCAAGCACTTGGGCCATCTTCCACTGCACTCCCGGGCCACATCAGAGAGCTGGACTGAAAGAGGAGCAACGGGGACAGAATCTGGCGCCCCGACTGGAACTAGAACCTGGGGTACCGGTGCCGCAGGTAGAGGATTAGCCTAGTGAGCCACGGCGCCAGCCCCCAGCAAGACTTTTGAGGTCAAATTAGGAGTCTGTATTAGCCAGCTGGTGACTGCTTCTCACAGAGCAAGTCCAGAGAAGACAGCGTCGAGTTGCAGTGGCAGGAGCAGGGGGTTAAACGCTCCTGGCTTTGGATCAGCTCGGTGCACTGGCTGCAGCATACCAGCCGCAGCGGCCATTGAGGTGTGAACCAACGGAAAAAGGAAGACCTTTCTCTCTGTCTCTCTCACTGTCCACTCTGCCTGTCAAAAAAAATAAAAATAAAAAAATAAATAAGATAAAGGCAAACCCTCTTATCAGTCATTTAATCACGTGTGTGGGCTTGTGCAAGCAGAAAGCATGCATACAGAAGTGAGAAGTGGTTAGCCATTCAGCCAGTTTTTTTTTAAACATTTTTTCTTTGAAAAATGTAACTATTCAGTTGTTTCCAGTCAGGGTCAGGCGTGGTGTCACTGACCTTGGTTCCACCTGTGTTATCCTATGACTGCAGCTGGGAGACGGCAGAAGGAACAATAACCTGGTGGCCTTGGCCGTTATCAAGCAAGCAGAGGTACAGAAGCCAGAAATAGGCCTGTTACAAACAAACATTTATTTATTTTTTTAAAGATTTATTTATTTGTTTGAAAGTCAGAGTTAACACAGAGAGAGAAGGAGAGGGAGAAGGAGAGAGAGAGAGGTCTTCCATCTGCTGGTTCACTCTCCAGTTGAGCACAACTCAAGGTCAAAGCTGCACTGATCCGAAGCCAGGAGCCAGGAGCTTCCTCCGGGTCCTCCCACATGGGTGCAGGGGCCCAAGAATTTGGGCCATCTTCCACTGCTTTCCCAGGCCATAGCAGAGAGCTGGATGGGAAGTGGAGCAGCCGGGACTCGAACTGGTGCCCATATAGGATGCTGGCACTGCAGGCAGTGCTTTTACCCGCTACACCACAGCGCTGGCCCCCCCAACATTTATTTTTATGAAGAAAAGGCCTTGCTTTTAAAACAACAAAACAAAATAACCTATAGTCTATAACCATTCAGGTGTGCTACACCTTGTAGACAATTTAAACTTTTCAGTCACCTATCACAGAGCTTAAGATCCACATTTTCAGCTGGTGCCGCGGCTCACTTGGCTAATCCTCCACCTGCGGCACCGGCACCCTGGGTTCTAGTCCCAGTTGGGGTGCCGAATTCTGTCCCGGTTGCTCCTCTTCCAGTCCAGCTCTCTGCTGTGGCCCGAGAGTGCAGTGGAGGATGGCCCAAGTGCTTGGGCCCTGCACCCGCATGGGAGACCAGAAGGAAGTGCCTGGCTCCTGGCTTCGGAGTGACGCAGCGCACCAGCCGTAGTAGCCATTTGGAGGGTGAACCAATGGAAAGGAATACCTTTCTCTCTCTCTCTCTCTCACTGTCTAACTCTGCCTGCCAAAAAAAGAAAAAAAAAAATCCACACTTTCTACTTAGCTTCGGATACTCACCCATAATCAAACTCTTTAATGTAAATCCTTAAAAGATTTATTTATTTGCAAGACAGAGTTACAGAGAGGCAGAGAGAGAGAAATCTTCCCTCCATTGTTCACTCCCCAAATGGCCGCAATGCCAGCACTGGGCCAATCCAAAGCCACGAGCCTGGAGCTTCTTCTCCCACATGGGTGCAGGGGCCCAAGGACTTGGACCATCCTTTACTGCTTTCCCAGGCCTTAGCAAAGAGCTAGACTGGAAGTAGAGCAGCTGGGACTGGAACCGGTGCCTATATGGGATGCCAACACTGCAGTTGGTAGCTTTACCCACCTCGCCACAGTGCTGGCCCCATAATGTAAATCTTGTAGGAGTGAATTTAGGGTGAAACTTGGAAGGCTATTCCCAGTGTATACCATGTTTAATATGCCAGTTGTGTTTCCTCCTTACTTGAAATGAGAGCTACAGGAACTTTTCTGGAAACATTCTTGGTTTTCTTCTCCCCTTTTTTTAAAAAAAAGATTTATTTATTTATTTGAGAGGCAGAGTTACGGAGAGGCAGAGGCAGAGAGGGGTCTTCCATCTGCTGGTTCACTCCACAATGGCTGGAGCTGAGCCAATCTGAAGCCAGAATCCAGGAGCTTCTTCACTTCTAGATCTCCTCCATGGGTGCAGAGGCCCAAGGACTTGGGCCATCTTCTGTTGCTTTCCCAGGCCATAGCAGAGAAGTGATTGGAAGTGGGGCTGCCAAGACTCAAGCCAGTGCACATATGGGATGCCGGCACTGCAGTCGGCGCTTTACCTGCTACACCACAGCACCAGCCCCTCTTCTCCCTTTCTGCATGAAAGATTTACATAACATCTTTTAGTGACAGCCTGCTTCCTCCAGGTATCTCAGTAATGTAACAGTCACCATGTTCTGAGCTTCTAGATGAAAATATTATTTATTTATTGTTCCATCGCTTCTCGGCCTTCTGGCTAAGATCAAGTGTATTTATTGTTCCATAAAAATCCCTTAGATGCCCCTTTTCATGGAGACAGTTGAAATTCTGGGAGGGTGCATTTTGCAGATTAATACTAGGCATGAGCAAGAATCTATATTTTCTCTTAAATTGTATTGCCTACATTTGGGGGAAGGAGAAGACATTTATTTATTTACTTGAAAAGCAGAGTCACAGAGAAGAGAGGAAGAGACAGAGAAGTCATCCATCTACTAGTTCACTCCCCAGATGGCCGCAGCATCCGGGTCTAGGGCAAGCTGAAACCAGGAGCCAGAACCTGTGCGCTGGTTCCCCACGTGTGTGGCAGAGGGCCAAGCATTTGGAGCAGCTGGGACTCAAGCAGACACTCCATTATGAGATGCTGGCATTACAAGCAGTGGCTTAACCCGCTATGCTACAACTCTGGCCTTCTAGATGAAAAAGAAAAAAGATTATTTATTTGAAAGGCTGAGTGACAGAGAAAGAGGGAGAAAGAGAACTTCCATCCTCTGGTTTACTCCCCAGATGGCTGCAATAGTCAGGGGTAGGTCAGGCTGAAGCCAGGAGCCACGTCTCCCACGTGAGTGCAGGGGCACAAGCAATTGGGCCATCCTCTGCTGTTTTCTCAGGTACATTCACTGGGAGCTTGATAGGAATTGGAGCAGCCAGGACTTGAACCAGCACTCTATGAGAGGTGAGAGTCCTAAGTGGCAGCTTAACCCATTGTGCCACAATACTGGCCCCCTTCTATGTTTTCAAGGTAACATTTCTATGCATATCTTGGGTGGTGAGTTGAGCATTAACTATGTGTCTCAGTCATCAATCACTCAGCACTTGGGAAAAGAGAGCTGCTTTACAAAGTCATGAGTCAGAGAGAGTAAGTTAAAAATGGACCAAGAAATCCCCAGCCAATTTGCTGCTCAGCCTTGCTGTTCCGTCTGTCCACTCCATTTTACTTCAGCGTGTATAAGTGACCCCTGGCTTCAGTAGTCAGAAGTTGGCAGTTGCATTGGAGGGTGTCCCAGATTCCTGTCCTTAAAGATGTGTTGGGCCCAGAGCTGTTCCTCACTGTGGCTGGCTTCAGCAGTTTCCTTGTACTGTGACATTGTTTCTTTTTCCTTCCCCTTTGAAGCTTTCTAATTAAGTAGCATTAGGAGGCCCAGTACCAGTATATAACACATGCACCTATTCCTCACCTTATCATTCTTCCAAACAAACAAACATCTAGGCTTATTTTCAGAAGGGATCAGATTAATAAGAAATGACAGGCAGGAGCATTTAGCGCAGCAGTTAAGACGCTGCTCGGGACGCCCACATCCTGTATCAGAGTACCGGAGTTCAAGTCCTGGCATTACTCCCGAATCCAGCTTCCTGCCGATGTGCATTCTGGGAGGCAGCAGGTGATGGCTCAAGTAGTTGGGTCCCTGTTACCCACCTGGGAGACCTGGATTGAGTTTCTGGCTCCTGGCTTTAGCCTAGCCCAGTCCCAGCTGTTGCAGTATTTGGGGCTTGAACCAGCAGATGGGAAATCAATCTGTCTATCTCCTCTGCCTCTCTGCCTTTCAGATAAATAAAATAAATAAAAATAAAATCATAACGTGTTCTTCTAGCCCCCATTATGATTTAAGAAAATGAAAAAGTTCTACTGTCTTTAATGACAACCTTTGTTCCTTCTTTGGAGGACAGCCATTCCTATCTGAGCCACCTTTTCTCCTGGGATGGCGATAAAGCATTTTTATTGTTACTTTCCTTTTTTTTTTTAATATTTATTTATTTGAAAAGCAGAGCTATGAAGGGGCAGAGGCAGAGACAGAAAGAGAGGTCTTCCATCCTCTGGTTCACTCCCTAGATGGCCACAGTGGCCGGAGCTGTGCCTATCCAAAGCCAGGACCCAGGAGCCCCTTCTGGGTCTCTGATGCGGATGCAGGGGTCCAAGGACTTGGGCCATCTTCTACTGCTTTCCCAGGCCATAGCAGAGAGCTGGATCTGAAGTGGAACAACTGGGACTTGAACTGGTGCCCATATGGGATGTCGGCACTGCAGGTGGCTCTTTACCTTGCTACACCACAGCACTGGCCTCTGTTACTTTCATACTTTGGGAGACTAGCTGTTAACCATGGATATCCAGAAGGAAACCATTCATTCATTCAGTGTTTAAAATCAAATCTCTCAATGGACCAAGTGTTTTGCTAAAGGTCTGGGAATATACTGGTGAGCAAAATAAATTTGCTCATGGAGCTTTTAGTCTCAGGTTTTGGAAAGCTGACCGGGGACAGCGTTGTGGTACAGCAGGTTAAACTGCCACTTGTGATGCTGACATCCCATATCAGAGTGCCAGTTTGAGTCCTAGCTACTCTGATTCCAGTCCAGCTCCCTGCTAACATGCCTGGGAAAGCAGGTTATGACCCAAGTACTTGGACTCCTGCCCATGTGGGAGATCTGGATAGAGTTCTGAGCTCTTGGCTTCAGTCTGGCCCAGGACCAGTCATTGCAGACATTTGGAGAGTAAACCAGCAGATAAAGGATCTCTCTCTCTCTCTCTCTCTCTCTCTCTCTCTCTCTCTGTGTGTGTGTGTGTGTGACTCTGCCTTTCAAATAAATAAATCTCTTTTTTAAAATTACATTCCCATTTTCCACCTTTTCTCCTTTCCCTTTTCTTGAATGATGGATGATTGACTCTGAATGGTGTGGGCAGCTAAACCATCACTCCAAAAAAAAAAGGTCAAGGATGTTGAGAATAAGAGAAACTTCTTTCTCACCCACCAGCACTACCCTCAATATTCTGTTCCCAGAATGCAGGAGTGTTAAAGATATCCTACAAATTTCCAGGAGTTGATGCTTGTCACCTGTGGATAAGGTTGGCACATGTGCCTTTTGGGGCCAGTCTCACTCGTATCTGTACTACCTGTTGTGCTGTTCCACCATGCATCCCTCTTCCCAGAAGCTTCCGAAACACCATCTGTTGTAATTTACAAAACAGTGGCTCAGTGAGCCCTTTTCTTCCTGCTACCAGCATCGCTAACATACACAAGCTTTAGGAAAGTTCTCTCTCTCTCTCTTTCTCCCTCTTTCTCCCCTGCCTCTCTTTTTAAAGATTTATGTATTTATTTGAAAAGTAGTGACAGTAGAGGGCTAGGAGGGAGATCTTCTATCCACTGATGCACTCCTCAAATGGCCACAACAGCCAGGCTGTGCTGAAGTCAGGAATCAGGAACTCCATCTGGGTCTCCCACTTGGGTGGGAGCCACACTCTGCTGCCTTCCTAGGCACATCAGAAGGGATTTGGATCAAAAGCAGAGCAGCTGGGACCCAAACCAGCACTCTGAAATGGGATGCCAGCATTGCAGGCAGCAGGTTAACCCCCTGTTACACAATGCTGGCCCCAGGAAAGTTCTCTTGGTGAGTGAATCATTCTAGGATTTGTGAATTCCATGGGGAGTCAGTTGGGGTAAACAGCCTGCCCAAGAACTGCTGGGATCAAGAAGGCCTTAATCATTCATATGTGACACAGTTCACCCATTTAAAATATGCAATTCATTGTTTTCTAGTGTAATCGCAGGTTATGCAACCATCACTGCAACCTATTTTTACAATGTTTTGCCCTTTCTGGGGGAAAAAAAAAACACAACACTGTACTCCCTAGCACTCCCGTTCTTCCCTAGCCCTCCTTCTAGCCCCAGGCAATCACTAATCCACTTTATATCTCTAAAAACTTGCCTATTGTGGACCTTTCCTATAAGTGGAGTCATACAATATATGGCCATGTATTTATTTATTTGAAAGGCAGAGTGACAGAGCAAGGGAGAGACAGAGAGGGAGAGGGGGAGTGAAAACAAGAGGGAAAGGAAAAGGGAGAGGACAAGATGTCTTGCATGTCCTGGTTCACTTCCCAATGCCCACAACAGCCAGAGCTGGGCCAGACTGAGGCTAGGAGCCTAGAACTTCATCCAGGTCTTCCACATGGATGGCAGGGGCCCATATACTTGGGGCATCATCCACGCTTTCCCTGATGGATTAGCAGGAAGCTAGATTGGAAGCAGAGTAACTGGGACTCAAATGGGCACTTTGAAATGCGATGTGGACATCTCAAGCGGCAGCTTAACCCACTGTGCCACAAATCCTGATCCAATATATGGCTTATTAAATCTGGCTTCTTTCAGTTAACATAATGTTTTCAAGGTCCATTCATGTTGTAACATGTGTTGGTACATCATTCCTTAGTATGCTGAAAATGCTCCCTTACAACTGTTGCACATTTTGTTTATCTATTCCTCAGTGAATGTGAACATTTAGGTGGTTTCTACATTTTGCCATCATGTGATTATGTTCCTGAAGACACTCACATTTAAGTTTTTATGTGGGCATATGTTTTTATTCTTTTGGGTATATACCTAAGAGAAGCATTTCTGGGTCATGTAACTCTGTGTTTAACATTTGTGGAACTGTCAAGCCACTTGCCAAACTAGCTGAACCATTTTATAATCTCACCAGCAATATGTGAGGGTTCTAGTTTCTCCACATCTTTGTCAAAACATTTATTACTGTCTTTCTGATTATTGGAGTCCTGGTGGGTGTGAAGTAGTATCTATTGTAGTTTTGGTTGGATTTACCTTACTACTAATGCTGTTCAACATCTTATTTCTGTTCCATTCCTTTGCTCTTTTCAAAATTTTTTTTTTTAATTTTTTTTTTTTGACAGGCAGAGTGGACAGTGAGAGAGAGAGACAGAGAGAGAAAGGTCTTCCTTTTTTCCATTGGTTTACCCTCCAATGACCACTGCGGCCGGTGTGCTGCGACCGGCACACCGTGCTGATCCGAAGCCAGGAGACAGGTGCTTCTCCTGGTCTCTCATGTGGGTGCAGGACCCAAGGACTTGGGCCATCCTCCACTGCCTTCCTGGGCCACAGCAGAGAACTGGACAGGAAGAGGAGCAACGGGGACAGAATCCGGCGCCCCGACCAGGACTAGGACTAGAACCCAGTGTGCCGGCGTCGCAGGCTGAGGATTAGCCTATTGAGCCGTGGCACCAGCTGCAAAATTGGGTTTTATTTCTATTGTTGAATTGTAAGAGTTCTTTACATATTGTAGATATGAGTTATTTATCAGATATATGTTTTGCAAATATTTTCACCCTTTCTGCAGACTGTCTTCTTTTTTTTCATGGTACTGTTGATAGCATAAAAGTTTTAAAACATGAAGGAAGTCCAAATTGATATTCTTTTTCTTTTGTCATTTATGCTTATAGTGTCATATCTAAGAAACTATTGCCTTGGGGCTAGCAATGTGATGCAGCAGGTTACGCCGCCACCTATGATGCCAACATCCCATGTGAGTGCTGGTTCCAGTCCCGGCTGCTCAACCTCCAATTCAGCTCTCTACTAATGCACCTGGGAAAGCAATGGAAAGTGGCATAAGTGCTTGGGCCCCTGCACCCACATAGGAGATCCAGATGGAACTCTAGGCTCCTGGCTTTGACTTGGTTCAAGCCCTGCCATTGCAGCCATTTGGGGAACAAACCAGTGGGTGGAAGATCTCTGTCTCTGTCTCTGTCTGTCTCTCTATAACTCTGCCTTTCAAATAAATAGAGGCAGAAAGAGAGAGGTCTTCCATCCACTGGATCACTCCCCAAATGGCTGCAACTGCCACAGCAGGAACCCAAGGACTTGGGCCATCTTCTACTGCTTTCCCAGGCCAAAGTAGCAGAAAGCTGGATCAGAAGTGGAGCAGTGAACTGGCACCCATATAGGATGCTGGCACTGCAGCGCCAGCCTCAGTAAATAAATCTTTAAAAAAATATATCATTGCCTCACCCAGTTCTGAAGATTTATCTCCTGTATCTTCTAAGAATTTTCATAGTTTTTAAGTCTTACATTTAGAACCGTGATCCATTTGAGTTAACTCTTGTGTATCATGTGAGGACGGGAGCTTCAACTTCATTCTTCTGCATGTGCTCTTTCCCTTCCCCCAGGAAGATTTGTTGAAGACTGTTTTTTTAAGTATTTATTCTTTTTTAAAAGATTTATTTATTATTCTTTTTTAAAAAAATTATTTATTTACTTATTTGAAAGTCAGAATTACAGATAAAGTGGGAGAGACAGAGATCTTTCATTTGCTGGTTCACTCTACAAATGGCTGCAATGGCAGGGGTTGAGCTGTAGCAGGATTTACGTACCGAGACAAGACACCAAGGCTTCTTAACAGGAAGTAGTCTTTTATTATGCCGGCATAAGGCCTAGGTGGAATTTCTTAACCAAAATCCTCAACCCTGAACAAAGAAATATATGGTTTTAGCCTCTTTGTCTTCCTTATATAGTTACCTGCATATTCTAATGTTACATGGCGGCCACAGGATTGATACAGTTACTGAAGATGGGTTTTTTCTTTGTTTGTTTTTGTTTGTTTCTTATATACTGAGGTGTAAGCTGTCTGGCAAGGGTTAACATCATTGCTCTGTACTAACAAGCAGAACCTGAAATGGTTACTTTACATAGGCAAGTAGCTAACAACTACATTTCATTCCCAGGAGAGTCCTCCCTTTTTCTTCTTCTGACCTTGGGGAGACCTCTACCACAACCTTAATCATGTCAATTAGAAACAAGTTTAATTAAAAGATAAAGGCCTCTGCCACAGAGCCAGGTGGAAGCCAGCAGCTGGAACTCCATCCAGGTCTCCAACATGGGTGGCAGGGGCCCAAGCACTTGGCCATCTTCTGCTGCTTTCCCAGATGCATTATAAGGGAGCTGGATCAGAAGTGGAGCAGCCAGGACTCAAACCGGCACTCATAGGAGCCTCCAGCACTGCAGACTGTGGCTTAACCTGCTATGCCCCAGCACCGGCTGCTGTTGAAGACTGTTCTTTCTCCCATTTAATTGCCTTGTCACCTTTGTCGAAGGAAAGCCTTCTTTTTATAATGTCTGTGTTTTCTCATTCATTTTTCACTCAACCCTTCCTCCTCTTCTTATTCCTCCTTTTCTTTCAAATCTCCTTTCTCAGATTACTCTAGCATGAAAGCTTCTGGCTTTTAGTACCTGTCCTCTCTAGTACATCAGGTTAGTACTCAGATTTGGTAAATACTCTCCCACAGAAAGAACCAGAAAAATAAGGCCAGAGGTATTGTACTGTCTTTATAAGTACTGAGTTATAGACTACTAACTGGATTTAGAGTGTTCCACTTTCCTCAGGTTTCTAAACAATCCCTCAGCCTGCCTGGAGGGAAACCTTAACCAGCCCTGCTCAGATCTGAAGCTCTGAAGTGAGAATGTCACAGGGCAGCTGGAAGATGATTTTATCGTCATTCCAACTATGTCTCCCCAGAGTGGCAAGTCTGTCTTATCCTCCGCTTGAGATTGCCCAGAAAGTCTCAGCGTGTATTCCCTGAGTGCATTCAACAACACATCATCTATGGGTCCAGCCTACACTTGATGAAGCATAATGATGAGAAGGGACAGAAATAAGTACCTTTTGAAGCATCCCTTCCCGGGTTTACTTCCTCTCTGTCTCTCCCTTGCTCCCTTCCAGCTTCTCCCTTTGTCCTTTCTCTCCCTTTTCTTTCTTTCTTGCTCTCTTTCCCTGTGGAAGGATTACTCGGGTGAAAAGAGAACAAAACTACAACATCCCCAGCTCTTCCATTCCCAGGGATTGTTTCAGCAGCACCCTTGTGTCTCCGTCTGGATCCCAGTAGCTGCTTCCATTGCACCCTGGCAAACACTAGGATTCTTAAACCTCTGTTTTCCAAATCTAGGCCAAAACTTCAAGCCCTACTTCACTTCAGCCAGGATTTCCCCCAAAAACACTTTTACTAAGAAATTTAAGGAAACTTTGAAAACAAAAACCATAAAACCATGAAGCAGATGCCTTTACAGAGTGCAGATTTTGAAGTAGATTGATTTGGCAGCCATGATTCCCTTCAGTTCTGTGGCTCTTGAATGCTAGTCGCTATGACTCAGATTCTACCCTGAGTTAGCTCTAGGTTGGTACTGCTGTTTGGCTTGATGGGGTTCTCAGTTCCTCTCTACACCTGCTTTTGCTAACATACTGGATTTTTCTTTTCTGTTTCTGCACTGTGGTCATCCCTGCCAATATTCTTGAACTTTACCCTCTGAGTGAGAAAAATATTTGACCTCTACTTGGCCACAAATTCTTTCCGACTTTGGATTTAGACCAAGCCACGACCTTAACTTGCAGATATTATCTGTACCCCTCTGGGTAATGTGTGGAAAAATGTTATCAGAACCCTCCCCTTGCTCTCAATTCTATCCTCTTTGATTTATTAATTCATTGAATATTTATTGAGTACCAAGTGTGTACAAAGCATTCTTCTGGATGTTTGACATTGCTTTTCCAGAATTTTATTATTTAATATATATATAGTATTTATATAAATCTATGTATTGATATTATATAAGTTGTATAAATTTGTAAGAAATTTCTGAGATTAAGTTATTCTTTATATTTTTTAAGATTTATTTATTTGAAAGGCCGAGTTACAGAGAGGCAGAGGCAGAGGCAGAGAGAGAGAGAGAGAGAGAGGTCTTCCATCAGCTGGCTCACTCTCCAGATGCCTGCAGTGGCCAGAGCTGGGCTGATCTGAAGCCAGGAGCCAGGAGCCAGGAGCTCCTTCTGGATCTCCCACATGAGTGCAGGGACCCAAGCACTTGAGCCATCTTCTTCTGCTTTCCCAGGCTATAGCAGAGAGCTGGATTGGAAGTGGAGCAGCCGGGACCTGAACTGGTGCACATAAGAATGCCAGCACTGCAGGTGGTGGCTTTACCTACTATGCCACATCACCAGCCCCAAGATTTAGTTATTCTTTTAATATTTATTCTGGCTGGCGCCACGGCTCACTAGGCTAATCCTCCGCCTTGCGGCGCCAGCACACCGGGTTCTAGTCCCGGTCGGGGCGCCGGATTCTGTCCCGGTTGCCCCTCTTCCAGGCCAGCTCTCTGCTGTGGCCAGGGAGTGCAGTGGAGGATGGCCCAGGTGCTTGGGCCCTGCACCCCATGGGAGACCAGGAAAAGCACCTGGCTCCTGCCATTGGATCAGCGCGGTGCACCGGCCGCAGCACGCAGGCCGCGGCGGCCATTGGAGGGTGAACCAACAGCAAAAGGAAGACCTTTCTCTGTCTCTCTCTCTCACTGTCCACTCTGCCTGTCAAAAAAAAAAAAAAAATTATTCTGTACCTTAATGTAGTGTTCCCAGGTACCGTGCTAAGTGCTAAAGTAGGTATTACTTTTTCTCTAAGGAGATACATAGCTTACCAAAGCAAGTCAGAACAACAAGTAGTCAAATGAGGATTCTAAAACAGTATTTTCTTTTTTAAGTTTCTAGTGTATGTTTTTATTGCTTGGTTTAGATTAAATAATGCTACTGTACCATCCTGTCAGTGAGCTATATTAAAATAAAACTGATTTCTGTAATGCTGTGTTATACACACATATTTGAATGAGCTTTTTATTTTGGAATGATTTTAGACATACAGAAATAGTACAAAGGTAATACAAAGAGCTCCTGTATCCTTGGCCTAGT
This sequence comes from Oryctolagus cuniculus, assembly GCF_051225735.1. Lineage (NCBI taxonomy): Eukaryota > Metazoa > Chordata > Mammalia > Lagomorpha > Leporidae > Oryctolagus > Oryctolagus cuniculus. The sequence goes on from NC_142881.1 coordinate 27,893,050, forward strand.
CTTCCCCTTTGGACATTTACATGGTACATTCATCGACACGAAGACACTGATAGGTTATTACAAACCAAATTCTGTATTTAATTTAGATTTCACCAGTTTGTTTGTTAATGTCTTCTTTAAAAAAAAAAAAAAGATCATTTATTTGAGAAGTAGAATTACAGACAGAGAGGGAGAGACAGAGAAAGATCTTCCCATCCGCTGGTTCACTCCCCAAATGGCCTCAATGGCCAGAGCTGGGCCAATCCAAAGCCAACAGCCAGGAGCTTCTGCGTCTCCCATGTGGGTGCAGGGGCCCAAGCACTAGGGCCATCATGCACTGTTTTGCCAGGACTCAAACTGTTGCCCAAATGGGATTCTGGCACTGTAGGCAGAGGCGTAACCTATTGTAGCACAACTCTGGTCCCTAATGTTCTATTTATTTATTGAAGATTTATTTGTTCATTTGAAAAGCAGAGTTACAGAGAGAGGCCTTCTATCTGCCAATTTATTCCCCAAGTAGTTGCAATAGCCAGGGCTGGGCCGGGCCAAAGTCAGGCACCTGGAGCTTCATCTGGGTCTACTATGTGGGTATAGGAGCCCAAGTACTTGGGCCATCTTCCTCTGCTTTCCCAGGCATATTAGCAGAGAATTGGATCGGAAGTGAAGCAGCCAGGACTCAAACCAGTGCCCATATGGGATGCCATGTCTCAGGTGGTAGCTTAACCTGCTATGCCACAGTGCCAGCTCCCTGTTAATGTCTTCTTCTGTTCAGGATCCAATACAGAGTACCATACTGTATTTAATTGTCATGTCTCCCCAGCGTCCTCTGATCTGTTGTGATCTTGTCTTGTTTTTTATGCTCTTTACAGTCTTAAGGAATCTTGTCTAGGTATGCTGTAGAATGTTCGTAGCCTCAGGTGATCTGATATTTTTCTTTTTTAAGATTTATTTATTTGAAAGGCAGAATGACAGAGAAAGGAGAAAGATCTTTTATCCCCTGGTTCACTCTCCAAATGCCTGCAATAGCCAAGCCTGGTTCAGATTGAAGCCAGGAGCCAAGAATTCCATCTGGGTCTCCCATGTGGGTATCAAGACCCCAAGTACTTGAACCATTATCTGCTGCCTCCCAGGAGCATTAGCAAGAAGCTGGATCAGAAGCTGAGATAGGGCTTGATCCCAGGCACTCAGATATGGGGATGCTGGCATCCCAAGCTGCAGGTTAACCAATTGTAACACTGCAACACAATGCCTGTCCCCATCCAATAGTTTTCTTATATTAGACTGGGGATATAGTTTTTGGAAAAATACAACAGAGGTGAAGTGCCCTTCTCATCAGATTATTCTAGGAATTACATGGTATCCACATGACAGTACTGGTGATACTAATCTTAATTACTCAGGTGTGATAGAGTATGACAGGTTTTTTTTTACTGTAGGTACTGTTTTTTTCCTTTTTTGACTCTAAATAAGGCACTAAATCTAGCCCACTTTCAATAAGGGCAGGAATTAAACCCCTTCTCCCCACACATATTTGAAGTTGTTTTATAAGAAAAGTTTTTTGGGACTGGCACTGTGGTGTAGCTGGTAAAACTATTGCCTCCTGCAATGCCAGCATCCTGTATGGGTGCCGATTCAAGTCCCTGCTGCTCCACTTCCAATCCAGCTCTCTGCTATGGCCTGGGAAAGCAGTGGAAGATGGCCCAAGTCCTTGGGCCCCTGCACCACGTGGGAGACCCAGAAAAATCTCCTGGCTCCTAGCTCCGGATTGGCACAGCTCTGACAGTTGCAGCCAGTTGGGGAGTGAACCAGCGGATAGAAGACCTCTCTCTCTCTCCTCTCTCTCTATGTAATTCTGACTTGCAAATAAATAAATAAATCTTTTTTAAAAAAGAAAACCTTTTCTCTTCTTCCCATTTATTGAATCATTTATTTGTATTGGTATGGATTTACATGAGCACCTTATCTAGGGCCTGTACTCTTTCTGCTATACTAGGCAGGAAATGACAAAGACCTGTAACAAGATGCTGATTTCAGGGGAATTTGTTGATTTCAGATTTCAGAGATTTTTTTTGTAAGTTTTTTCTTATTTTTAAAGATTTTATTTATGTATGTATTTATTAGGAGAGAGAGATCTCATCCTCTGATTCATTTTCCGAGTGCCTGTAACAGCCAGGGCTGGGCAGGACCATAACTAGGAGCCAGGAACTCAATCTGGGCCCCCCAGGTGGGTGGCTGGACCCAAGTACTTAAGCCATTGCCTGCTGCCTCCCAAGCTCATTAGCAGGGAGCTGGAATCAGTAGCAGAGGAAGGACTTGAACCCAGGTACTCTAATATGGGATGCTGGTTGTCTTAAGCACTAGACCAAATGTTAGAGATTTTTTTAAGAGTAGAGTTGATAAGATACAGTGACCTTGGATGGGAATGAGTGAGAGGGAGTGTTTGAATAGGACACAGATTTTGGTATGAAAGTCTGGAAATAAAATTTCATCATAAAACTACTACTAAACAGGATGATTGCTTCTAGGCTTGATGAGGCTGAGGTGCTTCAGACTGTTCAGTCCACATGTTGGCCCAGCTTTCCTGAGTGCCCTCCCTGTTCTTCCAAGTCAGAGACTTTTCTTTCTGATTGGAACACTAGGGCCCCCTAGTGGACAGCCACCCCTCCACACACACATCGTCCTATTTTACTTTTTTATTAGAGAGATAAGAGGCAGAGACAGAAAGAGAGTGAGAGTTCCCATTCACTCTCCAAATGCCCATGACAGCCGAATCTAGGCCAAGCCAAAGGTGGGACCTAAAAATTCAATCACGGTCTCATGTTGGTGGCAGGGACCCAATTACTTGAGCCATCACCTGCTGCCTCGGGAGCTGGACATCCAACCCAGACACTAATATGGGATGTGGGTGTCCTAATCACTAGGCCAAATACTTGTTCCTGTGGCCTGTTTCTTGTCTGAAGGACTCGGGATTTTTTAATTATTCATTCCTTTATTTATTTGCCTTGGTTGTGGTATTTCCTCCTTAGTTCATGTGCAGAGCGGAGGTGGTTGACTGTCTTCTGTAAAGAATTCTTAAGCCCCTCTCATTTCATAGTGATCAATTCATGACCCCTTTGTGTTCAGTAAGAGGACATTTCCCCTCCGACAATCACCCCATGCTCCTCTACTCTAACCTAGAGGGTACTCGATCTTTACTTTGAACTGATTTATCATCTTCTTCCAACTGATTCTATATTAATGTTAATTCTTTGTTTCAGAGCCATCATCAACCACTTTAACCCCAAAATTGAGTCATACGCTGCTGTGAATCACATATCCCAACTGTCAGAGGAGCAGGTAAGCTTCCACTCTCTCCAGAGTGACCAGGTGATGCCAAGGATCAAGCAGTTGCTTCTTCTCTGATGGCAGGGATAGCTTGTGCCTGAGCTTTAAGCGGGGGTGGCAAGAACCAAGCTGCTGAGAGGAATTAGCATGCATCCTTTAAATAGAGAGCAATGCTGTCCACATTTGTGCCATCTGAAGGGTTTGCCTACTTGTATAGATTAGAAGATGCCTAGGTGAAACTTCGGTGAATTGTGTAAAATGAGTGGTAAGATGTTTCTTTTTTAAACATTAGTCAGAGAGCCACTTTGATTTTTGGAAATAAAAACTGAGGGTTCTGAAATGGGTGAAAATGCCAGTTATTAAAACCGTGAGTTCAGCTTAATTTGAACCTGCTTGGCTCGTTAAAGCATGAGCCCTCATGGCGACGCATTTTCCTTAGTGACTGAGCTCCCTTTGCCTTGAGCAGTTCTGCCGGAGCAAGTGTCTGTGCGGTATGGACTGAGCTGGAGATGCAGATAGCCTCAAGTTTGTTTTCCTCGAGGCTGGCCTGATTTTCCTTTCTCCCAGAGCGCCTGCACTCAGCACTGCATTACATAAAAGTACAGATGGGCCTTTAGCATGGCGTGGGGTTGAACTTGAGGTTTCAAGCTGAGACTCAAGTGCCATTTTTAAGAGCATAAAATAAGGCATCCTATTCCCATGGTTTCCTTCCTTCCCATGCTGTTTTCCACTTGAAGGGGCCAGGATATGGACTCCAAACCAGTCAGGAGCCCACATGTTCTCTGCTGTCCCTCTTTTGGCCAGTGCAGCATGGTGACCCTTCCCTGAGCTTCTTTCTGGTAGGGCCAGCCAGCCAGCTATGGTATGACTGTGTGTTCCCCTTCCCTAACAGCTATTCAGTCCACCCAGTGGGCTACCAAGCAAGCATTTCCCTAACAGTGAAGCTTCTCAGTATTCCCCCCAGTGGCTCTTCCCTCCGCCAGATGGATAGGACTCTATTAGTCTGTCAGTTGTTCCCTTTGACATATTTGTTCTCTTTTGTGAGGCCAGCTGTGAGAATCCATTCGCACATTTAAAACTGCGTTTATAAAAGACTTTCATTCTTTTTTTCCTCTCTGCCTGTGGAGCAGTCCTGAGTCCTATTCTTTGATGGTGGGGCTCTCTGTGAGTGCTTTGTGGTGCCGCCTTATTCCTGTTGGACCAGTTCAGATCAATTTTACTATATAAGTTTTATTCAGAAGAACCCAGCATCTTGAGTTTTGTGCAATGAGAGAAGAGGTGACTTTCCAACCACAGTGAGCTCTGTTTAGTCAAAAAGCTTAAAAAAAAAAAAAAAAAAAAGATGACACATTTTCACTGTCAGCATGTGCAGTGCTCAGCCCCCAGCAGCTCGGGAAGGTCAGGCTGAAATCTTTCTCGAGCAGTGGCAGCCACAGACCAATAATAGGAACCCATTCTGGCATGAGGCAGCCTGGGCAAGGATGATGAGCAGGCACGTGTCCTCAGCCTCCTCCAACTCCTCTCAAAGTTAAATGAAATGATGAAAGTGCTTCTCAGAGAGTCCACGAGCCAGAGATGAGGCGATTTCCACAGAGAGGGAGAAATGGGGAAGGGGCAGCAACTCTCAAGCAGTTGTCAACCTAGTCAGTAAGTAGTTAGAACCCTGCTGTAACCCCAGAGGTGGTGCTGCAGTGGGGGTCAGTGAATAATCCCAGCTGTTGCTGTCATAAGATTTTGTGTACTCATTACTTCTCTCTTAATCCTTGTCACTCCGCGGTTTGGGGAGGGTGATGCTGTTCTGGGACCCTTTTCAAAACCACCCTCAAAATAGTCATTGCCTCTCTTCCCTTACTGACCTGGAGGGGTGCCAAATGATGGCATTACAGTGCACTTGGTTGTATCCTCAGCGCTATCAGATTAGAGGTGTCTGACTGCCTTGCTAATCTCCTGCATGTGTTGGAGCACTTCTCTCCCTTCACTTATGAACACTAATGCTAATGTCACTTAATGTTAAGGGTATTCACAGCCTCCCAGAGAGCTGGCTTTGGGATGCAGTAGAGCCCTACAGTTGTTAGCAGTAGACTGAGTAGGGGAAAAAAAAAAAAAAAACAGCAGCAACTTAATCCTCAGCAGATTCTGAAGTACTCCTAAAATAAAATGTGAAGACCACTGCTAGGCGTTAACTGGGATTTACAGCACATAGTAAGTCAGCAGACAGACAGAGCTTTTTGCTCGATCTGCCTGCCCAGCCTGCCATTTTTTTCTGGCAATAGATTTGTAAATTCTTGAATTCTGACAACCCACATATATATGTCTGCTCTATTTGAGGCATTTCAAGGTGATGCATTTTACTCTTTCAACAAAGACCAGTTTCTTACACTGGAATTTCTTTTGAGACATCCAGAAAATAGATGACATTTTTCTATTAATTCTCATTAGCTTCATGGAAGGCAAAGCTTTTTAATCAGTTAATAACCCTCAGCATGATTGAGTGGTCATACATTTTTCTAGATTAAGAAACTGATTGCATTTTTATAATGTATATGCAGGTGTTGTATCTGAAGTTAATTGTGAAGCTTATTCATTTTCACTTTGTGTGTGTGGTAAAATATATATGATATAAAATTTACCATTTAATCATTTTTACATGTATAGTTCAGTGGCATTAAGTCACATTTTGTGTAACCATCACCACCACCATCCATCTCTAGAACTTTTTTTTTTTTTTTAAAGATTTATTTTATGAGGCCGGCACTATGGCGCAGCAGGTTAATGCCCTGGCCTGAAGTGCCGACATCCCATATGGGTGTCAGTTCTAGTCCTGGCTGCTCCTTTTCCGATCCAGCTCTCTGCTGTGGCCTGGGAAAGCAGTACAAGATGGCCCAAGTCCTTGGGCCCCTGCACCCACATGGGAGACCTGGAGGAAGCTCCTGGCTCCTGGCTCCTGGCTCCTGGCTCCTGGCTCCTGATCAGCGCAGCTCTGGCCGTTGCGGCCAATTGGGGAGTGAGCCAGCGGATGGAAGACCTCTCTCTCTCTGCCTCTCTTCTCTCTGTGTAACTCTATGACTTTCGAATAAATAAAAATAAAAATTAAAAAAAAGATTTATTTTATTTATTTGAAAGAGTTAGAGAAAGAGGTAGGGACAGAGAGAGAGGAGTCTTCATCTGCTGGTTCACTTCCCAAATGGCTGCAATGACCAGAGCTGAGCAAGTCTGAAGCCAGGAACAGGAGCTTCTTCTGGATCTTCCACATGGGTGCAGGGCCCACGCACTTGGGCCATCCTCCACTGCTTCCCCAGGTGCATCCAGGGAGCGGGATCAGAAGTGGAGTAGCTGGGACTCGAACAGCACCCATATGGATGCTGGCCCTGCGGGCCAGGGCTTTAACCCAGTGCACCACAGCACCGGCCCAGAACTTTTTTTTTTTCTTTTTCTTTTTAAGATTTATTTATTTTTTGAAAGGCAGAGTTACACAGGGCAGGGGAAGATGGAGGGGAGAAGAGACAGGTCCTCCATCTGCTAGTTCACTGCACAAATGGCCACAACGGCCAGGGCTGGGCCAGGCCGAAGCCAGGAGCCCAGAGGTGCTTCTGGGTTTCCCACATGGGTACAGGGGCCCAAGTACCTGGGCCATCCTCTGTTGCTTTCCCAGGCACACTAACAGGGAGCAGGTTCAGAAGTAGAGCAGCCAGGACAGGAATCAATGCCCTTTTGGGATGTAGGTTTCACAGGTAGCAGCCTTACCCACTATACAACTGCTCTGGCCCCTCTCCAGAACTTTTTCATCATTCCATATTGAGGTTCTGAACACATTAAGCAATAGCTCCTCATTTCCCTTGCTCTCAACCCCTGCTAATCGCTCTTCTACTCTCTGTCTCTATGAATTGAGCTTCTCTAGGTGCCTTAGTGGACTCATAGACTTTTGTGACTGGCTCATTTAATTTAGTGTAAGGTATTCAGGGTTCACCCATGTTGTAGCATGTGTCAAAATGTCATTCCTTAAGGATGACATTATTAATATTAATGAACTATCACTTGTTTCCTCCCAGGGTGTACATCAGCAGGAAACTGTAACAGAGAATGGAGCCATGACTCTAACTTAGGCACTCCAGTGCAACATGCAGGTGTCTGTCTAATAATAAGGATTAATATTCCATTGTATAGGTATACCACATTTTGTGTATCCTTTCATACATTGATAGGCCTTTTATGTTGTTTGCACCTATTGGCTGTTAAAAAAAAAATGCCTGGGAAGACAGTTGGAGGGCCCAAGTGCTTGGGCCCTGCACCTGTGTGGGAGACCAGGAGGAAGCACCTGGCTCCTGGCTTCGGATCGGTGCAGCGTGACGGCCGTAGTGGCCATTTAGGGGGTGAACCAATGGAAGGAACACCTTTCTCTCTCTCTCTCTCTCTCTGCCTGTCCAAAAAAAAAAAAAAAGCTGCTGTGAACATTGGTGTACAGATAAGTATTTGAGACTTTGCTTTCCATTCTTTTGCGTGTAGACCCAGAAATGAATTGCTGTTTCTTATGATAATCCTGTGTTTAACATTTTGAGGAGGGTGGGCTTTTGGTGCAATAGTTAAGCTGCTGCTTGGGACAGACACCCGCATGTTGCATTGGAGTGCCTGAGTTAGAGCTGTGACTCCATTCTCTGTTACAGCTTCCTGCTGATGTGCACCCTGGGAGGAAACAGGGATAGCTCATGTGCTTGGGCCCCTGCCACCAATGTGGGAGACCCAGATTAGGTTCCAGGCTCCTGGCTTCAGCCCAGCCCGGCTCTGGCTATTGTGGGTATTTGAGGGAGTAAACCAGCAGATGAAAGATCTCTTTGTCCATGTCTCTCTGTCTATCTATCTCTCTGCCTTTCAAATAAATAAAAGCTAAAAAAATTTTTTTTGAGGAGCTGCTGGATTTTTCTAAAGGTGGCTGTACAATTTTACTTCCCATTGTTGCCTCCTTTCCTTACCAACATTTGTTTTCATCTGTTCTCATCCTAATGGATATGAAGTGATACCTTGTGTGATACTGATTTGCATTTCCCTAATATGTTAAGCATCATTTCATTGCTTATTGGCCATTTATATTTCTTCTTTGCCAAATTATCTATTCAAACCCATTGCCCAGTTCTAAATTGAGTGGTTTGTTTATTTGTTTTTGAGTTTCATGAACTCTTTATATATTCTGAATATTAATTCCTCATTAGCTATGTACATTACAAATATTTTATTTCATTTGTGGGTTACTTTTTTACTCTGTTAATAGAGTCCTTTATGCACAAAACTTAAATTTTGATGAAACCCAGCTTGTCTTTTTTTCTTTTGTGGACTTTGCTTTTGGTATCATATCTAAAATTCATTGCCAAATCCAATGTCTATGAAGCTTTACCCCATGTTTTCTTCTAAGAAGTTAGTTTCAGCTCTTATGTTTAGATATTTAATCCATTTTGAGTTAATTTGTATACATGATATTAGATAAGGCCATTTGACCTCTTTTATACTTGATGTACCTTTATGAATAAAGATTAGGGAGAAGGGCACAGTGGATTAAGCTGCTACTCGTGACATTTGTATCCCATATCAGAGTACGGGTTTGGTTTCATGCTGCTCTACTTGCAAACCAGCCTCCTGCTGTTGCATCTAGGAAGGGAGTAGATGACAGGCCCCCATGTGCTTGAACCCCTGCAACCCATGTGGGAGACCAAAGAAGCTCCTGGCTTCTGGCTTCATCCTGGCCTAACCCTGGATGTTGAAGCCATTTGGGGAGCAAACCAACAGATGGAACATCTCTCTCTGTCTCTCCTTCTCTTTCTGTAACTCTGCCTTTCAATTAAATAAATAAATCTTTAAAAAGAAAAAAAAAATTGGTTCGGGGCCGGTGCTGTAGCATAGTAGGCTGTCGCTCCCCCTCTTCATGGAGGAACGACACTAAACCCTGCGCTGTTCTTTCGTCTGCTCGGCCCTTCCCGGGTTTGCTGCTGGTCCTTCCTGGGTTGGCTGCGGATCCTCCACCTCCGTGGAAGGGCGGCTCCCCCTGCCACTTTCCCCACTTCCACGGGGGAGCAGCACACCGCCGGCCGGCTCTCTTGGGGGCTGCTCAGATGTTATCCGGATGTTCCCCTTAGATGTTCCTGGTGCATGTTGTCTCTCTCCTCCTTTATAGTCCTCTTCCACCAATCCCAACTCTGCTACCCACACGCCGAGTATGCTGTTCTCCTCCAATCAGGAGCAGGATCAGCTCCTGCAGGTTATTGGTCGAACTGGAGGCAGCTGTGTAGAAGTTGTTTACTCCTCTCCCAGTGCCATATTGTGGGAAAGCAGATGCATAGAATAAGTCTTAATTCCAGTAACTTAGTCTAGTCCGAATTGCTCCCCACAATTCCCCCTTTCTTTTTATTCTTTGGCGTTGATACGCGCCTGTCTTCGGTGCCCCGCGGTGCACACTCTGCTCTGCTTGCTAGAGTTGCCCACAGGTGCTTACAAGCCCTACCAATCAGGCAAACTGAATCCGGGTCCTCTCTTCACCATGTTGTGAGGAGGTTTTTAGGCGCTGATGTGTGCTTGTGTTCGGTGCCCTGCAGTGCATGCTCTGCTCGAGCTGCCTGCAAGTGCTTATCGTCTTAATCAGGCAGACCGAATCCAAGCCCTCTCATTGCCGTGTTGTGGGGAGGCCTTATTTTTCTCTATTTCTCTATCTCCGGGCATTCCTATCTCTCCTATTTTACTTCTATCTGCCAGCATTCCTATTTCTCTCATTTTACTTCTAAACTTCTGTTTCTCTTACCCCTGCGGCTTCCCGGCGCCCGCCCCGAGGCGGCTTCTTGGCGCCTCGCCCCGCGGCGGCTTCCCGGCTCTGCGCGGCTTCAGCCCGCGCTTCTCTCATCTGTGCGGCTTCCTGGCTTCACGCGCGCTCCGCGGTCTCCGCGCCAGCCCGGCACTTCCTATCTACTCGCGCCCCGTGCGCTCTCTCCGCTTGTGCCCCGCGTGCTTTCTCTGCGCTCCGCGGCTTCCGCGAATCACAGCCTAGCTCACGTTTCCGCCATCGGTTGGTTTAGTTTTCAGTCCCCCGGGCTAACCTGACAAAATCCAACCTAGCTTACGTCTCCGCTTTTCGGTTTGGCTTCCCGTCTTTTGCTCCCCGGGCTAATCTGACGGATTCCAACCTAGCTTACATCTCCGCTTCTGGTTTTAGTTTTTCGCCTTTTGCTCCCCAGGCTGACTTGACGAATTCCAACCTAGCTTACGTCTCTGCTTCAGCCTGCCCCCGCAGCTTCACTTTCCCTAACATATTTTTCTCTACCCGGTATGTTTCCTAACTCTTCTTCCAACAATATTTCTCTCTCATTTCTCCTGGCTTCTCCCCACAGTCCGTATCCGAGTGTAAGTTTCTTCTAGCTTTCACTTTCAATCTTAAATTTCTTTCAGCACTTTTTCCGTCCAGCTTTTCCCTAGGCTCTTCCCTAGTCTCTCTCTCCGGTATTTTCCCACTTCTTCTCGCTTCTTCCCTCCTAGGTTTCCTATCCGAGTCACGGCACCATTATGTCGCTCCCCTATTCGCGGAGGAACGACAGTAGGCTAAGCCTTCACCTGTGGCACCGGCATCCCATGTTGGTGACGGTTCATGTCCCAGCTGTTCCTCTTCCAATCCAGCTCTCTACCATGGCCTGGGAAAGCCGTGAAAGATAGCCCAAGTTCTTAGCCCCCTGCACCCACATAGGAAACCTGGAAGAAGCTCCTGGCTTCAGATCAGCCCAGCTCTGCCATTAAGGGCATTTGGGGAGTGCACCAGTGGATGAAAGACCTTTCTCCCTATCTCTCTCTCCCTCTGTCAGTAACTCTGCCTCTCAAATAAATAAATAAAATCTTAAAAAAAAAAAAAAAAGTTCTTCAAGACTCTTGCCCACCCTCAACTGAGATTTTGCTTCTTTACATCCCCAGGATGGCTTGTTGTTAAACATCCATTTGAATAGGCCCCAGCAAACTTGATCATCAAGGAATAAGGATTCTTAAAAATTGAAGCCAAAGAGCCAGACTGGGAGATTTAGAATGCAGTTAGCCTGAAGGAGCCTTGAGACTACCTTGATCCTCTTCCTTACCAGGACTACTTTCTCTCTGTCTCCAGTTGTGTTCATCCCCTCCAGCTCTGTCCTCTTTGGTGGGGACCACAAATAGCACAAACTCAGCACCTCACTTTTGTAAGCCTTCCCAATCCTAGTCTCCCATTTTACCTTGCTTTACATTCTGCTAGGAGGATAGTTGAGGCACACAGCCCAGTTTCATAGGTAAATCTCAACAGTCATTTTGTCAGTCCTGAATAAAGGTGGGTGGAAGGTGCTTAAGAGAAACTCTTGACGCTCAGCTAAATCTTGGATTCAGATGTTTGAGGACAACCTCTCTCGATGAGGCGAGGCTGCCTTCGCGGAAGTATGCTGAGCTGGAACAGCCATCTGGGGAGGCGCTCCCCCCTACCCTGGCCTACCTGAAACTCCTAGACACTTTTCTTCTGGCTCTCCCAATTAGGAGGAAGACTTTTTGTTTTCATTGGCTTCATTGTCCTAGAGATGAGTTCACACACAAGAGGTGTACCATGAAATTTCCTAGAATAATATTAACTCATAGATCCTTCTTAACCTCTGAGAATAGATAGGTTATAGAACATTAGTGCACACCCTAAATTATGTACAAAGTTATGCATATGTCCTTTTCTATTCCTTCAAGAGGGTCCATCTTTTCTAAGATTTTCAGTGAGTCTTTGACTCCCCCTCCAGCATTTTAACAATCACCAGCTTAGCTGCTCTGAATGGTACCTCATACTTCCTTTGCTCCAAAGCCATCAGACCTTTAAAGATGCTCATTGAAGGTCTGAGTTCCTTTTAGGATATCACTATTTGATTTGGTTTACAAATGTAGTGACATTGATTTATATCAGCTGTTATATCCTTATAGGTGGGAGAGGGCTTCTTAGCAGACAGAAGGCTCTTCAGAGCCCTGCATATCTAGAGTGTACAGTAGCAGAACCTTCTTTGAGCACCTGATTCTTTTTAACTTTTAGTCACACTCATGACCAGTTTTGTGCCTTTGAAATATCCCACTGGAAAGCAACTAAATTACTGGCCCACTCTTGTTTCTTCGGCCTTCATCTGGCTGTCATAGTTTAGCAGGTTGTAGTGCTCAGAAAAGGCTGTTTGGAGGAGAAAATAATCAGGTTTGGCCTTGAAAGAGGAAGGATAGTACAGATAAAAGAAGAAACACAAATTGTAAAATCTATTCAAAACCAGGACCTGAAAAGGACAGAAAGAACGGAGGATGATTCCAGAGTTCCTGCCAGTCACGTGCTTGGGTCATAGAACACCCAGAGGCTGATGATTTAGAAATACGAGTCAGCCTCCATGATCCCTGATGCACTAACTCTCACCGCTGTTTTAACTGTGCTACCTTTGATTCAGTTCAGAAACGTTTATTAAGGGCCTAGTGTGAACCAACCTCAGTGTTAGGCATGTGGTGAGGCCTAATAGGGAACCTATCTTTTTTATTCCAGTTATGGTATTAAAAAAAAAACATGGGCCGGCACTGCGGCTCACTAGGCTAAACCTCCGCCTGCAGCGCCAATACTCTGGGTTCTAGTCCCGGTTGGGGCGCCAGATTCTGTCCCGGTTGCTCCTCTTCCAGTCCAGCTCTCTGCTGTGGCCCGGGAAGGCAGTGGAGGATGGCCCAAGTGCTTGGGCCCTGCACCCACGTGGGAGAATAGGAGGAAGCGCCTGGCTCCTGGCTTTGGATCGGCGTAGTGCTGGCCATGGCGGGCATTTGGGGGGTGAACCAGTGGAAGGAAGACCTTTCTCTCTTTCTCTCTCTCTCTCACTGTCTAACTCTGCCTGTCAAAAAATAAAATTAAATAAATAAAAAAAATTTTTAAAAAACACATCGCTTTAGCCATTTTTAGGTAAACAGTACAGAGTATTTCACAATATGCATATTGTTGTGCCACAAAATCTCTAGAATTTTTCTGTGTTGAAACTCTACCTTCACTGTGTAATAGCTCTGTGTCCCTCCCCCCACCGCTGCCCCAGCAGCCATCATTTTACTTCATATTTCTTTTTTTAAAGATTTACCTATTTATTTGAAAGCCAGAGTTACACAGAGAGAGAAGGAGGGGCAGGGAGAGAGAGAGAGGTCTTCCATCCACTGGTTCACTCCCCAGTTGGCAGCAATGGTGGAGCTGTGCTGATCCAAAGCCAGGAGCCTGGAGCTTCTTCTGGGTCTCCCACGTGGGTGCAGTGGCCCAAGGACTTGGGCCATCTTCTACTGCTATCCCAGGCCATAGCAGAGAGCTGTATTGGAAGTGGAGCAGCCTGAACTCGAACCGGCACACATATGGATGCCAGCACTGCAGGTGGCGGCTGTACCTGCTACACCACAGCACCAGCCCCTCTACTTTATATTTCTAAGAGTGGGCAAACCTGTCTTTCAAACAAGTGGCTTAGGAGCTTGCTAAAAATTTCTCTACTTACAATTACGGATTTTCTGTGAAGATAAGAAAGGTTCTGCAGGTACACCCCACCCCCACCCCCATGTGTCGTGGGACCATAGTACAGTGTAATCTAATTCCCAAGTTTTTTATATTGGGAATTTTTGAGGAGGCTCACTTATTATTTCAGTTTCTGCTTTCTGTAGGATTTTGGATTCCAAGGAGGTCTATATAATCTTGTGTATTACATGACCTACCTTTGACAGTTTTATGACAGGTTTCTGAACAGGAGATAATCGTGGTTCATTTTCCTGTGGGAGCAACCATATAAAAGTTCTCCCCAGGGCAACCCTGGATCTCGAGAAGGGCAGTTGAGGCCTGTGGACAGCCCCCTCTGAGAACCCCGTCCCAGAACACGGGCTAAGCACCTGCAAGGCAGCATGGGCAGAGGCATGTGCTGACAGCTGAGATTTAAGGCTCCCATGAGAGCCGTAACTGAGTTTCCTGTACTTGGCATGGTGTATTTCTACAACAGCTTGTGGTCTTGCACTGCCTCTAGCCATGAGGGATGGTTGCTGTGGGGACTCTTACTGAGCAAGCATGTGACACAAGCCCTGGCCATTTGACCTGTCTTCCTCGTGGCCTGTATTTATGTTCTGACATTTCATTTGACCTGTTTGGCAGGAAAGTGGTTTGGTGTGAGCTGTTTGTTCAGTGGTGTCACTAAGGCAGGAAAGACAGAGGCAGAGGGTTTTCTACAAACTCCTGTCCTCAATGCCCAATAGCATGTTGTATAGGGAGGGCATCTCGAGGAGGTCCACATAGGAGGATAAGCTGATTGATTATGTTCAGCTGGGATGACTGCTGTCTTACTAGGACCAAAGGTAAGCAAAATCACCAGGGACCTAGGTTAGGGGAGAAAGTGTTTTAGATATGAAAGAGACAAATAGAGAAAAGGAAAGAAATAATTAGTAGCTATTGAGCTGACACTGTTTAAGGTTTATTTGAAAAATCAGTTACAGAGAGAGAGGGAGGGCAAAACCAAGTGCGCACGCGCATGCTAGAGAGAGAGAGAGAGAGAGAGATCTTCCATCTGCTGGTTCAGGAACTCCATCTAGGTCTCCCACATAGGTGGCAGAGGCCCAAACACTTTGACCATCTTCTGCTGCTTCCCCAGGCACATTACCAGAGAGTTGGATTGGAAGCAGAGCAGCTGACCTCTTAAATGTTTTTAAAGTAGTAGTTTCACTTCATTTTAGAAAAGAGAGAGAGGCTGGTGTTCTGGCATAATGGGTCAAGCCTCTGCTAGCAATGCCTACATCCCACATTAGAGCACCGGCTGCTACCCTTCCAGTCCCAGCTCCCTGCTAATGCACCTGGGAAAGTAGCGGAAGGTGGCCTGAGTACCTGGGTCCCTGATGTCCATGTATGAAACCACGTTTTTTGAAGTTCCTGGTTACAGGCTAGGCCAGCACTGGCTATTATGGCCATTTGGAGAGTGAACAAATAGACAAAAGATCTCTGTCTCTCTCTCCTTTTCTCTCTGATGCTCTGCCTTTCAAATAGATAAATAAACAAACCTTTAAATAGAGACTCAAAATTAATGTCCCACAGCAGATTTGTGGAAAGCTCAATGTATTATCCATCTCTGCCACTGTGAGCATTTTCTGCAATTAGGTATCAATTTTGAAAGGACCATCACATAGATTTCTTTCTTTTTAAAAAAAGATTTATTTATTTTTATTTGAAAGGCAGAGTTGCAGAGGCAGAGAGAGAGAGCGAGAGTGAGAGAGAGATCTTCAATTCATTGTTTTACTCCCCAAATGGCTGCAACAGCCGGAGCTGGGCCGATCCAAAGCCAGGAACCTGAAACTTTTTCCAGGTTTCCAACACTGGTGCAGGGACACAAGCAGTTGGGCCATCTTCTGCTGCTTTTCTAAGCCACAGCAGAGAGCTGGATAGGAAGTGGAGCGGTCGGGACTCAGACCAGTGCCCATTTAGAATGCTAGCACTGTAGGCAGTGGCTTTATCTGCTATACCACAGTGCCAGCCCCATCACATGGATTTCTGGTTTTCTTCAGGCAACTGTGAAACTTCATTAGTAGAAACAGTGTTGGAGCTTGTAGGAATTACAGCGCGTAGTTGTCAGCTTTTGAAGGGGTTATAGGAGACAGTCCTTGCCTTCATGGTAATCTAAGAAGGATCCTTTATCCTGGTTAAATGAGAGTATTCAGGTAAGACTTCTCTGTTCAGTTTGTTGTTTAGGCACCTCCTTCCTTATAGTAGATCTTTTGGAGATTTTGTTTCCACTGCACCCTCTTATATCAGAGGCTAGAAGTATCACTATGCAAACTTTTTTCTCTGTTATAAGCTGTATTAATTGGAATTTTTTTGCCAGTTACTTTAACAGGAGTTTGACTTTTCATTGTGAATTTTTTCTTAAGATTTATTTATTCACTTGAAAGATAGACACAGAAGGAGAGGCAGAGAGAAAGAGATCTTCATCCATTGGTTCACTCCCCAAATGGCTGCGACAGCTGGAGCTGGGCCAGCCCAAAGGCAGGAGCCAGGAGATTCTTCCAGATGTCTCCCACACGGGAACAGAGGCCCAAGCACCTGAGTCATCTTCCACTGCTTTCCAGATACATTAGCAGGGAGCTGGATCAGAAGTGGAGCAGCCGGATCTTGAACCAGCACCCAAATAGGATGCCAGTGCTGCAGGCGGCAGCTTACTCCGCTGTGCCACAGCACTGGCCCCTCACAATCATCTTACTCAAAGGATGTTACAGTCTTAAAAATGATCCACCCAGCTGGAAAGGAAGCTGTGTATTAGGCCACAAATGGGATTTCCTTTAAAGAATTCTGTCAATGAGGTAAATGAGTCCTGGTGAGGAAACAGACCCCATGTTGAATTGCCAGTGAGTTAAGAGGAGAGACAGTGTTTTCTGTCTCTCTCCTGGAACTGTGATAAATTTCCAAGGAGAGAAACATCAGATGAGGAGTGCAGAGACATCTGCCTCTTGGTTGGAGCCGGGCAGAGTGTCCCACCTGCTCTCAGCTGTGGAAAAGGTGAAGGCCTGATGTGATACCAGGGTATTGCGTCCCCCACCCTCATTACACTGGCTGCTTCTTGGTGTGATTGGATGCCTTGCTTGTGCAGGGTAATACCTTGGGTTTGTTGGATCTGTAATTAGTGCAAAGAAAAGCTTCACAAGGAGTGTCTAGGGCTCCAGTCAAATAAAGTCAGGGAGGTCTGGGTGACTGCCCAGGGAAATTAAAGGAAGTCGCTGTCACTGCTCCTTTAACTGACTGATGGCCCCTTACTAATCACCCACTGTGAGGTTCATTATCTGGTCCATCGTACCGAAGGGCAGAGCCAGCCTGTCAGATCAATAAATCTCCAGGCAGGAGAGAGACCTTTGGTAGTAGCCTTCGAAGGCATGGATGGACTGGGAGAACTGGCCAGCTCAAATTGGTACTGAAATTGGGTTTGGTCCTGTAGTATAGGAAATGAAAATAGAAAGGCGAGGCAGGGGGGCGGTACAGGGAGAGGTGGGAGGCAGTGAGAGATAAACTTCTGCATGTACAGGGTGGCGGTATAGATGAGACCTTATAAAAGGCAAGTCCTTTCTCCGTAGTGTAAGAGATTTGTGTCTACCTTGTGGAACATCCAGACCATTATGTTAGGTGATTGTGCCCTAGCGAGAGATTCTGATTATCCTGCTTGGAAAGTCACTATAGTATAGCAACCAGTGGAAGGAATGATGCTCTCTCAGTGGGTCTGTGGTTTTGTTTCTGGTTGCTGTTTGTTCTAGTTTCTATGCTATTGGCTGTTTTATTCTGCTTTCAGCCACTTTGAGCTAAAGTGTTCTGAAAAAGAATCAATTTTTGCCTCTAAAGGAAGCTCTAAGGACCTGATTTGATCTAAGAATTCTCTTGATTCTGAGTGTCCTCAGTGCCATAAGATAGGGAATGGGAGCTCTGGCTAAATTCTCCAGATTTCTTCTCTGTGCTGAACTAGAGGCAGTAAAACGCCCTTGAGGACTTAACAGTATAAGAATCAAGAGCACTACTTTCTTTGTACATATTTAATGTAGACATCTCTCAGCTGACATATTTAGAGTGGTTGTGGGGGCCGGCGCCGCGGCTCACTTGGTTAATCCTCCGTCTGCGGCGCCATCATCCCATATGAGTGCCGGGTTCTAGTCCCATCTGCCCCTCTTCAGTCCAGCTCTCTGCTGTGGCCCAGGAGGGCAGTGGAGGATGGTCCAAGTGCTTGGGCCCTTGCACCCACATGGGAGACCAAGAAGAAGCACCTGGCTCCTGGCTTCAGATTGGCGCAGCACCGGCTGTAGCGGCCATTTGGGGAGTGAACCAACAGAAGAAAGACCTTTCTCTCTGTCTCTCTCTCACTGTCTATAACTCTACCTGTCAAATAAATAAATAAATAAAATAAATTAGAGTGCTTGTAGCAGCCCTGTCTGGTCTTTTATAACCCTGAAAAGGACCCTGTTCTTCAGCCCACCACTCTGTGAATTACTGTCTCATTACAAATCTATACACAGTTGACTGGTGACCTGTATATGAATGCGTTTCCAAAGAGTCATTATCATCGAATCCCTTTCATCCTTGCCTCAGTTCCATGGAAAAGGCAAAAGCAGAGGTGGGCCTTTGGCCTAGCAGTTACAACACCAGTTGGGATGCCTACATCCCACATTGAGTGCCTGGGTTGACTTCTGGCTCTGTTCCTGATTCCAGCTTCCTGCCAGCAAGTAATGTTCAAGGGGTTGGGGTCCTTGCCATCCATTTGGGAGACCTGAATTGAGTTCCTGGCCCCCAGCTTTGGCTCAGGCCTGGCTACTGTGGGCATCTGGGGAGTGAATCAGAGAGGGAGCTGGTACACTCGTGTTCGTCTTCTCTCTCTCTCTCTCTCTCTCTCTCTCTCTCTCTGTGTGTGTGTGTGTGTGTGTCTGTCTGTCTGTCTGTCTCTGTCTCTCTCTCTCTCTCTCTCTCTGCCTCTTGAATAGTTTTTTTTCCCCAGTGCAAAAGCAGAACCCTTATTAGGTGTCTTTGATAAGGCAAGAGGGGTGCCCTATCCTACTGATGCTGGGGTTTCCTTTGAGATGTCTCCATCATTAACTGGTGAAACTCATACTTTCTTGCATCCCCTGCACCATCTTCACCCGCCTTTCATCCTGATGCACAGGCTCCCCTCGGGCTCCTCTTCCTCAGGGCCCCGGGGTTTACCATATGTCCCAGAAACTCCGAACACGCCTTCTGTCATCTCAGTACAACAGCATTCGTTTGGACTGTCTCCAGCTAAGCATTCTGGAGCCAGGCTTTTGAAAGGAACCAACTGGTACATCAAGGGTTGATTCAGTTTGGTGGAATTAAGATTTTTTTTAAGCAAGTAAATTGGGGATTAAGTTAGATCTAAACTTCAAAATAAATAAATTAATAAAGGCAGGAGGACCTTGTAAGTCCCTGAGCTGGGGATTGATTGAGTTTGTAAGTACACACCCTAAAAAACACAAGTTGGGGCTGGTGCTGTGGTGTACGTGGGTAAAGCCGCTGCCTGAAGTGCTGACATCCCATATGGGCACTGGTTTGAGTCCTGGCTGCGCCACTTCCAATCCAGCTCTCTGCTATGGCCTGGGAAAGCAGTAGAAGATGGCCCAAGTCCTTGAGCCCCTGCACCCACATGGGAAACCTGGAAGAAGCTCCAGGCTCCTGGATTTGGATTGGCCCAGCTCTGGCTGTTGCGGCCAATTGGGGAGTGAACCAGTGGAATGGAAGTCCTGTTTCTCTCTTTCTCTCTGTGCCTCTCCTTCTCTCTCTGTGTAACTCCAACTTTCAAATAAATAAATAAATCTTAAAAAAGAAGAAGAAGCAAAAACCCTTAAGTGGCTTATGCCCAGCTGAAAATTATTCTAAACATTATTCATTGCCACTGGGAGTCCATTTAATTTGTCAGAAAGGAGTGTGGAGCTGTGCACAGGTTGAGGAGAAGAGTACAATAGATGAATCTTTGGTACTGTTGAAATAGCTAAGAATTCCTAGTCTTGAGCCAGCTGATGTGTCAGCCTGAATCATTCTAGCCCAACACAAGATAGAATAATAATAAAACCAAAAAAGACATAAGCTTACTGTCCACTGCCATACACCTCTTCTTTGACTAGTCATGATTTATTGTACTTATTTTTAATTATAATTTTGTATTATGATTAGCATATATCATAAATATATTATTAAATATTTATGTAACAACTACCACAATCAAGAGGTAGAACATTTCCATCATCCAAAAAAAAAAAAAAAAAAAAAAAAACACCTCTCTTATTACTACCCTGTAGTCGATCTTCAACCTGAATTTGGGCACTAGGCAAGCACTGAAATGATTTCTATATATTCAGTTTGCCTTTTATAGAATTTCATATAAATAAACTTATGTACTATGTGCTCCTTTGTGTCTGGCTCCTTTGTGAAATTCATATATGTGTGATACTACTAGGTATTTATCCAAGAGAAATGAAAATACATGTCCATGTCCATCCACATACTTGAACACAAATGTTCATAGCAGCATTATTCATGATAGCAAAAACTAGAGGCAACCTAAATGCCCATCAACAACTTAATGAATAAACAGTTAATCCATATATACAATGAAATATTATGTAGCGGTTAAAAAAAGGATACAGTGGGAGTAGTTAGTTTAGCATAGGGTTTAAATGCCCACATCCCACATTGGACCGCCTGGGTTTGATTTCCTAGTTCAGGCTCCTGAATCCCTCTCTTGCCACTGCAGACCAGGGTAGACAGTGGTGATAGCTGAAGTAATTGGGTTCCTGCCATCCATGTGAGAGACCTAGATTATGGCCAGCGCCACGACTCAATAGGCTAATCCTTCACCTGCGGCACCGGCACACCGGGTTCTAGTCCCGGTCAGGGCACCGGCTTCTGTCCTGGTTGCCCCTCTTCCAGGCCAGCTCTCTGCTATGGCCCGGGAAGGCAGTGGAGGATGGCCCAAGTGCTTGGGCCCTGCACCCCATGGGAGACCAGGAAAAGCACCTGGCTCCTGGCTCCTGCCATTGGATCAGCGCGGTGCACCGGCTGCAGCGCGCCGGCCACAGCGGCCATTGGAGGGTGAACCAACGGCAAAGGAAGACTCTCTCTCTCTCACTGTCCACTCTGCCTGTCAAAAAAAGAGAGAGAGAGAGAGAGAGACAGAGAGAAAGGTCTTCCTTTTTGCCGTTGGTTCACCCTCCAGTGGCCGCCGCGGCCAGCGCGCTGCGGCCGGCGCACCACACTGATCCTTAGGCAGGAGCCAGGTGCTTCTCCTGGTCTCCCATGGGGTGCAGGACCCAAGCACTTGGGCCATCCTCCACTGCACTCCCTGGCCACAGCAGAGAGCTGGCCTGGAAGGGGGGCAGCCAGGACAGAATCCGGCGCCCCGACCGGGACTAGAACCCGGTGTGCCGGTGCCGCTAG
This sequence comes from Oryctolagus cuniculus, assembly GCF_051225735.1. NCBI lineage: Eukaryota > Metazoa > Chordata > Mammalia > Lagomorpha > Leporidae > Oryctolagus > Oryctolagus cuniculus. Next base: position 27,914,306 of record NC_142881.1, read on the forward strand.
GCGGAGGATTAACCTAGTGAGCCGCGGCGCCGGCCTATGCCCTTGATTTCTTTGCCTTATTGCACTGACTGGGACTGCCAATAAAATATATATATATTTTAATTTATTTGAAAGGCTGACTTAGAACGAGAGACAGAGATTTTCTATCAGCTGCATCATTCTCCAAATGGCTGCAATGACAGGTTGGGCCAGGCCAAAGCCAAGAACTTCTTCTGCATCTCCCACGTGGGTGGCAGGGTCCCGGGGATTTAGGTCATCTTCTGCTGCTTTCCCAGGCACATTTGCAGAGAGCTGGATAAGAAGTGGAGCAGCTGGAACTTGAATTGGAGCCCGGGTAGAATACTGGCATCACAGATGGTAGTTTTACCCTCTAGATCACAATGTCAGCCCCCACCAATACAACATTGAAGTGGGGGGATGGTGGTGTGGCATATAAATCTTTTTTTTTTTAATTTATTTATTTGAGAGGCAGAGACATAGAAAGTTCTTCCATCTGCTGTTTCACTCCCCAAATAGCTGCAATGGCCAGATCTGAGCTGATGCAAAGCCAGGAGCCAGGAGCTTCTTCTAGGTCTCCCATGAGGGTACAGGGGCCCAAGGACTTGGGCCATCTTCTGCTGCCTTCCCAGGCCATCAACAGGGAACTGGATCAAAAGTGAAGCAGCCTGGACTCGAACCAGCTCTGCCTTTCAAATAAATAAGTCAATATTTTAAAAAATACTGAAATGGCAAGATGACATCCTTGCCATTTCTTAAGGGGAAAGCATTTGGTCGTTCACCATTAATAAGTAAGCTGTAGATCTTCTTAAAGTCCTTTTATTTCATTGAGGTTCCCTTCTATTCTGAATTTGCTGAGAGGTTTTATTATAAATAAAAATTATACCTTGTAAATGTCCTTTCTGCATTTTTGGATGATCATATGGATTTCCTCCTTTATAAAGTGTGTGATTTTTTTAATATTAAGCCAGCCTTAAGTTTCTGGGCTAAATCCCTCGTGGTATCATATTTATATTTTATTGAATTGGAGCTGCTAATATTTGTTAATTATTTTTATTTCAGTGTTTTTGAGGGATATTAGTTCATAGCTTTTTTTAAAAAAGATTTATTTATTTACTTGAAAAGTTACACAGAGAAAGAAGGAGAATCCTCTGGTTCACTCCTCAGATGGCCGCAATGGCCAGAGCTGCGCCAGTCCACAGCCAGGAGCCAGGAGCTTCTTCCGGGTCTCCCACGTGGGTGCAGGGGCCTAAGGACTTGGGCCAACTTCTACTGCTTTCCCAGGCCATAGCAGAGAGCTGGATCTGAAGTGGAACAGCCGGGTCTCAAAGCGGCGCCTATATGGGATGGCGGCATTGCAGGCGGCGGCTTTACCCGCTACGCCACAGCGCCGGCCCCAATGCTGGCCTTTTGAGGTGGAGAATATTTCTTCTCTGGTTTTAGAATTTATGTAGAGTTGGCCTTATTTCTTGCTTAATGTTAAGTAGACTTCACCCGTGATGCCATCTGGGCTTGGAACTTTCTTTGTAGGACAAAATTTTATACCCAGTATTTTGTTAGGAAAGCTTTTCAAACATACAATAAAGTTGAAAAATAAAATTGTATAGTGAGTATCAATACAGCTCTTAGGAGATTCTGCCATTTACACTTTACTGTACTTGCTTTATCACATATCTAGGCTACAGGATGGAGCCCCACCCATCACATCATCTTATTTTTTTATACATTTCAAAGTAACTTGCACGTATTAGTATACTTTTGGGGAAGCATTTTGATTATTAGTTCAGTTTATTTAATAGATTTAGGGACCATTAGGTATAGTTTCTACATATTCTTGAGCCAGTTTTAATAGTTTATGTCTTCAAGAAAGTTATTCATTTGTATAGGTTATTGATACTATTATGATAAATTGCTTTATAAATAAATAAAATAAATTTTATTATGATAAAAATAGTCTTTATTTTTCTTGAAATGCATGTAGGATTTAGTGTGATGTCTCCTATTACATGGGCAGTGTGTGCCTTTTTTCTTGTTCCTTATTGGTCTCTCTCATTTTATCAGTTTGTTAATCAGCTTTTAGTCTCATTGATCTTCTGTTTTTCTTTTTTTTTTTTTTTTTTTTTTTTTTGACAGAGTTAGACAGTGAGAAAGAGAGAGACAGAGAGAAAGGTTTTCCTTTTCCGTTGGTTCACCTCCCAAGTGGCAACTAAGGCCGGTGCGTTGCAGCCAGTGTGCTGCACCAATCCAAAGCCTGGAGCCAGGCGCTTCCTCCTGGTCTCCCATGTGGGTGCAAGGCCCAAGGACCTGGGCCATCCTCCACTGCACTCCCGGGTCACAGCAGAGAGCTGGACTGGAAGAGGAGCCATCGGGACAGAATCTGGCGCCCCAACCAGGACTAGAACCCGGGATGCCGGCGCCGCAGGCAGAGGATTAGCCTAGTGAGCTGCGGCGGCGGCCCTGTTTTTCTATTTCATCACTCCTTACATAGTTATCTTTATAATTTCCTTCCTTCTGCTCACTTTGATTTAATTTGCTCATTTTCAAATTTCTAAAGGTAGAAACTTAGGTCATTAATTTTAGAGCTTTCTTATTTTCTTTTTAAATTTTTATTTACTTAAAAGGCAGGGGGGGCCAGTGTTGTGGTGCAGTGGATTAGGCCCCTGCCTGGGATGCCAGCATCATGTATCAGAGTATTGGTTCAAGTCCTAGCTGCAGGCCGGCGCCGCGGCTCACTAGGCTAATCCTCCGCCTTGCGGCTCCGGCATACCGGGTTCTAGTCCCAGTCGGGGCGCCAGATTCTGTCCCGGTTGCCCCTTTTCCAGGCCAGCTCTCTGCTGTGGCCAGGGAGTGCAGTGGAGGATGGCCCAAGTGCTTGGGCCCTGCACCCCATGGGAGACCAGGATAAGTACCTGGCTCCTGCCATCGGATCAGCGAGGTGCGCCAGCCGCAGCGCGCCAGCCTTGGCAGCCATTGGAGGGTGAGCCAACGGCAAAAGGAAGACCTTTCTCTCTGTCTCTCTCTCTCACTGTCCACTCTGCCTGTCACCAAAAAAAAAAAAAAAAAAAAAGGTCCCAGCTGCTCTGCTTCCACTCCAGCTCCCTGCTGGTGTGTCTGGGAGGGCAGCAGAGGATGGCCCAAGTGCTTGGGCCTCTGCCACTCATGTGAGAAAACAGGATGGAGATCCTGTTCTTGGCTTCAGCCCTGCCCAAGACCTAACTGTTGAGGCCATTTGGGGAGTAAGCCAGCAAATGGAAGATCTCTCTCTCTCTCTCTCTCTCTCTCTCTCTCTCTCTGTGTGTGTGTTCCCCCCCACCTCTAACTCTGCCTTTCAAATAAAATAAATAAATTTTTAAAAATTATTTCCTTGTTTTAGAAGCAGAGTAACAGAGAAAAGGTGGCAGGGACAGAGATATATTCCATCTGCTAGTTAACTCTGCAGGTCAAACCAAGAGTCAGAAACTCCACCCATGGATTTAAGAATAATGGAGAAAGATCAAGCTAACTGTCCACTCTACAATAAAACAGGAGCTTGCAGATTTGGAGTAGGTGTTCACGTAAGCATAATTTCCCAGCGTCTAGTCCTACCCTTCTGATTAAAAGCATGTTTACCACATTTGAAATAGAGCAGTGCAGGAGGAATGACTGTGACCCTGATGTAAGCCTCAAGTACAGCGAGGAAGAAACCTACCAACAGTTCCTAGAGTTCTATGATGATGTGCTCCCTGAGTTCAAGAATGTGGGCAAAGTGGTTCAGTTTAAGGTCAGCTGAAACTTGGAACCTCATCTGAAGGGCAATGTGTATGTTCAGTATCAGTCAGAAGAAGAATGCCAAGCAGCCCTGTCTCTGTTTAACGGGCGATGGTATGCAGGCGGACAGCTTCAGTGCGAATTCTGCCCAGTGACCAGGTAGAAAATGGCCATTTGTGGTAAAAGACAATGTGATGGTTTTTTCCCCAATCATTCCACTGTTACATGAAGGAATATTCTCAGGGAAAAGATGATCTTTTAAAGGGATGAAACAGCTTTTCTTTTTTCTTACAAAGTAGATGAGCAGAGATCTATATGAATAAAAGACACCACAGTTTCAATCTGTAAAAAAAAAAAAAGAGTATCTCCATTTGTCTCCTCCTGTCTTTTTGTTGTCATACATTTTTTTTCTCTTTTTTAAAGATTTATTTATTTATTTGAAAGGCAGGGTTACAGAGAGGCAGAGGCAGAGAGAGAGAGAGAGGTCTTCCATCCGCTGGTTCACTCCCCAAATGGCTGCAATGGCCGAAGTTGAACTCATCCGAAGCCAGGAGCCTTTTCTGGGTCTCCTATGCAGGTGCAGGGGCCCAAAGACTTGGGCCATCTTCTGCTGCTTTCCCAGGCCACAGCACAGAGCTGGATCTGAAGTGGAGCAGCCGGGACTCCAACTGGTGCCCATATTGGATGCCAGCACTGCAGGCAGTGGCTTTACCCAGCACGCCACATTGCCGGCCCCCATACATTTATTTTCTTCAAGGATTGTTTTAAATTTCAGAATATATTGTTCTTATTTCTTGTTTGAAAAGTCTTACCTGTTTCCTCATTTTAAAATGTATGTAAAAGAGCAATTTCTGTTTATTTATATATTTACCTTTCCTAGTCAGTGGTTTTCATTCCTATTTATAGATTCAGGTGATGTAATTTTCCTTCTGTCAGAAAACTTTTAATATCTTGTCATGCAGGACTGTTAGCAACACATTCTCTCAGACTGTTTCTTTATTTCACCTTCATTTCTGAAGGATTTTTTTTGCTGGATCTAGAATTCTAGGTTAACAGTATTTTTTTTTTCTGTCAGCACAGATATCATTCCTTTGTCTTCTGGTTTGCATGGTTTCTGACAAGTAATGTTAATTTCTTGTTCCTCTGTACTTAATGTGTCTTTTTTCAATTTTTAATAGTCTCTTACCACTGGTTTGCAGTGATTTTATTATAAAGTACTTTGTATCTATCATTTTGCTATTTATTATGTTAATAGACTTCTTTAAATACTTAAACACGTTTATGATAGCTCTTTAAATATCTCTTCTAATTCCATCACCTCTCCCAGTTAGGGGTCTTTTTCTATTGGCTGATATTTCTCTTGGTTATGGACCAGATTTTTCTGTTTCTTGACACGTTTCTCAATTTTTTGATTGGATACTGGGCATTGTGATTGTCATGTGGTTGAGTGCTTAATTTTATTGTCTTCAAATAGTGTTGGAAAGATATTTAGGAAGGCAGTTAAGTTATGTCTGATCCCTTTGAAACTTCTTACAAATCTCCATGTAGTTTAGAGCCACTACTAAGGCGTGACTGTTCTGGTGTTCCTCTTGAATGTCCATGTGTTCAGCAAGTACTCTCTTCAGACACCTCCCAGTCTCAGGTGAACTATGAGAATTGTTCAGCTTACAGATTTTCCATCAGGTTTGTTTGTTTGTTTGTTTGTTTGTTTTTTTGTCTGGCCTGGTTGTAATCCTTACAATCAGTGGAACACTGTGCAGCTTCCTGAATGTCCTTTGCCTGCCTCCCTCCTCTCTGGATATCGCCTCATAAATTCCAGCTACTCCTGCCTCCCCAAATCCAATTGGTCTCCTTAGTACAATAAAACTTCCATGTTCACGGTGTCTTCCTTTTATCAGGATTCCTGTCCTACGCTGCCTATAGTCCAATGCCTGAAATAAATTGTTTCCTTCCCAGTTCCTAGTTATTCAGTCATGACTGCATGTGGAAGTCCTGAACTACATTAAAATATTGTAATATACCCTGAGTTAGCCAGCTGAAATTTTAAAATGTTGTACACTTTTTCAGAGAACCTTCCCCGTTCATATATATTGTGTTGTCCTACTTCATTCTCTCTCTTCTTTCCTCCGTCTTCAGTTACTGCAGTGGAAGGTCTTGAATGGATGTTGGAAATGGCATACTCATATATAATGAGCGTTTTTATATTGTTTTTATTTATTTAAAGGTGATTCACTAAAGTTACCTCTTCCTTTCCCCCATTTTTCCATTCTGTTGTTGTGCCCAGGTGCCAGGCCTAACATTGATCACTTACAAAGGCTTAAAGGGGAATTGAAAAGTCAAGCTGTTGGGTTTCAGACATTTTTGTACTTTCTAGCTGTCTGCTTGGTCCCTCTGCTTCTCCTGGGCCGTGTCATCAGGTCAGGCTTTGTCCTGAGAGAAGCGTGAGCAGCAGCATCGCGGGGGCTAGTAGTCCTCTGCATGCTAGTTGGCCTTGGAGCTCATGAGTCTAATTGTCTTCTCTCCTTGTCTTCTGAGATGTGAATCTTTTGGATGCTGTATGTAAGCAGGTACTAAAAATAGCTCAGCAAGATTTTGAACCTGGCTGCTCAAAGATCACTGTGTGTGGCTACTCAGATTGTTTTGGACAGTTATCTAATGAGTACACCGCACAGTTGAGCTGAATATTTGCAGCTGAAATTTGTTGCTAAATTGAACACATCTCTGAAGGCATTTCAGAATGGATCAAAGCTGATTTCTGAGAAGCTGAAACTCTAGTTTTGTGTGCTTTAGGGGTAAAAATGACGTTCTTTTTGACCTTTTCCATCTTTGCTCGTTCTTGGTACCGGACTTATTTCCCAGTGTCAGAGCTGAGCCTAAGCAGTCTGCCATTCAGTGACTCCCCTGCTGGAGCCTAGCTGTCAGGCCAGACTCCCAGACCTGTGCAAGCTAACGGTCTTTCCTGCAGCTGCACTCAGAATTAACTACCACAGTGATATAAAATGGAGGAGGTGAGGGCCAGTGCTTGGACACAGCAGGTTAAGCTGCTTCTCAGGGTGCCTGTGTAGAGTATCAGTTTGAGTCCCAGCTACTCCACTTCCAATCCAACTCCCTACTAACACATCCGGGAGGCAGTAAATGATGGCTCAAGTGCTTGGGCCCCTGCTGCCCACATGGAGACCCAGCCCTGGCTGTTGTAGGCATTTAAGGAGTGAACCAGTGGGTAGAGGATCTCTGTGCCTCTCTCTCTCTCTCTCTCTCTCTCTCTCTCTCTCTGTGTGATTCAGCCTAAATAAATTTTTTTTAAGTAGAAGTGATAAAAAAGAAGAGACCCTAGTTTTTTTTTTTTTTGACAGGCAGAGTGGACAGTGAGAGAGAGAGACAGAGAGAAAGGTCTTCCTTTGCTGTTGGTTCACCCTCCAATGGCTGCTGTGGCCGGCGCGCTGCGGCCAGCACACCACGCTGATCCAAAGGCAAGAGCCAGGTGCTTCTCCTGGTCTCCCATGGGGTGCAGGGCCCAACACTTGAGCCATCCTCCACTGTACTCCTGGGCCACAGCAGAGAGCTGGCCTGGAAGAGGGGCAACCGGGACAGAATCCGGTGCCCCGACCGGGACTAGAACCCGGTGTGCCGGCGCCGCAAGGCGGATTAGTCTGTTGAGCCGTGGCACCGGCCAAGACCCTAGATTCTTTAAGTATCCTTTTCTTAAAAAAAAAAAAAAAAAAAAAAAAAGATTTATTTATTTATTTGAAACGCAGAGTTACAGAGAGGGGAGGCAGGGGAGGTCCTCCATCCACTGGCTCACTCTGCAAATGGCCTCAACAGCTGGAGCTTAGCTGAGCCGATCCAAGGCCAGGAGCCAGGAGCTTCTTCTGGGTCTCCCACGTGGGAGCAGGGACACAAGCACTTGGATCATCTTCCACTGCTTTCCCAGGCATATTAGCAGGGAGCTGGATCAGAAGTGGAGCAGCCAGGACTCGAACAGGCACCCGTATGGATGCGGGCACTGCAGGCGGTGGCCTTACCCAGTATGCCACAGCACTGGCCCCTAATTATCTTTTTCTTAAAAGTTGTGGCACTATCTCAGCCAAGCAGCCACTAGTCAGTTATGTTGCTGACTGCACATTTCATGCTAACGGCTTGACCCCCGTATGCGCTTCCATCTGGAGGTGTGCATGTCTGTGCTGGTTGGTCTTGATTCCCCAGTTTGTCTCTTAGTTCCATGAAGGCAGGACTTGGCTCTGAGGGCTTTAGAAGCTTGTCAGAGTGTTAAGAACAATGCAGAGGGGACTGTCAGGATCTAACGCTAATCTTACCATGTGACCTTGGTGAGAGATTCCTTTCCTTTTTGGGTGGGCCTATGTCACTAAATTAGTGCACAAGCATGTTGAGTGTTGACTGTTTCTAGGACTGTGTTTGGCTTTGTGAAAGATCCTGATGGGACATTGGGTCCCTTCCTTCTGGGTACTGAGCTTCAAGCTCTGACAGTTCGGTTTGGAAGTCAGTAATAGCAGCATGTTTGCTTCTCCAGGAGAGGACCTGCCACTCTGCCTGCCTGTACCTGCTAATGCTCAATCCCTAAAGCAGTTATATTCCCCCCTCCCCAGGAAATGCCTCACTGGAAAGCCTGTGGAATACAGATATCTTCCAGAAAGGTTGGCGAACTGGGGGAATTTTCTTGTTGATGGCAGAGGTTGGAAGGAAAGCTATGGAAATAGGTCAGTTTTCCCAATTTCAGGTCATTAAACAGTTAACAGGTCCTAGCAGGGTGCAATAAATAATAATGACAGCTACACTTATTACCACTTTCTATCTGTCAAGCACTATGCCTGGCACTTACATATATGCTGCTTTATTTAGTCTTCAGAGTAAGCCCTAAATGATACAATTATTATTAATCCCATTTTTAAAGATGAGAAAGCTGAGGTTCCCCCACCTCTACCCTGAATATAACGACTAAAGCTGGGGTACGAGTCCAGGCAGGCTGACTCGAGAGCCGTACTCTTAAGCACTGTGCTGGCTTACAAATGACTCAGATTGGTTGAAACTGTTTCGGTACCCAGGTGCAGCTGGCCCGACGGTGACCCTCCGGAGTCTGTACTTAAGAGAACATCTTTGTAATGCTTCTTGTTTGTCTTGAATTAACCCTGAATTTGGAAGAATGAGTGTGGATGTGGTGGAAGAATTGACTTTTTGCTTTTCTCTCATCAGAATTCCTCTTCCAAGTTGACCAACACTTGACTTCCACTTAATATGAGAATACCACTGAGAGGATGTCCGTAGCCTGGTGAAATTGCAAAGTTAGAGATAGACATCTAGTGCTTGTGGCTGATGTTCTTCATTGGGAGACACATAGCCAGTCCTAGGAAAGATCTGGTTTTAGGAAGGTACAGGAAGGGTGGGAGGCTGGATTAGGTCCTTTCACAGAGAAGAGCATTTCAGCCCTGCAGCAAATCCAGAAGAGGGAGTTAGCAAGGCCCTGAGTATCTCCCTTTGAGTGCAGGGACGTGTATTGGTATTAGGAGGGAAAAGGCTTCAGCCTCCGTGCCTGAGAAATAGTATATTTGACTTGTCATGTCATCCTGCCTGGATTATGAGAGGGAGACCTCGGTCTTATTTACCATAAAAGCTGCCTACAACCCCTTGGACCTTCTCTTTTACTCAGCAGTTCATTTGCCACTGACCATTTCTGAAAGCCTACGTGTGCCCAGCACTGTTTCTTTCAGGGATAGGACATGCTCAGACCAGTAAAGTGAGGCAGTGAGTAGTTTAGAGATGTGGACCAGGGAGCAAGCCTTATTATTCAGACCTTCTTGGTTCTTGGGGCACCAGGAGAAGCATGTCCCTAAGCTATTGTGAGGGATGAACTCTTACTCATTTTGTCATGAGTTCATTCTTCCTCCGTCATCAGCTTTTAGAATAAGTAGTACCTGGGGCTGGTGTTGTGTTAACGCATTAAGCCTCCACCTGCAATGCTGGCATCCCATTTGGGCACTGATTCGAATCCCAGCTGTTCCACTTCTGATTTAACCCCCTGCTAATGCATGGGAGAGCAGTGGAGGATGGCCCAAGTGCTTGGTTCCCTGCACCCATGGAGGAGACCCAGAAGAAGTTCTAGGTTCCTGGCTTCAGCCTGGCCCAGCTCTGGCCGTTGTGGCCAAAGGAGTGAACCAGCAGATGGAAGACCTCTCTCTGTCTTTCTGTCTCTCCCTCTCTTTGTCTGTAACTCTGCCTTTCAAATAAATAAATAAATCTTAAAAACAAAAAAAGGGACCAGCGCCGTGGCACAGTGGGTTAAGCCTATGCCTGAGGTGCCAGCATCCCATATGGACACCAGTTCATGTCCCAGCTGTTCCTCTTCTAATCCAGCTCTTTGCTGTGGCCTGGGAAAGCAGTGGAAGATGGCGCACATGTTTGAGCCCCTGCACCTGCATGAAGACCCAGAAGAAGCTCCTGGCTCCTGGCTTTGGACTGGCCCAGCTCCGACTGTTGTGGCCATTTGGGGAGTGAACCAATGGATGGAAGATCTCGATCTCTGTCTCTCCCTCTCTCTGTCTGTAACTCTACCTCTCAAATAAATAAATAAAAATCTTAAAAAGAAAGAGAGAGAGGAGGAAGGAAGAAAGGAAGGAATAAATAAGTAAATATGTAGTACGTGCTCAGGTACCCCTGATGGAAAAGAAAAGCAAGGGCAGCATCCAGACACAGGCCTGGTGGTGGGGTTTGGGGTTTCAGAACTTGGTTCCTCAGACTGTCCTTTCCTGCCTGATAAATGAATGAGGTAAAAATAATAGATAGATAAATAAATAAATCCCTATTCTCTAGTGAGTAAATACCTGAAATAGAACAAATGGTCAGGGGGTGGCGCTATGGCATAGTGGGTGAAGCCACCGCCTGCAGTGCTGGCATCCCATATGGACGCCAGTTCAAGTCCTGGCTGCTCCACTTCTGATCCATCTCTCTGCTATGGTCTGGGAAAGCAGTAGAAGATGGCCCAAATACTTGGGCCCCTGCACCTGCGTGGAAGAGCCAGAAGAAGCTCCTGGCTCCTGGCTTCAGACTGGCACAGCTCTGGCTGTTGCAGTCATCTGGGGAGTGAACCAGTGGATGGAAGACCTCTCTCTCTGTCTCTGCCTCTCTCCTTCTTTCTATGTAACTCTGACTTTCAAATAAATAAATAAATCTTTAAAAAAAAATGGTCAAAGTTCAGTGGAAGAGATAGATGGAGATGATCATTCCAGTCCTCTAAAAAAGCCTTTTTCTCTTCTGATTCCCTTTTAACTCCTATAAACTGCTTCAGACCATCCAGAGATTAATTTTTCTATCATCAGGGCTTGTTAGGGTTAAAACAGAAGCATATATGGAAGTGGAACAGGATGATTAGTTTCTTGGGAAAAGTGGAAGATTGGCCTTGCTCTGTGTGCATTTATTGTGCACAGGCATCCGTCTCTCTGCCTGTGGACCGCAGGCTGGCTGAGGCCTAAAAAGCCTGACTGAAGACTAACGACCTTTGAATTCAAGCTTCTTCAGTGAGTTCTTAGCAATCAGAATAGCAGCCAGAAACAGATTTGCTGACGGTGAGTTTGGAGTGGTCTGCAGAGTCAAGGTGGTTTGTACCAACTGTCAGCAGGGTTGAGCCAGGCCTCCCCTGCTGCTGTGGGGATCGGCAGCCCTGGAGCCCTGCGGAGCCTGGCGGTCACGGAGGCTCAGACAACGAGAGCCGCCCTTCAGCAGGTCTCCTCCCCGGTTCCTCACGTCAGGCTGCTCACTTCTCAGGAGAAGTTAGTTTGAATTCCTTGAAACTTTGGTCTCTGAAGACAAGTTTGGCCTGTAAACCCAAGAACATGCACCAGGTTAAACTAGCATGCAGTACGGGAAGAGCATTAGATTAGGAGTGAAAAAAATTCTTGTGTCTAATCCCGGGTTTATGGCTTTGGGCAGTTGATAATCTTTCTGGGCTTCTGTTTTCTTGTCTGTGAAATGAAGGTCATGAAGTGAGTAGGTGGTTTCAGAGGTTGTTTCCAGAATGATTATGTCTGTGGTTCTGACCCTCTGGTGACATTTTCATGCCCCACCCCCCCACTGCTCCATTCAGTTTGCTTTTCCCTCACCTAAGTTGAAGTAAAGTGGTATTTTTTTTCTTAAGATTTTTTATTTCTTTATTTGAAACCCAGAGAAAGAGGGGGAGAGACAGATATCTTTCTCTGCCTATTCACTCCCCGAATGGCCACAATGGCCAAGGTTGGTCCAGGCCAAAGCCTGGAGACTGGAACTCCATCTCGATCTCCTTTGTGAGTGGCAGGGGCCCACATACTTGAACCATCTTTTGCAGCTTTTCCAGGCACATTAACAGGGAGGTGGTTCTGGAGCAGAGCAGCTGGGACTCCAACTGGCACTCTGATATCAGATGCCAGAATCACTAGTGGTGGCTTTACTACTGTACCACAGTGCCAGCTTCAGCAAAGTGTTTTAAGGCAAAGAAAAGAGCATGAGCTCCTTGAGACTGAGGCCATTTGTATACTCCCTGCCATCCACTTAAATCCAAAAAATACTCCCCTGTGGTAAAGAATAATTTATGCACATAGGATATTTGGGACAGTTTGAAGTAGGCGAGTCTTTCTTGTACCATGAAGGTAGTCACTGATGGGTCCTAAGAGCTGTGCAGGTTACTCTAGCCATTAGGATTCATCAGCTCTTAAGAAAAGCTCAAAGCTTTTATTCATGTATCATTTTAGGAAAACGAATTCAAGTTCCATTTTGTAGAGAAGGGCTGAGGCTCAAAGAAGTTGCAGGAGTGGTGTGAAGTCCTGTAACAAGGAACGGAGCTCCTACTGGAGTTCTGTATGCCAGGCTCTTGCCAGGACCTGCTTTCTGAGGTCGTGGGTAGACATGGAAGGATTCTTTAAAGAGCCTGTGACTTTAGACGCTTTACTGATTTTGAAGCTACATTGACCTCAGGTAGGCATAGGAAGCCCACAAGCCCAAGTGAAAGCAGGTGGCCTTGTGCTCGGGGAACATTCTACCTGGTGGATTGGAAAGGGATCTCAATGGAGTGCAGGGGAGTTGGAGTTCCAGGAAACAAGATACCAAGGCTGCAAATTGAGGTAAAAAGCACAAGGCCTATGTTGAGGCTCAAATAGGACATTTTCTTAATGTCTGAAGCTACAGAGGTCAAAGTCAAGTACCAGACCCGGCAAGTACCCATAGTGCTCTGAAGTCCAGAATGGGCTGGGGCCCAGACCTGAGCTTAGAAGGTTTTCTTCCCATGGGAGTAAGAGAGAAGTGATGAGGGCAGGAGACAGCAGATGCTCAATGAACTGTCAAGCAACTTTCCTCCGGGCACAAGAGGAAAGGAGGTTAACCTGCAAGGAAAGGCCAAGGAGGCAGAAATGGCAATGGGCAGTATCTGGACAAGAGGAGAGCAGAGGTCATGCTCTCTCTTAAGTACATGATTCAGCCCTGGCCCCTGGTTTCCTTCCAGGGGGCCTTCTCTGCTTTCACCTCCCTGTGGCAAATGAAGCTGGGCTATCCTGGCCAAAGCAAACTTTACTGGGAAAGGAAAAATCTGCATTCTCAGCAAGACCTTAGACTTTCCACTTTACTGTGGCAAGAGCAGAGAGCCCAGGTGATCAAAGCAGACTTTCCTGAAGCCTGAGGCTCTCTAGATACGGGCAAAAGGTGCAGCTGAGGCCAGCGCTGTGCCGTGGAGGGTAAAGCTGCTGCCCACAGCACCAGCATCCCGTATGGGTGCCAGTTCTTGTCCCTGCTGCTCCACTTCTGACCTACTAGTGGGCTAGGAAAGCAGTGGAAGATGGGCCAAGTGTTTGGGCCCCTGCCATCCATGTGGGAGACCCAGATGAAGCTCCTGGCTCCTGGCTTCCATCTGGCCCTGGCCATTGCGGACATCTTGGGAGTGAACCAGCAGATGGATCTGTGTCTGTCTGTCTGTCTCTCTCTCTGTAACTGTAACTCTTTCAAATAAATAAATCCTAAAAAGAAGCAGAAGAAGGTACAGCCAACTCTTCAGCTGCTGTGCCTTTTTCTCAGACGTTGGCTTTAGGATAGTTTCTATCTTTTGGTACCTGACACTTTTTTTTTTTTTTTTTTTTTTTGGACAGGCAGAGTGGACAGTGAGAGAGAGAGAGAAAGGTCTTCCTTTTTTCCATTGGTTCACCCCCCAATGGCCGCTGCGGCCGGTGCACCACGCTGATCCGAAGCCAGGAGCCGGGTGCTTCTCCTGGTCTCCCATGTGGGTGCAGGGGCCCAAGCACTTGGGCCATCTTCTACTGCCTTCCCAGGCCATCAGCAGAGAGCTGGATGGGAAGAGGAGTAGCCGGGACACGAACTGGCACCTGAGCTATTCACTTTGGAGCCAAGGCCATGGCTGTAGCTACTCTAGGCACACCTGCAACCCATGTGCGTGATTACTTTGTGGTTTACTGTGGGTGACTGTCATTGCTGAGTTCCAGTCCTCCTGCCTACAGAGCTGATGGAACCAGAAGCAGAGGTGCCAGCCCACACTAGGGTCTGTGGGCACAGCTAGGACTAACGGTCTTGAGGAGCTGGGGGTCTGGAGGGAAGAAAGCTGGGCCAGCCCTTTGCCCTCTGTTCCTTCCCTCTGAACTCACATGTGGAGACTGTCCCGTCAGGACCAAGCCTTCCAAGCTCTTCCACTCTTCTCTGTCCTCCGGAATTCTTGGTAGGTAAAGTGATGGCTACCACATCTGCCCAGGTCCAAGTTTAGACTGGTGAAGGGGACAGATAGTTACTTTTCTACCCTTGGGGAGTCTGTCCTCCATTGCTCTGAGCTGTCCTGGCTCTGGCTTTGTCCCTTCATCCCTCTGCCTTCTGCCAAAGTTAAGTGTCCTTCATCACTCATTTATTTCCCCCAAGCTCCCTTCTGAGCAAGGAGCTCGCCATAGTGTCAGACTTCCCTTCCAGTGAGTTCGACTTCACCCAGATTACCAGAGTCCTTCTCTCTCTCAGTCTCTCCTGGCTGCCCAGCTCACTTCTAACTTGATGGAGTGCCTGTCTCCCAGCTGTCCTGGCCTTTGACTCATGGTCTTACAAGCTGAAGTCCCATCGGCCTGGCTGTGGCAGTCACTTCTTTCTCTAGCCACAGATATCCAAGGCTCCTGGAATCAGTGGAAGTCCAAACCCTTCATCTATCAAAAGTCGGAACAAAAGGCTGTAGCTTAGTCTTGAAAGTGCCGCTACAACCCAAGGCTGGGATTCCAGAAAGTTCAGTCTAGACACTGGGGTAGGAAAACTGACTTGGCAGTGAGAGATGGAAACGATTGCAGATGGTGCTGAGGAACATCCAAGAACTGAAGAAATATGGCTCCCAGAAAGAGAGAAGGAAGGAGACGTTGGCAAAGTCCTCCGCAGGAACTGTGACCGCCTGGCCGGAGAAAGCCTCTGGGTGGGGCTGAGAGCACTGGTGGGGTCGGGGACACTGCTGAGCTCACTCAGCTGTCACCTCTTCTTGTGTGTGCTTTTGTTGTTTTTTAACCGTGCCCACGGTAAACAGGTTTGGTGGACAGCAGGGCTGTCAGGACAGGTGAGGAATGGGAGAGATTAGAAAACGGCCCCAGAGGGAGCTGAGGAAGTGTTCTCTGCGGCCAGGTCTCTTTCCAGGTGATAAGTAGGAGCAAGCGCTCCAGAGGGGGCTGCAGCAGACTGAATTCAACCAAACAGGGCAGCAGTGTGGGGCCGGGTGGCCTGGGATTTGCATGACCTAGGCCCCACCTGGCCCTTGACCTCTCTCAGGTGCTGGAGGTGGTGCGAGCCAACTACGACACACTTACACTGAAGCTGCAGGACGGCCTGGACCAGTATGAGCGCTACTCGGAGCAGCACAAAGAGGCTGCTTTCTTCAAAGAGCTGGTGAGTGCCCCATCCCTGCCTGTGTCTCTCAGGGGCCCATTCCCAGCCGTTGCCTTCCACCATGCAGGTGGGCATCTGGGGAGCAGCTGTGGTGTGCCAAAGGCTGCTAAAACTACTAAAGAGTCTTCCGGGATCAGACATGCAAGTTCTCTACCAAAGCAGACCCGAGCCAGGCAGTGAGAGAAGAAGATATTCCTTGTCGCTCCCCGTCTTCGTGGAGGAACGACACAGGACCCTGCGCTGTTCTTTCGTCTGCTCGGCCCTCCCCGGGTTTGCTGCTGGTCCTTCCCGGGTTGGCTACCATCCCTTCCACCTCCGTGGAAGGGCGGTTCCCCCTGCCACATTCCCCACTTCCGCGGGGGGAGCGGCACACCGCCGGCCGGCTCTCTCGGGGGCTGCACAGGTGTTCCCCTTAGATGTTCCTGGTGCATGCCGTCTCTCTCCTCCTTTATAGTCCTCTTCCACCAATCCCAACTCTGCTACCCACACGCCGAGTACGCTGCTCTCCTCCAATCAGGAGCAGGTCCCACAGTTTATTGGTTGAACTGGAGGCAGCTGTGTAGAAGCTGTTTCCCTTCTCAGCGCCATATTGTGGGAAAGCAGATGCATAGAATAAGTCTTAATTCCAGTAACTTAGTCTAGTCCGAGTTGCTCCCAGTTGCTCCCCACAATTCCTGAGACAGCAGTGCCCACCGCTCCTCTGCAGCCATGGAGACGGTCCTTGCGCAGCCCCAGCTAGGCCTGGAGTTTGATGTGCGTTCCCTGTGGCAGCTCAGGCTCATTACTCCTTGTCCTGTCCTCAGAGCCACTAATGAGAGTAATTGATTCTTTGCCTCCTTACGTAATCACTTCTTCCTCAATTCCTAACTGGTTCCTAGTCAGTAGCCACCTAGTCTGATTCTCTGGTCTTCACTCCCTGCCCCCACTCCCACTTTCCAGTCAGGCAGCTTCCTACAGACCCCGCTCTCAGCCACCCACCCCACCAGTGAGCATTTGCCCTGCCTCCTCCACCGCCCAGTCAGCATCGCTGCAGAACTGCTCCATCCCTACTCAGTGTCCCTTTCCTGCTCTGTGCTCAGTTCTGCCTCCGGAAAAGCTCGGCTCCCTATGGCCCTGCCTGCTTGGTCAGGGCCTGAGAGCAGGACGCACAGGCCTTGGTACCCACTTCCCAAGTCCCCCAACCTCCTTCCACTGGGACAGAACTTGCAGTAGGCCATTTCCTACTTCTCTGTGCCAAGTCCACAGCACAGCTGCCCCTGACCCTGACATGGCATTTCTGAAGATTTCAGGTAAGGATGATAGGCTCTGCGCTGAGTTGGTTGGGAACAAGGAAATCATTAGCGTGAGGAGGACATAGCATAGCCCAGCATTTTTATGGGATGGTTGGCAAGTCGTTTTCTTGTTTGTTTAAAGATGTATTTATTTATCTTGAAAGAGTTAGAGAGAGAGAGAGAGAGAAGGAAAGACAGAAAGATCTTCCTTCCCCTGGTTTACTCCCCAGATGGCTGGGATAGCCAGCACTGGGCCAGGCTAAAGCCAGGAGCCAGGAGCTTCTTCCAGGTCTCCCTAGTGAGTGCAGGGGCCCAAGCATTTGGACCATCTTCCACTGCTTTTTCCTAGGCTATTAGCAGAGAGCTAGATCGGAAGTGGAGCAGCTGGGATATGAACTGGTGCCCATATGGGATGCCGGCATCACAGGTGGTGACCTTACCTGCTACGCCACAATGCTGTCCCTAGCTGGGAAGTCTTGGCATTGATGTGGGGGTATTCCCAAAAGCCAGTAACAAAGAAAATAGGTATTGGGAGATGAGGATGTTGTGAGGGAGACAATTAGAGGAACTATGCTTTGACTTTTTGGCACTTAGCTCTGCCTTACTGAGTTCTGCTTATATTTGTTCCTTAGACTCAGGGGAGCAAAGAGGATTTGGTCCAGTTTGGAGCTAATGAGCTTGACTTCCCTGCTGTTTTCCATGCTGCCCTTTCTTCTGCTTCCTACCTGATGACTTCATTAAGTAAGGTTCCTGTAGCAAAGCAGAAACTGAATGAAAGCTCCCTGGACTTGGGACCCTGGTCAGACACGCATGCTTCCCACCCCTGTTCTTTTGTACACTGTACACACCGATTTCTCTTGGATGGATCTGCTTGCAGAGTGTGCTGGTTCCTCTTGGAACCCTTCCAGAGTAGGGAGTTTGTCCCTCAGATCTCTTCCTCACAGATCACACACACACATGCCACACACAACACAGACCACACTTCTGCAAGGATTTTGGTCTGTGAGTAGTAAGAGTATAAGTTGAACACCAGGGATACAGCAAGGCTGCACCCTGGACTTTCCTCTCAGGTGAGCAGGCATCTTTGGTGTGGAAGGGATGCCAGACCAGGAATTAGAAATCCAGATGCTGGGGTGGGTGTTTGGCATAGCAGCTAGGTCACCACTTGCTATGCCCTGGTTCGAGCCTGGCCCACTTGGGATATGCCTGGTTCCTCTGTTTCCAATCCAACTTCCTGTTATTGTGCACTACGGGAGGCAGCCATGATGCTCAGGTACATGGGCCCCTGCCACCCACGTTGGAGACCTTGGATGGAGTTCCCTGCTCCTGACTTTGGCCTGGCCCAGCCCTGGCTATTGCAGGCATTTGAGGAGTGAACCAGCAGATGGAAGATATCTCTCTCTTCTTCTCTCACTCTCCCCACCCCCGCTGCCATTCAAATAAAATGAAAATGATCATTTAAAAAATATGTATGGGAAAAAGAAAAGACCTAGGTGCTGCCCGCAAGCTGGAACTCACGAGCCTGTGACTTACTCCTGGTCGTTGTTCTCCTGCCATCTGTGCCAGACATGGGCCACACCTCTAAGTTCTCCTTCCAACCAGAAAAAGTAGAGAAATCCAAAGAAGAGTGAGGAGTTCTCCTCCACTAGACCACTGACCAGCTCTGTCGCCCTTCTGCAAGGCTGAGGCAAGGACAGGAGCCAGACTACCCCCCCGCCCCCCCCCGCCTTCCCTAGTGTCTGCTTCTCCCTCTCCAGGACGCAGATGCTTTTCTCTATGCGCTAGAGTTTGTCTCAGCCTCTCTTCTCACTGTTAGGGAACCACTTGCTCATGTGCCTGCGGGAATAATAGCTGCTAAGGGCTCATTTGCCAAAGGAGAGTCTCCTGGCACTCAGTCTTGACCCTCTGTTTCCATCCCTGCCCTCTGCTATTTGTA
Organism: Oryctolagus cuniculus; assembly: GCF_051225735.1. Taxonomy (NCBI): domain Eukaryota; kingdom Metazoa; phylum Chordata; class Mammalia; order Lagomorpha; family Leporidae; genus Oryctolagus; species Oryctolagus cuniculus. The sequence continues at coordinate 27,933,140 of NC_142881.1, forward strand.
ACTGACTCTCTCCTTTTTCCCAGGTTCGATCCATTAGCACCAACGTCCGGAGAAACCTGGCCTTCCACACACTCAGCCAGGAAGTCCTGCTCAAGGAATTCTCCACTATCTCCTGAGAGCATACCAACCTGAGCAGCCACTGACTGCCCTTACCCATGATGCCCCTGGGCTGGAGGGGGCACGAGGGAAGAGGGGGCTGCCTCCAAGGTTGGAGAAAAACACAGATACCAAGTTCTCTTGGTGAAGGCCACACTTCAGTGGAGCTTGGACAGCAGGGGCCAAGAGGGGCAAGCCAGGGATAATCTTATTTGGGGAGGAATGGGTGGGCAAGGGAGAGGCCTCAAGAACGGGGGTCTTCCAGGGAGGGCTCCCTGGACACTCCCTCACATTTCCTGTTGAGATTCAAGTTGTGGCTACTTTATTTTCAAGAGCTGGGCAGGCCTCAGGGTGATGCCAACATCCTGGAGGCCAGTTGCTTTCCTCGGCTTCTGAAAACAGATCAACTCTCAAAGATGGCCGGAGCCTCCTTCTGTTTCGTTTAGGCCTGAGGCTGAGCTGAGCCTGAGCTGTCCCCTGCCCCAGGCTGTGCAGTCACCAGGATCCTTAGCTCAGGCCTAGGGGCGTGTAGGAACGGGGTACATCCTTTCCTGTTCCAAATTCAGAGTTGACTCCTGGGAAACTGATGATTAGAATCTGCCCGGTGCTCGGCTGTCCAGCCACCGCCTTCTGAATTTCAGTTTTGGCACCAGGAGTTCCTGTTGGCTCTCCCTGCCTTCCAGTCCATTGACTCATCGGCACAATAGGCTCACAACCTTAGCTCTTCGTTTCTACTCGGATTCAGACGTCTTTAGGGTGTGTGTGAAATCAGCACTGACAGGTCTTCTGGAGCCCTCAAGGTGCCCACTTTGCTGGTTCCCTTCCCAGAAGCTTCCCCCTTGCCTCGGCCTCCCCCTCCACTGGGAGCTTCTGCCCCTGCTGAGCTCCCTCCTCCTCGCGTCCCGCCCCCTCCCCTGCTGTTGTTTACATCCAGCCTGCCTGAGCGTTTCCTCTGGGGAGGAATCTGTTCCTGCTGTGGTCTGGTGCCTGGAAGGGAGAGCACCTGCTGGAGGCAGGGTGCCCTCCATCGGAAAGAGGCCCGGGTGAGCACCCTACATGGGACCCGCATCCCGTGTGTCCATACTCTTGAGTGGGGCCACAGGCAGATGCGACCTCTGAGGAGCTGGCCTGTGGGTCCTCCCTCGGGTAGCCTCCACAGGACCCCTGCAGGCCCCCCCTACTCCATAGCTGCTACTCCAGGATCCTCCCTTCCTAGAGTGCTTTCTGAAGCCCCTCGAGGGCAGGCAGCAGTGCAGGAACCCAGCAGTCAGGGCAGCTCTGGGGCCTCCCCGCTGCTGTCCATTTAAGCCTCGGGTCTCCTTGGGATCCTTACCCTCCCAAGAACCTGGGAGTTCTGGCTCCAGCATTAAGCAAGCAGTTGTGTGTAGTTCCAGAGAATCCAGCCACAGGCTGCCATGTAGAGAGCAGGTTCATGGCCTGGCTTAACTTCTACTGCAGATGGATAGCTCGGTTTGGGGCATGCATCCCAGTGATAAACCCCAGAGCGGCTGGATCTGGGGCTGGTGGCAAGTTGCAGTTATTAAAAGTTGATTTGTGTGGGACAGTCTTTTTAGTGTCTTTTTTTCCCCCTTAACTTCTGTTGCCCAGACTCATTTATCAGAGACAGAGTTAGGATAATCTGCAGGTACTGGTCCCATCTGGCTCGAGGACTCCTGCCTGTCTAGCGATTCTCCTCTGAGTCTTGGCCCAGCAGAGGCTGTCTGGCGTCGCTTGCCCTCCAGGTGGGAGGAGGGAGATGGGAGTTCCCTTGTCTCTAAGCTGGGTAGTGCTGGGGCTGGCCAGCCCTGTTGACTGCTTCTGGGTTCCAGCCAGTCTTTCCTATATGGTGAGCAAGGGCAGGTCAAGGGCACGGGCACTAAGCAGAGGAATCTTTACCCTCCATTGTCAAGACCCTCAACATTGCTGTTCCAATCTCCAAACTGCAGTCCCCGTCCTCTCCTGGAAATCGTCCTCAAAAGGGGCTGCCATGCTCTGTCTGTGCCCCTGGCCTTTATGCCAGGACTGTGAGGACTCTTCTGGTGCCTGGCAGAGCGAGGAGTGGACTTTCTCCCTCCCAGAAACAGTTCTTCCTCCACTGCTAGTCCCTCTTTGATGTGGAAGCTCCTGCCACAATTCCTGCTTGGTTGATTGAATCAAGTGGTTGGAAATTAAGTCCAGTGGAAGAGATTAAATGTGCTGGGGTCATTTTAGCTGAAGCTGTGGCCTCAGCAGGCCACTCCTCCAGACTCAGCAAACACCATCCCCCACCCTTGCTGGTGGGCTAGGAGCCCAGAAAGCACCCTGGGAAGGGCAAGGCACGGGCGCTGGGTGCCTTGGGTCAGCAGCCATTCCTGAGATCGGGGTGCCCAGGCCTGCGCCAGCCCCTGCCTTCAGAGAAGGAGCTGATCCTAAGCAGAGGGCCTCAGCAGGGCATTGCTTTCGCTCTGCGCCCCTCATGGGACCCCAAACTTCAGTAGCTTCCCAAGTCTAGAAAACAGGGAGTCCAGTACAGGGCAGGTGACAGGATATGGAAGGGCAGAAAAATTGAAGGAGTAGGGAGTGGGAGGCTGAAAGGAACAAGAGAGCAAGAAGTCCAGAGAAACTGGCCTGATGCTTTATTCTATGCATCTTCCCACTTGGCCAAACGGGGATTATTAGACCAGGAAAGAAGACCCCTGAGAGTGAACCGGGCCCAGAGAAAGGGTCCAGGAGAAGGGAGTCTGGGTCCTTCTGAAACTTGGGAGAACAGAAAATTGTGCTCCCGTAGCCTGCCATGTGACTTTGGTGTGCGTCTCCAGCCGGCTTCAGTAGGGGGGAACCGGCTGGGACCACGGAGGCAGATGCCCCTAGAGGAACAGGGAATAGGGGCTGCCCGGGGCACGCTGGGCTCTGCCTGACCGGCACGGTGCTGGCAGTAGAGGAAGGGGTGCCCGAGATCGCGAGCGGGGGGGGGGGGGGGGGCTGGGGAGGGCCCTTCTGGCCCCGCTGTTCCCTCCACCCCTCACCAAGCTCCGTGCCTTCAGGGTTAGGGGGTAGTGTTGCCGGAGAGCCAGCCTCGCTCCCGCACTTTCCAGTTCACCCTGTCACCGGGTGCCTCCCCCGAGCTGCAGAGGGTGGGGGGCGGGAGTAGGGGGAGCCAATCCCAGCAGCGCCAAAGGGGGGAGGCGGCAGTGACAGCCGCGGGGAGGGGGCGGAGGAGAGGCGGCTCGGCTCCGGCTCCGCACTCAGCTCGACTGTGCCTCCGGCTCTGCGCTCACCTGCTGCCCAAGCCTCCCGCTCCTGTCCCAGGTCCCCGGAGCAGGCCCCGCATCCCGGCCCCAGACCCAACTCTCCCCACCCTCAGCCCCGGCCGCGTGCTACGCCGCCAGGGGGCGCCGTGTGAGCGCCCTATCCCGGCCACCCGGCGCCCCCTCCCACGACCCAGGCGGGAGGGGGGCGCCGGGGGCCATGCGGGGCCAGGGCCGCAAGGAGAGTTTGTCCGATTCCCGAGACCTGGACGGCTCCTACGACCAGCTCACGGGTGAGTCGTTGGCGTGGGGGTCGCGGGAGGGAGGGTGGATTCCATCCCCCGTGACCCTCCTACCTCTCTGACCCTGGCCTGGCCTCTACCCACACTCTGCCCCTATTTCCAGGCAGTCCCCGCCCCCTCCTCCGCTGGTCTGGAAGGCAGGACAAGGGTTCAAAGCTTTGGATCCCGTGAGGGGGGTGGGGGAGGAGCAGGTGGGGCAGGTGTAGGGAGGCAGCAGGTGTGGGCGTATGACACCGGGCTGGGAGGGTGTCTAGAGTGGGAGGTGTTACGTTCGTGAGCACCTGTCATTCTTGTGTGTGTCTCTGTGTGCACCTCCCACAGCTGGTTGCCATGTGCCCTCGACTTGGTGACGGCCAGGATGAGTGTGACTGCGTGTGGCAGTGCGATTGTGTCTTGTCAGTTGGTTGAGCCGGCGAAGTTGTTTTGACCGTGTGTCTCTGTTGTATGTGCAACTCTGTGCTTGGAGTGATTCTGTCTGAGGTGGCATGTGACTGCCAGAATGTGGCAGGGCTCCACTTTGTGATGGTGTCACTTTGTAAGACTTTATGACTGTGAACCTCCTGGCTTCTGTTGTGTTTTGTGATTGTGAGACGGTTCCGTGAGTGTGTAATGCTGGTTGTGTACTTTTGTGCGGTGGTGTCTGCAGTGGGGCTCTGTGAATGTCCGTGACGTGTCTTACCCTTGCCGCCTCTCGCTTCCCGGTGCAGGAAGCCCTTCAGTGATCCCTGCTGCTTCCACAAGTCTTCCACAAATAGCCCATGTGGCCCCAATGAAGGGCTCTGTGTCCAGCTGCCCATCCTGGAGCCAGGGCCACCCCCTGGGTCCAGGATGTGGCCAACGTAGGGGTGCTTTGTTTAGTGTTGGCTCAGCTCCCCCACCCCCAGTCCAAGAAAAAGGACTCAGATCATTCTGACAAGAGAAGCCCCTTCACCCCACACAGCCCTCCCAAAACGTCACCCAAACCCCGAAGCAGACACCGCTTCTTGCCTTCCTGCAGAGCCAGAAAGAGCAGTTCTAGGCCTGGGGCGGACCATGTGGCCTCCCCCTCCCTGCCCCCAGAGCACTTTGCTGCCTGGGCACCCTCTCGTCCCCACCTTGGGAAGGTGTGTGAGGCCAGGACCTCTGCCTACGTTCTGGGCTTGGCAGGCAGACCAGTGTTTGTTTGGTGACTGCATCACCTCGTGTGCATTTCGCAGTGTGTGTGTTTGTGCCTCTCCTTGGCAGCCTGCGTAAGAACTTCAGCAGGGTGGGAGGAGGGCGGCTGTCTCCCCTGCAGCTGAAACAAAGCGGGGGAAGCAGGGGAGGGCCTGATCCTGGGGCTTCCTAAGGGGGCTGAGCTGGAGCCTTGGGAAAGGTGGTGAGTGGTGCAGTTAGGAAGTGGGGCCTGGGGCTCAGGTGTCCTCTCCACTCACTGACCCTGGGAGGCCCTGGCTGCTTTGCCAGGACCCCCGGATGGGGAAGCCTTCAACTCAGGCAGGCTCCAGGTGTGGCAGAGTGCCAGCGGTGCCCCAGAACAGGATGGAATCCATCCAAAGGCCCAGCTCTGCTACGACTCTGCTCCCACGATCAGCTCAGGCTCCTTAGAGTATCGAGGGCTGGGGGACCTTAATCAGCATCGCAGTAGTCAGTGTTTGCTTCCTGCTTTAATCCTTTCCCCACTTGGCTGATTGGATCAGAGGTGAGGTAGGGGGCGCTGGTATTGGAGCCTACATTGCCTCAGATCAGCCAGGTAATGGACGAACACCAACTGAACTGTACTCTCCTGGCCTCATTTTTCTTTATCTGTAAAATGGGGAGCACTACTTCCTGTCTGCCTGCCTGCCTGGTAGCCTCCCAAGGGAGCCAGAGAGGGCCGATGTTGACGGGCGTCACAGATCGAGGGCCTGGTCACCAGGCGAAGCAGATAGCTCCACACGTGACTCGGACTACCAGGGGGGTCTCCTCTCCAAGGAGGGCTGGAGACCCATGGGGGGGGGGGCGCAGGCTGATGGGAGGCGGCGCCGCAGAGCGCTTCCCCAGGCGCCTGAGCCGAGGCCGAAGGGGAAGCGTTGTCCGCGGTGCTGAAGCGCGTGCCCCGGCTCCCGATCCCTTCTCTTGGCAGGCGGGGCCCCCGAGATCCGACAGGGAGAAGTCTCCAGCTCTCCTCACCCTGGCCCATCAGGCCGACAAGCAGGAGGCGGCCCCGAAGTTATACTTCAGGGCATCACAGGTTCCTGCACTGCTCTCCTTCCCCATGCCCGCTTAAGACAGGTGTGTTCCCCCCAACTCAGGAATCCGAGCCCTACCGCCCCCCAGCTAACCCCTCAGGTCGGCCTGGCCCTCCAGAGCCGCTGGGTGGTGCGGGTCGGTGGGGGAAAAGTGCTGCCCTAATGGAAGCAGGGAGAGAACAGCAGAAGGTGGGAAGCGAATGGACCCGGCTGGCCAGGCCTGAGCTCCGGTCCCCGTCCGGGATCGCCCAGGCCTGGCCCTCCGGCCCCGGGTCGTTTCCGGGACTGCGGCGCCCCCGTGTGGCTCGGTGCGGCCATACGTGCGGAGCTGATCCCAAATGGGGACTGTGGCCAACTGAAGTCGGCAAGATTTGGACAGAGTTGGGCGGTGACTCTCGCCTCTCCAGTGTAGGCTTTTAAACCTGAGGAATGGGATCCTAGCCGAAGGACTACGACTCTGTCTCCCCTGCAAGCTCTTCTAGGAGTCTGAAGGCATGAGAGGCTCCTGGAAGGCTCGACTTCGGGTTTGACCTGACAGGGATGAGCCCGGGAGAAGTGGGTGTGGGGACCGCAGGTCGGGGGGTGTCCCATTCGACGCCTTTGCCTGGTGGCCAGCCGACATAACGGCTGAGCCTGTGAGCGCGCGCGACCGAGATAAAGAGACGCAAACGAACCGGAGAAAAAGGGAGTGGGAACCAGGAGCCGAGTATCAGTGGGGCCCAGCGCTGCGGCCTCTTCCTCGCCACCCCAAAAACCCTCGCCGGCCTCTCTCTTCCTCCTCCCATTGGTCCCAGAACTATGGTAGTGTGGGGAGTTGCCATGACAACTGTGTCCTCGTACTCCTTCGCATTGCTATACAAACCTGGGGCGGGGGGCGGGCAGGGGCTTGATGGGAGGTGGAGGGGCTGACAGGGCGCGATAAAACATGAGGTCAATTCTCCATCCAGCTTTGTTCCCAAAACCCGTGTGTGTCCAGCTTCCCCGCCAGAAACACAGAAGACGTCCCCGGCCCGCGCCGCTCCTCCCGCCCCACCCCAGTCCAGGAACTTTGGGGCGAGGGCTTCAGGGGATGGGGCCCGCCCGGGGGAGTCCGCCTCGCGCCAGCAGGAGCAGAGCGGAGGCTGAGAGCTTGCGCCCGCCCACGCACGGCTGCCTCCGTTGGGGCGGGGACCCGAGCGCTCTGGTCTTTCTTGCGGGCGGAGCTTGGCCACAGAGCTCCCGGTGCAACATGAGCCGCTGCCCCCGCAGGTGCCGGAGCCCGTTGGGGCAGGCAGCGCGATCCCTCTACCAGCTGGTGACTGGGTCGCTGTCGCCAGGTAGGAGCCAGGAAAGGGAGGGGCGGGACCCCGAGAAAGTGAGTGAGGTGGGGAGGGAAGGGCTGCTTCAGGTGAAGGGAGCAGGTGCTCTCAAAGTCCAGGGTCGGAAGGGCCGGATCCGTGTGACTGAGGTGGAGCAAGGGATGGGGTCCCTGCCACAGAAGGGAGGTTGAGGCTTCGGCAAGGAGAGGTGAGGCCGGGGCTTCCCAGTGATGGCAGAGGAGGGGCCCTGGGTGAGGGGCTGCTGTTGGAGAAGAGGCCTTGCCCCTCTCTGGTCGGCTTGGCTTAAGGGAGTCTGGGGGTGGCAGATGGGTCAGTGTCCAGGAAGGAAAACCCCTGAGACCAGGCTGGACCGCCGGGGTGGGCTGTCACTGCCCTGTCTCCCCCTGGGAGTCCACAGACTGTGTCGCCACGTTGGCATCCCCGGGACTGTGCCTCCTGGGGCCGCGGCCCTGGGCTTCTTGTGGAACAGAGCACGTGGCTCTAAGTTCTGTGCTCCAGGGCTGGGGGCTCAGAATCTCCAGGTGAGCTGTGTGGCCTCTGTGAGGCTGGACCCTGCTGTGAGATTTGTGGACTTTGGTGACGTGTGGATTGTGGGTGCTCTGTGGCCTTGCTGAGATTTGTACATCTCCACTGGGATTTGCTTCAGGCTCCCTGGGCAGGGCCCGCAGAACCTAGCATCCCCTCCCCACTTTTTTAGCCTCCAGGAGACTAAAACAGCCTCCCCCGTGGCATTCTGGGATCTGTAGTTCCCCAGCTCTTTCCATTTGTACCCACTTAGCCCCTGGGGTGTTGGTAGGGCCTGTGTTCCCCCAGAAGGAGGGGCGATGGGGCTGTGCCAAAGCTAGACTGAGAAGTCTCCTGGGGAGCATACGTCTGAAGCCCCCTGCCTGGGCCTGTCCCCACTGACAGATGGCTGGAGCCAGGCAGGGCCAGCTCTCAATCATTTCAGGCATGACTTCCAGGACCCAAAATAGTGCCGCCATCCAGGGAAGTCATTAATCACTGGGTGCAGCTGGGGGCTGCAGTGCCTCCCGGCCTGGCTGGGGCTGGAGTGGGTCTGTCGGACTGAGAAAGGGCTTTGGGGCTTCCCTGAGGAATGGTGAGGGAGCAAGGGCAGCCTGGGGAAGGTGGGCCAGGGCCCCCACAGGCAGCACTGCCACAGCGTGGACCTGTGGGAGGTGCACAACTGATGGGAGGTGGCTCTGGCGTGAGATCTGAGGGGTCCCGGAGGGCCAGCACCAAGGCATGGTCCCCCTGAGTCCTGCCTGAAGGACTTCCCTTGGGATTTTATTTTTTAAGGTTTATTTATTTATTTGAGAGGCAGAGTTACAGTCAGAGAGAGAGAGAGAGATAAAGAGAGAGAGGTCTTCCATCTGCTGGTTCACTCCCCAGATGGCTGCAACTGCCAGAGCTGGGTAGATCAAAGCCAGGAGCCAGGAGCTTCTTCCGGGTTTCCTGTGTGGGTGCGGGGGCCCAAGCACTTGGGTCATCCTCCCCTGCTTTTTTAGGTGCATTAGCAGGGAGCTGGATCAGAAGTGGAGCAGTCAGGACTCGAATTGGTGTCCATATGGGATGCTGGCCTCGAAGGTGGCAGCTTTACCTATTATGCCACAGTGCCGGCCCCTTCCCTTAGGGTTTCACTCCTTTGGGCAAAGAGCGAAGTCCAGTGGCACTGGAGTGAGGGGCGTGGGAGATCTGAGCAAGTCTCTCAGGGCCCTGAGCCTTGAGCCGTCTCTGAGGAGGGAAGACAGCCTGGAGGAACTCCATCCTGACTCCTTCTGCCAGAGCCCTGGTTCATTTAGCACCGCAAGGCTCTGTGAGGCTGGCTGTGATCTTTGAGAGTTAAGGGCAGAGTAAGAGAGGACAAGGAGGGTCCAGGAAGAAGCTGCGGGGCTGTCAGTCTGTGCACGTGCGGTCGGCAGCAGCAAGCAGGGAGCTGGGTGCTCTGTGGTGCCTCCTGCAGTCTAACCCCTCGGGCTTGGCATCCAGTGTTTCGTGTGATCCAGCCCGTTTTTATTTTTAATCACCCATCTCCCCCAACTTAAAGGAAGCAGTAGTCACCCAGGACTCCTTGACATGCCACGAGGACAGGCAGGACAGCCTGGGAGAGCCGGCAGAGCACTGCCTCTGGTTAGTTATTCTTTATCAGCGCGTCAGCTGTTACCTGGGAAAACCACTCTCCGATCCTCAGTCGCCCTGCAGACTGGCTGCCCTGCCTCTCACTCTGGCCGTGTCAGCTGCAGGAACAGGAATATTAGAGCCCGCTCTCAGGTTGATTACGAAGGCTAAGTGAGAGTACATGTGAAGTGTCTGAGACACAAAATGTGTTCGATAAATGTTGATCCCTTGGTTAGTGTGGATGGTTGATGTTTGAGCCACGCATCAAGAACAAGTTCAAAAATTACCCTAAGGGGAGGCACTGTGGCATGGTTGGCTAGGCCTCCACCTGAGGCATCCTATATGGATGCTGGCTCATGTCCCAGCTGCTTCTCTTCTGATCCAGCTCTCTGCTGATGGCCTGGGAAAGCAGCAAAAAATGGTCCAAGTGCATGGGCCCCTGCAGCTGCATGGGAGACCCAGAGGTCTCCTGGCTCCTGGCTTCAGATCAGTCCAGCTCCAGCCATTACAGCCATTTGGGGAGTGAACCAGCAGATGGAAGACGTCTGTCTCTGTCTCCCTCTCTCCATCTGTAACCCTACCTCTCATACAAATAAATTTTAAAAATCTTTTTTAAAAAACTACCCTAAGGGGGAGCTGGCATTGGGACACAGCAGATTAAGCTGCTGATTACGACTCTGGCGTCCTGTAGCCTATGACCCACTTCAGAGTGCAAGTTCAAATCCCAGCTGCTCTGCTTTCAATGCAGCTTCCTGCTTATTTGCCTGGAAAAGGAGTAGAAGATGGCCCAAGTACTTGGGTGTCTGCCCCCCATGTGGGAGATCTGGCTGGAGCTGCAGGCTCCTGGCTTTGGTCTGGACTGTTGTGGCCATTTTGGGGGCAAACCAGTGGATGGAAGATCTCTCTCTCTCTCTCTCTCACTGCTTTTCAAATAAATACATCTTCTTTAAAACATTTCCCCAAGTTTTTCCTGGCCTGCCAGTTAGAGAGATTTTACTATAGCTCATTTTTATGGCCTGCCTAGAACAGTTTCTATCACATAATAAGTACAAATATTTTTAAATGATTTGATGCCTTAGTTGTCTCAGTGTGGCCCTCTTCCTATCCAGGAAGTGCCAGAACTGTGGCTGGCTCACCTGTTCCATGGCACCAGCCCAGAGCCTGGCACTTAGTTTGCGTAGGTTCAAGTATTCAAGTGTTTAACAGTCTTTGCTCTCATGCAGCTCAGAGTCTATTTGAGGAATCAGGAGTGATGCAGAGAGATGTGGCTTCAAGTCTGCCTCAGCCCCTCTAAGCAGGTGATCTTGACCAAGTCCTTGTGCCTCGCTGGGCCTTGTTTACTTCATCAGTGAAACTGGCACAATAGTGTTCACCGCCTACTGCATGGAGTTGTCTTGAGAACTCACCAAGGCAATCATGTTTGTGAAAATGCTTTGTGAACTGCCAAGAGCTATAGGAGTGGAAGGAGGAGAGCTGTGTTATTAACAATGGTGCTATATATTCAGTGACTACTCTGTGTCAGGTGTTGTTTTTTTTTTTTTACATGATTTATTTGAAAGAATAACAGAAATCTTTCATCTGCTGGTTCATTCCCCAAAGGACCCCGGCAGCGGGGGCTGGGCCAAGCTGAAGCAAGGAACCAGGAACTGCATCTGGATCTCCCATGTGAGTGGCAGGGACTCAAGCCTTACGCCTTCATTGGCTGATTCTAAGGCACATTAGCAGGAAGCTGGATATGAAGCAGAGTCGCTGGGACTGGAGCTGGCCTTCTGATACAGGTTGTGGTTGTCCCTGCACCACAACACTGGCTCCCTAGGTGTTATTTATTTATTTATTTGCTCACCCCAGCAACCATGTGAGGTGGGAGACCCAGGCACACAGGAATTACGAACTCACCCAGTTCATTGCAAGTTGCAAAGCTGGGATTTAAACCAGAGTCCAGTACCACAGGCCACGCTGTCACCTATTGTGCCACACTGACTCCTTTCACTCTCTCACCAATAACATTCCAGAAGCAGGTGCTGAGTTTTGAGGGACTGACAGGAATTCAGTGGGAATTCAGGTACCTGGCAGATGGTGAGGCCGCGAGGACGAGGGAGCTCCAGCTGCCTCTGGAGGACAGGCAAGCCCTGCAGGCGAGCGGAAGCAGGAGGTGGCTTCATGGCAGAGAGGATGCCGGGAGCCAAGACACAGAGACAGGACTGAATGTGGTGGGTTTGGGGGGCAGTGAGGAGGCCAAGGCAAACAAAGGGATCTACCAGTATGCGGGCGAGGGCATTAAATGCCAGCAGTGGAATTTGGAAAGTCCTGGGGAGCTATTTGTTGGTCTTGTCTGTCAATCGGTAACCTCTAAGGTGTGAGAAACCACCAGCAACCCCTGACCTGACACACACACACCCCTGGGTGGATGAGGGGCAAGCCCAAGTCCAAGCCTGCTGGCAGCAGCCCTTCCCACACCTTGGCTGGGTGTTTGGTTATTTGGGGAGAAGTCCGGGGTAAGATAGGGTGTGAGGTGGATGCCTGACCCCCAGTGGTGGTCCCCTGGAACTGCAAATCAGTGGACTTCAACCTGGACAGTGGGCACTGATCCCCACCCCTCACCTGGGGCTGGATAGGAGGGAGGGCTCCCCCTGGGGTCAGTCCCCCCAGACTGGGCCTCCTGGTGGGCAGGCTTCCTATGAAGGGAGCCAAGGTGGTGTGGGGGCATAGAGTGCAGGCTCAGAGGCAGACTGGGTTAGACCCAGCCTTTGCACCTGTCGTGTGCGACAGTGGCACTGCGTGGCTGTGGCGTTTTGTGAAAACTCAGTGTGACAGCGTCTCGGAGCACAGGGCAGCTTATCTAGCACACAGCGAGCGCTCACTGTCAGCCAGCAGTGGTCGTGATGGTGAGGTCAATGCAGAGGCCTGACTTGTGGCTCACTGGCCCTGCAGACCACACACACACACCCACAGGGAGGGGGTGCTCCCGCAGAGCTGGGGGTGGGGGATGGGTGGCTCCAGTGGAGGGCTCAGGTTTCCCTCTGGCCCCTGCTGCTCCATCTGCTCAGTCACAGTTCCTGAGGTGCAGACAGGACTTCAGCATCTCTTGGATAAGGTCCCAGCCAGGAGGAGAAGAGCACAGTCCCCCCTCCTCTCCCAGGAGCCTGGGTCTCTTGGTCCACAGGCAAGTTCCCTCCCCAGAGGATCATGAACAGGCTAAATGGCCTTTCTCCTGCCCAAGCTCCAACACCTCATCTCCCTCCCTTGGGCCTCAGTTTCACTGTCTGTGGCCTGTGGGAAGAGAGTGCTTCCCACCTCACTGTCTCCATGGCAACTGGATCGATGTTGGCAGTGTCCTCCTGCTCCAAGAGAGGTCACCGCTTCTCCCCGCTATCTCCTCGTGTGGCTCCATGCCGACCCAGGTGCACACCCACAGACCCACACCCCAAATCCTATGGCTCCTCCATGCCCACCAACCAATGTCCCGACCCACACCCTGCAGCCCTGCTGGACCACAGGCACCTCAGCCCTGCACACGGCAAGGTACTCCGGCCCCTCCCACTCACCGCAGACACCCAGGGACACAAGGGCGGAAAGGCATGGCCGTCCACACCACACACACCTGTGCGACAGGTAGACGCACACAGAGACACATGTGTGTCCTCCCACACTGACACTCAGGAATACTCTCGCGGGGAACACCGAGACCCTCAGTGCGTTCTGCCCCGTTCACCACCGACTGACAAAGGTGCCCATTGCATAGTCGCACCCAGCGGCGTCCACCCTGCCCTTCCCTGCCTTCTCACCAACCACAGCTCCTCTCTCCACTCCCCCTCCCCACCTTTGGCACAGAGGAGCCACAGGCAGCCCTCCTGGGGACAGAGATGGGTCACCACCTCCATCCTCTGGCCCCGGGCCTCTCCTGGCCTGTCCCCCCAGCCTTCCGGCCAGAGGTTCCCAGGGAGGTGCCAGCGCAGAGGCTGAGGTGGCCGCACAAAGAGGAAGAGGCTGCGGCTGTGGCTGTGAGCTTGTGGGGCAGAGGCGGGGTGAGAGGGGAGAGGGAGGAGATGCAGGGAGGGAGAGAGGAGGGAGGCTGCGGGCGTCCTGCTTGGGCTGAGGGGAGGTGGAGAGAGGCGGCGGCCATGCCCTGGGCCCATCATGAACCTGGAAGGGCTGGAGATGGTCGCTGTGCTTGTGGTCCTCGCTCTGTTTGTCAAGGTCCTGGAGCAGTTCGGCCTCTTTGAGCCTGTCTCCTTGGAAGGTAACCCAGGTGTCTGGGCAGGTCTGGGCAGGTCCGAGCTGCTGGCCAGAGGGAGGGCCGCCGCGGCAGCACCCGGGAGGGGAGGGCTCTGTCTCCTGGGGGCAGGGGGAGCAGCTGGGGAGGTGAGGAAGGGTGTCCTGCGGCCAGGGCATCTGAGAGAGAAAAAAAGGGCCATCAAGGCAGGAGGGACTGGGGGCAGGACCTCTGGGGGGTGATGAGGGGTGCAGCCGAGGATCTGGGAGATCAGGAGGGGGGTTCCAAGGAGCCTGAGCCCCAGATTTCTGGGGGCCCCCAGTGGCTCTGAGAGGTGCGGGAATCTGCGCGCCTCCAGCCAGGCAGGTGTAGGTTACAGAGTGTATGGGACATGGTGTGACTGTGTTCATGTGGGCGTGTGAGCCTGCTACTGTGACAGGGAGGTGACTGCATGTGTCAGAGTGACAGGCGTGTGGTTTTGTGAGACGGTGCATGTGATCAAGCCCAAGCAGGACAGGATCTGTGGCTGTTCCCAGGTTCCCCAAGGATATAGCAGCTCCATACCCGAGGCTTGGGATGGAGGCAGGTCCTGGAGGGACAGGAGCGGGAACCTCAGAAATGAACGTTCACAGCTCAGCGCCGGCTGGGGAGTGTGGCGGGGTCAGATCAGGGACCCTGCTCCCCAAGCCTCTGCATCCCCGCTGCCTCTGCCACCTCCCCTCAGGATCCAGAGTCTGAATGTGAGTGGAAACCAGATCCCCATCCCGCTCCAAAGTCAGTAGGGGAAGCCACACCACGTCGGAGGCAGAGAGGGGAGCACCTCTGTCTCTCCCTGCAGAGCTGTGGCCTTGCCCTCCTCTTCAAAACAAGAACTGCAGGGCTCCGGGACATGGCTGTGGCCAGGCTGTGCCAGGGACAGGACAGCAGGCAAGAACCAGGACAAGGGGCTGCAGGTAGACACCTAGGAGAACTGGGAAGATGTGAAGGAAGCTGAGCACACGAGGAAGACCCATGATTGCCTGCTCAGGGCTTAGTGAGAGCAGAAAACTCCCAGCCCACCCTCTTATCTCCTGCTGTGTTATTGGGGTTGTATGTGGGAGCTGGAACTGGGGAGCCTGAGCTGAGTTTGTTCTCATCCAATCTGGAAAAGATAGTCTGTTGGGCTCTAACTTGCCATCCCCTTTAGACTGGTAGGAAGAGGGGCCATCCATGACCCCTGACATCCTGTAGGCTAAAGGCAGCTCCTTTCTCTTCCCACCTTCAGAGTAGCTTAGAGGAGAGAGTGAGGCTTGGGAGTAGGCAGGGGACTTGTGGTGGCAGGAGGAGGGGAGAACAGCGGGGCGGGGGTGGGGGCTGCCCCCAGCCAGGCAACTACACCATCAGAGGCCCCAAGTGCAATCCGGCTTCGGGAAACCAAAGTCCAGGCTAATGGAGCCCTGGGCCAGGGGCCAGGCCACCATCGATCCCCTGCCCAGCCCACCTCCTCCCTCCCACCTCTCCATAGCTCCTGGGATGGAGTGGGAGGAGGTGAGGCTGTGTTAGAAGAGAGGGGATGGTACCTCCTGCAGTTACCTCCTGGGAGAAGGGCCTGGCTCAGGAGGATGAGGTGTGAGGGAAAGTTGGGGTGAGAGAGTAACCTATAACTAAAGGGAGTTAGGCCTCTCCAGGAATGGACTGAGGCCAACTTTAGCCAGTGGTGTCGGGTCCACTGGGCTCTGGCCCAGGACTCTGGAAGTGTTCGGTGGTTGTGGTTGCAAGGCACATGGACACACAGACACACACAGTCACAGACACACACAGAGACACACAGATACACACACAGATAGACACACACAGACACGCACACAGACACACACAGACACAGACACACACACACACACAGACACACACACACAGACACACACACACAGGAACTCTGAGGGACTCTCTGGGATGCAACTACAGCTGTAGAATGAGCAGAAATAAGGAGAGGGGAGGGGGCTGTGGTCATCGGGACCCGGATAGCCCCATAGTGCGCCAGAATATTTGTCTCCAAGATCAGTCTGCTACCATTTCACCTTCAAAGAACAAGCCATCCGGGAAGGACAGAGCAAGGACCATGCCTTCAGGGTAGACGAGGTAGCTGGTGATGGACCCTGCTCCTCGGGCAGGGAGATTGCGGGTGCCTTGGAATGAGGGGTTGCAGGAAAGAAATGTGGATGTACCCAGAGCGGATGAAGCCTCTGGGTGAGGAGCTGCCTTTGGTATTTGGATGCTGTGGGGACCTAGGTCGCAGTAAGATATGGTGTGCAGCATGGTTACCTTGATGTGTGTCCTGATGTCCCTGGGTCATCGTGCATTGTGTAGTCTGTGTACATGAGAGGGTGCACGTGGGTCTCCAATGTCATGTCATGTTTTACTTCCGTCACGTTTGTACATGCTTGTGTTCAGGAATACTAGGTCAAAGTGTGTGCGTGTGTGTGCGAGTGTGTGCATGCTCAGTAGGCTACCAGGTGTGAGTTACTGGCTATCAAGCTGTCACAGGCATCTGTCCCTCTGTGATTTCTCATTCTGTGTGTCGCTGTACATCCCTGCCACCCTGTGTGTGTGGGTGTGGGTGGGAGTGGGGGGGTTACTACCCAGGCTACCTTAGGATTGGACATCATCCTGAGAGCCCAGCACATTCCAACCACTCTAACCAGCACAAACATTGCCACCTCCCCCTTGCCTCCTGGCTGTTGCCAGCCTCATCCCATTGGACAAAGTGCCCACACCCCGCCTCCGTAGCCTTCCCATGCCCGTGAGACCCACTGTGCTTCCCAGCCTGGGCCGCCTCCCCTCCTGATGCCCCCACCCCGCCCTCAGCCCCTCACCATTCCTTCTTTCCCACCCCACCCTCTTCCTTCCCAGCCCAGCTCCCAGCGGGCGGGCGCGGTTGTTTAACAGGCGGGGAGGGACAAGCAACAGAAGCACAGCGGGAGTTAATCTGCCCTCCTGGGGTCTTCTCTCTCCCTAGGCCACCCTCCGGGGCCCACTAAAAAAGCGCTGAAGCAGCGGTTCCTCAAGCTGCTGCCGTGCTGCGGGCCCCAAGTCCTGCCCTCAGTCAGTGAAAGCAAGTGCCTCTCCTGTGCTTCCGGGGCGGGGCCGAATGCGTGTGGGCGTGCCCGGCGTGGCGGGGGGGGGGGCAGGACAAGAGCGTGTGGGCGTGGCCAGTGAGCCGGGGTGGACCTGCGTGTGGGCGTGGCCAGTGAGCCGGGGCGGGCCTGGAGTTTGAGGGAGTGACCGGTGTGTGTGGCGGGGCAGACCTGCGCGTGTGTGGGCGTGACCAGCGTGGAGAGAGTCGGGTGGGCGCAGGCCGGGCCCAACAGCAGCGCAGACCCTGTGTGCAGATGAAGCCCCTGTGTGTGGATGTGGTCGCTGAGTGCCTGCGGGCGTCACCGGCCTGCGACACCGGGCGTGGCCAGTGTGGAGGGCGAGGGTCCAGGAGACCCGCTGTGTGTGAGGGTGTGCGGGTGGCTGAGCCGCGGTGGAGCGCCTGCGACTCTCTGTAGACGCTCCGCCCTTGGATATGTTTTGGACCTCGCGATGTTTGTCGCGCGTGCCCCGAGGAGTAGGACGCAGGTGTAGGGCATGGAGCCCGCCTTCCTCCAGCCTCCAGGGTCCGTGGGCGTCCTGCCCCAGCCTGGTCCCCAGCCGAGTGACCTGGAGCCGAGCGCGGCCTCCGTTTCCTCAGCTGGCAAGCCTCACGGAATTGTGTTGCGTTTGGAGAGCTGTCAGGGCCCGTTTTGTAGAGATCTGAGCGTGTCTTTGGGTTTGACTCCGATGGGTCCCACAAGCGGGTAGATTCGGAAAAAGGGGAGTGAGTCCCGCAAGCAAGTGTGCGTGGGATCCGTTTCGTGTGAGTGCGGGGTAGGGGGCGTGCGTTGAAACACGCAGGTCTGTGCGACTCGCTGTGCGTGTGCGGGGCGGGGTGTGTGTCTGCAGTCTTCCGCTTTCTCGGTGACAGTTCGCTCCCTTCAGCATTAGCCGCCCCAGCCTCCCTCCGCCCCCACAGACCCCGCCCGCTGGACCCAGGTGACTTACGGTCCCGGGGGGAGGGGCACTTGCCTGGGGGTGGGGCTTGGCTGGAGCTGGGCGGGGCATGGCTCGGGCATGGCCGGGGCGGGCGGGGCCTGACTGGGGAGGGGAGGGCCTGGGCGGGGCAAGGCCAGGGCTGGATGGACCTGAGTTAGTCCAGGAAGGCGTGGAGCTGCGACCCGCGGACGCCAGTTCTCGAACCCTGTTTTCTGGAACGAAGATGCGGCTGGGGGGCCTTCCCTGCCTCCAGGGTTCAAGGGCCCAGGAGCGCGCGCTGAGTCGGATCGCTGGCCCTGAAGCCAGGTCTGGCGTTGGACTGCTGATAGACCTGGAAGCTGACCAGCGTCTTCTCTCCTTCCCTTGATGTCCTCGGCTCAGGGTCCGGGGAACCGGCAGGCAGAGATGGGATGGGGGTGGTGTGTGGGTCGGCGATTTGGAAAGGGGGGCCGGAGGGGCTGGGCCTGAGGCTCGGCTGTCCCCCCAACCGCTCCCCGCAGACAGCGTGGAGGATGAATTTGAACTGTCCACTGTGTGTCACCGGCCCGAGGGTCTGGAACAACTGCAGGAGCAAACCAAGTTCACACGCAAGGAGTTGCAGGTCCTGTACCGAGGCTTCAAGAACGTGAGTGAAGGGGAGGCTGGACGGGCCGGGGCCTACCTGGGTTTGCAGCTGGCCCCAGGAAGCAGTTGGGCAGGCGGGTGGTGGCCTGAGGCCAGACCTGTAGCTGTACACCCGCGATTTAGTTCCATGTTTTTCACGTGTGCACTGGGGAGGAAGTCTTACCCCCTGGCCAAAAGCCCCCCCCCCCCCCCAAATCATGAATGCTTCCCCTGTTCTGACCACTGCCGGGTGGGGGTGGGGAGGGGCGGCGGCGGGAGGGGCTTAGTCTCTGCCCTCAGCCTGGTCCTCCTGCAGGAGTGTCCCAGCGGAATCGTCAATGAGGAGAACTTCAAGCAGATTTACTCCCAGTTCTTTCCTCAAGGAGGTGAGGGAAACAGCTGAGTGGGGGAGCTGGGGTGCTGCGGGGCAGGGGGCTCTGCAGAGGCAAGAGCACCCCCACGCCCTGTGTGGAGCCCAGCTGATTAGCCTCGCGCGGCCCGCAGACTCCAGCACCTACGCTACTTTTCTCTTCAATGCCTTTGACACCAACCACGACGGCTCCGTCAGCTTCGAGGTGAGCAGGGGAGGCGGGCCAGCGAAGCTCGCTTTCTGGGGTTTCCGGGCCAAATCCAGGGTGGAGTAAGGGGTTCCTGAAGACACGGTTCCCCTCTGCCTCCTTCTTAGGACTTTGTGGCTGGCTTGTCGGTGATTCTTCGGGGAACGGTAGATGACAGACTGAATTGGGCCTTCAACTTGTATGACCTCAACAAGGACGGCTGCATCACTAAGGAGGTGCAGGGCAGCTGGGGGGCTGGGGCTGGAGGGTACGGGGTGCCAACGGCCACTGGAAGGAAGCTCGACCCCCGTGTGCATCACCAGCCGGGCTGAGGTCTGTCCTGGGCTGTAGGCCTCTCGGTTTGGAGGCTAGAGGCTCTGAGGAGGGCTCCCCTTCTCTCTGTCCCAACAGGAAATGCTCGACATCATGAAGTCCATCTATGACATGATGGGCAAGTACACGTACCCTGCACTCCGCGAGGAGGCCCCAAGGGAACATGTGGAGAGCTTCTTCCAGGTGCCCGGGGCTGGGTAGACTGGAGGGTCCTGGAGGGAAGGGAAGGGGGCCAGGAACCAACAGGGAACTTACCTGCATTCTGCCTGCCTCCCTCCTGTCATCCCTGCCTGGCCACCACCTCGCAGAAGATGGACAGAAACAAGGATGGAGTGGTGACCATTGAGGAATTCATTGAGTCTTGTCAAAAGGTACAGGCCCCTGCCCTCTTCATTCCCTGGCCTGGACTCAGGGCCCCGTTCAGTGATGTAGAACAGCCTCCTCCCATGCTTACTCCACACCCCAGTCCTGTTCCTTTATGATTGGGAGAGGCCTACCCCATCCCTGCCTCTGGGGTCTCCTTCCTCTCTGCCTCTGAACGTCCCCATCTCTGACTCAGAGTCCTTCTCCTTGGCTCTGACAAGCTCTTTCTCTTTCTTTCTGCAACCTGCCTCCCCTGCACCATGGCCACAGGACGAGAACATCATGAGGTCCATGCAGCTCTTTGACAATGTCATCTAGCTCCCCAGGAGAGGGGGTTAGTGCATCCCAGGGGACCACACTCCAGCCCTAGTCTAGGCAGACCTCACCTTCTCTCCCAGGTCTGTCCTCATCTTAGCCCTACTCTGAGAGCTGTAGGGATCCAAGAGTCTGGGGACTCCCTAGTCCAGATCCCTGGAGCAGAAAGGGCCAGACAGCGGGCAGAGTGCATCTAGGAGGTGTTCCCAGCTCCCAACAGCTTTGACCCCCTTCCTGCCTGACACCCAGTGCTGAGGGCACCCCTGCAGTAGGAATTGTTGCCACACCTCCCACCTTCACTCCAGAAATGTTCACACTAGCCAGAATGTCTCCTCCTATGGTGCTTCCCCCTCCCTGATTTCATAAACATTTCCCCTAAAATTCCCTACCCAGTGAGGATGCTCTGTTCTCCAGTACAGTAGCTGGCTTTTCAGACCAGCCTTTGAAAAGTCCTGTGAGAGGGGGAAAAGGATGTAGAGGAAGAAATGATGGCTCTGAGCTGCTGGTTAGGTCCTAGGAAGTGGCTGGGCAGGAACACAGGAAGGCCTGAGAAGACTGTGAGAGCTCAGGCGTGCCAGGCTGTAGCTCCGATTTCCACAGGTCTGCTATCCCCCCTCCATCAGAATGTGAGTTTCTAGGCTTTTTGGAAGATATCTCCTTGGAAACACTGCAGAAATTTTCCATTCCCTCCTAGTCTCCTAGGAGAGCCCGGGATCCAGTTATCTGCCACATCCCTAGAATTCTTTCCTCCCCACCCTCCTGCTTGTGTTGGTGGTGGGGGCAGCAGGAGAATGAGAATAGGGGTGGATGTCCTTGCTGACACCTGCCACACTTTCTGCCTGCCCGGCCTGCTCCTCAGCTGCTTTGATGGCTAAGGCTTGAGTCTGCATTTGCCACGTCCTCTAGATTTGGAGGTATGGAGTGAGTCAGGGACCTTCCCAAACCTCGGTCCTTTCGCTCTCCCAGCGGATGCCTTAGACGAGGGGAAGAGGGAGGCAGGAGGCAGGCATAGCATCTGAATGCAGGGTGGGGACTTCATTAGAATCTTTAAACAACCCAGGCTCGACTTAAACTACACACAGCCTCCTCGATTCCCTGGGGTCTCCCTTTTGCTCTGTTCAGTCTACCCAGAGATGTCCCTGAGCACAGATAGAGGGCAGGGACCACGTGGTTGCCAGCACCGCTGCCATGCTGCCACCCCTAATATACCTGCTTGTCCCATTTAGCTCCCAGTCAGCAGCATCTGAAGAGAAGGGCCCCAGGGGGCCCCCTTTCCATCAGAACACTGCTGACTGCTTTGCATTTTTGGCTCTTCTGTATATTTTGTAAAATAAGAAGTACACCAGATCCAATAAAACACAACGGCTATGCACAGGTTGCTGTCTCTGCCTTTTTGTCCCTCACACCCTACAAATACCACACAACCCCTAACTCGTGTACCTGCAGCCACAGTCTGGCCGCACCTCGGCAGGGGGCTGAGACATAGGTTCTGGAATGGCTGCAAACCCGCCTGGCCACAGGCCCTGCGTGAATCTCCCAGGTTCTGAGAGGAGACAAGGAGGAAGCATGGGACGGCAGTGTCCTGAAAACTGTGCCCAGCAAGCTGTGTTTTGGCTGACGTTCCTACAAGTTGAGTCAAGAGTTTCTGCTGTGCCGATTTAAGTTCATCTCAAAGAACTGTCTTTTTGGGGGCAGAGGGGGAATGTCCTCTTTAGTTTTTGATGAAAAATTCCTTTGTGTTAACGTCCCAGCCTTGGCTCCAGTATAGATGTACACTTGTGTCTGTGCCCCATCCAGCAACAATGGGGGGATCAGATGGAGTGGACCCAGGGCAGGTCATCATGAGGCATATGGCTGAAGGGTGACAGAGACTTCTGGTATGTTCCAGCCCTTTCTTTGTTCTGCTCCTGGACAGTCCCCCCTCCCCCATGATAGCCCTCCCATTCCTTCTCTGGGGACCCTTCCGTGGTGACTAAGCTTCACCGTCCAAAGGAGGAAAATGACGTCTCCTCCCCCACTGTAAACACTGACGAGGTCAACGGATGGGAATGGTGGCCAAGAAGAAAAACTCACTGCCAGCGTTCATTGTTTGGTCATCTGTGTTCGCTGCGAGTACCATCTCAGAACCATCTGCTGCTCAGGTCATCAGATTAGAGACTGGGTTAACGCTGTGGGCCCTATACAGAAGGGAGCTCTATCTGGGTCTCCCATGCAGGTGGCAAGTGCTCAGATACTCGAGCTACATCACCTGCTGCCTTCCTGGATGCCCATTAGCAAGAAACTGAATGGGGAAGGAGGGTAGCCAGGACTCAAACCAGGCATCGTGATATGAATGTGTGTGTCCCGGTGGCAGCTTCAATGTGCCGCACCACGATGCCTGGCCCTCATGTACTTTCATATCCTTGAAGCCCATGTATGAAGAGCTTGGGATCTACTGTAACCCCAGCCGTCATTTCACGGAAGAGGAAACAGACGCAGAGGAGGGAGAGGACTTGTGAGTTTGTGGCAGGACTGAAAATAAACCCAACCCCCCCTCTCTGTCAAGGGTGGCCTTGGGCCACAGGAGAGATCTGGGGGTGGAGGATGGAGACTGCATGTCGTGCAGAATCTATGTGAGATGACACCGTGACAGGCTGGCCTGCTCTCTGCTTTTCCTTGGGGCACTGCTCAGTGTGTAACCATGTGTTTATTTGGGTAATTAGTTGCCGTCTTCTCTAATACACTCTGAGGGCCCTTTGAGTGCTTGGGCTAGGTTTGTTTTTCCCTTGCCATCCTAGCCTGGGTAGGGGGGCTGACACTCAATAAAGAATGGTACCGGATAGATGAGCATGTGTATGTAACTGTGTCAGATATGGGGACAGTCTCCATTTTTAACAGTCTCCATTTTTTAATTTGTATTTAATTTGTATTTCATTTGAAAGGCAGGAGAGAGAGAGCGAGCGAGTGAGAGAGAGCGAGCGAGTGAGAGAGAGAGAGAGCGAGCGAGCTCTTACCTGTTGATTTACTCTTCAAATGTCTGTGACAGCCAGGGCTGGGCCACGCTGAAGCCAGCCAGGACCTGGGAACCAGGAACTCAACCTGGGTGCCTCCTGTGGGTGGCAGGGAGCAGGAAGCTGAAACCAGGAGTGATCACAGTCACTCTGCTATTGGATGCCAGTGCCCCAAGCAGCTTCTTTCCCACTACATCAAATGCTCACCCTAACAGTCTGTTTTTAGAATAAGATCCTAGTTTAGGGGAAGTTGAAGTCTGAAGCTGAGAATTGTTAGTGAGGTGAGAAATGCTCACAACTTGGACACACAGATGAGAAAAAGCCAGCAGGTTGGCATTCACATCATCTTAGCTTGGCCATTGGTCAGATTCTCTCGAAACTGACCAAAACCCAGGTGGTGTTAGTTGCCCAAAAACCCAGGTGGTGTTAGCAGCTCCATCTCAAAACATTGTCCTTTCTTGCCTTGCACTATTTCCTACTCTCCTGGGTTTCCTCCCACCTCCCTGGCCATGCCTTCCCAGCCCTCCCTTGCAGATTCATCCTTTTTAACTTCAATTCTAAATTTCGGGCCACTCATACCTAATTTCATGGCTTTAAACACCACCTACGTGGCCAGCACTGTGGTGCAGAAGGTTAAGGTGTGCCTGTGACACTGTCATCCTATATGGGCATCGGTTTGAGGCCTGGCTGCTCCACTTCTGATCCAGCTCCCTGCTAACGTGTCTGGGAAAGCAGCAGATGGCCCAGGGGTAAGACCTGGATGGAGTACAGGCTCTTGGTTTCAGCCTGGTCCAGCCCCAGCTGTTTTGGTCATTTGGGAAGTGAACCAGTGGATGGATGATCTCTCTGTCTCTCCCTTTCCATAACTTTGCTTTCAAAAAAAAAAAAAAAAAATGGCATACACAGCATCTAAATGCAGAGGTTCCTAAGTTTATATCCTCATAACTCTCCTCTGAGCTCTAATAACACCTATATACCCAATCACCATTTGACACATTCAGGTGGACCTGGAGCACTTAAAGTTAACATGTTAAAAATGGAGCCTGGGTGCAGGTCATGTGGTGCAGTGGGTTAAGCCACCACCTTTGATACTGGCAGCCCATATCAGTTTGAGTTATTGTTTCCTTCAATTAGAATCTAAATTCTGAGGGCAAGGTACTGTAATATTTGTCAGGAGCCTAGTCAGCACTGATTGCTACTGTAGCAACAGGTGGTAGGAGGAGGCGTGGCATGGAGAGTGTGTAGCAGCTGTGTGTCAAGAACTCCTCTTCAAGTTGGAGAAGCACAGATCTGAGCCTTTGATCTTGTCTGAGCCACAGGACTGTGGAGAGCAGATGACACTGTGACTGCTGATTTGGTGGCAGTTTGAGGTGTGACACAGAGAGAAATGTCACAAAACCAAGGGTTAGCATCGACTGGAAGGACAGCTCCCAAGTCCCCCACAGGCCCACAATACCCAGTGGAGCTGGTTATGGCCCCAGCTGTCATCACAAAAGGTCCCCTAACAAAATGTTTGGTCTGTGCTTGCTGAGGTAGCACTAAAAATTGGAATGATACAGGGAAGATGAACATGGCTCCTGCAGAAGAGTGACACGTTTGCGCAGTGTTCCATAAAAAATAAATAAAAGAAAAATAAAAAATCCTAACCCCTCTCTCAATAATCCAGAACCCAAAATGAAGCAGCGGAGTGCCTAGAGCTGCAAGTCGGGCTAGCAGTAGAGGAGTCAAACATCAGTTCAGGCCTGAGGTGGGCAATCCTAAGCCTGAATAACCGGAAGGGGATGTTCATTCACAGATCCAGGTGCAGCTCCCAGCTCCTGCCTTCCCCCCGGGCCAGCCCTGGGCTGTTGCAGGCATTTGAGGAGTGAACCAGGGGATGGAAGATCTCTCAAAAAGTGAAAAGAAATGAATAAAAAATTTAAAAACAGCTATGTAACCGAATTTAAGGGTAAAGTGCATTACGGCAGGGAGCCTGGGATACCAAGACCATCTAGCGCTCAGGGAAGGCTTCCTCAGGAAATGGCGTTGGTGCTGAAACTCAAGGGATCTCATGGCCCCTCGCACACTCCCTTCCCGCCTCGGACTCCGCCGTCGCCTGCAGTGCTGCCCCCACCCCGCGACCCCCCCGAAACTGGCTAACGTCTGCTCATCCTTTATGATCCAGCCAAGAAGAGAAGCTGTAGCCACCGCCTCGCCTCGGAGGAGTCAGTCACTAGCTCCTCTGAGCTGCCCAGCACTTGGGCACACAATGCGGAAACTGCTGTTCCCACCCCCGTACGGTGAGCTCACAGAGGCTCCGGAGCCCAGCAGGAGGCAAGCCCAGAGGGTGTCTGCTGCCTGCAGGGATGAACGAATGATTGCATTTTAAAAGGGGATTAGCGTCAGGGGGAGGGTGGGTGGCGGGAAATGGCTCAAGGCAGAGGGGTGAGCTGAGCTACTTGGAATGGTGTCTTCAAAGAACCGAGCCTGGGCCAGGGAGACGTAATGACCAACCTATGAGAAACTCCACAAGAACTAGGTCAGTTCCTTCCTCTTTAAGAACTAGAGGCTTCATTTCCGCGCCTGCGCATTGAAGAGTAAACACCTCTCTTTTCACCTACCTCCCCTCTCCCAATTGCCCCAACCGGCTACAGCCTCCTCCCATACTCCCCTTCTACGGGTGAGGCAATGGTCTGTCCCACGGTGCCAGGCTAGGTCTGGAGGGTGGCAAGCATAAGTGGTATATTCCGCTGCCTTCATTACTTTGGGCGTTTTGCGTTTCTTCTGTTCTACTTCCCCCCTACGAATGAAAGTTAATGGGTTGGCCTCAAAGAAGGAGGGGGAGCCGGGCTGAGGGGACCGGTCTGAGCCGGTCTGTGGCGCAGGCGCAGTGCGGATAAACAGGAAGCGGGCGGTAGAGGCAGAGGTAGAGGAGACCTAGGGGCTTCCAGAAGAAACAGCGGAAGAGCTGAGATTACCGGGAGGGCAACGGAGGTTAACTGGAAGCCAGAAAACGAGCTTTGGCCCTCTGCTTCTAGGGAACAAGAGCCTGCCGCCTCGCTCTCTGCTTAGGCTTCCGGCTCTGCTTAGGCGGAGGCATTGGCTGACAAAGGGCTTGCGCCGGTGCCGCCGCCCTTCTCATCCGGGCATTCGGGCCCCTGCGGAGAGAGGGGGGAGGGGAAGGAGCAGGAGGGGCGCGCGCTTGCAGCCGAGGCCCTTTCCAGGGCTGCGGGCTTGCAGCCCAACCGACGGAGGCCGAAGAGGACCCTCAGAGGTCGCAGCGGCCGGGGGCAGGAGGATGGTGCAGAAGGACAGCCAGGCGACGCTGGAAGAGCGGGAGAGCGAGCTCAACTCCAACCCTGCCGCCTCCGCGGGGGCGTCGTTGGAGCCGCCAGCAGCTCCGGCCCCTGGAGAAGACAACCCAGCCGGGGCCGGGGGAGCGGCAGTGGCCGGGGCGGCCGGAGGGGCTCGGAGGTTCCTCTGTGGCGTGGTGGAAGGTGAGCGCTCCGCCCCGCCCTGCCTGTACCGCAGCAGGTCCTGGGGAGGGAGGCGGGGGGCTGGCGCTGCCTCGGGGGCCTCTGAGAGGCTGTTACGTCCGTAAGTCTGCAGCTTGGCCCTGTGGTGCGGGGGGAGAAGCGGTACGGGCGCGTCTCCCCGTACGCCCTCCTCGGCGTCGAGTTCCCCTCTGGCTGCTAAGTAAAGCCTGACCCCACCCGTCTTGGGCTTGCAGCCAGGCCGGCTCCCGAGGAGGCGGCGGTAGGAGCCTGGTGTAGCCTCTTGAGTTAAACTTATTTGTAGCTTGGGATCTTATTCCGCAGCGTTTTCTGCGTTTGCAGGAAGAAACGTGTGGAGTGGCTGTGTCCGCACGCAGGCGTGGTGTGTCTGGAGGGAAGCGGGCACAGTCGGCTGGCACTGGGCCCTCTCTGTTTAGGACTTCTTCTTCTTCTTCTTTTTTTTTTTTTTTCTGGCCAGCACTCTCCTCCTGTGAAGACCCATTGCAGCCCGGAAAACCGCTCTCTTTCCCATTACTGCACTTTGCTCTCGAGGGATGACGCTGTGGCTTTGAGGATTGAGTCTAAGCGTCTGAGGTGGAATTTGGATTTAGTGACTGCAGAAGAGATGTAAATGCCCTTCCAGCCTCCTTCCTTCCCCTCGCGTTGAAGAGAAGGGGGAGCTTTTTGGGTAGAGAGGGAGAATTAGCGGAAAATGGCCGTGCCTGGGCCCAGGGGCTGCTGCTCTGCCCGCGCTCTGTAGGAGCGCCAGCTGCGTCCTGCCTCTGCCTCGAGTGTGGTGCACATCGCATTTTCCATTTTGTTCGACCCAGGGCTTTTTAGTTGTCTGTTTATTATTAGCGCTCTCCTTCTGTATGGTAGGGTAATAGGAATAGAAAAGTTTGTCTTTATTAAAAACCAAAAGCACATGAAAAAGGGACGAAGGGTTGCCTTCTTGATGGACCACAGCAGCTTCTCCAGGGTCGTCACCAGTTGGATAGGTTCTTAAAAACGAGTGGTGATTAGGTTATTTTATACAAAGTTTAATTGTGGGGGAGAACAGAGTGGAAAACTATTTTGCTGGAGTCATTGTTTATAGTCTCATTGCTTTGTGCTATGTCTATGTTGGTGTATATATTTGGCTTAAATACAGGGAGATTTTGAAAAAACAATCTGTGTTTTGTTACCAAGGTCTTGGAGTGAGGATAGGGAAGGAATGCTAGAAGATAAAGAAATTTCAGGGCTGGGCACTGAGTGGGGAATTTGTTAGTCTGTTCTGCCGCCAGGAGTGAAAGGAGAAGCTTGATAGTGACTGACATTGGCCTGCTCTGAGCCGTATTACAAGGGGACTCTTCCTGTGTTGAAGCATAGATTTGTTTCTCTCCTTCCTGTCGTTCACCTCCTTTCCCCTGTATGTGTTCCTGGTAGCTGAGCCCCTGAGCCAAAACGGAGGTGTTTTCTTGGGAGAGAGGGTGCGACGGTACTCTCTGTTGGCACCGTTCCTGGAATGGATGAGGATAGGAAATACCGAAGTTCCCGCAGGATTCCTGCTCCTTCATCTTTCCCTTCCAACCCTTTGTTGGTTTTAACTCATGCGTTAACATCACTGCTTCCTTGATGATGCCAATCAACCACAACCACTAACCTGACTCTTTGCGCACAGTCAGGGATTGTGAAGATTGAGATATTCAAACTAGACACTTGAAACATGTTTCTCCTTTCTATACTGGCACAACTCTAAAAGGTTGTTTAATGCCTACTCCTTTAAGAGAAAAGTAATAATGCCCAGTGCTGTTGTAAAGCTAAAGGCCTGTATAAATTTGACTTAATCAAGAATAATTTAAAATCACCAATAAGGAGGTAACATTAAATATGCAAAATACTTTTATTAACTGTCTTCATGGTACTTAGGAGAGAATGCCTTATCTCTTGCTGATGATTAGACTGAGACTAGTGGAAAGGAGAGGTTAGGCAGGCTGTAAGGTGTGTGGTGCAGCTATGATTAGCACACCAGGGAGCTCCAAATACCAAGTTGGTGTTTATACAACAACTGTAGGTCATGAGACTGCAAGTTTACTCTGGGGCAAGTCAGTCTTAAATTCTCATTTGTTCAAGCCTTGCTCGGGAATTAAAATTCTTGAATGTTTGCTGTTTGTGCTCTGCCACTGTCACATTTATTGTGACTGTAGCTTTAGGCATCTTTTTGATCCTTTAGATGATGTCAGGATTTTTATGAAAGGTGGTGATAAAGAAAGTCAACTACATTCTTTTCTAGTCCCTTTCATTCCTAGAGTAATTATTATTAATGGCAGTTTGAATTGCTTTGCTTCCTCTTCTCCATTGTAAGGTTCAGATACTCTAAAATTGGTTTTCATTGACGTGAAAAGAGAAACTAGTTTTGACTATTTAACATTTTTTAAAATTATACCTTTTTTTTTTTTTTTTTTGAAATATTTTTATTTGAAAAGCAGACAGAGTGATACCTTCCATCTGCTGGTTACTGCCCAAATGCCCACAACAGCCAGGGCTGGGCCAGACTGAAGGCAGGAGCCCAGAACTCAATCTTGGTCTCCCATGTGGGTGGCAGGTACTCCTGGGGTATGCGTTAGCCAAGCCACATGCTTCAGTATGGGATGAGAGTGCCCCAAGTGGAATCCCAAGCTCCTTGCCAAACACCTGCCACAAGTTTAGCTGTGCTAAAATAAACTGTTATATAAGTAACGTATCATAATAGAAAATTTAGCTAAACCAACAGGAAAAATAGTAACCTTTTAGTATCACCATCAAAAGTGAAGAAACTTTAATGTTTTATTAAATATCCTTCAGATTTTGTTGTCTTTTTATAAAATAGACTTGAGTTGTATGTTTTATAACCTGCTTTTCTCAAAAAACCTTACAACATATTTGAAACTTGAAAATAACTTCATTCTTACTTTGAATCTAGGATTTTATGGAAGACCATGGGTTATGGAACAGAGAAAAGAACTCTTCAGAAGGTAAATTTTTATTATTTCAAGAAGATTTTTTTTCTTTAAAGATTCATTTATTTAGGCCAGCGCTGCGGCTCACTAGGCTAATCCTCTGCATGCGGTGCCGGCACCGCACCCCAGGTTCTAGTCCCAGTTGGGGCACCGGATTCTGTCCCGGTTGCTCCTCTTCCAGTCCAGCTCTCTGCTGTGGCCCGGGAGTGCAGTGGAGGATGGCCCAGGTGCTTGGGCCCTGCACCTGCATGGGAGACCAGGAGAAGCACCTGGCTCCTGCCTTCCGATCGGTGCAGCACGCTGGCCACAACGCACCGGCCATAGCGGCCATTGGGGCATGAACCAGCGGGAAAAAGGAATACCTTTCTTTCTCTCTCTCACACTAACTCTGCCTGTCAAAAAAAAAAAATTATTTATTTATTTGAAAGGCAAAGTTAGAGAGGGAGAGACAGAGATCTTCCATTGCTGGTTCACTCCCCAAATGGCCACAGTGGTCTGAGCTGGGCTGCTCTGAAGCTAGGAACCAGGAGCTTCTTCCAGGTCTCCTATGTGGGTGGCAGGGGCCCAAGTATTTGGGCCATTTTCTACTGCTTTTCCCAGACACTTTAGTAGGGAGCAGATTGGAAGTGAAGCAGCTGGGACTCTTAGGACTCGAACTGATGCTCAGATGGAATGCTGGCGTTGCTAGTGGCACCCTTACCCACTGTGCTACAATGCTGGCTCTGAGAGAAGACTTTTTTTTAAGGTTTTATTTATATATTTATTTGAAAGGCAGAGTTACAGAGAGGCAGAGGCAGAAAGAAAGAAGTCTCCAAGCACCTGGGCCATCTTCTGCTGCTCTCCCAGGGCATAGCAGAGAGCTGGATTGGAAGTGGCGCCCATACGGGATGCCGGTGCTGCAGGCGGTGGCTTTACTGCTATGCCGCAGTACTGGCCCTGGGAAGACTTAAATCTTTTTAATATTTACTCTTGTTTGAAGAAGTACACTGAATAGCCAAGGTACAGTTTAATAATATCCCAGTTGCTAAAGGTGTTTTTATTTATTTGAATGAGTTACAGAGAGAAGGAGAGGCAGCAGAGAGAGAGGGAGATTGAGATCTTCCATCCACTGGTTCACTCCCTAAATGGCTGAAGTGACCCTGGGCCAGGCCAAAGCCAGGAGTCTGGAACTTCATCCAGGTCTCCCAGATGGCTGCAGGGCCCCAAGGACTTGGGTTATCTTCCGTTGCTTTCCCAGGCACATTAACAGGGAACTGGATTGGAAATGGAGCAACTGGGGCTCAAACCAGTGCTTACATGAGATTCCAGCATTGCAAGCACCAGCTTAACCCACTGGTCCCTGCTGAAGATGTTTACCGTGGCTCTATACTATTTCAGCTAAGCCCAGTGGTTTTCAGATTTTTTCTGGGGAAATGGAGTATAGGCGTTGAACTTCTCTCATCTTTCCCAGATCTGTTTTTTTATTTGAGACCTTAACGTGTTGCTTACCTTAATAATATTTAGTCTTTTAAAAACCCTGATTACAAAAAGGTTAAAGCTACTGTCCTAGAATTTTATTAACTTTGTCTGAGGTGTAAATACTTTAAGAAAAAGAAAAAATTGAGACAATTTATAAATATTGCCCATTTACATATATGTCATTTTCTTTTGCCTTAAGGCTCCAGAAATGGGAATTAAATACGTACTTGTATGCCCCAAAAGATGACTACAAACATAGGATGTTTTGGCGAGAGATGTATTCAGTGGAGGAAGCTGGTAATTTTTTCTTTTTAATCCATAAATTTCAGAATATGTGAATAAAACATCTATTTTACATGTAGTTGCACAAGAATTATACTAAGTATTTTATTTTCACTTTGTAGGTATTTTCCTTTTCTTCTGTCAGGTAGCTGTTCAGTTTGTGTGAATTAGTATAGTTGAAAGAGCGGTGCTAACAAGGTCATGGCACAAGGGTGACTCATGGGTGTGCCATCTGACTCTACCTGTTGTGTGGTCATGGACTGTACTTTTCTGCCAGTGATCCAGTCAAGTGGGCCACTGGACAAAGAGGTACTAAAACCTGGCTAGACCTAGGGCGTGGGAAGTGAAGCACCTGCTTGAGTGCAAGTTTTCAGGGGCTCAAAAATTTAAAAAAAGATCCAGTAATCAAGATAAATAATGTTTTATGCAATTAAAAAGTAATGCAGGAAGTTAATGATGGACAGAATGCCAAAATTTTAAATGAAGACAAAATCATTATTTATGATTTTTCTTTTTATGGCTTGGTCTAAGCATTGTTACTGATCCTGTCTTTATTTAAAATATACCTCACCCTATTCTAGTGAAGTGGATAACTGCAGCAAAGTATTTTTGGGTGTATTCTTAGGTTGAGTTAGTTCCATAAAATTGATAAGCAAATCAATAGTATATGACAAAACCTCCTTATGAATTAGATAGGTGGTGCTTTGCTTTGAGGAGTTAAGTGAATGGGGAGACATTTTCATGGTTGAGATGAGTTAGTATACATATGTAACTAACAAGATACTTGGTTACAGAGTCTAGCCTAGGCACTAAAGGTAGAAAGTTTTGTGGCATTATGAAAAAGCAATTAAAACTCTGTCTTTTTCCATATAATAGTATTGTTTACAATTATAAGTTAAGTGTACCTTCATCTTATTTTCTTGTTGTACTGGTAATGAAATGTATTGTGATCAGTAATCAATATATATAGTCAAATGAAGATACCACTGAAAGTTATTCAAAGATTTAATCACATATGGAGTAGTACAGTAGTAAGTAATGTTTAAATATGTTTAGGAAAATTGTTTATTATGTTTTTAAAGCTTAAAATCTGTAATGAATGCTTTTCCTATAGATGTAAAGATGAGGAATTAGGACTTTTTTTTTTTTTTAAAGATTTACTTATTTGAAAGAGTTACAGAGATGAGGAAAGACAGGCTTTCCCTCTACTGGTTCACTCCCAGGCATATTAGCAGGGAGCTGGATCAGAGGTAGTCAGAGGTAGAACAGCTGGGACTTCTGGTCCAGGGATTAAGAAAGCATTTTCTCTTTCACATTATAAAGTAGCTTTATGTAGATGTATTTGGTTAATAATTTCAGTTGTTCAGAGACAGGAAAAAGAGCATTTATACCTTTACAATGCTATAGGAAATTGATGGTCTGTGTTCAGTAAGAGAGTTAACAATTCAGTATTTTTGAGAAATGACAATGAACGGAAGGTAATTATTGATTTGATTTGTTTCCCAAAAAGAATTAGAAAGTATCTGGAATGAAAAAGAAGGGCCTCTTACTTTCAGTTGGTTCAAGATGAATCAAAGATGTAAAAATTACTGTTTTTTTCCTCTTGCTATGACATTAAATCATTTCTGACTTCTGTCATTTTGTATGGCCTATTGTCATGTTGAATATTGGCAGTTTTGTAAAATTTAAGGGACTTTTCCTTTCTTATAAGTTGGGAGAAATGATCTCTTCAGTTGAAAAGTGGAAGTTTGAAAGTTTTTTGTTTTTTTTTTTTTTTTCTGCTCTGTAAAAACTTGGACTGTGTTCTTTAGAACAACTTATGACTCTCATCTCTGCTGCGCGGGAATATGAGATAGAATTCATCTATGCTATCTCACCTGGATTAGATATCACCTTTTCTAACCCCAAGGAAGTATCTACATTGAAGCGCAAACTGGACCAGGTAACTCCTTTTAAATGATTTTTCCTCACTAGAGTACTTGAAACTAAGTCTTCTGAGTTTCTTTTATGATACTAAAATGAAATCAGATTCATAGTGTTTCTGTGAGAATTTTGTTCTTTAATGCTCCTGGTAGAGGAGTGTTTTTTTTAAAGATTTATTTGAGAGCTAGTGTTACAGAAAGATCTTCCATCTGCTGGTTCACTCCCCAGCTGGCTGCAGTGCACAGAGCTGAGCCGATCTGAAGCTTCTTCCTGGTCTCCCACAGGAGTGCAGGGGCCCAAGTGCTTGGGCCATCTTCCACTGCTTTCCCAGGCCATCAGCAGAGAGCTGGATCAGAAGAGGGGCAGCCAGGACATGGGAGGCACATATGGGATGCTGGTGCCTTAGGAGGAAGCTATGCCTATGTCCACCCCACCCCAAGGAATATTTTTAGAAGAAAGACAAAAGAGCTTTACCAGAGGTACAGAGATAGATACATATTGAGACACTATATACACCATTGGGTGTTTGACTGAATTTGTGGATGAGGTGAGAGAAACAAAGGATTTTGCCTGTTAGACATCAGTTCCCTTCGTTACATGGTCCAGAAATGTAATTTGGTCTGGAAATGGCTAATTTACAGGAATGAGAAATAGATTGTACATGAAATCTGTTTGTGAACTTGATTTGAATCTCAGTTTTACTTAGATAAAACCTATACATCTTTTTTGGTCAATTATAGGGATCCCATTTTTTAAAATGATTTATTTATTTATTTGAAAGAGTTACACAGAGAAGGAGAGGCAGAGAGAGAGAGAGAGAGGTCTTCCATCTGCTGGTTCACTCCCCAGTTGGCCACAATGGCTGGAACTGGACCAATCCAAAGCCAGGAGCATAGGTCTTCCTATGCAGATGCAGGGGCCCAGAGACTTGGACCATCTTCTGCTTTTCCTGGCCATAGCAGAGAGCTAGATCGGAAGTGAAGCAGCCAGGACTTGAACTGGCACTCATATGGATGCCAACTCTGTAGGCTGCGGCTTTACTTGCTACTCCACAGTGCCAGCCCCAAGGATCCCATTTTCCTATTGTTTTTTAAAATTGCTGGCTTTTCTGTATACATGTTTTGTTTCTGTAGGCAAATATTTATATTGTGGCATTGAAATGGCTGTTAAATGTTATAGCAGTTACAATGTTCAGGATGATGTTTAAGGGATTATTTCCCTATTTGATCAGTATTACCATTGTGTTCTTTCTGCTTCATTCCTACTTAGGTTTATTTGCAAAGATATTAATCAGAATCAGTGTTTTGTGTTCCCCATGTCTTGAGTTTACTTATTCATATTTCCTTGTTTTTCTGACTGTTGGGTCTTCTCCATTAGCAGCCAAGGAGGTAGAAAGATAGGCCACATTTTCTCCTATTGAAAATGTAAAAATAATAGGTCAGTCTTTGAACATTTTGAGGAAAATGTTTGGCATTAAGTAAATAACTTTATTTGGAATTTTTTTTATCCTAAGATGAGCAAATAAGCATCTTGTTTTTCTTTTATTAGGTTTCTCAGTTTGGGTGCAGGTCGTTCGCCTTGCTTTTTGATGATATTGACCATAATATGTGTGCAGCAGACAAAGAGGTGTTCAGTTCTTTTGCTCATGCCCAGGTCTCCATCACAAATGAAATTTATCAGTACCTAGGAGAGCCAGAAACTTTCCTCTTCTGTCCCACAGGTATAGTATGTAACAGCTTCATATTAAACTAGTTTCCTTGACTTTCAGAAGAACAGGTATAAGCCCTATTGTACCCCCTTCTTGGTGCATAAAAACAGATCTTTTTAGGAGACATTTCTCGTGTTGTTAAATTGGAGAAATTTTAGGAACTCATAACTGACAGCTGATTAGACAAAAGAATTCATGTATTTTTTAGTACTGGAAGTATATAAACATGTTATCAAAACTAAAGGAAGCATATTGTTTATCAGTAATGAAAATGGGAAAAAACAAATTTACGTTGTTTTTTACGTGGTCACTTATTTTCTTCTACTTGTTCATTCTTTCTGCACACACATGTCTGTCCTTTTCATTCCTCCCACTCCCATCTGGGCTGTTATTTTCAGAGTCAGTCTAGAAAGATTTAATAATTTTTCCTCTTTTCCTTCTCCAATTCCTCCCATTAAAATGATTTAGTCTCTTTTATGATTTAATTTATAGGAATTCCTTGTTTGTTAAGGACGAGATAAATGAGTTTATGAGATTATAGACTGAATTACTTGTATGTCTGAGTATTGTGAGCTATGAGCCTTATTTTAGTAGTCTGATACTATGGATACCCAGTGTTCAATAAGATCATGTTGGAAATTAATTCAGCCTAAATTATGATTTAAGTTGCAGTTGGATACTGATATCTATTGGCATAATCTTGTGTTAGTTTTTTTTTTTTTTTTTTTGACAGGCAGAGTGGACAGTGAGAGAGAGAGACAGAGAGAAAGGTCTTCCTTTGCCATTGGTTCACCCTCCAATGGTCGCCGTAGCCGGCGCGCTGTGGCCGACGCACTGCGCTGATCCAAAGGCAGGAGCCAGGTGCTTTTCCTGGTCTCCCATGCGGGTGCAGGGCCCAAGGACTTGGGCCAGCCTTCACCACACTCCCGGGCCATAGCAGAGAGCTGGCCTGGAAGAGGGGCAACCGGGACAGAATCCAGCGCCCCGACCAGGACTAGAACCCGGTGTGCCGGTGCCGAAAGCGGAGGATTAGCCTAATGAGCCACGGCGCCAGCCTTGTGTTAGTTTTGTTATGCTGTATGTTCATTGTTTTTGGCCCCTGACTATAATTGAGAAGAATGGACAGTTCAGACATTTAAAAAAAATATGAATCATAGAGTTGGATGTATACTGCTGTTAGAAGAAGAATATCAGATTTTATGAATTGACTTTTTTTTAAAGATTTATTTATTTATTTGAAAGAGTTACACAAAGAGGGGAGAGGCAGAGAGAGAGGTCTTCCATCTGATGGTTCACTCCCCAGTTGGCCGCAACGGCTGGAGCTGTGCCGATCTGAGCCAGGAGCTTCTTCTGAGTCTCACACATGGATGCAGGGGCCCAAGGACTTGGGCCATCTTCTACTGCTTTCCCAGGCCATAGCAGGGAGCTAGATCGGAAGAGGAGCAGCCGGGACTAGAACCGGTGCCCATATGGAATGCCGGCGCTTCAGGCCAGGGCATTAACCTGCTGTGCCACAGCGCTGGCCCCATGAATTGACTTTTTTTTTTTTTTTTTTTTTTGACAGGCAGAGTGGACAGTGAGAGAGAGAGAAAGGTCTTCCTTTGCCGTTGGTTCACCCTCCAATGGCTGGCGCGCTGTGGCCGATGCACCGCGCTGATCCGATGGCAGGAGCCAGGTGCTTCTCCTGGTCTCCCATGGGGTGCAGGGCCCAAGGACTTGGGCCATCCTCCACTGTACTCCCGGGCCATAGCAGAGAGCTGGCCTGGAAGAGGGGCAACCAGGACAGAATCCGGCGCCCCGAGCGGGACTAGAACCCGGTGTGCCGACGCCGCTAGGCGGAGGATTAGCCTAGTGAGCTGCGGCGCCGGCCTATGAATTGACTTTTTTTTTTTTTTTTTTTTTTTTTGACAGGCAGAGTGGACAGAGAGAGAGAGAGAAAGGTCTTCCTTTGCCGTTGGTTCACCCTCCAATGGCCGCCGCGGCTGGCGCGCTGCGGCCGGCGCACCGCGCTGATCCGATGGCAGGAGCCAGGAGCCAGGTGCTTTTCCTGGTCTCCCATGGGGTGCAGGGCCCAAGCACCTGGGCCATCCTCCACTGCACTCCCTGGCCACAGCAGAGGGCTGGCCTGGAAGAGGGGCAACGGGGACAGAATCCGGCGCCCCGAGCGGGACTAGAACCCGGTGTGCCAGCGCCGCTAGGCGGAGGATTAGCCTATTGAGCCGCGGCGCCGGCCTTGAATTGACTTTTAAATTAAGTTGCCATTGAGTTTATTTCCTTTTAGGTATGATATAGAGCCCCCCCCCTTTTTTTTTTTTTTAAGATTTACTTATTTACTTGAAAGGCAGAGTTAAAGCAAGAGAGAGAGAGGGAGATTGAGGGAGAGAGAGAGCTTCTATCCACTCGTTCACCCCTTAAATGGCCGCAGTGGCTGGAGGTTGGTCGACCTGAAGCCGGAAGTCAGGAGTCAGGAGATTCTTCCCATTTTCCCATGTGGTTGCACAGGAACTTGGGCCATCTTCCCTCCCTGCTTTCCCAGGCACATTAGCAGAGAACTGGATTAGAAGTGGAGCAACCTGTATAGGATGTGGCACTGCAGGCCATGGCTTAACCTGCTGTGCCACAGTGCTGGCCCCAATGTGGAGCCTTTTTTCATTTAAGTCTAGCACCATCCTGACACATGCCTTTTATCATTTGGATTAAAGCTTTTAGGTTTGGTAGCCATTTTTCCCCCATTTGAAAACCTATGACCATTTCACTTCTGATTGTTTAATTTTTTCCCCCTATATACAGAGTACTGTGGCACTTTCTGTTACCCAAATGTATCTCAGTCTCCTTATTTAAGGACTGTGGGTGAAAAGCTTCTACCAGGAATTGAGGTGCTTTGGACAGGTAAGTCTTTAAAATTTATTTAGTAAAATTCCAGTTAACTAGGACCTAGAGAAATTGGTTGTTATTGTTAATTGAATACTTTTTTAAAACAAAAATTATTGATTAGAAAGGCAGAGTGAGAAATGTATCTTTCATCTGTTGGTCTTTTACCCGGATGGCTGCAACAGCCAAGTCTGGGTCAGGCAGAAGGCAAGAACTCCATCTGGGTCTCCCACATGGGTGGCAGAGCCTTTCTGCTGCCTCCCTGGGTGTATTCACAGGAATCTGGATTGGAAATGGGTTTGAACCAGCACCCGGGTAAGGGATGCTGCCTTGCAAGCAGAGACTTAACCTGCTGCACCGCAGTGCCAGCCTCCTCCTTTTTATAACTGACACTTAACCTGAAAACTTGTTAAAATACTCATCTTTTACAAAGTACATATTCTTCATTTGGTATAAAAAATGACCTGACGATTTTGCAGTGATTCTGTGAGTTACTGACTAAATCAAGATCTATAGGGCACTAAAATAAAGGGTGTTAGTCCCAACCCCAGAAGACTGTTCTACATCAGCAAATGAAAAAATAAAACTTAGGTTAAAAGAGATATTGGTGTATTTAAAAAGAGGAATTGTTAGAAAGTATATATACAAGTGTAAGGAAACAAAGTTATGTGTGCAATGTATTTTAAAGAACCCTGTGTGAAATTTCTTCTAATAAATGGTTGTCATTATTTCTAGGTCCCAAAGTTGTTTCTAAAGAAATTCCAGTAGAGTCCATTGAAGAGGTTTCTAAGATCATTAAGAGAGCTCCAGTAATTTGGGATAACATTCATGCTAACGATTATGATCAGAAGAGGCTATTTCTGGGTCCATACAAAGGAAGATCCACAGAACTCATCCCACGGTTAAAAGGAGTTCTCACTAATCCAAATTGTGAATTTGAAGCCAACTATGTTGCTATCCACACCCTTGCCACCTGGTACAAATCAAATATGAATGGAGTGAGAAAAGATGTAGTAATGAGTAAGTAGCTTATCTTTATAGCAGGCTGTGGGGAGATAGCTGGGGTTAACTAGAGCCAGTGAACAATAGATACTCCTTTGTCATCAAAATGTAAGAGGTTTGATTCTATTAATGAGGTATGGATATCGTAGAAGAAAGGCTGAGCGTTTTTAGACAAATCACTTTACCTCTTTGTCTTCGTCCTTTGTTTTTAAAATATGGCCCAATATTTAAGGTCTGAATACAACACAATTTTTAAAAATTTATTTATTTGAAAGAGTTACACAGAGGAAGAGACATACACAGAGTGAATGAGAGAGAGAGATCTGTCTGCTGGTTCACTCCCCAAATGTCTACAACAGCCCAGCCTGAGCCAGACCAAAGCCTAGAGTCAGGAGCTTCTTCCAGATCCCCATGTGGGTGCAGGGGCCCAAGCACTTAAGTCATTTGTTGCTTTCCCAGGCACATTAGCAGGGAGTTGGGCAGGAAGTGGAACAGCTGGGACTCAAACCGGTGCCCATACGGCATGCTGGCATTGTAGGCCGGGATTTTAACCCACTGTGCCACAGCGCTGGCCCCTTCATAACTCTTTTTGATTCACCTTGTTTATTTCAGATGCTCTCATTTTAGACAATCACTTACTAATTTTTTTAAAAATAAATTTGAAAGGCAGAGTGACAGAAAGAGAGAGAGAGATCTTCTGTCTTTTGGTTGACTCCCTTAAGTGTCCATAGCAGCCAGGGTTGGACCAGGTTAAAGCCAGGAACCTGGAGCTCAGAACTCCATCCAGATCTCCTACATGGGTAGCAGGGACCCAAGTACTTTAGCGGCTATCTACTGCCTTCCCATGCATGAACAGAAAGCTGGGTCAGAGCAGAGTAGCCAGGATTCAACCATGCACTCTGATAAGGGATGCCAGCATCCCAAAGTTAATCTGCTACAATACCTGCTCCTAATTTTTTTTTTTTTTTATCCCTGAGAGATTGAGAAAGAGCATGCATCCACACTCCCATCCACTGGCTCATTCCCCAATGCCTCAGAAAAGCTGAGAGCTCAATCCAAGTCTCTGATAGGGGTGACAAGAGTCCAGTTACTTCAGCCATCACTACTACCTTGAGGTCTAAATTAGCAGGATGCTGGAGTCAGGAATGGAGCAGCCAGGATGTGAACCAAGTGCTCTGATACGGGGATATGAGATATGTACATCCCAAGCTTAACCCACTGTACCACAACACCCACCGCTAAGTTTTTATTTTTCTGAGAAGCAGATTCAGAAAGAGCACACACACTCCTGTCTATTGGCTCACTCCGTAAATGTCACAAACAAGTGGGGATATCAGTACAGGTCTTCGTGTGGGTAGCAGGAACCCAGTTATTTGAGCCATAATTGCTGCCTCCTAGAGTCTTTGTTGCAGGAAGCTGGAGTCAGGAGTAGAGCTGGTGGGCATCAAGCTGGACATTGTGATATGGGACACAGGTATTCTATGTCCTTTTAAAAAAAAATTATTTATTTACTTGAAAGTCAAGAGTTACACAGAGAGAAGGAGAGGCAGAGAGAGAGGTCTTCCATCCACTGGTTCACTCCCCAGTTGGCTGCAATGGCTGGAGCTGTGCTGATCTGGAGCCAGGAGTCTCCTTCGGGTCTCCCTTGTGGGTGCAAGGGTCCAGGGACTTGGGCCATCCTCCACTGCTTTCCTAGGCCATAGCAGAGTGCTAGATCAGAAGTGGAGGAGTCAGGACTCAAACCAGTGCCCATATGGAATGCGGGCACTGCAAGCAGTGGCTTTACCCGCTACTCCACAGCACTGGTCCCCTAACTTGTGTCTTAATCACTAGGCCAAACATCTGCTCCACTGATTTTTTTATTTATGAAAAATTAAGTTGAAAGTTAGAGAATGCTGGTGAATTATTTATTCATTTACATTTAAATATCTTATGTGGCAAATGAATCTTCCTAAGCACTGAGTTTGCAAGGGATAAAGTAGTCCCTCCTTTTGAAAAACAACCTAGCGTTGGATAAAGCATATAGGCAGTTGTACTATGTTGTGCTAAGTGTTGTAACTTTGTATCTACAAAGTGCTGCAGGAATATGGAAGATAGTGATTACTTCTGTAAAACAAAGTGTCAGTGAGGGATGACTTCACAGATATTTAAGCTGTGAGTATATTTATTGAGTATATATTTATTATATTCAGAGTATGAGTAGAGTTTGCAAGTAATTGGACTATCTTCTACTGCCTTTACCAGGTGCATTAGCAGGAAGCTGGATAGGGAGTAGAGTGGGTGGGACTCACGCCAGCGCACTGTGATATAGGATGCCAGTGTTGCAAGTGATAGGTTAACTCACTGTGCCACAGCACTGGCCCTATAGCTAGTAGATCTATTAAGGCAGAGTATGAAGCACATTAAAGAATGGTAGACATTAGCAGAATGGAGCTGTGTGCAAGGAAATAATAAGGAAAGCAAAGAATAATGGTTTTTGAATACTCAGCCAAATAATTCAGACTTAATTTCCCCTACTTGATGCTGTCTATCCTAGTTAAGGGCTTCATTGCTTTATCTGTGGTCATATATGGGCTCTCTTGATTTTCTCTTCTTCTCTCTTCAATACATTATTAATAATGAAGTTGTAATCCCCTGAAGGCTAGGTATTATTTTCCTTTAAATTTATTTATTTGAAAGCATTATAGAGAGGGAAAGATAAGAGAGAGAGAGGGAGAGAGGGAGAGATCTTCCTTCTGTTGGTTCACTATCCAAATGGTTCAGATGCCAGGACGGACCAGGCTGAAGGCAGAAGCCAGGAGCTTCTTCCAGGTGTCCCATGTGGGTGCAGGGTCCCAAGGACTTGGGCCATGCTCCATTGCCTTCCCGGGTGCATCAGCAGGGAGCTGGATCTGAAGTGGAACAGCTGGGACTCATACTGGTGCCGTTATGGGATGCTGGTGTCATAGGTGGCAGTTTTTCTTTGTGGAAAGCATGGCACTTTAAACATTGTGTTCCTGTTAACTAGTACTAAGTAGATATATCCAATTGACTTTTCTAGTAATTCTAAAGATACTGTGTTTTATTTCAGATGGAATTTTACATTTAGTAGTGCATTTAGGTGACTATTTTGGATTAATTTTTTAATGAAAGTTTTTGCTTTTGTTTACATTTTTTATGTTTAGAGTTTGTTCTTGTTCTAGTTCTTTATTTCTATGGCTGTATTAGAATGACTAGTGTATTTAGCTCTCTTGCTTGCCAGGAGACTTGTGATCCAAACTATTTTTGTGCTTTTTTTTTTTTTTTTTTGCAGCTGACAGTGAAGACAGTACTGTATCCATCCAGATAAAGTTAGAAAACGAAGGCAGTGATGAAGATATTGAAACTGATGTACTCTATAGTCCACAGATGGCTCTAAAGCTGGCTTTAACAGAATGGTTGCAAGAGTTCGGTGTACCCCATCAGTACAGCAGTGAGTTTGGCCATTCTTTGTAAGGGTGTTTGTTATTTTTGCCATTTGCTTTTGAGAAGCAGAGAAGGAGAGAAGAGAACTCCCATTTACTGGCTTACTCCCCAAAAGCCCCCAGTGGATACAAACTGGATACAAAGCCAGGAGCCAGGAATTTAATCCAGGTCTTTCACATTACTTGAGTTATTATTGCTGTTTCCTGGGTCTGCATTAGCAGGAAGCCTGAGTCAGGAGTAGAGCTGGTTATTGAACTCTGGTATATGATGGGATGCAGGCATCTTTAAGCAGCATTTTAACTACTAGGCCAATGCCTGCCTGTAAAAGGGTTTGATCACATGTTTTAGTTCCAAAATAAAGAAATCTGTCGTGTGCCTTACCTTATGGACCTTGTAAGCAAAATGAAATCTCGAGAGTAAAGTTTTTAAAAAATCTTACTTTTGGTTTTAAGTAGCTTTTACAATGATAAAATGTTGATTTGAACCAATTATCTAAGTGCTTTTAAAAACAGATCTTCCAAAGAGAAGGTAATAGATCTTGGCATGTTTTGGGATGTGTACTACCTGTGTATCTACTCTCTGTCTTAAAATCCTGCCTCTGATGATTTACGGAAATTTCACTTTTTTCAGATTATTTGGAATCTCAAAACTAAGGTTCCAGTTAAGTATATGGTGGTAAGAGAAGGCATTTCTCTAATAAATCTAATTTGTTCTCTTTTCCACTTTTTCTTCTTTGTGTGTGTATGTGTGTGTAGGTAGGCAAGTTGCACACAGTGGAGCTAAAGCAAGTGTAGTTGATGGGACTCCCTTAGTGGCAGCGCCTTCTTTAAATGCTGCAACTGTAGTTACAACGGTTTACCAGGAGCCCATTATGAGCCAGGGGGCAGCTTTGAATAGTGAGCCTTCACCTCTGACCAAGGAAGAAGAAAAGAAACAGCCAGATGAGGAGCCCATGGACATGGTAGTAGAAAAACAAGAAGAAACAGACCATAAGAGTGACAATCAAATACTAACTGAAATTGTTGAAGCTAAAATGGCAGAGGAACTGAAACCAATGGACACTGATAAAGAGAGCATAGCTGAGTCAAAATCCCCGGAGATGTCCATGCAGGAAGATTGCATTAGTGACATTGCTCCTATGCAGACTGATGAGCAGACCAACAAGGAGCAGTTTGTGCCGGGTCCAAATGAAAAGCCTTTGTACACTGCCGAACCAGTGACTCTGGAGGATTTGCAGTTACTTGCAGATCTGTTTTACCTTCCTTATGAGCATGGGCCCAAAGGAGCACAGATGTTACGGGAATTCCAGTGGCTACGAGCAAATAGCAGTGTTGTCAGTGTCAATTGCAAAGGAAAAGACTCTGAGAAGGTGAGTATGCTTAATTTACCTGCTTGAGTAGCCTGGATGGTTCCCCATGCAGGTAATGTGGGAGAAGTTTATGTTTTGTAAATATTTATTTGGAAGGCAGGTTATAGAGTAAATAAAAGGGAGAGACAAGGAGGGCGAGAACTTCTGTCTGCTGGTTCATTCCCTAAATGGAAGCACTGGTTGAGGGTGGATGAAACCAAAGCCAGGACCCAGGAACTCCATCCAGGTCTTCTTCAAGGGTGGCAGCACTTGGACTGTCTGCTGCTGCTGGTTTGGAAGTGGAGCAGCCATGACTCAGACTGACACTGGTGTGGGATACTGGCTACACGAGCAGCAGCTTAACCCACTGCACCACAGT
Source organism: Oryctolagus cuniculus (assembly GCF_051225735.1). Classification (NCBI taxonomy): domain Eukaryota; kingdom Metazoa; phylum Chordata; class Mammalia; order Lagomorpha; family Leporidae; genus Oryctolagus; species Oryctolagus cuniculus. The sequence continues at coordinate 27,976,702 of NC_142881.1, forward strand.
GCTGGCCCTGACCACATTTTAGAATGTGTTGCGGGGCTGGCACTGTGGTATAGAAGGTCAAGCGGCCGCCTTCAGTGCTGGCATCCCATATGGGTGGTGATTCAAATCCTGGCTGCTCCACTTTGATCCAGCTCCCTGCTAATGTACCTAGGAAAGCAGTGGAAGATGGCCCAAGTGGTTGGGCCCTTGCCACTCTCATGGGAGACCCAGAAGAAGCACCTGGCCTGGCCCAGCCCTGGATATTCCAACCATTTGGGGAGTGAACCAGCAGATGGAAGATCTCGCTCCCTCTCTGTATCTCTGCCTTTCAAATAAATAAATCTTTAAAGAATAAAATTTTAAGAAAAGTATTGCTTAAAGTGAATATGAACTCTGCTGAATCTGTTATCTTCACTTCCATAGTTTTCATCTTAGTTAGGACTGGAAAAAGGTCAGTGTTGCTTATTTTAGCGGTATTTCTCAGTGTAGGGAGATGGAAACTAATCGCTTCTCTGGAGTTTAAGCCAGTAGTGCTTTGATGGTTAGCATAAATTGCAGGTATTTGATAACAGCCTAGTTTGTAACTATGTCTTAGATTATTTTGTTATATTCTTAGTCTTTTTTTTTTTTTTTTTTTTTTTTTTTGATCCTCAATAGATTGAAGAATGGCGGTCACGAGCAGCCAAATTTGAAGAGATGTGTGGACTTGTGATGGGAATGTTCACTCGGCTCTCCAACTGTGCCAACAGGACAATCCTTTATGACATGTACTCCTATGTTTGGGATATCAAGAGTATAATGTCTATGGTGAAGTCTTTTGTACAGTGGTTAGGTAGGTATGCCAGGAATAATCTCTTCTCCTCAAATATATTGTCCCTTAAAAAAAATTATCCCATAGGGAGAAAAACGTTTAGGGAATTGGTGAATTTCCAGATCTTTTTCAGTTCTTTGCCTGGGTTTCTTTCAAAGGTAGGCACTATTGGGGAGTTGAGGTGTGCAAGCCTCAATGATTATATCAAGCACATAATTTTTCTCCCTTGGGCTAATTCTGCATAAATATCTTGAAAAATATGTTAGAAGTACTGACTTTAACTTGCTCTGACTGAATGCTTCCTGGACGGAACCCTGCATACCACCGTGACTGATCTGGAGATGAGACACTATGAAATGTGACTCTAAGCTCTCTGCTGCTTGCTGTGTCTTGATAACGTTAATGCTGTGTATAACAGAACAATTGCGAAATGACCTGAAGGGCCTGGCAAGAGGAGGCCCTCCTCCCAGCCCTGTGCGCATGCGAGCTTTAGTGGAAGGCTATTCTGGTGCTGCTGGGTATTAATACACATGGCTTTTTCTTTATCCGTCTACCAAGTAATTGGTTTTAGCAGGGGATAGAAATTGCAGTCCCCTGAAAAGTTTGTGCTTCATTAAATGGACTTCTGTATGTCTCCCTTGAAAAATTTTTTTTCCTGAAAATCCTCAAACTTGGTAAAAAGCACCAGCATGGCCAAGTTTCCCCAGGGACCTCATTTTCATTTCCAGGTTTTCAATCCAGCTATAAGGAATATGTAATGGACTTAATACAGCACATAGCAGGCAGCAAGGCTGACTGACATGTCATAGTTTTCATAGTTGTCACAAATACTATGATGGGCTTTATGGGCTGGTTATGAAATTGATGTCTGAAACATTGAGCTTAGATTAACCAAGGAGTAGTACTGAAACTTTTCTTCCTGCCTTTATACTTTGGTTTCTTACATATTAAAAAAATTTTTTTCCTATGATACAACTAATTAGTTGCTAAAAGTAGAGCCTCTGTTATTTTGAAAATAGAATTTTCTTTGGGTTGCCATAAATAAAACAAAAGATTTTTAAAAATACTAAAAACCACTTGAAAGGTGTGAGGTGGGGAGGGAAAGAAAGGCATCTACTGCAAGGTTCATTCCCCAAATGCCCACAGCATACTAGGCTGGGCCAGGCTGAAGCTAGGAGCAGGGAATTCAGTTTACGGCTCCCACATGGATGGTGAGGACCCAAGTACTTCAGCCATCACCTGCTGCCTCCCAGGGTGTGTAATTGCAGGAAGTTGGAATTGGAAGCAGAGCCAAGCACTCAGAGATGGAATGTGAACATCTCAAGTGGGATCTTAACTGCTGTGCCAAACACCCACTGTTAGAAGAGGAAATTACTCATTAAAAGGCTCCAGGATATCTCTTGGAGGTGGGAGGTAGCTTTTAAAAAAAAAATCTAAATTGATTATTGGGTGTCAACATGTGTTTTCTAGGTTTCTGGTGAAGTAGTATTTAATCCTGATTAGGATTTTTTTTAAAAGATATATTTATTTATTTGAAAGGCAGAGTTACAGAGAGGCAGAGAGAAGTCTTCCATCCACTGGTTCACTAACCAAATGTCTGCAGTGTCTGGAGCTGGGCCAATCCGAAGCCAGGAGCCAGGAGCTTCTTCTGTGCAGGGGCCCAAGCACTTGGGCCATCTGCTGCTGCTTTCCCAGGCCACAGCAGAGAGCAGGATGGGAAGAGGAGCAGCCAGGATGTGAACTGGTGTCCATATGGGATGCTGGTGCCACAGACAGAGAGTTAGCCCACTACACCACAGCGCCAGCCCCCTGATTGGGACTAAGCTGAGTTTCTAAGACCCATAGGGGTTTTGAACCTGAAGTCTGGGTTACTGAGCTTGAGAATGCAGTATTTAAAGCATTTGACATTCAGCTTTTAGTTCAAGAATTATTAAAAATTAAACTTTGTATTATATGCCGTGCAGTTTTGTTTCTCAAGCTTTATCTCTACTGTGCAATTATGGGGGTAACTTACCCAAATTGTACAGATAGCTATACAGTCAAGATCAGAGCATTTGTGAGGTGTTAAGTAGTTGTCTTGGCAGCCACATAACTTTACAGAAGCTCTGACAGGTTAGAGTATTTTCATGAGTCTATAGTAATTTTAGGGAGTTAGTTACTGATTAGTGTCCTTTGTTTTCCTCCTCTTTCCAGTCCAGCTGGCATTCAGTCCTTTAAAGAATGTGGCTATGCAGTACTTTTGATTACTAACGACTTCTATTATCTTCTTCCCCATTGTGTACAGATGGGAGAGTCCTCAGCACAAGTGTCTACTACTATTGGATGGACAGCGGCAGATGTTCACAGCGCGTCCTGATTAATTAGTTTAAATTGAAAGGTTCTATCTGTGAGGGAGCTCAGGTAGATTGAAGGGCAGTAGGCATGAACTGAAGTCACGTTTGCGCAGCGACTGAGGCATTAACCATGTTTTCATTTATACAGCTCTTCGTATATGCAGCTCCTCTATTGTAATAGTTGGAAGTGCTAGTTATGTTGTAGTCTCAAAGTGGGGGGGTAGGGGAAATTGGCTGATATTAAAGTTTGAGAGATGCAGTTTTTTCCTGCAGTGTAAATTACACTGAGGTATGGAATGGGGCAGATTCTCTTTATAGTCTAAATTTTGACCCTATTTCATATTTATTTTGCAAATATTATATTTTATACTTTAAAAAACACCCCTACCCCTAAAAAATGACAAACCCAGATATAATTTCTTAATGGGCCAGAATTGTCAACAAAAAATTGGTTTGCTTTGGGACTGTCTGACTAGCACACTATATCTTGTACTGATGAGACTGTTAACTTAAAACAGGAGGTAGAATGCTGTCTTCCAATGGAAAAGAACTATATTGCGCTGCTTTATCTTGTCAGAAGACTAGGCAGGTGATTTTGATTTGGCCTCTAAACATTTGCTTTTGAATGATTGCCTGTGAATTTGGTTAAATAATGACAAGAAATACTGCCTGGTAGATCTGAAAGCCTGGTTTCACACATGTGTTGAGTGCATTGCAAAACTTACAGTGGCTGATCAGAGGAAGCAAGATGCCTCATCCTTTTACAAAAAGTATATTTTATTTCGCTCTGGAGCATTAGTTGGCTCTTGTTATTTCTCAGAATCTGTCAGCCTGGTGTTACAGCTAACCATGTCTGAACTTTGTCCTTGTCCAAAAAAATTAAAATTTTGTGTTTCATTTTGTCAGCTTTTTAAAGTTTTTAAAATTTATTCTGCTGCTGACCTTAGTTTTCTGACAAGATTCCCCTCCCTCCTTACTCCCTTTCCCGTACCCTTCCTGAAAATGTAAAATGTGACTTCAGACAGGTGTAATTCCTTCATGGGCTGTGATAATAAAATATATCCTCTAATTCATTTCAGTCTGTAGTTACCATAATTTCATGTTAGAGTAATCAGTAGGCTTGATTTGGATAGCTGTGTCTAGGGAATGTATCCACTTGACCCAGACAAACTTGGAACTGACTTTCCTTCCAGTGTGTAAGGAAAGAACTGAAAACAGTGATTATTCATGAACTAGAAGAAGGAACATCTGCTTTGAAATAACACTTTAAATTTTGAAAAGTAATTATTATCACAGCCTTGCCCTGAAACCCCAGATTACAACTGTTAGAGAGCTATATCCACAAAGTGTTTGTTAGTTTGTTGGACATTTGAGACCCCAGGAAATCCCCTTTCTCGTAACGTTCTCCGCTTGGATCTGATCTCAACAGGGTGTCGTAGTCATTCTTCAGCACAGTTCTTAATTGGAGACCAAGAACCCTGGGCCTTTAGAGGTGGTCTAGCAGGAGAGTTCCAGGTATCAATATGAATTCACAACTGAATTGACATTTTCTTTGTTTTATGAGAAACCTTATGTTGCGCATCAGATGGCTGGAAGGATTGGTCTGCCGAAGGCTTTCTAGTCCCAAATTCAATTTAGTTACATAGCTGGATTTTAAATCAAATTTTCCCTCCTCTTTCACAGTAATTTCTGAAGGAGATGCTGCCAATCCCCCCCGCGCCTGCGAAGCGCAGCGGCTCTAGGTATACACTTCACATTGTTTCTTTGCAGGTCGCACAGCATTTTAATCTGCGCCCGCAATGCACAATGCGCGCATGCTTGTCTGCCAGTGGAAACTCCATGAGCAAAAACAATGACTAATTTATGCAAGAGACTGGTGAAAGGACTTGGATAGTTTTCTCTTTGTTTTAGAAGTATAACTTAAGCATGAAAGAATAGCCCATTAATGAAAATGTGAAAAAATAGGAAGCTTTTTCTCTGTTGGAATTTGTTCATGGACTTTTCCGGTGCTCTACTTTTCTCCCCCCAACAGGTGCTCTGCTGCGCACAGCAAACTGAAGCGCATTGCTTTGGGGATAAAGCGTCTCCTGGACAGATAACCCTCTTCAGACCAAACCTCTCCTCCTGACATTCTGTTCTGCCATCTTTTAATAGAGAGATGGTCTATTTAAGATTGGTTTAAAGAAAAAACATAGATCTGTCATAATTGGAATAGATTTTGCTTTTTTTTTTTTTATTATTATTGTAAATTTAAATTCCCATTAATATGCCACTAAAGCTGTGTAAGTCAGTTTGGATAATTTCTATTCAGAAGCACTCCCTTCCCCCAGCAAAGAGGTGTTTATATTAGTAAAGCATAGTATACCCCTCTTCTTTAGGTCTGCCTGCAGTAGCCAGTTAATGTTAAGTTGGTAATCTGCAGTGCACACCCATGTAAAGAAATGAGTATTTTCCTGTTACTAAACCATTTCCTTTTTTCTTCCCACAGCGTTTGTTGCCAATTGATGGGGCAAATGATCTCTTTTTTCAACCACCCCCACTGACTCCTACCTCCAAAGTTTATACTATCAGACCATATTTTCCTAAAGATGAGGTAATTGCCTGCCTGCCAACTTGGTGTGTGGTTATGGTATACACTTAAAAATTTCCCTTGAATTCACAGGCTAAATGAATATATCTTAAAATATAGGAGAAAGTTAACTAAAACATTTAACACGGGAGTGGAGGGTAGTTTGAGAGAGAACTTAAAGATTTCTGTCTCCTTAAGTTAGGGTAGCATCTTATCCTGAGTCCCTTTAAAAAAGCTGAAATATATTCAGAGTTGGAGTTACAAAACAGTCAGACATCCAAATGATGGGTTGTGCTTGACTGATTTTTCTCCAGTATATTCTGGAATTTTCAGTTGTGAAGTGCCTATAGGCTATTACTCAGCAACAGAAAAAAGCAAGTTTACTGAAAAACAGTAACTTGTTTAATAAAACATGTTGGAAGTATTCTTAAAGGAAGTTGAGAGGTTCTCAGCTTCAAAGTTTGCTGGCTTTTGAATCCATAATTTACTACCAAAAACTGTCCCCTACAAAGCAGTTCTTATTGTTTACTAAAACCATGTTGTTTTCTACTAGTTTTATTAATCTGACTCAGTGATTAAGTATTTATTTAACAAAGCAGTGGTAATAGTTCTGACAGGTCAGATGGTTTGTTAACTCTTTTGCAGACTGATTTATGAGTCATATTAGATTTTGTTGCTATTTTTCTTGATGTGTTTTGCTTAACTAGATTATATTTTCAGGCTTCCGTGTACAAGATTTGCAGAGAAATGTATGATGATGGAGTGGGTTTACCTTTTCAAAGTCAGCCTGACCTTATTGGAGACAAGTATGTGATAATTATTTGGATTTGGGAGTAGACATTTCATAGATTTATCAGTTTGAGGGGAGTTGATGGCTGGAATTTTTTGTTTTTGTTTTTGTTTTTAAAGACATTTATTTCAAAGGCAGAGTGACAGAGAAAGATCTTCCGTCCGTTGGCTGACTCCCTAAATGCCCACAACGGCTGGGTATGGGCCAGGCTGCAGCTAAAAGCCTGGAACTCCATCTGGGTCTCCCACATGGTTGGCAGCAGCCCAGGTGCATTAACAGGGAGTTGGATTGGAAGCAGAGTCCAGAGTGTCTAGGACTTGAACCTGTGCTTCAGTACAGGATTCTCAAGCAGCAGCTCAATTTGCTATGCCACCATCCCCTGGACATATATATATATATATATTTTTAAGATTATTTACAGGGCCAGCGCTGTAGTGTAGTGGGTAAAGCCATTGCTTGCAGTGCCACCATCCCGCTTGAGCACCGATTCAAGTCTCAGCTGCTCTAGTTCCGATACAGCTCTCTGCTCTGGCCTGGGAAAGTGATGGAAGATGGCCTAAGTCCTTGGGCCCCCACACCTGCGTCGGAGACCCAGGAGAGGCTCCTGGCTCCTGGCTTCATATCTGTGCAGCTTCGGCCATTGTGGCCATCTAGGGAGTGAACCAATGGATTGGAGACCTCTCTCTCTTTCTGCCTCTGCCTCTCTCTAACTCTGCCTTTCAAATAAATAAATAAATCTTAAAAAAGAATATCAGAATCACCAAAAAAAAATATTTACCTATTTGAGAGGCAGAGTTACAGAGAGAGAGGGAGAGGTGTTTCATCTGCTGGTTCACTCCACAAATGGCCGCATTGGCCAGAGCTGGGTCCCTCTGAAGCCAGGAGCTTCTTCTGCATCTCCCACATGGGTGCAGGGGCCCAAGCACTTGGGCTGTCTTCCACTGCTTTCCCAGGCCATTAGCAGGGAGCTGGATCGGAAGTAGATCAGCTGGGAGTTGAACTGGCACCTATACGGGTTGTCAGTGCTGCAGACAGAAGCTTAACCTACTACGGCACAGTGCTGGCCTCAAACTTTTTTTAATCCCACTTGAGTTTTAGTAAAATCTCAAAATTAATGTGTGCACTTCCACTTTATTTTATGGACATGTAGTTTCATGAATTACTCTTTAAATGTATCGGATCTTGCACCACTGGAGTCTGGAGTTTGTGTTAGGAGCCTAGATGCTTACTCTGGCCTCTTCCCTTCTGAGCAGGTTAGTAGGAGGACTGCTTTCCTTAAGCTTGGATTACTGCTTTGTCCTAGAAGACGAAGATGGCATATGTGGCTATGCTCTGGGCACTGTAGATGTGACCCCCTTCATTAAGAAGTGTAAAATTTCCTGGATTCCCTTCATGCAAGAAAAGTATACCAAGCCAAATGGTGACAAAGAGCTCTCTGAAGCTGAGGTAAAACTTGGGTTTAAAATTTACTATGGCAATGGCTTTGTTTTCTCATAAAGTACTTATTGGAAAAGTAAACAGATGCATCGTAAAACCTCTGTGTTGGGTGGTCATTTGGCCCAGTGATTAAGTTACTGCCTGGAATGCCCATGTCCCATATCTGAATGCCTGCGTTAAAGTCCCATCTCCATTCCCAATTCCAGCTTTCTGCTAATGAGCACCCTGGATGGGGGCAGATGATGGCCCAAGTAGTTGGGCCCCTGCTACCTATGTGGGAGACCCACATTGAATCCTGTCACAGCCCTGGCTCTTGAGGGCCATTTTAGTAGTAAGCCAGCAGATAGAAGGTGTCTGTCTCACTGTCCTTCAGATAACATGAAAGTAAATAAAAAATCAGTGGTAAGTAAATTTTTTCCCCCAAAGATTCATTTATTTGACGGGGCCGGCTCTGTGGCATAGTGGGTAAAGTTGCCACTTGCAGTGTCGGCATTCCATATGGGTGCTGACTCAAATCTTCACTGTTGCACTTCTGATCCAGCTCTCTGCTATGGCTTGGGGAAGCAGTAGAAGATAGCCCAAGTCCTTGGGCCCGTGTACCCACATGGGAGACCCAGAAGAATCTCCTGGCTCCTGTCTTCAGATCAGCCCAGCTCTGGCCATTGTGGCTATTTGGGCAGTGAACCAGCAGATGGAAGACCCCTCTCTCTTTTTGCCTCTGCCTCTTAACACTGCCTTTCAAATGATAAATAAATAAATCTTAAAAAAAGATTCATTTATTTTGAAAGGCAAAGTTACACAGAGATTGTCCATTAACTGGTTCAGTCCCCAAATGGCCACAACAGCCAGAGCTGGACCAGGCTGAAACTCCCAGGAGCTAGGCGTTTCGTCCAGGTCTCCTATGTGGGTGACAGAAGCCCAAGCACTTGGGCCATCTTCACTGCTTTCCCATGCCCATTAGCAGGGAGCTGGATCAGAAGTGGAACAGCCAGGACACATACTGGTGTCCATATGAGATGCTGGCATTGCACATGGTATCTTAACCCATAGCATAACACTGGCCGCATTAAATTCTTTACAAAAAATAATTCCCAGGGCTTTTTTCATTTTAAACAAGAAGTTTATTTTATTTTATTTTTTAAAGATTTATTTATTCATTGCAAGTCAGAGTTACATAGAGGAGAGACGGAGAGACAGAGAGAGGGAGAGGGAGGTCTTCCATCTGATGGTTCACTCCCCAATTGGCTGCAACGGCCAGAACTGTGCTGATCCAAAACCAGGAGCTAGGAGCTTCTTCCGGGTCTCCCCACATGGATGCAGGGGCCCAAGGACTTGGGCCATCTTCTGCTACTTTCCCAGGCCATAGCGGAGAGCTGGATTGGAAGAGGAGCAGCCGGGCCTCGAACCGGCGCCCATATGGGATGTCAGCCTTTCAGACCAGGGTGTCAACCTGCTGCACCATAGCACCAGCCCCTAAACAAGAGGTTTAAACAAGGTACTTTCCTTAAAAAGGATTAGTTTTTCTTTTTTTTCTTTTTCTTTTTTTTTTAGGGTAATTTATCCCTTCTTAGAGATTGCCCTACATGTAAAAGCTATGTATAGAAGTTATAAAATTGTTCTTGGTTTCATAACGATAAATGAAACAGTACAATTCTCCAACTGATGAAGATTTGATTGAATTAATTAGGGGTGGATTTCTGGGAGTATTATGGTATTTTGTTGAAACTGAGAGCCCATTAAGCATGCCATTAATACACAATTGCATCTCCATTTGGTGTCAATCAAAATACATAATTAGCCATTCAGTTTTTTTTTTTTTAAAAGGCAATATCCTAGCCGGCGCCGTGGCTCAATAGGCTAATCCTCCACCTTGCGGCGCCGGCACACCGGGTTCTAGTCCCGGTTGGGGCGCCGGATTCTGTCCCGGTTGCCCCTCTTCCAGGCCAGCTCTCTGCTATGGCCAGGGAGTGCAGTGGAGGATGGCCCAGGTGCTTGGGCCCTGCACCCCATGGGAGACCAGGAAAAGCACCTGGCTCCTGGCTCCTGCCAGGATCAGCGCGGTGCGCCGGCTGCAGCGGCGGCCATTGGAGGGTGAACCAACGGCAAAAAGGAAGACCTTTCTCTCTCTCTCTCTCTCACTGTCCACTCTGCCTGTCAAAAAAAAAAAAAAAAAAAAAAGGCAATATCCTTTTTACATAGACAATTTATGTACAGTAAAAGAATGGGGGAAGAGAACATGAAATAGAGAAAACTATACTATGAAAATCAGGATGTAGTAGAACCAGATTGTGACCTTTTAAAAAGATTTATTTATTTATTTGAAAGGCAGAGTTAGAGGGAGAGACAGAGAGAAAGGTCTTCCAATCTGCTGATTCACTTCCCAAATGGCCACAATGGCTGGAGCAGGGCCAATCCAAAGCCAAGAGCCAGGAGCTTCTTCTGGGTCTCCCATACAGGTGCGGGGGCCCAAGCAATTGGGCCATCCTCTGCTGCTTTCCCAGGTGCATTAGCAGGGGAGCTGGATTGGAAGTGGAGCAGCCAGGACTTGAACTGATGCCCATATGGGATGCTGGCATTGTAGGCAGATGCTTAACCTATTAAACCACTGTGCTGGCCCCTCAGTTATATCTTTGACTTAGCATTTCCATCTGTGCATGTGTGTCTGTTCATTGGTGGTCCATCGAAAAGGATCCTTATCTGCCTCATTGAAAAACCTTGTTTGCAGTAGGCTTTCATTAGTTTACTAAGTTGTATATGCCTTTTAATCTTAAACTGTACCGCAGAATCATTTTGCTCTTCTGTATTCAAATTAGTCTAGGCCGGCGCTGTGGCTCACTAGGCTAATCCTCCACCTTGTGGTGCTGGCACACCAGGTTCTAGTCCCGGTTGGGGCGCCAGATTCTGTCCCAGTTGCCCCTCTTCCAGGCCAGCTCTCTGCTGTGGCCAGGGAGTACAGTGGAGGATGGCCCAAGTCCTTGGGCCCTGCATGCCATGGGAGACCAGGAGAAGCATCTGGCTCCTGTCTTCGGATCAGCGCGGTGCGCCGGCCGCAGCGCGCCAGCCACGGCGGCCATTGGAGGGTGAACCAACGGCAAAGGAAGACCTTTCTTTTTTTTTTTTTTTGACAGGCAGAGTGGACAGTGAGAGAGAGAGAGACAGAGAGAAAGGTCTTCCTTTGCCGTTGGTTCACCCTCCAATGGCCGCCGCGGCCGGCGCACCACGCTGATCCGATGGCAGGAGCCAGGAGCCAGGTGCTTTTCCTGGTCTCCCATGGGGTGCAGGGCCCAAGCACCTGGGCCATCCTCCACTGCACTCCCTGGCCACAGCAGAGGGCTGGCCTGGAAGAGGGGCAACCGGGACAGAATCCGGCGCCCCGACCGGGACTAGAACCCGGTGTGCCAGCGCCGCTAGGTGGAGGATTAGCCTAGTGAGCCGCGGCGCCGGCCAGGAAGACCTTTCTCTCTGTCTCTCTCTCACTGTCCACTCTGTCAAAAAAAAAAAAAAAAAAAAAAGTCTATCTTAAAATTCATTGTTTATTTTTATTTTTATTTTTTTTTATTTTTTATTTGACAGGCAGAGTGGACAGTGAGAGAGAGAGACAGAGAGAAAGGTCTTCCTTTGCCGTTGGTTCACCCTCCAATGGCCGCCGCAGCTGGCGCGCTGCGGCCGGCGCACCGCGCTGATCCGATGGCAGGAGCCAGGATCCAGGTGCTTTTCCTGGTCTCCCATGGGGTGCAGGGCCCAAGCACCTGGGCCATCCTCCACTGCACTCCCTGGCCACAGCAGAGGGCTGGCCTGGAAGAGGGGCAACCGGGACAGAATCCAGCGCCCCGACCGGGACTAGAACCCGGTGTGCCGGCGCCGCTAGGCGGAGGATTAGCCTAGTGAGCCGCGGCGCCGGCTATGTTTATTTTTAATTACTTGAAAGGCAGACAGAGACAGAGATCTCCAACTGATGATTCACTCCCCACATGCTTGCAACAGCCAGGGTTGAGCCAAGCCAAAGCCAGCTGGAGCTCAGTCCAGATCTCCCACACAAGTGCAGAGACCCAAATACTTGAACCATCACCTGCTGCCTCCATTACAAGGAAACTGGATTTTGGAGTGGGGCCAGGACTTGAACTCAGTTACTCTGATATGAGATGTGGATGTCCCAACCAGTCTGTTAACCACTGCCAAACAACTGTTTTTACTCTTGACACCTTCCTTGGGCTTTTTGTTGGCCATGGTGAATGCCCGAGTGTCCTCTGCTGCCTCTACACAGAGGGAGCAGGTCTGCACTGAAAAAGCACACAGCAGGTTTTTTAAGGCTTTTTTTTTTAATTGAAAGGCAGAGGGTGTGGGGAAGACACGGAGACAGAGATCACTGATCAGTTGGCTTACTACACCACAAATTCCCCAAATGCCCGCCACAGCCAGGGCAGGGCCAGGCTGAAACCAGGAGCCAGGAACCGAATCTGGTTCTCCTATGTGGGTGGCAGGTCCCCAATTACTTGAGTCATCTTCTGCTGCCTCCCACGGGAACACATTAGCAGGAAGCTAGAATCAAGAGTAGAGCTGATTACGGCCTAGTGAGAAGAGCTACCACCTGCAATGCCAGCATACCAGATGGGCACCGGTTCAATTCCCAGCTATTCCCCTTATCCAGCTCTCTGCTAATGGCCTGGGAAAGCAGCCGAAGATGGCCAAAGTGTTTGGGCCCTTCCCACCCATATGGGAGACCCATATGAAACTCCCGGCTTCAGCCTGGCCCAGCCCTGGCTGTTGGGACCATTTTGGGGGTGAACAAGCAGATGGAAGACCCCACCAACCCTTGCCGAATTCTGCCTTTTAAATAAATAAATAAATCTTTTTAAAAAACCTGTTGAAAGACAAGGAGCATCTGTGTTTTTTCAAATAAAAACAATATATAGACAACTAAAGAAGCTTTCCCCTTCCTTTTAAAACACCAAACTTGAGGAGTTACAGTCTTTCTGTTGGATACTCAGGGCAAGTTTAGGTAATTGAAATGTTTCATTCAGTTGTTCATTAGGAGACCGTCTTCCCTTCTCAGTAATATATTTACATCATAATTTGGAATAATAGTGAGCTTCTCTGAGAGTTTTCTGATAGGAGTATTTCTGTTCTGTCACAAGTTAACTAAATTGCAAACTATTAACCAGGTTTTCCATTAATATCCTCTTTCTGTTCTGGTATCCAATCTAGGATACCACATTGCATTTAGACAAAATTTTTATTAATAAATTTTTTTCAAAGATTTATTTGAAAGGCAGAGTAATGGGACTGCATTACTGTGGCATAATGTGCCGTAATGGGTTAAGCTGCTGCCTGCAGTGCCAGCATCCCATATGAGTGCCAGTAAAGTCCCAGATGCTTCACTTCTGATCCAGCTCTTTGTTAATGCTCCTGGGAAAGCAGCACAAGATGGCCCAAGTGCTTGGGCCCCTGCATCCACGTAGGAGACCTGGATGAAGTTCCTGGCTCCTGGCTTTGATCTGACCCAGCCCTGGCTATTGCAGCCATTTGGGGAGTGAACCAGTGGATAGAAGTGCATGCTCTCTCTGTCACTCTGCCTTCCAAATAAATCTTTAAAAAACAAACAAACAAACCAGAGTGACAGGAAAAGAGAGATCATCCATCTGCTGGTTCATTTCCAAATGGTGGTAACAGCCAGGATTGAGGCCAGTTGAAGCCAGGAGCCTGGAACTCCATCTGGGTCTCCTGCCTGGGTGACAGTGGCCACATCTGCTGCCTTCCCAGTGCATTAGCAGGGAGCTGGACCAGAAATGAAGCAGATGGGACTTCAACCAGCACTCCAGTATGGGGTGCTAGAGAAACAGGTGGTAGTTTAACCCATGTGGGATGCCTGGAAGAAGCTACTGGCTCCTGGCTCCTGGCTCTGGCCTGGCCCAGCCCTGGTTGTTGGCAGCCATTTGGGAAGTGAGCCAGTGAATGGAAGGTCTCTCTGTAACTCTGTCTTTCAAATAAATCTTTAAAGGAAAATTCAGCTGGAATCACACAAGCCCATTAGTTTTGTAATGACTGTAATGATGATGTAATGACTAGAAGAGTTATTAACATATTGCTTTCATTACTGCTTGCTGACTTCTGTAATTAATAGGTGTATGATAGGTAACTAATGAAAGTCAAGAGATTCATTCTTTCTTTTACAGAAAATAATGTTGAGTTTCCATGAAGAACAGGAAGTGTTGCCAGAAACTTTCCTTGCCAACTTCCCTTCTCTGATAAAAATGGATATTCACAAAAAAGTAACTGACCCAAGTGTAGCCAAAAGCATGATGGCCTGCCTTCTTTCTTCACTGAAGGCTAACGGTGAGTACATATTCATGGAGTTGTCATAGGCAAGATAGAGGCAGGAGTATGCTTTAGGATAAAAATGCAAAGAAATGAATTGTTAGTTTACCCATTCCGTTCCCCACTTTTTAAGCTTTGGTTTCTACATCATTAATAGTGCAAGAAATCAAGTGTGTTAACCATTGAAAAATGTTCTTTTACACTATGAATGCCTATTGTGAGCCCTAACTAAATGAGAAATAAGCACATGAGGTTATATTTCTTTTGCCTAGGGGCCCAAAAATAATGTTTGAAAATTTTAAATGAACCTAAAGGGAGAAACATAAGTGTTTTTTATCTAAATGCAACCTTAATTTAAAAATATTTGCTTTACATTAGTAATATGAAAACTTGTTCTGTAAAGAGCTAGGTATTAAATGTTTTAGTTTTTAAGAGCTGCATATGGTCTCTATTTGCATATTTTTTTTTTAAGATTGATTGATTTGAAAGGGTAACAAAGAGGCAGAGAGAGAAAAAGATCTTCCATCTTCTGCTTCACTCCCCAAATGGTCACAGCAGCTGGAGCTGGGCCAATATGAAGCCAGGAGCTTCTTCCTGATTTCCCACAGGGTGCAGAGGCCCAGGCCATTAGCAGGAAGCTGGATTGGAAGTGGAACAGCTGGGATTTGAGCCAGCACCCATATGGGATGCTGGGACTGCAGTTGGTGGTTTTACCCACTGTGCCACAGTGCTGGTCTCTGCATAGTCTTCTTTTAAATGGTTCTTTAAAAATGTAAAAGACTGGCCAGCACTGTGGCGGAGCAGGTAAAGCCGCCGCTTGCAATGCCGTCCTCCCATATGGACACCGGTTCTAGTCCCAGCTGTTCCACTTCTGATCCAGCTCTCTGCTATGGCCTGGGAAAGCAGTGGAAGATGGCCCAGGTCCTTGGGCCCCTGCACCCACGTGGGAGATCCAGAAGAAGCTCCTGGCTCCTGGCTTCAGATTGGCGCAGCTCTGGCCGTTGCGGCCAATTGGGGAGTGAACCAGCGGATGGAAGACCTCTCTCTGCCTCAGCTTCTCTGTAACTCTGCCTTTCAAATAATAAACCTTAAAACAAACAAACAAAACGCTAGGCCGTTGCAGTGGCTCACTTGCTTAATCCTCTGCCTGTGGCGCCGGCATCCCATATGGGCACCGGTTGCTCCTCTTCCAGGCCAGCTCTCTGCTGTGGCCCGGGAAGGCAGTGGAGGATGGCTCAGGTGCTTGGGCCCCTGCACCCGCATGGGAGACCAGGAGGAAGCACCTGGCTCCTGGCTTTGGATCGGCGCAGCACCGGTTGTAGCAGCTATTTGGGGGGGTGAACCAACGGAAGGAAGACCTCTCTGTCTATAACTCTTACCTGTCAAATTAAAAAAGAAAAAAAAAAGTAAAAGACCTTGGGCATTGTGAAAATGGGTAGTTTGTTAAGCTCTCATAGGAGGATTGTTGATACATGAGAATGCACTTAGTTTACTGTTGCATCTTTGAGTTGGTAATATCCCCTTTGTGGGCTAATTTAAATAACTGAGGAAAAGATAAGTCAACGTTCTTGAAACTGAATCATGCAGACATGTGGGGTATGTCTTAGAATACACAACTTCTTGGTTATTTGGTTGTTGTTTGCCTTGATTTCTTTTTTAGTGAAATTCTATGACCTTTTTAATAATGAACTTTTAAAATTGAAGTATAGAAATTTAGGAGCTTTTATAAATTGTGGAATGAAATTTAGGAGCTGAGAGCTTCTATTATCTATATTAGATATATTAAAGATTAACCTAACTCATATCCATAATTTTATGTTTTGGATATTTGTTTTATTTCTAGGCTCCCGGGGGGCTTTCTGTGAAGTGAGACCAGATGATAAAAGAATTCTGGAATTTTACAGCAAGTTAGGCTGTTTTGAAATTGCAAAAATGGAAGGATTTCCAAAGGATGTTGTTATACTTGGTCGGAGCCTGTGACATGTGTTGGCACTGTGAACTGTCCAAAAGTCTCTTAACTCCACCTCGTGGGTGGTGGTTGGGGTCTTCATACAGTTCAGCTTCTAGAGCGGCAACAAATCAGCCAACTGAATTGGAAACCAAGAAGACTGTAAAACTCACCCGGCGCA
This sequence comes from Oryctolagus cuniculus, assembly GCF_051225735.1. Classification (NCBI taxonomy): domain Eukaryota; kingdom Metazoa; phylum Chordata; class Mammalia; order Lagomorpha; family Leporidae; genus Oryctolagus; species Oryctolagus cuniculus. Next base: position 27,993,065 of record NC_142881.1, read on the forward strand.
CTGCAGACTACTCACTGGGAGAAGATAGTACTGCTGCAGATTCTGTATGGAACAGAGACATAGGCCTCTTCTCGGGGTTGGGTCTTGTGTGTTGTGTTAGGTGCCACCAAGACCTCTTACGTGGGCATATGCAGGGAAAGGGGCTCCTCAATAAATGTAGTCAGCACTATTTTCTGCATCCAGTGTGGTTGCATTTCTCCCCTAAGAGTAATATCACCTCTGTCACCCTCAGTCTTGAGTGAAGTATCTCATTCTTTGGGGACATAGCAGTGATGAGAGAGATTTAGTGGGTTTCAGAGGCTTCAGCGTGGAGATTCCCAGTTGGGATGGTTGCGGCATTAGTTTAGGGTGAATAAATGATTTCAATATTTCTGCTTTTTGTAAAGCCCTGGCCAGTTGTCTCCTGTAGTGACCATTGGTTCCAGCTTGTGCTTTGTAGGGACAAATGTGCAGTTGGTTTGTGGCAAAAGCCTAAAATTGACAAACTTGTAAACTTCATTGTATATAAACTACTAGCTGTAACTGACTATCCTTTGTGTTCACTGTTTTTGTAAAATTTTTCCTTTTGAAAATGAAAGGGTGCGGGTTCAGGATGGCACTTTGAAGAATGTAAATCAGTGTAAGGTGGATTTCTTTTCTTTTGTCTTTGGGGTTTTTTTCTTTAGAAGTTTTATTTTTAAAGCGCCTCTCCCACCTTGGGCTCGGCCAGGACCATTTTGGGTATGAGAGCCTAACTTAGGACTCAGTCTGTTGCAAAGTGCAGTCACTTCTGGAAATTCACCTCAGTGGCAGGTCAGCATGCGAAGTGTTAGTTTGGACATCTGTCCAGTAGGGCTCGGGACTGACTGATCCCATTTGCCCTTAGATCAGTTGTCCTTTAATGTCAAGACCAGTTACTACTGGTCTTTAATTCTTGCATGTTTATAACTAATTTTTAAAGAATGAGCACACTTTAACCAATGATTTATGGTTTACCCTCTTTTTCCTTTAATCACAGATTCTGAAAGCTTCATGTGTTTTAATTTAGATTTGGTGTTCTTAATGATTCTGAACATGAGGCTGGAAGGTAATCTCTCTAGGATTCATTTTTTAATCATGGCTGGTTGACTTCTCCATAGATTTCATAACTTTTGTTATCTTCCTTACAGTTTTGAATCAGGTGTTTAACTTTGAGCTGAGTGAAGGAAACTTGAATCATTTTTCTTCATAGAAGTCCACCAATGTGGTTTTTGAGAGAATTGTAAAGCATTGTATGCAGTGGCGCCTAGTGACTTCCAACCAAGAATGTATACCGAATGGGTGAGAAGAAAGGGGTGCTTCATGTTTAGGGTAGAAACCTTAACCGGGAGAAGGATAATGGTGTACTGAACAGCTGGAGCCAGGTTTGCATTTTTGAGAGCTGAGGTAAAGGGAAAATCCCAAGATAACTGTTTAAAACTTAGGCCGAAGTTTCCTGAGTGCATCTCAAACGCTTGTGGACAGTTCTGGCATTTTATCTGGAGGATTCCAGGGTCAGCCTCATCAGCAATCAGGGTTTTCAGCAAGTTGCTTTTGGTTTTATCTTGGTTTTAAGAATCATTTTGGCTTATCTCTGGTCACAGTTGTTAACCATATGAAACAGATGTCTGGGTCTATACCGTCATCACTCTAGGATCATAAAGAGCTATACTACCTTCTGTGGTTATGAGTATTTATTAAAGTTGGAATGACATTTCATTGATTGTTTAGATCACAGCTCAGTTCCTATAGAATACGAACTGTAAAACTATCTGAAGACCATGCAAGAGGCAAAATAAAACTTGAAGTGAATGCGTGTATTGTTGTGCTGTGTGAATCTGCTTCTCCGATGCCCCTCAGCCCACGGCTGCCCCAAGTTAGAGGCTGCGCTTGCAGGCACCCCTCCCCTGCAGGCTCCTTCCAGATTTCCCACAAAGCAAGGCAGAAGCAAAGCGGACTGCATTTTAGGCATGCCCAGTTTATGAAGTAGTGCAGCCAGTCTGAGATTGTGCGATCTAACAGGATAGGCAACACCGAGTTTGCCTTATTTCTTAATAAGGAGGTGAAAGATGGAGGGAGTGGCCCAGGTTTTGTGAGAAAAAATGTGAAGGCTGAAGGGTGTTCCTGAGCTGACTTGGAATTGCTGGAATGCCAGGATCAGCTGCCCGTCACAGCCCTCCTAACTGGCCCATCTGCGGAGCAAGCCGCAGGAGCAAGCCGCAGGGCCCGTAGAGAGGGTGTCTGCTAGAGAGCTGAGAATGGGACTTGGCCGGGGGTTCCTCAAGCAAGGGATCTTCCTTGGCCCACAAACTTGAGCTCTCCCCTAGAGGAGCCCTCCTCTCAGCCCCGCCTTTGCGGAGGGAGGGAGCAGGGGAGGTGTTCACACCGCACCTCCTTTAACGAAAGCTTACTCCGGGTTGGCGCACAGGCGACACTGTACGGGGTGCCAGGAGGTGCAGGTGACGGAGGAAAGGAACATTACCCCCGATGCGTCCTTCCGAGCAGTTACCTCTGTGGTCTTGACGCAGGTTTGAGCGGAGGCGGCGCACTCCTGGGCGAGACCGGCCGGAGCTGCCAGTTCGGTTAGGATGCCTCCTCTCTCCCACACTGAGCGTCTCCTTTAATAGGCGGGGCCGGAACTGGGCCAAGGTCCCTCGCTTTGTACGTGTCGGGGGCGGGATTTGGACACTACCCTTGCAGCATGGCCGCCGGCGCTGCAGCCGCCTTAGCGGTCTTGAGCCAGGAGAGCCGTGTCCGTGCCGGGGGCGTCGGAGGTCTCCGGGTCCCGGCCCCAGTCATGATGGACAGTTTTTTCTTCGGTATTGGGGAGAGGAGAGGCTGAGGGCGGTGCTGGGGCGCCCGAGGTGGAGGGAAGGAACAGGAATGCGGATGGGTGCGCGACGTGGGTGGGGCGGAGGGCTGCTTCGCTGTTCGTCGCGGACAGGGAGCCTGGCTCCGGCCTTTCGAGTGGCAGGCAGCGGAGGGACCCCTGCTCCGGATGGGCGGGGCGGCCCCAGGGTTCTGGTGGCCAGTCAGTCCATGGCTGCACGTGACCGGGGCTTGGTGAGACGCCCCTTCGCCCCCAGACACGCAGTCACGCATACTCACACTCTCTCCCAGGCTGTGAGCTCTCCGGGCACACGCGCTCCTTCACCTTCAAGGTAGAGGAAGAGGATGATGCAGAGCACGTGCTGGCATTGACCATGGTGAGGGGCAGAAGAGGGGGTGGCGAGGAGTACACCTGGGCAGGCAGCGCTTTGGACCTCTCCCCCATCCCACCCCCGACCCCAGACGTGGGCAGCTCCCCTGGCCAGGGGATCCAGGGACCTCCGACGGCAGATTCTAGGGTAGATGGCTTCACATGTGGTGGTCTCCCTGCCTTGAGGAGACCCTGAGGCCCTGTGTACTCTTCCCAGCTCTGCCTCACCGAGGGGGCCAAGGACGAGTGTAATGTGGTGGAGGTTGTGGCCCGGAACCACGACCACCAGGAAATTGCTGTCCCTGTGGCCAACCTCAGGTTGTCCTGTCAACCCATGGTGAGTGCCCCAAGCGTACCGCGTGCACGCGTGTGTGCATGTGTGTGTGTGGGTGGGTGGGTGTGTGTAGACTTCAGTACTGGTCACACAAGGCCTGGTGGACCAGACTTTTCCTCCTTGTCTTCCTCCCAGCTCAGCTTGGATGACTTCCAGCTCCAGCCACCTGTAACCTTCCGCCTGAAGTCGGGCTCCGGCCCTGTGCGGATCACTGGGCGACACCAGATTGGTGAGGGGGGGGCTCTCCTTCGCCTCTGGTGGTCTCCCCACGTGGCCTTCCTCCCCGTCACACTCCTGTCTCGTCCTGGCCACGTCTGCAGGTGCAGCCGCATGTAGCCTGAGTGCCCCGCAGGCCGTGCCTCCTCCAGTACGCGCCCTCCATTTGCTGCCTCTCCTCCAGGGAGCCTGTCCCAGCTCTTCCAGTGACGTGGCCTCTCTTGGCTTTTGTCACCCAGTTGGAGAACCTGGGCTCTCCCCAGCTAGACCTGGGAGCTCTGGGGGGTCAGGGTCCCTGGAAACCTAGTGGCACAGAGCATGGTGTGGTGTGACCGGGGTCTGGCTTTAACCCACCCCACACTGTCTGTCTGCCTCCCAGTCACCATAAGCAATGATATCTCTGAGGAAGAGGAGAGCGATGAAGAGGAGAGTGAAGAGGATGAAGCTGAGTTGTGCCCCATCCTGCCTGCCAAAAAGCAGGGGGGCAGGCCCTAGCGCTTGCCGGTGAGTAAGGGGGAGGAGTGCCAGCCGGGTCTTGGGCGCGTGCAGCAGATGAGGGCCTGAGTGTTGAACCCTTGTTTGCTTTCTCAGGTCAGCCGGCTGCCCGCGGTGTGCACCATGCACCATGTTCCTGGACAAGTTTCAAGAATTTCAGATGTTTCTTCTCCATTGAAGAGCAGACTCTGGGGCTCGGCTGCGGGGGAAGGATCTGGCCAGAGCTAGGAGGGAAGGGGCCGGGTCTCCCCGGGACCCCGATGTTCCGGAACTGCCCCCAGCCTGGCACTGCCCTTTTCTGTAGGGGTGGGAGGAGTTCTGATCTCTTGTCCTGACCTTCTCAGCTCCCCTCCCTCTGAGTATCCGAGGTCAGTGTGTGAAGCTTAGAAGGATACATTTTTAACACTTTTTACATTTTTGGGTAAAGGTTGAAATAAAGTGGCCCGAGGTTTTTTGCAACCAGTTTGTGTGGCTTCTTCCCAATCCAGGTGACATTTCCCTAGGGACCACCAGGTGGCACTGTGGAAGCACCGAGGGTGCCCCTGGGTCTGGGGGAGTGGGACAGTGTGGGATCTTTCTGTCCCTAGAGCCCTGAGCCAGCACCAGGCCTGGGACCTCCCAACACCCTGCAGGTTCCCAGCCTCTGCAGGTGGGGGAGGGCCGTCGCAGGAGGTTATCAGTGTCCAAACAAGGGGCCTGGGCCTCTGTCAGCACTCAGGCTGATGGGCAGGGGGCAGATAAGCAGCCTGAGGAATGTGCATCCCTTGCCTGGTAAGGGGGCTCTGACCCAAGGAGGGCTGGTGAGAGGTGGGGCGGGGACCAGCCTTCACTCCTCCTTCCAGTCTTGCCAGCCCTTCCTGAGTGCGCTGGGCCCTTAGAAACCTGATTCCAGGGGCCAGATGGAAGGGACTGACCAGATTGGGTGACAGGGAAACCAGAATCCCGGTGGCCTGGCATATGGGGGCAGAAAGGGGCCTGTGGGAACTGGTCTCCTGGGCCCAGGGGTCCCTGCCCCCTGGCACACCGCCTGGCCTGGGGGCCCCCAGTGGTTCTGGGGCCTGGCTGCCGCTGTGCCAGGACAAGAAGGGGAGGCAGCTGATATGAGGGTGACCGGCTCTGGGGTCAGCAGTTCAGCAGCTGTGATGATGGGGGTGGGGGGGGGGTGGGAGGGATCAGTGCCCCACAAACAAACAAATAAACAAACCAAGAGTTACCTCCCCAGACAGCCTGGGGCCAGACAGGCTGAGGATGGACTGAAAACAGGGCCCTGCAGGGGTCAGGCCAACGCCAGCACCAACTGCTGGACAAGTACGTGGGCCGGGGGGAGGGCCCCGGGGACGGAGAAAGGGCTGCACTGGGACAGGCGGGGTCCTGACCGTGCAGGGCAGCACTCTGAAGCAACTGGGAAAGAGCAGGGTTTTGCCCTATGGTGTGGGGAGGTGCTAGGGGGTTCATTTTCAACCTGCCTTCTTCCACAAGTTGAGGACAAAGGAAGGTGACTCTTCTCTGTGCTGTGGTGACCAGGGTCCCAGGGGAGCCAGGGCTGAGGGCGCCAGCCTTGGGACAAGTGGCCTCAGCGGCCCTGGATGGAAGGGGAGAGAGGGGAGAGCGGAGCTGGCGCCCTCTGGTGGGCGACGCTGGAAGCGCGGGTGGCCGCACCGCCGCCGGAGACGTCCCAGGAGCCGTCGCCTTGCGCCGTGTCGGGGCCTCGGAGCCGTGCGCTCCGCGCGAGGGTGCACCTGGGGCGAATTTCAGACGCAAAGCGAGGGAATAAAGTTGCTGGGCTTGCACGCATGCCTTCATTCGAAGGGCTCGTGTTGGAACCTTCCTATCCGAAGCCCTAGACACGTGCTTGGCTGGAGGTGCGCGAGCCCCGATGAGCACTGCGCCGAGTCATCTGTTCTGGGAAGCCGCGCGGGCGCGGCGGGGCCCACCCCAGTGTATACCCCCCCACCGCGCGCGCGCCGCGGCGCTCGCAGCGCGCTCCTGCCCGCAGTGGGAGCCCAATCCACATCGGTCCCTCTGTCCCAGGGTCTCCCGGCCCGACGGGGCGCCCCACGGGCACAGCAGGGGGTTGCTTTTCCTCCCGCCCTGCCTCCGCTGGCCCCCGAGTCCCCTTCTCTGCCCTCTCAGCGCACAGTAGGAGCGCCGGGGGTGAAGACGGACTCGGAGTTTGCAGACCCTGGGAGGAGGGACAGGCCAGAGTTCTGGGGGCCAAAGTGCAGCTGCAGTCTCGGCGATGTGCTTGTGGGCGCGCGGCGCTTTGGGCGCGGTACGCAGGCGGCGCGCGTGGTCGGAGCGCGGTCCGGGCTTTGGATCCGAGCGCCCCGGGCCGGGGGTGGGGGGCGAGGGGCGCTTTGGGGCGGACGCTGAGGTGTGTGTTTGGGTCCCGGCGAGGGCGTGTTTGCGGAGAAGGGGCCGTTTGTGTTGGCGAGGGGTGTGTGTTTGTGTTTGCAGGCGAGGGAGTGTGTGTGCGTGTGTGTGTTTGTGTTTGCGGAGTGTGGGGGCGGCCGGGGAAGGTGGCCGGGCTGTCACTCAGCGATCAGGTTGACAGGCGCTCCCTCATCTGGGCCCGGGAGCTCTGATTGCAGATTCGAGGAAACAAAATAGCAATTGTAATTACTGGGCTTTGATAAGATAAAGGAGTAGCTGGCCGGGAGGCGAGCGAGCAAGCGGTCTGGGGAGGCCGAGCGCGGCCTGCGGGGGCCCGGCGGGACATTTGCATCTGTCAGTCATGGGGCGTGCCCGGGCAAAACAAGAAGTTTTGGGGAGAGCAGAAGACTGCCTGCCTCCCCACTGGCCCAGGGTTCAGATGGGGGGGACTCCACATGCAAAGGAATTCTAGTCCCACAGAGCCCCCAGCAGAGGTTGTGGGCCCTTCTCCTCCCAGGAAGAGCGATGAGAGATCATGGGGGTTCAGTCCAGAGCCTGGGAACCTTCCTGGAGCCCCCAAACCAGGCTGGTCTGTGCCAGGTGCTCTCCAGGGAGTAGCCCTGGTTGTGCCTCCGGGACCAGGCACACTCCTGGGTGGGCTGCCTGCCCAGGTCCCTACTGGGATCCTCCAACCCCCTGCAGAGCTGGCCCCTGCTGGGGAGAAGGCCTTTTCCTTTCAGGAAGCGCCCATCCCCTGCTCTCCAGCTCTTCATTCATTCATTCATTCATTCATTTGTTGGCTCATTCACAGTTCATTACTACACACCAGCGGTTTGGAGGGTCTTCTGTGCACAGGATGCAAGGTTATCACAGTAAGCAGACATCTTCCTTGCTAGCACATGCTCACTCCACACGTCCCAGTGCCGGCCTCCAAGTCACAGCGAAGCACTGGAGCCCCTGGCCTAGCTTCGCCGGAAGGGGTCCCCCTCCCAGTGGGCTCCAGACAGTGCCAGCCAGCCTGCGGCAGACACGCATGCGCAGTAATCAGCTGTTAGAAGGGGTGCAGGCAAGTCTCTCTGGGGAAGTTGCTTACAGGCTGACGCCTAGATGCTCTGCCAGTTTCCCTGTGGCTCCCTCAGTCAGTCATTCATGCAACAGACACGACCTGCAGAGCAACTCTGCCCAGCCTTGGACAGGGGACCGCAGGTTCTTAGCTCCTAAGACATGGCCTCGCCTGGAGGTCCGTGCGGACAGTGAGCAGACTCCTGGGGCAGGTGGCAGGTGGGCTCTGAGGAGGGGCAAGGGCGCTACACAAGCCCTCTGACAGTGTTCCCTGGTGTGCCTTGCTGAGTGTTTGCATTTAGGGTCGGGCGTGTGGCTCAGGGACGGGGCAGCTCGAAGGTGCTGGCTCTGCTGCCGGACAAGGGCTCCCTGAGACACCCTCTCCCCCTGCCCCCAGCCTTTACGCCCAGTGACACAGAGGGCCGTCCACGGGCAGTGGGGAATTGTGGGTGGAGGCACAGCTGAGTAGAGCATCCCGTTCCACCTGCTCCTCAGAAGTACCTGTTGGGTCACCTCTGCCCACCCTAGCTGCTCCCACAGAAGCCGGAAGCTGGGGACAGGGAGCCATGCGGTGAGGGGCTAGGAAGGGCTTGCACAAGCCCCCAGCTTGTTCCCCTCCAGCTGACAGGGGCCTGGTACACAAGGGTCTGTGAAAACTGGTAATGAAAGCAATGGGGCTCCGAGGGGGAAGGTGCTGGGAGGCCCCCCATGCAATCCTCCCTCACCCCCGCTGCTGGGAGAACACTCGGCAGAGAGGCTGGGGGGGCAGTGGCTGGGGGTCCTGCCAGGGGCCTCTGGGCCCCTCCCTCCACATAGGTGGCTCCTGGCTCCTCTCAAGCTTCAGGCTCCTATGGAGGTGGCATGGGGGAGGACAGGGGCAGGTGATGGTGACAACGGGGTGGGGAAAGGGGCGGCATTTCTTGCTCCCAGGGCCTCCATGGAGACAGCGAGCCAGGTGAGACCGGCCGGCCCGGGTCCCCAAGGCACAGCAGAAACGTGCGCGTGGCAGTTCCCTCACTCTCAGCTGCTGCTTCCAGGGGCAGGCCCGGTGGGAGCACACAGTAGGTGACTCGGGAGCAGTGGCATCAGCTGACCTGGCCCCACGGCGGGGATCTGGATCCATCAGACTCAAGCGTACCGGGGGGCCACGACACCCTTGCTGAGGGTCTTGGGCCACATCCAGCAGGCGGCCCGATGCGCCCCCAAACCTCGCGCGTTCTGGGCCCCAAGAGCGCGCGCGAGGGGACTGGCCGGGCACAGGGGGAGGCGCCCACGCCGGTCGCCCCCGCCCCTCCCGCGGGTCCCCAGACCCCTCCCCTAACCCAGACCCCCCCAATCCCAGACTCATCGGCCGCCCCGCCCCGGGCCGCCCCGCCCCCGCCTGGGGCTGCGACCCGGCCCCAGCTCCCAGCCGGGGGCTGCGGGCTCCGGCCGCCCGCCCGCGCTCCCCCCTCGCGCCCGGTGCGGCGCCCCCCGCCCACCCCTCCCCCTCCCTCCCCACCTACCCACCCACCCCGCCGGCCCGTTACCCTCCCGCCCGCTCCGGCTCCTGAGCAGCCAGCGGCCACCGGCTCCGGCAGCGGCGCAGAGCGACTCCGCGCGGCGCGCCGAGCACGACACTCCACGGGCCCCGCGGCGCCGCGTCGGGACCGCCGCTGGGCTCCCGCACCGGAGCCGCCCTCGGCCTCTGCGCCCTCCGCTCGCCGTCCGCGGCCGCCCGCTGGACGCCGCGCTCCCGCCGGGGTCTCGGTGCTCCCGCCGGGGTCCCGGTGCTCCCGGGCCGCGCGCCATGGGCAGCCCCCGCTCGGCGCTGAGCTGCCTGTGAGTACCGCCGCCCCCGCGCCCCGCCGGCCCGCGCCCGCCGCGCCCTGCGCTCACCGCGCTCTCCCGCCCGCTTTTGTCTCCCACAGGCTGTTGCACTTGCTGGTTCTCTGCCTCCAAGCCCAGGTGAGCAGCACCGCGCAGAGACGGCGGCCGGGCGCGCCGGCGGGGACCCGGGGTGGCACTGACGGGCAGGGGCGCGAGGGCCGACCCCGAGACCAGCACGGCAGGGCTGGAGGAACCCTTAGAAATCCAGCCCCGCACTAGCCCGTGGAGGGAGCTGAGAACAGAGAGGTCGCGCGCTGACTAAGGTCACACAGCGAGTGCGTGGCCAGGCTGGAACCTGGGGAGTCGGAGTCCAGCGCTGTCTCCGACGCGCCCTAGCCGGGTTGCGGGAGGAGTGGAGGGGAACCTAGGAGCAGCCACACCTGGCCGCTGGGGACGGGGCCAGCTGGGGCCAGGGCGCGTTCGCCGTCGGGGGGGCAGTTCAGGTGGCTGAAGCGAGGGCCCTCTCCGCGACCCTCTGGGCGCGCTTGTGGCCGGTCTGACCGAACGACCGTGTGCCCAGCCCTGCGCGCTCTCGACATTTGCTCTGTAAATCTGTCTTTATAAATGTCACGGGTCAGGTAGCGCTGCCTCCCTACTGAAAAGCGCCCTGCTCCTCCAGGAAGGCCCGGGCGGGGGGCCTGCGCTGGGCAGGGCGCTCACTTCCCTGCTGCGAGCTGCCCAGGAGCCCCAGGGTGCTGCCCAACAGGTGGGTCCGGATTCTCCCCACCCCGGGCTCGTCCGCGCTGTGCCGGGGCTGCCTGGCTTCCCGGGTGGGGGATGGTGGCCCGAGCCGGCTCGTCGGGGGGGCACCCCGCCCCTGCTGGCTGCCTGGTGCAGTGGAGGGGGGTGCAGGGCCACGGGGCCACTCGGGCCCCTGGGCGGAGTAGCATTATAATGGCGTGTTGTGTATTTTTCAATTTCCTAAAGGTAACTGTTCAGTCCTCACCTAATTTTACACAGCATGTGAGGGAGCAGAGCCTGGTGACGGATCAGCTCAGCCGCCGCCTCATCCGGACCTACCAGCTGTACAGCCGCACCAGCGGGAAACACGTGCAGGTCCTGGCCAACAAGCGCATCAACGCCATGGCAGAGGACGGCGACCCGTTCGGTAAGGTGCCCCGTGGGGCCACAGCTCCAGGAACAGGGGCGCGCTGGGCTGGCGGGAGGCCCCGCGCACAAGGCAAGGAGTTGAGGCAGCAAGGTGTGTGTGTGTGTGTGTGTGTGTGTGTGTGTGTAGGGTCAGCTGCGGAAGAACAGAGGGCAGGGACAGGGGCCTGGGTAGAACTCGGCCCGCAGGTGCCCCCTTCGCTGCCCAGCGATGAAGAAATCCAGGAGGCTGGCTCCCTTTGCACCTCCCCCCTCCATCTACCTCTCCCCAGCTGCAGGTGGAGTCAGGGGGCTCCTGGGGAGGGGGCCCAGGTTTGAGGGAAGCTCTTGAAAGAGGATATGTGGCCAGGGCCCACCAAAGGGGAGCGGGTACGAGAAGGGAAAGAAGTGCCCCCACCCCGGGCAGCTTGGGGAAGGGTCCCCTACACAAGGGGCCGGCTGCTCCAGTGCGGGGAACCCAGGCAGTCGGCTTGGGCAGGACCACCAGCTCCCCGCGGGGTGGTGAGTGCTGGGAGCTCCTGCCGGCCTCGGGGCCCAGGACTGATTGATTTCTAAAACATTCAATATTCCTGCCTGGAAACGGGGCCAATTTCCAGAGTCCTGGATGCAAAGCGAGCCCTCTGGGCGGCTGGTGTTGTTTTTAGAGAGCGATTATTGTGCGTTTAAAAACCTTTAAATAATGACCAAGTTAAACAAGCATGAAAGGAGAGGGGAAGACTCTATTAAAATGTAATAAAAAGGTGAGGCATTTTAAGAGCTAAGAAGAAAAATGAAGAATGATATAAAACAGAAAAAGAGCGAGTCTTTTTTCAGATGTGGAGTTTGAAAGGAGTTGTGAGTCTGTAAATGTTAAAAAAGAGGTTCAAGATTGTTCTCTATGAATCTCTGGAGAGACCCCCGCGTCTGGCAGAGCGATTAAAACTCTTCTTACTTTCACCTTTTTTAACATTTCCTGAATACTTTCTCCTCTTCGCGAGCCAGTTTGGGGGATCGAGTATGTCTCGCTGCATTTTTTCTGCATCGACGTAGCTGACTTCCCTTCAAAGCTGCAGGAGGAGACATAATTTTCCTGGGATAAATCTGTCACTGGGGTGGAAGAATAGGTTTGAAAATGTTAAGCTTTCCAAAAGCCCGGTTGGGAAAGCCGCCGTAAACTGCAGCCCCAGCTCCCCAGACCCATCGGGGAAGCGGAGTAGGGGCTCTCCGGGGTGGGGTGGGGGTGGGGGCAGCCTGCCCGGTGGCCGGGCTCCCCCGCTGGGCTGGCAGCGCCGGCCTGCCGTCCCTTTGTCCCTCCAAATTGGCTGCTTGCTGCCCTTCTCGGCTTCCAAGGAAAGGGAACGAGTGCCCGGCTCCTTCAGGGTTTGCTCCATCGGAGCAAATGGCCCAGCATCCTCGGATGCTGGCGAGGGAAGAGAGGCCGAGCTGGCGGTGGGGTTTGTCTCCCCACAACAGCGATCTGATGCCCGCCTCTGCCTTAGACCTAGAGGAGGCCGCCCAGTTCCCTGGTCCCTGCTGCAGGGCCAGAGTAGGAGCTGCAGGCCGTGGGTGTGCGGCCAGGACAGGGCGAGTCTGGAGCGCACAGCGGGCAGGTGCCAGGACAGAACGGAAGCCCCCACTCCGTCCCTCTCTGCCCCGTTTGGCCACAGTGCAGACTGGGGTCCTCTCACTTCTCCCTTCCCTTGCAGGCAGCCGCTGTGGGAAGCAGACCAGGAGAGGACCCCAGGGCTGGCAGGGCTCAAGAGGAGCTGGGCAGGAGTGGGTGGGAGGTGACACCCGTGTCTCCATCTCCCCCGCTGACTTAGGGCCACTGGGTCCCCACTCTGTGCCTGTGTGAACGGGGAGGGAGGATGGGCTGGCCGGAGAGCACTGCCCTACTGACCTGGGTGCACCCCACTCCCCGCCACTGCCTTCAGGGACAGAGAGGGTGCCATGTGTCAGCACAGGCCTGTCTCTCTCAAGGAGACAAAAGGCTGGGGTCTGCTGGAGAGAGGGCAGGAGACCCAGTCCCTTCTGTCCCATCCCAAACAGGCACCCCTGATTTTCTCCCTTGCTCCCCCACAGAAGGTGTTTTGTCCCCGGGGTGAGGAGCACTGCCAGGTGGAGGTTGAAAGAGCAGAGAGGATTGGGCTGTTGACCGGGGCCGGGGCCGTGGTGACTGGGAAGCCTCAGGGAGAGGCAGGATGCTCCTAGCTGGGCTCAGGTTCCGAGTTTCCGGAAGAGCAGCCGGCTTTGGGCTGTGAGTTTAGGGAGAGCGGTCCCCATCCCTGTCACCTTCAAGGCTGCTGAGAGGTGGCCGGGGTGGGGGTGGGGGCCGACGCAGAGAGTTGGAACCCAAGGTGGCAGGAACAGGGCAGTATGCTTTGACCTTGGCCGCAGGGCCGAGGTCCCTCTGCACCCGGATGTTTGCGGTGATCCGTGAGGCACCTGCACGACGTAATAGGCTGAGGTGGAAGGAGCCTCGGAGACCCTTCGGTCGGCTGTGGAGCTCCAGTCAAATTCGATTTTACGCAGAGCATCGACTTGAAAGTCATCGCTGGGTGGCTCAGAGTGGAAGGAATGGAGTTTCAGCCCCTCTGTGGGATGGCCCCAGACCCCTCTGTGGAATCCTCTCCATAAACCATGATCCTGTCCAATCCCCTCTCTAAACCTACGTGGGAGGCCTGAGGCCCAGGGCTGCACAGCACATTAGCAGCTGGGCTGGGGTTGGGGCTCACGTTTTGGGTACCTGGCCCTCGGGGATTTGGTACATCCTTGGGCTAGCTGGGGTCGGGGGTGGGTGTGGAGCAGCTGGGGTCAGGGACCTCCGGGTAACCATCCCCTTCCCCCACCTCTCCCCCAGCAAAGCTCATTGTGGAGACAGATACCTTTGGGAGCCGGGTTCGGGTCCGAGGAGCCGAGACGGGTCTTTACATCTGTATGAACAAGAAGGGGAAGCTGATTGCCAAGGTGAGGGGCCCCTGGGGCGAGGGGTGTGGGCTGGGCTGGCAGAGCCCCTCCAGGGCCGTCTGGTGCTCTGATCTCAACAAGGTGGGCAGAGGGATGCGGAGCCAGCTTGGGGTGACCCGAACGTGGTGGAGGGGTGGCGAGGGAGGAGGACATTGCCCGGGAGACGAAAGCCATGACCGCCAAGGAGAAAGAGGGGAGGCAGGGAAGGGGCGGGTGGGTGGGGGGGAGGTGGTAAATTCCATATATCTTTTTAACAAATCGCCAAATTGCTTTGCTATTATGTCCAATTACATGGTACCAGCATTTGGAATGTTCAGTAAGCCGCAGGCCCAGCCCCGCGGCCGAGCTCTGAAATGGCCCCATTAGTCACGGCTCCTCCAGCCTCGGGCTCCCCGGCTTCTTGGGCTTCAGGGGCTCGGGACTCGCACACAGGCCTCCCCTCCCCCATAGGGTGGCTGCCCCGGGGCTGGGGGCAGGTGGGGAAACGGTGCGAGCAGCTCCAGCCAGACTGGCGGGCAGGAGGCCAGAGCGGGCAGGCTCCGGGCCCTGTCTCTGCCTCTCCGAGCTGGGGCCCGGCCCCTCCGTAGACAACCATGTGTCGCTGCTGCCCAGGAGCACAGGAAGCTGGCGGGTGGGCTCCGGGTTGTGAGCAGGGATTAGAGAGCGGGTGCCCGGGCAGGGGGTGGGGCCGCGGCTCCTGCCCACCTCGCCATCTGCTGGGGTGCCCACCTGCTGTCTGGGCCGCTGGCCCTCTGCCTCCGGTGGTGGTGGTGGTGGTGGTGGTGGTGGTGGGGCTCCATAACGCCGTGTCTGGCCCCCCTACCTGCAGAGCAACGGCAAAGGCAAGGATTGCGTCTTCACGGAGATTGTGCTGGAGAACAACTACACGGCGCTGCAGAACGCCAAGTACGAGGGCTGGTACATGGCCTTCACCCGCAAGGGCCGGCCGCGCAAGGGCTCCAAGACGCGCCAGCACCAGCGCGAAGTCCACTTCATGAAGCGGCTGCCCCGCGGCCACCACACCACGGAGCAGAGCCTGCGCTTCGAGTTCCTCAACTACCCGCCCTTCACACGCAGCCTGCGCGGCAGCCAGAGGACTTGGGCCCCTGAGCCCCGATAGGCGCAGCCCTCCCCGCCCCGCGGGATGGACAGCTGTCACCCCCCTCGCACACACCAGAGACTCCCGCAAGATGTGCGCAGCGCCGCAGGAGGCTGGGGGGGAGCTGGAGGAGCCCCGGGTTCTAGTTGTTCATATTGTTTGCTGTTGGGTTTTTTTTTTCTGCTGTTTTTTTTTTTTTTTTTTTTTTTTTTTTTTTTTTTTTTAACAAAAGAGAGGCTCTATTTTTGTATTCCACTTGGGTGTGGTGTCTGTCTTCCTTACATTCAGAAAAAACCGTTAGTGGCCTAGACCTGGGATCCCTGCAGGGGCCCGCTGGGGGTGGGGGGCTTGTTCTGGTGTAACAGAGGGGGTCCTGGGGCGGGCACCTGGAGGGCAAGCTGGTGGGGCTGCCAGGTGGGGGCAGGGAGGAGAAGGTTGTGATGTGGGTTGGCTCTTTCAAGGGTGGTGTCAGTGCAGGGTAGTTGCTATTCCATGATTGAAATACTTCACTTGCATATTAAAAACGCATGTTGGAGGATGACTGCTGCCAGGGCGAGCCCCCGGCCCCTATACCTTGTCCTGCCTGAGCTGGTGGGTGGCTCTGATGCATCAGATAAAGTCCCAGCTCTGACTGGTGCAGTGGCTGTCCAGCCTCAGGCCCCGTGCCTGCCAGCCATCCCCATCACTGTCACTTACGGGGTCTCCCCATGGAGACAGAAGCAGGGAGAGGGGCAGCAGGCTCATGGCAGGTCCCAGGAACTCTCCCGCATGGACCTGGGGCTCACAACGAGAGTCATTGCTAACACTGTCTCCGGGCCACCCGGGAACCAGAGAGGGTGAACAGCATGGACTGGAGTACACACATGGACTAAGACTTTAAAAATTAGTCTCCATCTGTGCGCCGGGTCTGTGTAGGAGACAGGCTGGAGATTCCAGAACTGGTTCCTCTCCCTAAGAATTGGACTCCAGAAACGGAAAGAAAAGAGCAGCTGCCAGGGTCCAAGGTGGGGCTGCGCTGGGGGCAGGTGCCAGGGTGCAGGTGCTGACAATCGTGACGTGGAACAAGCTATTAACTTCGGGGGATCTGAGAACAGAGCTGTAGGCAGCAGGTGCTGAGCTCAGGTGCGGCAGGAGAACGTGGGGAGGGGGCCTCCGGTCCAAGAGGGGCTGCCAACCTCCAAGGGCTTCTAGGAGGGGAGGTGGGCATGGGACAGGACCAGAACGGAAACTCATGGGTCACAGTGGAAGCTAAGCCAGTCAGAGGGGGGAAGCAGCAGGTCACATGTCAAAAGGGCCAGGCTGCGAGGGAGGACGCAGGGCGTGGTGGAGCTGGTGGAGGCATGGGCAGGACTGGCCCCTGGTGGGTGGGGGCTGTGGCCGTGGGTGGACCAGTGAGATTGGCATCACAGCGTGGGGGGGGGCCCAGCCCAGAGGCAGGTCTCCCTAAGCCCGGCGCTGGCCCAGTCTTCACAATCCCATCGGACTGCATGGGCTGCCTTCTGCGGGGCCAGTTACTGAGCTGTTCCAGAAATCTCTTCCCTCTAGGCCTCCATCCTTTGGCACTTCACTTGGCATCCCCTTGGGGTGGGACAGAAGCCCAAGTCCCCACCATGGGGGCCTCCCAGGGCTGCAGCCCCCAGTCCCAGACTCAGCCTGTCCACGTGGATCAGGAGTCTCAGGTCCCGGTGGGAAGAGGCGAGGGGCTGGGGACACCACGAGGTCTGCTTATGCCACCTGCTGTGGTCTCTGTGGGGGATGAGGGGCCCTGGGTAGAGCAGGTCTCCCCTGGCACAGAGACCCCCGGGGGTGTGGGGAGGGCTCGAGACACCTCGCTCAGGCTCCCGGGCTCTTGGTGCCTGCTCCTCTGCTCCCCTCCCCCTTTAATTAATTCTGGGTGAGCAGCCTGGCTTTATTGTGCAAGGAGCTGGGGTCTCACTGTGGGAAAAGTCACACCTTCTGAGCAGCTTCTGATGCCATGCAAATGAAGAGACCGTCCAGGAAACGCTTTCATCTGCACGGTCGCCTGTCCAGCCCCCAGCCCAGTAATTACCCACATTCATTTGTTTGAGAGAGCAATTCCTGGGGGAAGCCACAGGGTAGGAGGGAGTCTGGGGGGTGGTGGTGGAATGCTAGGCTCTCCCGCCTGTGATCCCAGCCCCAAAGTGGGGCCAGGCTGGGCCAAGGCTGCTCACTGGCTAGGCCAAAGCTAATTCTCACATCCCAGGCCGGGGACGCCTGAGCCCTTGGGGTGGTGGGGACGGAACTGTGCTGGGCGTCGTCCAGAGAGTCAGACCTGCCCGACGGGGAGGAGAGATGGGGCTGCGGCGGGGAAGAGGCTGTGGTGGAGGTGGCTTGGAGGGTAGCACCTGGTCCTCCAGGCTGTGAGGCTTGGGAAGGGGTTGCTTCTTAGCAGGACCCCAGGCCTGGGACCCGGGGAAGCTGAACCGGGAGCAGTGGGCCAGGGCCGGGCCAGGGCACCCACCAACTTGTTTATCTTTGGGTTCCTGCCCCCAGAGCCCTCGCTAATGGGGTTTTACAGCCCGCTCAAGCTGCAACTGGCCAAGAATCAATCATTACCGGCACTTAGTGGTTTGATAGTTAACAGCCTGAACTGAAGCCAAACTGGTTGTTAACTGTGATAACAACTGATTTCAAGGGCTTATTGCCGGCCCAATATGCTCAGCCCATTTATTTCAGGGACAACAAGCAGGGAGCTGTTGCAAGGCCCAGGAGAGGGTGGAGGCCGCGGCTCCTCTCAGCCAAAAGGCCTGCCACCCTGCCCTGGAGTTGGTGCTGGTCCCGAGGGGCCTCAGCACCCTACACCCTGCGTGCGGGCCCCAGGGGATTGGTGTGGGAGGCCCTCTGCATCACACTCCTCTTGTAGTACTCCCCAGGGCACCCTGGCAGGACCCACGCCCCAGGCCTCAACTTCTCCCTGCTCAGCATGAGGGCTGGACCGCTCTCCCCCACTGCTCCCTCAGCCAGGACTCCCAGAAACCTGCCTCTCATTTCAAAGGGAGCGAAGACGTCACCAGGTCTAGAGAGAATGGGGGCTCTCTGCTCTCCCTGCCCCCAGCACTGGGTGCTGCCCACCGCTGTCTTCTACCCACAGCCGGGTGGAAACAGGTGCGGCGCTGAGCAGACATCACCCCGGAATGCCGCCACTGCCAAGGCCTTAGGAGTGCTCCGCCCCCTGCGGACAACTGACATGCAGCCCAGGAGTCACGTAACTGGTGACAAAGCTAGGAGGGCCCCCGCCCCTGGATCCAGGCTGCCACTCCAGGACTGTAGGCCCTTCCCTACTCCCATTCATTTATTCCATAAGTCTTTACTGAGTACCTATTATGTGCCAGAGCCTGTTCTGAGTAGAGCGGACAGAGCAAGAAGCGCTGTGGAGCTCCTATTCACGTGTATGGAGGGGCGGGGAGGACTCGCACGCAGGACACCGCCTCCGAAACAGGGCTGAGGAGGGAATGGCTGCACAGGCAGGTAGTGGCTTTAAATAGGGTGACCAAGGAAGGCCTCACTCAGAAGGGAACGTTTGAGCAGCCACCTGATGGAAATTATGCAATCCGACAGCTGGGGGTGGAGCAATCCAGGTAGAGGAAACAGGAAGTGCGAAGGCGGATTGTGGGAGGGGAGAGGGAGGAGGCCAGAAAGGCTGGGGCAAAGTGGATGGAGGGCCTGGGGTGAGCGCAGCCAGAGGTGGGATGGGGTGAAGGACAGGAGCTGGCGGGGGGTGGGGGGAGGCCCAAAGGACCTCTGGGGTGGTGGGCAAGGGCAGAGTGACAGAGAGATTTTCCATCTGCTGGTTCACTCCCCCAATGGCCCCAGCCGGAAGCCAGAAGCCCAGAACTCCATGCAGGTCTCCCATGTGGGTTGCAGGGACCCAGATACTTGGATCATCCTCTGCTGCTTTCCCAGGTGCATTAGCAGGGAGCTGGATTGGAGGTGGAGCAGCTGGGACTCAAACAGGTGCTCATTTGGGATGTTGACATTGTAGGCATGGCTTTACCAGCTGCACCACAGTGCTGGCCACTGAACCAAGTTTTAACAAGATGGCTTTGGCTGCTTTGTTGAGAATAGACAGTAGTGGGGAAAGAGAGACCAGCTATGAAGTCACTGCCGTAATCGAGGTGAGAGATAGGAATGGATGGAGGTGGTGAGAAGCGACAGCAATTTTGGATGTCTTTTGCAAGTAGACGTAATGGGATTGGTGGGTGGATTAAATGTAGCTGGACGAGAAAGAAAGGAGCTGGAATTTCCAAGGCTTGAGCAATTGAACAGGTGGAGGTACAATTTACCCCAGTGGAGAAACTTCTAGCAGGAGCAAACTTTGAGGGAAAAGCAGGAGATGAAGTTGGAGCTGAGTAAATAAATAGTCAAGAGATGTTGAGTGGGAGTTGGATGTGAGGCCGGACTCCCGGGCAGGTTCAGCGCGTAGGTCTCAGCTGGGGAGCGTGTGCATTCCCTGGGTGTGCAGAGACTGAGAGAAGAGATCCAAGCCTGAGCCTAGGCACATTCCAAACACCTGGAGGTTGTTGTGTAGAGGAACCGGCAAAGAAGATGGAGCAGGTGTGGCTCATGAGGTAGGGGCCTGGGGAATGAATGGGGGAGTGTTGTGTCTGACACAGGAGAGCGAGCAATTCCCAAGCCGGAAGTTTTTGTTTTTTAATATTTATGTGAAAGGAAGAACAAGAGTGGGAGCGGGACAGAGATCTTTCATCTGCTGGTTCACTCCCCAAATGCCTACGACAGCCAGCACTGGGCCAGGCTGAAGTCAGGAGCCAGGAACTCCATATGGGTCTCCCACATAGGTGGCAGGGACTCATTACTTTGGGCCACCATCCGTTGCCTTCCCGGGTGTATTAGCAGGAAGCTGGATCCAAAGTGGAGCAGCCAGAACTTGAATCAGCGCTCTGACTTATCATAAAAGGCCGGTGTCATAAGCAGTGGCTTAATCTGCCGTGCCACCACAGCCACCCCAGCCTGAGACGTTTTTAAAAATGGCTAGTCTGAAGCTTTAGGTGGGGCTTGGGAGAGGGTTTGCTGTCATCCTTTGCCTCCCTGCCTCCTGCTCCCCGCACACCCCAGGGCCAAGAGGTCAAAAACCAGGGATGATTGAACCTGGGAGCCTCTGGAGTCTTCTGTCTGCCTCACCCCCGCCTCTCGGCAGCAGGTGTGGCTGGCTTTACTTCCGGAACCTCTCAGCCCAGCCCATCTCCTGGCCTATTGATCTACAGCTACCGCCCCGCTCTAAGCCAGCATCGTTCTTGTCCGGCTTGTGGCAAAGACCCCTTCCCCACCTGCTCTCCTGCTTCTCTTGTCCTCCCACCGCTGGTTCTGTCAAAACTCTCAAGGCGCACATTTGATTGTGTTGCTCCCATGTTGCCGAGGCTCCAGCTCCAGCTCCTTCCCAGGCACTGCGGGTCGCTGTCCCCTCCTGCTCTGCCCTGGCCTATCCAGCCTCCCTGCCCGTGCTCGCTCCCGCTCCCTGTTGTGCTCTGGCGCCCCTCTTTCCAACTTCTCGGACACACCAGGCTCAGATCTGCCTGCGTGCGCCCCAAGCCCTTTGCACGTGTAGTTCTCTCTGCTTGGGAAGCCTTCCCAGATCCCTGCATGGCCACCTGCGTGTTCTGGATCTCTCTGCCCTCCCATGAGGCCTCATTTTCTATATTACACTCATCCCTACCTGACATTTTCCTGGCTGTGTAGTTATTTACTTGCTTCTGGTCTGCCTACTGCCACCTCCCCGGAGAGCAGGAGCTCTGGGAGTCTCACTCCTGGATGAGCACCCGGGGCCTGGCACATTGTCGCTGTCCAGTCAATGCTGAACAGTCAGTTGAGGAAACAAGAGCAACCCGGGACTGCCGAGCACAGGCGAAGCGGCGAGCGTCCTCCGTGTGCAGGCCTGGAGTCGGCACTGGGAAATGCTGCAGGACAGGGAGACTGAGATGGCCCTGGCTTGGGTGGCCTCACCCAGCCCAGCCAGACATGCGCGCTCTTACGAGGAAGGCCCAGGGCTGGCTGGAACAGGCTCACTGCCGTTTTCTCAGGCTGCAATAAATGTCTCTAGAACCTGGACAAGTGGCCATCTAGTGGGAGGCTGTCGGCACGGATGTCTCGGAACCTCCCCAGATGCTACTGTCTTCACGGCCACTGGGTTTCCATAGCAACCAGGGACTTCAAAGGAGAGAAGCAGGGGAGTTACCCAGTTTGGGCAGAGCAGAGGGACGGGGGGTGGGTGGGAACCCAGGGAGAGCCCCAAGTCCTGTGTTCCTGGGGAGAGTTGTGCCAGTGAGGCTCCTTTGGTTGCCCCCTTTCCCTGTCTGGATCTCTTGCTGACCCTCAGGAAGTAAGACGTTGGGACCAGCATTGTGGCACAGCAGGTTAAGCTGCCGCCTGTGTTGCCATCACCCGCATGTGAGCGCTGGTTCGAGTCTCAGCTTCTCTGCTTCTAACGTATCTCTCTGCTAATGTGCCTGGGAAAGCAGCAGAGGATGGCCTGAGGACTTGGGCCCTGCCACACACATGGGAGACCCAGATGGAGTTCTTGACTCCTGGCTTTGTCCTGGCCCAGTCCCGGCCACTCTGATCATTTGGGGAGTGAACCAGCAGGTGGAAGATCTCTCTCTCTCTCTCTCCCCCGCTCTCTGTCATTCTGCCTTTCCAACAAACAAACAAATCCTTTTTTATTTTTAAAGATTTATTTGTTTATTGGGGAGGCAGAGTTAGGGAGAGACAGAGAGAGTTCCTCCATCTCCTGGTTTACTCCCCAAATGGCCACAACAGCCAGGGCTGGGCCAGGCCAAAGCCAGGAGCCAGGAACTTCTTCTAGGTCTGCCATGTGGGCACCTGGGCCCATCAGCAGGGAGCTGGATCAGAAATGGAGTAGTGTGGGGAGCAACTCGGACTAGACTAAGTTACTGGAATTAAGACTTATTCTATGCATCTGCTCTCCCACAATATGGCGCTGGGAGAGAAGAAAACAGCTTCTACACAGCTGCCTCCAGTTCAGCCAATAAACTGTAGGACTTGCTCCTGGTTGGAGGAGAGCAGTGTACTCGGCGTGTGGGCAGCCGAGTTAGGATTGGCGGAGGAGGACTATAAAGGAGGAGAGAGACAGCATGCACCAGGAACATCTAAGGGGAACACCTGTGCAGCCCCCCAGAGAGCCGGCAGGCAGTGTGCCGCTCCCCTGCGGAAGTGGGGAATGTGGCAGGGGGAACCGCCCTTCCACGGAGGTGGAAGGGACAGTAGCCAACCCGGGAAGAACCAGCAGCAAACCCGGGGAGGGCCGAGCAGACAAAAGAACAGCGCAGGGTCCTGTGTCGTTCCTCCACGAAGAGGGGGAGCGACATGGTGGTGCCGTGACTCGGATATGAAGCCTAGGCAGGGCTTAGTGTCGTTCCTCCACGAAGAGGGGGAGCGACAGAGTAGCCAGAACTCCAACTGATGCCTATATAGGATGCTAGCATTGCAGGCAGTGGCTTAGTCTGCTATGCCACAACACAGGCCCAATCAATCTTTTTTTTTTTTTTTTTTTTTTTTTTTTTTTTTTTTTTTAAAGAAGGAAGATGGACCCTGTCCATCTGGGCAGGCCCCAGAGCCGGCCCCAGAGCCAGTCCCTAAGGCAAGCCCCTCCCACTAGCTGGCAGAAGCTGAGGCAGGCTTGAGCTCCGTCCTGTGGTCTAGCTCCCTCCCTCAGCCCCTCTGTCAGCCACAGGGAAACTCTGGAGCCCTTGGGTGGGTTTGGGAGCCTGCCTTCCCCCTTCCTGCCTGGGCTGTGTGGTGGGGGGGGCCTGTGGGGGAAGGAGACCAGGGCGGCGCTTTGGCCGGGTGTGTTCCCTAGCATGGGCTTGTGAGGGTATGGCCAGGCACCATCACGAAGAATCAGATGGGGGGGGGGGGGGAAGGCTGGGGTGGAGGTGCTCAGAACAAGGGGCTGGGCCTGGGCTCTGCTCTCAGCATGGAGAAGCCTGAACAGAACTCTGTTAGGGTTGCAGGCTCCCTCTCCTTTGAGCCCAGAGGACTTGAAAGTTCCCGGGCCTAGGGCCTGGGACTGGTAGGGTAGCCAGGCTCCAGCAGCCACTGGCCCCCAGGGCCTGAGACTCCTGCCTGGGGACCCGGCAGTGACTTTCAGGGGTAGAAGGAGCCAGGGCCACAGCCAAGGTCCAGACGCCCCCTCTACAGCTCCTGGAGCCCCAGCTTCTAGAACCCCCCCCTCTAGGGGCTCCTCCATCCCGGCCTCCGACATAGCACCATTTCAATTTGACAAACGCCACCAAGTCCTGCCAAGTCTCTCCAAGAAACCCTCCTGTCCTGTCCTAACAATCCGCTGGGCTGGTCCATGCCCTTCCAGCTCGCCCATCTGGGGCTTCTCCTGTCCCCTCCCCCTCCCTGCCACCTGCACCAGCCCTCAGCAATGACGAGCAGACTCATGAAACATTCATCACGGGTCACACGCCACGCAGGACCTGTCTGATCCTGGCCCTGATAGATGTGGGGCTGGGGCTGACTTCCCCAGCCTGGGCTCAAGTTCCAGCCGCGTCCCTGAAGCCAGGCCTGGTGTGGCAGCAGGGCCGGGGACCAGGGTTCCTGGGCAGAGCGGCAGAGCAGCTCCCTGAGATGGGTCCTAGCGGCTGAGGGAGGGACGGCGGCTCCTGGGGGGCCCTTGCAATAGGCATGGCGGTAGCTTGGGTCCTGAGTAAAATCCAGAAGACAGGGTTTACCCAGGGACAAAAGGCTAAGGCTGGAGGTTTGTGCGGGGTGCAAGGAGGGGGAGCAGAAGCGGCTGTTAGGTTTGACCTGGGGACACAGTAAGACGAGAGTGTGTGGACAAGAACCCTGTCCCTGGAAGCAGGCCCCATCGGCCCAGGCTCAGCACGGTGGACAGGTTTGCCTGGACACTGGGGCGGAGCCCCCAGGCCTGGGCAGTGCCAGGGAAGGGATTGTAGGGGCAACTGGAGGAGGCTTGGGAGCGAGGACTCGGGCACCAGACAGTGGGAGGCTTGTGTGCGGGGCGGCTTCCCGGCCCTGCAGAGTGGGGTGCGTACCGCGCTCTCAGAGTTGCCCCTGGATTTCTTGTTTCTGGAGCACGCGGTGCCTGACAGCGGTGGCTTCTGCGGGGACCTGTGAGCCCAGGTTGGTGCAATGAGGAGCTATGAGAAAGAGTCCCCAGGACGTCTGCTCGCCTGGGAAAACAGCTCTGGCCGCCTCCAGGCCTGCAGTCACCAGACAGCTGGGCAAGGACAGAGCGAGGCCCTGCGTGCGTGCAAAGCGGCAGCTTCTCCTTTCCACTCCCCCAAGCAGCCGTGGCCACAAAGGCCTGGGCCCTGAAGGCCCGGGAGAGCCGAGGGCAGACGGGGAGCAGGCGGGAGTGAGGAGGGGGATGACCTCCCTGCTTGCTCCCGCGAGTGGGTGTGTAATCGGTCCTATGCTGCTCCTCACCGCCTCCTGTCCCCTCCTCCACATCCCGAGAAGCCCAGCGAGCTAGGGGTTGTGGGGGTGGGGCAGGTCTGGGCTGCACGAGCTGGAATCATAGAGGGAGAGGAGCACAGGGACTCAGAGACGCACCAGGCCGGCTTCTCATCTTCTGTCCCAACCAGCGGGGCCAGGAGGCACCAAGACCGTGAGCCAAAAGCACCTTCTTCCTTCCTAAGACGCTTGTCTTGAGCACCTGGAGTTGCACAGAACAGGCGACACATGCATGGGAGGGCGGTCCCGCGGCTGCAGACCTGCGGGAAGAGGGGGCCCCGGGCCCACCCGCTGCGGGCAGCTGCTTAGCTGAGTCCCAGTGCTGCCCACCATGCGCTGAGCACGGCCTTGCTGGGCTGCCTTCAGGCCACCCCGTGCAGCACAGAGCGTGGCCAGGCGACGGCGCAGCTGCCCTCGAATGCGGTGTGGGCGAGTGCTCAGCACTCAGCTGGCTCACGAAAGCCGCCGTGGAGAGATCGGAGCTGACGATGAGGAACTGCAGGGTCCTTGGAAAGTTGTCTTTTCTTTCCTTCTCCTTTTTTTTTTTTAAATATTTTATTTATTTATTTGAAAGATAGAGTTACAGAGAGTGAGAGGGAGAGACAGAGAGAAAGTTCTTCTGTCTGTTGGTTCACTCCCCAAATGGCTGCAATGGCCGGCGCTGTGCTGATCCGAAGCCAGGAGCCAGGTGCTTCCTCCTGGTCTCCCATGCGGGTGCAGGGCCCAAGCACTGGGGCCATCCTCCACTGCCCTCCTGGGCCACAGCAGAGAGCTGGACTGGAAGAGGAGCAGCCGGGACTGGAACCAGCACCCATATGGGATGCTGGTGCTGCAGACGGAAGATTAACCTACTGTGCTACGGCGCTGGCCCCGGGAAATTGTCTTTTCTGAACTTCGGTTTCTGCATCTAGAAAGGGAAGGGAAAACCCCAATGGAAGCCTGTCCAGTAAAAGAGACACGAACAGAGCTAGGCTTGGCTGGCCCTGGAACTGGGCCCCCCTGCAGCAGGGGGCAGAGGAGACGGAGGGCTCGAGCCCTTCTCTTGGGCATCCAGGAGAAGATGGCGTCGAGGACCCTCCTGAGAAGACACGCTGGGTGGGCTCCGGGCCCAGATGGGACGGTGCCTCCAGCACGGGAAGCCGAGCCCCACTCCCAGCCCCGAGCACCTGGGCTGGTGGGGCTGTTCCCACAGCCTCCTGGAGAGGCTCCTGTCTCTTCCTGCACTGACCACTCACACCCAGGGATTATCCCAAGCAGAAACTTCCACTTGGAACAAAGCTCCCAGGAATGAAACCCGAGCTGCCACGAAGAGGCTCCCAGGCTAACTGGGAAGTGGCTGGGAAAGGAGGGAAAACTTGCAAAGCACTGGGAGCCTCAGGGAGGCCATGAAACCTGAAGACAAACGACCAGCCAGCCGCCCGCTGCTCGGAGCTGCCACTGCCTCCCGCAGAACCAAGGTCAGGGCTGAGCAGAGTGGGAAAACGAGGGGGAAGTGCAGCCCAGCCTTCCTTCAAGGGGAGAGTAATTGGTGCACCTGTGGCTATGGCCAATATCTCCCCCGAGGCCCCCGGGGCTGGCCTGCAGTCACTCAAGCTGTCCCCTCCCTTCTCCTCGCCCCTGCCCCCCTCCCAGCTGCTTCCACTTACTCCAGTGGGCCCCCGGAGCAGTCAGGAGTGGGGCCTACTGGCCGCAGTGGGCAGCTGCACCCGCATATCCCAGGGAGCAGAGAGAGGCGCAGAGACCATGGCTGCTGTTTGGGGAGCACCCACAGGGGCCAGGCAGGCTACAGCCCTGCGAGGCCAGCACTGTTAGCCCCCATTTAACTGATGGGGAATCAAAGCTAAGAGGAGTGAGGCAAGGTGCTTGCAAGGCTAGATCGAGGGCTTGGCTGACCTGAGCTTTGAACTGCGGGCCTTTGGACTATAAGGAGGAACGCACCTTCTGCCAGCTAGTGTTCTGCAGGTGGGAAATCCTGCAGCAGAGCCCGCCGGCTCTGATAAGTTCAAGCCGTGGTAGCAGACAAAGGAAATGTTAGGAGTGATCATTTATCTAGCATGGATCCTTGTGACCCTAGGGAGGTCCTGACGTCTCTCTGGGGCTCTGTCTTCTCAGGTGTAAAATGGGACTTTGCTGGGACCGCATAGAAAGCACCCAGCATTTACAGGCCTTGAGGACTGTGCTGGGCAAGGTTGGCTCTCCATCGGGGCTGTCCTTGTCCTGTGAATACCCCTCCCCCTTCCCCGAGGCAGCCCGGAGCTCCAAGGAAGAAGCCCCTCAGCAGACGGAGAGCATTAGCCTAAGCCCCACCCCCTTACTCAAGAAGCACCGAGAGGCGTTCTGCTTCCCATCTCCAGGTGAGCCCCCAAATCTTGCCGCGGAAGTCCTGTGCTCGGCGAGCTACTGGTTTTCGGCCCGAGCGCAGCCTGCAGATCCCAGTCCAGGTTAGCGCTCAGCTGACTGGGAGAGCCGCAAAGCAGAGGCGGGTGTGCTGTGGTTTGAGCAAGATTTGCCTCCCGAACTCATGCGGGCGTCTGACCCCCAAAGTCACACGTGAATGGTGTGGAAAGGTAGAGCAATTATGGCATGTAGGAAGAGGGCCTGGCGGGATGGCCTTGGCTCACCGGCACAGAGAGTTGATTGTGAAAGCCGGGTTGGGTCCAGCTCTCACCGCCTACCTCGTGGTTCTTCCGCAAGCCAGGGCTCCCCCGCTGCCGCTCGCCCTGTGGCAGCACGAGCCGCCGCCTCCGGACTCCGGCAGCGGGAACACCGACCCCAGATGCCGAGCCAGTGGGCCTGCCTGATCTTCCACAGTGAACCTCAAAAACGGTGAGCCCCAACGAACCTCCTCCCCCATAAGCAGCTCTTCTTGGCTGGCTCACCTCTGTCATTAGCAGCAAAGAGCCGACGGGCTGCTGCCTTGATGCGGGGCTTCCGGTGCTGCGGAGGGGCCAGCCAGCCAGCTTCGGACTGGAAGAAGGAGCGGTTTTGCTGGAGCTTATTCGGATGCCGTGGGCTCTCTGACCAGGGTTTCACCTGCAGCCCGCAGGATCCGGTTTCCCAGAACGACCCTTCTCTGGGGCTGGCACCAGGGACGGGCCCTGGTCTGCAGGCTGATAGACCCTGCTGAGCCCTGCTCAGGTCTTCCACACCTGAGCCACGTCTGTGGCTGCCCCTAGTGACTGAGGCTTGGGTTAGGAAGGATGGGACCCCATCTTCTAGACAAACCAGAAGCAGGCTTTGTGGCGATGGTGTCGAGGCAGTAGAAGGCTGGGCAGGAGGACAGCTCCCCGTCTGGGGCCTGCATCCGTGTGGAACATGCAGCACGCACAGGGTTGTTGCTGCAGACGTGCACCAAGCCTGAAGCACCACTCTGTCTCTCAGCACAGGAAAACCAAGGGTTGGGCATGAGATACAGTGCGGCCGGCGGCGGCTTTCCCACTGCACCACAGTGCCGGCCCTGGGAGTCGCTCTTCTACCATGAACTTGTGAAGAAGGAAAAGAAATTGGCTTTATTGTTGTAACTTAAACGTCAAAGACTTTGGCCACAGAGCATGTACGTGCAGGAAAGAACATGGTCCACAGAGGGTTCAATATTCTCCATAGTGCAGGCATCCACGGCGGGGTGGGGGGTGGGGGGGGTGGGGGGGACGGATCTTGAAACGTGCGCCCTCCCCAGATGAGGGGAACTACTGCGTGTAGAAGATGTACCATGTTGAATATCAAATAGGCAATTACAACTTTTTTTTTTCCAACTTTATTCGAATTATTCAGTGCAGTGGGTGGATCAGATAGTATCATTACACTTTAAAGATAAGAAAATTAGGATGGGCATTTGGCACAGCAGTTATGATGCTTGGGATGCCCACACCCCATATCACAGTACCTGGGTTCGAGTCCTGGCTCTGCTTCAGGTTCTAGCCTCCTGCCAGTGCACACCCTAGGAGGCAGCAGATGATGGCTCAAGTGTTGAGTCCCTGCCACCCACATGGGAAACCCAGATTGAGTTCTGGGTTCCTGGCTGTTACCAGCGTTTGGGATATGAACCAGATGATGGAAGACCTTTCTCTGTCTCTGTCTGCCTTTCAAATACATTTTAAAATATACAAATATTTTATTTTTAAGTTTATGTTTATATTTGAAAGGTGGAGTGACAGAGAAAAAGAGAGAGAGAACACGTGCTTACATCTGCTGGTTCATTCCCCAAATGCCTGCAAAAGCCAGTGCTGGGTCAGGCTGAAGCCAAGAGCCAAGAACTGTATCCAAGTCTCCATGTAGATGGCAGGGACTCAAGTACTTGGGCATCTTCTGTTGCCTCCCAAGGTTTTATCAAAAGGAAACAGGATTGGAAGCAGAGGCTTGATCCCAGGTACTACAGTATGGGATGCAGGCAGCATTTTAATGTCACAACACCCCCCCCCTCAGATAAATAAATATAAAGTTTTTTTTTTTTTATTTATCTGAAAGGTAGAGTTACAGAGAGAGGGAGAGAGAGAAATCTTCCAACTGCTGCTTCATTCCCACAATGGCTGGGGCTGAGTCAGGTGGAAGCCAGGAGTCTGGAACTCCATCAGGTCTCCCATATGGATGCAGGGGCCCAAGCACATGGGCCATCTTCCACTGCTTTCCCAGGCCCATTAACAGGGAGTTGTATCAGAAGTGGAGCAGCTGGGACTTGAACATAGGATGCTGGTGTTGCAGGCAGTGGCTTAGCCTGCTGTACCACAATGCCATACACACACACACACACACACACATATATACATATACATATATATAGATAAATATGTTTCAGAGTTAAGAAAATTAAGGTATAAATGCAATTTCAGTATTAAAACTGACTCCACACTCCATAAGTGGTTTTTTTGTGTGTGTGACAGGCAGAGTGGACAGTGAGAGAGAGAGAGACAGAGAGAAAGGTCTTCCTTTTGCCGTTGGTTCACCCTCCAATGGCCGCCACAGCCGGCGTGCTGCGGCAGGTGCATTGCGCTGATCTGAAGCCAGGAGCCAGGTGCTTCTCCTGGTCTCCCATGGGGTGCAGGGCCCAAGCACTTGGGCCATCCTCCACTGCCTTCCTGGGCCATAGCAGAGAGCTGGCCTGGAAGAGGGGCAACCGGGACAGAATCCGGCGCCCCGACCGGGACTAGAACCCGGTGTGCTGGTGCCACAGGCAGAGGATTAGTATATTGAGCCACGGCGCCGGCACTCCATAAGTGTTTTAAGCTAGACGCTCAGGTATCAAGACTGCTCTGTGTGTGCAGTGTGCCCACAAAAACACTCTTTTGTGAGGTCTTTGCTTTCAGGCGCTGCATTTTCCATCTTTTTTCTTTTTTTTTGTCAATTATTCCCTCTCTTAACCTTCTAATGAAGATGTGAGATATCAATATTCCCACTTTACAGAGGAGGAAAATGGAGTTCAGCAGTGTTACATAACTTCTCCCAGTCACTAGCTGCTGTACGGCTCAGGCAGGATTGCAAGCCAGCTGTGGACTCTGTTCTCTCTCTACTCTGTAGAGCACACCGGTAACTGACAGTGCAGAGCAGAGCATAGTGGAAAAAGCGACACACGACAGGTACCGACCTGATGTGAAGGGATTTCTGGGAGGGGAGGGATCTCACCTAGAGCCTTGCTCAAGGTCATGTAGCTCCTTGATTCCAAGATCGATACCAGTTCTTAGTACTCTGGCAATAAGAATTTTGAGAGGATCTCACTTCAGCTGTTTTGTTAAAGCAAAAATTCCAGTCTTTGAAAATCCCTGAAAAACTTTTTTGAAATTTCCATGAACTTAAAAAAACAAGGTGTAGGCCGGCGCCGCGGCTCACTAGGCTAATCCTCCGCTAGCGGCGCCGGCACACCGGGTTCTAGTCCCGGTTGGGGCGCCGGATTCTGTCCCGGTTGCCCTTCTTCCAGGCCAGCTCTCTGCTGTGGCCAGGGACTGCAGTGGAGGATGGCCCAGGTGCTTGGGCCCTGCACCCCATGGGAGACCAGGAGAAGCACCTGGCTCCTGGCTCCTGCCATCGGATCAGCGCGGTGCGCCGGCCGCAGCGTGCCGGCTGCAGCAGCCATTGGAGGGTGAACCAACGGCAAAAGAAGACCTTTCTCTCTGTCTCTCTCTCTCTCTCTCTCTCACTGTCCACTCTGCCTGTAAAAAAAAAAAAAAAAAAAAAAAAAAAAAAAAAAAAAAACAAACAAGGTGTAAAACATGGAGAGGCAGCCGCTTCTCTCTTGGGAACACAGCAGCAGCAGCAGCAGCAGCGATGGTCCACCTCTCTGGAGGGCCGGGACTCGGTTCTTGGCCCTGAAACACTCAACACTGCCATCGTTTCGCACAGAGAAGCCAGAGCCGGGCTGGGCATCGTGGCACGGCGGGTTAGCCACTGCCGGGGCGCCAGCATCCATGTTGGAGCGTCTGTGTTCAAGTCCCGGCTCCTCAGCTTCAGATCCAGCTCCCTGCTAATGCCGCGGGGAGGCAGCAGATGGTGACGGCCCAAGTGCTTGGGTTCCTGCCACCCACGTGGGAGATCTGGATGGAGTTCATGGCTTCTGGTTCAGCCTGACCCAGCCCTGGTTGGTGCAGGCATTCTGGGAGTGAACCAGCAGAGGGAAGAACTTTTTCTTTGTCACTCTGCCTTTCAAACAAATAAACCTTTAAAAAAAAATCCAAAATGAAAATTTCTAGGAAAACACCAAAGGCTGCGTCTCACCCGCTGTGGGCTCAGCCGTCTCCACGGCTTCCCTTTGCTGCAGGGTGGAGATGCAGCTCCGCGGCAGGGCCCACGGCCGTTCGCAAGCTGGCCACAGCTTCCCAGACTCGCCTCCTCCCACGCCTGCGGAAGCCTGGGCCCAGACAGCTCTTTGACTTCTTGCTCCTCTGTGCATTCTGTCTTTTCACATGCTATTCCCTCTGGCGAGGCAAACCCCTGCGTACCCTTGAAGACTTATACAGTGTGTGCTCTCCACGGGGTCTCCCAGCGTCCTCGTTGGTCTCCCAGAGTCTTCTGTTCACACCATTGAGGTGTGGCTCCTTCCTTCTAACTGTAATTCTCCAAGTACCCTCGGAATCTCGTGGGTGCTTTGTGAATTCTGGTGATTGAATGAGTGAAGACCAAGCTGGGTCCTTGCCACTGGGGGGACATCAGAGGACTCCACACATGGTCTGGGAGGACGTGGCCAACAATCCTGGGATTCTGGGCCCTTCAGAGATCAGAGGTAGTCGTGGAGGCAGCAGTGGCAGCAGCAGCTAACAGTGTATTCTGTGCTCACCGTCCTAGGGGCTGCTAAGCCCTCGAAACATCTCATTTCCTGTCATCCTCACGGCTGTACTACCAGGCAGTTACTGTCCTCGTGGGCATTTTACCTCCTTAATCAGCTCTCTCTACATTTTGTATGGCTCAGGGACTGGGGTCACGTAGGCAGCCTGTGTGTGTGTACTGAGACCTTGACCTGCGTCCTTATCTCGGCGGTCACTGATTGCTGTTACTCCCTCTGCTACCCCCTGGCATGGCCTCTGCTGAGAGCTAAATGAAACACCTGCCCAGAGACTGGCTGGGGCTTCTCTCTTAGGTGACAGACGCTTTGCTCAGGAGATAAAACCTCTCTCTGGAAGCTCAGAAAACTTCGCTTGGAGGATTGAACCTGGGTTCCGGCCTGGCTTTTGTGGCTAACCGGCTGTGTGACCTTGGGCAAGGAGCTTAACCTTATATAAGCCTTCATAAACAGGCAGAAAATGGGCAAGAATGGTGCACTTTGGGAGGAAAGGTCCGGACAGCACCCAGAGGACGGGGTCTGAGCGTGGAGGGCAGGAAGGAGGCTCTGGCTGCCATGGCCGTGAACCAGTGTGCGGCTGGGGTGGGGGAGGCCTTGGAGAGCAGACACTGTGGGAATTGGAGAAAATACCAGGAGACTGTGCCTGGGACGCCTGGAGGTGGGCACCTAGAACCTCCCTTTTTTTTTTTTTTTTTTTTTTTTTTTTGACAGGCAGAGTGGACAGTGAGAGAGAGAGACAGAGAGAAAGGTCTTCCTTTGCCGTTGGTTCACCCTCCAATGGCCGCCGCGGCTGGCGCACTGCAGCCGGCGCACCGCGCTGATCCGATGGCAGGAGCCAGGAGCCAGGTGCTTTTCCTGGTCTCCCA
Organism: Oryctolagus cuniculus; assembly: GCF_051225735.1. Classification (NCBI taxonomy): domain Eukaryota; kingdom Metazoa; phylum Chordata; class Mammalia; order Lagomorpha; family Leporidae; genus Oryctolagus; species Oryctolagus cuniculus. The sequence goes on from NC_142881.1 coordinate 28,025,369, forward strand.
TGGGGTGCAGGGCCCAAGCACCTGGGCCATCCTCCACTGCACTCCCTGGCCACAGCAGAGGGCTGGCCTGGAAGAGGGGCAACCGGGACAGAATCCAGCGCCCCAACCGGGACTAGAACCCGGTGTGCCGACGCCGCTAGGCGGAGGATTAGCCTAGTGAGCCGCGGCGCCGGCCCGGAACCTCCCTTTTTTAATTTTATTTTTTTTAATTAATTAATCCCCCCCAAAGAAACCTTTTATTTAAGGAATACAAACTTCATGAAATTCTTTTTTTTTTTTTTGACAGGCAGAGTTAGACAGAGAGAGAGGTCTTCCTTCTGTTGGTTCACTCCTCAAATGGCTGCAACGGCCGGCACTGCGCTGATCCGAAGCCAGGAGCCAGGTGCTTCCTCCTGGTCTCCATGCGGGTGCAGGGCCCAAGCACTTGGGCCATCCTCCACTGCCTTCCCGGGCCACAGAAGAGAGCTGGACTGGAAGAGGAGCAACCAGGACAGAATCTGGCACCCCAACTGGGACTCGAACCTGGGGTGCTGGCGCTGCAGGTGGAGGAATAGCCAAGTAAGTCATGGCGCCAGCCCATGAAATTCTTTATTTCAAGTTTAGGAATATAGTCATACCCACCCTCCCACCTGAACCTCCCATTTGTAGGAAGAGTTAACCCCCACATTTTAAAAAAGATTTATTTATTTGAAAGGCAGAGTTACAGAAAGAGAGAGAGAGAGAGAGAAGGAAGGAAGGAAGGAAGGAAGGAAGGAAGGAAGGAAGGAAGGAAAGAAGGAAAGAAGGAAAGAAGGAAAGAAGGAAAGAAGGAAAGAAGGAAGGAAAGAAGGAAAGAAGGAAGGAAAGAAGGAAAGAAGGAAAGAGAGAGAGATCTCCATCTGCTGGTTCACTCCCCAAATGAATCCAATGGCTGGGGCTGGGGCTGGGGCTGGGGCTGGGGCTGGGGCTGGGGCTGGGTCAAGCTGAAGCTAGGAGCCAGGAGCTCCAAGCCAGGTCTCCCATGTGGATGGCAGGAGCCCAGGTACTTGGTCTGTCTTCTGTTGCTTTCCAAGGCACCTAAGCAGGGGGCTGAGCCTGAAGTGGAGCAGCCAGGACTTGAACTGGTGCTCTGATAAGGGATGCTGGCATCTGAGGCAGCAGCTCAGCCCACTGAGCCACCACGCTGGCCCCGCTGCCCTGTACTTAACTGCAGGCTGCCGCAGTAGAAAGCGAACACCTTAGGGGAAGAAAACCTTGCTTCTCCACCTGTAGTCCTCGCTGCTGTGCCGACCGACTGCACGGAACCAGTAGGGAGCGTGTCGTTGTCGGATGAGTGAATGGATGAGCAAATAAAGCACAGCTGATTAGGCGGAGAACCAGCATCTGAGGACAGTAGTCTTAGGAGCTCATTGCAAAAGAAGATGCGATTCAAGAAGGAGTGGAATCCCACATGGCTTGGAGAATTAGGAGCAGGATTGCTGCAAAGAGCTGAGAATACCTATTCACCTGGTCCTCGGGGCCACCAGGAGCCACGGAGTGCTCACGGGGAGACTCGAGGCTCCTTGGAGAAGATGCTAAGGCCGGTGGCACAGAGACACCGCTTCATGGTCTCAGCACCGCGGCCACGTGTCCCGGCTCTGAGAGAGTCTCCTTCAAAGTGTCTCAGTCCTGGTTTGGATGACAACCTTTGTTTTAGATGATATTTTTCTCTATATTTTCTGTTTGGGTTATTGGGATAAAATTCACGTGCCACAGAATTTATCCCTTTAAAGTGTACAATTCAACGCTTTCTAATATATTGGCCAATTGTTTTTGTGCAATTGTTACCATTATCTAGCTCCAGAAACATTTATTAATTTTTTTTAAGATTTATGTATGGCCGGCACCGCGGCTCAACAGGCTAATCCTCCACCTAGTGGCACTGGCACACCGGGTTCTAGTCCCGGTCGGGGCGCTGGATTCTGTCCCGGTTGCCCCCCTTCCAGGCCAGCTCTCTGCTACGGCCTGGGAGTGCAGTGGAGGATGGCCCAAGTGCTTGGGCCCTGCACCCCATGGGAGACCAGGAGAAGCACCTGGCTCCTGCCTTTGGATCAGCGCAATGCACCGGCTGAGGTGGCCATTGGAGGGTGAACCAACGGCAAAAGAAGACCTTTCTCTCTGTCTCTCTCTCTCACTGTCCACTCTGTCAAAAAAAAAATTATTTATTTGAAAGTCAGAGTTACACAGAGAGAGGAGGAGAAGCAGAGAGAGAGAGAGGTCTTCCATCTACTGGTTCACTCCCAATTGGCCACAACAGCCGGAGCTGCACTGATCCAAAGCCAGGAACCAGGAGCTGCTTCCAGGTCTCCCACATGGGTGCAGGGGCCCAAGGACTTGGGCCACCTTCTACTGCTTTCCCAGGCCACAGCAGAGATCTGGGTCAGAAGCAGAGCAGCCAGGACTCAAATCAGAGTCCATGTAGGATGCTTGCACTGCAGGTGGCGGCTTAACCCACTCCGTCACAGTGCCAACCCCAACATTTTATTTTTTAAAATGAGCTTGCCTTTAATTCTTTCTTTAAAAGTTTTTTAATTTATTTGAAAGGCAGAGTTACGGAGAGGCAGAGAGAGAGAGAGAGAGAGGGGTCTTCTATCTGCTGGTTCACTCCCCAAATGGCCACAATGGCAGGAGCTATGCCAATCCAAAGCCAGGAACCAGGAGCCTTTTCCAGGTCTCCCACGCAGGTGCAGGGGCCCAAGAACTGGGGCCATCTTGTACTGCTTTCCCAGGCCACAGCAGAGAGCTGGGTTGCTGTCTCTGTGGGTTTCCCTGTTCTAGCTCCGTAAGTGGAGCCGCATCCTGTGCAGTCTTTGTACCAGGCTGCTTTCACTCAGCATATTGTTTTCAAGGTTCACACATGTCTTGCCATGAATCAGCACTCTGGACAACACATTTTTTTGGTTGCTCAGTAAACAGCCCTTAATATTTTAGCTGCGGCACTGTGGGTTTCCCCCCTTGCTCCCCTGCGGCCAAGGAGGAATTCAGACAGAGGAGCCAAATTGAGGTCTTCTTGCTGGAGAGGCCACGCTTTTGACTCAAGGCAAGGAAGCAGTGGGGGAGGGGGCTGAGCAGAGAAGGAGCCCCACTGGGATTCTAGACCCTTGAGCTGGCCATTTTATTGGCTTTGAGGTCTTGGCTTCCTGAGAGTAGTTGCAGAGAAATGACAGCAGTCTAATCTAATGCCAGCTTCTTTGAGAAAAGCAGCAGTTAATGAATTAAAAAATTGAACACTCGGTTCTGGATTTGGCTTTTTATTTAGCTACTGGCTTTGAGAGTTTTTTTTTTAAATATTTATTTATTTATTTGAAAGTTACAGAGAGGCAGAGGCAGAGAGAGAGAGAAACATCTTCCATCTGCTGGTTCACTCCCCAAATGGCCACAACAGCCAGAGCTGGGCCGATCAGGAGCCAGGAGCCAGGAGTTTCTTCAGGATCTCCCACATGGGTGCAGGGGCCCAAGGACTTGGGCCATCTTCTACTGCTTTCCAGGCCATCAGCAGGGAGCTGGATTGGAAGTGGAGCAACTGGGACTTGAACTGGAGCTCATATGGGATGCTGGCACTGCAGGCGGTGGCTTTACTCACTACGCCACAGTGCCAACCCCTGAGTGATTTTCTTTTAATTCCTATGATAACCACTGAGAGATTTTTTTTAAGTTTATTTATTTTGAAAGACAGAGTGACAGTGACAATGACAGTGAGAGAGAGAGAGAGAGAGAGAGAGAGAATCTTCCATCTCCCAAATGCCTGTAACAGCAGGGACTGGCCCAGGCTGAAGCCAGAAACCAGTAACTCCATTCCTGTCTCCCACGTGGGTGGCAGGGGCCCATCAGCAGGAAGCTGGATTAGAAGTAGAGGCAGGACTGGATCCCAGGCACTCAGATGTGGGATACGGGTGTCCCAAGTGGTGACTTAACATACTGCGTCCCGCTTTGTGTGAACTGGAGTGGGTCTTTCCATTCCTTTCTCGTCTCTGTAAAATGAGCACTGTGCTGATGAAGAAAATCCCAAAGCTATTTAAGACACTTCAAAGAATCTTCCAGTGTTCTCTGGGTTGTTCTTCAAATCCACACACCCAGGGCTGGGGGCGGGGGTGGTCTTTAAGAGAGGTCTGTGGCTCACCCCATGTGGGTTTTGAACCCTCTATCTTTTTTTATTTTTATTTTTATTTATTTATTTATTTGACAGGCAGAGTGGACAGTGAGAGAGAGAGACAGAGAGAAAGGTCTTCCTTTGCCGTTGGTTCACCCTCCAATGGCCGCCGCGGCCGGCGCGCTGCGGCCGGTGCACCGCGCTGATCTGATGGCAGGAGCCAGGTGCTTCTCCTGGTCTCCCATGGGGTGCAGGGCCCAAGCACCTGGGCCATCCTCCACTGCACTCCCTGGCCACAGCAGAGAGTTGGCCTGGAAGAGGGGCAACCGGGACAGAATCTGGCGCCCCAACCGGGACTAGAACCCGGTGTGCCGGCGCCGCAAGGCGGAGGATTAGCCTGTTGAGCCACAGCACCAGCTTTGAACCCTCTATCACTCTGTTTCGGTGCTGAGTGGTTAGGCTAGAGTTCCTTGGTTATACCTCACACGGTTTTCATGGTGTGGGGCTAAAATGAGAAAATGTTACAATGTTTCCATAGGTCCAGGTCCACTTGTCTCATTTGCCCGCATGGGTGAGTCCCGGGGCCATGGCCGCTTGTATACAGTTGCATCTCTCCTCAGCGGCGGACACCAGGCTCATGCAGACGGCCTGTGCGTTGGGGGAGGTCGGTAGGGAGGGCTGAGCTAGTCCCACATGCTGGTGTGTGGACGTACTTGCTCATTTTCAGGGGTCCTAGAACAATCTGCCGGAGACTCTGGGGCCCGGGCAGAGGGCCCGCACGTCCACCCCAGCAATCAGAAAGGGCAGTGCCGCTGGGTGACATGCCAGGCTGGGGCAGCAGGGGAAGACCTGGGCGGGCGGGGCGGGGCGGGGCGGGCGTGCTAGCCAGGCCTGCTGTGCTGAAGGCAGCAGACGGGTAATTTCCAAATGACCATTTCAAAGGGAGGTTGAATTTCTGCAAGATAAGAGGGCGGGCAGAGAGCCTGCCTGTATCTCCAGCCCCCTGCGCTCGCTGCCATGATAACAGCTGTGGGGTTGGAAACCTAATGCTGATGAAAGAGTTAAAGGGTGGCCGGGGCAGCTATCGGTGACACGGTGACACGCTCGGCACGGAGCATGCTCCTGCAGCGGGCTGGGGACTGGTGTCAGGCCATGAATAGAGGCCACTCTCAGGCAGTTTTTCCAGGAACAGAATGGGGTCAGGGAGCCGCTTGGAGGAACAATGGTTGCCACCGACTAGCTGAATTTCTTACAATCACACACCATACCCCCTGATCAAATAGCCCCTTTGTCCGGCTGATATAAAAACATGTCATACAATGATGATTTGGAAGAATGACACGGGTTTGCCTTTCACGGAGATCAGAAGGGCTTGTTGTGCAGCAGGGTCAAGGAAAACCTGGAGAATAAAAGGAGCAAATGGAAGCAGACAGCAACAATAAGAAAAGGGCCGGGCTGCTGGAAAGGCAGCCGAGGGCTTGGATGCCAGCGGGGAGAGCGCCCGGCCCCGCGGCTCTCAGGAGGGGCAGCCGGCCGTCCAGTTTCACAGCGCCCCCTTGAAACTCTGAGAAGCCTGGGGAATTAAAGACAAGAGAACACGGAGCTGGAGCGGGCCGGGCTGGCTGCTGGGCGTCGGGCATCAGCGTGGAGAGAGCACAGAGGCACCGGGGCACGGCCCTGCCCCGCGGGTGGGGGCGCCGAGGCCTGGGCACCGACCGAGGCCCCGTGGCGCCCTGCGCTGGTTTAGAACCGGGTCCTGTTTCCTGACTGTTTCTCCTATTTCTTCTCCTTTGAAGGTGGACCTGTAGGCGCTGCTAACCGTTCGTCTTCGGAAGATAAAAGACAGGAGCTCCAGGGAGTGCACGGAGATGTCTGAGCTGGGATTCCTCAGGGCAGGGTCTCTGAAAAGGCCCTGGAAAATGTGTGCAGTGGCTTTAACATTTTTTTTTAATGCCAAAATACACTTTTAGCTCCGTTTTCCATGAATTTTTGGAAGTCCCTTCCTGTATGGTGGAACTCAGGCCAGGCGCTGCCCTCCCTGGGCCCCGGCCCCCCATCTGCACAGTGAGGACCCTCCCAGGGGCAGCCAGCCATTGTTCAGCCATCATTTACTTTTTTTAAGATTTATTTATTTGTTTGAAGGTCAGCGTTGAGAGAAATATTCGATCTGCTGGTTCATTCCCCAGATGGCCTCAATGGCCAGGGCCAAGCCAAGTTGAAGCCGGGAGCCAAGACTTCATCCTGGTCTCCTGCATGGGTGGCAGGGGCCCACGCACTTGGGCCATCATCTGATGCTCTTCCCAGGCCATTAGCAAGGAGCTGGGTCAGAAGTGGAGCAGCTGGGACTCGAATCAGCGTCCATGTGGGATGCCGGTGCTGCAGGTGGAGGCTTTACCCACTTTGCCACAGCACTGACCCTGGCTGTTTCGTAAAGGCCTCCTGTGCATCCCACTGTGAGGGCACTGGTCAGAGCAGGAGGAGAAAATGGAACCAAGGAGCATACGGAAGAGCCCCTGGACGCAGGCAGATGCTGTGCAGAGACCTCGCTCCTCCCCGGAGAGCCCCTGGCTGAGGTGGGCAGGCCTCCTGTTTGTTTCAGGGGGGTCAGACGGAGACTTTGTAGTTCCCAGACAGAAGGCTCGTGTAGCCAGACTCCTGCAGCTCCCAGCCATCAAGGAGGCTTACAAAGAAAATGACAATTGTCAATGTCACTAATTAACATTCGCCTTTAGTGCAGCAACTGTAAATGGATCTGAAGCCTTGTATTAAATTTCTCTAGTCCTGTGTGGGGTTAAAAAGTAGGGGTATTTTGTGTTAATATATTCTCTTTCATTCTCAGGGCCTGAAATCCTTTACCAACAGATAGAAGTGCTCAGTGCCACCCCTGTGGGGTGTGTGGCAGTGCCGCTCCCCTCGCCCTCCAGCTGGGAGGCCTGTGTCACGGGCAGGTTCCCAGTGGGGGCTGGAACCCACAGTGGCCACCCTCTCATTCACTGCTCTGGCTTTGGACTATAGGGCAAGGGGTGGTGGGGGAGGAAGTCAGCTGTGCACCTGCAGTCCGTTCAACACAAATGTTTTTATGTTTATATATGTATATATATTTAAATAATACATGCATATAGAACTTCAAAACGTACAGAAGAGTTGAAAGTATTTTCTTAAGCTCTAGCTCTAACACACCATTCCTTATCTATCATTGTAATAACTACGCTATGTATATATTTACTTATTTTAAAATTTTATTTATTTGAAAGACAATTATGGGGAGGGGGGGTGAGAGATTATCTTCCATCTGCTGATTCACTCCCTAAATGACTGCAATGGCCAGGTTGGGCCAGGCTGAAGCCAGGAACTCAGAACTCCATCTGGGTCTCCCATGTGGGCAACAGGGCCCTGAGTTCTTGGGCCATCTTCCACTGCCTTTCCAGGCACACTAGCAGAGAGTTGGAAGTAGAGCAGCTAGGATTGAACCGGTGCCCATACGGGATGTCAGTGTTACAGGTGGCAGCTTAACTTGCTATGCTGCATGCCAGCCTTTATGCTATGTGTTTAGAAACACAAATGTAAAATATTCCTTTCTTTTAAGAAAAGATTTATTTATTTATTTATTTATTTGAAAGTCAGAGTTACACAGAGAAGGAGAGGGAGAGGGAGAGGGAGAGAGAGAGAGAGAGAGAGAGAGAGAGGGGTCTTCCATCTGCTGGTTCACTCCTCAGTCGGTGCAGAGTCCATTTAGGATGCTGGCACTGCAGGTGGCGGCTTTACCTATTGCACCACAGCGCCGGCCCCTAAAATATTCCTTTCTTTTAGCTATTCTATCTATATATCTATAAACTATTCTGTAAATACAAAGCATTTAAAAGTGGTAATGAGGAGCCAGTGTTGTGGCATAGTCACCACTTGTGACGCCAACATCCCATACGGCCAAGTGTGTCTCAGCTGCTTCACTTCCAATCCAGCTCCCCGCCGATGCGCCTGGAAAGCAGCGGAAGATGGCCCAAGTGTCTGAGCCCCTGCCACCCATCTGGGAGATGCGGATGAGACTCCTGAGTTCCGGCTTCGGCCTGGCTCAGCCCTGATCACTGTGGGAGTGATCCAGAGGATAGATGATCTCTCTCTGTGTCTCTCCCTCTCTCTGTAACTCTTTCTAATAAATAAATAAACGAATCTGAAAAAAAGAAAGCGACAGTGAGAGAGGAGGGAGGACCATAAGAACCCAAGCATGGGCCCCAGGTCCTAAAGAGAATGCCCGCCCCGTCAGACCGAGTGCTGGTGTTCAGTGCTCTGCTCTGGCGTAAGTGCCACCTTGTGCCAGGGCGCGGGGGGAGGCCTTCTTACAGAGTGCTGGCCCCAGGCAATGGGGTTGGCTTTCTCCAAGTTACTGTAATGCATGAAAAAATGAAAACTTAAAGTCTAAAAATAAGTGGGTCAGGGCAGCCAACGCCAGGGTCTTGTGAGCACAGCAGGACTGTCCCGGGGTCCTCACCAGGGGCCAAGCGGCCACGTGAGCGCCGGAGCTGACCTTCTACGGGTGTGTTGTGCGTTAGGCTCTTAAAAAGTGATGAGCACTTTTCAGGCGAGGTTTCACTTAATCCCCTGGCTGTTATCTCCATTGCACCTCTGAGGAAACAGGGGCTTAAGTAAAAAAAATGGCAGAGGTAGGAAAACCTGACCTTAGGTCTGCGTCTACTCTCACGCTTACTCCCACGGCGCTCTTCCCTCTGTCTGGTACCTGCAAAATCAAACCCGAAGTCCTCAGCCTGGAATTTAAGACCCTCCACCATCTGTATGAATTTCCTCCCCGGCTTCTCTTCTCTGGCTCCTTGTCCCGCGTTGCACGCTTGAGTCACACCAGATCACTGGCTGTCACTGGTCCTTGCATTCTTCCAGGCCTTCGCACGGCTGTTCCCTCCCCACGGAATCTTTCTCTCTCCTCTCTGCCTGGCCAGCTGCCAGCGTGGTTTTGCTAAAACTCAGTCTGACCATGTTACTGTTTGAAGCCTCTCTGTGTTTCCTCACCACCTAATGTGATCAAGACCAAGTTTCCAGCTTCAAACAGAGGATCCCCCTGGCCTGGGTCCTGCCGGCTCTCCAGGCTCCGCCCTCCTACTTTTTTCCCCTGCTTGATCTGCCACACTTTGACCCGTGTGAACTTCCCAAGAACTCTGGGCGCACACAGTCCAGGCCTTTGCATGTGCTGCCTCCAACACCTTCCCACCCTATCCTCACTTTATCCTTTCTGCCTGTTCTTTTTTTTTTTTTTTTTTTTTAAGATTTATTTATTTATTTGATAGAGTTACAGAGAAGCAAAGACAGAGAGGGTGGGAGGGAGGGAGAGAGAGAGAGAGAGAGAGAGAGGTCTTCCATCTGCTGGTTCACTCCCCAGATGGCTGCAATGGCCAGAGCTATGCTGATCCAAACCCAGGAGCCAGGAGCTTTTTCCAGGTCTCCCATGCAGGTGCAGGTGTCCAAGGACTTGGGCCATCTTCTACTGCTTTCCCAGGCCATAGCAGAGAGCTAGATTGGAAGTAGAACAGCTGGGACTTGAACCGGTGCCCATATGGGATGCCGGTACTGCAGGCAGCAGCTTTACCTGCTACTCCACAGCACCGGCCTCCTGCCTGTTCTTCTAACTGTATATCTCCTCAGAGATTCTTACTCTGCCACACTCCCACCCAGGATGTCTGTTTTAAAATATCTTTTTTCTAAACTTTGAGTTCCTCAAGGTCAGTGACCAAATCTAGTTAATATCTGGTTCTCCAAAGGCCTCCCAAAGGGTCTGGCACTCAGGTTAGCCAAGCGGTTAAGATGCCAGTCAAGGGGCTGGTGCTGTGGCATGGAAGGTTAAGCCTTCACATGCAGTGCCAGCATCCACATGGGTGTGGGTTCGAGTCCCAGCCACTCCGCTTCCAATTCAGCTCCCTGCCAATGTGCCTGGGAATGCAGTGGAGGATGGCCCAAATCCTTGCGCCCCTGCACGGATATGGCAGACCCAGAAGAAGCTCCTGGCTCTTGGCTTCAGCCTGGCCCAGCTCCAAGTGTTGTGGCCATTTAGGGAGTGAACTAGTGGATGGATCATTCTCTTTCTCGCTCTCGCTTGCTCTCTCTCTCGGCATCTCTGCCTTTCAAATAAATAAATAGATAAGTAAAATGATGCTAGTCAAGATGTCTGCATCTCACATTGATGTACCTGGGTTTGATTTCCCAGCTCTGTGTCCTGACTCCAGTTTCCTGCTAAGGCAGATCCTGGGAGGCAATGGTGTGACCCAAGTAGTTGGGTTCCTGCTACCCACGTGGGAGACCTGAACTGAGTTCTTGGCTACTAGGCTTGGTTTAATGCAGGTCTGGCCATTGCAGGCATTTGAGAAGTGAACCAGTGGATAGGAGCTCTCTTTCTCTCAAATAAATAAACAAACACATTTTAAGCATGAGCTATGAGTTAAAGATTTAATGAATGACTGGGTCAACTAGAATACAGAGTCCCTGAATGGGGTCTGGGTACTTAGTCTAAACTCACACTCTTCCTCTTTTGCCAGCTGATGGTCTTGCATGTGTGCAAGCTCTTCACAGCGGCACGACCTTGTTTATACGAGTTTACCTCTGTGAGACTCAGTTTCTTCAAATGCAATATGAGAAGATGGAGGTATCTGATCCCTGCTGTCCCTTCCAGATCAAATGTTATGGGAATCCATGCCGTTGGCAAAGGAGAAGGAATTTTCCAAGCACTGTGTGCTCCTTGTGGGGAGAGCACTGATGGTGTTGGTGTTGAGAGAGATTTCAGCTGAACTTGAATTTGGGGGTTGGCAAACCGTGGCCCTCGGGCCACAGCCCACTCGCCACCTGTTTGTGTGGCCGCAAGCTGAGAATGGCCTTTCCTTTAGAGGATGATTGGGAGAAGATGTCCTGGCTGCACTGCTTCTGCACTGCAACCATGAGATCAGTACAACAGAGGCTGCGTGGCGCTCGAGCCCCCGGATGTTTGCCACCCAGGGGCAGGCGTTTGGTGAAGCTGGGGAGGCACTGGTTGGGACACCCTCCCTCCTCTCAGGGGGCCTGGGATCCAGTCCCAGCTCTGCTCCCGATTCCAGCGTCCTGCTGATGCATACCCTGGGAGGCAGCAGACGCACGTGGGTTCCTGCCACCCGTGTGGGAGACCAGGATGGTGTTCCTGGCTCCTTCCTACCGTCTGGCTCACCTCAGCCGTCCTGGGCATTTGGGGAGAGAACTAGTGGGTGATAGTTCTGTTTCTCTTTTTCTCTCTTGCTCTCTCTCAAAATAAGTAACTAACTAAATAAATAATTTAAAAAATATTTAGCATCTGGCCCTTTGCAGAAAACATTTGTCAACCCTTAATTTGGCTTGAGAATGCTCAGCAGATTCCCACCTGTCTGGAATGGCACTGTCTGACAGAAATGGAATGTAATTTTAAATTTTCTAGAGCCATGTTAGAAAGTGAGATAAACAGGTTTAAAAAATAAGACTGGGGCCAGTGCTATGGCATAGCGGGTAAAGCCACTGCCTGCAGTGCCAGGATACCATATGGGCACCGGTTTGAGACCCGACTGCTCCACTTCCTATCCAGCTCTCTGTTTTTGAAAGCCTGGAAAAGCAGTAGAAGATGGCCCAAGTCCTTGGGCCCCTGCACCCATGTGGGAGACCTGGAAGCAGCTCTTGGTTCCTGGCTTTGGATCAGCACAGCTCTGGTCATTGTGGCCAATTGGGGAGTGAACCAGCAGATGGAAGAGATCTCTCTCTCTCTGCCTCTGCTTCTCTCTCTTTGTAACTCTTTCAAATAAATAAATAAATCTTTTTTTTTTTTAAATAGGGCTGATAATATATTTTAGCCTGATATCTCCATAATACCTTTTGACATGTAATTTCGGCATTGAAATAGTTTACTTTTTGTTTTTCCACTAAGTCTTTAAAATCTGGTGTGTATTTTGTATCTACAGCATATCTCAGTTTGGGTTAGCCACATTTTAAGTGCTCCAGGGTTATATATGGCTGGTAGCTATGGTATTCAACTGCTCAGAGCTCTAAGATCAAGTCCAAACTTTTTTTCTTTAACTTTTCTGTTTTTAAAAATTTTATTTATTTCGGCCGGCGCCGTGGCTCAATAGGCTAATCCTCCACCTTGCGGCGCCGGCACACCGGGTTCTAGTCCCGGTCGGGGCGCCGGATTCTGTCCCGGTTGCCCCTCTTCCAGGCCAGCTCTCTGCTATGGCCAGGGAGTGCAGTGGAGGATGGCCCAGGTGCTTGGGCCCTGCACCCCATGGGAGACCAGGAAAAGCACCTGGATCCTGGCTCCTGCCATTGGATCAGCGCGGTGCGCCGGCTGCAGCGGCGGCCATTGGAGGGTGAACCAACGGCAAAAGGAAGACCTTTCTCTCTCTGTCTCTCTCTCTCACTGTCCACTCTGCCTGTCAAAAAAAAAAAAAAAAAAAAATTTTATTTATTTGAAAGAGTTATACAGAGAGGTAGAGACAGAGACAGAGACAGAGACAGAGAGACCTTCTATCCACTTGTTCACTCCCCAAGTGGCCACAATGGCTGGAGCTGAGCCAATCTGAAGCCAGGAGCCAGAAGCTTCTTCTGGGTCTCCCTTGTGGGTACAGGGGCCCAAGGACTTGGGCCATCCTCCACTGCTTTCCCAGGCCATAGCAGAGAGCTGTACTGAAAGTGGAGCAGCTGGGACTTGAACCAGTGCCTATATGGGATGCTGGTGCTGCAGGCTGGGTCTTTAACCCACTGTGCCACAGCACTGGCCCCAAGTCCAAACTTTTAACATGAAATTCTAGCTCTTTGTTACTTGGCCTCAGCTTTGTTTCTGTCTGAGTCCATTTTGTGCTACTATTGTAGAATCCCTGAGACAGGGTCGTGTGTAAAGAAAAACGATTTCCTTTGTCGTTCTAGAGGCTGGGAAGTACAAGGCCAAGGTCCTGGGCCCATATCTGGTGAGGCCTATCTTGCTGTGCCATCCCTTATGGCTGAAAGTGGAATGTGAGCATGAGGGAGGGAGGGAGAACACAGTTCAAGAGAGGGCCAACCTCACTCTGTTTTTAATTTTTTTTTTTTTTTTGACAGGCAGAGTGGACAGTGAGAGAGAGAGAGACAGAGAGAAAGGTCTTCCTTTGCCATTGGTTCACCCTCCAATGGCCACCGCGGCCGGCGCGCTGCGGCCAGCGCACCGCGCTGATCCGATGGCAGGAGCCAGGAGCCAGGTGCTTTTCCTGGTCTCCCATGGGGTGCAGGGCCCAAGCACCTGGGCCATCCTCCACTGCACTCCCTGGCCACAGCAGAGAGCTGGCCTGGAAGAGGGGCAACCGGGACAGAATCCGGCGCCCCAACCGGGACTAGAACCCGGTGTGCTGGCGCCGCAAGGCGGAGGGTTAGCCTAGTGAGCCGCGGCGCCGGCTCTCACTCTGTTTTTAAATTTATTCTATTATTTGTTTGAAAGGCAGAGTTACAGAAGAGTGTTATCTTCCATCTGTTGCTTCACTTCCTAAATGCCTGCAACAAGCCAGGGCTGGGGCAGGCTGAAGGCAGAAGCCAGGAACTTGATTTGGGTCCCCAACATGGGTGGCAGGGGCCCAAGGACTTGGTCTACCTTCTGCTACTTTCCCAGGCTCATTAGCAAGGAGCTGGATCAAAGTAGAGCAGCAGGGACTTGAGCCAGTGTCCATATGGGATGCCGGCACTGCAGGTGGTCGTTCAACCCGCTGTGCCACAGCTCCGGCCCCAACCAACCTCACTTTTATAATGAACTCATTTTTGGTGATAGTGACCCACTCCCACGGTAGCAACAGTGATCAGTTCACGAAGGGAGAGCACTGGTGACACCGTCATCTTAAAGAGCCCCCAGCACTATTGCGCTGGGGATTAAGTTTCCAACACCTGAACTTTGGAGGGCACATTCAAACCATAGCACTTGCTGAAATGCCAGCCACACTGACCCACGAATTAGAGATGGCACTGGGGCCGGCGCTGTGGTGCAACGGGTTAACGCCCTGGCCTGAAATGCCAGCATCCCATATGGGCACCAGTTTGAGACCTGGCTGCTCCACTTCTGATCCAGCTCTCTGCTGTGGCCTGGGAAAGCAGTAACGATGGCCCAGGTCCTTGGGCCCCTGCACCCGCGTGGGAGACCTGGAGGAGGCTCCCGGCTCCTGGCTCCTGGCTTCGGATCGGTGCAGCTCCAACCGTTGTGGCCAGTTGGGGAGTGAACCATCGGATGGAAGACTCTCTCTATGCCTCTCCTCTCTGTGTGTAACTCTTTCAAATAAATAAAAATAAATATTAAAAAAAAATAAGTGGCACTTCCCACCGCTGCTTCTTTGCTCCCCACTTCCTGCCTTTCTTTTTCTGTCTCCCTCCCCTCCCACCCTCTCCCTTCCTTCTTTGGTAGCAACCTTATTTATCTATAATTCACATTTTATAAATTTCACCCCTTTAAAATATTCAATTTAATGGTTTTTAGACTATTCACAGAGTTGTGCAACCTTCACCACAATCATTTTAGGATATTTTCATATCCTAAAATCGTTACCCTGTAGCAGTCACCCTCATTCCCCCCCAGATTCCCTAGTCCTGGGCAAGCAATCATCTCTGTTCTGTCTGTTTGAGTTTACCTGTTGTGGATACTTCATATAAATGGAGTCACACAATTTATGGTCTTTTGTGACTTTTTTTTTTCAGTTAGCCTAAGGTTTTCTTTTTTTAAGATTTATTTATTTGCTTGAGAGTCACAGTTACAGAGAGAGGTCTTCCAACTGCTGGTTCATTCCCTAAATGGCCCCAATGGCCAGAGCTAGGTTGATCTGGAACTAGGAGCCAGGAGCTTCTTTCTTGTCTCCCACAAGAATTCAGGGGCCCAGGCCATCAGCAGGGAACTGGATCGGAAGTGGAACAGCCATATGGGATGCCGGTGCCGTAGGCGGAGGCTTAGCTTACTAAGCCACAGCACTGGCCCCTAGCATAAGATTTTCAAGGTGCATCTGTGTTGTAGAATTTATGGGTTCTTCATCCCTTTTTAGTGCTGAATTACATTCCACTGTGCCTTCCTTTCTGGTATATTCTCTTTCTCCAATGACATTGAGCTCTAGGGTCCCAGCCAAAACCCAAGAAAGAGAAGAAAAAAATTTGCCTTTTTTTTTTTTTAAGATTTATTTTATTTATCTGAAGGTCAGAGTTAGAGAGAGAGAGCAAGAGACATACAGAGAGGTCTTCCATCTGCTGGTTCACTCCCCAAATGGCTACAACAGACAGGGCGTGCCAGGCGGAGGCCAGGAGCCTCCTCCGGGTCTCCCACATGGGTGGCAAGGCCCAAGCACAGGCACCCTCATCTAAAGTTTTTCCAGGTGCATTAGAGGCAGCAGGATGGGAAGTGGAGGTGCCAGGACTTGAACCGGTACTCCGATATGGGTATAGGTGTCCCAGTTGGCAACTTATTCCTCTGTGCTATGGTGCCAGCCCCTCTTTTATTTAAATCCCCAAACCCAGAAACCACAACATGGTCCAGAGGGAAAAGAACGTTAGTGCACACTGTTGACAGCTCTGTGTCCGCGTGCCCGGTGGGTCCGAGCATCTGTAAGTGGCAGTCCCGCCGCAGCTCTGTGCTGCCAGCTGCCTTCCAGCTACTCTCTTGTGCAGCTGGTTGGCAGCTCCATGGATAATGGTGGCCGCGTGCCATACCTTCCCAGCAAGGAAAAGACGGACCACAGACACCTCCTAACCTCCAGCTCTTGCTCCTCCATGGTATTTTTTTTTTTAAGATTTATTTATTTTTGAGAGAGAGCTACAGACAGGTCTTTCATCCACTGGTTCATTCCCCACATGGATCTAATGGCTGGGGCTGGGCCAGGCAAAACCAGGAACGAGGAGCTTCTTCCAGGTCTCCCATGTGGATGTAGGGGTCCAAAAACTTGGGCCACCTTCCACTGCTTTCCCAGGAGCATTAGCAGAGAGCTAGATTGGAAGTGCAGCTGCGAGGCCACAACCCAGCACCTGAATGGGATGCTGGCACGGCAGGCAGAGGCTTAGCCTACTATGCCACAGCACCGAACCCTCCTTCATGGTATCTTGCTCCTAGGATAAGGCTCCAGGGGGTTCTGAGCCCTCTAAGACCCCACGCCCTCTCCTTTCCCTCTTCCCCAGGCTTAACCTCTTGTCCATGGCTCCATCATTCCTCTTCTCAACTGATTCCTCCTTCCCCGTTGCTCCCCTCAGTTCTGCCTTTCCCTCCTCACTCTCCACCCTTCTCAGCTCTTCTCCTTCTCCCAGCTCCCTCCTCTTCTCAAACTCTTCCCTGCCTTTCCATGCCTTGGCTGCACCCTCCCCCATTGCGTGTGTGTGTGTGTGTGTGTGTGTGTGTGTGTGGCTGGGAAGGCTCTTATGCTCATCTCACAGAAGATGGCCATGAATCCAGGCGTCAGATCTGAGGGTGAAATTTGGCTCCATTGCTTTGCAGCCAGGGAACTGCGAGCAAACACGTGAACTGTATAACCTCCCTCACAGCATTAAACGTATGCACATACGCACTGAGTGTACAGCAAGCACTCCCTTATCACTCCTCATCCTTTCGAGGCTACACTTTTCAAGAAGAGAGTTGGAGGCATGGATATTTGGCACAGGGGTTAAGATGGTGCTTCGGGCTGGTGCCGTGGCTCAATAGGCTAATCCTCCACCTGCGGCGCTGGCACACTGGGTTCTAGTCCCGGTCGGGGCGCTGGATTCTGTCCCGGTTGCCCCTCTTCCAGGCCAGCTCTCTGCTGTGGCCTGGGAGTGCAGTGGAGGATGGCCCACGTGCTTGGGTCCTGCACCCCATGGGAGACCAGGATAAGCACCTGGCTCCTGCCATCGGATCAGCGCGGTGCGCCGGCTGCAGCGCGCCGGCTACGGCAGCCATTAGGGAAGGAAGACCTTTCTCTCTGTCTCTCTCTCTCACTGTCCACTCTGCCTGTCAAAAAAAAAAAAAAAAAAAAAAAAAAAAAAGATGGTGCTTCGACACCTGCATTCCATATCAAAGTGCCTGGGTAAGGGGCTGGCATTGTGGCATAGTGGGTGAAGCCACCACCTGTGGTGCTGTCATCCAATATGAGTGCCAGTTCAAATCCCAGCTGCTCTGCTTCTAATCTGGCTTCCTGATAATGTGCCTGGGAGAGCAGTGGATGATGTCCCAAGTGCCTGGGCCCCTGCATTCATGTGAGAGACCCAGATGGAGTTTCAGGTCCTGTCTTTGGCCTGGTCCAGCCTCAGCTGTTGTGGCCATTGGGGAGTGAACCAGTGGATGGAAGATCCCTCTCCCTCTCCCTCTCCCTCTCTCTAACCCTGCCTTTCAAATAAATAAATCTTTTTTAAAAAGTACCTAGGTTTGAGTCCCAGCTTTGCTCCCAATCCCAGCTTCCTGCTGTGTAGGTGATGGCCCAAGTGCTTTGGTCCCAGCCATCTGCCTGGGAGACCCAGACTGAGTTCCTGGTTCCTGGCTTCTGGCTTCTGCCTGGCCTGTCCCAACAGTTGCGGGTATTTGGGGAGTGAACCAGCGAATGGGAGATCTCTCTGTTGTTCGCTCACTCTCTCTCTACCTTTCAAATAAACAAACAAATGAACAAAAATTAAAAAAAGATGTAAATAGGGCTGGCACTGTGGCACAGTGGGTTAAGCCACTTTCTGCAGTGCCAGCATCCCATACGTGTGCTGGGTCAAGATCCGATTGCTCTACTTCTGATCCAGCTCTCTGCTTAGGGACTGAGAAAGCAGCGGAAGACGACCCAAGTACTGGGAACACTGCACCCATGTGGGAGACCTGGAAGAAGCCCTTGGCTCCCAGCTTTGGCCTGGCCCAGCTCTGGCTTTTGTGGCCATCTGGGAAGTGAACCAGCAGATGAAAGATTTTTCTGTGTGTGTGTGTCCCTCTCTCTCTGTAACTCTGACTTTCAAATAAATAAATCAATCTTTAAAAATACGATATAGGCCGGTGCCATGGCTCACTTGGCTAATCCTCCGCCTGCGGCGCTGGCACCCCAGGTTCTAGTCCCAATTGGGGCACCGGATTCTGTCCCAGTTGCTCCCCTTCCAGTCCAGCTCTCTACTGTGGCCAGGGAGTGCAGTGGAGGATGGCCCAAGTGCTTGGGCCCTGCATCCGCATGGGAGACCAGGAGGAAGCACCTGGCTCTTGGCTTCGGATCGGCGCAGCGCGCTGGCTGCAGCACACCAGCCGTAGTGGCCATTTGGTGGGGGGTGAACCAATGGAAGGAAGACCTTTCTCTCTGTCTCTCAATCTCTCTCACTGTCTAACTCTGCCTGTCAAAAAGAAAAATGATATAAATAGGAGACCGTTCCCCATAGGCCCCAATACTACCAGTTATCTCTCTGGTCTATCTCCTCCTAGGGTTCTCTCTGCTTGCTCGCTCACTCTTTCTTTCTTTCTGATTGATTTACTTGAAAGGCAGAGTTACAGAGAGACAGATCTTCCATTCACTGATCCACTCCCCCAAATGACTGCGATTGCTGGGGCTGGGCCTGGCTAGGAGGCTGGAACCCATCTGGCTGTCTCACGTGGGTGGCAGGGACGCAAGTACTGGGGCCATCTGCTGCTGCCTTCTCAGGTGCATTAGCAGGGAGCTGGATCAGAAGCAGAGCAGCTGGGACTGGAACCCATGCTCCTGCGGGGTGCGGAGTCCCAGGCGCGGCTTCACCCACTGTACCCCAGCGCCGGCCCCAACGCTTCCGTGCTGTCTCTCAGCTTCTGGAGGCCTCTCATAGTCTCCCCATCTTTGCCCTCTGCCACTTCACTTAGAGAGCAGCCCTGCCGCTCTGCCCTTCTCCTCCACTCCTCTGGGCCCCTCCCCAACCAGGAGCCCCCTGGGCAGGCTCTAGAGGTACTCTTCAGGTCACGTGGGTCTCAGGATCAGGGTTGCCCCCCAGCAACAGAGAGACCCAGCTTACCGGAGTGCCTCTCAGACGGGTCTGCGAGTCCCACTGTTCTGCGTGACTTTGCTAGTCCTGTGGCCTGATCACTCGAAAGCCCGGGGCCAGGGCTCTCTGATGGCACTGAGCTCAGCTTGAGTTTTCCAGTTTCTCCTCCTCTGCTGCCTGCTTCTCATCCCCCCCACCCCTTTTATGCTTTTCACATCATCCTAGTCGCTTGTGCTTGCCGAAGACACCTTTGAAAGTGCATAAAAGTGAAAACCGGCAGTTTCTCGTGTGGCGGCAGGTGTGAGCTGTCGTGGTGCGAGCGCTGATGACAGAGGGCAGACAGGTTGCTATTTCCCCTGTGCCGGGGCTGTTACAAGTGCACTTCACCTTGAGCACTGGTACCATCACCATTCCCAATTCCAGGGAGAAAATGGGTTTACAAGGCTGACTTTCCCTAGGCCTTGTAGCTTGCACATAAATGGCAGAAGGCAGTTAGGTAGTGCAGCAGTTAAGGCCCCACTTGGAAAGCGTGCATCCCATATCGGGATGCCTGAGTTCGAGTCCTGGCTCCTCTCTCCACTCCAGCTTCCTGCTAATGCATTCCCTGGAAGGCAGCAGGTGATGGCTCAAGTACTTGGGTCCCTGCCACCCACATGGGAGACCCAGAATGAGTTCCAGGCTCCTAGCTTCATCCCGGCTCAACCCCAGCTGTTTCAGGCATTTGGGGAGTGAACCAGCAGATGGGGCCTCTCTGTGTGTGTCTCTGCTTTTCCAGATAGAAAAAAGTAGTGCAGCCAGGATCTGGACCTGAGTCTGGCTCCAGAGCCCCAGCCAGCCCCTTGCCTGTATGAGTGAGTTCCGTATACAAGGTCAGCTCTTCCTCAGCCTTGGAAATAGCTTCTCTAGATGTCAAGCCTCCTGCCACTGCACTAGGTCTATGCATGCTTAGGAGACCAGAAATGCCAAGTGAAGACGGGCTTGGCTTCCGGTTAGGCCTGCCGGAGGGCTATCGGTCCAACCTGTCTCCAGGGATACCAAGGGCTAGATGCAGTGAGCACCCTCTGGGAAGCGGTGACCTCGCGGCCCCAACAGCAACTGCTCAGCAGAGTAGCAGTGTCGGCCTGAGGGCAGGAAGCAGTGCCAGGCAGCTCATAGGCATCGTTTTGGTCAGCCCCTGTGGTAACTAGAAGGTGGGTGGCACGATTTGCCCAAATCCTGTGCAGATAGGTTCAACCTCAGGCTTGTCTGAGACCGGAAGTTGTGGCAAGTGTACCCGGCCCGTTGCTTCTATCACAGAGCCTGACAGAGGGAGCCTGTTCCATGCAGGTCCTCTGCTGGGATGTGCACACAGATCCTCCTCCTACTGAGTCTGAAATGACCCTTCCAGGAGGATGTCAGAGGGTCCCTATCACACACAATGCCGAGGCTCAGGAGCGTTCAGTAACTTACCAGGATCACGCACCTCTGAGGGGGAGGCGCAGTGTTCATGCCCGAACTTATTGGCGCCTAAACTCCGTGCTCTGTCTGCTGCTGCTCCTAGCTGGGTGGCAAAGTTTTGGATCTGGGCTGAGAGTTTGGGCCAGAGCTGGGTTCAGCCTGGAGAGGCACTCGTTTGGGAAACAGGCCGGAGCTCAGATCTGCCTGGAATTTCTTCAGGACACAGGCTCTTCTTTTGACATCCCCACGACGGGGCGAACCAGAGCAAAGCTGGGAGGAGATAGCTGTTCGTCCTCCTGCAAGGGGATGACGTGCCCCTCGTCGGATTTGCCCTTCTCCATCCGGTGCGTCTGAGTTCTGCTGAGCCTTTGGCTCTGAATTTTTTTTTTTTTTTTTTTTTGACAGGCAGAGTTAGACAGTGAGAGAGAGAGACAGAGAGAAAGGTCTTCCTTCCGTTGGTTCACCCCCAAAATGGCTGCTACAGCTGGCATGCTGCACTGATCTGAAGCCAGGAGCCAGGTGCTTCCTGCTGGTCTCCCATGCGGGTGCAGGGCCCAAGCACTTGGGCCATCCTCCACTGCCTTCTTGGGCCACAGCAGAGAGCTGGACTGGAAGAGGAGCAACCGGGACTAGAACCTGGGGTGCCAGCACCACAGGTGGAGGATTAGCCAAGTGAGCTGCAGCGCTGGCCTGGATTTTTTTTTTAAAGATTTAAAAAATTTATTTAGAAGAGTTATATAGAGAGGGAGAGGCATAAAGAGAGAGATCTTCCAGCTATTGGTTCATTCCCCAAAGCTGGGAGCCAGGAGTTTCATGTGGGTCTCCCATGCGGGTGGCAGGGGCCAAGCATGTGGGTGTATCTTCCTCTGCTTTTCCTAGGTCATTATCAGAGAGCTGGGTTGGAAGTGAACAGCTGGGACATGAACTGGTGCCCATTTAGGACGCTGGCATTGCGGGCAGCAGCTTCATACAGTGCACTGCAATGCTGGCCCCTTGGCTCTTGATTTTTTTTTTTTTTTAAAGATTTATTGTATTTATTTGAAAGACAGAGTTATAGAGTGAGGTAGAGACAGAGAGAGAGGTCTTGCATCTGCTTGTTCATTCCCCAGATAGCCGCAACGGCCAGAGTTGCGCCTATCTGAAGCCAAGAGCCAGGAGCTTCTTCCAGGTCTCCCACACAGGTACAGGGGCCCAAGGACATTGGCCATCTTCTACTGCTTTCCCAGGCCACAGCAGAGAGCTGGATTGGAAGAGGAGCAGCCAGGACTAGAGCCGGTGCCCAAATGGGATGCCGGCGCTGCAGGTGGAGGATCAACCTACTGTGCCACAGTGCCGGCCCCGATTTATTATTTTTTAAAATAATTATTTGTTTATTTGAAAAGTAAAGCAACAGAAAAGGAGAGACAGAAAGATCTTCCATCCATTGGTTCACTTCTCAAATGGCCATTAGCAGCCAGAGCTGGGCCAGGCCAAGGCCAGGAGTCAGGAACTCCATCTGAGTCTCCCACACGGGTGGTAGGGACCCATGTACTTGGGTCATCAGCTGCTGCCTCCCAGGGTGTGCATTAGTAGGGAGCTGGATAGGAAGCAGCAGTGGGACTTGATCCCAGGCTTTCTAATATGGGGTGGAGATGTCCCAGGAGGCAGGTCAATCTGCTGCCTATCTACATATTTCTATACATGGGATTCTACAGTAGATGCTCTTTTTCACCTGGCTTCTTTCATTCTGTGTGATGATCTTGAGATTCATCTATGTTACTGGGTTGGGGGTGAGATTTGAACTCCACTTCTGCCACT
The DNA here is from genome assembly GCF_051225735.1 of Oryctolagus cuniculus. NCBI lineage: Eukaryota > Metazoa > Chordata > Mammalia > Lagomorpha > Leporidae > Oryctolagus > Oryctolagus cuniculus. Next base: position 28,047,624 of record NC_142881.1, read on the forward strand.
TGTTAGCTAGGGGACTGGAGAAATTGCTTAGCCTGTCTGTACTTCAGAGAGGCAGCAAAACTTAATTCCAGGCTTGCATAGTTGTAAAGATAAAATGAAGCACTGTGGTATAGTAGGCTAAGCCTCTGCCTGCAGCACAGCATCCCGTATGAGTGCTGGTTCGAGTCCTGGCTGCTCCTATTCCCCATCCAGCTCTCTACTACGGCCTGGGAAAGCAGTAGAAGATGGCCCATGTCCTTGGGCCCCTGTACCTGCGTGGGAAGACCTGGAAGAAGCTCCTGGCTTCTGGCTTCAGACCAGCCCAGCTCCAGCCATCGTGGCTATTTGGAGGAGTGAACCAGAGGATGGGAGACCTCTCTCTCTGTCTCTCCCTCTTTCTCTCTAACTCTACCTCTCAAATAAATAAATACAATATTTAAAAAAATAATAATAAATAAAGCACATAGTTCAGTTCCTAGTACTTACAGGTGCTTGATAAATACTAGTTATTTTTGAATATTTTTGGGGTAGGAATTAAGGAGGGGAACCAGTACAGTATGGGGTTGGGGAGAATCTTGTTTAGACTAATTAGATGCATGACTCAGGTTTAACTATTTGTTGCATGGTTTTCACTCACACACCCAAACTCTGCACACATGCCAACTTAACTGGGACATTTTTCTTCAGTGAGGGCTCGGAACATAGAAATTTGTAGCTTTGAAAGCCCTGCCAGTTTGGAACTGGAAAAAAACAAAATCCCACTAGGCTGCTCTGAAAATGGAAAAGGTGCCCTCCTCCCTCCGCTCCTCCCCCTCCGCCACCCTCACAGATTTCCAGTCCAGCTGCTGGCTTTGCTCAAACTGGAAACGCAGCCCTCTCTAGGGTGGGGCGAGGGCGGACCTCAGTAGGTTCCTGAACAGAGAAAGTCAGAGAGCGGGTTTGCTGTGTGACTCCCTGCAGCTGAGCCTGGGTGGGGTCATTGTGGTTGAGCTGGGGAGCTTCTCAGAATCCTAGCAGGATCCCCGCTTCTAGCCTTTCCAAGTGCCAAGAGCCTCGGGGACCTGCTGCAGCCGTGCTGTGTTTGCTATTGGCAACCGCAGCTGCGTGAGTCCTCACGCCGCTGGGAGGTGACTGCTTTTTCCTCAGCCTGAAGACACAGTTCCAGAGGACAAAAGCAAAGAGGACGGGAGAGGAGAGGCGAGCGGGGAGGGCTGAATCTATGGCCATCTGCGCAGGTCTGCCTGCAAAACACAGTGGAGTGGTTGGTGCACTCTCTGTGCGTTTTCCCAGGGTTTGAAGTGGGGAGGGAGCTTTGGGGAAAGAAAGGAAGAGGAGGAGGACTGGCTTGAGCAGAAGCTGCACGAAGCTGGCAGGGTGAGGGAGGAGAAGTCCCTGGTGATCCTGGGAGCCCCTGGGGCCGATCCCTGCCTTCTGCAAGAGACTGCGGCAGAGGGTGGTGCTGTCTGCAGTGCCTTTTGAGTGAAGAAAAACCCTGTAGCTGAAGCCGGCCCATCTCTGTCCTAGGAAGAAACAGGGCCCAGCTGTTCTGCCGCTTGGGGTGGGGGCTATTGATGCTGAGCTTATTTTTATCCTAATATAAAGTATCTGCCAGCTTCTACTGAGTTCTTTCTTTGTGCCAGACCCTGTCCTGAGAGCTTTCCATGTGTGATCTCAGCTAATCTGTACAACACCTTCATGACATGTGGACCCTAGCTTTGGTCCTGGGTTTTTTGTTTTTAGATTTGTTTATTTGAAAGGCAGAGTAACAGAGAGGCAGACAGAGAAAGAGAGAGAAAGGTCTTCCATCCGCTGGTTCACTCCCCAGATAGCTGCAATGGCTGGAGTGGCACTGATCTGAAGCCAGGAGCCAGGAGCTTCTTCCAATCTCCCACATGGGTGCAGGGATCCAAGGACTTGGGCCATCTTCTACTGCTTTCCCAGGCCATAGCAGATACCTGGATCAGAAGTGGAGTAGCCGGGACTCAAATTGGCGCCCAGATGGGATGCCAGCACTGCAGGTGGCGGCTTTACCTATGCCACAGTGCTGCCCCCCATGTTCACATTTTATGGTTAAACACACACAGGGGCCAGTGCTGCAGCATAGTGGGTAGAGCTGCTGCCTGCAGTGCTGGCATCCCATACAGGTGCCAATTCAAGTCCGGGCTGCTCCACTTCCAATTCAGCTCTCTGCTATGGCCTGGGAAAGCGGTAGAAGATGGCCCAAGTGCTTGGGCCCCTGCACCCATGTGGGAGACCTGGAAGAGGCTCCTGGCTCCTGGGTTTGGATCGGTGCAGCTCCGCCTTTGCAGCCATCTGGGGAGTGAACCAGCGGATGGGAGACCTCTCTCTCTCTCTCTGCCTCTCCTCTCTGTGTAACTCTGCCTTTCAAATAAATAAATCTTAAAAACACACACACACACACACACACACACACACACAAAGACACAGAGGCTCGGAAAGACTGAGAGAACCCAATGTCACGTGACAGGGAAGCAGCAGAACAGACTTCCTCCCCAGGTCTGTTTGATCCCTGAGTCAGAATTCTTTTAAATTTATTTATCTTATTTTTTGAAAGGTAGAGGGAGAAAGACAGACTCCCATCCACTGGTTCATTCCCTGAATGCCTGCAATAGCCAGGGCTAGGCCAGGCCAAAGCCAGGAGCCAGGAACTCAATCTAAGTCACCCACGTGGGTAGCAGTGACCCACCTGCTTGAGCCGTCACCTGTTGCCTGCCAGGGCACACACCAGCAAGAAGCTGCAATAGGGAATAGAGCCAGACTTGAGCCCAGGCATTCTGGTATGGGATGCCAGCATCCCGAGTGGTACTGTCACTGCCACATAAAACACCTGCTCCCAATCTGTGACCTGTAAAAATGTTAACAGCCCAAGCTGTAGAACTCACTGCCTGGCCTCACACCCAGCTCTGCCACTTAGCAGCTCTGTGGCTGTGGTCACAGTACTTGTTGTCTCTGAGATTTGAGTTCTTCATCTACAGTACTCACCGGATAAATGTTTGCTAAGACTGTTTTGTGTCAGGCACTGTTCTGAGCAACAGAGCTCCACTGGTGAGCAAGACAGATGGGGTCTCGGTACTCGGAACTCTCATCCCATGAGGTAATAATTCTACTCCTGTGGGCTGATGTGTCTGGAACATTCTCCCCTATTTCTTCACCCCACCCTTACCTTTCTTATTCTTTTAATTAATTTATTTAAAAGGCAGGGTTACTGAGAGAGAAGGGTAGACAGAGAGCAATCTTCCATCTGATGGTTCACTCCTCGAATGGCCTCAACAGCTAGGGCTAGGCCATGCAGAAGCCAGGATCCAGGAGCTTCATCCTGTTTTCCCACATGGGTGGCAGGGGCTCAGGCACTTGGGCCATCCTCCGCTGCTTTCTCAGGCACGTTAGCAGGGAGCTGGACTGAAAGTGGAGCAGCTGGGACTCAAAGTAGCACTCATATGGGATACCGGTGTCACAGGCAGTGGCTTAACCCACGGCGCCACAACACTGGCCCCTGTAAATTTTTTAAAATAGAAATTAACAGGTGTTGACCAGGGGGTAGAGAAATTAGAAGCCCTGTTCATGGTTGAAGGGAATGTACATCTGGTAGAGAAAACAGTGTGATGGTTCCTCAAGAAATTCCTCAGTACATGACCACATGAGCCAGCAGCTTTACTTCTGGCTATGTACACCAATAAATTGAAAACAGTATATATTTTTGAAGATTTATTTCTTTATTTTAAAGGCAGAGTTACAAAGAGGCAGAGAGAGAGGGAGAGAGAGAGAGCGGGTCTCTGCACATGTGCGAGTATTTATATGTATGTCTATAAAATGAATTATTTCTACTCAAAGGATGAGGAAATCAAAATCCTATGGACTAAGCTGCTGACTTAAAAATCATCTTTCCTGAAAGATAGAGAGAGAGAGACAGACAGATTTTCCATCCACTGGTTCACTCCCCAAAAGCCTACTACAGCTGGGCTGGGCCATGCCTCTGCCAGGAGCCTGGAATTCAATCTGGTCTCCCAGGTGGTTGGCAGGGATTCCAGACACTTGGGCCATCACCTACTGCCTCCCAGGGTGCACATTAGCAGGAAGCAAGGACGTGGAATGGAAGCAGAGCTGGGACACGAACCCAGGCCCTCCAACACGGGCTTCAGGTGTCCCAGTGGCATCCTAACTGCTACACCCAAAGCCAACCCTTGAAAGCTTTCTGGTCTGTTACCCACGGTAACATAGAACTCTATTTACCATGATGCCTGCAAGCATGCATGTGCATACACATGTACTTACCCTTGCTGTGACCCAAGCACTGATGATTTCTATTCTGTTCAACTTATTTCATACAATTTAGTTCCTGTGTGGGTGTTTGACACTCAATTAAGATGCCTTTTTTTTTTTTTTAAGATTTATTTATGTATTTGAAAGAGTTACACAGAGAGAGAAGGAGAGGCAGAGAGAGGGAGGTCTTCCATCCGCTGGTTCACTCTCCAGTTGGCTGCAATGGCCAGAGCTGCACCGATCCGAAGCCAGGAGCTTCTTCCAGGTCTCCCATATGGGTGCAAGGGCCCAAGGAATTGGGCCATTCTCTACTGCCTTCCCAGGCCATAGCAGAGTGCTGGATTGGAAGTGGAGCAGCTACGATTCAAACTGGCACCTGCATGGGATGCCGACACTGCAGGTGGTGGCTTTACCCGCTACACCACAGTGCTAGCCCCAAAGATGCCTTTTGAGATGCCTGTGTACCATATTATAATGCCTGGGTTTGGGTCCCAGCTCTGCTTCCTGCTAACGTGCACCCTGGAAGGCAGCAGGTGATGGCTCAAGTACTTGGGTGCCTGCCACCCATGTGGGTGATCGAGGTGGATTTTCAGGCCCCAGGTTCTAGCCTCACCCAGTCCTGGCTACTGTGGGCATTTGATGAGTAAGCCAGCAGATGAAATATCTCTATCATCTCTGTCTATCTATCATCTATCATCTCTCTCTCTCTCTCTGCCTTTCAACTAAAAAAAAAAAAAGTTCCATTCTACCTCATTGATTCCATGACCAATTAATATCTGAACAAGCTTGGCTAATGTGACTTGCTCAGCATCACATAACCCAGAATTCAAAGGAGATTGGTTCCAGGACCCCTCAAGGATACCAAAATTCAAGGATGTTTGAGTACATGTATAAAGTGGTGGAGTACTTGCATAATGTCTGCACATCATCTTTCATCTTTTAAATCAGCGCTAGATCACTTATAATACCTAATGCAACATAGATGCTATGTAGACAGTTGTTCTATTGTGTTGTTTAGGGTATACTGACAAGGGAAAAAAGTCTGGGTGTGTTCAGACTTTTTTTTGTTTTTATGTTGCAACTGGTGAATCTGTGGATGTGGAATACACAGACATGCAGGCTGGCTGTACAGTGGCGGAACCCGGTGTTCTCCTGCCTGCTTTATTCTGACGGGTTTCTTGCCTTAAGGCAAAACTATCATAAAAACTTTGTGTTGGCTTTGATAATCGAAGAACAGGTTTGCTCTGCGTCTCAGCCACAGTCAAGGCAGAGCTGATCTCACCTCTGCAGGCATTTCAATGTCATCCAGACAGCTTGGCTTTCTGAATGCAGCTGTCCAGAAGGTTCCTTCCAGAAGCTCAAAGGGGAAAGATTTAGTCCTGATGGGTGGCACACCCAGACTTGCTGGAATTCTCATCCGAATTACACCAGACATTAACATATGGAACAAGGCACATGGCATATTAAATGATTTACTGGGGTCAAAGATCAAGTCAATGGCAGGCCTTAGGTTAACCCGCCACGTATCCTCCAAGTCTGCTGGGCTAAGACACCAGGACCCCTCGGCTAGTGCCGGCCCCGCAGCCTGGACCTGGTCAGCCGTCAGCCAGTTAATCGACAACGGCACCTTCTTTCCCTACCAGAGGGAGGTTTTGACTTGAACTCCTGAGAGACCTGCCTTCTTGGAATCCAGATTTCTCTGCCTCAGAGTCTCATTTAGCTGGCGTTAGATGCAGAAGCCAAGAGGACGCCAAAACTTGTTTATTTGTTCTTTTATTCCTGGATTTATAATTTGACCTAATATACTGTACGTCTGTACATGTGTTGATCTCAAAAAAATGTTTGAGCCGGCCTGCTCCTCAGGCCGTGTTGGCAGACAGCTGTTAAAGCCATCAGCGATGTTTGCTTCCAGCTACAAAAGAAAACATTCTCTATTTGGGGCTGTGTTGTTGTTTTTTTCTTTCCTGATTTAAAAGGGGAAATATGTTCCCCAACAGAGACGTGGGGCTGCCCCCACTCCCCTCCCAGGGCTGAGAATGGTTAAGAAAACTTTTCGGCACACCTGGCTCATCATTTTTCTAATATTCATACTCGTGCTCTCTCCCCGTGGAAGTATTCTTAGGGGCTTTGGTTTGAAGTTATTTGAGTGACTGGGTAGGTTGCTCTCCCTTCCCTGGGGACATCAGTTTATGGCTCAAGATCTCTCTCAGACTCTAGTGTGTTTTTAGCTAAGAAAGAGTCAGCTTGTGTCCCATTATCAGGTGCACTGATGAAATAACCGCCGGTGGGAAAACCTGAGCGAGCCCAACCTCTGCCCAGAACCTTTGAAGGAATACACAAGCCCTGACCTCGCTCTGCTGCTTTGAAGAGACCATCTGGGGAAAACTTCATTTCCCAAAATATGGATGAATTCGAGAGTTCCCCTGGCTGCAGAGTGGGAAAGGCCATATGGTGAGTGTGGGGTTCACCTATGCAAATATTGGCTCCAGAGGAGATGACTGGAACCAGCGCTGTCTGAGATGGAGACACCTGCAGGCCCGACCCTGTGCCCCGCGAAGGCAGGGGACAGACAGCAGAGGAGCCAGACGCTGGTGGGCAGACAGGCCACGCGAGCCGCGGAGCAGGCGGCTTTGGAGATGTCAGACCCAAGTGCCAGTGATCCACTGGAAACAAGGGAGCGGGAAGGTTTGCAGATGAGAAGCGGAGGCCTCTGAGGGAGGGAAATCTAACTTCACCGAGAAGAGGCTTGGAGAAGAAGCGAACGGGAAGACTTAGTCAACAGCACCTAAGAGGAGTCGGGGGAGACTAGCGCCACTCAAAGAACTGTTTTGCCTTAAAATGGAAGAAGAGATCCCGGCTACTGCATGGAGAGGTCACTTCCGGGTAAAAGGACAAAGTCAAGTTGAAACTGCTCATCACCAGGCTAAGGGTTTACTCCAGCCTTGTGACCCCGAGAACTAAGACTTGTAAATGGTACCCCTTTTTTAAACTTACAAATTGTAGTTGCTCATTGCTGGTATATAGGGAGGCAGTGGACTTTTGGATACTGACTTTATCGCACAGAATCTTTCTCCATTGATTTAGATCTTTGATTTTTTTTTTTTTACCCCGCCAGGGCTGTGTAGTTTCTCTCATATAGATGCTGTATTATCTTGTTGGACGTATACCTGTTTTTGTTGGGCTGCTTGCTTGTTTTTGGTGCCACTGAAGTAGTATCTGCTTTAAACTTCAAGCCCCATTGTTTACCTCTGGTCTTTGGGGGAAGCATAAGAAACAAGACTTTTCTCGTTAACTGCCATTTTGAGCTTGCCCTTGCCAAGCCACTCTTAGTGAGGGAGAGCCGGGGCAGGATGGGTCAGTAATCACAGCTCCCTGCTCCCCATCCTCCTCTCCCTCCTCACTCTGTAAATATTTGTTTATTTCATTTGACCGAGTTGGTGGTGCGCCCAACAATGGCTGGGGAGGAGGGGTACTGTGGCGGGATAAGGGGAAATGGTGTGGTCCTAAGGGTAAGCGCTTTGGAGCAGAGACGTTTGAATTCCTGGTGTTTGAGTCACAACGGTGGGGTGGGAAAATGAGCAGCAACAGCACAGGGAGAAAGGGAGAGGGCGGCAATGCACAAAATGGGGGAGTCAGAGACCTGGCGAGGGTGCAGGCACAGAACATAGCCCTGGTCTATAGCCCTGGTCTACAGCCCTGGTCTACAGCCCTGGTCTACAGCCGCTGCACCACCCTGAACACGCCCGCTCTCGTGCTCTCGGAAGCTAAGCAGGGTCAGGCCTGGTTAGGACTTGGATGGGAGAATGCAACCATCTGTCAAAACCATCCACGAACTGAGCTCAGACGCCCCTTTTTGGCATGGAATAATTACAGTTACGTCATTGCTATCTTAATGTTTATGCTAATGCGTGTTGCAGAAAAACAAGGAGATGCCAAAAGCGAAGGTCTCCGTGCAGGGTTTGTGGTTGATTCCGGGCTTAATGGTTATGAGAGAGCAGGGCTTTCAGTGGAAGCTGAGTAGAGGGAAAATGAGAAGGTTCTGCAGCCCACCCTGTTACCCTCCAGTGCCTGGCAAGTTGCTCAGGGAGTGGTTCTGAATAAGAGTCTACGGAACATACCTGGAGGCACCTTCCTGCCCATGTGTGTGTGTGTGGGGGGCAGGAGACAGCCATGAATTCAAGTCATTGTTATCAGCAGAACTAGGGCTACAGATAAGTCAGGATTCCTGGGGCTTGCAGGAGTTCTTCCTGGGACAAAGGCAAGAGCTACACTCTGTACAGAGTGGCTGTTGCTTCTCTGACTGCGATAGCGGGGAGCCATGGCTCAGCTTGGACTGCAGGTGGATTCACACTTTCTCGAAGTCTGTACGATGTCTGCTGTGCTGGTAGATGAAGTGCGTGCTGGGTGGCGTGTGGCCCTGGGGGACTGGGCACTGATAGGAGGCCACAGGTCTCTTCTGATCAGGATCACCTCTAACTCTGTATTGTGTGCAGCACCCTCCAAGATGTCCTTGATCTGTGGTGAGAGTTGTGTCCTTTGCTGGAGGGACTCCAGCTCCTGGACGGTGACTGCAAGGAAAAAAACCTCCTGGGCAGCCAGAGTCACGGCCCCTGTGATGGAGGGGAGAGAGACCCCCAGCACGCATGCAGGAGTTTAAACCCTGCAGACGGTTAAGGCTGGAGACTTGACCTAATGATGGCATCTTGGAGGAAGGCCTGGTGGGAGGTCTTTAGGTTACTTGGGCGTGCCCTCAAAAGGCGGTTCTCGAGAGAGCGTTGGTTATTTGAGTCCAGTTTGGGCTCGCTTCTTCCTCGGCTTCCTGGCATACTGTGTGATCTTCCCTGTGTGCCCACTCCGCCACTGCCAGTGTCCCCGGGGAAGGCAGACCAAGGTACTGCACGAACCCAAACCGCGACCTCCAAACTGTAAGCCGAAATCAATCTCCCTTCCCCAGAAGCCCCTCTCAGGTGTTTTAAAAGTAACGAAAGGCTGAGGAATACAGCCGCAGAGAGGAAGCGCCCAAGCCTTGAGGGGCAGGGGCAGCGGGTCACGTAAGAGGTGACAAGGGCGGTGGGGGCACAGTTTCTAGGGGGCTACTCTGGGTTGTAATTAATGAAGGTATGAGGGGAAAGACGCCTTCCCACCAAGGCCCAAGTTTCCTTCTGGGCCCCAGGGAGCTAATTCCCATAAGGTTCTCACCTGGAGCACTTCTCTGGGAACTGGCAAATCCTCTGCTTTCCTTTCATGGCTGCACAAGCATGGAATAGCTAGCTGGCTTGATTTCCTTTTTCCTCCTTCCCTCCCTCCCTCCCTCCTTTCCTTTCCCCCATGAATTTCCTATAAACAGCTGGGTTAATTCCATTCCTGTTGTAGTAGCATATCTACCTATATGATGAATTGACTTCTTATTTCATCTCATTTATGCACTTAAAATGTTTATTTTTTATTGAAAAGTAGAGCAACAGAGCGATAAGGTATGGAAGGAGGAAGGGAGGGAGAGATTTTCCATCCACTGGTTCATTTCTCCAATGTCTGCAGCTGCTGGGTCAGGCCGAAACCAAGAACCAGGAACTCCATCCCAGGACCCCAAGTGGGTGAAAAGGACCCAGGTACTTGGACCACATTTGCTACCTATAGGATGTGCATTGGCAAGAAGCTGGACCATAAAAAAAATAAAGCAAAAATAAAAAAAATTGATCAGAATTGGAAGCAGGACTCCGTCCAGGCACTCCGATATGGGATGTTGGTGTCCCAAGTAGTGCTACGGCACTCATACTCTGAAATTTCTTTAGGTGGTTCCTATACCCCCAAAACAACCAGCATTTCTTCTTAGGCAAGGACCTCAAAGTCAACACTAAGATTACCATAGACAGGAGACAAGTTCATTAAGTTAAATTTGAAAGGAGGTTTTATTATGTGCATGAGTTTGCCACCAGCAGACCCAGTTTCAACATCCAGGACTTCCATGCATTCACTTTGTGACCTTGGACAAATCATTTGACTTCTCTGAGTTTCCAGGAAATAAGGATGAAAATAATAAAATCCGGCCAGCACCACGGCTCACTAGGCTAATCCTCCGCCTTGCGGCGCAGGCACACCGGGGTCTAGTCCCGGTCTGGGTGCCCGATTCTGTCCCGGTTGCCCCTCTTCCAGGCCAGCTCTCTGCTGTGGCCAGGGAGTGCAGTGGAGGATGGCCCAAGTGCTTGGGCCCTGCACCCCATGGGAGACCAGGAGAGGTACCTGGCTCCTGCCATCGGATCAGCGTGGTGCGCTGGCTGCAGCGCGCCGGCCGCGGTGGCCATTGGAGGGTGAACCAACGGCAAAGGAAGACCTTTCTGTCTCTCTCTCACACTGTCCACTCTGCCTGTCAAAAATAAATAAAATAAAATAAAATAAAATCCATCCTGTTAACCTTACAGTCTATTGTTATAAATTAGAAAATATAATACATTAATTATAATGATTGTTGGGACAAAACTAATATCAGGACTCCCTGCAATTTGTTCCAGAAAAGAGTCCTTTTAGAAGGTCTGACATGGGGGCTAGCGCTGTGGTATACTGGGTAAGCTGCTGCCTGCAGTGCTGGCATCCCGTATGGGTGCCGGTTCAAGTCCCGGCTGTTCCACTTCTGATACAGCTCTCTGCTATGGCATGGGAAAGCAGTGGAAGATGGCCCAATTCCTTGGGACCCTGCACCCATGTAGGAGACCCGGAGGAAGCTCCTGGCTCCTGGCTTCAGATCAGCACAGCTTTGGCTGTTGTGGCCATCTGGGGAGTGAACCAGCAGTTGGAAGACCTCTCTCTCTCTCACTCTCACTCTCATCCTCCCTCCTTCTCTCTCTCTCTCTCTCTCTCTTTGTAACTCTGCCTTTCAAATACATAAATCAATCTTTTATAAAAAAAAAAAAAGGTGTGACATGGAGCTGTGGATACAGGCAGGTCATGAGGGCAGGGGGAGTGAGAAAGGTTTCTCACAAATGTTTATTTAGCACCTACTATAGGTAAAACATTGGTGATACTGAGGGGGAAAGTAGGGTAGGGAGGGAGAAATAATCTAAGATTTTGGTCCTTTTATGGGTTACCTGGAGAAGACAAATATGCAACAAAAACTATGACCAATGCCTGGTAGTTTAGATCAAAGCCTAATAAACAGTCTAGCCAAGGAGTGCTTTGGAGCTGCATGACAAGCTTGCTTTCTCTCTTTTTAAAGAGGTTTATTTATTTGAAAGGCAGAGTGACACAGAGAAATATCTTTGGTCCACTGGTTCATTTCCCCAGTGGCTGCAATAGCCAGGGCTGAGCTAGGCTAAAGTCAGGAGCCCAGAACTCCATCCTGGTCTCCAACATGGGAGACAGGGGCCCAAGCACTTGGGCCATCTTCTGCCACCTTCTCAGGCCACATGAGCAGGGAGTGGATTGGAGGCAGAGCAGCCGGGACGTGAACAGCACTCTGATATGGGATGCCAGCAGTTCAAGAGGCAGCTTGACCCACTATGCCACAATGCCAGTCCTGAGAAGCCTTCCAAGCAGGGTAAAACATGAGTTGCTTTGATTAATAGGTAGGAATCTGGCTGGTGCCATGGCTCACTTGGCTAATCCTCCGCCTACGACGCCAACACCCCGGGTTCTAGTCCCGGTCAGGGCACTGGATTCTGTCCCGGTTGCTCCTCTTCCAGTCCAGCTCTCTGCTGTGGCCCGGGAAAGCAGTGGAGGATGGCCCAAGTGCTTGGGCCCTGCACCCCGTGGGAGACCAGGAGGAAGCACCTGGCTCCTGGCTTTGGATTGGCGTAGCGCTCCGGCCATGGCGGCCATTTTGGGGGTGAACCAATGGAAAGGAAAACCTTTCTCTCTGTCTCTCTCTCACTGTCTAACTCTGCCTGTCAAAAAAAAAAAAAAAAAAAAAAAAAAAAAAAAAAAAAAGAATAGGTAGGAATCTGAGCAGAGAAGACTTTTAGAAAGAGAGCATGTGGGGGCAGGTGCTTGGTGCAAGGCCTGGTTGAAGTCTCAGCTCCTGTGTTTCCAATGCAGCTCCCTGCTATGCATGCCCTGGAAATCAACAGATGATGGCTCCAGTGCTTAGATCCCTGCCTCCACATGGGAAATCTAGGTTGAGTTCTGGGCTCCTGGAATAGGCCTCAGCACAGCCTGGCTGTGATGGGCATGTTGGGGACTGATGCAGCAGATGGGAGCTTTCTCTCTCTCTCTCTCTCTCTCTGCCTCTAAAACAAATAAATAAATAAAGTGAAATAGAAAGAATTTCACTGTTTTAATAAGATATGAACGGGGGGATGCTGCTGTGGGGTAGCAAGTAAAGCCACCTCCTGTGACACTGGCATTCTCTATGGGCGCTGGTTGGAGTCCTGGCTGCTCCACTTTTTTTTTTTTTAAGATTTATTTATTTACTTGGAAGTCAGAGTTACACAGAGAGAGAAGGAGAGGGAGGGAGAGAGAGAAGGAGATAGAGAGAGAGAGAAAGAGAGAGAGAGAAAGGTAGGTCTTCTATCTCCTGTTTCACTCCCCAGTTGGCTGCAATGGCCAGAGCTGTGCTGACCTGAAGCCAGGAGCCAGGAGCTTCTTCTGGGTCTCCCATGTGGTGGGTGCAGGGACCCAAGGACCTGGGCCATCTTCTACTGTTTCTCAGGCCATAGTAGAGAGCTGGATTGGAAGCACAGCAGCCAGGACATGAACCGGAGCCCATATGGGATACTGGCACTTAAGGTGGTGGCTTTACCTTCTATGCCACAGTGCCAGCCCCTGGCTGCTCCACTTCTGCTCAAGCTCCCTGCTAATGTGCCTGGGAAAGCAGTGGAGGATGGCCCAAGTGCCTAGGCTCCTGCACTCACATGGGAGACCCGGCTCCTGGCTTCGTGTGGCCCAGCCCCAGCCATGGTGGCCATTTGGGGAGTGAACTTACTAGAAGATGGAAGATCTCTCTCCCTATCTCTCTCTCTCTTTTTTTTTTTTTTTTCCTCCCTCTTTCTCTCTCTCTCTGTAACTCCGCCTTTCAAATAAATAAAATAAATCTTAAAAAAAAAAACAGGAAAAGGAAATAAGTCAGTTTGGGTGGAATGGGAGGTTTTATGCTGGGTCAATAAATATAGAAAGGGGCCAGGGAAACCTGAGTGTTGGGCTAAGCAGAGCTTTGGGTTGACCAGGAAGCCGACTGGGGGCTGGAGGCCTCTAAGTAACAATGACAAAGCTAAAAGTTTGTCCACAGTTCCCAAGTTTAAGCGTGGGGGTGGGGACGGGAGAGGGAGGGGACATCAGCTGTACCCACTAACCGTGAGGCACTTTAGGAGGCAGAAAGCTACAACCCGGTCATTTGTTCTTGGCTGCTTCCTCCCCAGGAACTTATTTTTCAGTTTATTCCCTTGATGATGTTATTCTTGGTACTCTTAACAGCTGCTGCAACTTCCACCCCCAGAGAGAGGTGGGCAAAGCGAGAGGGACTTAGCTTGGTCCTAGAGGGACCCGCGGTGATGAAAGTGCCCACACACAGACTATCCTAAGCACCCCGAGTGCCACTGAATCAAGCCTTCTATTAAGAGGCTCCTACATTCTTTTTCTAAGCTGAAGGTTTTGATGTAGGTCAATGGTGAAAGACAAATTGTTGGAGGACGAACAGACAATGCCCACTCTTTACATTGTGTGTGGGAATTTCTCAACTGATTAAATAGCAGTTTGCTTGGGTTCTTAAGTGTGTGGCAGCCGTAGAAATTCTTTCTGTTCTCCCAACCCTCTTTTTAATGGCATTTAAAATGGACGTTGATTTGCAAAGTTTTACCAACAGATTTTGCGCTATGATGCAGCAACATCAGTGTCAGAAATTTATAAGCAAACAAAATAAAGTCAAAGATATGATTATGTAGTGCTCTTTATATTGCCAAAAATTTGGAAACACCTATGTTTTCAATAACACAGAATTAGTTGAGTCAGTGTGGCACATATTCAGTGCAGTGCTGTGCAGTCATTAGAATACTTAATAATATAGAAAAATGCTAAAATTACACTAAGCTATAATTGAGGCCATTTAAATTTTTTTTAAAACAAACTACTGTACATCTGTTCAGGTGGCAACTACACACACACACACACACATATACATACAATATATGCAACAACAAATATTGGCATGGGTAAAGAGGAATTGGAAAACATGTACATTGCTGGTGAGAATATAAAATCCACCTGCTGTGGAAAACAGCATAGTGGTTTCTCAGAAATGTAACATATAATTACCATGGAATATATACAAAAAGAACTGAAAACAGGGACTTGAAATGATATTTGTATACCAGTGGTCAGAATATTTTTCACAATGGCCAAAAGATGAAAAAAACCAACAGATCAGAAATAAGTGCTACATATATACAATGGGACATTGTTCAGTCTTTAAAGGAAACAAAATTCAGAATACATGCTATAACGTGGATAAACCTTGAAGATATGGTAAATGAAATAAGTCAGTTAGAATTTCAGTTTGAAAGTTGACAAAATTCTGGAGATGGACAGCAGTAATAGTTGTACAACAATGTGAATATTCTTTTTTTTCTAAAGATTTATTTATTTATTTGAAAGTCAAAGTTACACAGAGAGAGCAGATGCAGACAGAGAGGGAGAGAGAGAGAGAGAGAGAGGTCTTCCATCCGATGGTTCACTCCCCAATTGGCTGCAGTGGCTGGAACTGCACTGATCTGAAGCCAGGAACAAGGAGCTTCTTCTGGATCTCTCACGTGGGTGCAAAGGCCCAAGGACTTGGGCCATCCTCCACTGCTTTCCCAAGCCATAGCAGAGAGCTGGATCAGAAGTAGAGTAGCCAGGTCTCGAACCCGTGCCCATATGGGATGCCGGTGCTTCAGGCCAGGGCGTTAACCCACTGAGCCACAGCGCTGGCCCCAATGTGAATATTCTTAATGCTACTGAACTGTACAATTAAAATGGTTAGAATGATAAAGTTTGTGTTATGTATATTTTACACAAAAGTTTTATGGTGTATATATAGTGCACTGAAAATTGTAAGACATTGATGAAAGACACTGAAAAAGACACAAAAGGAAGATTAGAAGAATCCTGGATTAGAAGAATTAACATTGTTAGAATGCACATGCTATCCAAAGTGTCTACAGATTCAATGTACTCTTGACCAAAAGTCAGACTTTCACAGAAACAGAAAAAACAATCCTAAAATTTGTGTGGAATCATGAAAGACTCCAAACAACCAAAGCAATCTCGAGTAAAACAGAGCAAAGCTGGAGGCATCACACTATCTTATTTCAAAATCTATTACAAGGCTGCAGTAATCTAAACAGCATGGTCCTGGCGTAAAGCCAGACACAAGGGCCAGCTGAACAGAACACTCAGAAATCAATCTGCACATTTATAGTCAACTGCTTATTGACAAAGATACTAAGAACACACCATGGGAAAAAGATAGTTTCTTCCAAAAATAGTGCTGAGGAAATTGGAAATCTACATGAAGAAGAATGAAACTAGATCCTCATCTCGCACCATACATACTCAAAAATCAATGCAACATGGATTAAAGACCGAAATGTAAGACCTGAAGCTTTAAAACTACTGGAAGAAAATACAGGAGAAGAACTCCATGGCATTGTGCTAGGTAATGGCTTTTTGGACATTTTGGACCCCAAAAGGCAAAGGCAAAAATAAAAGTAGACAAATGGGATTAAATCAACCCAAAAGCTTCTGCACAGCCAAGGAAACAATCAACAGAGTGAAAGGCCAATCTATGGATCTGACAAAAATATTGGCAAACCATACATGTCTGTTAAGGTGTTACTATCCAAAATCCATGAGGAACTCAAATAACTCCAAAGAAAGAAAATAGCCTGATTAGGGGCCGGCGCTGTGGCATAGCCGGTAAAGTGGTCGTCTGCAGCACTGGCATCCCATATGTGCGCTGGTTTGAGTCCGGGCTGCTCCACTTTTGATCCAGCTCTCTGCTATGGCCTGGGAAAACAGTAGAAGATGGCCCGAGTCCTTGGGCCCCTGCACCTATATGGGAGACCCAGAAGAAGCTCCTGGTTCCTGGCTCCAAATTGGCACAGCTCTGGCCGTTGCAGCCAGCGATGAAGACCTCTCTTGCTCTCTCTCTTTCTGCCACTGCCCTCTGTAAACTCTGCCTTCAAATAAATAAATATTTTAAATAAACAAGACAATAGCCTGATTAAAATAAATAGGCATACTAGCATAGAGGGCTAAGCACTGGTCGGCATGGCTGCATCTCACATTGGAGTGCCTGAGTTTGAGTCCTGCCTCCTCCAGTCTGATCCAGCTTTCTGCTTACATGTCTGGGAGACAGCAAATGATGGCCCAAATGCCTGGGTTTCTGCCACCAACTTGGGAACTCAGGATAGAGTTTCTGGTTCCTGGCTTTGGTCTAGCCCAGCCCTGGCTGTTGTGGGCATTTGGGAGTGAACCAGTGGATGGTAGATCTCTCTCTCTCCCTACCTCTCTGTCATTCTTCCAAATAAATACATCTTTTAAAAAATACAAATAAACAAAAGGGCCTGAATAGACATTTTTCAAAATGGTCAAATGGTACATGAAAAAAATGCTCAGCATCACTAATCAGGGCAACACAAATGAAAACAATGTGATGTCACCTCAATCTGTCAGATGGTCATTGTGGAAAAGTGTTAGCAAGGATGTGGAAAAGGGAGCCCTTACACACACTGCTGGTGCAAATGTCAGTTAGGACAGCCATTCTGAACATCAGTATAGAGTTTCTCAAAAAATCAAAGGGGTCAGCGCTGTAGCATAGTGGGTAAAGCCGCTGCCTGCAGTGCCCTAATCCTATATGGGCGCCAGTTCAAGTCCCGGCTGCTCCACTTCAGATCCAACTCTCTGCTGTGACCTGGGAAAGCAGTGGAGGATGGCCCAAGTCCTTGGGCCCATAAACCTAGAAAGAGACCAGGAAAAAGCTCCTAGCCCCTGCCTTCAGATTGGCGCAGCTCCGGCCATTGCGGCCATCTGTAGAGTGAACCAGCAGATGGAAGACTCTCTGACTCTCTCTTTCTCAGTCTCTGCCTCTGCTTCTCTGTAAATCTGCCTTTCATATAAAAAAATTAAAAAAATTAAAAATAAAACTACTGGAACTGCTGTCATGGTCCAGCAGGTTAAACTGCCACCTGTGACTCCAGCATCCCATACAGGCACTGGCTCAGGTCCTGACTGCTCTGCTTCTGATCCTGCTCTCCACTAACGCACCTGGGAAAACAGCAGAAGATGGCTTAAGTACCCGGATTCCTGCCAGCCACATCATAGCTCTGGATGGATTTCTAGGCTCCTGGCTTCAGCCTGCTCCAGCCCTGGCCATTGTGGCCCTCTGGGGAGTGAACCAGTTGAGATCTCTCTCTCTCTCTCTCTCTCTCTTTGTCTGTCTCTTTCCATCTCTACCTCTGTCTTTATAATTGTGCCTTTCAAATAAGTAAAATAATCTTTTAAAAAAGTAGAATTATCCTGTGATCCAGTAATCCCACTACAGGGTAGGTATCCAGGAGATGTGAAATCAGTATCTTGAGATATCTATACTCCCATGTTTGCTGCAGCATTATAATAGCCAAGATATGGAATCAATCTAAGTGTCCACCATTGATGAATGGATAAAGAAAATGTATATGTACACAATAAAATATTACTTAGTCTTTAAAAAATTTTTTAAATTTCCATTCTATTCAAAAGGCAGAGAGGAAGAGAAAGGGAGACAGACGGAAAAAGGTCTTCCATCTGTTGGTTCACTGTCCTGATGCCTGGAACAACCAGAGCTGGGCAAGGCTGAAGCCAGGAACCTGGAACAAAATCCAAGTCTCCCACGTGGGTGGCAGGGATCCAGGTCCTTGAGCCATCACTGTTGCTGCCCAGGAAGTGCATTAGCAGGAAGCTTGATTAGAAGCGGAGTGGCTGGGACTTGCTTGAACCAAGCACTGCAGTGTGGGATGCTGGCATCCCAAGTGGCATCTTCATTGCTGCACCAGATCTTCAAACAGAAAGAAATCCTGTAATTTGCAGCAACCTGGATGAACCTGAAGGACAGAATGGAAAGTAAAATAAGCCAGGCACAGATGTGGAATTGAAACACAGTGACCTCAGAAACGGGGAGTAAAATGGTGGCTGCAAAGGCTGGGGGGATTGGGAAGATATTGTTCAAAGGATACAAAATTTCATTTAGACAGGAGGAGTCAGGTAAGCATTATATGTATTGTACATCATGGTGATGGTAATATATTGTATACTTGAAAACTGCCGAAAGACTAGATTTTAAGTGTTCTCACTACAAAGGTTGTAAGTATGTGAAGTGATGCAAATTTTCAGTAGCTTGATTTAGGCATTCTGCAACATATACACACATTAAAACATGCTGTAAAGCATAAATGTATACAATTTTTATATGTCAATTAGAAAATCAAAGCATATATACAAGAGACCATCTGGAAAGCTTGGTAGTAGATTTTAAATGATTTTTGTTACCTTCTATTTTAAATTTTTTCTTTAATTTATAAATTTTTAAAACATTTTTACTTTTTAATTTATTTGAAAGGCAGAGTTACAGAGACAGGAGGAGAGAAAGAGAGAGAGGGAGAAAGGGAATCTTCCATCTGCTGGTTCACTCCCCAAATGACTGCAATGGCCAGGTCAAAGCCTAGAGCTTGGAGCTGCTCCTGGGACTCCCATGTGGGTGCAGGGACCCAAGGGCTAGGGCCATCTTCTGCTGTTTTCCCAGAAAATAGTTGGATCAGAAGCAAAGAAGCTGGGTTTTGAACCACTGACCATATGGGATGCTGGTGTTGAAGATGGTGGCATAATCTGATAATGCCATAATGCCAGCCCCTTCTATTTTTTTTTAAGGTAATTCAATATTTTTTAAAGAAAGATGCCCATAATCTAGATTTCATCTTTATTGTGATTTTAAAAAAAGATTTATTTTATTTAATTTTGTTTTGCTTTTTTTTTTTTTTTTTTTTTTTTTTTTTGACAGGCAGAGTGGATAGTGAGAGAGAGAGACAGAAAGGTCTTTTCTGTTGGTTCACCCTCCAATGGCCGCCACACCGCACCTATCCAAAGGCAGGAGCCAGGTACTTATCCTGGTCTCCCATGGGGTGCAGGGCCCAAGTACTTGGGCCACAGCACAGAGCTGGCCTGGAAGAGGGGCAACTGGGACAGAATCCGGTGTGCCGGCGCCTATTGAGCCGCGGCGCCGGCCCTATTTTATTTATCTTAAAGACAGAATTACAGAGAGAGAGTCTTCCATCTGCTGGTTCACTACCCAAATGGCTTCAACAGCCAGAACTGAGCAGATCTGAAGCCAGGAGCCAGGAGCTTCTGGATCTCCCACATGGATGCTGGGGCCCAAAGACTTGGGTCATCTGCTGCTGCTTTCCCAGGTGCATTAGTAGGGAGCTGGATCAGACATGGAGTAGCTGGGGTGGGGGTGGGGGGTACCCAGCTCTGTGGCATAGCAAGTAAAGCTGCCGCCTGCAGTGCCAGCATCACATATGGGCACTAGTTCGAGTCCTGGCTCTTCTGCTTCCAATCCACCTCTCTGCTATGGCCTGGGAAAGCAGTAGAAGATGGTCCAAGTCCTTGGGCCCCTGCATCTACATGGGAGACCAGGAAAAAGCTCCTGGTTCCCGGCTTTGGATGGGTCCAGCTCTGGCTGTTGCTGCCATTTAGGGAGTGAATCAGCAGATGGAAGATCTCTCTCTCTGCCTCTACCTCTCTGTAACTCTGCCTTCAAATAAATAAATGAATCTTAAATGTAGAGTAGTCAATATGCAAACCAACACCCATGTGGGATGCTGGGTCTGTAGGCTGGGGCTTCAACCTGATGTGCCATAGGGCAGCAAAATATATTGTTTCTAATTGAGTGAGAATTATATACATTGTCTTTGCAAAAAATTTGACAGTACTGATAAAATTAAAGTCCCCATAGACACTTCCCTTAATCCTGTACATTCTTGTATTTTTATATATATTATGTATTTTTTAAGATTTTATTTATTTGAGAGGTAGAGTTATAGACAGAGGGAGAGAGAGAGAGGTCTTTCATCCACTGGGTCACTCCCCAGATAGCCAGAACGGACAGAGCTCAGCCAATCTGAAGCCAGGAGCCAGGAGCTTCTTCTAGGTCTCCCATGTGGGTGCAGGGGCCCAAGGACTTGGGCCATCCTCCACTGCTTTCCCAGGCCATAGCAGAGAGCTGGATCAGAAGTGGAGCAGCTGGGACTCAAACCGGTGTCCATATGGGAATAGGGCACTGCAGGCGGAGGCTTAGCCCACTATGCCACAGCACCAGTCTCCTGCAGCTTTTTGCCATGGTAAGTAATGCTGCATGAACACCAATTATGTTTTTTATGCTGATTCTTACAAAGTGTGCTATGTTTAGGAAAAGAAAAGTTATTTTTAAATATTTTCATTTGAGCTGGGCAAAGGTGGTTACTTTTGGGTATTCATTCAGTGTGTGCCCCCATTTTCCCGGAGGCCAAGGTGGCCCGAGGCGCACAGCATGCCCCAACTCTTTGATGCACTGGGATAGCACTTGGCCTCACAGGATTTAGGGCAGTGAAAATCCATCAACTCCCCAGCGTTCAGGATCCACATGCAAACTGGTCCGGATAAGGGACTCAATCCCACCCCTTCAAAAACTTCAAATCAAAGGAACCGAGACCCGGAGAGACCCGGAAAGAGATTTTCCAACCCATAAAGGGTGAGGAGGTGATAAGAGGTCACCTTAGCCCCATGGCACTTCGGAATTCTTTACTAGAATTTATGTGATTTGTTCCCTTGGATCTGTAACCACGTTGGCTGTCACCACCTGCTCTTCAGCTCGTACCCTGCCGCGTGGGACGCTGGTGTCGGAATTCCGGGGAAATCGGTCAATTCCCAGCACTTTCTGCTTGAGGCCCGGGCATCCTCAACCAGAGAAGCGACTGAGTATGGGAGAAGTGAAGTTCTTGTATTTGCTGAAAATGACTTTCAAAGGCTCTCCAGTTAGAAAAAAGAGGAAAGAAGATAATGCTCCCCTCCTCCCAGGCACCCCCCCCACCCCCAGCCTCTAATCTCATGCAGGCAAAAAACTGTCCCTTCTCTGTCCGCAGCTCGGTCCGCTTTCAAAGCAGGCAGGGAGTGACCCAGCGAGGAAGGCCCCTGGGGCTGCCGTTGGAGAATCCTGGGTGTTGACAGAAAAGCGGGGGCTGAGGGAGACACTTTGAAACCACCTGTGGAAGAATGGGAGCCCAGGGGGGCAAACCCCCTGCACACACGGAGTCTCGGAGTCTCGCTGCTCAAGTGTGAAAGAAAAGGAAGAAAGAGCCAAGGAGATCCTTGCAGGCAACCACTAGATGGACGTAGAATTCAAAACCATTCTTTAGGGAGATCAAGGATGGCCGCTTTGAAGCCTGGAGGGCCGACGCGCCTCAGAAATGGCCCGGCCCGGCCGCCGAACGCCCGGCCGGCGGCGCGGAAGCGGCCACAGCCTCCTCGCGCCCGCTGGAGGAAAGCTTTTACGTGGGCACAATGTCAGATTTCACAGCTATCTCATGTCCAATGACCTTACGGGACCCCGAGGGAAAGACAGATAAAAAAATGATCGTTCCGCACCCCGAGGCCACGTCGACAGCCCCGCGGCGGAGCGAGCGCGGGGGCAGGCGTGCGCGGCGGCGGCGGCCAGTGAGCGCCTTCTGCGTGCGGCGCGGTGCGGCGCGGCGCGGGCTTTACTGCGGGCGAACCGAGGCGACGCCGAAGTCGTGTCGGCCCCCAGAGCCCCTACTTGTGCGGAAGAACAATTTGTGGGGCAGAGATGAGCTCCCAAACTTGGGGTGTGTTTTTTAGAGAGTGTCAGGGATGCCTCACATCCCCTAACTGCGCGTCAGTCAGTCGTCTTAGCTCCGTGGCTTCCCCCCCTTTTAAAAGAAATAAACACTGTGGCGGTAGCTAAAATTCCCTTCCACCGCTGCCGCCGCCCCCGTTTTCCGTCTTCCTTCCCGGAGGCAGCCACTACCAGAGTCTGAGGTTCTTTTTACTGACATGCATGAGGACCGTAAAGAATTATGACACTGTTTTTTTTTTTTTTTTTTTTTTTTGTTATTTATTTTTTCCTAAATGGTTTCATATTGTATATGAGAAGTCTTCAAAAATTTCGTGGAAAATGTGTGTTGTGTAAAAGCAATGCATGGATTTCAAACAATTTTTTGTACCGAAATAAACATTTAATTCCATTTTCCACGAACTCGAGGCCCTTACACGTTGCTGTGATTCTCTTTTGCTTGCTTCACTCAACTTATGTTTTTGCCACCCATCCACATATGTGTTTCTTTCATTCTTTTCTTTTCTTTTTTTTTTTTTTGGACTTAATGTGTTAAAGGAAGAAATGAATGAGTGAGGCATTTATTCACACCAGAACAGTTCCGTGTAGCTGTATGTTTCTGCCTGTCGCTGACTGGGAGGCTGAAGTCAGGAGGACTTTTGGAAGAAGCAAGGAGGTGAATTTGGTTTTTGAAAGAGGCTGAAGAAATGCTGGTTGACAGTGTCATGAGATACTTTAAAAAAATTATTTCCTACGCTAGGGGTTGTGAGGTTTGCTTGATGATCTTCTCATTATTTAAAATGTGGTAAAGTCATGCAGCTTTTTAAAGGTTTTGATTGTGAAAGATACCTTTAGAAAGGGATGCTGGACTAATCAAGACTTACTAAAACAGAACAACAGAAATTCTGTAAAACAATATCATTTAAGCCCAACAGGTGGACACACAAACCGATTACAAATGAAAGAGACTTTGATCAATGGAGTCGGTGGTGTGTGTTGAGTAAAATACAGAGTTGTATTTGTAGCGTGAAATGAAGATATGAAGGTCACTTAGAGAGCGCTGCTTCTGTTGGTAGTTTTAATTTTACCTTGTCAGTGCCGCTGTGTACAAAACTTGAGAAAGCAAGACTTTGATTTGTTCAGGTTTCCTTAAGGAGGGGCCACAGAATCCTTGAAGCATGATTTGAAAAAGATGGATAAGATATTCTACCCAAAATTCAACATCACCTTTAATCTTGCCCTCTCCTCCTCTAATCCCTAGGTAATGTTTTGTGCTTCTTTTGCAGAAAAGCAATTTTGTTAATCACTTTAGCACCAATTCTTGCATCCCTGGCAATACTCAGAACTGCTTCCATCCAAGTCTTTGATGTGGGAAAGAAACACACACACACACTCTTTCGCATGTAATCTGAAAACAATTCACCTCTTGCCAATGAATGCACAGCACTCCACTTTAATAGAGAGCAAGTTCTGTGGAGGTTTCTAATCCTTGCTGCCAAAGAAGAGAAGAGAGGGAATCACTCAGGTAGCCCAACCTCATTCAGGAGTTCAAATCACTTGGAATGTTTTGTGGTGTGTTCGGGGCTTTTTAAAAATATCACTTGCTGAAGATTACTGCTCTCAGAGAAAATCAAAACAACTCAAGATCAAAAAAAATAATAATAAAAATAAAAAATAAAAAAGATTCCCCATCCCCAACTCAAACAGGACATTCTTCTCAACTCAGATAACTCTTGATCCAAGTGTATTACAAAAAACCTGCTTTAATCCCTCAAAGCAATGGTGTTATAGATAAGTAGCGGTAACTGAGGTGGATTAAATTCCAGAAATGTACAAAAGATTTGGTTGGAAACAAAACTAAAAAAGAAAAAAGCTCAATGGTATTGCTGTGACTTGAAGAGGTAAATTTAGGGCAGTAAAAATGCAAAGAATGACCCCTAAAAAAGAAATAGCTACAAAAGTCCAGAATCATCTTATTCGTCTCATAGACTGCTTGTATGTGATTGTGCTGTGTGTGTTTGTGTATTAGGATTTAATAAATTGAAATTGTTTTATTGATTATTAGGTGTGATCATTTGAAAATTTTCATGTTTCCCTGTGATATTACAACATTCTAAAGCTTTATTTCACAAATTATTTTCTTTCTCTTTTTATACTTTTGGATTGAGTTCTAATATTTTCTCCCTGTTTAGTACTTTTTGCTAACATTGTTGCTTACTTAAATGCAATGGCATGGACTTTATTCATTTTCCTTCTATCAGTAATTATTACATTTTCACAGTCTGGGTATTAATTCTAATATACATTTCTTCCTGCTGTTTGAATAGATTTAAAAAATTATTTTCTTTTTTGAAAAAGATTTATTTGAAGCGGGGGTGTGGGCTGGTAGGACACACACACATGGGCACACACTCCTTCCATCTGTTGTTTCACTCCCCAAATGCCCATAACAGCCAGAGCTGGGCCAGCTGAAGCAGGAGCCAGAACTCAACTGGGGTCTTCCAGGTGGGTGGCGGGGACCCAAGCACTTGAGCTTCCTTGCAGGGTGTGCATTAGCAGGAAGCTGGCTGGGAAACAGAGTAGCTGGGACTTGAACCAAACACTTTGACATGGGATGTGGGTGTCCCACGTGGGGACTTTAATATTTGCCAAAGGCCCACCTCTCTGACCTACATTTCTGAAACCTATTTTGACACATAGCAAATCCTCACTCCCCTCCCCCCAACCCTACCTCTCTCTTGTGAAGTAATGGCAATTTGCTTTATTATGGCCTCTTCCACTTCCCTAAAAGACACTCAAAAAGTGCCCCTTCACTTTTTAGAGGATCCTTTCTTTTTTTTTAATTTTTTTTTATTATTTTTTTTGACAGGCAGAGTGGACAGTGAGAGAGAGAGAGACAGAGAGAAAGGTCTTCCTTTGCCGTTGGTTCACCCTCCTTCTTACAGATAAAACTTATTTTATGATAGATAATAACATGCAAATAGTTAAAAATTCAAAAGATACAAAACAACACATAGTGGAAAGAAACTCTGTTACCTATCCACCAGTTCCCCTCCTTAGAGACTAACACTGGTGCTAGGTTTTTGTCTATCTTTCAAGAGATCCCCGGTGCACACAAGTCGAGGCACAGAGTAGAGTCCCCCCACTTCCCTGTTGCAGATGGCAGTAAATTGTACATACTGTTCTGCATCCTGCTGCTTTCACTATATGTGTATCGAGGTCCTTCGATTACAATGCCGATGGCCTTCCTCCTCTTTTCACAGCTGCTTAGTACTCTCTTCGATGGATAGCCCATGATTGATTTAGACCATCTGGCTGAGGGGGCGTGGTATTTGTTCCAAGCACTTTGTTCTCTTACTGGCTTGTTTCCTCTCAGGTTGTTTCTGTGACTCTATGTTGTATGTAGTTCAACAGGTGATTTCAAATGGAACATGGAAGGCTCCAGAATTTAAAATTTTATGTTCTAAAAGCTTTAAAGATCACCAAAGGTGATATGGATTTATAGTTTTCTTAAAAATCAACATAATAGAAGTTGTGTGATTCAAAACTTTCAGTTACTTCCTCTCTGACTCATGGATGCTATGCACATTGTGTCACGACAAAACTAGTTAAACACTGAAAATCCCATTGTTCAGGCAGGCATTTGTCTTAGCTGTTTAGATGCTCACTGGGTTCAAGTCCTGGCTCTGCTCCCAATTTGAGCTTCCTGCTAATGTGTATCCTAGGAACAGGCAGACAATGCTCAAGTACTTTAGTCCTTGACACCCACATGGGAGACCTAGATTAATTTCTGGGCTCCTGCTTTCAGCCTGGCCCAGTCCTGGCTGTTGTGGACATCTGGCAGTGGGTGAGCCAATGGATGGAAGATCTCTGCTTCTCTACCTGAAAAATAAAATTTTTAAAAGTCCATTCTTCAGTAATTTCCTACCTGGGCTACCATAGGACACTGAATTGAGAATCTGTTTCCAATGGCTGGTATTAACTTTATTAACCCTATAAAATATTATTAAATATAACTGTTGTACACATACTTAATTAGACCAGTTCAACACATAATCTTTTACATAACTCAGATCAGGGAAGTGGAGACTTCTGGCTGACTTCAACTCTTTTGGAAAAGAAGTTAGGCAAGCTGTGGGGCCTGATGACTGTGGTCCCTCTCCTACTGTCTGAGAGATGGAGATTTTGAGAGATTATAGATTAAATCCCCTGAGTTGTGCCACGTATCCACCAAGCTAAGTCATATGTAAGGAAGGCATGAGTATCTGGTCAAAAAATCGTCTCTGATTTTTGGTGGCTGTATAGTACTTGAAGGCCCGTACCTTTTCAAAGTGAGGATTTAAAACTTTTTTTAAAAAAAAAGACTTTTACTTATTTTTTTGATAGGCAGAATTACAGAGAGGGAGAGGCAGAAAGAGAAGTCTTCCATCTGCTGGTCCACTTCCCAAACAGCCACAGTGACCAGGGCTGGGCCAGACTGAAGCCAGAAGCCAGGAGCTTCAGGGACCCAAGCACTTGGGCCATCTTCAGCTGCTCTCCCAGATGCATTAGCAGGGAGCTGGATCAGAAGTGGAGCAGCTGGGTCTCTAACAGGCGCCAATATGGATGCTGGCATTACAGGTGGTATTACCTGTTAAACTCTTAACTCTATCTCACTAGGACTGATATCTATATTTTTTATTCTATTAAACTGTATTTTAGCTTTTAATTAATTTAAACATTTATTTATTTGAAAGACAGAGACAGTGAGAGAGCTCTGACCTGCTGTGTCATTCCTCAGATGCTTGCAAGGGCCAGGACTGGGCTAGGCGGAAGCCAGGAGTTTGGAACTCAAACCAGGTCTTCCTTGTGAGTGGCAGAGATCCAGTTCCTTAAGCTGTCACTGTTGCCTCACAGGGTCTGCATTAGCCAGAAGCTGGAGTTCGGAGTTGGGATTTGATCCCAGGTACTACAACGTGGAACGTGTGCATCTTAAATGCTAGGCTAAATAGCTACCCCCATTTTTAATGTGCCTGTTTTGCTCCTAATTTATAATTTTCTGTTGCAGATGTGACATTTAACATTCTCTGCTCAGCCTCTTACTGGGAAACTCTTCGAGCAGAAGCCTGTCTCCTGTTGTGAAGGGGAGTTGGTGGTTCAGTGGCCGTTGTACTGGGTTAGGAGCAGTAGTCTTGCCCTGCTCCATGTGTCTGGAAGTCTCTGACCAACATTTGTGCTGCTCAGTGAAGCCAAGCCCAGGATGCACTCCTTGTTCCTGGCCAGTCTGATGAACCTGGGAGAATCCTGGCGTCTAGCTGGACCTTCTTCCTGCTTTTCTTTCCATGTGGATTTTAAACATAGGGGATTCTTCTCATTCATTTGTTTACCTGTGTTTGAAACAGGTGCTATGAGAAGAGAAGAAAGGCACATTTTGTAAAATGTAGTTTAGAAGCAATGACAGTTTCTCAAAGGATAATGGTTAAATTTTGGTACAAAGTTTGTAATTGCTTTTTACTGTGTGTGTGTGTAAGATCTTGATGTTTCTGAGGACACTGGTCAGATATTTTGTAGAACATCTCCCAGCTGGAGTTGAGTGATGATTTTCTCATTGTCAGACTGGGTTTATTAGTTTTTGGGAGGAAGACCCCAGAGGTATAAAGTGCCATTTTCAGCACATTTTATCAAGGGTGTCTATAATTAACATGACTTACTGTTTAAAATGTTTGTTTATTTATTTATTTTGGGACAGGCAGAGTTAGACAGTGAGAGAGAGACAGAGAGGAAGGTCTTCCTTTTCTGTTGGTTCACCCCCTCAAATGGCCGCTATGGCCGGCGTGCTGCGGCCGTTGCACTGTGCCAATCCGAAACCAGGAGCCAGGTGCTTCCTCCTGGTTTCCCATGCGGGTGCAGGGCCCAAGCACTTGGGCCATCCTCCACTGCCTTCCCGGGCCACAGCAGAGAGCAGGGCTGGAAGAGGAGCAACCGGGACAGAATCTGGCGCCCCAACTGGGACTAGAACCCGGGATGCCGGCACTGCAGGCGGAATATTAGCCTAGTGAGCCGTGGCACTCGCTGTTTATTTTAATCTATTTGTAAAATACAGAGAAAGGGATACAGACATGTATCTTCCATTGGCTAGTTGACTCCCCAAATGCCTGCAACAGCAAAGGCCAGGCAAGGCTAAAGCCAGGAGCCAGGAACTGCATTCAGCTCTCCCATGTGATGCCTGATAGCCAAGTACCTGGGCCATCCTCTCCTGGCTGCCAGGTTGCACATTAGCAGGAAGCTGGGCCAGAAGCAGAATAGCCGGGACTCAAGAGTGCGCTCTGATATGGGATGCAGGCACCCCAGCGGTGGTTTAACTTGCTGGGGCACAGTGCCCGCCCCTAACTTATCACTGTTGATACAAACCTTGATCACCTGCCTCAAGTACTGCTTGTTGGGTCTCTCCCCATAAAGTTACCCTTCCTCCCCCTTCTGTACTGTACTCTTTGGAAGGAAGTCACTGTGTGCAGCCCTCACTTTAAATACCGGGGAGTAATGCTCCACCTCCTTGAATGTGAAGTATCCACATAAATTATTTAGAATTCCTCTTAGGGTAGACTTGTAAAAGGACCTTACAGAGTATTAAAATGAACTAGTTAAATGACATTACATCTAGGTATAAATGCCTCTTTTTAAAATTTCCTTTAAAAATGATTATATAATATATGCTCACTGAAGAAAACTTAGAAAATGTAGAAAAGGAAATGGCGCTGTGGTGTAGCAGGTAAAGCCTCTGCCTGCAGTGCTGGATCCCATATGGGCATCAGTTCATGCCCCAGCTGCTCCTCTTCCAATCCAGCTCTCTTGTATGGCCTGGGAAAGTAGTAATGGATGGCCCAAGTCCTTGGGTCCCCGCACCTGGGTGGGAATCTTGGAAGAAGCTCCTGGGTCCTTGGCTTTGGATCGTCACAGCTCTGGCCATTGTGGACCTCTGGGGAATGAACCAGCAGATAGAAGACCTTTCTCACTCTGCCTTTCAAATAAATAACTCTTTTTTTTTTTTTTAAAGAAAGAAAATGTAGAAAAGTGTAAAGCAGTAGAAAATAGAACCATAGGTTGAGTATCCTTTACCCAAGAGCCAGGAACTCCATCCAGGTCTCACACAGGTGGCAGGGACTCTAGTGCTCAGGCCATCATCTACTGCCTTCCCAGGTGCTTAGCAGGGAAATGGATCAGAAGTGGAGCAGCTGGGACTGCAGCCAGCACTCCAATATGGGATGCAGGCATCACAAGTGGCGGCTTAACCACAAAACAGCCCCCTAAAGCAACTATTTTTAAACAGCACTTGCTTGCAACTGTTTCACATGATATGAAAATATTTTACCTTTGAATATGACAAAGATAGAAGAGTCATAGAAAAACAGATCTTGGTGGTATTTCTAACAGGATTTCAGAACATAACCTACCAATCTGATAATTTATGAAAACATTTTAGATTTTATCTGTTTTTTAAAGATTTTTATTATTTATTTGAAAGGCAGATTTACAGAGAGAGGGAGAGACAGAGAGCTTATTTTTTAGGAGATTCATTTATTATTTGAAAGGCAGGTTTACAGAGAGAGAGAGGGATACAGAGAGATCTTCCATCTACTGGTTCACTCCTCAAATGGCCACAATGGTTGGAGCTAGGCCTGTCTGAAGGCAGGAACCAGGAGCTTCCTCTGGGTCTCCCATGTGGATGTAGGGGCCCAAGCTCTTGGGCCATCTTCTGCTGCTTTCCCAGGCACATTAGCAGGGAGCTGGACCAGAAGTGGAGCAGCTTGGAGTTGACCTGGCACCCATATGGGATGCTGGTGTCACAGATGGTGGCTTTACTTGCTATGTCACAGCGCTGGCCCTGATTTTATCCCTGTCTTAACAAGGAGTTCAGATGTTTACAAATACAGCTTTTACTGTGTGGTCTATTGTTTCTTAACCTTTCTATTATTTCTTAACCTTGTTCTTTATTTTACTCTTATATAATCCACATTTTAAATGGAATAAATAAGGTTTGAGGAAACTTGGGTGACTAGTTAAAAACTCTGGCAATAATCTAGGCTTCAGATCTTCAGCTTCTTTGTTGCATGGTATGTTTGGACTCATGATAACTTTATTTTTCTTTCTGAAAGATTTTATTGACTTTGTAAAGTTGATACATTAAAAAATCAAACAATAAAGTTCAAAGAATCCAAAAATTCTATCTATTCTAAAATTCTATTTAGGAATAACATTAGCATCATTCCAAAAATATACTTTGCCTGCATATATACATAAATTTACAAAAAATGTTCATACACTATATACCATACCTAATTACTAAATTTTACAGAAAATGAAAATGAAGAGATTACCAAACTAAAGTTCAACTTCCTTTTGCAAGCCCTATTTTTTTTTAAAAAGATTTTAATTATTTATTCCAGAGGCACAGTTACAGAGAGACAGAAAGGTCTTCCACCTGCTGGTTCACTCCCTAAATGGCTTCAATGGCAAGGCAATCTGGAGCTGGGAGCTTCTTCTGGGTTTCTCATGTAGGTGCAGGGGTCCAAGCACTTGGGCCATCTTCCACCGCTTTCCCAGGCCATAGCAGAGAGCTGGATCGGAAGTGGAGCAGCCGGGACATAAACTGGCGCCCATATGGGATGCTGGTGCTACAGGCAGAGGCTTAGCCTACTAGGCCATAATGCTGGCCCCTGGAAGCCCTATTCTTATGAATCCCTTTAAAGTTTTCCAAAAAGATTATGAAAAGCATTAACCATGCCTATTCCTAGAGTCGAAGGCTGGTGCCCTCAGAGTTTAAGCAATGGGCATGCAAGCACCAGTGTGTACCAGATGTGGGAAGAGGCTCCCATCTGAGATTCTGTCACCCGTATTTTTAAGAAGAGCCGGCACACAGGGTACTGTGATGCAGCAGGTTAAGCTGCCACTTGGGACGCCTGCATCCCATTTCAGAGTGCTTGGTTCAAGTCCCAGCTACTCTAAAATTCTGATACAACTTCATGCTAGCACTCACTCCTAGGAAGCAGTGCAGGAAGGCCCATGTACTTGGGTTCTTGTTTAGCTTGTGGGAGACCCAGATGGAGTGCCTGGCTCCTGCCTGGTCTAGCCTTGGCTGCTGTGGGCATCTGGGCAGTGACCCACTGGATGGAATATCTTCCTTCCTCCTTTTCTGTCATCCTGCATTTCAAATAAATAACTAAATCTTGTTTTCAAAGATTTATTTTATTTGAAAGAGTTACAGAGAGAGGTAGAGACAGAAAGAGAGGTCTCCCATCTGCTGGTTCACTACCCAGATGGCCAGAGCTGAGCCGATCCAAAGCCAGGAGCCAGGAGCTTCTTCTGGGTCTCTCACGTGGGTGCAGGGGCCCAAGGACTTGGGTCATCTTCCACGGCTTTCCCAGGCCATAGCAGAGAGCTGGATCGGAAGTGGAGCAGCTGGGTCTCAATCTGCCACCCATATGGGATGCCAGGGCTTTAACTCACTATGCCACAGCGCCGGCCCCAAGTCTTAAGTTTTAAAATACAGTGAATTCCATGTTTCTGGAGTCCTAAGTTAAAAGCAGCCCAATGTTTTCAGTTTACTTATTAATGTACAATTTTTAAAAATTTTAAATAAAAAAATTATAAAGTGTTTTATATACTATTTCACTATGACTCCTGGATCTAAACTTCAAGGATATTGATGACTTTTTTTTTTTTTAAAGATTTATTTATTTGAAAGTCAGAGTTACACAGAGAGAGGAGAGGCAGAGAGAGGTCTTCCATCCGATGGTTCACTCCCCAGTTGGCCACAATGGCCGGAGCTGTGCCGATCTGAAGCCAGGATCCAGGAGCATCTTCTGGGTCTCCCACGTGGGTTCAGGGGCCCAAGGACTTGGGCCATCTCCTACTGCTTTCCCAGGCTATAGCAGAGAGCCAGATCAGAAGTGGAGCAGCTGGATCTCTAACCGGCACCCATGTGGATGCCGTTGCTTCAGGCCAGGGCATTAACCTGCACCACAGTGCCAGCCCCTTGATGACTTTTCTTAAAGATATTCTGAAGTTCACTGCACTCTTTTATTAGTAATATTTATTTTCTTTGATAGTAAAATGTTATTCAGGTCCTCTATGAATATATACATTTACTGCCAATACGAAACCATCTTTTCAGCCACAGTTAATTTTTTAAACATCTTTTTATTGAACAAGATTTATTTTTATTTATTTGAAAGGCAGAGTGACAGAGAAGGACAGACAGCTCAATCTTCCATCTGCTGGTTCACTCCTCAAATGCTGCAACAGCTGGGACTGGGCCAGGGGGAAGCCAAGAGCTAGGAACTCCATCTGGTTCTTCCACATGGGTGGCAGGGGTCCAAGCACTCAGGCCGCCATCTGCTGCCTTCCTAGGCACATTAGCAGGGAGCTGGATCAGAGGCTGAGCACCTGGGACTTGAACGTGGGCTCTGATATGGGGTGAAGGTGTTGCCAGTGGTGGCTTAACCTGATGTGCTGCAATACTGGCCGCCCAATTTTTATTTTTAGAAATAATTTAGCCTAATTTTCTTTTAAAAATATTTATTTATTTGAAAGGCAGAGGCAGAGAAAGAGAGTCTTCCATCTGCTGGTTAACTCCCCAAATGGCCACAACGACTGAAGCCAGGAGCCAGGAGCTTCTTCCTGGTCTCCTACGTGGGTGTAGGAGCCCAAGGACTTGGGCCATCATCTACTGCTTTCCCAGGCCATAGCAGAGAGCTGGATTGGGAGTGGGGCAGCCAGGACTCAAACTGGCACCCATATGGGATGCTGGCACTGTAGCTGATGGCTTTACCCGCTACACCACAGTGCCGGCCCCCCAAAAAAGATTTTTTAGAGTTATTTCTGTGATATAATTTTTAAAATTTTGGCTTATAACCCAAATTGGATTTTGTTTGTGCACAGGGGCAGCAGAAAGGAGCACTGCTCTACCTGCTTCTCTGAGCTGGGGTTAAATAGTTTTGTTTTTAAATTTAGGAATTTAGAGACACATCATCATTGCCTTTCTCTTTCTTTCTACATAGTGAGTACTTTGGCTGTTTTGAAAATCATTGAGGCTGGTGCTGTGGCTTAGCGGGTAAAGCCACCACCTGCAGTGCCGGCATCCCATATGGGTGCCAGTTCAAGTCCCTGCTGTTCTACTTCTGATCCAGCTCTCTGCTATGGCCTGGGAAAGCAGAAGATGGCCCAAGTCCTTGGGCCCCTGCGTTGGCATGGGAGACCTAGAAGAATCTCCTGGCTTTAGATCGGTGCAGTTCCAGCTGTTGTGGCCAACTGGGGAGTGAACCAGCGGATGGAAGACCTCTCTTTATCTCTCTGCCTCTTCTTCTTTCTCTGTGTAACTCTAACTTTCAAATAAATAAATAAATCTTTAAAAAAAAAAAACAAAATCATTAAACCATAAATTTAAGCCTAAGCAGTTCACTTGATCTCTAGTTTGGGTATGAATGAGGGCAATTTGATGTTTTTAAATGATAGTTTAATTTTTCTATCAATGAAGCCAACATGGAATAAAGGATGAATTGTACTTGTGACTGTGGATTAATCCTGACTTAATTCATGGTAGCTTAGTTTACTGAAATAATTGTCCCTTCTAGTTCTCCACTAAAAATTAGGTAGACTGTTGATGAACTACTCAACTTCAACATGTATTAAAGAAGGGTTAAAAAGTAGTCCCATTAGGGGGCCAGCGTTAATGTCCACCGTTCCACTGCTGATGGGAAAACCTGGGAGAAGCAGCGGAACATGGCCCAAGTGTTTGGGCCCCGATGAAGCTCCTGGCTTTGACATGGCCCAGCCCCAGCCCCAGCCCCAGCTGTTGCGGCCATCTGGGAAGTGAACCAGCAGATGGAAGATCTCTGTCTCTCCATCTCTCTAACTGATTTCCAAGTAAGTAAATAAATCTTTAAAAAAAAAATAGTTTTATAGTAAGAAATTACAAACATGTCTTACTCAAATCTAAACACAAAATGCAGGAACCACATTTATCTTTCCAGAGCACCTCACTGTACAGAGATCCATAAATGTTGAATTGATGTGACATTTCCTTAATTTGCAGTGTTCCTGTCTTGATAGCTTCCAATAGCATGATACCTGTGAATAAGTACGTTTTTTATAATTACGTCCAAAAGATGGTCTAAACTCTTTGGTTTTTCTGAAATGTATCAAATATTGCTTTTCATAAACCACTGCCTGGAGTTTGGAAATCGTTTTCTACACAAAGTGTTTGTTGTATTTCCGGGGCTGGGGGTGGGGGGAGGTTATTTTTTGTAACAGGATTTGACCTGTAACTATGATTGAGAATTTTCTTAGAGGAGTTCAAAGCATTTTACAGGGATCATCTCATTTATCCCTCAAAAGTAAGGCAGAGGCATTATCTCCACTACAGACTGAGAACACTAAAAGGCCAAGATAGGTGGGGTTTTTTGGTTGTTGTTGTTTTGCTAAGATCAAAAAGTAATTCCAGTGCCAAGCCAGATTCCGGTCTGACCTTGTTACACGATGCTTCTGTAGCACCCCAACACAATGTAGCTCCTTCCCTAAGTCTCTCCTTGGCTATGCTGAGTGTTGCATAATTTTTGGAATTGATTTCTCATTCCTTCCTGCTCTCTGAAAATGGGTGTTAAGATGTAGACAAATACAAAAGAAACTCCTCAATTCCTTTCTGTCTGGATTTGGGGTGCAGCCATATTCCTCTCTAAATTTCACTTCCACACATAATCAGTATAAAATTACTAACGAGATAATTTCTTTTGCTTGTACAAGTCTTCAAAGTCTGTCTATTTCACACTTACAGCATACTTCAATTTGAACCAGTCACACTTCAAATGCTTCAGAGTCACGTGGCAAGGAGGGACGGTGTTGGACAGCACAGGTGTAGACCTCGGGCGCTCTCCTCTCAGGTGGGTGCCATGAGAATTGAATGGGTGGTACAGAGAAGGGATCCTGGGTGATCTTTGCACCTGGGTGGTGGTTCATAAGAAGGCCTACCTTTGCCATGTCCTGACACTATTTTGGGAGTTAAGGAGTTGCCTCCCAAATTATGTTCAACATGCAAGTTCACCGCCAGGCCCTTGGTTCATATACCCTGTGTGAGAAACCGGGGTATGGAACTTCCAGGGCTGCTGTTCCTGGGGCCCCGGCATGTGGCCTGCGGAGAGGAAGCATCACTCAAGGGAGGAAGAGGAAGGCTCCCTTGACAGGAAAGCCATCCTACTAGGTGCTTCTTGAGGGCAGGGGCCTTCGGTGGGTCCCACAGCAAGCTCGATGCACGAACGCCTGCGCTCGCACCAAGTGCTCCCGGCTGCCCGGGATGGGG
The DNA here is from genome assembly GCF_051225735.1 of Oryctolagus cuniculus. Taxonomy (NCBI): domain Eukaryota; kingdom Metazoa; phylum Chordata; class Mammalia; order Lagomorpha; family Leporidae; genus Oryctolagus; species Oryctolagus cuniculus. Next base: position 28,083,038 of record NC_142881.1, read on the forward strand.
GCTGTCCGCGCCCCGGCCTCAGTCCGCACCCCAAAGTGGCTCCACGGCCGCAGGTGTGAGGGGCGGGCCCAAGCCCGGGCCCGCGCCGCCCCATGTGACCCGGTCCGACATGGTGTCGCCTCCTCCCGGGACCGCGGCGGCGGCGGCGGCGGCGGCTCCGGCTCGGCTCCGCGTCGGGCCGGCCCCGCGGCCGTTCATGGGCAGCCAGGGCCGCTCGGGGCCCCCCGGGAACGGCGGGCCAGGGGAGGGCGAGGGCGGGGAGGCGAGGAAGCTGCAGGAAGGGAGGGTCGCGAGGGGAAAGCGAAGGAAGGGGAAGGGGAAGGGAAAAGCTGGCGCAGGGCAAGGCGGAAGAGGAAGCGGGGCGGAAGGGAAGCCGGGGCCGCGGAAGGCGAAGGAGGCAGCGCAGCCGGCGGCTGAGGCGGGAGCGAGGGCCGGCCCGGCGGAGGGAGTAGAGCGGGGCGGAAGCGTGGAGGAAGGGGCGAGGAGCCTCGTACAGGGAGACGAGGGGCGAGCAGGCGCCAGGGACAAGGCACAAGTTAGAGACGATGGGAAGGAGGCATGGAGGGTCCGGACTGGACGGCGGGAGGATACCAGGCCGGGCAGAGCACAGAGACGAGGGAGTCAGGCTTGGGGCGGCCTCGCGGGGACAGGGGCGGCCATGGCGGCAGCAGCTGAGGAGGAGGCAGCGGCTCGCCCGCCCGCCGCGCGCCCGACTGCTGGGTCCGCGCTGTGGCGCCTGCCGGAGGAGCTGCTGCTGCTCATCTGCTCCTACCTGGACATGCGGGCCCTCGGCCGCCTGGCCCAGGTGTGCCGCTGGCTGCGGCGCTTCACCAGCTGCGACCTGCTCTGGCGCCGGATAGCCCGGGCCTCGCTCAACTCCGGCTTCACCCGGCTCGGCACCGACCTGTAAGCGCCCGCTCGCCCGCCCGTTCCCCGCCCCGGGCGGGCCGGCGTCCCGGGAAAGGGCGGGGCGTCGCGGCCTGGTCGGCCCGGGGCTGTGTCGCACTCAAGAGTTCCGAGGCCCAGGCCTGCCTCCTCGGGCGTTGCTTCCCTCCAAGGCCCCCTTTCGTGGAAACCTCCCCACAGCATCCCTGTCGGCACCTCCCCCGTGGGCGGCTGCTCAGTTAGCACCCCCTCCAGCTTTTAATTGTGCCTTCGCCCCAGAGCCTCAGCCTCCCAGGAACCAGGCTGGCCTGTGTTCCTTCGTGCATTGGGCGGCTCCTCCAGTCCAGGTCTTGGCCCCGAGTCCACGAAGTGGCGATCAGAACGTTTCGTGGACGTCAGCTCAGATGAAATCCAGCTAGGAGCAGAGCAAGCGCTCAGCCCCAGTGTCAGCCGTGGTTCATGACTGTACAGGCAGACGGCCATGAACGAGGTGCCTGCTTGAGGCAAGAGGCTGCATTAGGCATGGTGTTGCAATTTGGCCTGTCCTTGGTAGGGCCTGGAGTCTGCCAATGAAGAGCTTTCTTGAACCACATAAGCTGTTAAAACAGGACAGGTGAAATGTATGGAATTGGGGGAGTAAAAGCTCTCAGATTGTACCTTGCATCACCCAACTGTGTTTTTTAAAAGGCAGTTTTTAATGCCGTGGAATAACATTACAGAATATTTTTTAAAACCTAGAAAGCCACAACACCATCACCTCTAGACACTAATTTTACTTAGACATTTTTAATTTTAACAATTTTTAAAAAAGATTTGTTTATTCAAAAGGCAGAGTGACAGAGAAAGAGATCTTCCATCTGCTAGTTCATTCCCCACGTGGCCACAACAGCTGGGGCTGGGCCAGGCAAGCCTGGAGCCAGAGACTCCACCTGGGTCTCCCATGTGGGTGGTGTGAACCCAAGCACTTGAGCCATCATCCCTCAGGTACATTAATAGGGAGCTGGACTGGAAGTAGAGCAGCTGGGAATTGCACCGCACTCTGAAATGGGAGGCAGGTGTTGCAAGTGGCTCCTTAGTCTGTTACTCTACAATGCTGGTCTCTATTGAAAACTATTTAAAATTGTCTTTTAATTTTATTTGAAAGGCTTAGAGTCACACAGAGATCTTCCATCTTTTGGTTCACTCTCCAGTTCACTGGGTTGGCCTAAAGCCAGAAGCTAGAACTCAATCTGGGTCTCATGTGGGTGGCAGGGACCCATGAAACTTGAGCCATCACCTCTATCTCTCAGCGTGCACATTAGCAGGAAGCTGGAATGGGAAGCGGAGTCAGGACTTGAACCCAAGCCCTCTGATATGGGATATGGGTGTCCCAATGGGGTCTTCACTGCTGTGCTAAATGCCCAACCCTATTTTAATTGTTAACGATTTTTAAGAATATACCTCCGCCCACAATAGTTGCTGTCTTACTGATGCTGACAGAATACATGGGTACATAATGAATAATGCATTTTAGGCTAACAATCTTATTGAAATGTAAGTCACATACCATTTGACATATGTCTTTTAAATAGTTCTTCAGGATAAAATCTCAGGGTGGGCTTTATTGAGTCAAATATGGTTTGCAAAGGTGCTGCTTCAAGTTATAGTGCACCTGCAAAGAGTGAACCAATCTTATGTATCAATTTAAACGATCTTTGCTATTTTAGTGAATATATACTGTTGTCTCCAAATTGTATTGCTTCCCATCTCTTTTATCACTGGTCGGGATAAATGTTTTTGCGGTGAGATTGTTCCTGCTTTTTGCCCATTTATTATTGAGTTCTTGGTGTTTTTCTTATAAAATTGGAAGCCATGGATCATAGATGTTAGACTCTTGCCTGTCATATTTGATGCATATATTTTCCTTGTCAATTATTTTTATCATTTTTATCTTATAAAAGTTTTACACTTTAATGTATTAGAATCTGACAATCTTTTGTGAGTTTTCTCTCTTGTCCCCCAAAGCTGAGAAATTTATAATTTTTCCACGAACCTGATAACTCTTCCTTTTGATTTCCCTTTGGTCTCCTTAGAATCTGATTTTTAGTTTACACTTTCAGCAGTATCACATTTCTTTTGGTGTAAGAGGGGAGTTCAACTTACTGTTTTTCCCCCAGAATGGCTACGTAGGTATCATTACACCTGGTATTCTTTCTTCTTGTTCTTTTTGTTTTGGAAAGCTTATTTTGTTGTATATTGTTTATTTATATGCAGATATATGTATGTATATTGGATCTACATCAGAACTCTCCAGTTTGTTCCTCTGATTTATCTGTTACACTTATTCCCATGTCTTTCTCAATGTATGCATTTTGCTTTTATTACAAATACAGTCTCTTCAGCGTTTTGCAGCTGGGTACCATTGGTATATACACTACTAGAATCTTTTGTAAATTTCAAACCTAATCATTGTGATGAACTCATTATTAATACTACCATGACCTTGTTGTCGCTAATGATTCCTTGGAATGTTTTGAGCCTGCAGTCTTGTCACTTGCAAAGATAGTATTTTTCCTCTTCCTTTCTTACAAGACTAACTCTTTCAAAGAATATTACCTAGAAAAGAATTTGGCTAAAATGACTGGAACCCAACCAAGGCAAAGTTTGGCTTTCTCTCTCACCTTATAGAGACTGAATGAGTGAATTTAAAATAGTTCCTTTTTCTTTCCTTTTGCTATGTCCAAAAAGAGATGGTAAGGGTGTATCTGTGTTCTGCAGCAATGTGAATAACTAGATGAAGTGAGTTTGTAATGTAAAGTGCGTTGAGATTGCCAAATGCTACCGTGGCTTTATTATTTATTAGACATGTGTGTTTTGATTTCTCGCCTGTGTCCTAGGGTGAGGGATCTCTGGCCTTCTCGGGAAGTTGTTTTACTGTAGCACTTGATAAAGAGCAGGGTCACTGCTCTGGTGTTCGGCGTTGAGGGAGAAGTTATGCGTGTTACAGCAGGTGGAGACGGTGTTTGCCAGTGTGGTCTGTTTCTGGACAGCTGCAGAGACTTAAGAAGCCACTAAGGGAAGTGGTTGTCATCCCTGGAGGGAGAAGGCGTGCACCCCGGCCCTCTGAGGGCATCAGGGGTATGGCTGCTTGGATAGTGGCAGGGCTGTCATTCCTGCTCTGTGCTAATTCATTGCAGACCGGCTATGTTTTTATAAGTACAACATAAAACTTCATTTTATCAGAAGCTGTATAACCTCACTTGCCCTGAATTTCTTCACCTATAAAAAATGAGACTAACATTGCCTTGTAAAATGAGGCCTAAATGCACAGTGCTAGGCACAGTGTTCAGCACAGAGAAAGCCCCGCAGGAAATTGCTGTCAAATGGAACTTTGGATCGCTTGCCTTCTCTGTTCCATCCTTGTACAGCAGAAGTGGGGGTGGCTTGAACTGGAGGCGCTGCCTCAAGCCGGGGGTGGAGGGAAAGCTCTTTCTGCTTAGTTTCTCTCACCTGTCCTGAATGTTTTCAGAAACATGACAGCAGAACCTGTGGGCTTAGGATCTGTGCTCCCTGCTGAAGAGCCTCTTGATTCTCAGAAACACAAACTGCTAAGGTTTACTGACCTTCCGGCCCAGGGCAAGCCCTGTTCAGTTTGGCTGTTCCTAACTGATCATGGCTTTGTTGAGTAAGATGAACTGCTTCGGTTCCTTGTGATTTGTTAATGGTCTTATACTTGTGCTTGAAGGCATTTTGGCCACTTTAAAACCACAAACAAATAATTTGCTTCCCTTTAGGCCTCTTGCCCAAACAGTGAACACTAGTCCGCGTCCTGAGCTTCCTTTTTTTCCAAGGGAGCAGGAAGATAGTTCCAGTCAGTCATCCGATTTAAAATCAGTTTTCTTTGAAGGTTTTTATGAAGCCTAGGGGAATAGAAATATCTTGGATATAATAATAATAAAAAGCAAGGAAATGTTTCATATTATGGTCTTTTAAGTTTCCCCTAAAGAGTATTGGGGAAAACTCACATATTTCAGCGTCCAGGAACAGAACACTGAAACGCAGTTCTGTCAGCTTCTAATGTAGGCCGGGTGAAAGAAGCAGACAGCGTGACAGTGGAGCGAGCAGAGGCACTGTTTGCAAATTGCGATACTGAAAATTAACAAGAGCAAAGAACGCAAAGGATAAAGTATCTGTGCATGTAAACCTATTTCTAAAATAACTTCTACCAGTCTTGCATCAAGGAAAACTTACTTGATCCCCAGTTAAGTGTTAACATACTTTCAACTGCAGTTTTATGTTAAACAGCCTTCAGTGCTCTTGCTTTTTGCCTGTGATAGATTTGCCTGGAATTAACAATAGGTGTTTAGGGAGGGAGGCTCCTGGGGTGTTTGCCCTGGCATGTACGTTCATTCCTCTGGCCACGTCCTGTAGCCTTGGAGCTCTTTGAGGCTGGGGGACTGGGGTATCTATTTCAGTGATGATTAACGTCCAGAGTGGTGAGATAGACACAGATAAGCAGAGTGTGTTTGTTTGTTTTAAAATGATTGCGCCTAAGAGCATTTTTTTGGCCCAGAAAGCATAAAGTTTCCTAACTCTGAATGAAGATGGCATCACTGACTCGTTACATTTAAAGCCTAAAGTGTGATCTTCAGAAAACAATTAGCAACTCAAAGTAACCCAGGCTCTCTCACTCACCTTTCTGCCTTACCTAGGGAAGAGAATCATTTCTTCTCCAGTTCATTGAAAGGTTTCATATATGGATATATTTATTGTCTTTAGTCATTTCGAAAGACGTTATTTGTAATGACTTCTGTGACTTAATAAAAGTAGAGTTCAGTTTACATGCTCAAAATAAATAAAACAATACACCTGTGGAGGCAGGAAATAGGCTAGTGCACTCACCACCTCCAGATGCAAACTAGAAGAGTGGAAGGGGCCTTCTACTCCACAGTTGTGAGGGTATAGAAGCTGCTTATGTCGTTTCCATTCTTGTAAAACTAGAATGGTAGACGGTGAGTTTCTTGGTTTTTAAGGCAGAAACATGGAGAAACACAAAGATTTCACTATCTGCATGAATTCATACTGGAATGAGATCTCTGAAAATACTTCAGTGCTCCTTAGCTTCAGGTTTTGTTGTTTTTTGTTTTTAAGATTTATTTATTTGAAAAAAAAAAAAAGATTTATTTATTTGAAAGGCAGAGTTACAGAGAGGTAGACAGAGGGAGATCTGCATCACTCCCCAAATGGCTGCAGTGGCCAGAGCTCGGCCGATCTGAAGCCAGGAGCCAGGAGCTTCTTCTGAGTCTCCCACGCAGGTGCAGAGGCCCAAGGACTTGGACCATCTTGTACTGCTTGCCCAGGCCTTGGCAGAGAGCTGGATTGGAAGTGGAGCAGTTGGGTCTTGAACCAGTGCCCATACGGAATGCCAGCATTGCAGGCAGTGGCTTTACCCAGTACGCCATAGCACCTAGCTTCAGTTTTCTGTGTAGAACTTTCATATTGGGTAAAGATCATTCTTGAGCTGCTGAAACCCAACTGACAGGTCACTGAGGAAGCCTACTTACTTTAGAAAAATTATTTCTGAATGTTTTACATAGAAATGAATTACCTTTGTGTGAGAACTTAACGTTAACTCTGAGTTGACCCTGGCATTGGATTAGGTTCTGGTACAAAGGCATAACCACAGAACAGGGAGAAATTCAGGTGGGCTCTTGTTGATGCCAGGCTCCAATAAAATTTGAAAATTCAGATGAAATCAATTGTTTGAATAAAGGGGGTGAAAATCGGGTCTTGAATTTTCAGTGGAAGCTGGTGTATCCCACTAGTTTGATCCACAGAGAGTGATTTTTGCTGAGCTTCAGTATTTTTTCTCAGGTGTGTCTACCATTAGAAGAGGTTGAAAATCCAAAGATTTGGCTTATTCTTGAGGGAAGACCTTTCTATTCAGCAGTCTTACTCAGATTTCAACAGAATCACATGGAACTCCAGTGGTGGTCAGTAGAAGCAAGATGGTTGTGCTAAGTAACAATATGTTTATGAATCTTGAATCATGCGAATACTCAAGCCGTATCCAAAACGGAGTATGAGACTATCTGAAGGATTAATTTCTTGTTAGAAGTTTGACTACCTTGTCCCAACTCTGTGTCGGTTCTTCATTTCATCCATACTGTCCACATGGCCCTCCCTGGAAGTCTGGGCCACCCAATGGGCCCCTGTGCCTGCCCCTCTTTAGCCCGCAATTAATTGCCAACACATTCTTTCTTTTCCTCCTCCTTTTTGGTATTTGACATGAGCTCAAATTGCTGAGAAAGGTGACAACTGTGAAATGAAGACAGGGCTTGGAGACACCTTAAAAAATACATGCAAAGGCCACTAAATGACAAGAGCAGACTGCCAGGCTCTTTCAAAACATCACCACGTCTGTTGACTTTCCATTCCTTGTCCACAGCACAAAATTGGAGGTCAAAGAATCATAGGAGTTGGAGATGGAAAAGACATTTGGGGTCAGCCAGTTCATCCCTTAGCCTTCTTCTGCCCTGATTCCGAATCATTCCTTACATTATATTTTCTCTACCAGCTCTTGTACAGTTTTCACGGTCTTCACTCAGCCCCGGCTGTCACCTTTGGGGAATGATGCTAGGAGTTCCGTCCAGTCTCTCTTGGCAAAGAGAGAGATTGCCTCTGCCCCCAGTTGACATTCGTGAACCTCTTTGTTGGTGGTCTCAGCTGAGAGGTGGAGGCTGACTGTCTCCCTGTTGCCTGGGGATCGGGGGCCTTTCTAGACAGCGTTGAGGAGCATTTTGTGTCTGATGACACTGGACAGGCGATAAAGATCCAGGGGTATAGGGGTGCCTCTGCTGAAGTTATTTCTAGACTGTTTTTGCTTTTCAGGGCTCCTGACCTAAAAGGGGATTTATATATATATATGAGGTGGGACAGGTGGGCAGAGGCAAGGGAATTACATTGAGTTGGCATTTGACAAGAATCCTAACTTGAAAACTGGTGGACACAGCAAACAGACACAGTTAGTCACGTGTAGTAGCAGCAGAGGGTTGTTCCAAGAAATCCACGTTAGGGCAAGCTTAGAAGAGTGGCTTACTGTGGAGATGCTTCAGCTCAGCCCGAGACGGGTGAGCGTTTTGGACGAGCAGACACTGTTGCTTTTGTGGCTTCCCCTTGCTTTAGAAAAATGGAGAAAGAAGGCTTATGCTCACTGGCTGTGTGGTTTGGAAGGGGGAATGGTCGTTTTTAGATGCAGCTTTGGAGGGATACCCCCAGCTCCCCCCTCTTGTTCCAGCAGCTGTTGGGAGCAGTCCGAAGGGGGTATTATATTTCTTCTGGTAACTCTGCCAAGAATGAGAGGAAATCCACAATCTGTGGGGTTTTTTTGGGGGGTGGGGTGGGGATGGGGTGGCAGGTGATGGGACAGGGAAATTAAATTGTTTTATAGTAAATATGCTGGATACTTTTCCTGGAAGGCTATTTCACTGAAAGCAACGATATTTCCCCCATTCACCAACTGTGCAATAAGTTCCTTCTCTTTAGAGAAAGGGAAATAGTCTGAGTATTTTTTTTCTTTCTTCACTGTAATCCCAGCTCTGACCTCCCATGTTTCTTTGAATTTCCCTTTAGAAAATCCATCTTGAAAAGGTAAACCAAGATTCCGACACGGTGGCTCACACACTGCTGAGGGGACTCCCTCCAGAAGGGAGCGGCCAAGGGAGAGCTGTTGTCCAGCTCTTATCTTGGCTGCAGTTTGGCTTTATCATAATGGCCTAGAACTGGAGACATGAAAACTGGCTGGGTGGCATCTGGTTCATGTTCTCTCTATCCCCTTTGTCTGTGCTGGGAGGGCACTGTGGTAATTTTGACCACTGGGGTTGAGAGCCTATTTTGGTGATGAATATGGACACAGCTTCAAGATTAAAAACAGTAAAAGACAACCCTGGGAAGCAGAGCAGAGCAATTAGTCCTCACATTTCAGGTGAGGAGTCCAGGGGCAAGTCATTCTGAAGGTGGGAGGATGAGGTCCACTTCTGAGTCTGCTGTAGCCGAACTCACGGATCACTTGGAGGAAGACTTGTTTACAAAAAAATAGTGCGATCTTTATTGCTGTTTATTTTCAGAAGGTGCTAGATCGGCCTTTCCAAAAGTTGTGTTGTGGGATTCTTGACAAACTAATTCTGTAATCAGATGGGTGTGGGATATGTTGTGCACCACATCCCCCTCTTGGGGGCATCATTATGCTCATTGGTAAACTAATGGCACTGACAGTCCCTGTGCTACCGGGACTTATGTATTCAATTTTGTTTCAGCCAGGATTGTCCAAAGTCTTTTAACCATAAAATTATTTTTTTCCTCCATAAGTCTGTTTCTCTCTCTCTCTCTCTTAAAGATTTATTTTATTTGAAAGGCAGAGTTACAGGGAGAGAGAGAGAGAGAGAGAGAGATCTTCCACCCACTGGCTCACTCCCCAAATAGCTGCACCGGTTGGTGCTAGGCCAGGCCAAAGCTAGGAGCCTGGAACTTCACTTGGGTCTCCCACTTGGATGCAGGGGCCCAAGCACTGGACTATCTTCTGTTGCTTTTCCCAGGCACATTAACAGGGAGCTGGATCAGAAGTGGAACAGCCAGGACTTGAACCAGTGCCCACATGGGATGCCAGCACTGCAGGCAGTAGCTTTACCCACTACGTCACAACACTGGATCTGATTAATATCTGTTAACATCTTGCAGAACACTCACTGGTCAAATGCCCTGTAAATACAGAACCTGACCAATGGCAGAAGGAAATGGGTATGAACTTGGTTCAACTCTAAATTCTAAGCTCACACATGTAGAGGACCAGAGTAATATCCAGTACGTCTGAAACTCCTTTGGACAGCTTGACATGCGGGTGCCATATTAAGATACTTTGCTTAGATTCCTTCCCTTGAGCCTCTGTAGCATAAGAATTTGGAAGACTTGGGTGAATTCTTGTGGATGTGGCATTTTATACCATTTTAGGCAGAATCTTTGGGACCAGAGATACCAGGATATACTTGAGAAAGTTTGTGGAAATAGGATTAAAGGTTAAATTTATTTTGGTGCAAAAATTTTTTGAAATGTGTGCATAGTTTTTTTCATACTGCATATTTTCCATGAACTTTTTTGAAGACCCTGTGTATTGTTGGAAGTGAGACTTCCCAAAGGGAGAGGCATACTTTTTGAGAACTCTTGCATCAGCGGTATCTATCAATATACTTACCATATTAGGACGATGGCTCTCAATTTTTGTGTCTCAGACATACCTTTGTATAGTGTTAGAATTTTGGATACTACATGAAAGGATTAAAGGCAAATGAAAGTATCAGGAAATTGAAAGCCCTACCATGATTATTTATGCCCCTTCTGTATTTACCTTCTGTTGTGTTACTGTTTGAGTAGCCCTCTTTTTCCTCTGACCTTGTTCTCTTGTATTCTCTGAAATGAAGCCCACACATTTCCTTTGAATATGCAGTATTCCTCTTGTCTGCAGCAAATCATATCACAGGCCATATTATGGTTTAGTATCTAAGAGCAATCCCTGTGAAAGTGTGGAACTTGGGTTCAGCATTGAGGTGTAGTGGGTTGGGCCGCTGCCTGCAGAGCTGGCATCCCATACAGATGCTGGTTTGAGTCCTGGCTGTTCCATCTCCCTCCCTCCCTCCCTCCCTCCCTCCCTCCCTTCCTCCCTCCCTTCCTCCCTTCCTCCCTTCCTCCCTTCCTCCCTTCTTTTCTTCCTTGATTTTATTTATTTATTAGAGAGGCAGAAAGGTCTTCCATCTGCTTTTTCAGTCCCCAAACGGCCACAATTGGCCAAAGCTGGGCCAATCTGGAGCCACGAGCTTCTTCTGGGTCTCCCACGTGGGTGCAGGGGCCCAAGCACTTGTGCCATCTTCCACTGCTTTCCCAGGCCCTCAGCAGAGGGCTGATTTGGAAGAGGATCAGCCAGGACAGGAACCAGCATCCATATGGGATGTCGGCACCATAGGCAGAAGCTTAGCCTACTGCGCCACAGTGCCGGGCTCCTGCTCCATTTCTGATCCAGCTCCCTGGTAATGTGCCTTGGAGAGCAGTGGAGGATGGCCCAAATCCTCCCAAGTAGGAGGCTCATATGTAGCTCCTGGCTCCTGGCTTCAGCCTGACCCAATCCTGGCTGTTGCGGCCATTTGGGGAGAGAACCAGCAGATAGAAAATCTCTCTCTCTGTCTCTCCTTTTTCTCTTTAACTCTGCCTTTCAAATAAATAGAAATAAATCTTTTAAAAAATAAAGTGTGGAATTTAAAGTTTTATTTATTTATTTGAAACTGAGAGCCCAGAACGCAATCCCTGTCTTCTACATAGGTGGCAGGGACCCATCCACTTGATTACCTGCTGATTCTCAGGTGTGCATCAGCAGGAAGCTAGAATTGCAGGCAGAGCTGGAACCCTAACCCAATACTCAGATATGGATGTGGGTAACCCAAGTGGTGTCTTAACCACGATACTAAATGCCTAACCCTGAAAGTGTAAATTGTCAAACAGATTCTAGAAATAGTTCAAAATTTGATGACACACTTATTCAGGATTCCTGGTCTAATGCTAGTCTGCAGAATGCTGGTTGAGAGCCACTTTTTGAAGCATTAAGAGGCTTAAGATTTGATCCCTGGAATTTATGACTATATTGGACAAAAAAGATGTATAGCTGTGAAAAGCTAGAAATGAGTAGGTTTCTGGAAGGCTCAGTCTAAGAGCCCGGATGATGTGGAGAGGGATGTTTAGAGGAGACAGGGAAGTAGCGGCTTTAGCTGGATCTTGAAAATGAGTGAATTTGACAAGTCCCCAAAAGGAATGAGCATTTGTCAGAGAAAAAGATAGGTTGGCACTGGCATTAGAGGCAAAGGTGTGGATACAGGGGTGAATGCAGAAAAATGGGCTTGGCTAGAGTCCAATTGCATAGTGTAGAGTATGATGGGAGATGGAATGGGTTAAGTGGGCTGATGTTTGGGGCCACTCAAGGGAAATGAAGATTGGTTCTGCCAACCCCACACCCTCATTGTACATTGTCCTCTCGTGATGCTGCCACTCCACCCTGTGTGCTGGGGCTATCCCCCATTCCCATACTGGAGGATAAGCCATGTAACACAGTTTGATTTTTCGTTGGTGTTATTTTTTTGGGGGAAAAGGAGGACCGCAACTGCTGAGGCTCTTTGTGTATTCAGTTGAATTAAGTATAAATGAGGGTTAGAAGTTTCTTACTTAAGGCAGCTTAAATACTTGTTACTTAAGGCAGCTTAAATACTTGTATGTGAAAACTAGATTCTTAATACTGGTAAAGGAACTAGGGGGTACAGGCAATGTAGGGTACTGGTGGAATCTGCTTTCGGAGAAGAAGGTGGGAGAAATCAAGAGGCAGTATTAAGTTAAAATTCCAGGCATCATTTTGTATTGCCCTGTCCCTCTCCTCGGCCCAGTGCCCTTGACATGGCCTCGTTCTACTCCTGTGGACAGATACTCTTCTTTCCTGAGTTCCCAAGTCCGCAGAAAGCTATACTTAAGGAAACCTTGCCAGGTGTGCAGTGAGGCAGCCTCGGTGACATCAAGGGGAGCCAAACCTCGGGATGGTAGAGGGAGGGAAATTGATCTGTGTGCAGGAGTTTTCTGATCTTAGAGATTATGTGGGTTTAAGGCTTCTCCGATACACCCACACATCCCCCTGCTGCCCCGAAGCCATTTTCTTGCCAACTAGGTTTATTTATTTGCTTTTGGTTTTGGGGTGTGAACAAGGAGAGGGGAAATGAAGGGGGATTCTAGATAACTGCCGAGATTAATTTCTGCGCTCTGGACTCACTCACCAAGATTTCAGGGACCAGATAGCTTACTGTGGGTGCGCCTTGTGCTGTGTTTGTTTAAAATAGGTCCTGTGCCCAGGAATGCAGTCAGACCCTGGTGGTGACTAAGTGCAGGAAAGCTGAGAGGGAGAGCCCAGGTGGAAAAATGAGCCGGAGGCAAGAGAAAGCGGGCTGGGAAGATGGCGCTAAAGCCAGGCCAACAGGCCAGGCCGTAGCTTTCTCTGTGCATTAACAGTCACCAGGAGATCTATTTACAGGGCACTGCCCACTCTGCTAGGGGAGCACCCTCACTTCACAGCAGTAACGATGTAGGAGAAATGACCAGCCAGAGGAGCAGGGGTGCTCACAGAATTCCCCGGGGCACCTGCTCCTGGCTTCTCAGGCCCTTTTTCTGCCTCCTTTGATGGACTCCCTGTGATGGGACAGTGGCAGGGCTCCCATGGGGAGGGAGAGATAGCCTCTTCAGAGTAAGGAGGTTTTCTTAATTTCTCTGGCTTTTTCTGGTGCTGAAGTCAATAGAGACATAGATGCAGTTTGGTTACCAGTGAGGGAATTGACCATCCAAGATGCTTGGGCAAAAGGGATGAAAAAGCTGAACTGCCAGGATGCTTGTAACAAAGTGACACTTTCTCAGGTCAAAGCCAAGTAGAACTTTTTTTTTAAGTTGAAATTTGCTTTGAAGGAGCACAGCCAAGTATTTTGATTGCGGTGCTTATCTGAGATGATGCCTGCACCTGCTGTGTGGTAGCCTGTAAAGTTCAACTTTGAAAGTTTCTTGCTGCTGTGACCAAGCCCTCTGGGAAGTGCTGTGACCCTTAGTAAAGTGTCACCAAATAGCAGTTAAGTGATGATAGAGATGTTGTCCTTATCCCAATTTAGGAAATAGGCTGATTCCTTTCCCCGTTTTCTTCCTGCTGTGATCCAAAATATTCCATTTTTAATTTCACCTGTATCAATTAGTTTAGAGCCTGCAAATTATCTGTTTGATATCTGGGAGGGATTTGCAGGTAACAGTTGACAAGGAGTACTTTTGCTCCGGATCTTCATAAACCTGATAGCTCAGGTTTCTCTGTAGTAATGTGAGACTAGAGACCATACTCACCCAATGGAAGAATTCAGTAGAAATTTTAGCCTTTACAGGTATATACCCAAGTCCTAATCATTAAGCCTGAAAGATGACAAATGTTTGCCATGAGAGGAACAGTTTTTAATGCTTGTAACTAAATTAATCAGAAGAAAAAAGAATGATTATTCATTTTGGTGATGATCTAGGTGTAAGTCCTAAACAATGGATATTGACTGTCACAATATTTATATTCATGTAAAAGTGATGAACCTTTTTCAGAGATGTATAGCTTATACTGTATTTTGTTTTAGGTGTCACCTTTGAAACATTGCAATTGTTGAAGTATTATCCTCATTTCATAGCTGAAGAAATGGACAATTAGAGAAATTAGTTACCTGGGATTGTCTGCCTTTTATGCCTTTTCTGTAACCTTACTTAATGTACTATTCAGTTAACGGTAAATAGAAATACATAGCTTTCAACAATCTTGTGCTACATTTTTCAAAAATGGGCCGCTTCCTAGAGCATCATCATCTGTTTGTCCTCTGAGCTTTTATAGAGACATAATTTATTTTTATTTTTTAATTTTTTAAAAATTTATTTATTTATTTGAAAGAGTTATACAGAGAGAGGAGAGGCAGACAGAGAGAGAGAGAGAGGTCTTCCATCCAGTGGTTCACTGGTTCACTCCCCAGTTGGCCACAATAGCCAGAGCTGGGCTGGTGCTGCGCCGATCCAAAGCCAGGAGCCAGGAGCTTCTTCCAGGTTTCCCACATCGGTGCAGGGGCCCAAGAACTTGGTCCATCTTCCACTGCTTTCCCAGGCCATAGGAGAGAGCTGGATCGGAAGTGGAGCAGCTGGGTATCGAACTGGCACCCCTGTGGGATGCTGGTGCTTCAGGCCAGGGCGTTAACCCACTGCACCACAGCACCAGCCCCTTATTTTTATTTTTTAAAATATTTATTTATTTGAGAAGCAGAGACACAGGGAGAGAGGTTCTGCATTCGCTGGTTCACTCAACAAATAGCCACAATGGTCGGAGCTGGGCTGATCCAAAGCCAGGAGCCAAGAGCTTCTTCCAGGTCACCCACGTGGGTGCAGGAGCCCAAGCACTTGGACCATCCTCTACTACCTTCCCAGGCCATAGCAGAGAGCTAGATCAGAAGTGGAGCAGCCTGGACTTGAACCTGCGTCTGTATGAGATGCTGGCACTTCAGGCAGCGGATTACTTGCTACACCACAGCGCCAGCCCCAGAGACATAATTCTGTGCCATATCTCCCCACCTCTGGCTTGTAAATCTGACTGAGTTCTAACATTTCCACTACTTGCTATACAGTAGTTATTTCAAAAATGTTTTACAGTCTTCACATCTGTCATTTCTAATGACGGTCTATTCCATTCAGTTACTATACCATTCTCCCCTACTGACAGACATTTGGGCTAGTTCCAGGTTTTACCTCCAATATATTATACAAAGCTGCAGCTATAAATATATTTGTAAAAGTGGTTTTTTATTTTGAATTATTTCTTTGCAATACATGGCATGAAGTAGGAATGCTAAATCAAAAGCTGCCTTTTAATGACTTACCAGCAAATTTCCTAGCCAGCTGAGCCTGTTCACAGCAATATGTGAACTAAACCTAAAATTTTCTATCAAACCAAAAGCTAGTGTTGGGTTTTCCCACTTAAAATATATGACATGGTATATTAAAAGTTTTTTTAAGGTGCATGTCTGTAAACTGCTATTATGGGATGTTTTCTCCAGTGTTTTACTGGGGGAACACCACGTGACTTTTCTTGTCCTCCATTAGACATGGATGACAGAGTATTGGAGACAGGATGTTAGCTCGATAGATTTTTATCAGTTCTTTAAAATTTTAGAGATAAACTTAACCTATAGTGTTAATTTTTCTCTACTTTGTTGTTTTCATTTTAATCTCATTTTAAATTCTGTGTACTATTTCCAGTTTAATAGAATCAGTGCACGCATTATATTGCGTTATAATGGGTACATTTCTGCTGTTTTTGTAATCAAGAAATTGTCTCTATTTTTCATTGGAATATGTGTATTTCATTTTCTTCTACTTAAACTACCTCATTCACTTTTTTACTTTTTGAATTATACAAGGAGCTTTGTTCAAAAAGCTCATGAAAAATGCAAATTATGAAAAATACTTTTTTCACCCAAAAATAAATTTATCTTTCAGTTCCATTTTTTCCATGAAATTTATAGTATCTCATATTTTATGATATCAGTTGACTATCAAAATCAGTTTTCTGCTGTACTGATTTCCACTTTCATCAACAGTATTATTATTTTAATGGGCATTTTTCTCTATCAAAATGTTACATTGTGGAAACATGGGAAAGCATATAAAAGCACAAAGAAGGAAATGAAGGTACTCAAAGTTGGCTGTTGTCAGGTAACTGTTTGAGTCCATCTGTCCAGTGTTTTTTCAAGACATGTTTTCCTTTTCCCTTTCTCCCTTCTTAAGTCAAAAACATGCAATACAAAGCTAAAGTACTAAGTAAGCAGTGATTTTTTTTTCATTAGCTTAAATTTTTACTTTGATCATTATGTTTTTTTTTTTTTAATTTATTTATTTACTTGAAAGTCAGAGTTACACAGAGAGAGGAGAGGCAGAGAGAGAGAGGTCTTCCATCCACTGGTTCACTCCTCAATTGGCCACAACGGCTGGAACTGCGCCGATCCAAAGCCAGGAGCCAGGAGCTTCTTCTGGGTTTCCCATGTGGGTGCAGGGGCCAAAGGACTTGGGCCATCTTCTACTGCTTTCCCAGGCCATAGCAAAGAGCTGGATCAGAAATGGAGCAGCCAGGACTCAAACTGGCGCCCATATGAGATGCCGGTGCTTTAGGCCAAGGCGTTAACCCACTGTGCCACAGTGCTGGCCCTGGTCATTATGTTTTAAATTCATATGAACCTGAGCTATTTCTGGATTTTTTAAAATCACAGGCAGTTTTCTTATTGCTTATTTCCAATGTATTCTAGTTGAACAAAGCTAAGAATATGGGAAGCATAATTTCTTTATCAATAAGTACTTAATGATATGTATAAGGCATTGGATAAATGAAAACAGTGCCTGGCACGTTGTAAGCGCCACTTTAAATGTTGGTTAAATAAACTGTATGTTGAATTATGATTGGGAGAGAGGATACCATTCTATATCACTTAAGAATAGTATTTGGTTAACTAAACTCTACTTACTATGTTGAAAAGATTTCCAATAGTAGGGTTTGAAATAAAATATTCCTCATGTTAACCTTCTGTTACCCAGAAAAGTACAGCAGGAAAACTTTTCCTAAGGATATTGACATGAAACCACAGGTGTAAAAATCTCACATGTCTGCATGGATAAAATACTATAAATTAAATGAAAAAGAAAATGATTAAGTTGAAAAAGTTATAACACAGAATATACAAAGAGGCTTTACAAACACACATCAGAACGACAATGTGCTTAACAGAAAGTTAGGCCAAAGGACATGAGCAAATATTTCTCAGGAGAAATGCTGATGGATTTAGAACACATGACCAGGGGCCAGCACTGTGACTTAGTGGGTTAAGCCGCTGTCTGTAGAGCCAGGATCCTGTATGGATGCCAGTTCAAGTCCCGGCTATTCCACTTCCTTTCCAGCTCCCTGCTGATGCACCTAGGAAAGCAGCAGAAGATAGCCCAAGTGCCTGGGCCCCTGCATGCACGTGGGAGACCTTTGGAGCTCCTGGCTCCTGGCTTCAACTGTTGAGGCCGTTTGGGTAGTGAACCAGCTGGGAGATCTCTCTCTGTCTCTCCCTCTCTCTCTAACTCTTGACTTTCAAATAAATAAATAAATCTTAAAAATAAGAACCGTGTGATCAGATATTCAAAATTTTTCACAATTTTAAAACAATTTTATATGTTTAGAAACAGGTAGAAGAATTTTTAAATTTGGAATTGCAAAGATAAAAAGAAATTGTAGGCCGGCGCTGCAGCTCACTAGGCTAATCCTCCGCCTTGGGGTGCCGGCACACCGCGTTCTAGTCCCGGTCGGGGCGCCGGATTCTGTCTCGGTTGCTCCTCTTCCAGTCCAGCTCTCTGCTGTGGCCCAGGAGTGCAGTGGAGGATGGCCCAAGTGCTTGGGCCCTGCACCCCATGGGAGACCAGGATTGTGGGGAGCAACTCGGACTAGACTAAGTTACTGGAATTAAGACTTATTCTATGCATCTGCTTTCCCACAATATGGCGCTGGGAGAGGAGAAAACAGCTTCTACGCAGCTGCCTCCAGTTCAACCAATAAACTGTAGGACCTACTCCTGATTGGAGGAGAGCAGCGTACTCGGCGTGTGGGCAGCCGAGTTAGGATTGGCGGAGGAGGACTATAAAGGAGGAGAGAGACGGCATGCACCAGGAACATCTAAGGGGAACACCTGTGCAGCCCCCAAGAGAGCCGGCCGGTGGAGTGCCGCTCCCCTGCGGAAGTGGGGAAAGTGGCCAGGGGGAACTGCCCTTCCATGGAGGTGGAAGGGACAGTAGCCAACCCGGGAAGAACCAGCAGCAAACCCGGGGAGGGCCGAGCAGACGAAAGAACAGCGCAGGGTCCTGTGTCGTTCCTCCACGAAGACGGGGAACGACAAGGATAAGTACCTGGCTCCTGCCTTCGGATCAGCGCGGTGCACCGGCTGCAGCGCGCCAGCCGCGGCGGCCATTGGAGGGTGAACCAATGGCAAATGAAGATCTTTCTTTCTGTCTCTCTTTCTCACTGTCCACTCTGCCTGTCAAAAAAAAAAAAAAAAAAAAATTGTAAAACTTGTCAGCACTGGGGGTCGGCGTTCGGCCTCACAGCTAAGCTACCAGTGAGGCACTCACATGCCTGTGTTCTAGTTCCACCTCCGCTCCCAGTTCCAGCTTCCTGGGAGGCATCAGGTATGGCTCAAATACTTAGGTCCCTGCCCCCATGTGGGAGACCTGGATTAACTTCCTGTGTATCATGCATTTGGGGAGTGAACCAGCAGATGGTAATTCATTCTTGCTCGATCCCTCTCTCTATCTCTCCCCGCCCCCCTCCCTTTTTGTTTGTTTCTCGTTTCTGTCTCTCAAATAAATAAATACTTTTTTTTTTAAAGTGCTAAAATGATGAAAAAAGTAAGGAAAGACGGAGAAACTGGTAAGGAGAATAACTACAGTGAGGTATCCTGGATCAGATCCAGAACAGGAAAAGGCAATAGTAAAGAAATTGTTGAATTCTGAATAAAATCTGGAATTTGTTGATAGAAATGTACCAGTGTTAATTTCTCAGTTTTGACAAATATACCATGGTATGTAAGTTGTTAATATTGGGGAAAGCTGAGTGAACGGTATATGAGATCTCTGTATGCAGTATTTGTAGCTTTTTTTGGGGGGGGGCGGGACAGGCAGAGTGGACACTGAGAGAGACAGAGAAAAAGGTCTTCCTTTGCCACGCTGATCCGAAGCCAGGAGCCAGGTGCTTCTCCTGGTCTCCCATGTGGGTGCAGGGCCCAAGGACCTGGGCCGTCCTCCACTGTACTCCCGGGTCACAGCAGAGAGCAGGGCTGGAAGAGGAGCAGCTGGGACAGAATCTGGCTCCCCGACCAGGACTAGAACCTGGGGTGCTGGCGCTACAGGCAGAGGATTAGTCTAGTGAGCCGCGGCGCCGGGCCAGTGAGTGTAGCTTTTTTGAAATATGAATATGATTTTATTCCAAAATATCAAAGTTGTTTATTTGAAAAAAATCAAAGAAATTTAGAAAAACACAGAATTATGATATTAGAGGTGGAAGTTGCTGTATCCTCCTTTGGATGACAATTTTGCAATAACTGTCGAAATAAAAGTACAGGAAACATTTTATGGAATGAAATACTGCTCAACTCTAGAATAACAGAATAAAGCCAATTAAGATCTTTTTTAAGGTGCATAGTTTCCCTTGACCTATTCAGAATCATTTCTTTTTTGTTTTTGTTGTTTTAAATATTTATTTCATGTATTTTAAAAGGGGAGTTACAGAGAGAGAGAGCGAGAGAGAGAGATGAGAGAGATCTTCCATCTGCTGGTTCACTTCCCAAATGGCCACAATGGCTGGGGCTGAGCCAGGCTGAAGCCAGGACCCTGGAACTGCATCTGGGTCTCCCATGTGGGTAGCAGGGATCCAAGTACTTGGGCCATCTTCTGCTTTCCCAGTTGCATTAGCAGGGAGCCAATTGTAGGGGTCAGAAGTAGAGGAGCCAGGACTTGAACCAGCACTTGTATGGGTTGCAGGCAGCAGCTTAACCTGCTGTACTACAATGTGAGGACCTCAAAATAATTTCTGATGTATTTTTTCTCCACATGTAAATAATGGTATTTATTGCAACTTGTTTACAGTGGCAAAAGTCAGTAAGTAGATGACTGATTAAATAATTATGATGGCATCACACAATGGAATTTTGTGCAGCTGTTAAAGAGATTGCAGTGCTATATATGCGTTCATGTAGAATGATTTCCAAGGTATGTCGTTAAGTAAAGTAATGGTTGGGGCCTGTGCTGTGGCGTAGCTGGTAAAGCCACTGCCTCCAGTGTTGACATCCCGTATGGGCGCCGGTTCAAGTCCTGGCTGCTCCATTTCCGATCCAGCTCTCTGCTGTGGCCTGGGAAAGCAGTACAAGATGGCATGAGTCCTTGGGCCCCTGCACTCGTGTGGGAGACCTGGAGGAAGCTCCTGGCTCCTGGCTTTGGATCAGCGCAGCTCTGGCCGTTGCGGCCAGCTGGGTAGTGGACCAGTGGATGGAAGACCTCTCTCTCTGCCTCTCCTTCTCTCTCTGTGTAATTCTGACTTTGAAATAAATAAATCTTAAAAGTAATGAGTAGCATAATATGTATATTCCTTTTTTTTTAATTAAAAGGGGCTATATATGGGAAGACACACATACCAGTATATATGCATCTTGATGGATATATAATTGCTTCTGGGGATGGAGTCTTAGCCAAGGGTTAGGAGAATGACTCACTTTTGTATTATTAACCTTTCATACTACATGTTTCTTATCCTATGCAATTAATATTTTATCAACCAAAAATAATTATCCTTTATAAATAAATAAATGAAATAAGGCCAGGATGCAGAGTGTTATTTATCTCGAACAGAATAATCCTCAACGCAGGACCTTTTCTTTGCTGGCTTTCAGGAAGGAATGGTGACTGTGGAGGTGTAAGTAGAGGCTGGAATGATGTATGTGGCCAGCCTTGGTCAGGGGCTTTCTAGACACACATGGCAGTTCTTCTGTGTACCAACCAGGATATCTTATTAGTGGAGCAAGCCAAGAACACAGAGGAGAGTTGTGGGGGTCTAGAGTTGAATTTACAAATTCCTGCCTGTGATTTCAAAACTCTATCCAATGTTTGTATTCTAAAGGCGTTTGGAGTTCTTGTCCCTGTCCTGTGCTAACCTGCCTCCAAACCATGCGATTCTTCCTGCTGGGATGCTCCCTATTCTCCAGCTGCGCTTACCTTCCTCATCTGATTGACATACTCTACATTTTTTTTTATTTTTGCTTTTTAAAGTTTATTTTGCTTTTATTTATTTGAAAGGCAGAGTGACAGAGAGGCAGATAGATCTGCTGGTTCACTCCCCAAAATACCTGCAACAGCTGAGTCTGGGGTAGGCTGAAGCCAGGAGCCAGGAACTCCATCCGGGTCTGGTCTCCCATGTGGGAGGTAGGGACCCAAGTTTTTGAGCCATCACTTGCTGCCTCCCAGAGTGTACTTTAGTAGGAAGTTCGATGGGGAGCAGAGGTTGGATCCAATCCCAGGCATTCCAATGTGGGATGCAGGCATGGCAGCCTAACTGCTGTGCCACAATGCCTACCCCTCCAACTTGTTTTCTTCCTTCCTTCCTTCCTTCCTTCCTTCCTTCCTTCCTTCCTTCCTTCCTTCCTTCCTTCCTTCCTTCCTTCCTTCCTTTCTTTTGACAGGCAGAGTGGACAGTGAGAGAGAGAGAGAAAGGTCTTCCTTTTGCCGTTGGTTCACCCTCCAATGGCCCCCATGGCCGGCGCGCTGCAGCTGGCACACCGCGCTGATCCGAAGCCAGGAGCCAGGTGCTTCTCCTGGTCTCCCATGGGGCGCAGGGCCCAAGTACTTGGGCCATCCTCCACTGCACTCCCTGGCCACAGCAGAGAGCTGGCCTGGAAGAGGGGCAACTGGGACAGAATCCGGCGCCCCGGCCAGGACTAGAACCCAGTGTGCCTGCGCCGCAAGATGGAGGATTAGCCTGGTGAGCTGCGGCGCCGGCCCAACTTGTTTTCAAGTGAAAAATTGAGCCCATAGAAAAGTTCAGTGAATTGTACAATGAACCCTCATATACTTACCACCTAGTTTCTATAATTAACATTTGACTATATTTGCTTTCTCATGCATTTCAAAGATACAGATTTCAGTATACTTTTTAAAATTGTTTTTAAAGATTTACTTATTTATTTGAAAGAGTTACACAGAGAGAGGAGGAGGGGCAGAGAGAGAGAGAGAGAGAGAGGTCTTCCATCCGCTGGTTCACTCCCCAAATGGCTGCAATGGCCAGAGTTGGGCCAATCCAAAGCTAAGAGCCTGATGCTTTTTCCAGGTCTCCCATGTGCCAGGAGCCCAAGGACTTAAACCATCTTTTACTGCTTTCCCAGGCCATAACAGAGAGCTGGATCAGAAGTGGAGCATCCAGGACTCAAACTGGTGCCCATGTGGGATGCTGGCACTGCAGGTGATGGGGTTTACCTGCTATACCACAGCACTGGCCCCTATGATTTACTTTTTTTTTTTACTTTTTTTTAAATTTTTTAAAATTTTTTGACAGGCAGAGTGGACAGTGAGAGAGAGAGAGAGAGACAGAGAGAAAGGTCTTCCTTTGCCATTGGTTCACCCTCCAATGGCCGCTGTGGCTGGCACGCTGCAGCCGGCGCACCGCGCTGATCCGATGGCAGGAGCCAGGTGCTTCTCCTGGTCTCCCATGGGGTGCAGGGCCCAAGGACCTGGGTCATCCTCCACTGCATTCCATGGCCACAGCAGAGAGCTGGCCTGGAAGAGGGGCAACCGGGACAGAATCCGGCGCCCCAACCGGGACTAGAACCTGATGTGCCGGCGCCGCAAGGCGGAGGATTAGCCTAGTGAGCCACGGCGCTGGCCTATGATTTACTTTTTAGAGCTCTATTTATTTGAAATGTAAAGCAACAGAGAGGGAGGGCCAGAGATTTTCCATCTGCTGGTTTGCTCTCCAAATGGCCACAGCAGATGGTTTTGTGCCAGATAAAAGCCAAGAGCCAGGAACTCCATCCTGGTATCTCACATAGGTGGCAGGGGCCCAAGTTCTTGAGCCACCTTTTGCTTTCCTAGGCACATTAGCAGGGAGCTGGATTGGACGTGGAGTAGCTGTGACTCAAAGAGTAGCTGTGACTCAAACTGGCACTTAGATAGGGGATGGTGGTGTGCAGGTGGTGGCCTAACTAGCTATGCCACAGTGTCTGCCCCTGTGATTCTTTGTACTTATTTTTCTTATTTATTTTGCGGCCGGTGCTGCAGCTCAATAGGCTAATCCTCTGCCTGCGGCGCCGGCACACCAGGTTCTAGTCCCGGTCGGGGCGCCGGATTCTGTCTCGGTTGTTCCTCTTCCAGTCCAGCTCTCTGCTGTGGCCCAGGAGTGCAGTGGAGGATGGCCCAAGTCTTTGGGCCCTGCACCCGCATGGGAGACCAGGAGAAGCACCTGGCTCCTGGCTTCGGATCAGCATGGTGCGCCGGCCGCAGTGGCCATTGTGGGGTGAACCAACAGAAAAGGAAAACCTTTCTCTGTCTCTCTCACTGTCCACTCTGCTTGTCAAAAAAAAAAAAAAAAAAAAAAAAAAAAAAAGATTTATTTTGCTTATTTGAAAGAGTGACCAGAGAGAGGGAGAGACAGAAATAAAGATCTTCCATCCATTGGTTCACTCCCAAATGGCCACAATGGCCATGACTGGTCCAGGCTAAAGCCAGGAATTAGGAACTGAACCCATTTTCCAGGTAGCAGACAGGGACCCAAGTACTTGAGCTGCTGCCTCCAAGGGAAAACATTACTGAGAAGCTGGAATTGTAAGTAGAGCCAGGACTCAAAACCAGGCACTCTGATTTGGGATGCAGGTGCTCCAAATGGCATCTTAACCACTACACAAAATGGCCACTCTGATTTTTTTTTTAAAGATTTATTTAATGGGGCCAGTGCTGTGGCATAGCAGGGGAAAAAAAAAGATTATTTATTTGAAAGAATTACAGAGAGGCAGAGGCAGAGAGACACATAGATATTTTCCATCCACTGGTTCACTACCCAAATGACTGCAATGGCCAGGGCTGAGCCAGGCCAAAGCCAGGAGCTTAGTCTGGGTCTCCCACTTGGGTGAAGGGGCCCAAATACTTGGGCAATCTTTTGCTGCTCTCCCAGGCACATTAGCAGGGAGCTAGAATGGAAATTGAGTAGCTGGAGCTTGAACTAGTACCCATATGGGATACTAGCATTGCAGGTGGCTGCTTTGCACTGGCCCCAATAGTGTTTTTTTTTTTTGTTTTTGTTTTTTTAAGAAAAAGTTATACATAGTGAATTTATATTTGGGTAAAATATATACTTGAGTGAAATGCTCAAATCTTAATTATATCATTTTATACTTTTAAAAAGTTATTATTTGAGAAGAAGAGGAACAGAAAAAGGGAGATCCCTTCCTCTGTTAGTTCACTTCCCAAGTGACCTTAATGGCCAGGCCCATTGGGAGCTAGGAACTCAATCCAAGTTCTCCATATGAGTGCCAGGGATCCAACCCACCAAGCCACCCTTGCTGCCTCGCAAGGACCACATTATCAGGGATCTGGAATTGGGAACCAGAAGTGGAACCTGAACCAGGTTCCCTGATATTGATATGGGACAAGAGTGTCTTCATTTAATGCCTTTTTGACAGAGGCATGCACCTCATGTAGCACAAACCTCCTTTAGGATTTAGATGTAGAACACATCCTCAGAAAGTTTCCTCATCTTCCTTCCCAGTCAGTTCCCATATGTACTCTGGTGGTAATCACTGTTCTGATTTTTTCACCGTGGATTAGTTATTCTCAAACTTCATGTAAATGAAATCATATAATATGAACCCTGTTTCTTTCATTCAGCATAATGTTTTTGTGATTCATCTGCTTTCCTGTGTGTCTTCTTTTTGTGGCTGGGTAATACCCCATTATATGAATGTTACAGTGTGTTTCTCCATTCTCTGTTGATGGATGTCTGTGCTGTTTACAGCTTTTGGTTATTATAACTAAAGCTTCTATGAACATTTTTGGTAAGACTTTTTGTGGACATATGCTCTTGGTAATTAGTAGGTTGTAGAGCAGGTGTCTATTGAGATTTTTTTTTAATAAACTGCCAGATCTTTTCCCAAAATGACCGTACTGTTTTGCTTTATCATCAGTGTAGGAGAGTTCCTTATTGGTGTTGCAAAAAATATAAGAATATACGCAAACATTTGCTTTATCTGGATATAAGCCCTTTGTCAGATAAAAATTTTCTGATCGTTTTCTTCCAGATTGTGGCTTATGTAGTCATTTGGTGAGCAGAAATTTTTAATTTTTGTAAAGGCTAATCTATTGGATTTTCCTTTTGTGTTAATACTTTCTGTGTCCCTAAAGCCTTTGCCAATCTCTGGTCTTAGGGATGTTTTTATATATTTCTTCTGATAGCTTTATAGTTTTAGATTCTATGTTTAGGCTTATGATCTATTTTAAACTACTTTTCATGTGTGGTGTGAGGTTCCTTTTTTTCAGAATGGATACCCAGTGATTTCAGCACTACTGGTCATCCATCTCCCACTAGATTGCTTTGGCATCACTATAGACATTTCTAATGGTTTAAAGGACAGGCTTTCTTGGTTATCCAAACAGAGAGAAGAGTTAATCCATCCTTGTCTCCTAAACCTTACTTATGTAGTAGTCTCCCTTATCTGCAGGGAATTTGGTCCAAAACACCCACTGGGTGCCTGAGACTGAAGATATTGCTAAACCTTATGCACACTATGTTTGTTCCAATTTGTACGTGCTTTTGAAAAAGTTGAGAGCTGTCACCTTTTTGCTTAAAGGAAGCGCTTTACAAATTCTCTTTGGCATATCTGAATTTCCAGCATTGCTGCTGTTGCACTTTGAGGCCATTATTCAAGGTTACTTGAACACAGACTGTGATACTGCCGCAGTGGGTCTGATAACCGAGATGCCAACTGAGTGGGTGGGTAGTGCACACAGCATGGATACACTACACAAAGGGAGCAGTCATATTGTGAGCAGTTTGGAGCAGGACTGTGTGAGGCTTCATCCCACTGCTCAGAACATGTAGTTTAAAACTTACAAATGGTTTACTTTTGAAATTTTCCATTTACTATTTTTGGACAATGGTTGATTGCGGCACATTGAAACCTCAGCAAGTGGAACTGGGGTGGGGGTTTGTATTCTAGGGAATTTTCTGTGGTTGGCAAGGAGTGGTAGTGACTGTGGATTATCTGTTCTGTCTGGACATAGGATGACCAGTGTCCCAGTGAAGGAACGGGTGAAGGTGTCTCAGAACTGGAGGCTGGGGCGCTGTCGAGAGGGGGTTCTGCTGAAGTGGAGATGCAGGCAAGTACCCTCTTTACTGTCCTGAAGCTGCCTGGGGCAGAGAAGCATAGTGGCCAGTGAAAGAGCTGGTTCCAGCCGGAGAGTGACTGGGCTCTCTTGGGTGGGGTGGCCCTGGGGATCCTTCAGACACCACAAAGAGGGACAACTGCTTTTCACATTGAAAAACAAGAGTACTGGAAAGGTACATTATTTTAGAAAATTTCATTTTTTATAATCACTTAAAAATTTTTGTAGAAATGTTTTAAAAATAGAAGTTTCAATCCATCTGGTTTTACAGTTTTTTTATGGACCCTTTACTCTAGGGAGTTGCTTCTCTCCTGGTTTCCTTTAGCTCTCTCTCTCTCTTTTTTTTTTTTTTTTTAAGATTTTATTTATTTATTTGAGAGGTAGAGTTACAGACAGTGAGAGGGAGAGACAGAGAGAAAGGTCTTCCATTCACGTGTTTATTCCCCAAATGGCTGCAATGGCCAGAGCCACACCGATCCGAAGCCAGGAGCCAGGAGCTTCTTCCAGGTCTCCCACATGTGTGCAAGGGCCCAAGAGCTTGGGCCATCTTCTGTTGCTTTCCCAGGCCATAGCAGAGAGCTAGATTGGAAGTGGAGCAGCTGGGACTGGAACCAGCCCTCATATGGGATGCTGGCGCCACAGGTAGAAGATTAACGTACTGTGCTACAGCGCTGGCCCCTCTCTTCTTTATTAAAAGACAAAATAAGAATTAAAAATTTGGATATGTATGGGTAGGTATTATTAGGTAGAGCTTGGGAAAAATGCCAAGAAATTTAGATGATATTGGTGCTCTGCTAATGCCACAAATTTTATGCTTCATTAGTGCTAACTTAGTTCATAGAGTTTGATTCCTGCCCCCAAAGTGTTTCTTGATTGGTTGCAGTGGGAGGGACCCTCCTGACTCCTCATTCCAGGTTGACCTGTACCTGCACTGCCAGACGGAGCAGGCTTCTTCCTGGCAGCCTTTCCCTCTTGCTGGTGTCCCTTGTCCCTGGTTTCACTGGCACCAGTTGCTGTGCATCCTGTGGTGACGTTAGTGATAGCGGTAATGGCAAAGAAACTTCAGGAGAGAGAGACGGATTTTTAAAATGAAGAGTTTATTTCACTATCAAGGTTTTGCCCCTGACGTCTTTTTGGGCTGGTTTCAAGCAGTCTGGCAAATAAACACACAGAACAGTTAGCAGCAGGCTGCCCTGGGATTCTCCACTGTTCACCTGGCATGAACCTGGTTTCTTGTCCTAGGCAAATGGCTGTTTACCAGATGGCTCTAAACACATGAATTCCAGCCTCTTCTGTTTGTTGCCTTCTTGACTGTCCCACACGCTCATGCAGGGGCTGTTGAAGAGAAAATGTGCATAATGAGTGGGAAATTCAGGCATCTGTACACACTGTACACATGTTCCATATAATATATGCATGCACTTAAACCTCTTGGGTAGAAATTCAGTTACTACAAAGTCCAGGCTGCATTTAATGGGCCGTCAAGTCAATTTGTGGAACTTTTCCACATTCCCATGACGCTTGTATTAAGGAGTCTGGGGAAGAAACAGTCCAGTTTGCCCAGTCTGCTTAGACAGGCTTGGCAGTGGGAGATGGTGTCTGTGCACGAGCGAGAATCAGCTGCCCCTGTGCTTTTCCTGGGCCCTGGGAGCTCCAGGAAGCCTATGCAGAGTGGGACAGGTGGGCTGTGTTTACCCTGGGCATGGGGCTTAGTCCCCACCACAGAGCCTGGTGCCTGGCAACCTTCTTTCTTCTTAAGACTGATGCTGTGCTGTGGGACAGGCCTGTGATTTCTTTTTTTTCACCCAAATTTATTAAGAGTTACAGGGTTGGGGGGAGAGATATCTTCCATCTGCTGGCTCACTCCCCAGATGGTTGCAATAGCCAAGGCTGGACCGGGCTGAAGCTGGAAGCCTGCATGGAACTCCATCTGGTTCTTCCATGTGGGTCATAGGGACCCAAGCACTTGGGGTCGTCATCTGCAGCCTTCCCAGGCACATTATTGGGGAGCTGGATCAGAAGTGGAGCAGCTGGGATTCAAACCAATGCCCGTATGGGATTCCAGTGTTGCAAGCAGTAGCTTAACCTGCTATGTCACAATGCTTGCCCCAGGGCTGTGATTTTTTAAAATATTTATTTATTTGAAAGTCAGAGTTATATAGAGATGAGAGGCAGAGAGAGAGAGGTCTTCCATCCTATAGTTCACTCCCCAATTGGCCTCAACAGCCAGAGCTGGGCCGGAGCTTCTTCCAGGTCTCCCATGTGAGTGCAGGGGCCCAAGAACTTGGGCCATCGTCTACTGCTTTCCCAGGCCATAGGAGAGAGCTGGATCGGAAGTGGAGCAGCTGGGTCTCGAACCAGCACCCCTATGGGATGCTGGTGCTTCAGGCCAGTGCGTTAACCTGCTGAGCCACAGCGCCTGCCCCAGGGCTGTGATTTTTAACTTGTCTTCCTCCTACCAGATTGTAAAGGGAATCTTTAACTATTTGTTGCCTCTGAGAGCTGACTTTGTCCTTAGCCTTTGAACTGCAGCAGACTTTTTCTGTTGTCACTCCTACCCTCTAACACAGAACCTAGATATCTCTGTGAGGATCTAGGTATCTCATCAGCCAGTTAGCATCCTTTCCTTATGGCTTTATTCCTTTCACTTAAAAGTGGCCCTTTTGCTCTGGTTGGGTAGGGAATGGGGCTTCCTAAGGGGTCACTCCTCTCTTCTATCATGTGCTAACTGACTTATTGAAAAAGAATGTGTATGGGAGCCTTACAACATTGAAACTTAACACCTCTAATCAATGAGGACGCAGAATAAAGGACAGTTATTTCACCTGGCTGGAAGATTTCTTTTGGCCATTGAATTTTGTAAGCTTTACCTACCCATGAAAAGTCCCGCTATCCAGTAATTTAGATGTTAAACATTCTGTTAAAATGATATTTACTTGGTCTTCTAATTTTGATTCTTTTAGAAGGCCTAAGGATTAGGTCATCAGGAAGCTCAATCACTCTAGTTTTCTGAAAGCACAGGGTAGGTAGTTCTGAAGGAGGGCTAGCTTAAGGTGTAGGCTATTAGCTTTAGAGCTTACCCATGCTGAATTGGGGATTGGTCAGCTTCTTAATGATTCGAATCGGGTTTTCTTGCTGTCCCTTCATGATTCTTTTATGATTTCATGATTCTTCATGATTTCTTTTATGTCTCTGTAGTCAGATGCCCTGGATGCAACTAGAGGATGATTCTCTGTATGTATCCCAGGCTAATTTCATCCTGGCCTACCAGTTCCGCCCAGATGGTGCCAGCCTGAACCGTCGGCCCCTGGGAGTCTTCGCGGGGCATGATGAGGACGTTTGTCACTTCGTGCTAGCCAACTCGCATATTATCAGTGCAGGAGGGTAAGTGCTGCGGGTTCTACTTCCCCGTCTACCCCTCCCCCTGCAGGCACCTTCTGCAGGCTCTGCTTTCCTCTCTCAACTCGGAAGGAACGAGGAGGGAAACTAGAAGAAGAGGTAGTGGCTTTTTTTTTCCCACTTAAAGCAGAGATTTACCAGAAGAAGTTAATAGGGTTAACTGGAGAGGGAAAATAGGAAGAGCCTTTAATGAAAAGTGAAGCCAGTTTTGATACTCTCCAGGAGGAAATTAATTTTGTTTCCCAGCTCTGTTCAGCACCAACTGAGCTGAAGAAGAAATGGTATCTAGGAGTTCAGCACATTATTGGGCTGAATTGCCTAACACTTAGCAAATTTGGATATCGTTGCAGGCTTGGGTTGTTTCGGTAGGCTTGTCTCTCCCTACAGAGAGAATAATTGACTCTTGGGGGTGGGGTGGGGGCTCATTTCTCTCCTAGAGATGGGAAGATTGGCATTCATAAGACTCACAGCACCTTCACTGTCAAGTACTCGGCTCATGAACAGGAGGTGAATTGTGTGGATTGCAAAGGGGGCATCATTGTGAGTGGCTCCAGGGACAGGACGGCCAAGGTGAGGTGGTCTCCCCTTGACTTACTGTTGTTCGCGCCTGTCTATAGGGAGTGGGGTGGGAGAGGGTGGATAGGGCCTTGAGTCCCAGGATTGGCTAAGAACGCTGGGTGGGGGCAGGGGAAACGACACAATAAAGAACTCACTTATGCCTCTGGCATGCAGCTTGCCATGCCAGCTGGTGTCCCTGCCAGCTGGACTGGGCAAGGAGTGGACAGTGGCTGGGAAGCTTGCCACTCACTTGAAATGTGGCGTGAACTCAAAAACAGAGGGCCTGGCCAGCTTTTCCTCCCTGAGCTGAATTTCCTCAAGTTTGTGGGTTGAGTTCTGACCCCAATATTTTATTTTAAAATCTTCCTTCTTTTGCTTGCTCCCTGTGTAGGGAGGTTAATTTTTCACCACCTTGTTTATAAGCAATCAGGCTGATAATTAAAATATGTTTTTGCTGTGTCTCTGGAGAGTGATGTGGTCAGCAAGCAGTAGAGATGCTGAGAAAAGGGGGTTGTTTGTTGTGCCATTGCCAAGTTGCCTGGTCCGCAAACATCTGCCAAGGCATCTGAGGAGGCTGATGGTGTCCCCCAGCTTTGCGGATCCAGCTCATCCACGTCTGGGTCGATGGTTTCCCATCCATAAGACAGAGAAGAAATTATTTCTCCATGGCTGTCTCCAGCAGCCCTAGCCAGTGTCTACGGGGGCCGGGCCCTTTGGGGCTGCCTTAGGAAATTTGCTGGCAATTGAGTTGGTGGTACCGGAGGCGCAGGAGTGTCTTGCTTGTTCCCAGCGTCTGGAGCCTCCTTAGTGCTAACAGGAGCAAAATGTTTGTCGGTGTCAGCAAATGGGTCTCTAAGACCCACAGGGAGAAGATGGGGGAGAAGGAAGTTGCAGTCTTTATAAGCTAACTTCTCTGACTCCATATACCTGTCTGGTGCTTACTCCTTCATGTGGAAAATGTTGCTAATGGATGTGATAGGGGGACTAAATACGCTGCCTTCTGTCTATGGAAGTTTCTCCTCCCTTCGCTGTTTTCTGCCTTACTCTTTGTGGTCCGTCAGAGACAGTGCATATAGCACAGGAAAACCGGAGAAAATCCCAGCCTTTGGAAACAACAAGAAACCGAACTCCCTGTCCCCTGCTTCACAATCCTTAACCTCATACTACTTCAGGTGTCTGATTGGTCACTGCCTTTGTACCAGTCAGGCAATGATACTGGCTTTGTTGGCTGTACTGCCCAAAAGTCAGTTTGCTGCAAACCTTTTGTGGCTTGTGTGACCTGGATGTTCCCACCTCCTTCTAGCATCTTCTGGTCATGTCATTAGACTCCCCCTCCATTTCTTTCTTCTGTTTTCTGTGACCTGATACTTAGTGCAGTATAAAACTAAGCTCCATGATCACAGGTAGCAGTCTGAGGGTACAGCAGGTTTTTTTGGTGTGTTGGGTTGGTTTTATATTTAAGTACTAATTCATCCCTATGTAGTAGGTTAGATTTTATGAAGATTTAAAGTAAATACTTTGTGTTATCACCAAAGCCTCTTCTTCGTTCTGAAGATTTCTTTTAAGTCAGCAACAGAATTCTCTTCTGTTCACACCTGAAAGGTGGTCAGGTGTTTCGGGCCTCCCTGGTGACCTCTCAGCCCACTCATCTTGTGGGGCTTTCTGGATGCTGCTCAGGCTTCCTCCTTGCTTTTGTTGAATTTGATTCCACCTTCATGTTCTGGCCCATTTCAATGTTACTCACAGTGTCTTTCATAAGCAACTCTTTTCGGTAGCATCCGCCATTCTGTAGCTGCTTCTGCAGACTTTTTTTTTTTTTTTTTTTTTGACAGAGTGAACAGTGAGAGAGAGAGACAGAGAGAAAGGTCTTCCTTTGCTGTTGGTTCACCCTCCAATGGCCGCCGCTACTGGCGCGCTGCGGCCAGCGCACTGCACTGATCTGATGGCAGGAGCCAGGTACTTATCCTGGCCTCCCATGGGGTGCAGGGCCCAAGCACTTGGGCCATCCTCCACTGCACTCCCTGGCCACAGCAGAGAGCTGGCCTGGAAGAGGGGCAACCAGGACAGAATCCGGCGCCCCAACCGGGACTAGAACCTGGTGTGCCGGCACCGCAAGGCGGAGGATTAGCCTACTGAGCTGGGGCGGCGGCCTCTGCAGACTTCTAATACACCTAAACCTACATCAGAATCTGCAGTGATGTTTGCCTTCTGTAAATATCTGTAGCCTATACTTTGGAAGTTCCTCAAATACATACTGTGTTTTAGGAGAGATTCATTTTATAGAATGAAGGGAACCAAAACATTCCCTTTGCAAAACTTCTGAGCTAAGGCGTGCCCAGAGAGCCCTTTTTCCCCTCCTGCAGCCCAGTTTCATATCTGCTGTGACTTAGCTTGGTTGCCTCTGTGGGCTTTAGTCGGGCTGGTCCCATCCTGAGATGTGAATGGATGATAGCTCAGTTCTTGTTGGGCCTGGATGGTACTGGCTACTCCTTCATTTCCTGCTTTATTTCTCTCTCTTCATTTGCACCAACAGGTGTCTACTACATGTGAGGCTTGGGCATGAGGCACCAGGCGGAGGCCATGGTGAGGAAGATACAGCCTGTAGAGGGGCGCTGAGAAATGTGTGCACCTGACTGTGAACCTGCTAGGAAGTGGCCCGCACTGGGAAGCGCATAAGGTTCTAGGAGGGGCCGGCGCCGCGGCTCACTAGGCTAATCCTCCGCCTTGCGGTGCCGGCATACCAGGTTCTAGTCCCGGTTGGGGCGCCGGATTCTGTCCTGGTTGCCCCTCTTCCAGGCCAGCTCTCTGCTGTGGCCAGGGAGTGCAGTGGAGGATGGCCCAAGTCCTTGGTCCCTGCACCCCATGGGAGACCAGGAGAAGCACCTGGCTCCTGCCATCAGATCAGCGCGGTGCACCAGCCGCGGCGGCCATTGGAGGGTGAACCAATGACAAAGGAAGACCTTTCTCTCAGTCTCTCTCTCTCACTGTCCACTCTGCCTGTCAAAAAAAAAAAAAAGGTTCTAGGAGGGAAAGGAACAGGAAGTTCAGACGGTAGAGAGGCCATGTCTGGCTCGGAAGAGGAGACTTTATGAAGGAGAGCATGTTTGAACTGGTTATTTTTTCTCAGTTATTTTTCAAAGTATAGATTTGCTTATTTATTTTGTAACAACATAGGTTTTAACCAGGCATTGTGCTAATAAGCACTTCATGTATTTAATGTTTTTCATTTTATCCTTCAAGGTACATTTTTCTCCTGCATAATTGTGCTTATAATGTACTTTGGACACCCAGAATACCTGCCGTATCTACTCTATTACTCTATTTGATAAGGTTTTCCATTGTTACAGATTGTTCATGTCATCCTTAATGGCTTCCTAATGGGCTAATCATAATTTACTTACAATTTTTCCTGTTGGGTGGGTGTGCACATCCTGGTCTTCCTAGAGTCATAAGAACCACCATCATCAAAGGCCCAGTACTTAGGAATGCTGTGCTCCTGGGCTGGGTGCTTTGTATTCCACTTTGCATGCTACCACCCCAAGAGATAGTCACATTTCTCATTTGATACATGAGGAACCTGAGGTTAAGAAGTTATAAAACATCCCTGAGTGCAAACACAGTAGGTAGCAGCTAGGAATCCAGATTCCAGTGTCTGCATGGTTTTTCTGCCACCCCGAGCTGCAGAGAGTATTTACCATTTAGGTTTTCTTTGCCTTTGTGTTATTTTCTCAAGATAGATTCTCATTGAAATTGCTGAGTCAGGCTTTGGTCATTTTTAAGGGTCTTCACATACACCACCAGTCTGCTTTTCTAGGGGCTATATAAATGTGCACTCCCCTGGAGTCCTTCTTAGGGTTGGGCCTTTTTGAATTTGGCCATTGAGGATAAAGGTATGATCAGCAAATTGTTGTCAACTCCTGTCCCTCAGGGGCCATGATACTTACGTTCCTGGAGAATGGTGCACTACCGGGCATGCTTCCTGAGCCGCTCCTGTGGTACTCCATGCCAGTACCCTTGTCCTGTGGTTTGCGGGATCTAGGAACCCACCAGCCAGTTTTGTGGAGGGTGCTAGTGTGTTCAGGGGTAGGCTGTCCTCATAGGTTTTGGACTCTAATCATTAGAGTCCTTAGCATCTCCCCACCCCAAAAGCAAGAATGCACCTCCCAGGCACAAGGTAGGGCTCTCTTCCAAGCTGGGGCTGAGAAGTGCATCTAGTTACTGTTGAAGGGGACTGACTGGGGC
This sequence comes from Oryctolagus cuniculus, assembly GCF_051225735.1. Lineage (NCBI taxonomy): Eukaryota > Metazoa > Chordata > Mammalia > Lagomorpha > Leporidae > Oryctolagus > Oryctolagus cuniculus. The sequence continues at coordinate 28,117,670 of NC_142881.1, forward strand.
CCAACCAGTAAGCCAGAATCAGGGCCCTCCAGGAACAGTGATATTTACCCTCCTTGTTCAGGATCCTCTTGTTAATTTCTTTTCCCTGTGTTAGGAAGAATTGCTCTTACCATCTCCCATCCCCCATCAGACACATGCAAACTCTAAGAAGCACTTTCTCCTTTTATAGGGAACAGATACCATGTGACCCTAAGAAGGGAGGACCACACCCACTCCATCACCAACCCCTTAAACTCAAGGAATGTTTTCTTAAAGTTCTTCCTTCTAAGGTCCGGCCTGCGCTTCTTATGTTCCCCTTATAGCACTACAGGGACCTTGAGAGGTCGTTGATCCATCTGGCAGCCTCAGGATCCTCTCTGTGCCTGCTGTCTGGGGACAGCCCTGTAGATTGGAGGTTTCCTTTCTGTTTGGTTAGGGGCTTATGTCCCTGTGTGTGTCATCTGGGCCAGGGGGGGTGAAGGGGGGGTGCCCTGTGCTTAATGGGACAGTTGTAAGTGCACTGACTGCTGAGAGGGCTCGGGGAGTGTTGATTAGAGCTAAGCCCGAGTGGCTGCTAATGTACATTCCTGACTGATAGGGACCAGATAATGTGCTCTGAGCAATATTTTTAACCTGTAGGAGATATGGAAGCTTAAAAGAGTTAAGCTTTTCTGCTACTTTTGGTGACACTAGGTGCTAAATTCCCTGCTGACATGAATAGCATTGGATCCTGCGCGTTATCAACAAACAAACAACAACACACCACCTTCTTGCTTTGAAGTCTTCTTCTTCCACTCTGTCCTTCCTTTGCATCTTTCTTCTTATTCTTCTCTCTAATTCTATTGCTGTGCCTCCCATACTGCGCCTATACTGCGCCTTGATCTTTCTTCCTCTCTCTACTCCCCTCCCCCTAAAGTAAACTCTCAGTGAGTGACAAGAGAAGGGAAAATCTACAGATGTGGGGAAGTTGCTGAGAGAAGCAAGCCCCATCTCTCCACCTCTGCTCAGTCGAAACTGAGCTGAGGAACTTCTGACTGCCTGGTATAAAGCGGGCTAGCAGGTTCTGGCTCTCCCTGGAGCTAGGATCTGTGTGGGAGGCGGGAGAGCCGGAACTGGAGAGGCCTCTCTGTTGGTCCCTGGAGCTCTGTGTGTGCAGGATGGAAAGATTCTCCATTAGCTCATCCCCTAGGCATAGTCACCACACTGGTGCACCTGTCCTCCTCCCTGATCCCAGGCAATGCCAACAAGAACGTCTCTTCTCCCGTTTCCAGGTATGGCCTTTGGCCTCAGGCCGGCTGGGGCAGTGCTTACACACCATCCAGACTGAAGACCGAGTCTGGTCCATTGCTATCAGCCCATTACTCAGGTAAGGGAGATACGTTTGGATATGATTTTGTTCCATACAATAATGCTTTTCTTTTGCTAGGTCAAGCGAACTAGAAAATCTGCTACCAGGTTGCTTTGAGATACTCTTGGAGAGTTTAGATTTGTCAAGTCCAGAGACTTGAGGCTTATTTAGGTTACTTCATATGTCCATGGGTTTGAGATAACCACTCAGGTACTCTTTCCCTCAGCACCCAACCCCAGCAATGTTCAGAGAAGTATTCTGTATTGGAATCTCTAAGAACCTTACTGTTAACCGGGAGCAGATATGCTCTAGGTTCACTCCCCAAGCAGACACCTCTCGGCACCCCTGAAAGATAACAAAACAACTTGTAGCTCTGCTCCGTGCCCCTGGAAGATGTTCTCGGGAGGGTCCCTTGCACAATTGAGTCGTCTGGAGAGGCTTGGAGTCTGTGACAGTCAGGCCCTCTTCCAAAGAAGGATATGCAGGAATGGAGACATGGACAGTTGTAGCAGAAGTGTGAAGTTTATTTATTTGAGAGACCTGGAGGGTGGGGGAGAGACAGAGAGAGAGATATCTTCCATCTGCTAGTTCACTCCCCAAACGCCCAGAATGTCTTGGGCTGGGCCAGTGCCGAGTACAGGAGCCAGAAAGACCATCCATGTCTCCCACATGCATGGCAGGGAGCCAGTCCCTCCAGCTGTCACTACTGCCTCCCAGGGTATGCATTAGTAGGATACTGGGGTCAGGAGCCGGAGCTGGGAACTGAACTTGGGCACTCCACTATGGAAGGTGGGGGTCTCAACTGCTGGGCTAAATGCCCAACCCCAGAAGTATGAGACTTTTGATGATGGCTGTATCCTACCCTTTGGCCTGACTGGTATTCTCTGGCTTTACCTTGAACAAGTATACTCTGTGTCCTGACTTTTGCTTTTAGGTTCTCTTGAGTCAAAGCAGAGCCTCCCTCCTCCCCCAGTAGATTGCATAAACTCTGTCCTATACCTGTTCTGTCACAGTATTCACACAGGGTCTTCCCCTACTTCCCTTGCCCCTCACTCCTCACCCAAATGGAAGTGGAAAGCTGTAGGGCTGCCACCCTCCATCACTGGGTTTACTCACTCACTTGTTTTATGAGCAAGATGACCCCCCCTTTGCTCAGCCTCTTTTTCCTCACTCCAGAGAGCCTGCACCCCTCCTCCTGCTGCCTACCACAACTCCCTTTCAAATTTTTTTCTTCCTAAGAATTAGAGCCGATTAGCCACGTCATTAATTCTTCAATTTGACGGCTGATATAGCAGGACCTGAAACACATTGCTGACCCCAGAGAATGGAGACCCCATTCCTTAGCATATTGACGATGGGAGAAGTTAATTAAAATTCCACAGAGCAGAGGTGTCGGCTAACCTATAAACCTGTCGCTGTTCAGAACAAATCATTCTAGCAATCCTAGGAAAGAGGGAAGGAAAGACCAGCAGGGAGTGGAGAAGCTGAGTGTGTGGGAGCCGAGGGTGGAAAGGGGAGCCCTCAGGCTTGGTCTCCTCCTCAGCTTCTTCCTAATGCTGGCCTCTTTAAAGCCAATTAGCCAGACCTGGGGGTGTGTGGGCTAGATATGTGTAAAGATCGGAGCAAGGTGGGACAGCCCGTGGGAGGGGACAGGTGTGCTAGTGACTCTTAGTGGTTGCCTGTGGGTTTCTACTGGCTTCAGGAGACCAGAGTGGAGTTGGCAGTAGAGGGAAGCTCTTAAATGCTGGAGTTGCTCCGTGGGCTTCCCACCTAGGGATTGAGGCCAGACAGCTCACACAGGCTCTGTCCTATACCCCCAGCCCCAGATTCCTCTACTCCAGCAACTGCTGTTGAATGTGTTAGGCTACCTCTTAACAGAAAAGAGCACAGCAATTTTTTAAAAAAAGATTTATTATTTGAAAGGCAGAGTTAGAGACAGAGAGGGAGAGTCAGAGAAGTCTTCCATCTGCTGGTCCACTCCCCAAATAACTGCCGTGGCAGGAGCTGATCTGGTCCAAAGCCAGGAGCCAGGAATTTCTTCCGAGTCTCCCACATGGATGCAAGGGCCCAAGGATTTGGGTCATCTTCCACTGCTTTCCCAGATATATCAGCAGAGAGCTAGATTGGAAATGGAGCAGCCAGGAGTTGAACCAACACCTGTATGGAATGCCAGCGCTGCAGATAGAAGCTTTGCCTGCTATGCCACAGCGTTGGCCTCATCCAGAGCACAGCAATTTTGGAAGACAGTGTCACTAAAGGGATGGAGGACAGTCTGCCCTTGTCATTAAAAAGCAGTGGAGATCACAGTAGACTGAGTTTGGAGGTTTTGACCACCATATACAGGCTGGATTTTGGGAAAGACCTAGCTTTCTTTCTTTCTCGCTCTCTTTTTTTTTTTAAATGAAAGGTATTTATTTATTTATTTACTTACTTACTTATTTGAAAGTCAGAGATACAAAGATACAAGGAGAGACAGAGAGAGACAGTCTCTCTGCTGGTTCACTCCCCAAATGGCCACAACAGCCAAGGCTGAGCCAGGCTGAAGTCAGGAACCAGGAGCTTCATCCAGGCCTCCCACATGAGTGTCAGAGAGGCCCAAAAAGCTGGGTCATCTTCTAGTGCTTTTCCAGGTGCATTAACAGGGAACTGGATCAGAAGTGAAGCAGCTGGGACACAAACTAGCACCATATGGGATGCCACCATGGTGGGGAGTGGCTTTACCTGCTACACCCCAACACCAGCCCAGGACCTCACTCTCTGATGTTACTGCTATCACAATGTGACTGCCACTACTGTTAGCAGCTAACATTTACTAGTTGCTTGCTCTGTGCCAGACCCTCTGCTCAATCCTTGATGTGTCTCATCCTCAGAGCAGACCTGGGCTGTGTTTTCTGCAGTGAGTGTTCCGAGTCTCCTTGTCCTCTTGGTGTGTGTCGGCATGGGAGTGGTTCTGCGACTTGCGGTTGGCTGGCTGTTCAGCTCCTGCCCCACAGTTACTTGAGATGGCCTTTTCCCCAGTTCTACGGATGTTGTCTGAGACTCCTTTTACAGAGAGTTTGTGTTTGGAATTCTGTTTTTATGCTAAATGACCAGGGTCTTTTGCTGGTTGTGTCTATATCTTTTTCTCTTACAAAAGAATAACCTAGGATAGGATCTGTTTACCTTATTAGATCATTTCTTCTCATTGTTGAACCTCTCAATACTCACCATTTTCTCAGTCGTGGGACATACTACCTCCTAGCCTCAGGATCTATTCCTTTTTTTTTTTTTTTTAATTTATTTTATTTATTTGAAAGTGTGCGTGCGTGAGATATCCTCCATCTGCTGATTCATTTCCCTTATGGCTGCAGTAGTCGGAGCTGAGATGATCCGAAGCCAGGAGCCAGGAGCTTCTTCTGGATCTCCCACGTGGGTGCCGGGGGGACATCCTCTATTGCTTTCCCAGGTGCATTAGCAGGGAGTTGGATTGGAAGGGGAGCAGCTGGGACACGAACCTGTGCCCATGTGGGATGCCAGCACTGCAGGTGGTGGCTTAATCTGCTATGCCACAGCATCAGTCCCCAGGGCCTATCCTTTAGAGCAGTCCGAGAGATGAGTTTTGCTTTGCCACCCATTAGTAGGGTGGCCTCTGGTACATTGTTCCTGTCTCTTTGCCTCATCTATCAAATGTGACTACTATTTCTTTCCAGAAATTACTATGTTTTTGTGACGCTGATGAAGAAACATATCTGAGAATACTCTGCAAAGCCAGAAGGGCCAGAATCCTCTCGCCTGGTATAGGTTTGGCTTGGTGGCCTCAGCTGTGCTCATGTCCGTCCCCTGGGCTTCCTGGGGCTTCTCCAGGCCCCAGGGAGTTACCTTGCTCTTCGCAGTCTCCTCGAGGCAGAGGCTCAGTGGGAACCTCTCTTGCTGCCTTTCTTCCTGGAGTGTCCCTGCCTTCCAGGGCTGCCTTCTGGTCCCCTCCCTGCCGTGTGATCGTCAGTGTCGCCAGTGTGATGCAACCGCAGACCCCTCAGGAAGAACACGAGGGGATGTGGGCAGCAGCTGTCCTCCAGGGCTGGTCCTCTGGCTTACCTGACAGTGTCTTACCTCCTTGTCTCTCCCTTGTGTAATTAGAAGGAACCTGGACCCAGCGCAGCTCTTTTCTGTTATCTCTTCTGCTTAAGAGAATTTGTCAGACATAATGATTTTATTTGTCTTTGATGCTTGAACTTTTCTACCTTCTTTTCTTGTGTATGTGCTCAGACACTTGTATGAAATGTGAGATCTTAAGCCCTAAGCTTAATCTGAGGTGCTCACGCCTGGGAGGAAGTAGGTATTCTGTCCTGTGTCCAAATGCCTGCTTTCCTTCCTTCTGTGGCGTGAGTTCTTAATTCGTGAACAGTTGTGGAGGGCGATATTTCATACCAGATATGTACTTGGAGTAGTGTGTAGATACTCAAAACACAGAAGGAAAGCAGGGACCTCCAGAGGAAGGTGGCAGGGAAGGGGCAGGAACTGCCTCCCCCACAAACCCTCCTGCCCATCTAGTGCCCCACTGCTGGTGATCCTGTTTTTAAGATTCACGACGTGCAAGTGGAGCCCTCCTCCTTGCAGATGAAGTCATTTCTGGAGCTGGTGCTGAGTGGAAGAAAGGCAGGCTGGGCATCAAGGCAGGAAGAGTTGCCGGAGAGATACCTGGGGTCAAAGGGCACGAATCTGAGTCCAGCCCACGTAGCCTCAGCGAGACAACCTCCCGAGGCCACGTTGAATTCTGAGTGCTTTCCTGTGACTAACACAGAAAAGCAGAATTTTAGAAATGTGTAATATGTTTTATTGTCATTTAAAAATTCTTTCCAGCTGACTAAAGTTAGTAAATCCTCAAGAGCAGAGGAATGTGGCAGTGCTGTTAAAGGCTTTGTCCCTCTCTCTCCACCTTGTGTCTTCTCATCCCCTCTCCCCCCGTGCGTCTCCTGAACACGTGTTCCGTGGCAGCTTCCCCAGGATCTCATGCAGCCCTGGTCATCACATGGGCACAGCACTGGCATGGCTGCTGGACCAAGTGCTGAGACTGGGCTGGCTTGCTCCAGGGGGAGGGGAGAAGTGGAGCCCAGGGATGGGCAGCGTGGGCCCTCGTGTGGCCGTGAGGCAGGCGGCTGCATCATTGTCCTGCCTTACTCACCAGCATCTTGGACAGTAGCTGTGGCCCTTGAAGGTGTCTTTAGCGACCTGAGAACGTTCTCTCCTCCCAGAGGTCAGAGCTGAGAGGGAGAGCAGAGGGAGAAGGCAGCCAGTGCGTGAGGCCAGGGTTCTCTCTGGTAACATGACTGTGGGCACCATTCGAGCCGCGTGAATACACACAGCATTCAGGGCCTCCTCCAAGCCAGTGCTCCCTGCCCTGTGTGCTAGGGAGGGGAGGGGAGAGGAGCCCTCAACTCGTGCCCCTGCAGACGCCGTGTTTGCTGCCCTCCAAGAAAAAGATGGCGCTCGGCGGAGCCCTCTGCCATCCTGTGAGTGAGTGTGGTCAGGAAGGCTTTCCGGGATACTTGGGCTCTAATCCCTTCTTTCCCTCTTTGGTCATTAGGGAGATAGATGAGTGGTACAGGTGTAGAAACTTGACTTAGCTGAATACAATGTAATTTTGTGTAGCTTTGCTCACTGTGGCAGCCTGTTTGTTTTTGAGGGGTTAGTCCAAGTTTGCATGAAATGTCCCAATTCAGATTTGTAAAGTGGGTTGCAGCCTCTGAGGGGTTTTGATGGGGAGCTGCCCCTGCTTGCTTCATTCCTCCCAGTGGGGAGGCGAGTCTGGAAGGAGAGCAGTCACTGTGCACTGTTTGGTAAGGGGGTGGGTTTCAGGAGAGCGGGTGCTGGTTCCAGTGGCCGCAGGGCTTACTGGGTGTTGTGTGTGATAGCTGCATGCTCACCAGCTGGTTGAAATGCATCTTTTTTTAGTGAAAGGTGATTACATCTGGACTTTGCTCTGACACAGAGGGCTGAAAGACTGCAAAGAAGCAGCCAACTTTCAGTTGGTTCCCAGGAATGCGGCAGTCGTTTGGCCCTGGGCTTCCTGACAGTGCTTTTGAGGGAAGAAGAGTCAAAAGTCAAGATTGTACCTGTGAGATTTTCTTTTTCTGGTTGGTGTTGGACAGGTTGGGTGTGAGGGGAGATCCCTAATCCTGAGCACCCAAAGGAAGCCTTGGATGGATGACTTTGTGTGCGTACCCTTGGAGCTGTCCTCCCAATGGTGTGCATGGTCCCTGGCTGACTTGGGGATCTCTCTGGTCTCCCTTCCCAGAAGGGAAATCCCCATCAGGGCCCATCTGGGGGAAGGAGAACTGACGAGCAGAGTGGCTTGCAGAGCACAGGAGGGAGCTTCTTGCATGTGGTGCCCCTGGAGGAAACTGCAGAGCCACAGAGACGCCAAGGAGGGGCCAGGGCTGGCGTAGCTGGCAGGGGCATCACGACAGCTGAGAAAGATGGAAGCTCTGGGTAAGGCTAGATAGGCCCACTGGTCCAGCGTGAAAGGAGTAAATATTGGAAAGACATCAGTGTAGAGCTGCCATTGAATTGGAGTTAGGAAGTGCTAAATCTCTGTGCTGTGCCCTTTACCCTAGAGTTCATTGCCTGTGCAGATCCAAGCCTCACAGGAGGTCATATCCATCAGTAACAAGGACCAAATACCACAGGGGTGGGTTTCAATTCCTCAAGACCCTGGATTTCTGCCATTATCCAGAGCAGAATGGACACAGGGAGGCTCATGTGTGAGCTGTTGGCCTGGGACCAGCACCTGCCCAGCCCTGGCTGGCCTAGAATCCACATGTGCAGGTGTCTCCTTCTTTGGACAGTGTGGTTGGCTCATTTGTCAGGAGCTGCCTGTTAAGACTAAAACACTCCAAATAGAAGCAGGCTGTTGCCGAGGGCTAGATGCTGAGCTGGGAGTTGTGGATGCAGAGTTGATGCACTGAGACCTGCCCTGCCGATGGCAGTGCCTCTCCACCACTCAGCCTCAGTGTCTGAATTCTGGCTTTCTTCATCCCTGCCCCATCTTTCTCCAGTCCAGTCCCTCACTCCATGTCCGGATACTGCTTAAGCATTGTGTTCTAGTCGCTAGGGAGACACGGTGAACTAGATGGCACGGTCTGACAGGACAGACAGACCAGCAAAATGGGTCTGGGAGAGATGCGGTAGGTTCTACAGAGATGGGTCGTCATCCTCGTGCTCCCACTGCCATTCCTCCCGGCCCAAGGCCCCACCTGCACTATTTCCTTTACTCTCCGCTCATCAGGAAGTGGGAAGGGAATTTTCCAGCCTCAGCTGTTGCTGACTTTTGTGGGTTGTGTGTGCAATGTGCCTGTGTTTTTCCACCTTTGATCACCGTTCTGCCAACAGATAATTTAGCAATCACATCCCAAGGTGGAAGCATGGAGTTAATGTTAAATTTTTTTTTTTTTTTTTTACCCTTTAAACTTCAGTGGGTGATGAGGCAGAGAAGGAGGTGGGAGGGTAAAGGAGCCATAAATCCTGTGGCTGGTGTGGCTGTTCTCTGAGCAGCCGGGAAGCCTCTGATGTCGCCACAGCACTTTCATTAACATTTAAATTAAGGGTTTGTTTTCCAGTCTGTTTTATAGGCAGGGACCTTTCATGGCCTGTCACATGCAGCACCCACCCACCCTCCCCAAGCAAGTGTGTAATTGTAGCCACTGCTCTATCCTAACTCTGGGTTGCAGCCGGAGGTTCAAAGGGAATTCCTGGAGATGGGGCTTTGGAGGTACAAGATGCAGCAGTCAGGATGTGGGTGTTACTCCTCAAATGAAGGTGCGGCCCAGGCGCTCCTTCCCTTCTTATCCGCCCTGTGCTTTTCGCTGCTCTTCAAGGGGCACACACTTCTCGCTGACTCTGACCCCTCCCACCTTCTTTCCCTTGGGCCAAGGGGCAGGTGGGAAAGGGTGCAGTCTCTCCCAGTGGTTATTAGGGCTTGGGACAGATCGTTCTAAGATACAAATCTTCAAGCTCACCTTCCTTCCTCCTTTCATGATGATTGTTTATTTTTAACTCCATGGATACTTCTTCCTGTTCTACTCATGCAGAAGTAACAACAATAAAAAGATTAGCATCTGAAGAGCGCATATAATATAATCACATAGATATATGTATGCACCCCATTTGTAGTTGCCAGCTCTGAGTGTACCTGTTGGAAAAAGCTGATTTAGGAGCTCATTTGAGGAAATTGTTCTCCCATATCTCCGCAGTCAGAGGAAGCTTCCTACATCCTCCAGAAGTGAATTTGGTAGCAAGTTTCTTTCACCTAAGAATATCAGATGTTTGGAAAAGGCATATGAGTCTCCTTTCCATCCACTTCCTGTTGATTTGTAGATGACAAGAATGTGTAAGCATCTCCTTAGCTCATAACCTCTGAGGGCTTAGCTCACCCACTGCTGGCCTCTAGCTAGATTCTTTCTCTGGATTGTGATGAGAGGGCCATTAGAGACCTCCTCACTTTGTGTTCAGGGGCTGAGAATTTTCTCCCTTGAGCCCAGTTTCACTGCTCAGGTCACCACATCTTTCTTTGTTTCACTAAGCTGCTCGGAGGTCCATGACGTATCTGCAGGGGTGAAGATGGTTGACTGTCTTGCCCTTCTGTTCCAGGTAACCTTGTCAACAGGTGGACACCTTCATGCCCTGGGGTCCTGCCCAAGGGGAGTGAGGGAGGTGCCCGGCAACCCTCTGCAGGTGCTGTTGGGGCTCAGGTTGCAGAGTGGTGTCCAGGGCCTGCCTGGTGGTGATTAATCTGGGACACGGGCCAGCAGAGGCCCAGCCAGGGCAGCTTTGGTCCCTCACTGTGAAGACCTTTGGCTCAGAGACTGAACTGATCTCTCTGGCCTGCTTCGGCTTGGGGTTTGATCTGTCAAGGCTAAAGAGGAACCTGATGGTGGGGCGGAAGCTTCTAGCCCTGTCTGACTTATGGCACTGATCCATTCCAGTGGCCTTGTCATGATAATACTCGTATATTAAAAAGATTTCCCCACCTGTTAGCCTCACAAGAGGAATTTGTGAAAGGTTTATGCTTTTTGTTTTTTGAGCCAGTAGAGCTTCCTCTTGTAAATAGCTTGGGGCCTGGGATGGGATTTGTAGTGGGAGTGAGTAGGAAGGGCAATATTGGGGTGTGGTTGGATCAGTAGTAGAATGTATGTGTGTGTCGGGGGGCTTGTGTCAGAAGTAGAAGGCTCATCCCATACTCCCGCAGTTAAGTGGCTCTCACGCCACTTGGGGCAGATGTCAGTGTTGCAATCTGGAGTCAAGTCTCAAGTTCCTTTTCATTTCAAACCAAAGTTTTTGAAAATGAGCCGTCTGCCCACTTCTCCATCTACCATAGCTCTAGCTTCTGGGACCTCCAAGTGGCAGGCCTTGGTGCACACTGTATTTCTTCCCTTCTCTTGAGATCAGGACAGACACACATGACTACCTGGTCGTTCTTGGGCTTAAGGCTCAAACATAGGAGTTCCACTGCCTGTGACGAGTTCCCGTGCCCATGAGTCTCAGTGCATCCCTTACTGTAGTAGCTGCATTTGGCAGCAAGGAGCTTGGGACCCAAGAGCTGGAACATTTTCTTCACACTGTCAAGAAAGAGAATGGACATCCTGTGTACCATCCACAGTGGGATGTTGCTGACCTTGTCACTTTGGGACAGTGGCTATTGGAATTCTGGCTGGGATTCTGGGAACCCTATCAGTCTAGTTGATTCTGAACCCCACTATACTGACTAGTATTCTATGCATAATGACAATAAAGCATGCATTTATGTATCAGCAAGCCAACTGGCTCTTCAGACCAATACCAAAAGTTCTCTGTGGGGACCAGACACCTACTAATCCCTGGTCTTTACACCAGCTTCTTGAAGAGGACTCTTTAGAAGTTCCAGGTTGTGAGCTTTTGGGAGCAGGGGTTTTATTTCCTGTCTTGCGTACGAGTTACATGCCTATGTGCTGCAGACAAAAGCCTTGTGCATTTGGGGTGCCCTGTTGAACTGATGACCCGAGATCCTTGCCTCTTTCCTGAGCTGTGCTTGCACTCGCGCTCTCTCTCGCTCTTGCGCCAGGACATTTCTACAGGGCCTTGTGTGTGACCGGGTCTGTGGGGCCATGTCAGGGAGGTGTGGCGCAGGCCTATCTGAGGTGCTTACAAGGGTGGGAGGAGTGGAGGGAGGAGGGAGGTGAGTATGTGCATGCAGAAGCCGTGGTAATTGCAAAGGGAATATTAGTCCTGGAGCTGCTGGCCCAGGAAATTGCTTTCTGCAGAAGCTTTCTTTTCTTCATAGCTTGCAATGCAAATTAAAAATGTGAATGGGCACAAAAAGTACAGGGGGGATAGGTGGGGTGCCAGTTGGGATGTGACAGCATCCAAAATCTTCAGCAGAATCTTAATTTGCAAGGGAGAATTTAAAATAATGAGAGAATTTTTTTAAAGATTTATTTTATTTATTTGAAAGAGTTACTGAGAGAGAGATAGACACAGAGAGAGAGGTCTTCAATCTGCTGGTTCACTCCCCAGATGGTTGCAACGGCTGGAGCTGTGCTGATCCGAAGCCAGGAGCCAGGAGCTTCTTCAGGTCTCCCACATGGGTGCAGGGGCCCAAGGACTTGGGCCATCTTCTACTGCTTTCCCAGGCCATAGTAGAGAGCTGGATGGGAAGTGGAGCAGCTGGGACTAGAACCGGTGCCCATACGGATGCCGGTGCTTCAGGCCAGGGCTTTAACCCGCTGCACCACAGCGCCGGTCCCAAGAGAGAATTTTTTTAAAAAGATTTGTTTATTTACTTGAAAGTCAGCTACAGAGAGGGAGAGGCAGGGGTGAGGGTAAGTTCTTTCATCTGTTGGTTCACTCCCCAAATAGCCACAATGACCAGGGCTGGGTCAGGCCAAAGCTAGGAGCCAGGAGCTTCTTCCAGGTATCCCACATGGGTGCAGGGACCCAAACACTTGGGCCATCCTTTGCTGCTTTCCCAGGCACATTAGCAGGGAGCTGCATCAGAAGTGGAGCAGCTGGGACTCGAACTGGTGCCCATATGAGGTGGTGGCGTAGTAGGTAGCGGCTTTACCTGCTACACCATAGTGTGGGCCCTGAGACAGTCTTTTGGAGGACTAAAATGATTGTAACTCATAGTTTGCGCCCCTCCCCATCTTTTGTTATACTTATGTTCAGACTTGTTTCTGACCCTGTTATGCTTGCCCTGCTGTCTTTCCTTCCTGCACCAAGTCCATAATCCAGCTTTTAGAACAGTGGTCTCAGTGTCATGGCATAGTATTTTGGTTTTCTCAGCCTGCTGGAAAGCAGCCCCATCTGCAGTCAGTGCACTTTACAAAACGTGCACCTTGGTCCTGGGGCCTGGAGCCTCCCTGTGCAGGCTGGAGAGCATGCATCTTGACGGCAGGAGCTTGCCTGCTCAGAGAGGGCACGGACACCAAAGCTCTTCATTTCTGCTTCCGCTGCTCCTCTTAGCACTGGTGTGTAGCCTGCATGAAGCAGAAGGTGAAGGCTTCCGGGCCTTTTCCCCTCTTGGTTTGCCAGGCTGTATGTGCCCCACCTAGAGAGGTGTGGCTTTCCGCTTCCAGGCTGGGGACGCATATGTCTGGATGTGTTGAGGATGCTAGAGGTGAGGACAGGCAGGAGGCAACATGTTGGCATGTTGACTGGTGAGAAACTTCAGGCTGGCTTCTTTCTAGCTGTTAGACAGACAGAAAGACGCCAGAAAGCAGCGTGGAGGCATAGCTTCTCCAGTAAGAACACACCTGTTAGCAGAGACCATTGTGTTTCTGTGGGGGCTCCTTTGCCTCCTTTGTGTGGGGCTTTATTACACATGTGATGTGCATTGGCTGGAGCAAAATGGGAGCAGTGCAGGGTAAAGTGAAATGTGCTGTTTATGCCTGTGGTCACCATGAATGTCCCTCCCTCCCTCCTTCATTGATTGGGGAATTTTGAAAGAGAAATCAGCTTGAGTCTTCAGGTCAGTCCTGTGGTGGCTGCCCGCAGGAAGCCATCAGATTGAACCAGCTTTCTCTAGCACAGGTTTCTGCCCCAGGATCGCTGCACCGTGGGCTTCAGGGCCTGTGCGGTGGGCCAGCTCGGAGCACGTGGCCCACTGCCTCTTTCCTGAGGACTCTCCTCTTGCAGGATGGGTCTCTTTCTGCTGGCACTTTGTGCCTTGTTGCGGTTGCAGCACTGGCTGCCCTGGACAAGCCTGGATATCTTTCCTCCTGTGCCTGATGGGAGGAGACCCAGTGAGTGATTGGGGTGGGGTGACTGACCCAGGAGAAGGGTCAGCTGGGCAGGAGGGTGAGATCTGTAGCATTTGGTAAACACATGGGCACGTGGGTTAATGCGTTCAAAGTGTTCTCCTTTCCCTGCCAGTTTAATGCTTACTGGTACCTAGGGTGAATTGAGAATTTAGAATAATAAATAAGTAATAGAAAAATACACATTATTCAAAGGATTCTTGTACTTCTTAGAAGTCTGTGGCCAGGAAAATCCTCCTTACAGGCTGGTAAGGGCATGTCCAAGAATAAGGAGAGGAAAAGTTAAGAGTTTTTAAAATTGCATTGGGCAGTAAGTATCAAAATAAAAATGTGAAAGCCTTTTAACACATAAGTTTCACTTCCATGAATTTACCCTAAGGCAGTAACCAGATAAACATACAAGGTCTATCTGCAAAGACTTATATTAACACATAATTATTCACTAATAAAGATCTGGTTAAATCTTTCTTACTATGTAGTTGTTAAAACAATGATACAGACTGTATTTATTGATCTCAAATGTCATAACAGATTGTGGCATAAAAAAAGTCACAAAATAGTGTAAGAGTTTGTGTGTTTCCAGAGCGACTTCTTACTACATGGTGGGTTTTTGTTGACATATACTTTGTATTTTTTTTTGTATTTATATTTTTATAATGAGCATACTTTAGGAAAACATTGAAATAGACATTTAGCCGGCGCCGCGGCTCGCTAGGCTAATCCTCCGCCTAGCGGCGCTGGCACACCGGGTTCTAGTCCCGGTCAGGGCGCCGGATTCTGTCCCGGTTGCCCCTCTTCCAGGCCAGCTCTCTGCTGTGGCCCGGGAGTGCAGTGGAGGATGGCCCAAGTACTTGGGCCCTGCACCCCATGGGAGACCAGGATAAGTACCTGGCTCCTGCCATCGGATCAGCGCGGTGTGCTGGCTGCAGCACACTGGCCTCGGCGGCCATTGGAGGGTGAACCGATGGCAAAGGAAGACCTTTCTCTCTGTCTCTCTCTCTCTCACTGTCCACTCTGCCTGTCAAAAAAATTTAAAAAAAAGAGAAATAGACATTTAAATGTAATTTGTATCTGTTTTTAAGCATTTATTTGAAAGTCAGAGTTGCACGGCCGGCGCCGCGGCTCACTAGGCTAATCCTCCGCCTAGCGGCGCCGGCACACCGGGTTCTAGTCCCAGTCAGGGCGCCGGATTCTGTCCCGGTTGCCCCTCTTCCAGGCCAGCTCTCTGCTGTGGCCAGGGAGTGCAGTGGAGGATGGCCCAGGTGCTTGGGCCCTGCACCCCATGGGAGACCAGGAAAAGCACCTGGCTCCTGGCTCCTGCCATCAGATCAGCGCGGTGCGCCGGCCGCAGCGCGCCGGCCGCAGCTGCCATTGGAGGGTGAACCAACGGCAAAGGAAGACCTTTCTCTGTCTCTCTCTCTCACTGTCCACTCTGCCTGTCAAAAAATAAAAATAAATAAATAAATAAATAAATAAATAAAGTCAGAGTTGCAGGGAGAAGGAGAGACAGAAAGAGAGCTCTTCCATCCACTGGTTTACTCCACAGAGGGCCGCGACAGCCAGTGCTGGGCCAGGCCAAAGCCAGGAGCTTCTTTCTGGGTCTCCAACATGGATGGCAGGGGCCCAAGCACTTAGGCCATTAACAGGGAGCTGAGTCAGAAGTGGAACAGCCAGGACAGGAACCAACACCCATGTAGGCTGCCCACGTAGATGCTGGCATCATAGGTGGTGACTTTATCTACTATGCCACAAAGCCAGTCCCTACATTTAAAAAAAATTTTTAAACAGCTTTAATAAAGTATGATTAAGATATCATAAATTTCACTCATTTAAAATGTACAGTTTAAGTGTACAAGTCCATGATTCTTATCAAATTTACAGAGTTGTACAACCACAGCACAATTCAGTTTTAGAACGTTTCTGTCATTTTTGAAAGACCCTTCCTTACATTTACTTTTGCAATGTTAAACATGGTTTTGTGCTTGGGACCTTTTCTGAAAAAAGAAACAAGTAAAAATACTAGAATTTTAAGCAAAGACCGTCTAAACTGAGCCACGGTTTCTTTGCAGTGCGTGTCCCTGGGTGCTTGGCTCACGGTGCACTGAATGCCGTGGTGTGCAGTGTCACTCCGGGGTATGGAGTGCTGGAGAAGCTGTCTGCCCTCTGAGGGTACAGCGTGCAGCGAGGGAACCAGGGCGTGCGCTCTGACAGCAGTAAATTCCCGGATCTCGGCAGTGTGAGAGCCGGCAGCTGCTGGGGCTGTCTGCGGAGAATCAGAGGAAAGCAGTAGCATTCTGGTTAACTCGGGGGCTGGGGGTGGGAGGCTGCACGGGTGATGTGGAATTTGAGACTTACCTGAGGCCCCTACTTAAATTTCAGAAGGGAACTTCAGGCAAGGGGCTGGTATGAGTGCTGGCATAAACAGGGCTGAGGAAACTCGAGGTAAGTTTGGGGGTTGAGATTAGACAAGTTTGCCTGGCTGGAGGGCAAGTGTGGGGCCCAGCTTTGGAGGCCCAGCACAGAATTTGACTTTAGCATGAGGGAAATAGGGAACTATGGATGGTTTTTGACCAGACTGAAGTAGTGAAGTGATTAATGAAGTGGCACGGTCTGTAAGGTACTTTGGAGGCGAGAGACTGAGGTTGTTTGGATACTTCTCCAGGACGTACTTTGTTAGCAGTGAGGGGTTAGATGGCTGGGAACAGTGGGAAGACAACCTTGGATTCTGGAGGACCATGGAGGAAACCCAGCAGGCACATGGGACTGTGTGTGTGCGAGAGAGGGAAGAGGCCAGGAGGACGACCTCGGGTCTGAAGTCTGTCTTCGGGGACAGTCAGGGGGTCGTGGTCAGAGATGACCGGAACTGGAGCTCAGACATGAAGCCCCAGCACGGAGACAACAGTAGAAATCCTGTAAAGGATTAGCTCCGAAGGAGAACTCAGGAATAAAGACAGTGCGGCCAGGAGAGACCAGGAGGCAGGAGGGATAGTCGGAGGTGGAGGGTAGAGCAGGACTGGGGAGAGCAGTGCCCGCCAGGGCTGATGCGGGCACAAGCGCATTTGGGGGCAGCTGACTTGACTGGCCACTGCCTTGCTTGTTCTGCTTCTCTCTGTCCCGAGTGATAGCGCAGACAGGGGAAAGGCGCAGCCTCCGCCTTGCTGTGTGCAGATGTGTGCGTGGCTCTGGGTCCGCACGTGGCGGTTTGGCTTCTGAACTCTGCACGTTTGCTTCCCTCGAGTTCTTCCTTCTGGCTGTTCTGCTTCCTGTTTTCTTTTCCTTTCTCTTCTTATTCTTCCTCCTCCTCCTCCTCTTCTTCCTCTTCCTCCTCCTCTTTCTCCTTCCTCCCTCACTTCCCCCTCCTTCTCCTCCCTCCTCCCTCTTTTTTAACATCTACTTATTTATTTGAAAGAGTTACAGAGCGAGAGAAGGAGAGACAGAGAGAAATCTCCCATCCACTGGTTCACTCCCCAAATAGCTGCAACACCCAAGACTGGGCCAGGCCAAAGCCAGGAGCTCAGAGCGTCTGCCAGGTCTCCCATGTGGGTAGCAGGGGCCCGAGTACTTGGGCCATCTTCTGCTGTTTTCCCAGACACGTTAGCAGGGAGCTGGATTGGAAGTGGAGCATCCAAGACTTGAACTGGCACTCCTGTGGGATGCCAGCCCTGCAGGCCATGGCTTAACCTGCAGCGCTGCAACACCGGCCCCTCTGCTCTCTATTTTCTACCCTCTGGTTTCTTGTTTTTTTTTGCCTGGAGTGTTGCCTGCCTTGGGCTTGGTCATTTCCCTCTCCTTAGCTAATAAAACCACTTAGTATCAAATGGGATTTGGAGGGTCAGCAAATGAGCCAGAGAAGCTCAGTGACAAAGTAAGGAGGTAGCAAGAGTCCCAGTTGTCTCTTCTGTGCCCACTGGTGTCCAGGGCAAAGCCTGGAAGGCCAGTTTAGGAGTGAGGAAAAGGCTCTGGCCATTCGGAGTGATCTGGCATCGGAGCCATAGGGGCTACCCAGGTTCTGTGCTTGCTTGGGTAACTATGCCTGTCTAAAAACTTTTTCTGTAAAGAGAATTAAATAAAAATCTTGAAATCCTCCTCGAGTTCGGGGGCAGTCATTCCACAGGGCTTGTCATTTGTGTTTGAAGCCCGTGGTGAGGAGGGCGGAGTGAGGAGAAGCGAGGGGGTGGAGATGGGAAGCAAAGAAGGAATCAGAAAGAGAAATTTTATTGAGGGAGAGTTTGCTGGGTTTATGGGAGGGA
The DNA here is from genome assembly GCF_051225735.1 of Oryctolagus cuniculus. Lineage (NCBI taxonomy): Eukaryota > Metazoa > Chordata > Mammalia > Lagomorpha > Leporidae > Oryctolagus > Oryctolagus cuniculus. The sequence goes on from NC_142881.1 coordinate 28,135,516, forward strand.
ATCTCTCCCCTCCTCCCCATTCGGGTTTGAAAGGGCCGGTGAATCTTTGATTAGGTGCAGGTCAAAAGAATTTACACATTGTGACCTTAATAACTAGAGGTGATTGGCAGGCGGGTTGTGGGGAGGGGGCCTCGGGCCCCTTTCATCTCACTTAGCACAGAGGAGAGACAATGGACCAGCCGATTTTCCTTGTTGTCCCTTGTTTGAAAAGGTCTGGTGTCTCTACTAGGTACCTGTGACATGGGGGTCTTGATTGGGGTCTCATAAAGGCCCCTGTCAGTATGTCCAAAGGCCAAGAGTACAAAAGCAAGCAGTGGGTGGGGGTCTCAGCTGACCACTGAAGAAGGGAGGGGAGGGCCGGGAGGCAGTGGAGGGAGAAGCAACCCCCGATGGGAGCCCTTAGAGAGGGAGCGGAGGAGGGGGCAGAGAAGGGCCATTTTTGTCCCTAACTCATCAAGCACATCTGCAGAATTGTCCAAGCTGCTGCCTCCCAGTTTCAAAAGAAAAAAATGATCGTTTGATAAACCGTCCCCGATTCACCACTTTCTCACAAGGGTGGGAGACCCAGCCCTGACCTCTGTATGATTTCACATCAGGACCAGGCTTTCTCTCCCCACCCCCAAATTGCTAGAGAAACTTTGAAATGTATCCTGTGGCTTTCTCTCTCCCTTCTCCCACCCCCCCCACCCCCAATTCCCACCGTCTCCACCCCACTGGCCTCTGTTTTCTTGCTGGGCGCTCCAGAGTGTAGGCGAGTAATTAGTCCCCTCTTTCTGGGGCACAATGAAGCTGGGGAGTTTGGCAGGCCCCTTCCCACCGCTCACAGAGCTGGGGGCCTGGGGGGCAGGACCAGGTGGCATGTGCAGTGTGCTCCAGGCCCGCGATCGCTGGGGGACAGAGCGGGGGCTCAGGGACTGGTGTGCTCCTGCTTCCCGAAGGAATGCGCACAGGCGCGTGTATTCACGGTCCCCACACAATGCTTGCATTTTTTTCCAGGCAGAGCCATCTTCCCGGTGAAAAGGCCGCTGAGCCGGAGCCCGGGTGGGAGCTCTAGCCCGCGGCGGCGTTATCTCCCACCCTGAGCTTAGTCACTTGGAGCTAACATGGGAGACGGACCGGCCGCGTCTCCCGAGAGCCCGATCTTTGTATCTGACGTGTCTCCCCCTCTGCCTTGTCAGTTTTGTGTGTTCACGGAGTGTTGATTTTAATGCGGGCCTGTGTGGGTCTGGGAGGCCAGGCTGGGGGGCCTCGGGTCTTTGTCTTGCTGGGCCTCTTCTTCTTGGAGGGTCTTCGGCCCTAGAGGCTGGTGGCAGATTTGAGAGGTAGGGTGAGATGCCAACTCTGGCTGGCAAAGGATTCCCCCATGCGTGCGTCTGTCATGGACCACAGTGGGGTGCCTGGGAAACAAGAGCACCTTGGGATGCTCGAGCACACACTTGGTTGGCACCCCACCACCCCTAGAGGGGGGCGGTTAGTTCTACCCTGTAAGGCTGCCAGCTTGAAAGGAGTTAAACCCCCTCTGTGACTGAGTCTGGCGGGAGCACAGATTGTGAGCCTCAGGGAGCCAGGACTGGGCCTTGTGTGCAGAGGTTTGGGGTGGGGGGGAGGTGGGGGTGGGCAGGACGGGTACTGGGAGGACACCAGTCAGCTGCAGAGACTTTCCAGCCATCGTAAGGGTTGGGAGGGAACAGGAGCAGATAGAAAAGAGGCAGAGCATCTTGGGAACCTCGGCAAATCCAACACATGTGTCCCGGGAAGTGGAGGGCAGAGTCCCTGCAAACCAAGGGGCCAAATGGGACATGTTTTCCCAGGTGAAGAGAACTAGACACAGCCCCAGGTCAAACCCCTGGGGATGCGAACCAGGAGCTGGGACACAGGGTCTGTCCCTTGCCTGAGCATGGCCTCTCGCTTGGAGGGAAGATGTAGATGAGTGGCTTGAGCAGGAGGAAATGGGGGAAGCTCAGCCCAGTTGTGGCCTGCCCTGCTTCTGGGGAGAGATGACCCCCTGGGCACTCCCTGGCAGTCAGGGATTCAGCTCTGCCTCCTCGCCAGTCCCCCATGCCCCCTGTAATGGCCAGGCCCTAAGGGAGGGGACCCTCATCCAGGGAGTCAGGTTTTTAGAAAGTGCTGTGTCCTCACTTTCTGTATGGATCAGAAGGCGGAGATGTGTGCCTGCCACTGAGATGAGGTGGCCCTGGGGAGGCAGCCAGCCAGGGTTCACCGAGCACAGGACTTCTCTGTGCGGCTGTTGGCATCCTTTGGCCCGTCTCGGGAATTGGTCCCAGTCACACTGCCAGGCCTGGCTAAGGGAGAGAAGCTGGGGCTCTGAGGCCTTGGAGGGGCCTAAGTGCCAAAGGGGGCCCCGTCAGAAGCAGCTGCTGGGCATTCCCAGTGATACCTGTTCCCTCTCTTTTATCCTTTTATTGTTCCTTTCTCTTTAATTTTTCCAAATGCTATTTCTCCCTTCCCTTCCATTTTTCAGAAAGCCAGGAGAGGGAGAGCTTTTGTGTGTAGATGTGATGCTGGGGGATATCAGGGATGGCCAGACTGGGGCTCTGAGATTGCAGAGAGCTCTGTTACCCCCCGCCCCCGGCTGTCCTGCCAGGGCCCGCCTGGGAGGGCACCGACACATCATAACCTTTGAATGCAAACTCGATGAGGAGAGAGATGAAAGCATGGAAACAAATTAGATAGATCTATAGGGGGTGTTCAACTGGAGAAAATGAGCATTTCTTGCTAATTGGAGTGCAGGGCATTTCATTATTAAGCTTCATTACAAGGGGAAGAGTGCAGCAGGCCTCTTTGGGGATTCCCTGGGCTGTTTTTTCCCTTTTTAAAAGTATAATTGTATTTAGGGCAGGAGGACAGAAATTGCTCTTGGTGACTTTGTGGAGCACTCAGGAATTGAAAGCAGTGTTTGAAGCCAGGCATAAGAGGAGGAGAGCTGGCCCGGGGGAGACTGCCTGGAGGCCTCGTGATAGTGCAGAGGAGGTGAGAGGGGCAAGCGTTTGGCCTAGTAGGTAAGACACCACTTGGGACTCCCGCATCCCATGTTGATGCCTGGCTCTGAATCCCAGCTCTGCTCCTAGTTCCAGCTTCTCGACTGTGCTCACCCTGGGAGGCAGCAGGTGATGGCTTTAAGTACTTGGGTTCCTGCCACCCATGTGAGTGACCTGGGTTGATTTCCCCTTCTCAGCTCCCAGATTTGTCCTGGCACAGCCCTGCCTGTTGTGGGCATTCGGAGAGTGAACCAGCAGGTGAGAAAGCTGTCACTCAGTTTCTCTGTCCCTCAGATCGAATAAAAAAGTAAAAGATTTATTTAGGGGTCGGTGCTGTGGCGCAGTGGGTTAAAGCCTGGCCCACAGCACTTGGCATCCCACGTGGGTGCCAGTTGAAGTCCCATCTACTCCTCTTCCTATCCAGCTCTCTGCTATGGTCTGGAAAGCAATAGAGGATGGCCCAAGTCCTGCACCTGCATGGGAGAACCAAAAGCAGCTCCTGACTCCTGGCTTCGGATCAGCTCAGCTCTGGCTGATGTGGTCATTTGGGGAGTGAACCAGCAGATGGAAGACCTCTCTGTCTCTCTGGGTCTACCTCTCTCTCTTTCAAATAAATAAAAATAAATCTTTTTAAAAGTTTTATTTTGAAAAGAGGCAAGAAAAAGCTTAGGTGGAGATGGGAACCTCATCTCTGAAGCCAAGTCTGAGGAACTTGGAATGACGGGGATACTGTTGATCGGAAAACTGTCTTCCAGGAGGGCTTGATTCTTGTCTGTTTTAACCTGTATATGAAAAGGACACCATGGTGAGGTGCAGGTGCCAATGGTGGCCCACACATCTCTGACTTCTCCTTATGCAGAAGACCTTATGGTCCAGGGCAGGGGTGCAGGTGGGGCCTGGTTAGATGCCTATTAACTTCTCTTCTTGGTGGAGCCGTGGTCCTGACTCAAATAATGACCTTGGCTTTACAGTTCTGATTCTTTTTCTTTCTGCTGCTGCCAGCCCAGGACTCATGTCTGAAGTGCACTTGTCTCCCAGAACACTCAGATCAGGTTGCTTGCTCGGAGAATTGAGTTGTCCAGGTTCTATCCAGGTAGTCCAATCTGGTGTTCCGTGTGCTCAGGAGAGCTAAGAGAAGATACTGGTCTGACACGGGAGAGACACGGGGGGCAAGCATGTTAAATCCCAGTCATCTTGAATCACAGTTTTAGAGATTTCATCAGAGGCCCAGAAATGTTTGCTTTTTTCTCACTTGAATTATCCTTTGCTTTTACTAAGTCTGCTTGGTTCAAGCTCTCTGAGGTCCTGGGAGTTGAAATACATGAGATTCCTTTCCTGTGGAAGGTATAGGCCTCGCCATCCTGGTGACTGGGCAATCCTGGGATTTATGAGCCCACTGAGCACCTGTCCCCCTGATGCCTGCTGTCCCTTTTCCCCTTCTTCCATGCAAAAGGGAAAGTATCCCCCTGTGCACTCTCTGCTTCCCCAAAAAGTAGGAGAGGTGATCAGAAGAAGCAGTCAGCACCTTAGGAAAATTAACAGAGTGAGAGATGGCCTGTGCAGTTATTTTGCAGGCACAGATCCTGTCCCCTGTCCCCTGCTAGCTCTGTGTCTAGGAGCATCTGTTATCCATCTCCAAGTGTGTGTACATGTAGCGGTGGTAGGCAGTGCCTTGGTCCCTGGGGCCCTCCCCTAGGCCAGAGCAGTGGCTGCTGAGGGGAGCTCCACACAATCTTCTGCTTCTACCTTCGTCATTTTCTTTTGGTGGCATTGCTGCTTCTGAGTCAGAATTGCTTCCAGTAGAAGCCTTGAAATCAATGAGTGTGTGCCTGGGTGTGGTTCCACTGTTCGCTTCCTCCTGGAGCCCAGAGAGGAGCTGGGAACCCACTGGCTGAGTTTGGGACAGTTACTGCGTTTCCTGGGGTTCTTTATTGTCCTCTAGGTTGTCTTTTGTCCATTCTTTGCCTTGGGCTCCCCTTCCCTGTAAATTCTCGTCCTACTGGTGGTAGGGTACATGCAGTGTTGTTTTCTAGAAGATGTGTGTGCTTCTTAAGCCATTCATGGGAGTTGGGGTTGATGGGAGGATGTGGAACTGTGGCATGGAAGGGGACAGAGCTGTGGAAGTGGCCGCTGGCCTGCTGGTTCCGAGCAGGGACCCTCACTGTCTGAGCTCCTCGGCCTCCCACAGAGAGAAAGCAGGGTACTGGAGGAACTTGGGAGTTTGATTTTCTCTAGAAACTTTAAACGTGAGGGCACCTCCAGTTTGCAGCTAGCAGTGCAGACAAAGTCTGCAAGAAGGTGTGTCACCCAGCCAGTAAATCAGATATCTATATCACTGTCAATTGTATTTGCCAATTTGTGTCAATTCTTTCCATTCTTCCTGCAGATTTATGACCCATCCCAAGTGGCTTAGTGGGAAAGAAAGGTGTTCTATGGAATGATCATTCCAGTGTCTGTGTGCTCCTCTGAAGAGCAAGCCCTCTAGTTTTGTAGTTTGTGATTTCATAAATGCAGGACAGAAATGTGCCACTAGGAAAAATCTTTTCCAAAGCAAGTGTTGGTCTGGTGCGTGTGAGTGTGGTGTGTGTTAAACTGGATTTGGAGGGGATGGGCAGGTGGCTAAAGGGATTCCTGAGTCCAGCACTCGTTCTGCTCCGGCGTGAAAACCTTCCCTGCTTCAGAGGCCCAGTGAGAACAGTTCCCCCCTTGTGTTTGAGTAGTAGTCACAGAGAAAGGTGCCAGACACCTGGGGCCTGGAGGAGAGGAGCTGACAGAGGTGGACGAGAGCTCCCGTCCCTGGGAATAGCAAGGGGGACAGGAGATTTAAGGTCACTACTGGAATTTCATCACTTTGTAGGAGTCCCTGCCTGGGCCTGGCACTGGCAGGACGTGATTCTTGGGCATCTGTGAGCCCTGGCAGGCCCAGGTGTGAAGCCGTGCATACGCCTGACTGCAGTTCTGCGTGGGGCAAGTGGATACAGGGGGCTTTGGGGTGGGGCTGGCTGAGGCCATGCTTGGGTCCCATCCCCAAGTCACTCCTGTGTTCCTGCCAGGAGACAGAAACTTCCCTCCAGCCTCTTGGGATCAATTCGGGCTACTCTGGGCCTTTGTGCTGTGGGATCACTGGTGACCATTTATAAGCTGAACCCTGGGTTTGAAACTAATTGGGTTGCAGAAACAATTTCCTTTTATTATTTTCTCAAACCAGCTAGATTCCCCCAAAACCAAATTGTAAAACCCCCAAGCTTTTCATCTTCTTTCCTCTCACTGTGGCTTTCTTGCCGGGTAGTGAGAAGTGCTTTCCCTGGCCACCTTTGGGTTGCCATGCTGAGCAAAGTGAGAAACCCAGGCAGGAGGGAGCTGGTGCCAAAAGGGCTGGTCACTGCCCTGCCCAGCTCTGTATCCCTGGCCTGCCCCAGCCGCCTCTCAGTCTGGGATGCAGCCCAAGCAAGCAAAGATGCCTTGACCAGCAACAAACCCCAGCTTTGTTGGGCCCGGGGGGAGATGATTTCTGGAGCCCAGGGATCTCCTCTGAGAACCACCTGTGCCTCCCTGCCTCCTGCCTAGTGGGGCCTTCTGGCCCAGGAGCCCCTGCATTCCAGCCCACAGGCTGAGGGGCAGGATAAAGGGGAGGGAGATGGCTCAAGGGCTCTGGTCAGCTTGTGGGAGCTCAAATTCCAGTGTGTCCCTTTAAGGTCCTCAGTTGGCTGGGGCTCTCCAAGGCCCTGGCCAGGTTAAATCTGTCTTGTCTGTGGTCGGCACTGACAGCAGCTCTCTGAAGGGGTCTGCAGGAGTAGGGCGGGGAACCTGGCGTCTCACGCCTCCCCGCCGTTCCGGAGCTTCCCAAGGAGACAACGTGTGTTCCTTGACCAGAGCTCCCAGGTGACATTCTGTTGGCTCGTCAGGGGCAGTGGTGATGAGGATGAGGGGAGTAACCAGCACTTTGTGAGCACCAAAGTGAGCCAGGCCCTCTCCCAGAAAGGTACATCACCCTCAGTTTGTAAGTAAGGAAACTGAGGCCCCAGTGAGCTCAGGTCACACTCCCAGAGTCATGTGTCTTGTAACTGATACTGCCAGTATTTGGGCCCCGGCACTGGACTCCACACTCCCTGCCTTCTCACTGCTATGCTATGCTGTCTGCTTCCCCATCCCATGCTGAGTTCTCATTTGGGATCACAACTTGCTCACTTTCCTGACTTTTTTACCTTAAAAAAATTTATTTATTTGAAAGGCAGAGTGACAGAGAGAAAAACAGAGAGGTCTTCCATCCACTGGCTCACTCCCCCAAATGGCCACAATGACTAGGGGACTGAGCCAGGCCAATGCCAGGAGCCTGGAATACAGGTCTCCCATGTGGGTGGCAGAGGCCTAAGAGCTTGGACCATCGTCTATCGTCTTCCCAGACTCATTAGCAGGAAGCTGGATTGGAAGAAGAGCAGCTGAGACTTGAATTGGTTCTCTGGTATAGGATGCTGGCATTGCAAGTGGTGGCTTAACCCACTGTGCAACAATGCTCTCCCCAATTTTTTTTTAATATGAATTCAAGACTTGATTTCCTGGCTAGACATTAAGCTGTCTAAGGGCAAATCTGTGTGTATTTTCTTTCTCTTAAGTTCTATTTGTCTGAAAGACACAGATCTCCTATCTAATGGTTTATTCTTCAAATGCTAATAACAGCCAGGGCTGGGCCATACTGAAGCCAGGAGCCCAGAACCCAACTTGGGTCTCCCATGTGAGTAGCCAGGACCCAAATACTTGAGCTATCACCTGTGCCTTCCATAGTGTGCATTAGCAAGAAGTTGGAATTGGGAATAGAGCTGGGACTTGAACCCAGGCACTTCAATATGGGATGCAAATCAAAGACCCCATTGATGATATTTGATAAATAAACATGAGGATTATATTTAAAAAAAAAAAAAGGATGCAAGTGTCCCAAGTAGCGTCTTAACCACTGTGCCAAACATCTGCCCCAACACTTTTTCTTGAGGCCCTCAGTACCTAGCACAGTACTGGCTTGGAGGGCCGTTGGGTACTTGTTGACACCCATATCTTCTGCCTCCAGCTTGGGGATCTCCCAGGCAAAGCCTTGTTCGGTGCCAGGGATGCTCAGTGCTAGAGAGGAGTCTCCCACCTGTCCGAGGACAGCAGCTTCTGAGTGTGTCTCAGGAACAGGGGAGGGGAGGCTGGGGGGGACACAAGGCTGATGCAGTGGCAGTAGGAAGATGAGGAGACAGCCAGCCTGCAGGCCCCACGTGACTGGAGAGCTGGGCTGGTCGTCCTCAGCCACCGTGGGCCTCCCATTGTGCAGGCTTGCTGTGTGCTACAGGTGGTTGGACTGGGCTTTCCCTGAAGGGAAGAGGCTGCTCCAGGAGTGGGTGGCAGGGAGGCAAGGGCAGAGGTTAGCGGAGGTGCTGGGACTTGGACAGAGAATCTGAAGCTCTTGGCAAGGTTTGAAGTGGGGGTGAGGGTGAGAGGTTCGCAGTGACCAGCACTGGCTGCAAAGCAGAGGGATGGGGAGCTCAGGCTTAGTGTTGGGGAAATAGTAGCGTGATCTGACCACACCTGCAAACCACACGCCAAGCTGCTGCGGCTGTGCATAGCCCTTGCTGCCCCTTTGTACAGCTCCTGGGCTCCCAGAGACGCCGTTGCCTATGTCAGATTGGGGCTGTGATCCCATATTTTTGGAGGCAGGGCGGAGGAGCAGTGGCTGATGTGTGCAGTTCTTTTCCATCAGTCCTGGGTTCTGCTGGATCATAATCTTAATAGTAGAGTAGCCATGGAGAGCCTCTGTTTCTGGGGTTTCCAGACGGGGCTCTGGCAAAGGCAGGAGGGTCAGGAGTCTCCCTGCCGTGAGCCTCTGCTTGAGCAGAACTGCTCCTCGGGGCCTGCGTCATGAAACGCTTCTACATGCGAGCTCAAAGAAGTCTTCTGTGGTTTTTCTCTGAGTCTGTTGAGAAACGTCGCTCTGGTTGGAACTGCTTCCCATTTTACAGACAGCCTGCGAGTGCCAAGCTGGCAGTGCAGGCGAGCCTGCTGAGCCCAGCTCCATGCCTTGCCTGTGCACCATGGTCCCGTGGCCTCGAGCTGCCCTGGGGTGCCCACCTGGTGGCTGTCTCAGGTCCTTGTTCTCTTCTCTCACCCATGCACAGCTCATTTGTCAGTGTCTCCTCTGTTTCTGCCTTGTGGTTTTGCATTTTTCAAGGAGCACAGCATCTCCCTCTTGGGGGGCCTTGGGTCAGGGCTCCCCTGGGCTGGCTGTGAGAGGCTGGAAGGTTCGCTGATCACTGTCTCTGTGGTTGCTTCCTTTGCTGGAGGCTTTGCCCACCTTGACCCTGACCCAGAGAAGCGGCGATGGTGGCAGTAGAATTTAGCGCCCCAACAGGCTCCCGAGGCTCCCTCCGTCCTTGCACTCCCGAGAGGTTTCTTTCCCCTGGAGTTTCCTGACTCTGGGGTGTCCACGAAAGCCCAAAACCCAAAGGGCGCTCCACGCCCAGCTCTGCCACAGGGTCGCCTCCCTTGTCCCGCCACTTCCCACGCTCTGCCACCACCCTTCCTCTGGTCTCTGCTTCCTCTCTGCAGGGCTGTGGTGCTGACCAGGTCAACACCTGGTGTTGAGTGCCTCCACCTCCCGGAGAGCCCTCTGGGTCCTGTCCCTGATTGGGAGACACAGGTCGGGTGGGTGACAGTGTAGGTGAGGGTTGGCAGCACCTTATTGCGTTGTTGTGGCCCCAGGCCTGGCTGCCCCCTCCAGCCCTGGTCTGGCTCACCACGGGGCCGATTCAGAGGCCTCTTTTGTTTGGCCGAGCAGAGCAGCCCTGGCCACCGCTCCCACATGCCAGAGTTTCCCCACCACTCACTGGGAAGGCTGAAAAGCCCTCAGCTAATTGCGTTGGGCTGAAAATTACCACTTCCCTGCGTTCCCTGCTGCTGAGGACATTTGTGTCACTGCTGCATTTAGGGGGAACAAAGGCCCCCTGTGGGGAGAGCCCAGGTACGAATGTGGGATGGGGGAATAATTGCCCGCTCTCCAGGTGAAAGCCCCTGTTAAACTTCAGTAAGTCAATTAGGCTTGGGGGGAGGGCAGAGACCCCCACCATAAACTGTTCCCACTGAGCAATTAAAGAAAATCATTTTAGCTTTGAGGAGAGAAACTGCTTATTAGAAATTTTGTGGGCCCCCCTCCCCTACCCCAGCCCCCGCCCTGGGGACGAAACAACAAAACGCCTTCCTCAATAGAAGGGCTTCTCCTCCTTCCACTCACTGTGTGGCCTGCAAGCGCTTACCGTGGGAGGCCAGAGATGGACAGAGTCGGTGACAGAGACGGGCTGGAGGGGGAGGAGACCGCAGGGCTGCCACACCTGGCGGGGTCAGAATCACAGCTGCCCTATTAGGTTGGGTAGACTCCTGGGGGAGTGCATGAGGTTTGTGCATGTGTGGGACACCTGTGTGCCGCTCAGCACAGGCGGAGACGCTAAGCAGTCTGTATGAGTGGGTGCGGCATCCTGGGTGCCCCTCCCAGACGGAGCAGACACAGCCCTGTGTGTGTGTGTGTGTGTGTGCTTACCTGTGCCTTCTCAGCAAAGGATGGCAAGGCCAAGGCAGTCCACCTGGGTGTGCACCTCTTCCCAAGGCTGTGACTGGGCCCATGTTCTCTCTCCTCCCGGGAGCCAAATACCAGCCCCTGGGAGTTGAGCCACCACATAGCTTTCCACCTTAGACAGTCAGCAACTGAAGGCTGCATGGCCAGCAGCCACTGACTGGCCCTGGGCTTGGAATGGTTTGCAGAGAATAAAGGGTGGACTTTCTAATCTCCACAGCCTTTTGCCCATGTCGCACGGGTTGGGCGAGGCATAGAAGCTCAGCAGGAAAGAAATCAGTGGCCCGGATGCCTTGGCCGATGTGGCTATGGGAGCCTCCAGTCGGCAAGCCTTCCCTTCCCCGATTTCTGGGGAGAAGCATGACTTGGGAATATTAAGGTGATCTTTTTCTCTTCCCTGTAGAGGATGGCAGAAGGGGAAGTAGACTTGTGCATGAACAGTCATAATTAGGTGGTTGACTAGTGGGTGTGTCCGTGTGAGCCGCATGTCACAGGTACTGTAGGCCTCATGCTCTACCCTGCCCTACATCTTGGCACTCCAGAGGAAAGCCGGTGGCACTGATGGTGGGCATGGCATCGAGTCAGGCACTGCTCTGGCCCCAGCGCTTCCCTGGGGCTCATGATGTGTTTGGCCTTTATTCCAATGTTCCAAAGAGATGAAATTAAACATCGAGGGGTAGACTTTTCCCAGAAACCAAATAGGCCAAGTTATTTGCCTACTCAGGGACCTTAGTGGGTGGAATTTGATTCCTACAGGTTGACAGTGGGGAGGTGAGAGCTGTTGACACAGTCCCGGGCAGCAGTGTGGAGGTGAGGTTTTAGGGAAAGCAGGGGCTGCTTGGGTCTGGAGGTCGTGGGAGGGTGCTGGACCTTGGAGAGGATCAGGACGAGGCTGCTCTCTGGGGCAGCTCCATGCAGTGGCTGCCGGTGAGGCCGTCTTCTTCAGTGCAACCCGAAGCTCAAATGCTTGTTTCGCTTCAGTTTTTAAATGTGTCTGAATACGTAGGCTCGTACCCCGCAGCGTGCACACATGCCTCCACTTGGGTCTGTGGATATTACTTCTTATTGTTATCCTCCAAAAATGATCTTCCATGAAGGGGCTTTGGTCTCCTCAGACTTAATTGCTGATTTATGGCTTCCAGTGTCTATCTGATCTGGGGCCAGCTTCATTAAAAAAAAAAAAAAAAGGTTTTGGGGGACTCCTATAGGTGTATATGTTTTGTCTTATTTCTTTCTTTCTTTTTTTTTTTTTTAATGTGTGGTGTTGGAGTTTTCTGCTTGGCTCCTCGTGTGTGTGTGGGTGTGGGTGTGTGTGTTTGGAATTGAGAAGTAGAATATTCATGTTTTCTCATACAGTCAGATTGATTTTTCCTCTTGGTTTTTGGGTCGTTAATACCAGGTCAGAGTAGGGAAGAGATAAAAGAAGTTGCAACAAAGGAGTTGCTTAGTGTTACAAAGAGAGATCACGGTCAGTTAGTTTTAATTGTTATGAACATTTAGTTAAAAATTTTTTGAAAAATATACAAGGAGAGGAGATAGGAAAATTAGCCCCTATATTTCCCATCATTATCTTCATTATTCTGTGCATGACCTTCAACTCAAGTCAGATGAATCTGTGGAAAGGATCTTTAAATTCCCTCTCAGATGCCTGGCACGAGGGTCACGGCAGCAGAACACTGAGAGTGACCCAGCCCGTGTGCTATCTTAGCTTTGGGGTTCAGCGGAACTTTCAGTCTCGGTAGCGCAGAAGAGGGAGCCAGGGCCTGAACCTCTGAAGACCGAGGCTTGTCCTGTGGGAACTGCTGTACCCTTCAGCTGCTGTCTGCTCTGTCCAGACCATCTCTGAACCCCTGTTAGGAGGGCTGGTGGGTTCACCATTTTGGGTCTCAGGACAAGGGAGCACCTCATCTCTTTCTGAGTTCCAGGCCAGCTTCAGCTGCTGTGTTCCATTTGCTCTCCTAGCAGACCCACCGGCTGTTGATTTCATGGTTGAGGAGTCTGTTCCCCGTCAGGCCTCCGGGTGTCCCGTGGATGCCTGGCAAGGCCCTTGACTCATCTCTCTGTGAGAGCATCCAGTTGGGAGAGAGGCCTGGCAGCTGCTGAACAGAGACTCTAGTAGTCAGGACAAGCTGGTTGTAAGTGACAGAAAACAGATTCAAATGAACAAGACTGGGACTAAGTGAAAACAGCCCACGAGATCTGAGGGAAAAGCTGGATGAGCTCAAGTGCAGTAGGTCTCGGTGGTGCCAGGACTTAGTCCTTCTGGACCCTCTCCCTGTTTCCCCCGATGTCCATGCCTGCCTTCCTCCTGGTAGACCAGCGTATTCCTCCAGGCTACCAAGAGCTCCTGCATTGGGCAGCTCATCGCTTAAATCATAGAAAGTGACTGGCTGCCAAGGCTCCCTGCGCAAAGACTTACTGGTCCACTTGGGTCCTCTGTCCACTCCTTGGTCAACTGAAGCCAAGAGAGGGGAGTCCTGTAAGAACACGGCTGCTCCCTCAGGAATCACATGTATGGAAGGAGAGGTTAGGGCATACGGAACAACAGGTGGCTACTGTCTTCATCCAGGGCTAGGTACTCTGTGTGATGCCTAGTCCCCAAGTGTCTATGTGAAGGGGACTGAGCTCAGAGACCCTGGCAACCAGCTTGCAGACAAAGAGTCTACAGCTTTTAACCGGCCCCTCTCACTTCATTGTTGGATAGCCTCCTCTGTAAGCTGTTGATGGCACCGAAAAACCTGCCATTTCCCAATGTGATATACACAGGGGAGCGAGCCTGGCTGTAGGCACATGAGGTTGGATGAATGAGCAGTGACCCAGCAACCTCTTCAAGCAGAGTCTGGAACCAAATCCTGCGACAGCACAGGCCTGACCTGGCCAGGCGGCCTCCAGAGGAAAATGACTAGCAGACTGCATGATTTGGAATTAGACTCCAGGAATACTGCTAACCTCCTAGAACAGGACGGAAGACAGGGACTCCTACCTCTTTCCTTCTTAGTGTTGTCAAGAGGACAGGAAATCTTTTTGGAGGCGCGAAGTTCAAGATTAAAGTTACCTTCCTGTAAAGCCATGTAATGGGAGTCTTGCAGAACAGGATTTCTCTGTCTCCGGCCTTAGGAGTTTTCCACTTCCCTCATAACATAAGCATCAGTCTATGTGGGTGGCGCAAGGACTCTGGGGAGAGAGGATGACTGGATTCACATACCAGGGCCTGCTGATGGCACCCTTTTCTTGAGAAGTAGGCTTTGCCTACTGTGTACGTAGATATGATGTCTTATTGTCATAGAGCCTACTTTTTTTTTTTAAGGATTTATTTTTATTTGAGAGGCAGTGTGACAGAGAGGGCGAGATAAAGAGATCTTTCATCTGCTGGTTCACTCTCGCCAATGGTTGTAATGGCTAGGGCTTGACCAGGCTGAAGCCAGGAGACAGGAACACTATCCAGGCCTGCCCCATGGGTGGCAGGAACCCAAGTACTTGGGCCATCTTCTGCTGTGTTCCCAGACACATTAGCAGGGAGCTGGATCAAAAGTGGAGCAACTGGGACTTGAACTTGCATTCTGATATGGGATACCAAGGTTGCAGGCAGTGGCTTAACCTCCTGCACCACAACACTGGCCCTGGATCCTATTACTTCAGCTGTGCTGTGTAATATTCTTGATGAGCAGCAGGCCCTGTCGGCCTGTCAGTCTCATGGCCTTCAGGGTGGTGCTGGAGAAAGTACTGCAGCAGTCAGACCAGGGTGAGGAATATAGAGCCTTACCCCTACCCCTACCCCTACCCCTACCCCTACCCCTACCCCTACCCTTACCCCTACCCTACCCCTGCTCCATCTGTCTTGATGGAAGGGGAGCAGTTCAAGGATGCAGAAGGTGGTGGTGAACCCACCAGTCAACACCTTCCCCCTGTCTTCCCTTCTTCAGCTTGCCGGTTGTCACCAGAGGACTCTTTTTCACTGGTTGTTCCTCAGGGCCTCTTACTAAAACCCCTGCCATGGGTGTGAGGCTACTGGACGAGGCAAGCCGCATACTCATGTGTCGAGCAATGTGGATGAGCCCCTGGCCCCTTGTCTCCTCTGAGAGAACATCTTGTATAAAGTCTTGATTGTGCTTTGATGCTTGCCCTGTGAGAGTGCCCCAGGGTTGGTGCTTAGCAAACATGGAGGATGCGAATTCCTAGGGCACTCTGTTGGCTCTGCCTAGATGTGAGGTTGGGTCAGGGCTGTCAGGCCTGTGATCAAAGATCTCACACATTGCTCTCGTACCTGTCATCTCTCTCCTCTGTGGGTCTTACAGAGACTTGCTGCTCGTAACTAAATCGGGGCCAAACCTGAGTCTCCGAGTCCTCTGTACTTTTAAAATTTGGGTGTGTTTGGAAAGAATCAAATTTTAAAGTAAACTTGAGTTTGTGTCTGGCTTATCTGAGCAGCTCTCTAGTCGGGCTCTGCTGTCCTCTTGGTTTGTTTGTGGAGCCACCGTTGACCCTCATGGTTCTTGCCACCTCCTGTGCTGTGCCCTTATCCACATCAGCAAACCTCAGAAAACACCAGAGCTTGTCTGGCCTCAGCCTCCCCAGGCAAGGCTGGTAGCAGCCTGATGGCTTAGGCCTTAGGGCTGACCACTACCATCAATGCCCAGATGGACAGCCTAAAAGGAGAAAAGTATGTGTGTGTGTGTGCGTGCGTGTGTCTGTGTGTGTGTGTGTTGGAAATGTAGTTTTGTGCTTTAGGCTTGGCCATCTGCAGCAACAGCAGTCATTTGAACACAGGTATGAGTAGGGCACTGTTAACAGGGTTTGCCCCAGGCTTAGCCTTCTATGGGCTTCATCTGTTGGAAGAACTGTCCTGTTTGCCTCTTTACAACAGCAAGATTCTGGAACAGGTCAAGGGTAGCAATGTTGGAGTGGCAGTGAAACTGGGGGTTCTCGGAGGCAGCTGTTCTCATGTTTATCATGCAGAAACCAGCCAGGTGAGGGGTCAGGTCCAATGTGGAGCAAACAGCTCAAGTGGTTAGAGCAATATTCAGAATCACAGTTAGCTATATTTTTACAAATTCCTTTCTCACTTGTATTTTTTTTTATTCAGTCATTTTTATTTATTTGAAAGGCAGAATAACATAGAGACAGAGGGAACTCTTCCATTTGCTGGCTGACTCCCCAAATGCATCAGCTGGGGCTGGGCCAGACAGAAGCCAGGAGCCAGAACTCCATCCAAGTCTCCCACATGGGTGCAGGGATCCAAGCACTTGGGCCACCACCCGCTGCTTCTAGGGTGCATTGGCAGGCCGCTGGATTGGAAAGAGAGGTGGGACTGGGTTCCAGGCACTCCAGTATGGGATGCGGGCATCTCAGGTGGTGGCTCAACCCTCTGTGCCAAAACACCTGCCCTGAGAATCATTTTTAATTCAGTTTGCCACCAATAGGTGACCTACATTTCAGACAGTTTCAGAGTGACTATTTTGATAGCCATCTTCCTTTTAACTTCTCTTTATATTTTTCATAAGTAATATAGAAATGTTTTAATTATAAAAAGTTCAAAACAAGTTAAAATACATAGACCATAAAATACAAATCCCCTTCAGTTACCCATCCCCTACTCCTTGTTGGTAGGAATTCTGATCTGTGTCCCTCCAACTGTCTTCATTTGCAGCAAATAGCAGACATCCTATGGTTTCACAAATCTGTGTAGGTCGACAAAGACTCACATATGGTTTGCTGTGGTTTAGGCTCCCGTTATGTGTGTGTACTGCAGCGTGAATGCCTCATCTCCCCCAGTGGCTCGGGGCCCTCTGCGTCAGAACACTCAGCTGCACAGCGATCTAGGGACACACCAACCTCTACCCAGTCTCCCGTCAGTGGGCACGCCGCTTTGCAGGGCTTTGCTTTTATAAACTGTCCTTCAGGAAGCATCCGCACTTGCCGACTTGTGCATGTGGTCAGGTGTTTTTCTAGGAAATATATTTAGGAAGGTCAAGCTGGATTCAGGGGTGGGGGTGAATGTCATGATTTTAGATGCTTCTTGATTGCCCTCCAATAGGACTGTGTCAGAGTAGGTACTCAAAAACCATGTGCACAATTATCTGACACCTCTTACCCTTCTCACTACTGGGTGACATCAGGCTTTTGAAGAATTTTGCCACTCTGTTGGGTAAAAATATGAATATAGAATAGTGATCAAGATGAAGGACTTTGCAGCCCGACTGGATCTGGTCAGATCATGAGCCCCTCCTGCTAGCTGCGTGACGTTGATGGAGTTCCTTAACCTCTCTGTTCCTCAATGTTCTCATCTGTAAAAGAGGGATGATATTGATAGTACACACCTCAGAGTGACTTTTGAAAAACTTTATTGTGGAAAATGTCAAGATTACAGAAAAGGAGAATAATTATCAACTCCTGTCCGATCTTCATCGACATCCCTTATAAACTTTCCCCTTCCGTGTTATTTTATAGCAAATATCAGACATACACTTTCATCCACACATATTTTGGTATGTTCTTTAAAAGACATGGTGCTTGGCCGGCACCGTGGCTCACTTGGCTAATCCTCTGCCTGTGGCGCCAGTACCCCGGGTTCTAGTCCCGGTTGGGGCACCGGGTGCTAGTCCCAGCTGCTCCTCTTCCAGATCAGCTCTCTGCTGTGGCCTGGGAGGGCAGTGGAGGATGGCCCAAGTGCTTGGGCCCTGCACCCGCATGGGAAACCAGGAAGAAGCACCTGGCTCCTGGCTTCAGATTGGCGCAGCACCTGCCGTGGAGGCCATTAGGGGAGTGAACCAGCAGAAGGAAGACCTTTCTCTCTCTCTCTCTCTCTCTCTCTCTCTCTCTCTCACTAACTGCTTGTAAAAAAAAAAAAAAAGAAAAAAAAGACATGGTGCTTTAAAAATGCAATCACAGGGGCAGACATTGTGGTGTAGCAGGTAAAGCCACTGCCTGCAATGCCAGCCTCCCATACGGGCACTGATTTGTGTCCCGGATGCTACCTATTGATGTGCCTGGGAAAAGCAGCAGAAGATGGCCCAAATGTTTGGACCCCTGCCAACCATATGGGAGACCTGGATGAAGCTCCCGACTTCAGCCTGGTCCAACGCTGCCTGTGGAGGCCATCTGGGGAATGAACTAGTGGATGGAAGGTCTCTATGTCTGTCTGTCTCCCTCTCCCTCCCTCTCCCTCCCTCCTTCTCTCTCTCTAACTCTGACTTTCAAATAAAATGTCTTTTTTTTAAAAAAAAAAAAAAAAGGTTTATTTTATTGATTTGAAAGAGAGGTAGAGCCAGAGAGAGAGAGGTCTTCATCCGCTGGTTCACCCCCCAGATGACTGCATTGGCCAGAGCTGAGCTGATCCGAAGCCAGGAGCTTCTTGCAGGTCTCCCATGTGGGTTCAGGGGACCAAGGACTTGGGCCTTCTTCTGCTGCTTTCCCAGGCCATAGCAGAGAGCTCAATCAGAAGTGGAGCAGCCGGGACTCAAATTGGCGCCCATATGGGATGCCGATGCTGTAGGCCAGGGCCTTAACCCTCTGCACCACAGCACCAGCCCCCAAAATAAAGTAAGTCTTTAAAAAATGTAATTACAATACCATTATTGTACCTAGAAAACTGTTGTCAAATGTGTGGGAAATATATTTTGAGGGTTAAATGGACTAATCCATGGAAATACTTAGACGAGCACCTGGCGCATAGCAATACTACATAAGTGTTTTAATCACTTTTGTTGTTTTTCTAATTAACAGTTATTTGGTTCTTGGAAGTTTAATGTTATTTCATGTTTTTAACCATTGTGTTTCTCCTGTAAGTTGCTTCTTCAAATTTTTGCTCATTTATTTCCTGTTTTCTTTGTGATTTATAGGATTTCTTTGTATATTCTGGATATCAAGCTTTTGGCTGTTTTATACCTGTATATGGTAATTCCTTCCAAGCTACTGATGCTGTCTTCTGTTGTGCTTTGATGTTTGTAGGTTAGTTCTGTCTCCTCTAACTTTACAGCTTCTGAGTTTTGTGTTTATCTGAAGAATGTCTTCCTAAGATTATTAAACTATTTTTCTATTTTCTCCTTACACTTTTATGCTTTTTCAAGTACTTTTAAAAATGTTTATCTCTTTAATCTATCTGGAATTGATATCTGCTTGGAGGTAGGGCTCTAATTTTATTTTTTTTTACAAGTGTGTGTTCAGTGATCTCTATACTACTGATTCATGTATTATTTATGCATTCTCTTTATTTGTTAGGTTTATTTGAGAAAGGGAGAGACACACAGCAGTCCCATCCACTGACTCACTACTCAGATGCCTGCAATGGCCAGGACTGGGCCCAGCAGAAGCTGGGAGCTGCGAACTGAATCCAGGTTTCCCAAGTAGGTGGCAGGGACACAACCATTTGAGCCATCACCTGCTGCCCCTCAGGGTGTACATAGCAGGAAGCTGGAATCGGAGCCAGGACTTAAACTCAGGCACTCCAGTAAGGGACATGGGTGTTTTCACCAGTATCTTAACTGTTAGGCCAAACACCTGCCTCTATCCACGCTCTTTAAAGGCTCTACTTAGGTGTTTGATGAGTGGTCAATACGCTGCTTGAGACACCTGTATCCCATATTGGGCTGTCTGGGTTTAAGTCTCCCTCCTTCTAGCTTCCTGCCGGAGCATACCCTGCGGGGAGGGGGCTGCAGGTGATGGCTGAGTCGCCTGGGTCCTTGCCACCCGCTGGGAGACCTGGCTCCTTGTTTGACCTGATCCAATCCTGGCTGTTGTGGCCATTTGGGGAGTGAACAGCAAATAGGAGATTTCTTTCTCCATCTCCCCCCATCCCCCGTTCCAAATAAAATAAATAAATAAATTTTTTAAAATACACACTTGGGATCTGATTGTCAACATAACGTGGCTTTGGATTCTCTGTCTTGATCCATTGCTCAATTTGTCCTTGCGTGAATATTGTGCTGTAGCCTTGGACTTACTTGTGGGTTTTCCAGGTAGACAGTACATTGTCTGTAAATAGCAGCCATGTATAACTTGTCTTTTTCCATGCCTCAGGTTGGGTCTCTGAATTTTGTGAATTTGGGTTGTCATTTCTCAGGAAGCCTGATCCAGTTGCTTTTTCCTGTAGTGCTAGAACACATTGCTAGTATTCCTTTCAGGAACAAATGCTCATGTTTAGGGGTCACAGAGATGGAGAGTCTAGTCTAGAACCTTATCTCTGCAGCTCCCAGCACTCCTTGGTAAATTCAGTGGATTGAATGTTGTTCACTCTACTGTACGTGTTTGGTTTTGATTTTAATTGCAACACCTCCACCCCCAGTTAATTTGGTCCTTTCGTTGCTCAAGTCTTTAAGTTTCTGATTCTTGAGTGGAGTGAGTGCATTTGGGAAAAGTAGCTTCTACCTCCAGCCTCCTCCTATCTAGCCTAGGTCAGGTTCTTACATCCTTTTACCAGTGGTTGAACTGGAAAACAGACCATTTCGTGTTTCTCTGTAGGCGTCTCTGTAGGTAGGACTGCTCCTCCATGTGTGTTGCAGTTGTAGTGGAACGCAGTAAGGAGGAGCTCCAGCCTCGATGTTCTGGCCAGAGCCTGACCTTCTACGTGCCACTTGTGCCCTCCTGTGCAGGTGTGCTTGGGCCGAGAGAGGCTGGGGTGTGTGTGCGCGTGTGTGTGAGTGTGTCAGTAACTAGGAAAGCCATTCCAACCTCTGCCACTTGGAGTCAGCCTCGCTGCCGGCTGGCCAGTGCCAAGCGGAAGCTGCGGCCTGTGGAGCAGCTCCCTTCTGATCTCTGCGCCCTGGAGCTATGAGTCAGGGTCAGCCCTTCAGCCAGGCTGTGCCAGGGTCACCACTGTTGTCAGGTCCACCTGCTCTTGGCCGTGAGTCATGGACAGGGGTGTCTCATTATCTTGTGTTTTCTCTTATGAAATGTAAACAATGCTTTTCCCTTTAAAAAGAACAAGATTTCTTTGTCTTTTTCCCCTGTCTCAAATCTTCATTAGGGAGATGTAGAAAGTAAGAAAATTTGGAAGAAAGAATTCTGGCTCTCCCGCCCAAACAATCATTTTTAGCATTTAGTGTTTTCTCTGTGCTTTCCTACTCACAGGCTGCTCTAACAGTTAAAGTAATGGTGTCTGGATCCTGTTTTCTCCCCTTATCATAGTGCGTCTGAGCGTCGCCCGTGCTCTTGGGGAACATGATTTTAAATGACTGTGTAATAGTCCATCGAGTGGATGGACCGCCATTTGTTTAATGTTTTTGCCCCTTGAAGGCGAGATGTATCTTCCTTCCCCAGCTCAACTTTTGCATTTCTATTTTCTGTCTGCACCGTCTTTCAGAGGCGGTGCTATGCCTGGTGCTGTGTGAGATGCAGCTTCTTATCTGCCTTGACCTTCATTCATCCAAGCTTGAGATGGGCCTCTCGGACTCATCCTTAGCTTGACTGACAGAGTTGCATTTCCTTTCGTCTCCCTGGTTTTACCGCTTCAGTTCCAGGGACTGCCCCCCTTTCTAGATGATCCACTGTGGACAGCAGCCGC
The DNA here is from genome assembly GCF_051225735.1 of Oryctolagus cuniculus. Lineage (NCBI taxonomy): Eukaryota > Metazoa > Chordata > Mammalia > Lagomorpha > Leporidae > Oryctolagus > Oryctolagus cuniculus. The sequence goes on from NC_142881.1 coordinate 28,156,610, forward strand.
CCAACAGCGCGCTCTGTCCCCCATCACCGGTGTGACTCGCGGCCTTCCATCTGAGTACGACATACAGATGGAGGTCTCCCCAGCTGCAAGGGGGGCTGTTTGCTGCAGAGAGCGCCAGATTTCTTTGTCTTTATCCCCTTTCCCCAACACATGTTTGCCGACCCCCTTGGTGGCCCTGGGTGCCCCGGCGGCTGCATCTTCGGAAGCGGCCGCCTCACGCGTGCGCCTGCCCCTGCCTGCGCTGCTCCCCTCGCTGACTTCTGTTGACCTCCGGTTCCCGCTCCACCGGCCTCTCCCTGCCGGCGCTGCCAGCGCAGCGCCCACTCCGGGCTTCCCCTCGCCAAGCGAGTTTGTGTGACCTTCGCACTGTATTCATGCTTGGGGACGGACCCGCTGTAATGATGTCAGCGGCGGAGGCAGCAGATGGCGGCAGCAGCAATGAGACCTGACATGTCCTAATGACTCCCTCCTTCCCACCCTTGTGGCCCGGCCCATGGAGGGGCAGGGATTTTTCTTGAGGTATTTAAGGAGGGGGCCAAGGGAAATCGGGGCGGGGGCGCCCAGGTGCCGAGGAGGCCTGTGACCTTTGCTGCTATAATATCAGTGTTTCACAAGCAGGGCGGTTCGGGAGCCCACTTGCAGCCCATCAAAAATTGATTTAATTGCAATTTTTCCTCCAATTAGGAGCACTGGAGCCTGACTAATTGGAGTAATAGAGAGTAATAAGGCTCAGATAAAAAGCCTTCCTCGGCCGCCTTTGTATCTCGTGTCAGTGCCTGTCAGAGGTCAGAGAGCTTGCATATTCTATTAGGCAGCCTGGCCTTCATTTGTACAAATTAGTTTACCCAACAGTAATTAAAATGCCAATGCGGGTTGAAGAGAACTGAATACACTTGATGGGCATGTTGGTGAATGATGTGACAGCTCTGGTGGCCTCCCTTGCCAAAGTGTGTCAGCCCGGACTCTGAAGCTGCTGGGACCTGGGCCAGCTGGGCGGCTCCAGGCCAGCCACGGGCACAGCTGCCGAGCACGCCCTGCCCGTGGCCCCGCCTCGAGCCACTCGCTGGCTGCTTGCTTCTTCCAGCAAGCATTGTCGATTCACTCGTTCATTCATTCAGTAAGCGTTTGAGTTTAGGACGTGTTGGACATTATACCCAGTGCTAGGGGCACAGCAGGACTCACTCTTGCAGCCGGGGCTGACTGCGCTCCGATTCCAGTCCTGCTGCTGTGCCTGTGTGAGCCAGAGCAATGGGCACTGCTTCTCTGAGCCTCAGCTTGCCCATCTGTGAAATGGGCAGCGTGGTGCCCACTGCCTGGTGTTGTGAGGACTAGATGGGAGAGTGCTCCCTCAGTGAGTTACCAGTGTGTGAACTGGGCCTGAGCAGGTTACACCTTCCTGCCTTTCAGCTGGTACGCTGGCTGATCCCTGTTTTCTATGTCTTGTTACTTTCTACTCTTCAGCTTAGGTGTGGCGCCCCTAAACCTTCTGGTGTGAGGGCTCCTCTTTCTGCTCCTTGGGCCTGGCAATGGTCTCTGTGATGCCAGGCTTACCTGAGCTGTTGGCAGGGGCAAGTAAGGTGGGTTGAAGATAGGGGCAGCGTCTGGGCCAGGGTGAGAAATTGGAGGAGGCTGGCTTTCTGATTCAGAGAGAACAGAGCCGACAGAACACGGGGCCTTCAGACACTCTGCCGGAGCCACCGGATGGAGTGTGCGCGCGCACGTGTGTATTTTGACAGTAATTTTTAGGAACTGTTGATCTCTTGTCTGGTCATGGTGTGCTTCTCTTTCCCCAGCAATACACGCTTGCGTATGCTTCCCTGAGGTTTGGACCTTTTGTGATTTGGGAATCGTATTTTTAAGACGCAGAGGGGCGTGGGTCTTTGGTGCAGCAGTTAAGGTGCTGCTTGGGACACCCACGTCCCATATCAGAGTGCCTGGGTTTGAGTCCCAGCTCCACTTCTGTTCCAGCTTCCTGTGAAGCCACACCCTTGGGGACTACAGGTGATGACTCGAGTGCTAGGGTCCCTGCCATTCACATGGGAGACCTGGTGGAGCCCCTCGCTCCTGGCTTCAACCTGGCCCAGCCCTGGCTGTTGTGGCTGTTGTGGGTGAAAGATCCCTGTCTGTATCTGTCTCTGTCTTTCAAATACGTGAAAATAAATCAATAATTCTTTTTTAAGTCAAAAAAAGAGAAAAGCAGCTGAGGGGACTGGCTTCCCGGGCCATGACCGGCTTCCCAGCCCATGTTGGCTGTGGGCTCGGGAAGGCCCTTTCCTTCCATTCTTGCTCTGGGCTGGGCACCGTGTAGGCACTGGAGTATATGATGGCAAAGGAAGAGAAAGTGTGTGTTTGGTGCACAAGCATGGTAGGGACTCAAAGGAAGGGTGGCCAGCCTACCTGGGGACACCAGCTCCTACCTCTGCCTATTCCCTGCAGGTTTGGCGTCTTTGACCCTGGGCTGTCACTGAGTGGGGAGTTGGAACTGAGTCATTTCCAACTCTGAATGGAGGTTCTAGCAGAAGCCTTGTAATGGGAAATTCTGAGAGCCAGCAGAGCAGGACTGGTACCTGTTTTCATGTGGTTGACCTGCGAGCTGCTTAGCTGGGGCCCCCATAGTGAGGCTCAGAGAGGGCCTGGGAGGACGCAGGCTGATGCTCTCGGAGCAGGTCAGGAGCAGGGTGCGAGGTTCCGGTGCAGTTGCCACAGAGGTTGGTGAACTGAGGGTGCTGCAGTGTGCGTGGTGCACAAATCGTACCCCACTGGCTCCTTTTCAAAGCACCTCACCTGGTGTTTCTCAAGAAAGGACTCAGGGTGTGTAGGCAACAGGTCCAGGGTGCAGCTGCAGCGCCTGGAGTCAGTTCACAGAAGCTTTGGCTGTGGCTTTCTGTTCCTTCTGCCTCATGGACTCATTGTGGGATATGGTGTTCCAGAGCGGGGAATTCTCGCCTCCCTGCTCCACGTGTCGGCTGTACGCTCTGGGGAAACCGCACTTGGACGTGCCTTTTAAAATCTTCTTACTTGGAACGTGGCTGGTCTGCAGTTTTTGCCTCATTCTTCCCAGTGACCGTGGGAATGGGGGAGTGGGGAGGAGACAGAGAAGTTACGGGTGGTGGTGAAGCCAGTCCAACCCCCAAGAGCCCTGGGCAAGCCTGTGGTTTGGGTGTGAATCCCGGTGAGTGTTCCCCCAATAGGACCTGGCTCAGTTCTGCTTGACTGTTGCTCAGATGGATTTTTTTTTTTTTTAGCATTTATTTATTTATTTGAGAGGAAGAGCTACAGATAGAGAGAGGGAGAGACAGAGATCTTCTGTCTGCTGGTTCACTCCCCAAATGGCCAAAACGGCCAGGGCTGGGCCAGGCCAAAGCCAGGAGCCAGGCGCTTCTTCCAGATCTTCTTTGTGGATCCAAAGGCCCAACAAATTGGGCCATCTCCCACTGCTTCCCAGGCCTTTAGCGGGGAGCTGGATCAGAAGATGAGCAGCCAGGACACAAGCTGGTGCCCATATGGGATGCCAACGCTGCAGGTGGAGGCTCAGCGCCAGGCTCTGGATTTTTTTTTTAAACTGAGTATTAAATGTGATTAAATTCTCAGGTCTGCATAAGTGCCAGGAAGATCCTCCCCCTTCCCCTTCCTTTCCTCTTGTGCAGTGGTTAGGCAAGCAAATAAAGCAGGTTGTGGAAATGGAAGTTTAGGGCATCGTGTCACAGCAATGAAGAAAGCCTCTCACGAGGTTGGAGGTGAGGGACGCTTGTCCTGGTGGCAGGGCCAGGGGTGGGTGGACTGAAGAGAGGACGCACAAGTCCCTAGCAAGAGAGTTTGCAGCCCCCAGCCCAGCCCAGCCCAGCCCTGCCCCACCTGCTGGGAGGTCAGAGCTGTGGGAGTGGCAGGGATTAAAGTTCCAGGTTCCTCACGCCCTCTCTCTATTGATTTAGGCCTGGGACCAGTCAGAGGCCTCCTCAGGAGGCAGCTGTGCCTGTGCTGGCGCCCTTCACCTGGCCCCCACCCCTCCAAAGTCTGAGAGCCCACTTGCCCGCTCGAATGGTTTCCAAGTGTCTATTATGTTTCCAGCCCAGGTAATTGGCTTTCCTAGTTATTAATGGATTACCCTAAAGAGAAGAATGTCCAGGGAGGTGAAGGCTACACCTCCTGACTTTGTCATTTGGCTCTTCAGTATCCTGTGGCTGCTTCCCAGGCCGGGAGTTGTTGCGCTGTGGCAAGAGTGACCGGGCAATGTAACAGGCCAGGAGCAGATCCCTGGAAGGTCTTGGCTTGAGATAGGAGAGTCCCAGGTCGCTCATATGGCCTTGTTGGCAGCCCGGGGCGGAAAAGCAGATACCTCCGTTATAATTGTGATTGCAAACCAGTGACTTGACCAGTGCCTGCCCTCTGCTCCCTGGACAGCAACTGGCAGTCAGCTCCACCCGGCCAAACCCACTGGCTTCCTCAGAGCCTTTCCTGGGGAAATCCAGCTCCTGCTGAGCACCGTGGGAGCAGAGAGCCACAGGTGCTGGGCAAGGCAGCTGGGCAGCAGCCCCCCTGGGCTGACGTCATCAGTGTGCCCAGTCTCCCTTCTCACCTATAGGCACATGGCGCAGCCCTGCCCAGGGATCCTGGATGACAGACTGTTTTCGACCCTCCTGCTAGTCCTGAAAGCTTCCCCTCCCCACCTCTGCCACATCCTTGGACCAAGGAGTGGTCTGGCTTCTGGGGCCAAGGTCTGGTCCTAGCGCAGGGGCTGCCCTGGCGCAGTGCGCGGATCCTTCACACTGTGCTTACGCTGCCACTCTAAAGGATTCTCTGCAGATTGCGTGCGTTGACCTTTAGAGGTGTTGAAGAGACATTCTGGGGCGATGCGGTGAGTGTATCACCCTTGCCTCCTCGCGGGGCATTTGTCATTGTCCTCAGAGGACTCTGCCTGACTCCCAGCTCACTCCCAGCAGCCCTGGCTGCCTGGCCCCCGCAGTCCTCACCCTCCCCACCCTCACACACTAGCAGACACCCCTCCGTGGGACTGACTCACCTGTCCTACTTCCCTTTTCTCAGTTTGGTGCCTTTAGCTTGCCTTTGCCTGCGCCATATTGCTCTAGGGGTGGAGAGAGGCCCAGTGGGTTAAGACACTGCCTGGGACACCTGTACTACACACCAGCACCCTGCTGATGCACACTCTGGGAGGTAGCAGGTGATGGCTCAAGTGCTTGGGCCCCTACTACCCACGTAGGAGACCTGAATTGAGTTCAGGCTCCTGGCTTTGGCCTGAACCAGCCCTTTCTGTTTTGGGGAGTGAACCAGTGGGTGGGAAATACCTCTTTCTCTTTCAAATAAAAATAAACGATTTTAAAAAATTATTTATTTAAAAGGCAGAGTTACAGAGAGGAAGAGATAGAGAGAGAGAGAGAAATGAATGAATGAGAATATCTTCCATCTACTGATTCATTCCCCAGATGGCTGCAAAGACCAGAGCTGAGCCAGGCCAAAGCCAGAAGCTTCATCTGGGTCTCCCACATGAGTAGCAGGGACCCAAACACTTGGGCCATCTTCTGCTGCTTTTCCAGGCCATTAGCAGGGAGCTGGATCAGAAGTGGAGCAGCAGGGACATGAACTGTCACCCACATTGGGATGCTGGCGTTACAGGCAGTGTCTTTACTTGCTAAGCCACAGCACTGGCACAATAAATAAATTTTAAAAAGATGTCAGAAGGGGTCAGTGCTATAGTGTAGTAGGTTAAGCCTCTGCCTACAGCGCCAGCATCCCATATGGGCTACCAGTTCGAGTCCTGGCTGTTCCACTTCAGATTCAACTCCCTGCTAATGGCCTGGGAAAGCAGCAGAGGATGGGCCAAGTGCTTGGGCCCCTGCACCCACATGGGAGACCCGGAAGAAGCTCCTGGCTTCAGATCAGACCAGCTCTGGCCATTGCAGCCATTGGGGAGTGAGGCAGCTAATGGAAGTCCTCTCTGTAACTCTGCCTCTCAAGTAAATAAATAAATCATTTTAAAAATGCTTCCAGCCACCCCAACTTGTGACCAGGGCATCCCTCTCCAGCCCCCGGGAGCTTTCTGGCCTCTCGAGCAGACCTCTGAGTTGCCCGTTCAGAGAGCCGTCTTTCTGGCGTGCAGAGCCAGCACCACTGGCCCAAGCAGCGTGGACCCCGTAGGTCCTCAGGGGCTGCGGCTCTCAGCAGCTGTGTCAACCCCAGAGTCCCTGTCTCCCAGGGAGGGGCACGGCTTTTGCAGTTGTGTAGCTGTCCACGCGAGCTCCCATAAGCCAGATCTCACTCTGCCCTCCTCTTCCTTCGCAGCTCTTTTGTGACTGGAACGGCTTGTTGTGGGCACTTCTCACCCCTGAGAATCTGGGACCTCAACAGGTAAGAGATTCCTGAGCCACTGTGGCTTCCAGTGGGGCGGGCTGGAGTGGCTGCATATTTGTCATCTGTGTATTCTTTGTCAGATACACCATTTGCAGCGACCTCCCAACCTAGAGCTTATCTTTATCCTCCTAACAGCATCTCTGCAAAGCAAAAATTGTAAATGTTGACGTAGTCCAGATGCCCAATATTTTCTTCTATTGGTTGTGCTCTGGGTGTGCAATCAAAGAACTCTGCATAGCCTCGGCCCGTGTTCTAGGTTTTAAAGGCCATAACGTACAGCAGCAGGGAACACGGATGTTTCTTTCATGCTTCCTACCTCAGTTGCTCTGGTCTTGTCTTCTTTTCCCTCATCTCCTTAGGAAAGTGTTAGCTGTACCTTTTGTCTGAAAAAATCCATTGATAGTTTTTCCTAAAGATTTACTTGTGAAAAGAGATTTTTCTTTTTGGCTGCTGTTTTATATTTGAGAGAAGAAACCAAGAGAGCTCCCACCTGCTGGTTCACCACCCACATGCTGACTACAGCCAGGGCTGGCCCAGGCTGAAGCTAGAAGCTAGGAACTCAATCTGGGTCTCCGACGTGGCAGGCCAGGACCCCAGTGCTGGAGCCCACTGCGCCCCAGGGTGTGCGTCAGAAGCTGAGTATTGAACCTAGGCACTTCTGTATGCGATGTGGGCATCTTAAGTGGCTCAATGCCCATCAGACGGGTGGTAGTTTAATTTTCTTTCAAACAGAAGTTTTTATTAGCAATTAGTTGTCTTTCTCCTGTAATGAAAATGATCAGAATAAGGTTTACCTTGTCATTGTGTCATATGGAAGCAATACCCAGCTGTTGCTGAAATTCATTTGATGAAACCACAATGCAGCTGCACTATTTTTGAGATGATGATACTATTTTCATGCACAGCTCGAGGATTTTTGGCTGATCCAGACAATGAAAGTGTGTCTTTCTTTTCTGATAAAACATTACCTAAGAAGCTCATGATGTGTAAACTGCACAAGTGGAAACTCAGGACTTCTATTGGCCCAGTGTGCACTGACCAGCTTAGATCCGAGGTGCTGTGAGCAACCTTGGAACGCGTGCTTTGCGACTGACTTTTTGAATGGCTGCTTTTGGGCTTCACTAAGAGCATCTTAAACAGAGGAGAAACTCTGTCAGTACTTACATAGCATTCTTTGAACTGCTCCTGTCAGGAAAATGTCCTGCAGTACTTAGACGATCTTGTAACTGTACTGAGTCCCTCCTATATCCGCGAGACACTTAAGAAACTGTCCCACAGATTGCCAAACATGTGAGTGTGAAAGTTTAGAAAAATTTAGCATGCTGCAGGTACATGAATCCTGTCCCAAATCATAGTGTCTTTGTTTGCACCAAGAGTTGGGGCTATCATGTGTTTCAGAAATAGAATATTCCATGGCTAAAGATACTTAGGAGAGAATGTGTTTGGGTCTTTGCTGTGGGAGATGAAGGGGCATCCTGGGAGTGGAGGACAGAGACACTGCAAATGCTGTGCATTTTGTCTTACACAGAACATGAGGAAAAGCAATGCTCTTGTCTTAAAAAACAAAACAAAACAAAACAAAACCAGAAAAGGCTTTAGAACTTCTATTTTAGCTGGGAAAATAGTGCAAGTTCCAGGTACGAGGACAGAGGTTTATAAGTGAAGGGCCTTCCCTGCTGCTACCTGGTGCTAGCCGTTAAGTTTTGCTGAATCCTTTTCTGGAAATCTTTGTATAAAATGCACATGCAGGTCCTCCTACAGATGGGAAGTACCATCCTCAAGTATTTCCCCTCAGTACTGTAGCCGGTCATGCTTCAGTCTCCTAGCTAGTTCATTGTTTGTTGCCATCACTGTTTTCTGATTTCCTTTTCTATCATCTGTTGATTTTAACAGTGCTGCGGTGAGCAATCTGTGATCCATTCTGATGTGTGGGTGGGAGTCTGGAATTTTGGACCAAATTCCTCAAGAGTACATTTGCAGGGCCACAGGCTGTGTGCGTGGTAGATGTGGATAATGACTACCAAGATTCACTTGCAAGCCGGTCGCCCCAGCGTTCACACTGCCAGCAACAAGGACAGAGGGCGGCCATTCTGGGCCGAGACTCTGGGCCAGCGTCAGCCACAGCCCTGGCGCCGCAGAGCACGGGCTCTGTCTGTCCTCACTGCCTAACGCTCGCAGGGGGCCTGTGAGCCAGGCATCCTTTTTATAGATAAGGAAACTAAAACTGAGTTGCAGAATGGTTGCTTACCTTGCCTGCCTACAAGTCACAGGGCGAGTTAAGTGGCTCAAGATTCAGGGCTTGTCTGAGGTGGTGAGAGGTGGGGCCTGCAGCCAGTGTGGAAGGGGACAGGTTCCAGGATATAGATGTGAACATCTACCTCAGCGAGAGGAGAACCAAGAAACCATGCAAAATGTGTTCTTACGGGCAAAGCACTGTTGAGAAAAGCAAGCACACCCTCATGGGAAACATGGTTTTGCTGACTTTTCTCTCGGGAGGTTCATCGAAGGACAGGGTTAGGAAACTTGCTACTCCCCAGGCGGTGGGATGGAGGCCTGCCCTTCTCAAGGGCACGGTTGCTTCCTGGTGCTGTGCAGGTGAGCTGAATGCAGGACTAGCCGTTCCGTGCCACCGCCTCTGCCGGGCCGGAAGCCCTAGGTCGTCAGTTGGTCCTCACAAAGCAGGTCAGGTAGCCGCCACCTCTGTCAAAACAGCTGGAAGTCCTGGGATGATCGCGGCCTTAGACGACAGGGAGCACCCAGCTGCATGCCTCCACAGGGGTGGGGCTGGGGCTCAGTGAGCCAGGGCCTGGGTCTGCTCGGCTGCCGCCTCCCCATCCTGGCCGTGCTAGCTTTTGCTTGTGCTCTCAGGCTGGTTTAGGGCAGCTCCAGCAACTGGGAAGGGGAAAAGGCAGAGGCCCTGCGCTACCTGCCACCCTCTCTGAAATGAGGAGCCCCTGACCAGACTTCTGCAGCTGTGTGCCACTGGCTGCCCTGGCCCAACCCTGGCAAAGGGAATGGAATGACCAGTACAGCAGGAGACTGAGGAATGGCTGCATGGGCAACCTATGTTGTCGGCTCACACTGGTTCCAGACCCAGCCTCCTGTGAAGTCTCCTCTGATTTCTCTGCCTTTCTCCCTCCAGAATGGAGGGGCTCACAGCTCAGTACTGGAAGGGCTGGTGTGGGCTGGAGTGGAAGGTGCTCCCACTTCTGCTTTTGCTCATGGGGCCAGCGGTCACTTCTCGCTGTTGTTGGCCTGGCGGACATTTCTTGAGTGCCTGCAATGTAGGGTTCCTATGACTGCGAGGCTGAGCTCACGTGAGCATACCCCACCACACCTGCCACCGCCCTTCCAGCTCTGGATGCCACTGTGGTGGGAGGGTTTCCTCCTTTTGCCAGGGCATGTGCCGGGAGGCCACGCTCCACGACGGCTCTGCAGCTTCCCAGCTCTGTGATCCGGGGCCTCCCTGGGCTTGTCTCCACATTTGTAAAGTGGGAATTCATTCTCTCTGCCTAACAGAACTAGCGAGGAAAATTGTTGTGAAAAGCACCCCCAGGGTACCCGTCCCCTTGGGGGCACTGAGCCGGGACAAGCCACATCATCCTTTCTCCTCCCCACCCACAGGTACCTTGCGTGCTAGTACCGTGGGATCTGTGAGGCTCACACTGTCTGTGGCCTTGTGAGAGGGGACCTCTGACCATGGCAGAGAAGGTTCTTGCACTAGGGCTGTAGCTCACACAGACAGGCACTGGTGCTGAAGGCCTTGGCTTGGCCCCATCAGCTACCAGGGCCCAGGCTGGCACGTGGAGCAGGGTGTGGTCAGGGCGCATCTCCCCAGCCAGCTTCAGGGAAAAGGTGGGTCACCCGAGTGGCTTCTTCTGCATGTGGCTGCCTGGTCGGGGTACTCCCAGCCTCAGACTCGTGGTCCAGGGGAATCTGAAGGCACTGATTTCTTTGGATGTCCTTCTCTTGAGAAAACCTTCGATCTTACCGACCCCCCAAACACACTACATCTACTCGCCCAGAAGAGCCCAAGCCAGAGTGGGCCGCAGGCAGCGTGGCCTCCAGGCTCACTGGAGCCAGAGGAAAGGGCCCACTGCTCCTCTGCTGGCCTGCCCCTCCCCCCGGGAGGAACCAGGAGGCCCTGTAGAAACTTCCCTCCTTCCCCAGGGAAGCTTGGGGACCACGGGCATGAGGACAGAAGCCTTGTCTTGGTGGAGGAAGTGAATGGATGAGACGATCCTGGAGCTGTCTCTCCCAGAGAAGCCCGAGCAGATAATAAAGCCATGTAGAAAATAGGATTAAGGGAATGAACAGGCAGGACCGAGTTTGATCTTTCAATAACCCCAAAGCCTGAGTGACAGGCGTTCTGCCAGGTGGAGCAGCATCGCCGGCAGGACTCGGGCTGGGCGGCGTGCGGTGCTGCTGGATTCCTTGCTTTGAACCTGTCCCCACTGAAACCCGAGCAGCGCCTCGATTTTCTTTCATGTGTGCTGACTTGGGTAGAGTGGAGCCCTGGAGGGGCAGTTGTGCCCTGAGCATCGGCCTCCAGGGCCTTCCCTCAGGACAGTGGGGGACTGGCACCCTCAGAGGCACCCTGCCAGACAGCAGCACTCCCACTGCTGGAGCCACCCACGTCTCCACGCGCCTCCCAGCTACCTGTCTCCGGACAGCCTACACTACTCTTCAGAATGCCTGGGCACCCCTGGAGGGTCACCATGGCTTCCTCAGCCCATGAAGGCCCCTTGAGACTGTTCTCCCAGTGGGCTAGGCTGGCAGTACTGGCTAGAGCATGCAAGTTGGAAGGTGGCATGGGTAGTCACTGCCCAGGTGGCAGGGAGCCCCTCCATCTATCTGTCTCTTGGAGCTGGGCATCATGGGTTGGGGCCAAGGACAGCAGATTTCTAACTGGTCTAAACAAGGAAGATAGAGTCCTTCACCCAGCCTTGGGGCTCCAGGGGGCTCCTCTGCCAGTGCAGGTGGTCTGAAGGCCCAGCCTCCAGCCTCCGAGTCCCAGGCATCCTGTGCCTCCACGCTGCCAGGCTGGGCTCACAGCCATCCACTCAAGCGTTTGAGGTCGGCCTGGTGGATCTGTTAATTCTGAGCAACTTAGCCTGGGATCTTGTGTTCTGTTTGTGCTGGAGCAGCCCCCATGGCAGCACCCAGTGTTGACTCTGTGGGGCATACGTCCTGGTCACTAGAAGGCTGAGGTGGGTCCGACAGCCCCATGGGCTTGCTCTTGTGTGGGTTTTGTGTTTTCTGCCAAGGGGACATTAGAGTTGGATCTAGCATTGGTATCCTGAGAGCAGGGCATGACTGGGGGCAGGTGGGGTTCTGAACAGAGAAGTCCAGAATCCCAGGCCTGAAGGTGTCACCCTGACTCCTTGGAGGGGGGCACTGTTGCCCTGCTTGTGACTGTATGCACAGCCCTGCAAAGTCCCCTTCTCCTTGGGGCCAGGGTCATCCTGGTCCTGCCATCATGCCTCCCCTGGTACCTCTGAGCCCTCAAGTCTCTTCTTTCTCAACAGCGGTGGGAGCAGAGTGGGCCTCTCACCCATTTTGATGGCTCCCGTATAGCTTCCCCCCTGAGCCTGGAATACCTTGTCTCTGCCTAATGAAACCCCGCTCCCTCTTCAGCATAAACAGCAACTCCAGCATGCAGGCTCTGCTCTCCCCCGGCTCCTGACCCTGCGGCTAGTCTGTGGCCTTTCCCTTGCATGCTGTTAAGAGCACCCACAAGGGCACATGGCCTGTCAGGGTGTGGCCTGCACGGCTACCCTCTGGGCTGGAAAATTACCTTGGGTGCCCCACGCTGGGCACAGGGTAGAATATTAGGGCAACTGATGGCATCTGGCACAGCAAGGGGCACCCGGCTGGAGAGGGAAACCGTGTCCGGAGCATCGGCTGAGCGCCTCTGAGGGCAGGATTAGTGCCCATCCTGCCCAGGTGTGGCTGTCTCTGCCCTGTGCTCCACCCCCACCCATGCAGGGGGCCCAGCCCGTCAGGGTGATTACAGGAATTGCCCCCTTTAAAGTACCTGCCTCCTCCTTTGAAAGTATTACTGACAGCTTTTCTCATTCTCTTTTTTCTTTACCTCTTTAAGGAACCCTGTAATTTCTTTCTTTCTTTCTCCCCCCTTTCCTTTTTTCTTTCTTGTCCCTTCTGTCCCCCGAACTCTTTGAAATTGGCTCTCTGCCTGCTGACACCAAACTGATACTTTGCGTTTCACTTCTCCTTATCCCTTTATGGCAACAGATGTTGAAATTTTGTATCCTTTTATCTGCCCGGCTGCCCCTTCCTGTAATTACGGTCCCCTTGTTAGCAGTACAAAGTGGGCTGCCCAGCCGCCTGGCCTTTGAGCCATTGTGTCTGAACACGTGTGTGCGGGTGGGAGCTGGGGGCTGCGCGCGAACCCAGCCCTCTCACCTGTGGGGGCCAGGCCAGGGATACATTTGGTTTCTGGGGTCTGTCTGCTCCCTGGATTCTCACTCCAGTGAGGAGGAGGGGCCTGTGGATAGGTAAGGGCGCCGAAGTGGCCAGGGGTCTGCCGGGGCAGGTCCTGTGGTGCTCCTGAGCAAATGGACCCCACACTTGCTCGGGTGCACTGGGAGTAAGGTGCACACCCTGGGCTTCTGAGTGCTGAGCTGCTCTGTGCAGAGTGCTCGGCGTACAGTATGGATTCGGCAGCCTGCATAGCTATGTCATCGGGGCCAGTGGTCGGAGAGCAGGCTGTGCCCCTCTGTGAGCTCCCAGCCCACGAGCCGGACCACCCTCCTCAGTCCCTTGCCCTGGGACTTTACAAAAGCCACTTTTCCTCCGTGGCCTTGCTTTCCTCATCTGCGGTCAGGGCTGGCCCAGGACAACCAGTCCCTGTCAGAGCCTCCAGGCGCTCTGCCACTCAGTGCCCCAAGGCCCACCAGGACCAGAGGCCAGATCCTGCCGGCCTGCAGCCGGGCTGGATCACCAACACTGCCACAGTCTAGCCTGGTTGCCCTTGTTCTGCACTTTGCTGCTGCTGTTACTTTGGCCTGAGCCGTCCCCCTCCTGCCACAGTCCTGTCACTTGCTGAAGTCAGTACCCCAGCCAGAGATGTTCTTCCCTTATCTTTCCCTCTCAGAGCCCTGTGGTAGCCCCCAGGTCACACTCGGCACTGCGGGGTAGACCCATGAGGCACAGCGGCAGCACGTGGCCCCTGCAGTTTCTGTGCCGCACAATGCCTTATACTGGTTGCTGACGGAGGGAATGAAGGAGGAACCTCCCATTCGGAGCCACCATTCTGGGGCCAGCCTCTGCCTTCAGGCCTCTGTCCGTGGGGAGCAGAGGAGCGGTGAGAAGGTGAATCGTCACTTTTCCATCTTCTCTCCCCAAAAGCAGTTGCCAAGTTTTGGGGTAGAACATGCCAGACATGGTGTCTTCGAAGCCAAAGGGATCCAGGAATGAGTACCCAGAGGGTCTTCAGGGAGGAGCAGCAGCAGCCTGTTCAAATGGCTGAGCCGGAGTGGGAGGCACCCTGCGGGCTGGGAGGTGGGGCTGGCAGTGCCCAAGGAACGCTCTGGTACAGGAGGTGTGTGTGGGGGCCATTCAGGCCAGGGCAAGTGCGTGGAGCAGGGCTCCCGGGTTCTGGGTCCTGCGAGGCCCAGACTCGGGCAGGGCTGGGGTGCCAGCACCTTCCCCCAGGGCCTGACTCCAGCTTGGCGCTCGGGGCGTCTCCCAGATGGGGCATCCAGGTCTCCAAGGCCAGTACCTACCCACAGCTGGCTGTCACACAGGCGGTGACAGGGATGGGGTGTCAGGGTTTTATTTAGACTTCCCTCTTCTCTGACTGGCAGGGGCTGCTTCGCTTCCCTCCAGCTACAGTACAATGCCCTGGCACAGCAGGGTGGGTGGGGACGGGAAGACCAGGTTCCTTTTCAAGGGACAGCTCAAGGACGTGGCCACACTCTGCTTGCTTCTGCCCAGGTGCTGGGGTTCCCGGGGAAAAGCCCGTACACAGCCAGGGCCAAAGAGAACCGGTCTGCAGGCGGCCCCTCCCCAGCCCTGCTCATTCACCAGGCTCACACAGGCGGCCCCATCTGTCTTTATCTTTCCCTGGGTGGAGGGAGGATTGCTGGAGTCGGGCTCAGGGGAGGCTGGGGTGTGCAGGCCCCCCAGGCTTTGTCCACAGGAGCTGGAAGGGAATGGCCTTTTTGTCTGGCCCTCTGGAATGACAGAGCTGGCCCTTGCTCCATCTCGGGCCGGGGCTCTGAGCAGCAGCCCTGTTCCCACACAAGTTGTGCAACACCAAGGCTCTGCGTCCCGCCCACCCCCCAGAGGTCGAGAAGCATTCTTAACATTCTTTCTAGAGAAAAGGGGAGAACTGTCTGAATTTGGGGGTTGCCACTTCATACAAATTGCAATCTAATCGTTTTTACAAGAACACACTTGCAGTAAGAAAAGGAGCCCAGGAGGAGGGGAAGAGGAGACAAACAGCTGGTTTTGTACCAGTCCCCCAAAGTTGAGGGCTATTGTCACCATGGCTCCCCCTCCACTGCAGCAGTTGAGCTAGCTTTCTAGTTAAATTGGGCTGGGGGTGGGGTGGGGGGCTGCCCAGGGCCCACGGTGCCATTTCTGTTTGTTTTCCCAAATCAAAGCCCCAGCAGGGCTCCGATGGCACTGCTGGGCCGCTATTGGAAGGGCCGGCCCATTCCTCAGAGCCTGGTGCGTCAGTTTATGCTCTGAACTTAACCTCACGGGCACTGCACAACAGAGCTTTGAGGGTCCAGGGCTCCAAGGCAAAAGAAACTGTATCTTTTTATTGGCCCATTTACAGTGTGTGTGGCCATTTCCGAGTCCAGGGCTGGCCCTCGAGGCACGCTCTGGCCTGGTCCTGCTCCCCAGGGGCTGGTGCTCACCTGGGCCTCTGGCTCTTCCCCACAGCACAGGGGTCCTCGGGACTCTCGTGCGTTGGCCAGAGCCACGGCCTCTTCCAATGCCGACTCGGATGCTAGGGCAGGGGCCCAGGCCTCCTTCCCTCAGGACCCCAGGCCTGGCGGTGGGCAGGCAGAGCCATGCTGGGCTTCACTCCTCCCAGCCCCCACAGCCTTTCATCTTCTATTTCAAACAAACATGAAATTACTTCTGTAGATTAAAGGGGAGAGCTCCTCAATCATTAAGGCCTCACTAATGGAGGGGGCAGAGCCCCCAAATCTAGAGAGGGAGACCTGTGGAGCAAAACATCCCCTACGCGGTATACACGAACGTCCCTGTGATGGGGGCTCAGGCCTGCCAGGGTGGTGAATCGGGCTGGCAGCCTATCCAGGAAGGCAGGGCTCCCCGGGGGCTGAGCTCCGCGGTCTCCAGAGGCTGCTGCTATGGGGAGGCAGTTTTCTGTCTGGGCCACCAAGAGGACGATGAGCACTTCTCAGTAGGGGGCGCTGGGGGCAGGAGTGCCTCCCTGGGGCCTAACCTACCACTGGACAGCAGCTGCCCAGAGCACACAGGGGGAGGCGGGGTGGGCTGAGAGGAGCCCCGGCCTTCTCCCTTGCCGCTTTCAGGGAGGGTGGCAGCTCTGCTGGGAGGAGCCTGGGTGAAGTGGCAGCCCTGGAGCTGACACCTGCCTTCAGACCATCCAGCGCGGCTGGCAGCGCCGTGAATCCTCTCCACCCCACAGCCTCCTTTCTGGGCGTGGTGTGGAGGGTCCGTGGCCTTGTTTCTCATGTGTTGCCACAGGAGCGCCTGGGTCTCAGGGGTGAAGAACACTGAAGCGTGGGGTCCACAAGGTACCCCCCCCCCATCATTCTGCAGAAACTCAACACTTCCACCGTCCCCTGGCCGCAGGGATTAGCGGGTGCACTTGATGTTGAGGGGTAGTTGCTAGGGCCAGGAGGCCCCCCTATGTGGTTGCTAGGGGTCTGGCATCAGGGCGCGGGGTCTGCCCACTGCCGCGGTCACGGAGGGAATTACACAGTCACAAAGCAATTGTTCTTCTCAGTAATCTGCTCTCGGCCACCGGGTGGAGTGAGGGCGGGGGCAGTAGGCTGGAGCCCAGCGGGCTGGGGGCTGTGATCACAGAGGCGTGCTAGCCCGGGCTGGGGGCCAGGCGGGCCAGGAGCACCAGGGACCGGCCCGCTAAGCTGCTTTCTCAGCGATTTCTTGCCCCAGACACAAAGGTGTTTACTTGTTTTAACATCTCCTGGGACTCCCCTTCTCCCTTTGTGTGGTCTTTATCCTCAACGAGGTTTGAGCCCCAGATTACAGGCAGGAATTAAGGCATTGGACTCAGGCAGCTCAGAACTGCATGACCTGCAGGATCAAGGAGTATAAAGTAACCAAGTGTGTGCGAGGGAGGGGGGCCGACCCCTTCAGCAAGGCCCATTCATCGTCCTGAGAAGGGGCGGCCAGCAGCCGGCTCGCAGGTGTGATGGAGGGTTTGCTGGCGTCTCACTGAGGCTTTCAGCTGGGGGCTGTGACGCTGGGGGGAGGGGTGGGGCCTGGTACTGGTGAGCAGGGGGGAGGCTGAGGCATCTCTTCCCTCCGGGAGTAAGGGCCCAGCGCCCACCTGCAGGGTAGAAGAACACGTCCCCGGGGGGCAGGGAGCCTGACTCTGCCCGTCCTCTCCACAGTGGGCAGCTGATGACGCACCTGGGCAGCGACTTCCCCCCAGGAGCGGGGGTGCTGGACGTCATGTATGAGTCCCCTTCCACGCTGCTGTCCTGTGGCTATGATACCTACGTTCGCTACTGGGACCTCCGCACCAGTGCCCGGTGAGTGTGCTGGACAGGGAGGACAGGTGGGGGGAGCCCTGTGTCAGCCTCAGTTCCGGGTTGTCCCACAGGACGAGACACAGTCTCCTTGTCGGGCTGGGAGGGAAGGGAAGACAAGGTCATATTAGGCTTAGACCCCCTCTCCTTGGGTAGCCTTGGAGACTGCAGCCAGTGGGCCCTGACGAGGGCAGGCAGTTCTTAGAGCCACCAGAGCTGTCCCTCAGCATACTGTCCTGGCCTCCTTTTTAATGAAAAAAATTTTTTTTATTCATTTCAAGATAGAAACACACCCCTATCAACTGGTTCACTCCTCAGATGCCATCAAAAGGACCCAGCCAGGCTGAAGCCAGCAACTCAATCCTGGTCCCCATGTAGGTGCACTATCACCTGCTGCCTCCCAGGGTGCACACCAGCAGGAAGCTGGGCCTCAAACCCCAGCATTCCAACATAGGATGTCGGTGTCCCAAGTGGTGTCTTATCCACTGCACCGAACATCTGCCGCCTGCCAGCCTTTCGTCACTTCTCCACATTAGGAGGCCTGGGACCAATGGCAGGCCACGTGAACACATACATGAGGGCGTCCTCTGTTCTGTGGTCTAGGGCTTGGCAGGAGAGCCCTCTACAGAGGAGGCCTTCTCAATTAAGTTTGGTTTTTTAAAGACTCTCCCAGCCCAGAGTGACTCCCTACCCCTCCCCAGGACCCCCGGGAAGTTGAGGTGGAAGGTTCCCAAATCTCTCCCTGCATCTTTTCTTGGGACAGGAAATGTGTCATGGAGTGGGAGGAGCCCCACGACAGCACCCTGTACTGCCTGCAGACGGATGGCAACCATCTGCTGGCCACGGGTTCCTCCTACTACGGTGTCGTCCGGCTGTGGGACAGGCGCCAAAGGGCCTGCCTGCATGTAAGTGTCCTGCCCAGTTCCCACCTCTGGGTGCAGGGCTCACGGCTGCATGCGGGAGTGGGTGACGTGGAGGGGGTGGCGGAAAGCTGCAGTGGCACATGTCCCTGGGTCCAGGGGCCACTTGGGAAACTCATCCCTCCCTCCCTCCCACTAGGCCTTCCCGCTAACATCGACGCCGCTGAGCAGTCCTGTGTACTGCCTGCGCTTCACCACCACGCATCTCTACGCTGCGCTGTCTTACAACCTCCATGTCCTGGACTTTCGAAATCCATGACAGTCAGGCCCCCTCGCCTGCGGGCCATCAGCTACTCAGGGACCTCCCTCGTCTGGAGGGTGCAGCGATACCTCCTCCCCCACCCCGCTGTGCTCCCAGACCTGTGGCCACCGTGTTCAGGCACTGTAAGCTAGAAGCCATGACTGCTGCGAACCCTGAGGGCAGCCCCCCAACCCCAACTGAGTGTGCAGCTGAACTGGGCCTCGTGTCCCTGTCTGGCCAGATTAAGGATCTAACTGGCAAGGGCCACCCTGCAGCCCAGGGGAGGCACTCACTCCCTGTCTGCCCTTCCCTGAAGCAGAGGGGATACCCTGCTGGCAGCAGCTAGCTCCTCATTCAGACCCTACCGTCTAGGGGTGGCAGCTTCATTCCTGGGGCACTGGGGCCTGGTTCTGCTTTGAAACCAAGACAAGACAACGGGAATCCAACCATTCTGAGTGAGTCGCTGAAGCAGGCTGTGGAGACATGCTACCAGATTCCCAATTTTGTAAAAATAAAGCTTGATTGTTCACAGATCTGGTTCTTTACTGGCTGGACAGATGAGAGTGAGCATCAGGACACAGGCCAGCCTCACGTTCTAGATCCCAAGGACCAAAGGTTTATTTTTTTCAGAAAGCCCACCCCTGCCTTTAGCTCTGGTGGTGGGGTGGCTGTCACCCTGTGAGGTACAGGGAATGGACTGTGGCAGGGCCAAGTCTCCCTTGCCTGCACCCATCTTAGGACCTTCCGTGAGCTAAGATAGCACAAGGTCTCTCTGAGGCCAGTCATGACTGAGGACAGGCAGCTTACGGAGGTGGGCAGGGGGCAGACCATCTGCAGTAACTCAAAATGACTTCACTCAGGAAGTAAGTCCAGGCATGACACAGAGGCTAGGAAGGCCCTACTGTCCAGTTCCTATGAACTCTGGGTAGCTCCTGAAAGAGAGGAGGCTGCCCCCTGCTGGAAAGACCCAAGCCTTGGAACCTCACGGCACCCTCCATGCTGCAGGTGCAAGGCTCCAGGGCCGGCTACTGGGTCTTGCAGTCCCCATCACTGCCGTGGGCTGTCTTTACCTTCTTGAGTTCCTTCTGTAGCTCTGATTCAGCCACCACGACCTCCTTTGGCTTCTGATACTGGAAATAAAGCCGAGCAGATGACATATTCAGTCACTGGTGCTGTCACTCTCACTGTACACCCCCCCACACACACACACACACTCAGGCTCTTTCTGGTCATCTTATTTGTACATGAGGAAATTGAGGCCTATGACGTGGAATGATTTGCTCAAGGTCATGTGGCTGCATAAAAACGAACCTTGGACCAGACCCCAAGCCCCATAATTTCCACCACTTCCCCATCAATCACACGATCAGGTTCCTCCCTGAACCCCTCACTGCCCTCCCCGAGGCTCAGTCAGATGCGTGTTTTCTGAGAAGCACACACTAGGGTAGGGGATGGAGAGAAGGTGGAGCCTTTTCCCCGATGCAGTGGCCAATAAATCCGAGAGCAACTTACGGAGATGATCAGGGTACAGTTGGCATGAGCAATGCTCAGCGAGGACTCCTCCAGGGGTAGCTGATATCTGTCGAGGTCAGGAATGGAGAACTTCTTGTAGTACCTGTGGGGACACCAAGAGGCCATTGGGGCAATCAGGGCACCAGCTTCCCTGCTGCCAAGCTTCCTCACACCTTCCAACACAGCCAGAGAGGGCAGAGGAACCAGCTAGAACACCAGTATTTGAAGATCTCAGTGGCCCTGGGAAGAAGATGCCAGTCTTCTGGCTAGTCCAGTGGAATAAGGGTAAAACCAGTCATAGTTCTGTGATTAGACCACACACCTAGGTTAAGATTCCCAAAGGGGGCCAGCGTTGCATTGCAGCGGGTTAAGCCACCGCCTTTGCATCCCATATGGGCACCGGTTCTAGTCCTGGCTGCTCCACCTCTGATCCAGCTCCCTGCTAATGCTCCTGGGAAAGCAGTGGGAAGATGGCCCTGGCACCATCTTTGAGCCCCTGCACCCACATGGGAGACCCAGGAGGAGTTCCAGGCTTCTGGCTTCCACCTGACCTGGCCCTGATCATTACTGCCTTTTGGAAAATCAGCAAGTGGAAGATCTCTGCCTTCCCTCATCTCTCTGTAAGTATGCCTTTCAAATAACAAAATCTTAAACTAATAATAAAAAAAGACTCTCACAAGTAGGTAGAAGCATCCTGGAATACACAGAGCCCGGCCCCCTGGGCCACTGTACCCCCAGCATCAAGGGGACACCAGAAAATGGGGCACAGCATCTAACAAGGGACAGAAGAAGGACATCTAGGGCCCTCCAGAGCTGGGGACCTACAGCTGCCATTTAAGCTACCATTTCTGCCTTCAGGGTCTACTCGTAGGCCGAGGAGGAAACTACGTCCCTAAGAACGCTCCTTGAGAAGAAAAACCCTGAGACTCACCGTGGAAGCTGGAGCTTGGGCTCTGGACTACCTTCCTGGTCCCGGGACACCACTCCTGTTCACATACCACACGTGCTACTGGCACTCCAGGCAGGAGGGTGCTTAAGACTTCATTTCATAGCTATAGGTGCTGGCCTAGGGCTGAGTGATCTTTTAGAAAAACAAGACAGCACTCCCAAGCCTGCAGTGTAGATAACTGGACTTGGTTTTGCCTGGAATTTGACCTTTACCTAACAGGCTGAGAAAGATGGAATATCTTACCTGGTTTCCCAGCCAGGTATCTGTCAGTGAAGTCAGAGTGAAGGTCAGAAGGAAGTTCCTTACTCTGGATCTGAGGCTAACACGGCCCCCTCATTTCTCCACTGCAGACCCACTGGCATTTTCCTTGGCGAAGCGTAGCTGAGCCTAGGCCAGGGGCTGCCAGACCTGCCGCCTGGGCGAGGCATCCCTCTCTGCTGCACAGGTTGTGTGGGCTGTGGAGGGAACGCCTCAGGCAGGTGCAAACAAACTCAAGTGAGGGCCCTGCAGAGGAAGGGCTTTTAATACTTCACAGGGGCCTGGTCCTTGTGGTGACAGCTGCCCCAGTCCACTTCAAAAGCTCCGATGCCCTGGGGATTGAGAGAGCTGACATCAGGGAGGCACTTCTGCCCCTGGTTCTCCCTGCCCAAATCCCTCCATTCCACAGAGGCTCTCAGGCCCCTCTCCTCGAAAGTTCCCCACTCCCCATCAAGGTGTTGGGACCCTTGGCAGGAAAAGAATGTTTACTTAAAGGCTGACAGTTCAAAAGGAGTGGGGGCTGGGGGTCCTAATGGCACCACGAGTCACTTTGGTTTCCAAAGCTCTGCCCCAGGGAAAGGCGAGCCATCTGCCTGCTAGGCGGTGGAATGCCTGCCTCACCCCTTCCCAGCCAGCCCAGCTCAAGGCTCTTCCTGGGGCCTTTGCTCTGGCCAGCAAAGGTGGCAGCCACTGATAATAGAGGGGAGTCAAAGGTTAAACAGCAGAGATTAGATGAACACAAAGGCTTGTTAGGAAGTGTTAACATCCTCCCTGCAAATATACACAAAAAGCAGAACCAGGAGAGGCAGGCTGGCAAAACCGTCACCCAGGCTGGGCCAGTGGGACTGGAGGGTAGGAAACTCATCTTCCCCGTGCCCCACCCCCCATTGCCTGGGGCCTGGCCTCCAGGGCAGCGGCAGGCAGGAGGCTTCTGGATCTTACCCCAACCTCCAGGCTAGGGAAATGGGCTTTGTTTCCCCTCTGCTGTAATGGATTTAATTCACTGGTTGAGGTTAAAAACAACTTTTCCTTACAGGCAGTACTCATGGGAGTAGGGGGCATCTGCTTTCTCTTTTCAGGAGCCAGCCCACCCCCTTCGCACTTCCCCCAGCCTCAGGGTTTGCCAGAATGGGAACTGCACTTGACTTTCTCGCCAGCACCTTGGACAAGAAGGGGTTCTCACCATGCTTCTGGGAAAGTCAGAGTATTGTCTCACACGACTTTAGGTGGCAGCAGACATGGCACTGCACCATCAGCTACGTCCCTGGCCCTGGGCCATGAGCTGGAGGTTAAGCATGGAGGAGAAACAAGACTGCACCCTTGCTGCGCAACCCTTGCTTTCTCTCGGCTGACACCAAACCCTGGCAGCAGGCGGGCTCCTGGTGCCTTGCAGGTGCCCAGCTCTCACCATCACAACCTCCTTCAACTGTTTTCTGTCCCAGCCACAATGGAAAAGTGAGTGTCTTTCCTAATGCTTATTCGGTGCCAGGCTCTGGTCTAAACACACTTACCTCTCAAAGCAACCCTCCAAGTGTGTTCCTTCAATTATCCTCTTTTACAGAAAAGGAAATCGAGGCATGGAAATGTTAGGTAAATGGAGCGGTCCCTTTACATGTGATAATTCTCCAAAGCACCTGACCCTCCCCCTCTCCACATTCTCACCAGAGTAACAGATTCCAGCTCCTGTCCAAGGATGGGGCACATGTGGGGGTGGCCAGCAATGAGCAGGTTAGTCTCCTTTGTGATCCCCCTGCCCTGCGGGCCCCTGGCTATTCTCTCCAGCACACTACTGCCAGTCCTATCTGAGCATCAAGTCTTCAAAAGACTTACATGGAAGAAAGGCTGACAGTAGGACTTCTGGCCTGCTCTATCCCCCTGGGACACTTCTGGTCCTCACTTGCTTCCTCCAATCAAGGAGCTGACCTCCACGAATTCATGTGATTCATGTCACTATCAAAGGGCCCAGAACAGGCCCACTCTGTACTTCTCTGCTCCCTGTGCCAGACAACAGCTGCATTTGGCCATTTCAGAATACAAATCCCTGCCATCACTCTCTCCTTTATTTCCTACCCAATTCCTGGCCCTTCCTCAATCTCCTTGCAATGAACTGGGCAAGGCAGCAGAGGCCAGGCCTCCAGTGAAAGCACACCCCTGGTGACCTGCCCAAGCACCACTACTCCTGCACACCAGCTTGGCCAGAGGCATCCAGAGAAGCTTCCAGCCAGTCCCACTCTTGACGAAACTGGCAGGCAAATCTTCATAAACACCAGGGCTCTAGGCAGACTGGACACTCTCACCTCCAGGAGCCCGGCCAGGCTGCCACGATACAAACGTGCATAATCCAGGCCTCAGGGCTCTATCAAGGACAGGCCTGTTGAATCCAGAGTTCCTAAACTGTTTCACCACAGAATCCTGTTTCCTAGTGATGCCTGTTAACACCTACCACAGTGCTTGTATCACTGATGTCAAATCAGCCAAGCTAAGCTCTCTTCAGACTCCAAATTCCCAAAGAATTGTTGGGGACCTGCTTCAGGCTTGCCACAGCGCTGAGTGCTTGTACATACTCGATTCCATCGAATCGCCCAAACAACCCGTGAAGCAGGCATGCATGTTCCCTGACAGATGAGGAAGCCTTGCCCCACACACTGTAGATCATAAGTAGCAAGTGGCCAGGTACACCAACTTTTCCCAACTCCAGCCCGATGGCTCATTTTGCTTCCAGGCGGAGGCTAAGAACCTTCTTTCTGCACAAAGACAGATAGTGCCCCACGGCCATCATGGACAGCACTCTCTTTCTTCCCTGACTCATCCCTCACTGGTATCTGAGGCCAGGAACACAACATGATACAATCAATTTCTTCAAGCAAAGCGGCCAACCTAGTTCTTCGGGGAAACATGGGTATGAACAGAGGAACTCTGGCTTTAGTCAGTGACCACTTTCCAGAATATTAGAACTGTGGCAGGCACAGAACCTGTGGGTGATGGAAGAGGTAAATCAGAGAAATGTCGTATTTGGTGGCGGTGTGGGGAGGACTACAGATGGCTGTGCAAGTCACTTTCAACAGGTCAGTTCATCACATGGAGTGTTTTTTTTTTTTTTTTTTTTTAACACATTTAGGTCATTGTTAATATGTAACACTTAAATAAACAGAAAACCCAGGAGCAGATGTCTGGCCTAGCGGTTAAGCCACTGGTCGGGACACCTGTGTCCCGCATTAGGGTACCTGGGTTTGATTCCTGGCTCAGGCTCCTGGTTCCAGCTTCCTGCTAAGGCAGACCCTGAGCAGCAGCGGTGATGACTCCAGCGACTGCGTCTCTGCTACCCACACGGGAGGCAGGGATGACTGAGCCCCAGCTCCCGGGTCCAGTCCCAGCACGGGCATGTTGCAAGCATTTGGAGTGAACCGGCAGATGGGAGCTCTCTCTCTACCTACCTGTCTCCCTATGTCTCAAAGTTTTTCAGTGTTTACAAACAAACAAAAAAGGTCTCTGGATGGTGGGATGATCAGATAACAGATACTGAAAAGTCTCCTGAGTTAAACACCATTCAAAGGAACAGCCATTGAGTTCAGTTTAATGAACGGAAGTACAGGTACAGAACACGTTATTCCAGGTAGGAGGTGAAGATGCCCTTGTGGCTTAGGCAGCCCCAGGTAAGGGTTTACAGGCCTCCCGCTCCACCTTCCAGCAGAGGGACCTGAGCCAGGCTGAACACGACCAAGAGCTCAATGTGAACTCCAAAATGGCACTGAAACACTGAATCCTCTTCTGTGGAATTCCACTTCCAGCCCTAAGCTCTTGGGGTATACCACTCCCATCCCTCCCGGGCCTCATCCAGTATTTTAGAAGTGTGGACCAGGCCTTCCAGGCACTAGAATGGGCCTCTAGCCACGGAGTTCCTGGCCAACAGCGCCACCTACAGACGGATGCGTGCAGGAGATAGGACCCAGAGGACGGGCGGTAGATGAATTTTGTGGTGAGCTAGCTGGCCCCTCTTCTCCCACTCCCTGGTAATCACATTTCTGCCTGATATCTGTATTCGACAGTGACCTCTGGGGGACAAAAAGGAGGCAGCAGCCAGCTCCACAAAGTGCTAGGCTGCAGATTCAAGTGCTATCAGAAGCACTTTTGTTCCTAGTTTGGACCCAGGGCCTCGACGCCAGGGAATGCTTGCTGAAGCATGGAGTTTGTTTTCCTACAGGCAATTTCTCCGTGGTCTGAAATTGCTAAATTCCACTTTAGGCACTGACTCCTGTTAATGATGAGCACAATAACGGGAATAAACTGCCTTTTATCTGAGGACTTCAAAGTGCTTTATAAACGCAAACCCTTATTGTTATGACTTTATATTTATAGACAAGGCCCACTGCAGGGGCTGCTGGCTGCATGTACAGCAATAATCCTGAAATTAATTCATTCATCTCCAACCCTTCCCCTGTCCCCTTAACCCTGCCAAAGTGCTGGGGTACAGGGGTCTTAAGAGGAGGGCAGAACCCAAGGCTGTACTAGGGGAGCCTGAGAGCCTTCTGCTTCCCTGTGGGCCTCAGGGATCTGACAGGGCTGGAGGAGGAGGCTGGTCCCCAGCTCCTGAGAGGATGGACAAGGAGCTGGGTCCTCCTGACCACGTGGAAAGCAGCGGGTGTACAGGGGCATCTCTAGGTTAGGGCCAGAGCCCCTCGAGAGTGCAGGGTGACTCCCAGCTCATGGCAGTTGGCTTCATCCGGTAACCCCTCCAGCCTAGGTCAAGGCTGATTCATTTCCGGACTATTCTGTTCTGTGAGCAGTCAGAATTCCAGAAACCCAAAAGGATCAATGCATTTCCAAGATAGGAATGCGCCTCGGCCACCGTCTGTCTTTTCAACAGCCCTCCCCACACCCACACCCACACCCACACCCACACCCACTCCCCCAGCAGACAACAAAAGGAAGTTGAGTACCCCCTTTGAAATATAATGCAAGAGGCTTCCAATAGGCCACAGCATCTGTCTACTGCCCCTGAGTCCAGGGAGAGATCAGGTTTACTGCTGTTCAGCCCAGGACTTTAAAGTCCTGTAACTGCCACCTCAGACAGGTGTGCCTCCCGGGCTATGGCTCCCTGCCAGCTGTGACAGTGATGTCACCAGGCCAAGTTCCATGTTGACTGGAACCAGCCAGTAGGTCAGTCATAACATTACAGCGGAACCACCTGAGATCCCAAGTCAACAGCCTTGTGATTGCCTCAACTCTCATTCGCCCAACAAATATTTCTCGAACCCCAGTCTATGCTAGGTACTGTGTGTACACGCAAATTCCCCTGCCCTGAGGGAACAGGCCACGTGGTGCCCGCTGGTCCCTTCCAGTTAGTGCCTCCTGCGCGTTCATTCAGAGGAGGAGGAAAAGGCTTCTTTGCCTTCTGGGGTAAGGAGAAGTTTGAGATCTAACCCCAGCCCACACCTGCTCACATACAAGACAGCTGTCCGTTATGCTTCTCGGTTTTTTTTAAAACACTTATTTGAAAGGCAGAGACAGGAGACAGAGGGAAAGAGGGGGAGGAAGCCAGAGATCCCCCAACTGCTGGTTCGCTCCCCACAACAGCAGGGGCCAGGGCTGGGCCAGGCCAAAGCCTGGAACCTTATTCAGGTCTCCCACGTGGGTGGCAGGGACTCAACTACCTGGGCTGTCACTTGCTGCCTCCCAGGGAAGCTGAGCTGGGATCGAATTCAGGCTTTCCACTATGGGAAGTATGAGGAAGGGGCACCTCAAGAGGCACCCTAACCACTGCACCAAGCACGCGCCCCACCACTTACTTTTTGTTGCTTGTTCGGACAACGATGCAGCGTTCCTTCGGATCCACACAGACACTATAGACATCCTTAGGGTAGGGGAGGTTCCGAATCCGCCACTGGAAACTCATCTTGGTGTCCTTGCGCATGAAGATGGGCTGCAGAAGGCAAATCAACTCTAGGACTGTTCTTGGGGAGGGGCGGACCTTACTCAGGGGCACGGTGGGAGGCCCTCAGCTCCTCCCCACAACTCCCCCTGGGCTGTGTTACTCTTTCAGCCCGGGCCTGGAGCCCTCTCCCCGGGATGATCAAGCCAAAACCCTCCAAGTGTTCCTTTAGACACTGATAGTGCTGTGTGCAGATGGGCACAATGGAGACGAAGAGGGGAACAAAGGAGGATCCCTGCCTTCAAGGGCCAGCAGCCCACCCCATCTCAGCCCCCACAAGTCAGCTGGACAGACAGACATACATTGGCATTGTTTTCCTTGATGAATTCAGGTCCCAAGCTCCCTGCGCCTGGGGGCGCTGGCTCCCCTACTTCAAGCTGCCATTGGCCCAGGGCTCCTAGGGCACTTTTCACACGCCACTTTCTCACTGCGGAGAGAAGCAAGCAATGGCATTATAGGGGAGAAGAATTTCTGCTCCAACACCAACATCACATTAGGTAACAAGAACAGGATAGAGGCCAGCACCGTGGTGTAGTAGGTAAAGCTGCTGCCTGCAGTGTCAGCATCCCATGTGGGTACTGGTTTGAGTCCCACCTGCTCCACTTCCTATCCAGCTCCCTGTTAATGCGCCTGGGAAAACAGTGGAAGAGGTCCAAGTCCTTGGGCCTTTGTACCCACTTGGGAGACCTGGAAGGAGCTCCTGGCTTCAGATCGGCCCAGCTCCGGCCATTGCGGCCATTTGGGAGTGAACCAGCGGATGGAAGATCTCTCTTTCTTTCTGCCTCTGCTTCTCTGTACCTCTAACTTTCAAATAAATAAATAAATCTTAAAACAACAACAAACAGGATAAAAGTGGGAGCTTTGGGCCTTCATGCTGGGCTTTGTCCAGGAACCTCTGAACGCTCAACAAGGCGTTTCAATGAGACAACCTGCACAGGCCGCCTTGTGGAATGAAGCTCTGAGAGGCAAGCGCAGTCAAACTCTAGACGCAGCAAGGACAACACACAGATCTTGGGAAAAGGTGAGTTTCTGGTGATGGGGAAAATCTGGATCCCAGAAAGGGAGATGGGTACATTTTTTTCCCTCTAAAAACCATGTAAAGGAAAAACTAAGAGCATGAAAACTGTTGGGCAGATTTACCTCATGATTCAGAGTCCAAATAAAGAAATTCACTCCTGTGGCCGGTGCCATGGCTCACTTGGTTAATCCTCCGCCTGCAGTGCCGGCATCTCATTTGGGTGCCGGGTTCTAGTCTCAGTTGCTCCTCTTCCAGGCCAGCTCTCTGCTGTGGCCTGGGAGGGCAGTGCAGGATGGCCCAAGTGCTTGGGCCCTGCACCTGCACGGGAGACCAGGAGAAAGCACCTGGCTCCTGGCTTTGGATCGGCACAGCGCTGGCCACAGTGGCCCTTTGGGGAATGAACCAACGGAAGGAAGACCTTTCTGTCTCTCTAACTCTGTCAAAAAAAAAAAAAAAAAAAAAAAGGGAGGGGGGAAAAAGAGAGGGAAGAAGGGAAGAAGGGACTATTATTTAAAAAAAATTTTTTTAAAAAGAAAGAAATTCACCCACCCTGTGGGTTAAGATGCTGCCTGGACACCCACATCCTTAACAGAGTGCCTGCGTTCAAATTCCAGTTCCAGCTTTCTGCTAACGCACACCTTGGAGAAGCAGGTGATGGCTCAAGTACTTGGGTCTCCACACGGAGCACCAGATTGTGTTCTGGGCTCCTGGCTTCGGCCTGGCCCACTCCCAGCTGCTGCAGGCACTTGGGAAGTAACCAGCAGATGAAAGATTCTCTTCTTTGCCTTCCAAAGAAAATGAAAATGAATAAAAATTTTTTAAAAATTCACTTCAGATATACCTGGTTTTTAAAAATAGCCCAAAGGCTATATTTAAACAAAAATCTTTGGTACCAATTAAAAATTTTTTTTAAGGATTTCCTTATTTGAATATCAGCTTTAGAGGGAGAAAGAGAGAGAGAGAGAGATTTCATCCACTGGCTCGGTCTCCAGGTGGCTGCAATGGTCAGGGCTGCGCCAGGCTGAAGTCAGGAGTTTCATCTGGTCTCCCACACAGGTTCAGGGGCCCAAGCACTTGAGCCATATCAATGCTTTTCTCAGGCCATTAGCAGGGAACTGGATCAGAAGTGGAGCAGTCAGGATATGAACCACCGCCCATATGGGATGCTGGCATTGCAGGCAGTGGGTTTACATGCTACACCACAACAATGCTGCCCCCCCCCCCATTTTATTTATTAAAATGGCAGGCAGACAGAACTCATATACACTGATTCTGCTGATGCTCTCTCCAAAAGTCCACAATGCCTAGGGCTGGGCTGGGTTAGATCACAGCCAGGAAATCAGTCCAGCTGTCCTGAGAGAGTAGCAGGAACCTAACTGAGCCGTCACTATTGCCTCAGAGTCTGTATTAGCAGGAAGCTGGAGTCGGGAGCCAGGGCCAGGACTTGAACCCAGGCACTCAGATATGAGACGGGGACATCTTCACCTCTAGGCCAGATGCTTGCCTCAACACACTATATTTTAAATGTGCAATGAGGGGTCTTCAAAAAGTTCGTGGAAAATCATATTACAGGAAAAACTATGCAAGGATTTCAAAAAAAAATTTACACCAAAATTAACTTACCTTTTAATTCCATTTTCCATGAACCTTTTGAAGTCACCTCTTCTAGTTTCAATGTGAATTTAGTATAAAATGGAATCATTTTACATTTGCAAGATTATAATGCAAATAACCATCTCTCTTTTCCCTCATTTTACAACCCAGATGTTTGTGTGAGATTTTTTTCCTAAGTAAGGCCCTCCTGGAAATGACAAAGAAACTGGGTCAGTGGACACTGCCTGGAAGGGCCTCCAGGATCTTCAAGGACCCTGCTCGGCCTGGGGGGAGGGACTGCGGCCCTGCAGCCCAGCAGCGCAGGAAGCTGGTCGGAGCCACAGCCACGCTTCTCCCCTGCCTGCGGCATTTGGAGTCACCGGCACGGCTGGCTCTGCGTCCTCCAGGCTGAGCGGCTAAGTTGCTGCTGCACATCAGCCACTCGCTTTGAGGAGCCAGGGTTCTGCCGCCATTGTTTCCTTTCCCCAGGCCGGGGCGAGACTGCACCCTCGTTCTCAACACCAGGCAGATGGACAGTCTGCCTTTGGACCTTTGGAGCAGCCGTGCCCACCCCAAACACCCCCAACTGCTAATACAGAAAGCACATAAATTGAACACAAAGATGTGCTGTAAAATTAGAATTTTCTCTTGAATGTGTGCTTTTATAAGGTCTGCTGCACACTTCTGCAATGTGATTTTATTACATCTTAGGGTCAAATATTCTCCCGAGAAACACATTTCCAAATTTATAATGAAAATTAATAAGGAAGAGTAAAACCTGGAAATATGCATCATAGGCAATCTTCCTCCTCCCACAAATACTTCTCTCTTAAGTGAACACACTGCAACCAGGAGTACATCAACTCCACGCACTGTAATGCCTCACTTAGCTGGAAGCCAGCCTTCTGGGGCCTCTGTCACAGGCACAAACTCAGAAACGACAAATGCCCCAGAGAAGCAGCTGATGATGACGACATCCCGTACTTTAGGAACGATCACTCCCATGTTCTCAAACTATGCACGAGGATGTCAAAACGTTTGTGGATGGAGCAGGCAACTGGGCAGGAAGTTCAGATGCTGGTTAGAATGCCTGTGTCCCGTAGCCTAGTGCCTGGGTTTGTTACCCAGCGAGTGGGAGACCTAAAACTGAGGTCCCAGTTCCTGGCCCAGTGCTTGCAGGCATTGAGGGAGTGAACCAGTGGGTCGGAGCTTTATCTGCCTCTATCTCTCACATAATTAAAATATTTTTATTGGTTCATGGAAAACTAGAATTAAAAGATACAATGATTTTGGTGTAAATATTTTAGAAACCAATAAAAAAAGTTCATGGAAAATGTATATTTTGAAAATTGCAGATTAAAATTATTTAACACCAAAATCAACTTACCTTTTAATTCTTTTCCCATGAATTTACTGTGGGGTGTGTGTGTGTGTGTGTGTGTGTGTGTATGAATGACAGGAAATTGCTTTTCCCCAAGCATGCTGACAACAATATCAGGGGACAGCTCACATCAGAAGACAGGATCAAAACTACAGAAGCACTTGGGACCACTGAGTATGAGAGCAAACACACCCACAGGCCTGGTGTCGTGCTGTGTAAGAACACATCGCTACCAACTGGGAAGGTGGAAGCTTCTTTAGAAAGCATCTTGGCCCACGCTGCTATCTTTTTCAACGAGAAACAGCATTTCTTCCCTGCCTGCTCCCCTTCAACTCTTGCCTCTAACATTCCAGGGACAGAGAGATGAAGAATCACTAAGGATCTGAGAGAAAACGCAACTTGCAAAAGCCACATCTAAATCCAGGACTCCTAACTCCAAATCCAGAATCTGATTCATCAATGAAAGGCTAAGCTATATTCTATGTTTTTAATAGGAAGAACTACTTGAAAACAGAAATCTAGTTCCTTATAGTTTGGTCTTAAAAAGCTGAGCACTGGGGCCGGTGCTGAGGCTCACTTGGATAATCCTGCGCCTGTGGCGCCAGTATCCCTTATGGGCGCCGGATTCTGTCCTGGTTGCCCCTCTTCCTGTCCAGCTCTCTGCTGTGGCCAGGGAGTGCAGTGGAGGATGGCCCAAGTGCTTGGGCCCTGCACCCCATGGGAGACCAGGATAAGTACCTGGCTCCTGCCATCGGATCAGCGTAGCTCCGGCCGTAGTTGGCATTTAGGGGGTGAACCGACGGAAGGAAGACCTTTCTCTCTGTCTCTCTCACTGTCAAATAAAAATTAAAAAAAAAAAAAAAAAAAAAGCTAAGCACTGGTTATCTGAAGAAGATGCTGACGAGGACCACCTAACTGCGAGCTGGTTAAGTGGGGCGTCCCTGGCGCCCTCGGCAGCTTCCCCTTTTCCTCCCTTTTCACACCTTGGGGATTCAAGTCCTTGTTTGGACAGAAGAAAATTTCCCTTCCCATTCCCTCAAGAGCTAAGAATCAAGAAGCGATTCTGGCCAAGTCTTTTTACTTTTCCCATGCGCATGGGCACAAGCACACTTAGTCTTGTCTTTCTCATCCCCATCTTTGTTCCTGATCTGGCTATGTGGTACAACCCAGACTGGTGCATGCAAGGAGGCAGCTGGCTCCCCGGGATCCCGTCCTCTCTCCCCGGCTCAGCCGGGCCGCTCCCCGGAAATGAGACTTTCAAGGACCCTGGGAAGGGTCTGCCGGGGAATATGGCGGCGGCAGCCCTGGGGGCCTTTTCCTAAGTCAGCAGGAAGTAGGCTGACATGCCAGACTGCTGGAAGGAGGCCCATCTTTCAGGTGGGCTGGGAAGTGGAGGTCCTCGAGGCCTCTTTCCCCACAGCTCCGGGCCCTGGCCCACTTCCAGCGCGGATAATT
The DNA here is from genome assembly GCF_051225735.1 of Oryctolagus cuniculus. Lineage (NCBI taxonomy): Eukaryota > Metazoa > Chordata > Mammalia > Lagomorpha > Leporidae > Oryctolagus > Oryctolagus cuniculus. Next base: position 28,188,971 of record NC_142881.1, read on the forward strand.
GCATTCCCCCTTCCTAAATACTCCCTGCAGCTTCGACTGGATGCAGGCTTCTTCTTTTCTGCCCTAGAACACTGCACATTGCTATGTGGCTATTAAACAGCTGCCACGTCCCATCCCTGAGGAGGCTGAAGGGAATCGAGTGGGTCATTTATAAAGCCGGTGAAGTGCTTGGGGATGAAAGTGCTCAATATCCTCCAAACGCAGCCCGCCGTGGTCAGGCTGGCGGTCAAATACCAAAGCAGATTAAGCCGGTAATCCGAATGTAATCGCTGGGGGATGGCCTGCCCTTCAGCCTCTGCCCCCCGGACACGCTGGTTTGATGTTCCGATCATTGTTAGGGGCCCTTCGGTTTTTTCCTCTATGAATACATACAGCAGTCACTGTGGGGGTGGGAATGAACAGCACTGAGAGGACAGAAAAAATATGACACTGACATGCTTGTTAACGCTGACTGCAAGAACCCAGTCCCAGGGAGCAGCACGCCTGTCGACCATTCTTCCTCTGCAAATGGCTTTGAGTTTTGTTAACAAACAAAAAATAAACAAAACCCAAAAAAACAGTTTGGCCAATGATCGAATTTGTATAATTAATTGGAAACATGGAAACCATTCCTACTTACGGCCACAGAAAGCAGGTTTGTATTTCACTTCAAAGAACATGCATAACCAGCTCAAGTCCTGGGATCGTTTATACTTAAGAAATTAATAATGAACAATGTTTTTGCAAGGACAGCTGCGGGGGGGAGGTGGGGGACAAGTAAGAAACAGCCCTGCTCCAGGCTGCGGCCGGTGACTCCAGAGGGTGTCGTCTGTGCCCACTAGTCCCCATCCAGGCAAAAGCAAAATACGGGAGGAAGAAAGAAAGTTGGATTTAAAAAATCTGAACTCCCAACGTTACGCTGTAAAGACTAGAGCTAGGCTTACATCCTGCCTCAGAAACTAGCTAGCCGTGTGATGCTGAACAAGGGGCTGGACCTCTTTGAGCTTCCGCTTTCTTCAACTGTGAAATGGGGACAACAGTCCCTACCTCTTAGAGCTTGAACAGGGATGATTAAAATGAGTGAATTCGTGTAAGGCACTTCGCATGGTGCCCAGTAAGAGTATTAATATCACTATCAAGTAACTTAAGCCAAACAGTGTTCTTCTCCACTTCTGGTTTTTAAGAAAAAGGAGTTTGGAGGCCATGGTCTGTTCTCCACCTGTCATCAGGAGAAGTGACAGTGGGCCACTGGGACAAATGAAGCAGTCTGGATTTGCTTTTCATTTTAATTTCATGCCCAAGCACAACAAAGAAGCCTGCATTTGTTTGTTTGCTTTCATAGCCACAGCAGCTCTCGCTGTGTTCCTTGCTCTGTGTGGCGGAGAAAAGAGGTGACAGCAGGGCTGGGGCATGGAGCTGCGGCTAGCCTCTGGCCTAGTTATGGTGGTGGTTAGCCCACGTGACCTCTGCTTTTATAAGTTCTCCCCTGTTAGGCATTCCAAGGCTGTCACCCCCTGGGAGCACTATAAATTACAATGCATTGTGAGGATATTACTACTGTATTGGTTTCCACCGAATCAGTGTCATATGCTAAACACATCAAGATTTTTAATAGCACCAGACTAAACCAATTGGGACTGGAGCCCAAGCAGCTCATAATAGGGAGGGATCAACACTTCACTCTGCGACTGAACATGCGCAGGACACACATTTTAAGACTGGAGACTAAGAGAATGCAAACCAGTATAATCCATGTTGTCGGTTCCGGACATTTATGAGCTGTCAGAAAAGGGGAAAAAGAAACTCCCCCGCCAACACTACCTGTCGATCAGGCCCAGGAAGAAATTAAAGTCAAGAATAATGACAAGAAAATAACCCAGCCCATGATTCCATCCTCGGTCTTAGCATTTCAGGTGAAACTTAATAAAGAGGCCAAGTCCCACTGCTGACAGCTTTAGGCCCTGGGTCAAGGAGTCAGCCACCTAGCTCTGGGAAGTGAGTTAATGCTGACGTGTGCACCCGGGAACAAAGAATGGACAAATCAAATAATTCCCAGAAATCTGAGCTGCAGCTCCTATTCACAAGCCTGTTCTTAAGAGGAAAAGAGCTACAGGAATCAAAATGCAATGCTGCAAAATCACCCTTCTGCTTCCCCTGATTCAGACACTCTTCAGGATGAGGGTCACCTTGGAGGCAAGGTCAGAAGCTGCGGCCTCCGATCCTTGCTCCTGGCATGGCTTCAGAAAACAAGCAAGCAAGCAAGCCAGCAAGCACAGTGAGAGGCTGCCCTTTCCCTCCTCGGCCTGCAGGCTCACTCCCCGCCGCACAGGTACTGCCCGGCTTTCTCTACATCTTGACTCCTGGCCTAGATTACTCAGGCCTCCTTTGTTTGGGGGAAGCGGTGGGATGGGGTCCGCTGGTCAAAAGGACTCCTGCTCCGCCTCTGGTGTCCAGATTATTCTCAGGGACAATTCTGTCTCAAGATCCTCAGGCTCTCTAAGCGTCTACCATTTCGAGCTGGATACTTCGCTCAGGCCTAGGCCAGGAGGGTTCACCTGAGGTCAGCCCCAGATGTCCTGAGCGCCAGCGGGGAGCCCGTCACTCACCAAGTAGTTCACTCGTCTTCTCGTCGTATTCTTCAGCCATTTCCTTCCCGTCTGGGAACAAATAGTGCACCTTCCTTCTCCCTACGCACAAAGCAGAGAGTGTCTTACCTCAAAGCCTGGAGCCTGCGCAGGAGACAGCAGTCTGGGTGCTGTGAAACCCTCACGGCGCCTCCCACGAACTCCTCGCCCGCCGTCGCTCTGAGACACGGCGTGGGATTCCCTGCCTTCTGAAGAGGCCTCTAAAGGCATCTTCGCTCCGCTGCTTCCTCTAACAGCAACAGTTCCACCCTTCTGCCCATCTGTGGAGCTCTTCTTCACCCTTTAATATCCAGCTTAAATGTCACCTCCTCTGTGAAGCCTTCCTTAACTATCACCTCTAGGGGCTGGCACTGTGCCATGGAGGATTAAGCCACTCCCTGTGACGCCGGCATCTCATATTGCCGCTGGTTCAAGTCCTGGCTGCTCCACTTCTGATCCAGCTCCCTGCTAATGTGTCTGGGAAAGCAGTGGAAAATGGCCCAGCACTCACGTGGGAGACCCAGTTGAAGTTCCTGGCTCCTGGTTTCAGCCTAGCTTAGCCCTGGCTGTTGTGGCCATTTAGGGAGTGAACCAGAGAATGGAAGATTTCTCTCTCTCTCTCTCTCTCTCTCTCTCTCTCTAGCTCTGCTTTTCAAATCAATCAATCAATCAATCAATCAATCTTAAAAAGCAAAGCAAAACCAAAAACTATCCCCACTAGCCATGCTGGCAGAATTAGCTACTTCCTCCTCTGTGCCTCGCTAGTGCTTTGCTCATACCCGCCGTGGAGCACTCAAAGGATCCTAGGGTCCTTTGAAATGTATCTGTCTCCCCCTACTCCCTCTTGCCAGCTCCCAAAACCAAGCCTGCGTGCCCAGGATGTTGAGCTGGGCTCCCTGACCCAGTGTTCCCTGCACTCCCGCCAGGCCTGTGCCTTCTTCTGCACACCTCTAGGTCATTCCCATGACACGGCCACATGACGTTAGTCCCCAAGTGTTCTCCCTGGTGCTTACTTTGCTTATTAGTTTTTTTGGTGCTTTTTTTTTTTTTTTGTAAGATTTATTTATTTATTTGAAATCAGAGTTACAGAGAGAGGAAGGGAAATACAGAGAGATCTTCAGTCTGCTGGTTCACTCCATAAATGGCTGCAATGGCCAGGGCTAATCCAAGCTGAAGCCGGGAGCCAGGAGCTTCATCTAGGTCTCCACCGTGGGTAGCAGGGGCCCAAACACTTGGGCCATCCTCTGCTGCTTTTCCCAGGCACACCAGCAAGTAACTGGCTTGGAAGTGGAGCAGCTAGGACTTGAACTGGTACCCATATGGGATGCCAACATCACAAGTGGCAGCTTTACCCACCAGGCCACACTGCCAGCACCCGGTTATCATTTTAAGTTTACTTGTTGTGCCTGCCTCCTCTAGTACACAGGAGAGCCTTTATCCCCTGTGCCTGATTTCCCTAAGATACAGTATAGCATTGGTATATATTAGGATCAACAAATACTGATTGAAAGAATGAATAAACATTGATTATTCATGAAAGGAAAGAACCCAAGGGAGTCTCCTAGCCCAACTCCTGAACCTAAGTAGCATAACCACAGCATTTGCTCAGAAGTAGCTATGCAATTAATCCCCTTTTTCATTTTACAGACAGGTAAGCAAATATAGGTAGGTTCCTTGGTGAGACTGATAACAGGGTACTAATGCCCAGTACACAGGCACTCTATGTAAGTTTCATGAATTAACAGCCCCAAGGTGCATTTTTTCCTGTCCTATTCACTCCTTTGGGGACAGTTTCCTTGAGTCACTGCTAAGTCATATCCTAGTGGAACTCACCCCCAAATTTGCAGGGCCTCTCAGCAGTCCAACATCAGCTAGGTCTTTAATCACTGGGTGGCCCAGAGGACCTGAAAGGGGTCAGGACATGGGACAGGAGCTGCCGGCAAGCAGGTGAAGCTGTATGGACTAACCACTTCCTCTCCACAGGGAAGTGTCTTGTCCTGAGTCCAGGTAGGATGCAGTGTTTACTGTCAACCAGGCACTTCGTATGTTTCATCAAATTCAATTTTCACAATAACCCCACATGTCCTCATTACCTGTATTTTGCAGAGGAAAACTGAAGTTTAAAGGTCATGCAACTTGTCCAAGGTCATAAAGTTAAGATAGGACAGACCCAGACTTAAACTCACTTAAGGTCAAAGTCCTTGTTCTGATTCCTATACTAGGATGGTCTGCGTATTGTTCATATTTTTGTCACTATAATAAATATTTAAAACAAATTACTTAAGAAGGAAGGAGGTGCAGCTTGGCTCAGTTTGGAGGTTCATAGTCCAAGATCACGTGGGCTCTCCTGGTTCAGCCTTGTCTAAAGGATCTCATGGTAAGTCAGGAAGCACAGAGAGTGGCAGGCCCAACTCGGCTTTTAAAACCAACGCTCGCGGGGCTGGCACTGTAGCACAGTAGGTTAATCCTCTGCCTATGGTGCCAATATTCCATAGGGGCACTGGTTCTAGCCCCGGCTGTTCCTCTTCTGATCCAGCTCTCTGCTAAGGCCTTAGAAAGCAGTAGAAGATGGCCCAAGCACTTGGGCCCCTGCACCCACGTAGGAGACCTGGAAGAAGCTCCTGGCTCCTGGTTTCAGATCGGCCCAGCTTTGGCCGTTGCAGCCATCTGGGGAGTGAACCAGCAGATGGAAGATCTTTCTCTCTGTCTCTCCTTCTCAAATAAATAAATAAACTCTTTAAAATAAGAAAGAAAAAAAAAAAAAACACCAACCCTCTGACAAGAACTGCCTGACAAGGACATGCCCCCAGGAAGCTAAGGATCTCACACTAGGTCCACTTCCCAAACACCATAATCGGGTTAAGTTTCCAGTCTCTTGGTATCATTGATTTATAGGTTTAGGGATTAAACAGCTACAGAAGTTAGTGATCACGGCCTATTCATACCAAACATTCTATCCCAGCTTCCTGAAACTTATGTCTTTCTCACATACAACATACACTCATCTCATCTTCAATTGTTCCAAGTGTTAACTCAGTCCAACACAAATTCAAAAGTCCAAAGTCTCATGTGAGCCCCCGTAAAATCAAAAACAAGTCACATATTTCCAAGACACAATAGTGAAGAGGCACAGGGTAAACATTCCCATTCCAAAAGGAAGTGACAGGGAAATGGAAAGGAAGAACTGGTCCAAAACAAGACTGAGACCCAGGATCGGTGCCATGACACAGCGGGTTAAACCTGCTGTCTGCAGCACCAGCATCCCCTATGCACACTGGGTCAAGTCCCAGCTGCTCTACTTCTGATCCACCTCTCTGCTGATGCACCCGGGAAAGCACCAGAAGATGGCCAAGTGCATGGACCCCCGCACCCATGTGGGAGACCCAGATGAAGCTCCTGGCTCTGGTCTGGCCCAGCCCTGGCCTTTGTGGTCACAGTGGATGGAAGATCTCTCTCTTAGTGTCCCTCCTCTCTCTGTAACTCTGCCTTTCAAATGAATAAATAAATCTTAAAAAAAAAAAAAAAAAAAGATTGGAATCCCCAGGGCAGGCATTAAATCCTAAAGCTGCACGTCCAGCATCTGGATACGCTGTGGCAGGGGATGGGCTCCCCATGGTTTGGGCACCCCTGCCCCTCCACTAGGAAGCACCCTGGTGGGGGCTCTGCAGCAGCTCTGATCCCACATTTCTGCTTGACACTGCCCTAGCTGAGGCTTTCTGCTGTGGCTCTACAGTGTCTACCTGTGCACCCCCAGCACCTGTCTGAATCGAAGTGGAAGCCTCCGTGCTCCGTGGCCTGCTGGTCGCTATCCGCACAGCTGCTCCCCGAGGCTGCCGCTAACGCCTGCAGCCTTCCCAGGCTTGCCCAGTGCACTGCTCACAGCTTTCATTCGCAGGTGACTCAGCTGCCAGCACCCTCCAGCTACCTGAGGTCTTCACCGTGGCATTACCCCGTCAGTTTCTCCACACACGGCTCCAACCCCTGCAGCACAACTGACTTTTCAGGCTTTCTTTTGAAATCTCAGTGGAAGGTGCAAAGACCCCCTAACTCCTGCACTCTGCATGGCTGCAAGAACCAGAATTACATGGACAACACCAAAGTCTACAGCCAGCAGGGGCTGCACCTGGACCCACCTGAAGCACAACTACAGCCCAGAGTGCTTTGCCAGCTGAACACAGGGAAACAAATCTTAAGTGAGACAAGAACAACGCTGCCCTTCCAGAAAGGGGCAGCCCTGATGACATCTGAAACGTCACCAGGGTCTCTCTCCTACTGCCTTGTCCATTAGCACATGGCCGCTGACGGAATCCCCAGGTGACCTACAACTTGTTATAATATCATTATAATAAGATTACCATGCTGATACTCTTATTCCCATCATGTACCCAATACCATGACACTTTTAAGACTTCCTAAAAAGGCCAGAAAATGGGCAGTCACTAAATCCCTGGATATCTGCACTTTGCTGGGACAGTCCGCCCAAAGCGACAAGAACTGTGTGTCTGGATCACATAAAGGAATGCCCCTGACCCTGGTGGGGCGCAGCTCACCTCTAAGTGTGCCTGCACTCCTTGAGCACACTTTCACTTTGCTAATAAATCTTATTCCTTGCCTAACCTTTATCCATATCTCATTTTTATTCCTTCTTGCATCAAGACAAGAACCTAGGCCCAACCATCCCATGACAAGCCCTCAGCAGAATCACCTGCAACACTCTGCTTACAGCACTCCAGGCTATCTCTCTTCCAAATTCTTCCAACCTTTTCCAGTAAACCAATCCCAAAGGCACAGTTAATAACGACTCTGCTCCCCAGTACCAATTTTATCAGTCAGCTCTTTGTCACTATAACAAATACCTGGGCCGGCGCCGTGGCTCACTTGGTTAATCCTCTGCCTGCAGCGCCAGCATCCCATATGGGCACCGGGTTCTAGTCCCAGCTGCTCCTCTTCCAGTCCAGCTCTCTTCTGTGGCCCGGGAAGGCAGCAGAGGATGGCCCAAGTGCTTGGGCCCTGCACCTGCATGGGAGACCAGGAAGAGACTCCTGGCTCCTGGCTTCGGATAGGCATAGCTCCAGCTGTAGTGGCTATTTGGGGGGTGAACCAATGGAAGGAAGACTTTTCTCTCTGTCTCTCTCTCTCTCACAGTCTAACTCTGTCAAATAAATAAATAAAAATAACAAATACCTAAGACAAACTACTTATGAAGGAAGGTGGTTTATTTTGGGGCATGCTTTTGGAGGATCACAGTCCAAGATCAGATGGGCCTCACAGATCTGATGAGGCTGGAGGTTGGCAGTGGGGAGGAGAGATCATGTGGCAAGCCAGGAAGCAGAGGGGAAGAGCTAGGCCCAGCTCAGCACTTTTAACTAATCCTCTGGCAAGAACTATCTTCCAAGGGCATGCCCCCACTGACCTGAGGAACTCCCATTAGGCCTACCTCCCAAACACTGTAACTGGATTAAGTGTCCACTCTCTTAGGACCATTAACTTATGACTTTGGGGATTAAATATCTACAGGAGCTTGAAGCTGTATCCTATTCAAACCACAGCAATTTTTTAAAGGCTTATTTGAAAGGCAGAGAGAGAGAGAGAGAGGAGAGAGAGATTTTCCATCCTCTGACTGACTGCTCAAATGTTGGCAACAGCCAGAAGTCAGAACTCCACTCTTGTCTCCCACGTGGGCAGGAGGGGCCCAGTTACCCAGGGCATTCACTGTCTTCCAAGCACAGTAGCAGGAGGCTGGAACTCAAACCAGTGCTCCAATATGAGACACTGGCATCATAAGCAGCAGCTTAACTTGCTGCACCACAAGGCCAGATCCAGACCACTGCAATGTGTATAGCTTTAAGTACATGCAAGGTTGAATACTGCTGCAAGGGTTTACTGGCCATGTTTTCAGTAAATTACCTGTTTATGCGTTAGCCTATTTTATTTTTTCTAGTAATGTATATGCACGTGTATATAAAAAGCTTTAAGTATCTGAGTATGCTCTGGCAAAAAATACATGAGTGTCTACATATGAAAAAATACAGTTTACGCATAAAACATAAATTGTGATTTCACAGGTCATCATGGTAGGATTGTACATGATTTTGAAAATTCATTTTTCCTAGGGGCCAGCGCTATGGCACAGTGGGTGAAGCCTCCGCCTGCAGTGCCGGCATCCCATACGGGCACCAGTTTTAGTCCCAGAGGCTCCACTTCCAATCCAGCTCTCCGCTCTGGCCTCAGGCCCTGCATCCATGTGGGAGATCTGGAAGAAACTCCAGGCTCCTGGCTTCGGATGGGCCCAGCTCCAGCCATTGAGGTCATTTGGCGAATGAACCAGCAGATGGAAGACCTCTCTCTCTCTGCCTCTGTAACTCTGCCTTTCAAATAAATAAAATCTTTTTTTAAAATTTATTTATTTACTTTGAAAGTCAGAGTTACACAGAGAGAGAAGAGAGGTCTTCCAGCCGCTGGTTTATTCCCCAATTGGCTGCAATGGCCGGAGCTGCACTGATCCGAAGTCAGCAGCCAGGAGCTTCCTCTGGGTCTCCCACGTAGATGCAGGGGCCCAAGGGCTTGGGCCATCTTCCATTGCTATCCCAGGCCAGAGAAGAAAGCTGGATCGGAAGTGGAGCAGCTGGGTCTCGAACCGGCACCCATATGGGATGCCGGCACTGCAGGTGCCGGTTTTACCCACTACACCATAGTGCCAGCCCCATAAATAAAATCTTTTTAAAAAATAATTTTTCCTATTTACAGAATGAACTATTTCTGAAAAAAAAAATCAAGAGTTCATTGAATTGTCACCACCAATAGCCATGATTCTTGTTGAGGAAGTCACACACACACACACACACACTCTCTCTCTCATACCAGGAGGGTAAATCCTTGGGAGTTCTGACAAGGCATATCCATATATGCAATATTGTTTTATTTTTTGGTTTGGAGAAACAAATAAACCAACATCATCATCCTGTGATGCTGCTACTAACAACAACAACAACAAAAAATCCTGGCTGATGAAATACCTGCTACAACATTGTCCTGTGACCAAAGGAAGGGAAAGCAGGACTCGAACCGCTACCTGTACACATGCTCACAGCAACATTATTCACAAATGCCGGAAGGTGGGAACAGCCTAACCAATCATCAACAAAGGGGTACACAAAATGTGGTACATACATATTATGGGATATTTTTCAGTCTTTTTTTTTTTTTTGACAGGCAGAGTGGACAGTGAGAGAGAGAGACAGAGAGAAAGGTCTTCCTTTTGCCGTTGGTTCACCCTCCAATGGCCGCTGCAGCCGGCACACCGCGCTGATCTGAAGGCAGGAGCCAGGTGCTTCTGGTCTCCCACGGGGTGCAGGGCCCAAGCACCTGGGCCATCCTCCACTGCACTCCCTGGCCACAGCAGAGAGCTGGCCTGGAAGAGGGGCAACCGGGACAGAATCCGGCGCCCTGACCGGGACTAGAACCCAGTGTGCTGGCGCCACTAGGTGGAGGATTAGCCTATTGAGCCGCAGCGCCGGCCTATTTTTCAGTCTTAAAAGGAAAATTACGACACATGCTGCAACACAGAGGAACCTTGAAGATATTATGCTAAGTGAAATAAATTATTATTATTATGCTAAGTGAAATAAATCACAATCAAATGGTGTGTGATTCCACTGTGGACTTAAGAGTAGGATGGAGGCCCGGCGCTGTGGCATAGTGGGTAAAGCTGCTGCCTGTGATGCCAGCATCCCATATGGCACCGGTTTGAATCCTGGCTGCTCTACTTCCAATCTAGCTCCCTGCTAATGCACTTGGGAAAACAGCAGAAGATGGCCCAAGTCCTGGGCCTCTGTATCCATGTGGGAGACCAGGAAAAAGCTCCTGGCTTAGGGTCAGCCCAGCTCCCACTGTTGCAGCCATTTGGGGAGTGAACTAGCGGATCGAAGATTGCTTGTTCTGCAACTCTGCTTTTCAAATAAATAAATAAATCTTAAAAAAACACACACACACACACACACACAGTAGGATGGTAACTGCAGAGGCCTGGGTCAGCCAGGAAGCGGTCAGTGCCATGGAGATGCCCTGCAGCTGGTTTCCTGGTAACATGGCCTTTCAACAAACTTTAGCCTTGACCAGGGAAACATCTACTGTGCCTTAAGAAGGAGTAAGCATTACATTTTAGGGCCACTGTTGTGGGAAGAGGGATTGACAATATGAATACAGTTGTGTGGGAATGGGTCTGAAAATGTAATGTACCTCCTTAAGCAATAATCAAGTCTGTTAACTATTACCAGAAGTTCAATGTGATTAACAGTCATACATAAATTTATCTTATTTAAACCTCATTCAATAAATGTACTCAGCCTGTAAAAAGCAAAAACAAAAAAAAGTATAAAACCTATAACCAAACTTGGGCTGTGGAACAGCCAACTCGGGCAACTGATCAGCTCTTTCTGGGTTCAAATGCTTAGTCTGACTTGTTGAATAAATTCAAACTTCAATTTCAACCAGATTCTGATTATTTTAGTCAACACCACTTTTCTGAGGTCACTAAAGGCCAAAGTCACCGAGGCAGAAAGTGGAATGGCGGCTGCGGGCAGGCGGGAGGTAGTTTCTGTTTAAAGCTTGCAGGGTCCCGGCTGGGGAAGAAGAGATTCTGGAGGTGAAAGGTAGTGATGGCTGTACCACAATGTGACGTGCTTAATGATACTGAACTATAGACCTTCAAATGGCGACAATGCTTACAGCTCTAAACACATTTTTACAATAATACAAAACCAAAAACCACTGCCTGTGAGATAACGTCTAAGATCTCTAGCACAGCCTAAGTGAGCTATTGCAATATACCTCAGTTGATACCCATCCCATCAGATCCTACCATTTTCCCTCTCGGCCCCTTGAGAAATGGGGCCCTTCTGTCCACCCTGTGCCCCAGCGCCTGACACCGTGCAGACAGGTGACTGCATTAGCATCTCTAAATGCAGTGACCAGCCCTAGATTCTCAGCCCTCCTCGCCCTCCCATGACCAGCTCCACCCTCTCTTCTCCACTTACAAGCAAACACTCATTAATTCCTTGGGACCCAGGAACATCACCTCTTCCGCTGGGTCTCTCTCCAAAGACATGATCACTTCGACTTCAGGCTCTCCCGGCCTTGGATACAAGACTCCCTTTCGGGGCCGGCGCTGCGGCACAGTAGGCTAAGCCTCTGCGGCACCGACCACATCCCACATGGGCGCCGATTAGTGTCCCGGCTGCTCCACTCTGCTATGGCCTGGGAAAGCAGGAGATGGCCCAAGACCTTGGGCCCCTGCACCCATGTGGGAGACCCGGAAGAAGCTCCTGGCTTCCCATCAGCCCAGCTCCAGCCATTGGGGCCATTTAGGGAGTGAACCAGCATTTGGAAGACCTCTCTCTCTGTAACTCCACCTCTCAAATATATAAACTAAATCTTAAAATTAAAAATATTCCCACCTTTATTTAACCAACACTAGCATTTATATTTACGTCTTTTTCAGGACCATCCCGTGAACTCCTGGGCCATGTCTTTTACTTTCCATCTACTTTAGCACAAAGCTTGGCATAAAGCAAAACCTTCCCAAACGTTGCATCAGTGAGCAAGCAAATGAGCAGCTGATTCTAACGTCCACAAACTCCAGGCTTTCCTGATTGGCTGTAGAACAGTCCCTGCCCGCCCCCACCCATCAGCTTGCAAGACTCAGGAATTCAGACCTACTTCACCCTGGCTCCCATGTGGGTCCAGAAAAGGACCCCAAAGCACAGGGGTCCTCATCGGGGAATCTAAGGTGGGAAAAAGTCAAGACCCAATTCCCTGTGTCCACCTCTTCCAGACACAGAACCTTGCTCTTGGCTCTAAAGACCTTGGAAGCATTTAGAGGGTCTCATTGCGCAGCTATCAACACAGCTGAAAACAATTCCAGCGGTCACAGCGGTAGTGCACCCACCTTACAGAAGAGGAAAGTCAGCGCGCCAAGAAGCCCACGGGGCATTAACAGCGCAGTGAGACCTACAGCCCAGTCTCCCGCTCCCCGACGGCACCTCCGCACTGAGGTTCAGGGGGTCCCCGGTCAACATCCAGCAGACTGGCTGAAGGAGCTGGGCCGGTCTAAAACCGTGTATGTCTGCTTTCCCCTTCTGTAAAACGGGGTGGAAAATTAGCATCTCAGGACGCCGGGGAGGAGCAAAGTCGTTCACAAAAACCACAGCGCAGCGACACGGAGCAAACGATACCAGGAGGTGTCCGGGGACACCTGTTTCAGTGACGTCACCTCTCTGGCCTCAGTTTCCTCCTCTACAAATGCAGGCCTGGGCCACGGTCGCGACCCTTCCACCTCTGCCGTCCCGGGACCTCGGGCCCTTCCCGGGGGCCCCAGAACGCGGCACCGGACCCTGAGGGAAAGGGCGAGGGAACTCGCGGGGGCCCTTGAGTTACCGTCCTGCAGCAGCGCCGTCTTCTCCGCAGCCCGCAAACACTCTAACCAACCGGTCACCGCCATCTTCCCTGAATCCTGCAGCGCGCCCGGCCGCTGTCATGGCAACCGTTCTGCTGCTGGGCACTTCCGGGTGACCCGGAAGGTGTTGCCGGGCATTTCCCTCCCACCCCCTCCCACCTCCGTCCGCGCTCATTGGCGCCCCTGGTAAGTCGTTTACCCCTGCCCGTGCTTGGGGCCGAGTCGGGGATTGGGGTGGGGGGGATGCGTGGGAATCTAAGGCCTGGTCCGTACATTCCAGCTCTCCTCTGGCCCGCAGCTGAGAGTCCCTGGCCCTCGCCAGCTGTGCTGCTGCGGAGTCCCACACCTGCCCGGGTCTTCACCCCCAGCTGTGAGGCTGACTCCCCCCAGTCCCTGAGAGCGCCCACACCTGCTGCGGTTGTGCCTCATCTGCCCGCAGCCGCAGGGCTCAGCACCCGCAAGCCGTGGCCCACGACAAGGGCAGGTGCAAGGCTTTCCCACTGCCCCTGCCCCACCCTCCTTCCGGTTTTTCCTCTGAAGAGTTGGTGCTAGAGAAGGATGTAGGGTAGGCGCAGAATCCCCTCCTGCTGCACTCCTCTGGGAGGCCAAGAACTTCCTAAAGACACAGATAGCTCCGTTGCTAGCCCGGCACGTTTTGATAAAACCCTTTGGAAGTGGGATGCGGGAGGCAGATCCCCCTTTGACGCTAAAAAGAACACTCTTTCCCTCATTGCCCTTCGTGCTCCAACTTTGAGAGGCTGGGGAGTGTACAGCAGGCTCGTGGCACTGAAATGTAACTGGGTCGTGGGAGACCCTTGGGAAGCAAGTGGCTGTCTCCAAGATTTGGTAGGTAGCGATCGCATCCCCATAGGCCAAGAGGTTCCACATGACAGCTGCTCTGACCAGCCTGGGACAGAAAAGCCAGGAGCAAGCTTCCATGGACCCCGGGGGCATCTTGAAGGCGTTTCCCAAGCGGAAGAAAATTCATACCAACTCATCACCAAAAGCGTTTGCAAAGATTCCCAAGAGGGAAGAAGGAGAAGCAGCAGGAGGTGAGCTGACTCTAGGAACCCTCGTGTACTTGAACCCTCAGCCTTCTTCTATCCAGCCCTACATCGTTGATGTCTGGAGCCGGAGAGTAGAACTGACTCTTCTGGCCCAGGGGCCGCCAGTCTGTCTGCACCTGCCTTGTGCTAAGCTCCGTCCCCTTCTTTGACAGGCTGCTTGCTGCCTTAGCATCTTCCCTACCCCAAGACCTTCATAAACCAGAAAATACTCCCCCGTCCCTCAGGAAAAGACCAGTAGAATCCTCTGTTTTCTGTGTGACAGCCCTGGGGGGCAGGGCAGAAATCCCACTCACTTGCCCAGGCTTGGTGTAGGTCGTTTTGTCGACAAATTGACCAGTAGCTGCTGGAGTCTTTGAGAAGGGGCTGACGAGGACAGTGTTAGATCAGCCAGCCAGTAAAGGCAAGAAGCCTGGAACAGCAAGTAATATGTGCTTTTGTTGAAAGAGTAGATCATAAAATAAAGCGAGAGAGAGAAGGCATTCATTCTCTTAATTCATTCAGCAGATATTCATAGGTTACCCACAGTGTGCCAGGCACTGTTCTAGCTTACACAAGGGACAGGGCATATAAAAATCCCTGCTCTTGGGCTGGCGTTGTGGTACAGTGGGTTAAGCTGCCACTTTCATTGCTGGCATCCGTATGGGAGCCAGTTTGAGTCCTGGCTGCTCCACTTCTGGTTCAGCTCCCTGCTAATGTGTCTAGGAAAGCAGCAGAGTACTTGGGTCCCTGTCACCAACGTGGGAGACACGGATGGAGCTCTGGGCTCCTGGTTTCAGCCCGGCTCAGCCTTTCCATTTACACGATGCCCGGGAGGCAGCCTGCTGTGTGCTCCAAGAGCAGGCTCAAAGAGGCAGGCTTCTGGAGGGAGCGACTGATCTGGGAGGCGGAGACCAAATGGCTCATTCAGGCCCTGTCTGAAAGTTATGACCTCGCATCTGGATGTCCTCTCCACAGAGTGGCTCCACTCCCTGCGGGTCCACGTTGTGCCCACCGGCATCGGACGAGCCCGGGCAGAACTCTTTGAGAAGCAGGTTGTGCAGCATGGCGGCCAGGTGTGCCCTGCCCAGGCCCCAGGGGTCACTCACATCGTGGTGGATGAGGACGTGGACTGTGAGCGGGCCCTGCGCCTCCTGAGACTGCCCCGGCTGCCCGCGGGTGCTCGGCTGGTGAAGTCGGCGTGGCTGAGCTTGTGCCTGCAGGAGCAAAGGCTGGTGGACACGGCTGGATTCCAGGTCTTCGTCCCCAGCAGGTGGGCTGGCCCCAGGCGTCCTCAAACCCTATCTCGCAGCATCTTGAGTGCCTAAAAACAACTGTTATTTTCTTAACTGGACATGTTTGGAAACTAAGGGCTCGGAGTGGAGAACGAACAGGAACAGAGAAAAGGTGAGACCTTTGGTGTCTTAATCTCCCATCACCATCCCTGCAGGTACTTGGACCAACCGCAGCCCAGTAAGGCAGATGGAGACTCATCTCCTCCTCCTGGCACCCACGAGGCTCTGCTTAGGACAGCCCTCTCTCCTGCGTCCCCTCCCACCAGACCCGGAGCTCTTCCCCCAAAGGCAGGAAAGGCACCAAGCACCCAAGCCCAGGTCAGGAGCCACCCAGCCCCCACAGCTTCCTTCCCCTGGGAACCAAATCTCAGAATGAGGAGGGGCTGGTGGGGGCTGGTGTTGTGGTGCGGCAGGTTAATCTACCACCTGTGATGGCCATCCCACATCAGAGTGCTGGTTCGAGTCCAGCTGTTGTGCCTTCCATCCAGCTTCCTGCTAGCGTGCCTGTGAAGGCGGTACAAGATGGCCCAAGTGCTTGGGTTCCTGCTGAGTGGAAGTGGAACTCATGGGCAAGACCAGAACAAGGCTCCTGGTCCTGGCTTTCGCCTGGCCCAGCCCTAACTGTTACAGCCATTTAGGGAATGAATCAGCAGATGGAAGACACCTTTCTCCCTCTTTCTTCCTCTGTTCCTCTTTCTTTCCCAGTTGCCTTTTCAAAATAATCAGTTTTTAAACAAAGAAAGTCCAGGGCTGGCACTGTGGCATAGCAGATAAATCCTCTGGCCGCAGTGCCAGCATCCCATATGGGTGCCGGTTCAAGACCTGGCTGCTCCACTTCCCGTCCCATTCCCTGCTAATGTGCTTGGGAAACCAGCAGCGGACAGCCCAAGTCTGTCTCTCTCTCTCTCTCTGTGTAACTCTGCCTTTTAAATAAATAATTTTTTAAAAAAGAAAGCCTCAGGCTCCCGAGAGAGGAATGCTCTCTTGGTTATGAAGCCATTTTGTTCTTCCCAACACTCATCACCCCTGCCTTCGCCTAGGCCATTCCCACGCATGCGTGCAGATCCTGGGGCTCGCCACTCAGGGAAGCCGTGAGTTACACACCCCAGACTTAGGGAGACCCAAAGCCTGATACAAAGACCCAACCTCATTTTTGGATCTGGCAAAGGGGACCCCCACACACACACACACACAAAGCCAACCTCTACCTTCAAGGAGCCGCCCTCCTGGAGGGCCAGAACTTATCTGCTGTTCTTCCCTACCTCAAGCCCGCCTCTGATGATGAAGCCAGCGATGGGGAAGAGCCCCAGGTTAGCGCTGCCGATCTGGAAGCCCTGCTCAGCGGCCACTACCCTACCCGCCCTGAGGGAGATGCGGAGCCCAGCCCAGCCCCGGAGGCCCTGGAGAAATGGGTCTGTGCACAGCCCTCGAGCCAGAAGGCAACCAACCACAACTCCCACATCACGGAGAAGCTGGAAGTGTTGGCCAAAGCCTACAGCGTCCAGGGAGACAAGTGGAGGGCTCTGGGCTATGCCAAAGCCATCAATGCCCTCAAGAGCTTCCCCAAGCCTGTTTCCTCCTACCAGGTACCTGGGAGCTGAGGGGCAGGGCTGGGGCCTGCCCTGCTGGGGGCTCATGGACGCCAGTCCACTTGGGGATCAGCTATGGTGGGTACGATCTTAGGAAGTCTGGGATTTACACAAAAGCCACAAAACACAAGACTGGGAAAGCAGCTTGGCAAAATCTCGCTAGTCGTCGAGGCTGAGTGAGGGGTACTGAGGGGTTCCTTATACTGTTCTCTTTATGTTGAGCTTGTGACAGAATCAAAGGGTTTTTGTCTTGAAGTTTCGACTCTGGAGCCCAGCAGACCAGGGTTTGAATTCCAGTTGCCATCAGTGGGGCTTTAGGCCAGTTTCTTAAACTCTATGAGCATTTGTTACCAGCACGAAGGGACTAATAATGTAACCCATTCACAGTGTTCTTAGGAGGGCAAACCGAGACGGTGCCTGTAGCACAGGACCTGACCCGCCTGAGCCCCCCCCCCCTTAAGGTCGGCTCTGGCCGCTGTGGTGGTGACGATGGAGCTCAGTGTCACCATGGCTCCCTGCTTGGGGAGCGCCATCCCTCTGGAAACCCAAAGGCAAATTACTCAGCCCCATTCCTGACAAACCTCTCATCTTCAGCCGTGCCCACACGTTACACAGCCAAATGGTTGCCACCATCCAGGCTGGGTCCGACGCAGACGTCTGCTGGAGTCAGCTCCCTTCGCGCTGGCTGTGCCCCCATCTGCTCACTCTTGGTCCTCCAGGAGGCCTGCAGCATCCCCGGGGTCGGGAAGCGGATGGCTGAGAAGATCGTGGAGATCCTGGAGAGCGGGCACCTGCGGAAGCTGGACCACATCAGTGAGAGCGTGCCTGTCCTGGAGCTCTTCTCCAACATCTGGGGAGCCGGGACCAAGACCGCCCAGATGTGGTACCAACAGGTCATGCCCTGGCCGGAGCGCCTGCCCCACAGCTCCCTAACCCTGTGCTGTGATGGTGGCGAACCCAGGCTATAGAGACCACTTTACAACGGGCCAGTGCTCATACAGACCCTTCCGGACTCCCAAAGCAGCCCTGTTGCTTGGTATTCTCAAGGTGTAGGCCGGGACAGGGAGTGCATTTCCCAGGCCTCAGGGCTGTGCGTCCAGAGCAGTGGTTCTGTTCTCAAAGCTGGCCATGCCCAGCATTGCCTGAAGAGCTTGGCACCATGAAGATACCCTGGCCTGTCGCCCAGTGGATGGGATCAGGAACCAGTACTTTAGGGCTGTGGGAGGAATGGCTGGGGACATGTCTTCCATAGCCCCTGCCTTGCCCAAGCCCCACTGAGTAGAGACTCAGCCGCCACTGGGGTTGGTCCTGCTCAGGCTTTGTGTGCTGGAAGCCTCATATGAGTGCTCGTTCATGTCTCTTCATTGATCCGGGATCCTCATAGCCTCCCCATCTGGCTGCTTGTTCCCAGGGTTTCCGGAGCCTGGAAGACATCCGCAGCCAGGCCTCTCTGACTACCCAGCAGGCCATCGGCCTGAAGCATTACGATGACTTCCTGGAACGCATGCCCAGGGAGGAGGCAGCAGAGATCGAGCAGACGGTGAGCAGGTGTCCTGGGGCAGCGAGGAGAGCTGTCAGGTTCTGGCGGAAAGCCAAGAACCCCTGATCCCTCCGCTGGGGAGCGTCAGGCAGAGGCAGCTGTGGGTCACCAGAGGTTGGGGAAAGAGCCGGTTGAGAGCAAAGCTGTACATCCAGGGGCGGGGCGTGTCTCTGGAAGGAGGAGCTCCAGGCAGCCCTCTGGCTCGGAATTCCTGCCGGATTAGGTGTTAGAATGGCTTAGGGCCGGGCTCCTGGCCACGCCAGATTACAGGTGAACTGTGGTTTGAATTACTGGAGGGCATTGGAGTTTGCGCAGGGCTAGGCTCCAGTGGGTCAGGGCAGAGATTCTCAGTGGTTTTCTGAGTGACAGACTTCCTTGAGAACCTTATGGAAACCGTAGGCTCTTTTGCCCCAGAACGCACAAAGGTGGAACATTTTACATCAGGATGTGCTGGCCTTCCGAAGCCCAGCCCAGGCCGGCTCAGGAGTCAGGGCAGAGTTGTTAACAGGAGCACAGGGCCAGTAGGGCCAGGTCTGGGGTCAGAAGAAAGCTCAAGGAAGACTGAGTCAAGGTTGGGCCTCACGAAGGTGCTGGCGTTGGTTGCTTCCAAGTCAAGGTCTATAGTTGTCCCTGAGCTACTGCTTTTCGACGATCCGGGTTTGGGTTAGCGTTGGGTTAGCGACGAGGGTCAATACAACCTGGATTACAGAGACACTAGGACCCATTCAGGACCAGACGTATCATTTGTGCAACTGGCTTTAGGGTTAGGGACGCTCGTTGTGGGCGTGGTTTGCTGCCTTTGGTTGAGGGTGCTGGCTGGGTGGAATGTGGAGACTCCGGCCCAGCTGGGTTGAAGTCAGCCATCACCTCCACTCCAGGCCACGAGGCTGAGGCCAGTGCGGGATGGACCGACAGCCCCTTTGTCCACCCATCACCAGGCTGTGGTGCGAGTGGTGACGCCGTCACTCAGCCACGGTGTTCGGGCACAGAGAATGCCCCAGCCAGCCACCTGGCCTCCTGTGCGCGCCTCTGCGGGGCCCCAGCTGTGGGGGTTTTGATGGGATTACTCATCTGGACCTCCTCCTCCTATTCTCCTGTGAGGCTCAAAAAGGGAGCGAGGGGATTAGTGTGTTGGGCCTGTCAGGAGGATTGAGGTGTCCTGGCTGCCAGTGTCCAGGGCGGCAGTAGAGGTGGGAAGCCATCTGCATATGAAAGGCCTGGTGTCTTGGGGTAGGGGTGGCGAATGGGTTTATTTCTGCTGGGGAGAGAGGATCCTTCGGCCCACCCAGCCCTCGTGTCCCGGCTCCCTCCCCTCCAAGGCAGGCTGTGGGCACTGGCTCAGGAGCCCCCCTGCTCTCTTTCCATCCCCACAGGTGCAGTCATATTTCTCTGCTCCATCTTCTCCAGGCTTGGGCCCAGGGCACGCTGCCAGCCACCTGCCCGGGCCTCAAGCCCCAGTTCGCACACTCTGCCTTTAGCTCCAAATCTGTAATATCTGGGACTGCCGAAGCCTGGTGGGAGCTTCCAGGCACCTGGTCCCTCGTCCTAAGTGGAGTTTCATGGCGCTGGGTGGAGAGCCCTGGGAGGGCAGGAAGGGTCAGAGTCTTCGGAGGGAGAGGTCAGGCCTCCTTCCCAGGCGGAACCTGCATCTTCTCTCTGCCAGGCGTGCCTCTGGCAGGGCGAGCTTTCTCCCCTCCTGTGCCCGTTGGGGTAGAGAGCAGCAGCTCCCCAGGGTAACAGGTGTCCGGGGATGGGCTTGCGGCCTCAGCTGTGTGTGCAGGCCCCTGGTGCTTCCCTCCAGGGCCTGAGGCCCACAGCCCCTCACTCCCACTGCTCTTGCCCAGGTCCGGGAAGCTGCCCAGGCCTTCAACCCCGGGCTGCTGTGTGTGGCCTGCGGCTCGTTCCGGCGGGGCAAGGCGACCTGCGGCGACGTGGACGTGCTCATCACTCACCCGGACGGCCGGGCCCACCAGGGCATCTTCAGTCGTCTCCTTGACAGCCTTCGGCAGCGAGGTGCGAGCTCGGTTCTGGGCAAGCGGACCCCAGAGGGTCGGGAGGGCTTCAGAGTCGCAGTCTCAAGCAGGAAGCAGGAGACGGTGCCTGGCCTGAGTCCTCTCCGGGAGACAGGGAGCAGCCCTCCGCCCTTCCCGTGAGGCTGGGGGAGATGGGGAAGAGTCCTGGCGGAGAGGTCAGGCTCACCTGGCCTGGAAATGGGCGAGCTAGGAGCAGAGACAGGACAGCTCAGGCCGGCTCCTGCCCTCCCAGCAGCCCCCTGTGTTGGCCAGGGTTCCTCACAGATGACCTGGTGAGCCACGAGGAGAACGGCCTGCAACAGAAGTACCTGGGCGTGTGCCGGCTGCCGGGCCCCGGGCGGCGGCACCGGCGACTGGACATCATCATCGTACCCTACAGCGAGTTTGCCTGCGCCCTGCTCTACTTCACTGGCTCCGCCCACTTCAACCGGTCCATGCGGGCCCTGGCCAAGACCAAGGGCATGAGCTTGTCAGAGCACACCCTCAGCATGGCTGTGGTCCGGAACTCCCGCGGCTGCAAGGTGGCGCCTGGCCAGGCGCTGCCCACCCCCACCGAGAAGGACGTCTTCAGGCTCCTAGGACTGCCCTACCGAGAACCAGCCGAGCGGGACTGGTGACCTGCGGCTGCCCAGCCAGGTGCTGCTGCCCTCCAGCTCAGCAGGCCCCCAGCTGTCCCTGTCGAGCCTGAGCTTGGGGCTCCCGGGCCTGAGGGAAGGGGCCAGCGTGGCCCCTGAGGCCGGTCTAGCCCTCTCCCAGACACAAAGCGCCGTCTCCCCGTGCCTTCTGCCTCACCACGGCCCCTGGTAGGGTTGGCACACAGTCCTTGCCCCGTTTTCAGCGGCAGCAGGTGGCTGGTTTGCTCCCTTCCCTGCCTGGAGAGGGTCTGGCTGCCGGGGATGGGAGGGAAGCAGCTGGGGCCCCAGCATCGTCCGGGACCCTTTGCCTCACTCTCAGCTCCGTTCTACACATATTCCCTCCACACTCCACTTCCTGTGCAGCTGGAGGAGCTGGGAAGGGGGCGCCCCAGGCTCGGTGAGGACAGCTTTTGAAGGCCCAGGGGCCCAGTAAAGTGCATTTGACATTGAACCTGCCTGGTGTCTGTGAGTTGCTACATCCCCCACCTGCCTTCTTTCACCTAGGCGGGGGTAGGGCCGGGAGCTGAGTGGGGGAAGCCCAGAAAGGCTGCATTCACTGCCCCCCCCCCCCCATGGACCTGGTATGTCAGCTCCTAAACTCAGAATGGGAGCAGGGGTGGGTGGTAAAAGGGAGAATCCTGGGGCAGGCGTTTGGCCTAGTGGTTAAGATGCAGGTCAAGGTGCCTGTGTCCTGTGTCCGAGTGCCTGGGTTTGAGTCCCAGCTGTGTTCCGATGCCAGCTTCCTGCTAGTGTGGACCCTGGGGAGATAGACGTGACGGACCAAGGGCTTGGATTCCTGCCACCCATCTGGGAGACCCCGGTCGAGTTCTCGGTGGCCCAGCGCTAGCTGTTCCAGGCTTTTGGGAAGCAAGTCAACAGATGCAGGCTCTGTCTCAATAGAATTGGGGGGTGTGTGTTGGGGGGGTGTCACGGAGTCAGCCACTGGAATTCACTCTGCCCATCAGCGTCGCCTGTCCTGAAACAGCTGCTGGGGAACTGGAGCCAAGGTGGCAAGACTCGCAGGACACGATTAACAACAGCTGAACAATGGCCTGCGTACCTCTGCGGCAGTGAGAAAAGACTGCCTGGGGCGGGGTGGGGGGGGGGGCAAGGAAATGCTCATCTGAGAAAGGCCCGCAGGCCGGGGGACAGCTAAGGCTGCTGGAGGGTGGGAGTGGAACAGAGAGGAGCAGAGGCAGCCAGTGCGCTCGGCTGTTTCCTGAGGCTGGGCCCTGCAGCACAGGCTAACACGGGGGCTCAGGGAGGGACAGTGCGGACTCCTTAGGAGTCTCTTCCCTCTGCCTCAAGCCCCTCCCCCACTGCAGTCACCCCTTCCCCAGGAGATCGGAAGTCAGGGCTGCCTTCAAACCGCACCCACCAGGGCAACAGGAAATCATGGTGCCAGGAGGGGAAGTGCTCACCCCTGCAGAGAGCCAGCCCCCTGGCTGCTCCATCCCCCAGGACCCCGGGGAGGAGCTGGAGGAGGGGTTGCCACGGCTGAGAGATGCTGCCCACTTTAGGGGCTGGGATGGTACTCAGAGCCCAAGCAGCAAGGACTGAGTGTCAGGGCTTCCTGGGTGGGCTTTTGTCCCAGCCCCCACACCCGCTGGAAACAGAACCTGAAGTTCAGAGCCCTGGTAGGAGCTGGGGTCCCAGCCAGCAGCCAGGTGCCCCACAAACCGATGAACCACCCAGTCCTGAGGAGGAGGGCCCCCCCGCATACCTGCCTCCTGCCAGGCCCAGTCCCCGTGATCGTCCCTGAGCCAAGGCTGTCCTTTCCAGGCCACACGGGGGGTGGTCCCCAGAGATGTCCACGTCCTAATCCCTGGCACCTTGGAACCTCTGCAGATGTGATGAAGCTTAAAGAGTTTGAGAAGGGGTGAGCGTCTTAGATTAGCTAATGTAAAACAAGACCTTAACAGCTTTAGGAAAGGAAGGGTGGAGAGATGCACTGTGGCTGCACCTGGACGTGGGCTAAGGGGCCGCCAGCCAAGGACTGTGGCAGCCTCTGCCTCTGGAAGCTAGAACAGGCCAGGAGGCAGATTCTCCACCAGGGGCCGTGCAGCCCTGCCCATGCCAGAATTTTAGTCCAGTGGGACCTGGGATTGATTTGGAACCAGTGGAACTGAGACAGGCATTGTGGGTTGTTTACCACAACAGTGGAAAGCCACTGAGTGCATCTTGGTCTCTCCCAGCAGGAACTGGGCCATGGGTCAGCCATGGGGGAGGCCGGAAGTCCTCTGAAGGCAGCTGGGAGGTGGGGGTGGGCAGGCAGTAGTGGGCAGAGCCCTGGGCCCCAGCCCCATCGCACTAGCGTCGCACTGGCTTGTGTCTGCACGGCCCTCCAACGCCCTCTCTCCTCTCCGGGCTGCTGCACCCCAACCCTGCCCAGCTGGGAGCCTCCTCTTTCCTCGAGGCCTGGGTGAGGATGGCAGTCCCAGCACTGCCTTGCACCACAAGGGAGCCAGCTAGGCCCCATGTCCCTCCTAGGTCTTGCTGCTCACGGGAGCGGGTGTGCGCACAGGGCGAATGGCTGGAAACAGAAACCCGTTTTCCAGGACCCTCCCCCTCATCTCCGAGACAAACCTGACATGGAAACGTCAGCCATTGAGCACGATGCCGCCCCCAGGCCGGCATGCATTCAGCCCAAGACCTTCGGCCTTGCATCCACTCTGCCCTTGAGCCTGTGCGCCAGCCAGCCGGCTTTCCGGAACCCCCAAGCGGCCGGGCAGCCTCACTTCTGAGCTCCGGGGACCCGCTCTGCGTTGAAGTGCCATCCAGGCCTGAGACTCAGCCAGCTGTCATCTCCCACCATTCCAGCGCTGGGCCCTGCACTGGAGGTCAACCCCCACCCAGGGAGCAGCCTCAGGAGAGGCCCCAGGGACTGGAGACTGTGGGAGGGCTCTGAGGCTGCCACTGGGGGTGGGGGCGCGGGGACCTCAGCCCACTGAATCCAGTTCCCTCTGCGTGGCTGTCCCTGTGCGTGTGCAGGTGCCTCTGGGTCCTCCTCCATGTGCCTAATGCACACTCCTGGGCCCTGTATGGGATGCCTACCCAGGATATGGGATCCGAGCACGTGTGTCCCAGTGTCCCCAGCCATCCAAGCCTCTGGGGACGGGCCCCTGTGGCGTCAGGGCTCCGATAGCCCATGGGCTGGAAGGGGGGTGTCCCTGGGAGCCCCCAGTGGTGCGGGCGAGGACTGTGGAAGGAGGTGGGGCCTAGGCCCTCAGGTCCCCGAGTGGTGGAGGAGGCCGCAGGGCGGGCCGCCTGCGTCAGCCTTGAGCGGCCATCAATAGCGCGCGGTTAATTAATTTGATGGGAACAGCAGGGACCGCCGTTTGCATTTAGTGAAGTTCCAGGAACTTCCAACCTCATCTTCATAATTGGCCTCATAAATTGTAAGAAAGAGAGAGATCAGCAAAGCGGGAGGGAGGAGGGGCCGCCCGTCCGTCCTTATTTAATTTTATTGCTGAAATTCATCTTTTTAGCCTCCTCCGCTGGAATCGGCTCTCCCTGCCGGATTTGCCTAATCATGATAAATTAATATTCATTTCCCCGCCTCTCACCCAGCTCCCGCGCCTGCATGGAGTCGGGAGGGTCCCCTTCCAGCCCCTCTGCTGGGCCTTGGCAGGAGCCTGGCGCTGGGGCGAGACCCCCGAACGGGAGCCTGTGTGAAAAACTGGAGGGCCACCCCCCGCAGGGCGGGAGGGGAGCCTGGGAGTCACCGGCTGTGTCCCGGGGAGGGGCTGCCATCTGCTCCCCTGCCTGGTCAGGATTGGCTGGAAGGGGGCGGAAAGGCTGAGGGGCCCAGACTGGGGGCACACAAGTGGGTGTCGGAGAGGGGCAGGCGGTGACTGGGGTGGGGTGGGGCACCCTCCGGCCCAGCGAGTGGCAGACCACACTGCCCTGGGCAGACCCCGGGTGGGAGCCCTGCCGGTCTGAGGGGCCTTGAGGCGCCCCTGGTCTCTGGCTTGTGCTCTGACGGGTGGGCGCGGCCTCCGGGCACCTTCAGTAGGAGCCCAAAGGCTCTGAACTCCCCCTGCGAGGCCTGGGAGGGTCACTCGGAGTCACCAGCCTCTTGCCCCAGAGACGGGTGGGACAGCGGACGCTGGGGAGGGTGGGAGGTGGGACCTGGTGCCCACCCCCACCCCCCTGCCGGGGGCCTTGCGTTCCTCCTCCTGTGGGTCACGGTGAGGGGTTCCCCTGTGGCCGGGGCAGGTGGAGCGGCTGACAGGAAGGAGGCGGGGCGGGGGGGGGCGCCACGAACCAGGCTCCGCAAAGGCGAGCCGCCCCCAGCCGACCGACAGCGCGGACCTCGGCCCCACAGCCCCTGAGCGAGGCCAATAGCAGGAATGAGAGCGCGCGGGCGCACGCTCGTCCCCAGGGCCTCCAAAGAGGTCCCCGGGGGCCTCCCAGCAGAGGGCGCAGCTGAAGCTGCCCGCGCGTCCCACCCGCAGAGCCCGCGGACAGCCCAGGGCGGTTCCAAGGGGCTGGCTTTGTGATCCTTTGTTATGCAGCAATGGGAGACAGGTACACAGGGCCGGGGACTAAGGGGGCTCCCTCCTAGGGCTCCCTCCTAGCGCCACTTCCACCCCCACAGTCCCGCGTGGTGGTCCTGCGCTCTGCTCCCTGTCGCCAAAGTCCTCAGGGCTTCCCACCGCTTTTCCTGGGACCAAATCCTTGCCAGGCAGAACCTTCCAGAATGTAGGCCCTCGGGGCTGGCGGGTACCTGGTGCCTTTTCAAACCAGAGTTTTCCCCAAGATCTTTCTCTTGGAGACCAGTGTGGGTGCCAGGGGAAGGTGTTTCCGATTCCCAGGGCGGGCACAGCCTCTGCAGCTTGAGGCAGACATACAGACATCCTGCCTGTCCTGGAAGGCGCCTCCCGGGAGAGCTGAGCGGCTGCACCAGATGTCGGGGGTATTTCAGCAAAGGTTAGTAGCAAAGTGACTGACCCAGGTCACCCTTCATCCTGTCTTGCCCACGTATGGCATCATTGTATCACAGAGCCCAACTGCACGCTGGGTAGCTGCAGTAACCCCCCCTTTTTTTTTGCAGGTGAGGCTCAGAGAGGTTAATTTACTTCTTCTAAGTCACACAGCTTGTGAGGAACAGCCCTGGGTCTCAGTTCAGATCTCTCTGGCCAGGCAGCCTGGCTGGTATCCCTGAGTCATCCCCACGTTTCCTCAACAGAGATCCCTGGGCTTCTCTCAGTCTGCAGAGGGCACAGTCCCGGCCCTGAGCCCTGGGACTGTAAGTGGACCAACACCTGCTTGCTGCAGCCACCCTCCCCCATCCCCTGGACCAAGGAGCTCTGGGAGCCCCAGCCCCGTGGGAGGTGGAGCCCTGGCTCCAGCGCCTGATTTTATCCCCACACATGCCTGGCCCGTCACCGTCTGCCCCACCGCCTCCCTGCGCACAGGGCCCTGTGCACACTGCATGTCCCTCACAGCACCCCCCTGCCTGGCTGCTCCCGAAGGGACTCCAGCCCCAGACCTGACTGAGCACCTGAGCACCCTCCCCTGCCGTGACCTTGGACTCAGGACTGAATAGGGGTGCCGTGAGAGCAGTGTGTCTGCTCAGGTCATGCTCCCGCGCCCCCGGGCTAGGACTCACCCCTGCCTGCCCTTCTTCTCCCAAGCTGCAGAAAGGGCTCCCTCTGCCTGCCAGGGAACAGTGCTGCAGCGCTGGGCAAGACGGCCGCCCCATCCCAGATCTTCCCACCCAAGTTCCCGCAGAAGCCGCGGAGCCTCCAAGGCCTGGGGGAAGCACCCTCGCTTCACCAACTTCAGTGCCTACTCCCCAGACCCGAGCCATGCTGCTGCCCCCCACGGGGGGGGGGGGTGGTGGTGGCGGCAAGTTCTCCTCCTGGTCCTAACTCCTCTCATCATCTAGGAGCGGACAAACGGGCCCCTTTGGACCTGGAACAGGAGCGCCTGCTGCACAGGCGCTGAACGATGGCAGAACGGTCGTGTGCTCCGTGGACCGGGTCGGGTGGCCTGGGTCTGGGCTGAGCGGCTGCCGCAGGTGGATACAGCGGGGGCAGGACGGCGCGATTCCCGGGGGAGGCCAGCAGAGGGCGCGCGAGGACCGGCGACGAGGCTCGGGCGCGGGCGGACTGGGGATCCGGGTGAGGTTGAGGGCGCAGTGGGCGCCGCGGAGGAGACCTTGGCCCCGGGCTTCTTTCCGAGCTCGCGGGTGAGCAGCGGTGGGTGGGAGGGCTGGGGCTGTGCTGCGTCTGGAGGCGGCAGCGCGATGGGGCGTTGGGTCCCGAGGTTGCGAGGCCTTCCCCATCACCCGCCCTGCAGCGGGAACTGCGGATCCGGGATCCGTGACCTTGGTGGCTGAATCGCGTGGGGCCCTTTTTCCCCCAGACTCACCTCGGATCAAGACTCCGTGCCTTAGTTTCCCCATGGGGCAGTTCTGTCCTTACTCGTGGGAGCGCTAACGTGGGAGACCAGGTGGGGTGATGGCTGGATGTGCCGGAGCCAGTACCTGCGCGGCTCCCACACCGCCCCCTCCCTCGTCAACCTGGCGCGAGGGGGAAAGAGTGAGCCATGGAGACGCGAGGGGCGCGGCCGGGGACTGGGGGCTCTCCCACGGCGGGGGCAGCCCGCGCCCCCTCCCGCTCCGCTCGCCCGCAGCCGGGCTCCAGCCGCCATGATTTATGGCTGGGCCAGGCCTGGCGACCTTGGATGGATAACTAATGACGGGTCAATCACGCTACAGAAAAAGTGAACTGGCGAGGGGAGGAGGCGCGAGACCCGGCGGCCTGCCCAGCCCCTCCCGCCAGGCGGCTCCTCTCTCAGCTCCGCGCTCCCCCTGCAGCCGCCGGCCGGGGGCTTCCGGGAGGCCGCGGCGCTGAAGTAGGGGGAGGCAGGGACTGAAACGCGTTGCCGAGGCTCGGGGGTGGGGGTGGGGCCGCTCCTGCCAGCAGAGGCCCCTCCCCTGCTGCCGTTGGAAGGAAACGAAGCGGTCGTTGGCAGGGGGTCCCCGCCGGGCAGAAGGTGGGGCGCCCTCGGGGAAGGCAGACTGAGCACCCCCTGGCGTGCCTCCTCCCACCCCGGGCTACCCGAGGTCAGAGTGTGCACTTTGTAATCATTTGTATTGGTTTGAAAGGCAGAGAGAGAGAGAGAGAGAAGGGAGAGAGGGAGAGAGAGATGAATGCGGGCGCATGTTCCATGCACTGGTGCACCCCCACCTGCAGGCAAGGCTGGGGCTGGGCCAGACCAAAGCCGAGAGCCTGGCACCACCTCAGGTTCCCATGCGGGGGCAGAGGCCCAGTTGCTGCCTGCCACGCAGGGCGCACGGCGCGCACCCGCAGGAGGCTGGAGGTGGCAGCGGAGCCGGCCCTGGACTCAGGTCCCCTAGCTCTGTGGCCAACGCTGGCTCCAGAGCGCCACTTTGGTTTGGGGGCTGCCTCGCCCTTTTGTTGTATCTAGATTGTGGGAGGCCAGGCCCTGAATCTCAGCTCCTGTATCCCCCGGTTCCAGTTAAAAGTCAGCCGGAGCCGCCTGTCTGATCTGCCAACTCCCTTCCCCCAGTGTGAGGTCACCTGCACCACCCCCCGGACCCCCAATCTGCGCGGCGCTCCAGGACACCCCGCTGACCAGTGGCAGTGCCCTGCCCCGCCCAGTGCGTGCCGGCCCAGGGTCCCGGCCACAGTGCGCCCACCTGGCAGCCCCATCGGGGGTGAAGGAGCTGCAGCTCACAGAGGGGCCGGGTCAGCAGAGGGAGGAGCTGAGGCCCACAGGCGGCTCTGCCTCTCCCAGCCCTGCCCTGCCAGGGCTTCCCCTCCGCCTGCTCGCCCTGGACTGTCTGCAGAGGTTCTGTCCAGGGTGGTGGCCTGGGGTGGGGGAGCGCTCTCAGGCTGCACGTGCCCCTGGGTGCCCCGAGAGTGTGGGGGGGGGCTGGCATAGGCCCACCTATTCTCACATCCACTTAGTCACCCGACAGACAGGTACCAAGTGGTTGCCACGTGCCAGGCTCTGGGGAGACAGGGCGACCCTGGGAGCTTGGGTTCTAGCAAGGGGGCGTGCACACGGCAAGTGCCCGCTGGGCTGGGTACCCAGGGGCACCCAGCGGGTGTGTGGCGGGGACTGGCTGCTGAGCACACACCACACGGGCAGAGCACGTGCGAGGCAGCCACTCCCGCTCTGGGGATGGAGACGCTAGACCTCCACCCTTCACAGCCCGTCTGCACCTGCAGGTGCACGCATCCCTGCCGTCCTCGCTCAGCCTGCAAGTGTGGGCCATCCCAGCTCCAGGACCGCCTGCAGTGCAAACCAATACACAGGACTCTTGACAAACAAAAAACCAGAGACAGAGACAGCGGCGGCGCGTTAACCGAGCCCAGGGGCTCTGCCCCTCTGAGGCGCACACCTAGGGAGCCAGCCCTGCCTGCCCCTCCCCCGTGGTTCTGTTCTCACTGACCACCTCCTCGCCCGTCTGCTGGGAGAACAGGCCTCCCAGTCTCCCGCGTGGACCCAGGCCCACCTCCTCGCTGGCTCCGGGCTGTCTGGCATGCTTCATTCCTGCCACACTCGAGACCATTCACCCAGGCACATGGCCCAGTGCTTTCTACACTTTCCCCTTTCCCCATCTTACATTTGGAATCCAATTCCTCTAGAAAATTCCCTCTTCCATGAGCCACCTCCTCCCGGAAGACTCCCCTGATTTTCCAGTTGGAAATGTCACATTACAAACTACATACTCAAAGCACAAATCACCTTCTGGCTTCCTCCGGTAAACTGAAACTCCAGAACACAGGGATGTTGGTGTTCCTCGTCCTGGCGCACACACTAGGGGCTCAGGTAACGGTGCTGATGCAGCTGTGGGCATCTTTTGTACGTGTGTGGGGTGTGTGTGGACGGCCTGATTTGTGTTTAGGGCTTGTGTGCACGCCCCAGCATCTCTGCTTAAGGCTGTGGTATTTCCATGCCCAAGTGTGTGCAGTCCTATTGGCGCATCCTTGTGTGTGGACATACGGGGTTTCTGCGGGCTGGCAGATGAACTGGAGGGGTCGTGGATTTATGTACCCAGGTCCAGCGGCAGATGCCTGCCCATGACGCGTGTGTGGACCTGTGAGGTCAGGGTGGTACCTGGACAAGAGCTGCAGGTGCAGGGCACCAGGACACAGGCGGCTGGCGCTTGGGCAGGCCATGTGTGCACACAGCTGCGTGTCCTGGCCGCGGGCAGGCGGCGCCCAGCGCGCCCCCTGCGTGCGCGTGGAGCGCTCGGCTTTGTTCCTCCGCCACCGGCAGCTGGCAGCGTGGTCTCCTGTCTCCTCGGCCTGGGCGTCCCGGGTCCCGCCGTGACTGGCGGCCCTGGTGGCCCGGCTGTGGAGTCTTGGCTCCCGCGGGCGGGTAGAGCCGCCTCGCTCCCGTTACCGGCGCGGGGCGGTGGGGGGGGGGGATGGGATGGGGGGGCTGCCAGGCCATCCATCTTCTGTTATTACAGCGTAATGGGGCTGCTCGGGCGCCCGCGCATTTGTCATCGGCCTCGTTCGCTGATAACGGGCATTTGTCATCACTTTCCTCTGCGCCAATGTCATCAGCGCCGCTGACAGCGGGGAGGGGTGGACGGGGGGGGGGGAGTGCGTGCACACGCACATGTGCCTGTTGGACTGGCGCTCACGCAGGGCCACACGTGCACACGGCACCCGAGGGGACACCCTGACCCTGGGGGGCCCAAGGCTCCCTGGAGAGGGACAGGCGCCCGGGCGCACGCTCAGAGCAGCATCTGTCAGGCAGCTCGGAGCGTCTTGCCCAGTCAGGAGCCGTGTTAGGGCGGGAGGGGGTGCGTGGCTAACGGCAGCAGAGCGCGGGTGGCCCCCTGCCAGCTCCCTGCACGCACACGTGTGCCTGTCTGGGGCTGTGTGCCCCAGCGGCAGCACAGGGCCTGCCAGAGGATCATTCAGGCCTCCCGGGACTGGCAGACGGGAGGATGTAGGGGGCATCTGCAAGGCCTGGTCCCCTCCTTCCCGCATGCCTTTCCTCCCGCCCCTCCAGACACAGTGCAGCCTGGGAGTCACCCTTCGTCTATGCTTGTCCTGCTCAAGCTCTGAGCCTAGGCTGACCCACAGCAAGAGAGACTCAGGAAAGACTCCAAAAAGGACTTCCTGCCTGAAAGGGGAGCAATGCAGAGCAGGGCAGGAAGAGGGGAGTTTGGGAAGGGAAGACCCCTTGTGTGTGTCCTGTGCCCTCCGGGCTGCACCGGGTGCCAGCCCAGCTGGGAGATGACTGTGCCTCCCGGCATGCCCTGCTCAGGAGGGCAGGATGGCTCTATTAGCCCTCATTAGGCAGAGAGCCTCTGCCCCAGCTCTCAGGTCCCTGGCTGCCTGGTGTGTATATTAGGTGCTCAATAAATTGCTGCTGCATGAATGAAGACGGCGTGGATGGGGGAGGCGGGGGTCCTGCTAGACCCTCCCAGAATGCTCCCAGCCAGTGATGGCCCAGGTCCCCTCTCACGGCCTCCCCCGCCCCTCCTCTCTCCTCCACAGCCTCCCCCCCAAATTCCCTTCTCCCCCAGCCTCTCCCTCCTGGGCTGAGGGGGAAGGGGTGGGGGGAGGTCCCCTGGCAGAGCAGGGCTCGCTTGTTCCTTGTAAATGAAGACCATAATTAACATTAAATTAAGGTAATACAAATGAAGGCAACATAGAGGCTGACAAGATGGGCGTTTGGGGAGGCAGTGGGAAGAAGTGATTCATATTTTTAATTTACTGTACGGTGGGCCGTGTGGCTGGGGAGCGGGGGCTCGCGCGGAGGGGTGTCGCCCCGCGATGTTTGCCGGGCTCCGAGCGAGCACACAATGACTATTAAAGCCAACTGTCCATATAATGGGACAGAGCCGACACGGCGCCCACCGGAGCACCAGGGCCCGGCGGGCCCGGCGGGCCCGGCTGTAAATCCTGCCCGCACCGTGCCCGCTGCCTGCCTGCCTGTGCCGCGGGCAGAGTGGACACAGGCCTCAAGGGGCCTGCTACGGGTCTTGGACCTGGGGGTCGGGGGCGAAGAACGCCCAGGATGCTTGCCCCAGCGGCGCCCAGGGTGGGGGCGCTGGCAGATCAGGTCTTGACCGTGCCAGGGGTGAGCTGGGCCCTGGGCAGGGACCTCGGGGCCGAGATTCGCTGCAGCTCGGCGGCGCCACACGTGGTTCATTCTGGACATTGAACACAAGGTGCCAGAGTCCCATCCGCGAGGGGGATCAGTCACTGTCTCCAGGCCTGTCCTCATCACGGCCCCCTAAGCATCCCTAGCGATGGACAACTCCCTGGGCGCTCACAACCGTTCTCAACGGGAGGTGTCATCCCATTTCACAGGTGGGGAAACTGAAGCTCACAGACACCAGCGACTCGGGCACACAGCTTGTAAGCGTCCACTCCCCAGGTAGGAGTGCCCCATCCCCCACTCCGAACCCAGAGTCTGGACCCCCTCCTCCTCGACCCTGTAAGCTCCAAAAGAGGCAGACAGGCTGGTACCCCAGGCAGCCCGCACTGCTGCTGAGGCCTTAGACACAGAGCTGTCCGGGGCCGTGTGTATGCGGGCCGCCTCCCGCCTGCACCCCCACTCGAAGAAAGGGGCCCACACATCCCGAGCAGGCAGCCAGGGAATCCTGCTTACTCACTCTGCAAACGGAGCCGAAAGCTGCGCAGCCCTGGGACGGGAGGCGCAAGTGTAATTTAGGTTCTGATATTATGAAAGTCTCGCTGCTCTAAAACAGCGGGGCACTCGGTGCCTCATTAATAAAGGATAAACTCGGAGTCTATTTACAAGGCGCTTTTTGGGGTTATTTACTCTCCAATATACATATGTAATGCTGCGCATACTTACCGCTAGGTACCGCTCAGCCTTCCAGCCTGGCCCGGGGCCTCAGCCCGCGGAGGGGTCCTTGCCGGCCAGAAAGCAGCCCTGGGAGAGAGGGAACGCTGGGGGCACCCCTGGGGGTGCGGGAGATGCCAGGCCCCGTGAAGGCGGGGGAGTCACTGACCTGTGGCACTGCAGAGACCCCAGGGCGGAGGGCACCCCCTCTGGCTCCCTCTACCCCTCCTCCTCCAGCAGCTCCCTTGGGCGCCGGGCCTGCTGTCTCCAAGGCTGGCACCTGAAGATCAGACACCGGCTCAGCTCCCCTGCCTGCATCAGCTCCTCCGTCTGCATCAGGCCAGGCCAGGACTGTGCCCTCCCCGGGCCACACCCCGGCCCCACCCTAGCCACACTGGAGGGAGTCCCCCTCCACCCTCACCCCCGTTCTGGAGGTAGGCCAGTCAATTCCTATCAGCAACTACCATGCCCCCAGCCACCACCACCATCCCACGCCGAGCAGCACCGGAGGTGGCAAGGTCTTCCTTACACCAAGGCAAAGGTGCCCTTGGGCCAGCTCCTTGAGCCCAGCTGCCCAGCCGGGGCGGCCAGGATCGGCTCCCCACAGCTGCCACCCCCCTTAGCCTACCGCGATGGTTGGCTTTGCGTCACCACGAGGACCAAAGACAAGTTGCTGGGGTGGGGGGCGCTTATTGTGGCTCACGGTTTTGGAAGGTGCACAGTCCAAGATCAGGCAAGTGCCATGGGTTTGGCCGTCTGGTGAGCCAGGAGGCAGAGGGCAGCCGGGCCGGACCGCACCTCTGTGAACAAGAAGTGCCTTCCAAGAGACAGCCCCGCGGCCTGAGGACGGCCCATGGGGCCCACCCTGGAAACACCAGCATCGGATCAAGCCCCCTCCCCCCCAGCACCGTTCGTTTCTGACTCTGGGGATTGAATCCCCTTCGAACTGTAGCAGCTGGACTTTCTCCTTAGCACGCACTGCCTCTGGGTGCGGGCCTCGTCCCCCCTTTATGAGGGAACACGAGGGTGGAGGAGCTATGTCACACGGCCCACTGGGTGCCACGCTGAGGTTCTGACCCGCATTAGGGCTGCTGGAGGTTCCAGCTTCTCACCGAGTCACTGGACTGCAGACTTGGGCCTGGCACACGCGTTGGGAGTGGAGGACCCCTGGGGAAGGGACCCTGGTTAAATCACGGGAGACTGACTGGAAGGAGGCCGTCAAGATGCGTGCCCGCGGTTGAGGGGGGTGAAACTTTTTGCCCTCGTCAGCTCCTGGGGACACATGAACATGTAGCCCATGGCCCACTCAGTCTCAGGTGGGGGAGGTGCAAAGCAGGACACCTCCCAGCCCCCATCTCCCCTATCCTCCCTCCCCACCCCCCCAGCCTGGCCGGTTGGGACCAAGGAGACATCTGGTGGCCACTAGGAGACCTGCAGTCCTCTGACAGGGAGCCCTGGGTGGAGGGGCCAGGGTATCCCCAGTCTCTAAGGAGCCCCCCCAGGGTCCAAAAGGACGTCACCCCTCCTCGAGCAGAGCTCACAGCTGCCCCAGGCCTCACAGTGGGATGAGAGCTGGTCGTCACGAATTCTGTCCAACCCCAAGACTGGGGGAGAGCCGACCCAGAGGTGCTGGACAGAGGGAGGATCCGATACATCACTGCTGGTGAACAATGAGCCGTCGCCACCCTAATTAAAGATCTCATTACAGCAAACACATCCTGGGCTGAGAATGAATGATGGACAGCCAGAAGGCACCTTGGGGCCAGCAGCCCGGGGCTGCTGCTCCCCCAGAGCTCCCACTCTGAGCTGGGGGACCCTCCCATGAGCCACCCTCCTGTAGTTGGCTCCAGGGCGGCACCAGACAGGAAGGGACTGAGACCAGAGCTGGGGCCACTCGGGGCCCGGGGCCTGGCTGGGGGAGCAAGGGTGGGAAGGAGGCTGCAAGGCCACCGCGAGAGGCACTGGGCTGCCTGGTGTCAGCGGGGCCGAGCTACGGAGAAGGCAGCTCTGTGAGAGCAGAGCACCAAGCGGCAGGGCCTCCGGGCACACCGGCTAGGGGGGCCCGGGCCTGCCAAGGCTGGAGAGGGTGGGTGCAGGGGCCAGGCTGCGACAGCCTGGCTGAGGGTCTGGCTGGCTGCAGGGAGGAGAGGTGGGCCCCTCTGACCAGGCTGGCTTCTGTCCTCCCTCCTTCCGCAGGGCAGGTCCTGGTCACTTGTCACTGCCGCCTCCTGCCTAGGACCACATGAAAAGCTGTGGGCACTGGTTGTCCCCAGCGGCGGGGGGCTGGGCCTGGGACATCTCTTCGCTTCCTCTTCTGGAGATTCCAAGGCCTGTTTGCCCTGGGCCGCACCCCGTTACCCCCAGGGACCAGGAATCCCGGAACCCAGTGTCGGCTCCCTCTGGGGCCACCCATGGCCAGGGCATGAAAGCCTGCTGCAGCGCCCTCAGCCTCTGCCACAGGGGGTGTGGCTTGACCCCAGGGGAGAGAGGCTGGGGAGGGGGTGGGGAGCCCAGGCAGGCAGCGGGGAGGGAGGAAAGGACACTGACAGCAGAACAAATGCGTGTAATTTTATAACCAATCTCAGCGTGTCCATGGGGGGCCGTTTGTGCCTCCACTCAGGACCAATCAGCCTGACAGAGCTATGAGTCTGGCTGAGTGAATGTGAGCGGCTCCCCCCGCCCACCTCTCACTGCCTTCTCATTACCCACCCAGCCCGGCCCGGCCAGGGCACAGGCACGCCGGCAACGGGGAGCCCACCCAAGATGGGGCAGAGCCAGGCTGGAGCCAGGGCCTGGTGGGGACAGGTGAGCTCCCAGCAGGTGCCAAGCTGGTAGGAGCCAGAGGGGACACAGCCCCTGCCCTCAAGGGGCCTGCAGGCTGTAGGAGGGCAGGCCCCAGGGAGGTAGGGGTGGAGAGAGAAGTGGCCAGAGGGCGAGGAGAAAGCAGGACAGGCAGAGAGGGGCAGGGTCTAGGCGAGACCAGGGCCAGCTGGGGAGCGAAACACCCACCCGAGGCGGGGCGGGGAGGGCGGCTGGGGGAGGGGCCGGCCTGCGGTGGGTACTGGACGGCCTTGCTGGGGATCTGGCTCTGGGGATGGCTGTGTGCCCATTAGTCTCTCTAATTGTCAAAAATCTAATTTAGTGTCTGGAGCCCTGGCCGGCCTCGGGTTAAATGGAGGAAGGCAGGCCTCGCCATAAATCTGCCCTCCCAGCCTGGGCTGGCGCTAATTCTGCAGTTAAGTGAGGGGCTGAGGAGGGCAGCAGGATGGGACAGGGAGGGCCCTGGAGAGAGGGCGTCCCTGGGGACCCTACGTGCCAGCCCCAGTGCCGGGTCGCTGCCTGGGGCCGCACTAGACCATCCAGGGGGACCGCCTGAAACATGAGGCCAGGGCATCAGGAGTCTTTCCCGGGGTCAGCCTGGGTGGGACACCTGTGCCAAGTGACGGAACTGCCCCTCCAAGTCCCACGTGCTACCTGCCATGCGCCTTTGCTGAGAGGAAGGGGGCACAGACTCGCATCAGGTGACCAAGTCCCAGGTCACCATCTGCCTTGGGTGGCTGCGATGGGGACCTGTGACATCACAGCAGGTGCGAGGGAGTAAAGGGGCTTTCCTGGGGCGGAGGAACACTCCTCACTGAGCTGCTCAGCTTCTCTGCCCCCGGGCAGTCCCAAGGGGCTCCTGCGGCCTGGGGTGGGGGGCTCTCCGGTCTGGGCATGGAATGACCTCACTCCTCTCAGAGCAGCTAATTGAAAGCATGGGGGGCAGCAGGCACCGCGGGAGGGGCCGGGGGCCCGAGGGCTCCCTGAGAGGCCCGGCTTCCACGGGGAGGAAAACAGTTTCTCCTGGCTTCCGCCCTATCTCAGCAGGCACCCACTCGGCCGCTCCCGCTGCTAACCAAGTGCCTTTAATTAGCAGCCTAATAAAATGCTCTTAATTGGCAAGAGCCAATCAGGAAGAAGAGAAGTCTCCCTCCCCTCAGTCACTCTGAGGGCGGCCTGGCTCTAGGTGTAGAGTGGAGAGGATGCCAGGGCAGGTCTGCCCAGGCCCACCCTACACCCGCCCTCCCGGGAGCAGGGATCTCACACCGGGTTTGAAGCCAAAGACCAGGAATGCTCGGGCCCGGCCTCTACTCAATTCTGTGCGCAGGAGCGTGGATGCTCAGGGACACGGAGTACATGCTAGTGGCCTCAGGGTGGCCTCTGCAGACCCCCACCTCCCTGCCGGCTCAGCGGGCTGCTGCCCGTCCTGTTACGCAGGAGACGGCAGTGGACTCAGGCACTGTCCCCCTCTCTGCCAAGGCTGCTGTGCCGGCGCGCTCACATCCTCCCCGCTCTAGCAGGGAGCGCTCAGCTCCGCGCAGGGAACTCGATGGCGAGCACAGTCGAAGACTGCTTTAATGACCACATGGTCAGCCCATGCGAGACAGCAACGAGACCACAGGGAGCCTGGTCAGACAGCGAGGGCCATTAATCCTGGGAGCCCGCAGGTCTAAAACAAGGGCGGGTCAATTTTGACAAGGGTCTTGCCATGACACAGGAGGAGGAAGAGGCGGCAAAGGGGAGGGGAGAGCCCCTTTCTGTCACTGCCTTCAGCCTCGTGCCCATCTCCCTAGGTCTGGTTCCAGGAGGGAAGGGGCTCACCTGGGACCAGGTGGCCAGTCCCTCTTGTTGGGAGTCTCCTCGTGGATCGCTTCTCACCGTGAGCTCAGCTCTAAGAGGCTGATCCAGCGGGAGGCCGAGGAAACCTCAACCCTCTCACTCACCTAGCAGCAGAGGGAAATTTAAGTTCTGGGCCCAGGATGGGCGGTGGCTGGCTACGGTGCACAGCTCAGAAGGCTTCACTTCTGCTTTGATCTAATCCAACACGAGTGTGGCTGGTACAAGCACCCGAGGAACCCCGACTTCCTCCCGTCTCGCAGCCCTGATTCCCCTCAACCTTGTTTTCTCATGCCAGGTTCACTTGATTTCTGTGTTGGAAAACCTGTCCTTCTGATGTTGGGGCACAGAGACATGACACTTAGAAAATTCACTTTAATCTTGTATTTGTAATTTAAGTTACTTTTTTCCTGAACAGTTAAAAACAAAACAAAACAGAACACACTCTATGACCATGATCCTAGTTGTGAACATACTGGTACATTGACTACACATCACCATAACATAATCACAAAAGTCAAAGCAACCAGTACTTGCGAACCTAGAGAACAGAGCAGGATGGACCCAGCACTCTCAGGGACGCCCACATCGGTGGCCAGGCCTTGCCCGCAGCTGGAGTCCACTGAACATCGCTCACATCAGCCTGGGCTGGGCTGACTTGGGAAGGTGTTAGCGTCCTTCGTGTCCAGAGGTCTAACCTCCTAGTTGGTCTTTTCCTTCAGCATCCAAGAAGGGGAGGGGTTAGGAGGGGAGCTAACACTTTAAATGCCATTTACCACACCAATCCTTGAGAGCACGCACGCACACGCACAGCCAGTGAGCAGCCAAGGGAAGCCGGCTTGGGTCTTCTGGAAAGCACGTATTTCAGATGTCATCTGCCTCCAGGAACTTAAGATCATCAGCACTCCACTCCCATTCTAGAGATCAACACAGTGGGTTCCACCTGAAATCAGGCGCTTTTGGTTTCTTTCTTCGGCTCCAAAGGACTCTGAAGTCATAAATGAACTATGGGTAACAGGAAGCAAACCTTAGTTTTATTTCCCTAAGAGACGGCTGTCTTTGCGGTTAAAATAAGGGGCTCTGCTCTGCCGGCTGTGTGGAGGCAGCAAGGGAGCTTAGCTTAGCCAGTAATCTTTGGGCACATCTGAAAGTCTGCTGAACACATTCAAATGGGGAAGGTGATCAGAAACGCGGACCTAGGTCAAACGGTAAACCTGATCATCAAAGACTGTGATGGTCACATGGGGCAGGTATCTCAGCATCCCATTTTTCTATCTGTAAGTACCTTGGATTATTCCAGAAGCAAGCTTGTACCTAGCTGGCAGGCCTCACTATTCTGGGCTGGAAGTATCATCATCTATGGGGAAAGGAAGATGCTAAGGTCAACAATACCAAGGTATCTGAGCCAATTTTAGGAAAGAAAACACACCCCTAATTATTGCCAGAATTCTTCAGCCCTCTTTTATTCAAGTCCTTTTATTTCCACCCACAGTCAGGGGCCAAGTGAGCAGCTGATACTGTAAGCCAGCAAGGGAGGCGGCTTGTTTCCTCCTCTGCAGCTCTCGATTATCCGAAAGAAGGGGGGGGGTCCTTACTCAAGCGAAAAGCAGAATGACCGCGAGGCTTCAGTGTCTTTTCCAATTGAGAAACAAGCAATGAGGGCCAGGTGCATCACTTGTCAACAGAATACCAGAGACAGCCTCTGCTTCTGAAGTTAGGAGACATCTGAAAGAATTTCACCCAGGGACAAGTGTAAAAAGTCTCCCATTCATAATTCCTGTGGACTTTCAAACTGCACATAGAAGGTAAGAGAATGTTGTCAGCGGTGACACACACACACACACACACACACACACACGCAGTAAGGCATGCTGGGCATGTCCAAGCAGCCCCAGTGCCAACCAAGGGGGCACGAATGGGGGAAGTTGCACACTGCTCCTCTGCCTCCACAGGGCTTCCCGCCCCACCTTAAGAAAGGCTCACAATGGAAAGTGAATTTCAGCGAAAGCAGACTAATCCTCAATGGGGACACTTCACCTCAGAGCCCCGGTTCCTCCAGCTCCTTCTCTACCATTCCTTTACATGCGGCAAGACCTTCTTTGTTTCCTTTTCTTTTTAAAAAGGTCAAACTTTGCATTTATTCTAGCCCAGTTGGGGATTAGTGATAATCAATTCCCACTGAAATCATGCAGAGATAGTAAGTGGGGTTTACCTTCTCTGGAAATGAACTTCCACTTACCTGATTGTTTCTTCTACAATGAACTGGTAAATGACCCCCCGAGCTGAGAAATGTGAACACTCCAAGTTTTTCAGACCACTTCACTTCACTCCCATTTCCATCAGCAACAGAGACGACGACTCAGAGAACACCCTCGCCCGAGCCAACGGCTCATCTCTGCGGGGTCCACCCTTGAGCTCGTGTCCCAGGCTGGGACAAGGCTCACAACAGTCTGCGCAACAAAACACCTTCAACTGAGCCTGGGTGGGAGAGCAAAATCCAGGGTACCAACGATCGGCCAAGGGCGCCCAATTTGAAGCAGCAGCGTATAGCAGAGGGGTGAGATGATATTTTGAAACAGCCCGAGAACCATGCCCCTTTAATGTCTGACCTGTGTGTTTCCCAGAGCTGACAGCCTTCATCTGCAGCAAAATTCTTAGCCAATCAAAAAGCCAGGAAGAGTCGACACAACACACAAGGAACCCTAATAGTGGCTAAGTAGAAAACAATTCTCTGCAGCATTTGGCTTGCTGGGAAGGGAATTAGAAAATATTTTCCTAGCAACAACATACCATTATACTGGAAAATATTTCTGGAGAGAACATGGATCTAAAATGTAAAAGCACTCGTAAAGCTGATAAGGAAAAATGCATATGTATAACCTGCCTCTCAATACACAATAACAAAATTCCGCCTGGAAAGAGGGTGCCTTCTTGCAGATCAGCGGGAAGAGTGAAGATGCGTCCCTCCTCCTCCCTCTTGAAACTAAAGGGTGCCTGGCTACAGGTCACTTGGAGCTGGCTCCTACTTTGCTGTTTTTATAGCAGCTGGTTAGAAAGTGGCTTTCTTAAACTCAACTGCATTAAGAATGGGAACAACGGGCCTCACTACCCAGCTTCCAAAGGAAACCGGAGACCAGACTGGGGCCTCTGGGCCTTTGGCACCCATGGTGGCTCATGCGTGAGGAAGGAATCTGGGCTCGCAGTGAACAGTATCCCCTGGGCTCTCGGCGTGGTGAGGCACATGTGCCCTTACATTCGTGGACGCCCAGAAGCTGACTTGTGCATGGCCAGGTCAGCCCGGCCCTTGCCGAGGTCCATTTGTTTATGTTGTTCACTGACTGCCAGAGAATTTTCACTGGCTGGGGAAAAGTGGAGAGCAAATTAAGGCCAGGAGGAAGAAGAAATGAAAGAGAACGCAGTTTCTGCCCCATCAATAGACCCTGTGTGCCAAACTTCACCCTGATCCTCTCTCTGGCAGCTCCACCCTTTTGCAGAAACCAGGCTTGGGAGAAGCAGAAGGCAGGCTCTGCAGTGCAAGGTGCACAGGGTCAGATCTGTGTTCAGAAGTGGTATTTACTGGCCTAAACGATAAAGCAACCAGCTTTTATCCCTGACCATCTCCTCAGCCAGTCCAACTGCGGCTTGGTAAAGGCCCAGGTGCCCGGATGCTCCCGGGCTCTGACAAGGAATCAGAGATGGGAATCATTATGCAGAACGCGCTGAGTGATGGCTCTGGCCATTCCAAACCCTTCTGTAGGCTGAGCCCTACTAGTGATTTAAGATGAAGTGCAATGCTTTTTATTCCACATCTAATTGGTAATGAGAGGAAATGCAATCAGCAGCTCCGTTCCACACTCTACATGGAGTCAAGGAGACTGCTGAGTCCAGGAAAGACGCAGCCACTGATGGAGTCCAGGCACTGCTGCCCCACCCCCACCCCCTTTCTGGGTCGGGGGAAGAAGGAGAAGAGAACAGAGTTGTAAAGAGGATGGCAGCATCAGGTAGGAGAATCCAGTGTCACCACAGGGCCACCTGCAGCAAAGACTGTTTGAAATTGTGACTAATAGCACTGAACTCTGTCATGGTCGCA
Source organism: Oryctolagus cuniculus (assembly GCF_051225735.1). NCBI lineage: Eukaryota > Metazoa > Chordata > Mammalia > Lagomorpha > Leporidae > Oryctolagus > Oryctolagus cuniculus. The sequence goes on from NC_142881.1 coordinate 28,230,725, forward strand.
TTTCCTAGCTGGGCTGGCGCGTGCCAACCGAGGACACTCCTCTTCACACACTCTCTTCTCAGGCTGGGGAGAGCACCGGCTGAAGGTGCTGGGGGCGGCAGGGAGGAGGAGAGACGCACACGAGACACAGAGGGAGGCAGGAGGCCCGATCTTCCAGGGTGTTCGTTCTTGTCTTCTCTATTTGCCTGGAGGCGACACAGAGAGCTCTGTCTGCTCGGCGCAGCGGGGCCGGGTGTCGGGCTTTCCTGCAGCTAACCAGGAGGCACTGGGTGCTGACGGCCTGCACCCCTGTCCCCAAGAAATGGGTCTCTCCCAGTAGGCTACAGAGTGAAATTAGTTCTTCTGCTTAATGGCAAAGCAAGAGAGATTCTGGCAAAACACTAAATATATTTATAAGTCATCTTTGTCTGGAACCAAATGGGGAAAAAACAGGTGCAGGGGGAAAGGAGGAGGGGCGGGAGGTTGAAACGTTCGATCATTCACAAAGAAAGGAGACATCTTCCAATAGCAGCACTGGAGCAGGCAGCTGCGCGGAGGAGACTGGCCCGGGCCGACTGCAGACCAACTGTGTCCCAGCAGGAGTCGCGCAGCCCCGCTCCTCGGCTAGTCCGGGAAACCGGGAAGTATTTTGATTTTACTGTTGTTCCTCGTCCTGGTATTGGCAGATATGTTAAATACCGCAACTTTAATGAGTCCTGTGTGAAAACAGAGCAAACAGGCATTGGTCCCTTTCCCCATATTTCTCACTTGCTCTAGGAGGGAAAGAATATTCACTTAGCTGTCAATTGGGAGAAAGGCTGGGGTTCCTTCCTAATATCCACCCAGGAGCTTCTGTCAGAGGCTACTAAGGACGACAAAAGGCGAGAGTCGCTATGACACGCTCAGGGCCATGGTGCTCAAGCAGGGGTCCCTGATGTCTTGTGGCTGCCAGTGCTCACGACTCGTGTAGCGTCAAACTTTTGACAGGCAGGGTGGACAGTGAGAGAGAGAGACAGAGAGAAAGGTCTTCCCTTTCTGTTGGCACTGTAACTTTCAAGGAATTATTCTGTTTCACATAGGCGATTAAACTGCGGGCATCAAGAGTTGTGCACAGTATTTCCTCTATTATCCCCCCCCTTTTTTTTTTTTGGACAGGCAGAGTTAGACAGTGAGAGAGAGAGAGAGAGAGAGAGAAAGGTCTTCCTTTTCCATTGGTTCACCCCCCAATGGCCACTGTGGCCGGCACACAGCGCCGATCTGAAGCCAGGAGCTAGGCACTTCCTCCTGGTCTCCCATGCGGGTGCAGGACCCAAGCACTTGGGCCATCCTCCACTGCCTTCCCGGGCCACAGCAGAGAGCTGGATTGGAAGAGGAGCAACCGAGACAGAATTCCGCGCCCCAACTGGGACTAGAACCCGGGGTGCCGATGCTGCAGGAGGAGGATTAGCCAAGTGAGCCGCGGCGCCGGCCTGTAGTGTCAAACTTTTACCTGCTCCCTAGAATGGCAGAGCAGGCAGGGGTGGCTCTGAGACTAGTGGCATAGCTGGGAACACAGCAGTGCCATTAACACACAGGGAGACACAAAGCCAGCCTGACAGTTTGGCTGCAGAGTCCTGGTGGTGGCAGTGAAGGGGACGAGCACCAGACGTGCTCCTGGTGCCTCCAAGGACAGATGTGCAGGTGGTGGCTGGCTGAAAAGGTATCCGGAGGTTAAGGCACAGGTGGGGACTGGAGACAGAAATTTGAGAGTCATCGATATTGCAATGTGAGCTGAAGCCCTGGGAGTTGATCATGGAGCCAGAGGGGAGCAAAGGTGAGGAGAAAGAGCCCAAGACGGGCTCTTAGGGGTATCTGCGTTTTAGGGATGAGAGAGGGAGACATGAACACTTCGAGAGCTGGAGAGACTGACAGGGGCAAGATGCCATGCGAATCTAAGGCAGAGGTGCTGCTGGCACAAGGAGGGGTAGGCACATGTCGACCGCAGCATCGGGAATCATGACCATGTTTTAGAGGGCGCGCGGCCCTTTGGGAGCCCTGCGAGGTGGATCCACGGCCCTCTTGACTCATCAGGAAGCGACTTGTCTCCAGCAAGAGGGGTGCTGTCCTCAGGGAGAGCCTGGCCAGGTGTGAAGCCACCCCTCCGAAGGAGCAGGCGTGCAGTGATGCGTGCAGGATGTGAGAAGGCAGGCTGGCAGCACGGCTCCTCAGCGGCTGCGGTGGCGGCCCCGGGCCTCCCAGGTGTCGGGATCTTTCCCGCCTCCGAGAGCTGCAGACCAAGGTGGTGCTCTCGCTCAGAGCTCCTCCCAGGTCCAAGAGAGGTCGTCTCCGTTTGCGAGAAGGCAAGGAGTGAGGGAGGATTTTAAAATCTACCTTTTCTAACTGAGTGACACTAACAAGGCAGAGCTCTGAGATGTCAGTGGGAAATTTCACCAAGAGATGCTGCCTTCCACACGTGAGTTATCAAACTGACTTGAAAGGTCTCACTGTAGGCACATGTTTGACCTGGGAACTAGAAAATCACAGACTTTTGGTTATAACTTAGTTTTCAACCTAATTCAAATCTCGCTTTATTTTATAATAATCCTACCGGGGCAGGAACAGTTAATTCTACCACACAAGTGGGACCCTAGAATTACCACAACTGAGGCTGGCTACCTCGGTGAACAGCATTGTCTCCATCTTGCCTCTATTTCTCTGCTTTACAGAATTTGGTAAGATACAGGATGTGACAAGGTGTCACAAAATTAGCAGCTCCTTCCAGAAAGAGTCTGTCACTTAACCATAGTCCTCTCCTACCCAGGATATTCCATCTCCTCCCTCTGTATGCAATTCTTTTTCATACCTGGGCAAGTACGAGGTCAGTGTATGCATATTTATCTGGAGATGTAGGTGTATGTTCGAGAAGGGGAACGCGGAGGTTCAGCTTGGGCAGCTGGATCATTTAGAAAGTCCCAGATGAGGATGGTGTCATCATGTGAACTACTGACAATCTGGAATTCATCAAACTGGAGTCGGAAGACTCTTCCAGAATGCTCCTAAAGGAACACAAACACAAAGGGTAAGCATGTGACCTACTCAAAACCAAACGGACACAAACTCCCCAGCATGTCAAAAGGAGTCCCTGGAGTGCTGGGAATCTCCACTCTACACTTAGTCATTGCAAAATGAGAAAAACTGAATCTGGCTGAAGGCACATTGGGAAGTCAAATACTGGTCAGCCAATTCCATGAACAAAACAGACACAGGAACATCCTCTCGTTGAGACATGTTAAAGAGTAGCTAGTTTCTCTCTGCCAAGCTCCTCACCTTAGGATGGCTAAGAATACCCCCTGTACCTCCATGGCCTTGTTCTTTTTGTGTCTCTGAACTACAGAGGCCAAGGGTTAGAATAACGATAAGTGGTGTGCTGGCCAATGTCTATCAGCCATACTGCTAATTCATAAAACCATTTTCGTGGCATAGAAAGTAGTACTATGTCCCGTTTCAAGTTATCTGCGTGTGGTCAAGCGGTTTGGAAAATTCACGAAAATGACAGGAGTGTTCCAGCACAACACTGACAGAAACCAGCACCCCAACCAAGAAGCAGAGCATTTCCTGCATCCTGAAATATCTCTGGCCCCTACCAGCTGACACTAGCTTCACTCCAAACCTACCATTAATTTGTTTGGACTGTTCTTGAATTCCATATAAATAGACATGCACAGACTATATTCTCTCTTGAAGGCTTCTTTCATCGGACACTGTATCTACAAGATTCCACCCTATTATTATATCTACAAAACTGTAGTCTACTTTCTTTGTATTACTGGATGATATTCCACCATACAGAGTACTACAATTGATCTATTATTCTCTTGCTGGTGGACATACACGTTCTGATTACAGTTTATGGCTATCGTAAGTAAAGCTGCTACGAACATTTTTGCACATGTTTTTTGAGGGATACATGTACTCATTTCTCCTAGGAGTACAACTGCTGGCCATGGAGTAGGTACATGTTTACTTTGATAGATGCCATTATGAAAGTTTTTGAAAAGCTGTGCCAGTTTATTTACACTCACACCAGCAGTATAAGAGTTCCAGTTGCTCCACATTCTTACCAACAACTAACACTGTCAATAAAAAGCATTTATATGGCAAGTTTTAGTGGTATTTTATTAGATCCCTTCTATTCCTGGTTTTCTGTTGTTGTTTCTTCCTCTTAATTTGAAAGGTACAGTGACAGAGGAAGAGGCAGAGACAGAAAGAGATACCTGAGGCTGGCGCTGTGGTGTAGCGGGTAAAGCTGCTGCCTGCGGTGCCGGCACCCCATGGGCACTGGTTTGAGTCCCGGCTGCTCCACTTCTGATCCAGCTCTCTGCTGTGGCCTGGGAAAGCAGCAGAAGATGGCCCAAGTCTGTGGGACCCTGCACCAGTGTGGGAGGTCTGGAGGAAGCTCCTGGCTCCTGATTGGTGCAGCTCTGGCTGTTTCAGTCATCTGGGGAGTGAACCAGCAGATGGAAGACCCCTCTCTCTCTCTGTCTCTCTGTAACTCTGCCTTTCAAATAAATAAATCTTAAAAAAAAAATAAAAAATAGGTATCTTCCATCTGCTGATTCACTCCCAAAAGGTCTCAACGGCTAGGGTTGGGTCTGACTGAAGCCAGAGGCCCGTAACTCCATCTGCATCTCCTACAAGGGAGGCAGGAGCCCAAGTACTTGCATCATCACCTGCTGCTTTCCCAAGTGCATTAGCAGGGAGCTGGAATGTTAAGTGGAGCAGCTGAGACTTGAACTGGCGCTCTAATACGGGATGCTAGTGTTGCAAGTGGCAGCTTAAGCTGCTGCATCCCAAGGCTACTCCCTTGCTCAGAGTTTTATCATGAATGGGTGTTGCAACACTTTTACTGCATCTACTCATGTGCTCATGTGATTTTTCTTCTTTAGCCTGTCAATGTGGTAGATTACATTATTAGATTTTTTTAATGTTAAAAGCAGCTTTGCATATTGTACCTAGATAAATGTTATCTGATCATAGTGTACCATTCTCTTTATACATTTTTATTTTGTATTTCAGATAAGTCTTTAAAAATAATTTTAAAAAGTTTTATTTATTTATTTATTTGAGAGGCAGTTTGATAGAGAGAGAGTGAGTGAGAGAGAAGGAGAGACAGAGAAAGAGGTAACTGCTATCTGCAAAGGCCAAAGCCAGCAGCCAGGAACTCCAAGTTCCTGGGCTCTCTTCTGCAGTCTTCCAGGTGCATTCACAGGAAGTTGGATGGGAAGTAGAGATGGGACTCAATCCCAAGCAACAACTTAACCCACTGCACCACAGTGCTTACCCCGTTTTACATTCAAGATCTAAAGGCGCTCAAACATGAGCACCTATGTTTGTGAGAAATACTGGTCTGTACCAAGTTGTTCTTGTGGTACCTTTGCCTGGTGTGGGAATTAGGGTAATGCTGGCTCCACAGTGTGGGTTAGGAAACATTTTTTTTTTAATTTTTTTTATTATTTTTTGACAGGCAGAGTGGACAGAGAGAGAGAGAGACAGAGAAAGGTCTTCCTTTGCCGTTGGTTCACCCTCCAATGGCCGCTGCAGCCGGCGCACCGCGCTGATCCGATGGCAGGAGCCAGGTACTTATCCTGGCCTCCCATGTGGGTGCAGGGCCCAAGTACTTGGGCCATCCTCCACTGCACTCCCGGGCCACAGCAGAGAGCTGGCCTGGAAGAGGGGCAACTGGGACAGAATCCGGCGCCCCGACCGGGACTAGAACCTGGTGTGCCGGCGCCGCTAGGCGGAGGATCAGCCTAGTGAGCCGCGGCGCCGGCCAGGTTAGGAAACATTCTGTCTCCTTTTATCCTAAAGAAGAAATTAGAAAATGGGTGAAATTTCTGTCTTAAATGGGGCCTGGTCTCAAAATGTTTTAGAAGGCTGCTACCTACTGATTCAGTTTCTTTAATAAATACAGGCCTGTTCAGATTATCTACCGCTTTATGTGTGAACTGTGGCACTGTAACTTTCAAGGAATTATTCTGTTTCACATAGGCGATTAAACTGCGGGCATCAAGAGCTGTGCACAGTATTTCCTCTATTATCCTTTTTTTTTTTTTTTTAATTTTTTGGACAGGCAGAGTTAGACAGTGAGAGAGAGAGAGAAACAGAGAGAAAGGTCTTCCTTTTCCATTGGTTCACCCCTCAATGGCCACTGTGGCCGGTGCACTGCGCTGATCTGAAGCCAGGAGCCAGGTGCTTCCTCCTGGTCTGCCATGTGGGTGCAGGGCCCAAGCACTTGGGCCATCCTCCACTGCACTCCCGGGCCACAGCAGAGAACTGGACTGGAAGAGGAACAACTGGGACAGAATCCGGCGCCCCAACCGGGACTAGAACCCGGTGTGCCAGCGCCACAAACGGAGGATTAGTCAAGTGAGCCACGGCGCCGGCCTCCTCTATTATCCTTTAAATGTTCATGAAATCTGTGGCGATGCCCTTTCACTGCTGATACTGTAATTTTGTTTAATCTCTCTTTTCCTTATCCTGGCTAAAGGCTTATCAATTTTATTGATATTTTTAAAGAAAACCAGCTTTTTGGTTAATTTATTTATTTGACAGGCACGTGCGCACACACACACACACACACACACACACACTCACAGAGATAGAGAGACAAAGTTTCCATCTGCTGGTTCTCTGCACAAATGCTTGCAACGGCCAGGGCTGGGCCTGGGGGCAAGGTTGGAATCAGGGAACCTAATACAGGTCTTTCCTGTGGATGGTAGGAACCCAATTACAAGAGTCCAATCCAGGCACTACGATGTAGGATTTGAGTATCTTAACTGCTTGGCTAAATGGCCACTCTCCCAGCTCTGGTCTTACTGATTTTCTTGCCTATTTCATAGATTTCTGCTCTAATTTTTTTCATTTCTTTTCTTCTGCTTACTTTGGATTTAATTTGATCTTCTAGTTTACTCAAGTAGAAACTTTATTGATTTCACAGCTTTCTTCTCTAATACATGCATTCAATGCTATAAATTTCCCTACATCCCACAATTTTTAAATAAGCCATATTTTCATTTTCATTTGGTTCAAAATATTTTTAAAGATCTATTTATTTATTTGAAAATCAGAGTTACAGAGAGGAGAGGCAGAGAGAGAGAGGTCTTCCATTTGCTGGTTCACTCCCCAATTGGCTGCAATACCCGAGCTGCGCCGATCTGAAGCCAGGAGCCAGGAGCTTCTTCCGGGTCTCCCACATGGGCGCAGGGGCCCGAGGACTTGGGCCATCTTCTACTGCTTTCCCAGGCTATAGCAGAGAACTGGATTGGAAGTAGAGCTGCCAGGTCTTGAACCGGTGCCCATATGGGATGCCAGTGCATCAGGCCAGGGCGTTAACCTGCTGTGCCACAGCACTAGCCCTTCAAAATACTTTTCAATTTCTCTTCAGAGTTCTCTGACCCATATGTAACTCAGAAGGATGCTGTTTAATCTCCACGGATGCTCTGGCATTTTGCAACTATTTCTATTTTCCTGTTATTGATTTCTAGTTTCATTCCATTGTGGTCACTGTGATCTGAGAACCCATCTTCACCCCTGATAAGAGTCCTTATTCTGAAGTCTGCTCTCTGAAATTAATACAGCTATTCCAGCTTTCTCCAGATTAGCATTAGCATGGCATATTAGTTTGCTAGAGCTATTATAATAAATCACCACACATTAGGCGGCTTAGCAACAGAAAATTTTTCCTCACAGTGTGGAGGCTAAAAGTTCAAGATTCAAGGTGCTGGTAGGTTAGGTTTCATTCTGAGCCGTTTCCTCTTGGCTTGTAGATGGCTGTCTTTTCCTTTATTTTTACATGGTCTTCCCTCTGTGTGTGTCCTAATCTCTTCTTCTTCTTCTTCTTCTTCTTCTTCTTCTTCTTCTTCTTCTTTTTTTTTTTTTTGACAGGCAGAGTGGACAGTGAGAGAGAGACAGAGAGAAAGGTCTTCCTTTGCCGTTGGTTCACCCTCCAATGGCCGCTGCAGCCGGCGCACCGCGCTGATCCGATGGCAGGAGCCAGGTACTTATCCTGGTCTCCCATGGGGTGCAGGGCCCAAGCACTTGGGCCATCCTCCACTGCACTCTCTGGCCACAGCGGAGAGCTGGCCTGGAAGAGGGGCAACCGGGACAGAATCCGGCGCCCCGACCGGGACTAGAACCTGGTGTGCCGGCGCCGCAAGGTGGAGGATTAGCCTAGTGAGCCACGGTGCTGGCCCTAATCTCTTCTTATAAGGAAAGAAGGCACACTGGATTAGAGCCTACCCCAATGACCTCAATATGACCTTAATTAACTCTTTAGAGACCCTATCTCAAAATAGCTACATTCTGAGGTATGTTAAAACTTCAACATAAGAATTTTCAGTGGACATAATGTGGTCCATAATATATGGTATATTTTTCAAACTCTTTTAGTCTGTATGTGCATTATACTTAAATACATTCTTAAAGACAACACACAGCTTACTCTTGCTCTATGATCCACTGACAATCTGTCTTTTAATCCCAAGTAGGAAAAACACAAAGAAAGCCACACCAAGATACATCATAGTCAACTTGCTGAAAATCAGTGATAAAGAGAAAATCTTAAGAGCAGCCAGAGGAGAAAGATACATTATGTACAGAGAAATGAAGATAAATGACTTCAAATTTCTCATCAGAAACCAAGCTAGACAAAAATGGAATGACAACATTAAAGTGCTGGAAGATATTGTCAACTTACAATTCGTTTTCTTTTTTTTTTTTTTTTTTTTTAAGATTTATCTATTTATTTGAAAGGCAGAGTTAGAGAGAGGCAGAGGCAGAGAGAAAGAGAGAGAGAAGGGGGGGGGGTCCCTTCCATCTGCAGGTTCACTCCCCAAGATGGCCACAATGGCCAGAGCTGTGCCGATCTGAAGCCAGGAGCCAGGAGCTAGGAACTTCTTCCAGGTCTCCCATGTGGGTGTACAGGGTCAAGGACCTGGGCCACTGCTTTCCTAGGCCCCAGCAGAGAGCTGGATTGGAAGTGAAGTAGCTGGGACTTGACCTGGCACTGCAGGCAGCGCCTCTATTTGCTATGTCACAGTGCCGGCCACTAGAATTCTTTAGTTAGCAAAAATATCTTCAAAAAATGAAGGTAGGCCGGTGCTGCGGCTCAATAGGCTAATCCTCCGCCTGCGGCACCAATACTCTGGGTTCTAGTCCCGGTCGGGGCGCCGGATTCTGTCCCGGTTGCCCCTCTTCCAGGCCAGCTCTCTGCTGTGGCCAGGGAGTGCAGTGGAGGATGGCCCAAGTGCTTGGGCCCTGCACCCCATGGGAGACCAGGAGAATCACCTGGCTCCTGCCTTTGGATCAGTGTGGTGCGCCGGCCGCGGTGGCCACTGGAGGGTGAACCAAGGGCAAAGGAAGACCTTTCTCTCTGTCTCTTTCTCTCACTGTCCACTCTGCCTGTCAAATAAATAAATAAATAAATGAAGGTAAAATACAGGGTCTCTCAGGCAAACAACAGCTGAGAGCAGTTGCCACCAGCAGATCTGAGTACACAAAATGTTAAAGGAAGGTCTTGAAGCAGAAGGAAAATGGTTTCAGATGGAAACTTAGATTTCTACAAATGAACAGAAGGCAACAGAAAAGGTAAATATGTGGGTAAAAAAAGAATATATGGGTAAAACTAAACTACTCTTTTCCACTTAAATATTTCTTGAAAGGTAAATGATTATTTAAAGCAACAATAACAGCGTATTATGGGAATCAAAATATGTAGAAGTTAAATCTATGACAACAGCCTGAACAATTTGAGGGAGAAAATGGAAGTATAGTGTTTTAACTTTCTTTTCAAAAAAGTTTTATTTATTTACTTATTTACTTGAAAGGCAGAGCTATAGACAGTTACCCTATCTGCTGGTTCACCCCCCAAAAGCCCAAAAAAGGAAGAAACAGGTCAGGCTGAAGCTGGGAGGCAGGAATTTCATCTGGGTCTCCCAAAAGGGGTCCAGGTGCGACCTCACCTCCCACAGTGTGCACCAGTAGGAAGCTGGATTGGAAGTGGAGTTAGGACTGAAGCCCAGGCACTAAGATATGAGATGTGGTAGCTTATCTGCTGAGCCCATGTTTTAAAGTTTTTAAAATTTACCACATGAAATGGTACGATTTTAATAGGTAGACTGTAATACATTAAAGCTTATGTAAAACCTAGATTATCTTCCTTCCAAATTAGAGAGAAAACTAATAATACCAAACTGGAGATAAAATAATCCAGAAAATGGGGAAAAAAAAAAACAAAGCACAGGGTCCAGCGCTGTGACACAGTGGGTAAAGCTGTGCGGTGCTGGCATCCCATTTGGGCACCAGTTCGAGTCTTGGCTTCTCCACTTCCAAACAAGCTCCCTGCTAATGTGCTTAGGAAAGCAGCAGGAGATGGCCCAAGTCCATGGGCCCCTGAACCCACATGGGAGACCTGGAAGAAGCTCTTGGGTCCTGGCTTCAGATAGGCCCAGCTCTGGCCACTGTGGCCATTTGGGAAACGAACTAGCGGATGGAAGATCTCTCTCTGTGTGTCACTCCCTTTCTCTTTCTGTAACTCTGCCTTTCAAATAAATAACTATTTTTTCCCGAAGATTTATTTATTTGAAAGGCAGAGTTACACAGAGAGAGGAGAAGCAGAGAGAGAGAGAGAGAGAGGTCTTCCATCTGCTGGTTCAATCCCCAATTGGCCGCAATACCCAAGCTGCGCCAATCTGAAGCCAGGAGCCAGGAGCTTCTTCCGGGTCTCCCACATGGGCGCAGGGGCTCAAGGACTTGGGCCATCTTCTACTGCTTTCCCAAGCCATAGCAGAGATCTGGATCAGAAGTGGAGCAGCCAGATCTCAAACTGGCATCCCATATGGGTATAAACCTGCTTCAGGCCAGGGTGTAAACCTGCTGCACCACAGTGCCCGCCCCAATAAATAACTCTTAAAAACAAAACAAGAAAACAAAGCACAAAAGGAGAATATGGAAAAAACAGATTTAAAACCAATTGTATCAAAATTATACTGTATATAAAGGGTTGAAAAATGACAATAAAAGGCAAGATGGTCAGACGGGACAAAACCAACCCACCAATCAAGACTACAGTATATGTTGAATATGAGAAATTCATTTTAAGTATCAGGACATGGATACGGTAAAACTAAAAAGATACACTGCAAAATACTACTAATAAAAAATAGATTGTATATCTTAAAATCAAGCTTTTTATTCCTCAAAACAAAGGATATTACAAACTTCAAAGAGAAACATTTCATAATGTTAGAAGGGTCAATTTATTACGAAGACATAATCCTCAATGTACATGTGGCTCACTGAATATATTTTAAAAACACATGAAGACCTTCTCTCTTTCTCTCTCTGCCTCTCCTTCTCTGTGTAACTCTTACTTTCTAATAAGTAAATAAATAAATAAATACATCTCAAAAAAGAAAAAAATATAAAAGGGGCTGGCACTGTGGCATAGCAGGTAAAGCTGCTGCCTGCAGTGCTGGCATCCCTTATGGGCACCAGTTTGAGACTTGGCTTCTCCACTCCTGATCCAGCTCTCTGCTATGGCCTGGGAAAGCAGTAGAAGATGGCCCAAGTCCTTGGGCTCCTGCACCCGTGTGGGAAACACAGAAGAAGCTCCTGGCTCCTGGCTTTAGATCGGCACAACTCTGGCCATTGTGGCCAATTGGGGATTGAACCAGCAGATGGAAGACCTCTCTCTCTCTGCTTCTCCTTCTCTCTCTGTGTAACTCTGACTTTCAAATAAATAAACAAATAAATAAATAAATCTTCAAAAAAATACATGAAGGGGCCCACACTATGGCACAGTGGGTTAAGCTGTGGCTTGCAGTGCTGGCATCCCATATGGATGCCAGTCTGAGTCGCTAGCTGCTCTACTTCGGATCCTGCTCCTTAATGGCTGGGAAAGCAGAAGAAGGCCCAAGTGCTTGGGCCCCTGCACCCACACTGGAGAACCAGAAGAAGCTCCTGGCTCCTGGCTTCAGCCAGGTCTAGCCAAGCCATTGCAGCTATTTGGGGGAGTGAACCAGTGGATGGAAGATTCTTTTTCTCTTTTTTTAAAAAAGATTTATTTATTTATTTATTTGAAAGGCAGAGTTACAGAGAGGCAGAGGCGGGAGAGGGGGTATCTTCCATCCGTTGGTTCACTCCCCAGATGGCCACCAATGGCCAGAGCTGTGCCAGTCTGAAGCCAGGAGCCAGAAGCTTCCTCTGGGTCTCCCACATGAGTGCAGGGTCCCAAAGACTTGGGCCATCTTCTACTGCTTTCTCAGGCCATAGCAGAGTTGAATCAGAAGTTGAGCAGCTGAGACTTGATCAGTCTGGCGGGTTGATCCGACGTTGGATCCACATCATGTTGGAGCTGCAATCCGAGTCACGGTACCAAAAAATGTTACGGGAAAATGGCGGCAGAGAAAGTTATCTCAGTTTTCATCTCACATGGAAGAATTTCCAAGCAGATGGCACAGAGATTTAAAAGTATTAATTAGAATCACGGACCTCCAGTCAGAGCGGCATGGAGGGGGGCATCCAAGAGAGGAAAACCCCATAAATAAATCTTAAACAGAAAAACCTAAGAGGTATCTGCTATATAAATTATACTTGGTCTGTTCACTCATTCAGCCAGTCCAGCTACCTTTATTTTTATTTGCTTATTTTTTAAAGGTCCATAGCTTTCTTTTCTTTTTTTTTAAAGATACATGAAGCAAAAGCTGTCTGAATTAAAAGTAGAACTAGAGAAGTCTGTAAGTGGGGACTACCAAAACTCCTGTCATAGCTGGTAAAACAAACAGAAAACCACCAAGCATTCATAAGACTGAATACTACTACAAACCAACTTGACTTAACTGACATTTTTTGGGATGTAACTAGAGCAGTGATGAAAGTTAATTCTAGCCAACTTCACAGTTACAAATGTTTATATTAAAAAGAAAGGTCCAAAATCAATCATGTATGTTTCCACATTAAGAAACCAGCAAAAGCAGAAAAAGTAATGAAATACAAAAAAGAGACACAACTCTAACACCACAGTTAATGTGATGGGGCTGGTGTTATGGCACAGCAGGTTAGGCCACTGCTTGCAACACTGGCATCCCGTATCAGAGTGCCAATAGTTCAAGTCCTGGCTACTCTGCTTACGATCCAGCTTCCTGCTAATGTGCCTGGGAGAGCATTGGGTGACAGTCCAAGTACCTAGGCCACTGTCACCCATGTGGAGACCTGTATGGATTCCTGGTCCCTAGTGTTAGCCTGGCCCAGCCTGGGTAGTTTCAGCCATTTGGGGAGTAAACCAGCAGAAGGAAGATTCTCTCTCTATCTCTGTCTTTTTTATTCTGCCTTTCAAATAAATAAATAATTTTTTTAAAAAAGATTATGATGGGTAACTTTATTCCAGTGAATTTGATAGATGAAACAGCCAAAGTACTTGAAAGACAAGTGCTGTGGCATAGTGAGTAAGCCCACCGCCTGCAAAGCTGTCACCCAGATGAGCACTGGTTCAAGTCTTGGCTGCTCCACTTCTGCTCCTGTTCTCTGTTAATTTGCCTGGGAAGGCAGCAGAGGGTGGCTCAGCTCCCTGGGCCCCTACCACCCACACAGGGAACTCAGAAGAAGCTCTTGGCTCCTGGTTTTGGACCAGCCCAGCTCTAGTCATTGCAGCCATCTGGGGAGTGAACCAGCAGGTGGTAGATCTCTCTCTCTCTCTCTTTGTAGCTCTGCCTTTCAAATAAATAAATAAATTTTAAAAGAACGAAAGAAAAAAAATGCCAGAAGAAACATTAAATATTAATAGCACTCTATCTACTAAGTAAGTTGATTTTGTAATTAAACTTTCCACAAAGAAACTCAAGGCCCAGATGCTTTACTAGTAAATTCTATCAAACATTTAAAGAATAACAAAGTCACTACTACACAAATTTTTTCAGCAAAGAGAGGAGGGAAAATTTCCAAAATAATTTTATGAGGCCAACATTACTGTGATAGCCAACCAGAGACACAATAAAATTGAAGCAACAGACCAACATCCCTTGGGAACACACACACACACGCACACATATCCTTAAGAGTTTACAGCAGGGGCTGGCACTGTGGCTAAACAGGTTAAGCTTCTGAATGCTGGCATCCAGTATGAGCACTGGTTTTGAGTCCTGGCTGGTACAGATCCCATCCAGCTACCTGCTAATGCACCTAAGAAAGCAGCAGAACACGACCCAAGTACTTGGGCCCCTGTCCCCAGGTAGGAGACCCAGATGGAGTTCCAGGCTCCTCGATTTGGCGTGACCAGTGGTTGGATGATTTCTTTCTCTGTCTCTTCCTCTCTCTGTAACTCTGCCTTTCAAATCAATCAGTCAATCATTAAAAAAAATAAATCAAGCCGGGGACAGGGAGAAAATATTTGCAAATCACATACCTGATAAAGCATTTGTAATTCAGAATATGCAAAAGAATCACAAAATTCAATAATATGAAAACCACTCAACTGAAAAAAATGAGCCAAAAACCTTAACATTTTTTTACCTATAGCAACAAAGTACATATACAGGTGGCAAATAAACACATAAATATATTCAAATTAAAATCAGAATGAGATATCATTATTGGTCCTATACTTATCAGAATCACTAAAATTTTTAAACACTGTGCTAAGTACTGGCAAGGATGTGCAGTAACTGAAACTCTAATGTATTACTGTCCTGTAACAATACAACAGTTTCTTAAAATTTTAAAACATTCATTATTATATGAACTAGTCATTTTCCTCCAAGGCGTTTACCCTAGAGAAATAAAAGCATATGTTCATTTGAAGACTTGTACACACAAATATTTCTAGAAATTTTACTTGTAATAGCCAAAAATGGAAAACAATTAAAAATTTTGCTCCTAGGTATTTACCCCAGAGAAATGAAAGCACATGCTCACCCTAAAGGCTTGCATGTAAATGTTTACAAGAAATTTACTTGTAATAGTCAAGAATGGAAAACAACTGGAAAATGGTTAAATAAATTGTGGTATAGCCATACAGGGGAATACTACTTAGCAGTTTTAAAAGAGGAATGAATACATGTGCACATCAACAACACTGGCAAATTTCAAAATAATTATGCTTAGTGAACAAAAGAGAGCATACACTGCATCACTTGCTCCTAGGAAACCCTTGAAAATGAAAACTAATCAGTGTGGCCAGAAAGCAGGTCAGCGGCAGCCCGGAGACTAGGGTCGGGGGAGTGGGGTGGGATGGGAACAACGGGTTACCCAGGAGCACAGCTTTATCTTCATTATCTGTAGTTCCACTGGTGCAGACATACATCAAATCTGCTAAGTTATACAATTTCAATGTGTCTATTTTATGCCACTATACTCCAATAAGTCTGTTTTGAAAAACAACTCAATAAATAAAATGTTCATAAGATCTGAACGGATAATATACAAAAGAAGATAAACATGAAAAGATGGTCAACATCATTAGTTACCACATAAATGCAAATTACAACTGCAAGGAAATACCACTACCCACACACTCAACTACCTGTCATTTTTAAAAATACTGACAATTGTACTGTGAAGGACATGGAAAAATGGAACTCTCACACATTGTCAGTGAAAATGCAAACTGCTGTCCCTAAATGCCACTTTGGGAAACAATCTGGTAGTTTCTTTTAAATTTAAATATACACTTACCAGAAGATCCAGAAATAATATTCTTCGATAATCACCCAAGAGAAATGAAAACAAGTATGGACACAGAAAAGCCTGCACAGAAATCAACAAAAGCTGGAAACATCCCTAAAACCATAACTGATGAATGAATTAACAAACTGATTCATCTACACAATGGAATCCTTTTCAGCAATAAAAAAGTACTGACACAAGCAACAACGTGGATAAATCTCAAATGAAGTGAAAAAGCCAAACACCAAAGGCCACACAGAGTATGCCTTTAAGAAGGTGAAACTGTAGGGAGAGAAATCAGATGGACATCTGTGAACAGCTGTATGCTGAGTGTGGGGTGTATGCTAATACGAAGGGGCATGAAAGTATGGGGGGGTGATAGAAATGTATTATACTCTGGTTGTAGTGGTGGTTACACAACTGTAATATCATGGAATTACATTTTAAGAGGGGTAAATTTTGTTGCATGTAAATTACAGCTCAAAAACCAGATTTAGTTGGACTAACTGTAAATGAGTGAAAGTGCGTATTTTAAAAGACAGGTGTTGAACATGCAAGTAAGTATGTCTGGTGATGAAATAATAAACTTTAAATCCTACAGGAGAGACAAAAGCAATGTCTCTCTTCCCCAGAGACAGGACCACCTAAGCGCTGACTCAGGATTTAGAACACTGGGCTTCAAATGCTTGCTCCCGTCTCCTCCCTGAGGCATGTGCGATTCTGTCCACACTGCGGGCCTAGCTATTTTCTTTTGGAAGCAGCATTTACAAACCCAGGCCCTTGGCTTACAACACGTTAAAGAATGTAGTGCTTTTGAAGGTGACATTCCCCCTTTTGCCTCACTCCCTTTCCCAGTGTCAAACTGGTCAGATGAGGAAGTGTACAGGGAACAGAAGAGATGGGACTCAGGTTGCTGCAGGACTGATGGTCTGACCAGGGAGTTCACACAGATTCCCAGGGCACTTTTTGCACGCACAGGTGTGCAGGTCCTCAGATTCTGGACAGGTTCCAATCTGAGTGATTATATTCTCTCTCCCTTAGTACCCCCTGCTGCTTCTGGTGGAAACAGAATTCTTATTCACTTCCTGTTCAATTGTTGCGTGGAGTTGCTGTGCACCTGTTAAACAGCTGCCACATTCCTCCCCCATACAGTCTCTAACGCACTTTTGGATGAAAGGCACTAGATCAACATATTTTATTGTCAAGGATCGGTTACATTTCTACTTAATAGTAGATTTTGAGGGTTCTAAGTATCAAATCCAGGTCTACACATGCTATGGAAATAGCACATCAATGTTCAGTTTCTTGCCCTACCTGCTCTCCAACCTCCTCAAACAAAAAAGTTCTTACCACAAGGGTCCGCAGACAAAGTGTTCCTGCAGGAGCACGGGGATCTAAAGCAGCCACAAGATCCCACACTTTAATTTTCCTAAAGATAAAAAAGGGACAAAAGTTTTAGCTAAAAGAAAAGTTAAGGGAACACAGGGAAGAGCAACCAAAAGTCATGGTTTAATAAATACAATGGTTAGTATAGTTTAGATGCTAAAATCCAGCTCACAGGAATATAAATGAATTTACTGTTTTAGAGACTTAGTCCTTGCTAAGTTTCATTCTTGGATAAAGGTTATTAATAAGGGAAGATGTATTTATTTAACCTAAAAGTGAGAATCTGGTCAGCTTTAACCAACTGAAGATAGTTCATGGTAAAGTTACGCCTTAATTTGAAGTCAAGAGGGGATCTTGTACATCTGACTTAGATGTTAATGACTTAACATCGTTACTTAGACCTAGAAACCTGCAACTTTGAGCCATCCTCTTTCCGGCCAGTTCTAAGAATGGTCTAGGGGGCCGGCGCCGTGGCTCACTAGGCTAACCTCCACCTTGGGGCGTCGGCACACCAGGTTCTAGTCCCAGTCGGGGCGCCGGATTCTGTCCCGGTTGCCCCTCTTCCAGGCCAGCTCTCTGCTGTGGCCCGGGAGTGCAGTGGAGGATGGCCCAAGTGCTTGGGCCCTGCACCCCATGGGAGACCAGGATAAGTACCTGGCTCCTGCCATCAGATCAGCGCGGTACACCGGCCGCGGCGGCCATTGGAGGGTGAACCAACGGCAAAAGGAAGACCTTTCTCTCTGTCTCTCTCTCTCACTGTCCACTCTGCCTGTCCAAAAAAAAAAAAAAAAAAAAAAAAAAAAGAACAGTCTAGGTCACATGTAGCACCTCTGGGGTTTATAGAAGCAAACACAAATTTTGATCTTAGTAAGCAAAGTCTAGCCCTTCTAGAAATCATTTATAGGCCATGTATCCTCAAGGTATCCAACAAACAAAACCCAAGAGAGGGGAGTTCAGATGAAAGCCAGGGCAATGGGAAAATACAACTCTGACCCAGCTGGAATATGTCATTGCACTGTGAACAATTTCCCAAGGGTATGACAGCGATGTCTGACGCAAAACAGAGGAAATAAGTTGGTCATACTTCCGTTCCTTCAGTTGGCTGAATACATCAGAAGAGCCAGCTCATGGACTAAAATTATGCTGAATTAATTTTTGATATTTACAAAGCTGCCAACGTTTGAACTGCAGCCTTCTACCCTCCAGAAATCAGCCACTTTGATGGGAAGAAATGATAAAGAACGCTTCACAAGTGACTGTACTTTCTTCTGAATGTACTCTGTGTAGAGTGTTCTTAGGGATCCATTCACAACATGAGTGGATTCTCTAACCATCAGGCTGAGGCAAATAAAGATTGCTGAACTCATTACAAATGAGATGTTACAAGTAATGACAAGAGAACTGGACTTTCAGGAATTATTCAGAGATCAAAGTAAGAAAGATCAAAATTCAAGACCTCATTGCACTAAGCCTCAAAGACTGACCTCCAGTGCTTCCATTTTACAATCAGTTATCATTTTACATGCATATCCTGTTCAACTGAGTTTGTCTGGTCTTTTGTCTTAAGAGAGAAACACAAATCTATAACCAAAATATTAATGAATATCATGTGCAAACAAGTGCAATAAAATGTTGATAAGAATGTTTTAGAAAAACAGTAAACAAGGAGAGACTACTATAGAGATACAAGAAATATTTTATCAAAGCTTTTCTGTGTCATCTATAAGCTTTGAGAGACAAGAAAAGGTCCTATTTAACATTGAAAACCATTAAGATTAAGATGTGCATTTAAGCCAGTTAGCAACTCACCCGTCATAGGCCCCGCTGACTATCCTCTTGTTATCAAACCGAATACAACGCACCAACTCTTCATGGCCTTCTAACACTCGCAAACACGCGCCACATTCTATGTCCCACAATCTGGAAGAGAACATTGAGTCAAATTAATTTCCATCTGTTCTTTTCTGAGCCTGGAATGTTATAATACACTTCACACATCTTTTCAAAATCCACAAAAAGAAATCAATCACCACCCATACAACAATGCAGCACTTTCAACACAATTTATTTCCTTTCTGCCACAGAACTCAGGCAGAAAAATGTGTAAGTTCAAACACAGTATGCATTTTAAAGCACAATGCTTTATATAATCCTGTAACCAGGTTCTCACAGATATAAAAGGATGAATTCCATGCACACAGTTGCATGAGAATTCCATGCACACAGGAAGGAAATGACCCAGCCTAAAATCACCAATAAGAATGTGACGCAGAGCATCAGTGACATGTGGCCCTCACAAAGCACCCCCACTTCTGCCATTGAGACTGCAAACTTTACCCAGCATTCAGGCCAGTCTTTCTCATACCATGGGAACGCAGTCAGCTCTCAACTCCGAAACCGTCTGCTTTTCTTAAATGTGAGGTTAGTAACTTGATCTTTTTGTTTTTAGTATTTTTTTTTCATTCTTTTAATATTTCACTGAAGGGAGAGGATAGAGAAATTCTTCCATATTTTACTATCTGTACCATTCACTTTTGTAATCTGCACCATAATTTCTTTTTTTCTTTTTTTTTAAAGATTTATTTATTTGAAAGGCAGAGTTAGAGAGGCAGAGAGGAGAGAGAGAGGTCTTCGATCCACTGATTCACTCCCCAAATGGCCACAAAGAACAGGGCTGAGCCGGGCCGAAGCCAGGAGTCTGGAGCTTCTTCCAGGTCTCCCACGTGGGTGCAGGGAGGGGCCCAAGCACTGGCCATCTTCCACTGCTTTCCCAGGCCATAGCAGAGAGCTGGATTGGAAGTGGAGCAAGCGGACCTGAACCGGTGCCCATATGGGATGTCGACAGTGTAGGTGGAGGCTTTATCTGCTACGCCATAGCGCCGGCCCTGGAATCTTCATGATTTCAAAGACAGGTAACTCTGGTCAGTCATGAAATGTTAAGACAAAACTTCATGAAGCTGACATTGCCTTATAAATAAGCAGCTGCCTGCAGTGCCAGCATCCTTTTTCGGAATGCCAGACTGAGTCCAGGCTGCCCTGCTTCTGATCCAGCTCCCTGTTAATGCACCTGGGAAAGCAGCAGAAGATGGCTCCAGTGTTTGAGGTCCTGCCACACATGTGGGAGATGGGGATAAAGTTCCTGGCTCCTCACTCTAGCCAGGCTTAGCCTTTGTCCCAGCAGTTGTGGCCATTTGGGGAGCGAACCAGTGGATACATAAGTGGCTCTCTCTCTTTCTCTTTGTTGCTCTGCCTTTCAAAAAATAAGTATTTTTTAAAAGAACGAAATCTCACAATTTCTAATGGGAAAACAAATCCTTTCCCCCTTCTTTTTCTTTCTTTTTTAAAAAGTCATGGCAAAGAGAAAAAACTTAGTACAATTTATTTTATTTACTGGGGAGACAGACAGACAGAGATCTTCCATTGCTGATGCACTCCCTAAATTGCCTATAACAGCCAGGACGAGGCGAGGCTGAAGCCGAGAGTCCAGAACTCAATTCAGGTCCATCACATGGGTGGGAGGGATCCAAGCACTTAAGCCATCAACCACTGCCTCCCAGGGTGCACATTTATCAGGAAGTTCACATTAACAAGAAGATGGAATGGGAAGAGGAGCTGGGATACCACTCTGATGTGGGATGCAGGCATCCCAAGTGACATGTTAACAGCTGCACCAAATGGCCACTCCACCAGGAGAAATTTACGAGAGAGGCTTCAGCTTCCATCTGCGTGTCTGTCTTCCTTACTTCCTTACTCAAGCAGTACCTTTGAAACAGGTTTACCTGGTGATATAACTATTACAGGAAGGCAACACACCAACAAAAGCCTGACTTGTGCTGCCTCTCCACTTGGGGCAAACTTTTGAGCCATTAATAAGCGGTAGAAAAGGTGCAAACATAAGCCTGGGTGAAGAAACTGTACAATTCATGCCCAAATAATGAGTGGGAAGGTAATATGGATCCATCTCGGAAAGAGCACCTGCCACTCACCTGATAGTGTTGTCAGAGGAGCCGCTCACAACCAGCCTGTCTCTGTACTGCAAACAGGCAATGCCTCGTTTGTGTCCATTTAAGGTCCTTACAAATTCACAAGTACTTGTGTTCCATACCTGAAACAGAAAATAGCTTTGAGCAGTTGATTTGATGTGTTAACTGGTAAGATATATGGCAACTGGTGTCTTGGAGAAACAAAGAAACAGGAATGAACCAATCCAGGAAGCCAAAATTTCAAACAAACAAAGCAAAACAGAAGACAAGTTTAATTCATGGTAACTTAAGGTTAATTTTTAGCTGGCTGTTACCATTAGAGGATTCTTCAAGTTGATTTATGGAGTTAGTCCAGTCTTGCAGATTTATTTTCTTGAACTGATATTTATCCCTGTTCTCATACTCACCAATATTTATAGGAAATATTTAGTCAAAATTGCTAATCTGAACTAAATCAAGTTATTCTACTGTGACATTTAAATATGAAATTGTCTTTGATCAAATTTTCATATGAGCTCCCTTATCCTTAGTTGAAGATTTACTGAAAAATGCCTCATTACCTTTATAGTTCTATCCCCAGATGCAGAAACGATGTACTTGTCATCAAAATCTACAACATTGACAGCAGCTCGGTGTCCAACCAGCACCCTCCGGAGGGTAATGTCAGTTGGGGACGCCATATCCCATACAGCAATGGAACGATCTTTGGAGCAGGTCACCATCATGCCGTTATTGAAACGCAAGTGCAGAACTGCTTCACAATGGTGAATCAATGTGTTTAGCATTTCTCCTGTATTTACATCCCACACTCTGAAAGGGATATCTGAGATTTAGATGGTGCTCTACTACTATCTGTTACTCTACTTGCCCATCATGCTCCCCCCACCTCCGTATTTTCATGGGAAGTGTTACACCTACTGCTGCTTCTGCATGCTGAGGTTGAGCTTAGGTAGAGAAGTACCAATGGACCACAGGGCAGTGGTAGATTGAGACTGGGCTGGATGAGGAGTATGGGAAAAGGAAGGGGATATGATGCTAACAGTGTTGAATCTTCAAGATACACCACTTGACATCAGGCAAGTGGTGGGAGGTAGAGAGGTAGCAGCCACTATCACCTAAGAATTTGGCTGACTACAAGATTAACAAAAACTTCTGACATTCAACTTGATACCATTAATATGATATACGTTTTAAACAAGGAAATCTGGCTAACAACAGCAGCGATAGTGCTCGTCCCACAAACAGCTTCATGAACATTAACGACATAGGCCAGCCACAGCTTAGTAATGTGACCTTGGGTTTGATTACCATGGATCTTAGGTTTCATCACACAAGGCCAAAGGGCAAAATTACCCAGACTCTGAGCCCCCATTTCTGAGCTTTGAAAGAGGCAGGGGTCAAGAAAAGCCCTTTCATTGTAAATATGGGACCCTTGGATAGCTCGAGAATTTTGTGTGACGAGGTTTTTTCAGTTTGTTTTTCCATATTTTTGTGTATTTCAGTTTTATAACATTTAATCTCTTCTTTCCAGTTCAACCCTCTTTTTTAGAAAATCATTTTTCCTCTTATCCTATACATGATTTGGCATCTATAATGGCTCAAGCTCCATGAGGCACTCCACAAGCAATGTTAAGCATAGAAAACTATGAGGACTGAGTTTACTATGCCTGCAAGTCAAAAGAAACAGGATCAGCCTTTTCTATTCCCGAAGGATAACTGGAAATGGTAAACATTTAGAGAATCTAACAATGTTGTTAACCATTTTTTCCTAGTATTTTTTTTAAGTTACTTTTGATGCATTGTGTTTGCTAAATCCTTCAGCTTAAGGCAAAATCCCTAAAAGAGGTTTCTAGCAGTGCTGCTGGTACCCCGCACTCAGCTGTGCTGGACTCCAGCAGTACAATGGCTATGTCATCGAACCCCTGCTGCCCCGGAAGTGGGGGGAGAGCAGGGGAAGGGCTGGCAGAGGGGGAGCATCGCCCACCTGCGCACATCTTAAAGGAGATGAGGCATGCCTGTGACACAGTTACAGCCACCAGAAAGGAAAGCTTCATCCCATTCACGCCACTCCCTGGTGAAGTGGGTTTTTTTAAGGGATGTAAGGTTTGCCATACAGACAAGAAGGGTTTCTATAATGGATGATTCTCCAAATTCAAATAGAATGTGTAGCTTTTTTTTTTTTTTTGACAGGCAGAGTGGACAGTGAGAGAGAGAGAGACAGAGAGAAAGGTCTTCCTTTGCCGTTGGATCACCCTCCAATGGCCGCCGCTGCAGCCGGCGCACCGCGCTGATCCGATGGCAGGAGCCAGGATCTAGGTGCTTTTTCCTGGTCTCCCATGGGGTGCAGGGCCCAAGCACCTGGGCCATCCTCCACTGCACTCCCTGGCCATAGCAGAGAGCTGGCCTGGAAGAGGGGCAACCGGGACAGAATCCGGCGCCCCAACCGGGACTAGAACCCGGTGTGCCGGCGCCGCAAGGTGGAGGATTAGCCTATTGAGCTTTTTAAGATGTGCAAGAATGTAAACTTAGCTTAATCATTTCTAAATCAAATTTTTTAGTTTTAGATTGACACACATGTTGGGGAGGGCGCACAGTTTATTCTTCAGTTTCAGAACTGCATTCATGCAGACACATACAAAATTACTAACCATGACAAAGAACAGAGCAGATCTGAGGTTTCAGAGTTCAAAAGAGCATTTGAAATTTTCTACCTGACCGTGGAATCCGATGATCCAGTTATGATCACCCTCTCGTCATACTGCAGACACAGGACAGAACCCGTGTGGCCCGTGAGAATTCGCTTGCATTCCAATGTGCTTTTATCCCATATCTAGGATGGCAAACAAGATCCTTTTGATCACAGTGATAATGGGGTGCTGTGGAGACTTGTTGGCTCTATTATGTGGTTGATTCCCCCAAAGAATCAAAGCCCAGAGGAGTGTGGAATGCATTCTTTTCTATAGGTATGGTTAAGCACCTATACATATGTAGCTTCAGCACTAATGCAAACTTTATCCTTTTCATTAAGTAACAGGGCAGCCTATAATTACGTGAGGACTCAAAGAGCAATAGCTTAATCAGTTTATTTCAAGAAGAGAAGTTAACCCTAGCACTCTTTGTACGCTCTCCTAGGCAAAAAGGAGTTGTCTGTCCTTTGGTGAAGGGTGAACAATCTAAAATTCCTGCTTACTTCCTAGAAATAATGCTTAAGAGATGACGCTTGAGCTGCGTTTTGAATGTAGTGACTCTCACTCTCTTAGCTACCCTACCAACTGAAGAGACTTTACCTTGATTGTGTTGTCTCGAAGGCCGCTTACTATTTTCTGATCATCGTACTGTAAGCAGTAAACTCCTTTGCTTGTTTCACTTCGGCAGTGAATTCTCTGTAAGCTATGTCTTCCACACCTCCAGTTAGATTCTATTGTCTGCGGGGTAGGAACAGTGAAGAGGTAGTTGGCAGGAAAGGACCACACCCAAACTCCTCTGACTTTAATGGCAACAATGGCCCAGAGTGTTTCAATCTATGGACTACATAAAACCTAGGGCAAACTACAAATGCCATTTTACAAAGCTACAATTTAAACTTCTAAAACATTTTTCAATTGTGAGATAATTTAAAGTTCATTTTCTAGAACTTTCCTGTATATAACTCATTCAGTTAAATAATACATCTGGTAGAGAGAAACTATTCACCCAGAGAGGGCAAGCTATAAAGGAAGTGAGCTTATGTGTGCAGCGTTCCTCTTACACCTGGCGGCCGTTTCTACTAATGAACTTGCATGAAGGTTCAATTCAGAAGACATCTGAACACCAGCTAATGAGTGCATATTTAACACCCTCACTGCTATTGTGTGAAGGAATTTGTCTCTCTCATTCATTTATTTATCTACCAGAAAACAATGTTTAAGAGTTTCACAAAATCTGCCTGGCAACTTACTATATTCAACTTACCTATTCAGTTGTAAAGATATTGGTTTTTAACACCTATCAGTAAGCTTTAATGGTGTAACAATGACGTTTTGAAGAATGCTAATGACTCTCTACCATTTGGCAAATACCCCAAAAAAATACAGATCCTTACCTCAATGTCTTGTATAATTTTAGGATAAAGTGCTCTATAAAAAGAGTTAGGAGGAGCATTCCCATCAGGAGGTTTGTTTTTGAATAAATACTGTCCCCTAAAAAACAATAAATATTTCTCAGTGAAAAATCATAATACTACACACTGGCAAAGAGCTTCATTATTTCTTCAAGGTGTTTTCAGTTACCATTCTATAATATTTCCCCAAGTAGCTGGGAGAAATATGAAGTTAAGCCTGATTTCAGGAATCCCATGTCAAGAAGTAACTTTCTGGGCTCTATGGTATTTGGCCAACATTGATTTGCTGTTGAGTAAAACATGATTATTTCCAGCAGAGCGCATCACAGCACTAGGCCTTTAGGAATATTGTGTCAACAGAGTATGTATAATAAGAATTTACCTATTAGTCTATTAAACTTCTATACAAATTCACTGGCCTTATTCTTTGAAAATTTTGTTAGTGATGGGAAGTATTATATTTGAATTAACACATGCCCCATAGCCTTTTTCCCTTGAGTGAAGTGGTACCAGTGCCAGTAGAGCCCAGCATGGTGCGGCAGTAATGCCGCTGCATGGATATCACTTTTTCTAGGTTCTCATTTGTGTGAGGTAAGGGGTGTGGGCTGTTCAATCACCCAAGCTGCTGGTGATCAGTGTAGCCATGCTTTAAGAGGAGTGGTTTGGTTTATTTCAATAGAAAATGAAGGGATCACAGGAGTGTCCAGCACCAGGCAGCAAAAAATATGCAAAGAAATGCCTCAGAACACTGTGCTGTCAGTCAGGTGTGGGGCAGGCAACTGACTTTCACAGGTGTGCTCCTGGCTATGCGCACACACACACATCCACTTTACTGCCTTTCCTTGATTCCAAAAAGCAATATTTGTTAGCATCTCCTTCCCTATGACAGCACATCTCTGGAATACTCATATCCCAAGCTAGATCTTTGCTACAAAAAAAAATCAGTAAATGGCAATCACTTCCTGCTGGGTAAAAAATTTAATTCCTCATCCTGAAGTTAAGGACCCACCAAACACGGTGTGGAAGCTAGTAAACCCCACTATGGGTGTACTAACTGCTGTTCTCACTGGCACTGTGCCTTGCAAAGTGCAGACAGGCAGAAATGCCTCTGAGTGTAATCCTGGCACCAGAGAAATCATGTTTTCTCTGGGCCAGTCATCCACTCCTCCCTCAATAGCTCCATTACAATATAATTAATTGTTCAATGTCTCCAGGAGTGCTTCTTTCCTGCCCTCTCCCTATTGTACACCTTGAATATTAGTCGAGGAAATGTCCTATCAGGAAGAAAGTTGGCTCTGAGTTCTATGTTAATATAGAAAAGAAAATCTGCAATGGAAAGGCCAAAATACTTTTTAAAAAGGGGACTAAATGAAACATCATAGATCAGTATAAAGAAAAGGGCAAATAAGATACAGTATAAAATAGTTCTGGACTGAAGGTACTCTTCTATGAATGATCTTATTTCATAAGCACTGTGCAGGCAAAGAACAGACTTAGAATGAGAGCATTCCAGGTCTGAGTCCAGGTCTGAGACCGGAGCCCGAACTGCTTTCTGCTTCTCAGTGCCCACTACTCTTGAGATCTTCTCTTCCTTTTAATCCATGGCAATCACATCCAGGCACTCCAGGTTCCTCTGCATCAATAATGGCACTATCTCTGTATGTTAAGTAAAGAGACCTCATATACATTCTTGATCACTGTATTTACCATGCCTTGCTAAAGTATTTGAACTTCTTCAAATCATAGGTGCTAAAAAAGGGGGGTTAGGTGTTGAAGACTGGCTTATCTTAGTCTGTTTTAAGTCAAAACCTTTTATGGTGGAAGCTCTTTGACAACTGGGACCACTTCTATGTGAAATGCCTACTACCTATGAGAGTGTGAGTACATGATAAATGTTAAATATTAAATTCAGAATGTTACCATAAAATGTGATCTGCTGATTAAAAAAATGGACTTTTCCCAAGTGGTCTTTTATTATACTTTTAAGAGTTACCATTACTGAGGGAAGAGAACAGAACCAGTATTATTTAAGAGAGAAAACAGCAGAGTTCATGTCCTGGGGCAGACTATCAAATCCACCTAGACATAAAACACAGTGGCTGGGGCCTGTGGTGTACTGTAGAAGGTTAAGCCTCTGCCTGCAGCGTCAGCAGACATTTGAGCCCCCGCTGCTCTCCACTTCCAATCCAGCTCCCTGCTAATGCACCTGGGAAAGCAGCAGAAGATGGCCCCAAGTACTTGAGGCCCTGTATTCATGTCAGGGACACAGAAGCAGCTCCTGTCTCCTGGCTTTGGCCTGGCCCAGCTCTGCCATTGTGGCCATTTGAGGAGTGAGCCAGTGAGTAGAAGATACTTTCTCTCTCTCTCTCTCTCTCTCCTTTTCTATCTCTGCCTTTCAAATAGATAAATAAATAAGTCTTTAAAAAAAATCACAAGAAATAAAACCAAACACAGTGGCAGAGTGGAAGCTAAATCTTAGTGATCCAAAGCTTTATTACAAAACTACAGGGGCCAGTGCTGTGGCGTGGTGGGTAAAGCCTCTACCTGCAATCCTGGAATCCCATATGGGTACCAGTTTGAGTCCCTGCTGCTCCACTTCCGATCCAGCTCCCTGTTAATGTGCCTGGGAAAGCAGTGGAGGATGGCCCAAGTGCACCCATGTGGCAAACCCAGAGGAAGTTCTTGGCTCTGGACTGGCCCAGATGTAGCCACTGTGGCCACTTGGGGAGTGAACCAGCAGATGGAAGACCTCTCTCCCTCTTTCTCTGTAACTCTGGTTTCCAAATAAATAAATAAATCTCTAAAAACAAAACAAAACCCTGTATCTGTTTATTCATTTCTGGTTAGAAGAAGTGGGAGACACTTTCACAGACAGCACATGGGGCAGGGTATAACCAGAAAGGCTTTGTCAATGCAGCAGGCTTGCTAAGACCACTTCAGAGAAGAAATTGAGAAGCCGATCACAGATTATTTTTAAAAAGTAAAGGAGGAAAACTAACAGGGAAAAAAGGCAACATGTAGAAACGGAAGTAGCAACAAGAAGGTCAGGCGAGTACTGGAGGTCTTAACAGGGTGAACAAGCATTTGCAACTTCATTGGGGCCTAATCAAGAAGACAAATGTGGTCAAAGACAAAGAAGAAACCAGGCAGGCATGGGTTTCTGTGAAGAGACAGGAAAGAGTGGCAATTGGTGCTGAACCCTGGATAATTTTTAGCTAGACTATCACACACTTTTTTCAAAGGCCAAACGTCATCTTTCCAGTGATACTAGTTTTGCGTTCTCTGTAACTACTGTAGATTTCGGCTTAGTGCCAGCCCTAAGCAAAACTGGGGAGCCTGCTTTTACTTCTGGCATTTTCACAGCCATCTGCTAAGACTGCCCATTTCCTGTTCTCCCTGCCTGCAAAAGGAGACTTCATAAACTCTCAATGTCTACTGAAAGCTCACTGTCATTTACTGTTCAAATAGGAACAAAATGTATTTTAACAGGGAACAAAACCTTTATACCCCAGGGGATGAACCTCTGTAACTGAATTCCAGGTCAGTAGTTAATGGGAAGACAGTTTTTTGTGATGTTCTGAGGGGCAGAGAAATTTTCCCAGCTGCTCTAGTCTTCCCATGGAAGCAACTGCTTGCTGTATTTCTTTTTTTTTTTTTTTTTTTTTGACAGGCAGAGTGGACAGTGAGAGAGAGAGAGAGACAGAGAGAAAGGTCTTCCTTTTGCCGTTGGTTCACCCTCCAATGGCCACCGCGGCTAGCGCGCTGCGGCCGGCGCACCGCGCTGATCCGATGGCAGGAGCCAGGTACTTATCCTGGTCTCCCATGGGGTGCAGGGCCCAAGCACTTGGGCCATCCTCCACTGCACTCCCGGGCCACAGCAAAGAGCTGGCCTGGAAGAGGGGCAACCGGGACAGAATCTGGCACCCCGACCAGGACTAGAACCCGGTGTGCCGGCGCCGCAGGCGGAGGATTAGCCTAGTGAGCCGCAGCGCCGGCCCTTGCTGTATTTCTAAGGCTAGTGCAGGTACTTAAGCAAAATGGACTCTGAATGTCACCTAACTGTATACTTCGTTTCTTTATTATACACATTAAGAGTTTATTTTCTGGACCTAACTATATACTTAGTTTCTTTGTTATACATGTAAAGCATTTATTTTCTGTACCTAACTGTATACTTAGTTTCTTTGTTATACACCTTAAGAGTTTATTTTCTGGAAGGGTGTTGTGGTACAGACAGTTAAGCCACAGCTTGTGATACTGGCATTCCATATCAGAGTGCTAGGTGATCCAGCTGAAAAGCCCATGAGAGTATTTCAGGCATGGAAAGCCAAGAAACTCTGGCAAAAAAAAAAGACCTAAATGAAGGATCTCCGCGAGTGAGATCCCAGTGGAAAGACCTGACTATTATTCTTCTGATCCAGCTTTCTACTAATGTTCCTGAGAGGCAGCGGATGATGGCCCAAGAACCTGGGTTCTCTATGAGGGAGATCTAGATGGGAGTTCTGGGCTCCTGGCTTCAGCCTAGCCCAGCCCTAGCTGTTGCAGACATTCAGGAAGTGAACTTGAGGACAGAAGATCCCCTCCCCTCACTCTTGGTCACTCCGTCTTTCAAATAAATTTAAAAAAAGATTATTTATTTTAAAGTTCAAATTACAGAGAAAGATGGGGGGAGTGGGAGGCGGGGAGAGAGAGGTCTTCCATCCGCTGGTTCACTCCCCAGATGGCCACAATGGTAGGGCTGAGCCAAGCTAAAGCCAGGATCCCAGAACTCCCATCTGGATCTCCCTCTTGGTTGGCAAGAACCCAGGTTCTTGGGCCATCATCTGCTGTCTGCCAGGAGCATTCTCCGGTCTCCCACATGAGTGGCAGGGGCCCAACCACTTGGGCCATCTTCTGCTGCTTTTCCCAGGCCATTAGCAGGGAGCTGGATTGGAAATGGTGCAGCCAGGATACAAATCTGCACCCATATGAGATGACGGTGTCACAGATGGCAGCGTCCCCCGCTATGCCACAATGCCACATCTTTTTTATACAATTATTACATAGACAAAGATCTGTTTGGTGTTTCATTCCCTTCATTGAGAGGAAAATTTTTAAGTCTTTTTAATTGCTAGAATGATTGAAATCTCTGAAGCAGTTGGTATATATACACACATACACACACACACACACACACACATATATATATATATATCACGTGTTAATGAATTTCAAAGACAGAAAAAAAGGGGGATAGTTAGATTTTGGTGAAAATTCTAATCCAAAGCGCGTATTTTAAAAAGTATTCTCCATTCTTAACTGTTTTAGATCTCTTTATGATCCAGATAAACAACTTAAAAATTAAGTTGGAAGGGCAAAAATGAATATGCATATACCTATTATCAGTCTTTCTATCAGCTAAAACATTTATTATGTCACCTTTCTTAATGAATGACTCATGCTTGACTTCATATAGTACCATTCTAGAAACATACTTAGGAAGAAAATTATATAAAGAAAGAGGTTACCAGAAGTTCTAATGAATGGTTAAGAGAACAACAACAAAACTGGTGAAATCTCTTAGGCTCTAACTACATGAGGGTACTTCAAAGTTTACAGAAAACAGAATTAAAGTTAAGTGTATCTTGGTAAAAATTTTTTTTAGATCCATGCATATGAGTATAATACCTTAGTGAATTCAAAATCAAGTAAGAAATCACGAGAAAACCCAAATCTTAAGAAGAAATAATGATTTATACTAATTTTTTTATTCTTTCTGACAGCTAGAGTTCTTATTTTAGTTGGACATAAAATATACTCTTTTGTTACAAAGGTAAAAAAAATGGAGGAATGGGCTAAAGGCAAGAAATCTGAAAAAACAAAATGCTCACTTGTCCTGGGTTTTTACAGAGGAAAGCTTGATCTGATGGCTTCCATGTGATTCAAACTCATTTGCTTGCCTTATAAATTACTTATCAGCCCTTCTGCAAGATACTAATTTCTGCCTAGAGAAACAGGATGGCTGATCAGTGTTCTATTATTTTTTGCCAAGCAGTATTAACACATTGTGATGTCATTTTATGAGTGACGGGTCAGAAGAAAAACCGCTGAGTGCATGAGCAACTATTTTCTATTTTTAGCTGCAAATCAGTAAAATCACTGTAGTAAGTGGTAAGTGATTGGTTCACTGTTCCCAACAACCTTCCAGTGGCAAGACGGCTGGGCCCTAACACTCTCTGATTGTTAAGCAAGTTAAAAGGCTCACCACCCTCTTCGTTCTGCCAGGCCTCTCCACAGAGAATCTGTCCTGACCATTCTCTCGATGAGTTTCTTCCATAACATGCCATCAGACGTCACTCGGTACCATTCCTTGCACACAAGTTCAGCAGCACATAACGATTTGGCATCCAGGTATGACAGAATGTTCTCAGCAATATGATCCAAACCCCGTGCTTTCAGTGGGGAGGGGAGAAGGCAAAGAGAAAGAATAAAGGGGATAGTGAATGATTTTTCACAAAAGGTCCTTTAAAACAGAATAGCATTTGTTCTGTTATGAAGTCATATCATTGTCCCCAGCGTAGTCCAGTTGCTCTTTCAAACAGAGGCTTGGGTAAAATGAGTGTCAATAATTTTTCCATAAGGTTACAGAAATGAACAGTATTTTCCATCTTCCTTTAGATAAGGAAGTTAAAGCTAACAACCAGCAACCCCTCCAAGACATTAAAAATAAAAAGGATTCCAGAAAACAATTCACATCTATCTATATGGATTTCAGCACTAGGGGATGTTCTATGGATGGCATCTCAAACTCTGATTCAGACCCCCCCAAATCTCTATATTAGGTCCATTTCTCATTCTGTTTCTATTACTGCTGCAATTCCAAAGCTATTCAGTAGAAGAAATATCCTTTAAATGTACTGGGGGAGAAACACTAAGGCAGAATGTGCTGGGTTATAGAATTTGGGGCATGCAGAAAGGAGGAGAAGAAGGAAATACAGAATGGTATAGGAATACCCCAAGAGGAAAGAAAGTGAGGTATGCTTCATTTCAGATGTTTCAAAAAAGAAAAAAAAAAAAAAAAAGCTGTGTGAGAATAGCTGCTGCTATAAAACCTAAATGACAGTTGACCAAAAGTGGAAAAAAAAATCCAGACCAATAGACAACTTGGTAAGCATCTCAGAGGATATTCTGCAGGATGTGCAGAGGAAAAGAGTAAAGAGTAGATCTTGGCTTGGGTAAACCTGACAGCCACTCAAATCTGCACTGGGGTCCCAGTGGAAAAGCTCCTACACGACAGGATGATCGCACTAAAAAAATCTTTGGGCTTCTGTTCTAAGTTCAAAAACGAGTCAAAAACAATGAAGGCTATTTCTCTTTACAGGTTATATATTACAAAGACTTAAATAGTTCAGAAGGATTCCATTATGCCCTGACTCCAGTAGACATAAATTTAACAAACAGGAGAGCACCACATTTCATTTTTGTGCCTTTCCCCAAATTATACAGACACACTTTGATGTGATTAGCAACAATCCAAATATGCTTAAACATTTTTCTAATTATAAAGATTGTATGGATATCAGTCACATCTTCTAGCAGACTTGGGAAAGAAGGCATTAAACGGATCTTGTTTGGCTGGCATCACATGTTCATATTTAAGCATAAGCAGATGGAGGCATCCATCACCTAATTCTTATTAAAGAAACATGATGATAAGCCAATTACAGACACAGGACTTATAAAATACATCATGTAAAATCCAGTGATGGCACAATTCCTGAATCTTTACACTGGAAGTTTCTCCGTCGTCACAAGTTGCCAAAACGCCTTCCTGTGTTTTAGTAGCTGACATCAAGTTGCTCCTGATCACTTACTACGTACCCATAAGTCTTGGGAAGTAATTTCACCAAACACTCCAAACAAAACCATTACATTAATGGATTAGAGGCATTTCTGAAGTAGATGGTTTACTAAACGTAGCCAGATGGTGTAGGTTTCTAAGTTTAAATGTCCATAAAGCATTAAACTGATGATTTAATACCTCACCGAGTGGTCAGCAGACACATTGTGGGGATCAGTATGGAACAAAGAATACGCAGGTCTCATCAACTCCTGTTCAATTCTTAGTAGTGTAAGCTTGAGATAGTAGTATGTCTCAGTGACTGGGGAAAACACAGTAATGAAGTACACACAGACTGTACAAAGAAAACTACTCGCCTGTGGCTAAAACAAAAGCCAGTGAGTGAAGAGGGGGCAAAAATCTATTTAATAAAAGATACAGATAAAATTCGGCTTTAAGAAGTGGCTATTTTCTGGGGAGCCAGTGCTGTGGAGTAGCGGGTAAAGCCGCCTCCTGCAGTGCCAGCACCCCATATGGTGCCGGTTCGAGTCCTGGCTGCTCCTCTTCCGATCCAGTTCTCTACTATGGCCTGGGAAAGCAGTGGAGGATGGCACAAGTGCAAAACATTTTTTTTTTTTTTTTTAAAGATCTACGAGGGTTCAGGAGCCCAAGCACCTGAGCCATGTTCCACTGCTTTCCGGCCATAGCAGAAAGTTGGATTGGAAGTGGAGCAGCTGGGACTTGAACCAGCACCCAATTGGGATGCCGGCACTGCAGGCAGCGACTTTACCTGCTACACCACAGTGCCAGCCCTTTTGGAAGACTTAATAGTAGTTCTCTCTGAATGGCTGGATTCTGGGACATGTTATTTTTATAGTTTATACTCTTATTTTTACAGTTTATACTCTTTTTTTTTTTTTTTTTTTGGACAGGCAGAGTTAGACAGTGAGAGAGACAGAGACAGAGAGAGAGGTCTTCCTTTTCCTTTGGTTCACCCCCTAAATGGCTGCTACGGCCCGCACGCTGCCCTGATCGGAAGCCAAGAGTCAGGTGCTTCCTCCTGGTCTCCCATGCGGGTGCAGGGCCCAAGCACTTGGGCCAACCTCCACTGCCTTCCCGGGCCACAGCAGAGAGCTGGACTGGAAGAGGAGCAACTGGGACAGAATCCGGCGCCCCAACCGGGACTAGAACCCGGGGTGCCGGTGCCGCAGGCGGAGAATTAGCCAAGTGAGCCGCGGAGCCGGCCAATAGTTTATACTCTTTAACACATAAGAGAATCTTTTATTTTCCTACAAAAACTTTCCCTCCAAATACTGGTAACTTTGTAGTGTTCTAGAATACCAGTAAGCATTAAGAAAAATCCCAGAAAAGTATTTAAGTATCATTTATATAGAGCCGCTGCCTTTTTTTTTTTTTTTTTAATATTTATTTATTTGAAAGGCAGATTTACAGAGAGAAGGAGATACAGAGAGATCTTCCATCTTCTGCTTCACTCCCCAAATGGCCACAATGGCCGGAACTGGGCTGGTCTGAAGCCAGGAGCCAAGAGTTTCTCCTGGGTCTTCCACATGGGTCCAGGGGCCCAAGACCTTGGGCCATCTTCTACTGCTTTCCCAGGCCATAGCAGGGAGCTGGATTGTAAGAGGCGCAGCCAGGACATGAACTGACGCCCATATGAGATGCCAGTGCCAAGGCAGAGGCTTAGCCTACTGTGCCATAGCACCAGCCCCTAAACAGAGCCTTCTAAGTATATAAATTAACATAATCTTGAAACTAAGTCACATTATAAAAGACAAACCTCTAAAGGGTGACACCTTATAAAAAGTTTTATGCAGTCCCATGTAAGGGTAAAAAGAAGGTGAACATAAGGGCACGAGGTAAGAAAGACAGGGTAAAGAAGAGTCTATTTTAAGAGCTTGATTTTTTATTTTTAATTTCAAGAAGATACAATTAAACAACTAAACTTATAAAATTAAGACCAAAAAAAAAAAAAAAAAAAAGAGAGAGAGAGAGAGAGAGATGAGGGGGCAGGTGTTTGGCCTACCAATTAAGATGCCTATGTCCCATATAAAAGTGCTTCCGTTCACATTCTAGCTCTGCTCCTGACTCCAGTTCTTGCTGATGCAGACCCGGGGAGGCAGCCATGACGACTCATCTAGCCAGGTTCTTGCCATCCATATGGCAGACATGGATTGAGTTCCTGGTTCCAAACTTTGGCCTGGCACAGCCCCAGTTGTTGTGGGCATTTGTGGAGTATAGCAGTTGATGGGAGCCCTGTCTCTCCTTTTGCCTCCAAAAAATTAAAAAGTGGCTTTCACAAAAAACAGAGATGTATAGCAAAAGATTCAGCTCCACCATCATTGTAACAAATTAATAGTTTACAAACACACATACATACACAAAGTAACAAACAAAAAGCCCAAATACACACACACACACACACACACACACACATACCTGGCAAAGCAGTTATAAAATCTCTCTGCAACATAGGTTTAAGATATGAGTTTATGTGCCCATGCTGGTAATGACACATTTGGGATATCAGATGTTCCACAAACTCCACTTGATCAGATTCTGACCACTGCTCAAAATACTTGACACAGAGTTCCTTTTCCTTCTCATAGCTTGCTGAGAGTTTCCGTTGCTTGGGCACAATCATACTGGAAGTGCCATTGGCAAGTTTTGTCTGTGGAAAAGGGAGATGAAAAGAAACATAAGGTAAGTATGGAAAATGAGGGAAACATTTAATTTTAAGTTGTGGCATGCTATGTTATGTCTATATGATTTTTTAAAAAGATTTATTTATTTATTTGAAAGGCAAAATTACAAAGAGGGAGAGACAGAAAAGGGTGCGGGGTGAGCGAGAGAGGGAGAAATATTTTCCATCTGTTGGATCACTCCCCAAATGGCTGCAGTGGCCAGGGCTGGGCAAGTCCAAGGCGGAAGCCAGGAACCCCTTCCTGTTCTCTTACTTCTACTTGGGTGGCAGGGGCCCAAGCACATGGGCCATCTTCTGCTGCTTTCCTAGGAGCGATAGGGGGAGTTGGGTCAGAATTGGATTAGTGGGCCCTTGAGCTGATGCCCCTATGGTATGCCAGTTAATGCAGTGGTGGCTTAACCCACTGGGCCACAACGCTGGGCCGGCTATCTACCTGACTGTGCCCACTCTCACTCTGTTAGTGATTACACATTTGTGAACAGCAACTACAGAGATACTGAGGTACACTGGTAAGCCAGAAATGCTGCTGAAGACTAAGTCATTTCCAGAAGTTCACAGCGAGACGTTACTATCTGGAGGTACACAGATGAAAACTGAAAGCTGAAAACATTTTCTCAGTCCTAGCAAGCCGAAGAGTGATTTTACTTTCCTTGCATATGATCAGTGACAGGACGTTTAGACAATTACTTTCTCAAAACCTTGTTTTTAATAGTCAAATAAGATGTCCTCCACAGAAAGAAAGGTCAAGGAATATTTTCAGACACTGTGGTACTTCTACTTTTTTTCTTCCCCAGATCATATCTCCACAGTCAACAAATTATATGCCATGAAACTGTTAATTTATTCATTGTGGGGCTGGAGTTGTGATGAAGCAGGTAAAGCTGCTGCTGGCATCCCATACGGGTGCTGTTTCAGTTCCCGTCTGCTCCACTTCCGATCCAGCTCCCTACTGATCTCCTGCTGATAGCAGCAGGAGATGGCTCAATTGCTTGGGCCCCAAACTCACATGGGAGCCCCGAAGAAGCTCCTGGCTCCTGGCTTTGGCCTGGCCCAGCCCCAGCTGTTGTGGCCATTTGGCTAGTGAGCCAGTGGATGGAAGATCTCTGTCTCTTCCTCTGTGTAACTCTTTCAAATCAATAAATACTTTTTAAAAATAATTTATTCATTGTTTATGAGTATGTACAAAGTGTCAAACACTGTCCTTGGTGCCAGAAATATAACAACAAACAAAAATGACAGTCTATCATTACAACATATATTCTAGCACAAGGGGCACATTAAAAAACCTAAGCAAATACGGGGAGATGACATTTGGCCTAGGAGTTAAGATGCCTGTCTCCTACACTGGAGTGTCTAGGTTCCATTCCTGACTTTAGCTCCTGATTTCAGTTTCCTGTTAATGCTAACTCTGGGACGCAGTTGTGATGGCTCAAGTAATTGGATTCTTGGCCACCATAAGGGAGACCTGGATTGTGTTCCTGGATCCCTAGCTTCAGCCCTGGGCTAGCCCCCAGTTATTGCAGGCATTTAAGGGGTGAACCAGCAGCCGGCGCCGCGGCTCACTAGGCTAATCCTCCGCCTAGCGGCGCCGGCACACCGGGTTCTAGTCCCGGTCGGGGCGCCGGATTCTGTCCCGGTTGCCCCTCTTCCAGGCCAGCTCTTTACTGTGGCCAGGGAGTGCAGTGGAGGATGGCCCAGGTGCTTGGAGGGTGAACCAACGGCAAAGGAAGACCTTTCTCTCTGTCTCTCTCTCTCTCACTGTCTACTCTGCCTGTAAAAAAAAAAAAAAAAAAAAAAAAAAAAAAATAAGGAGTGAACCAGCAAATGAGAGTTCTGTCCTTTCTTCTCTCTGCCTCTAAAACAATAAATAAAGTTTTGGAAAGTAAAAATACAATGTAGACAGTGCTGTGAAGAACATTTCTGATAACGAGGACAGCAGAAAAAGCAAATGTTACTGTAGACAAATTCACAGCCTTGGGGAACATATACCTTCTCTCACTCAACCAACCAAACCTTAAGGTAGGTACTGCTGTGATTAAAATTAGGACCCAAATCAGCTTACGATAGAGATTACTCAGGAGAGTCAACCCAATCACACAAGGCTTTTAACAGTAGAATTTGCAAGGCCAGCGATGTGATGTAGCAAGTTAAGCCACCATCTGCCGTGGCAGCATCCCACATGGGCACCTGTTTGGGTCCCAGCTGCTCCACTTCCAAATCAGCTCCCTACTGATGCACCTAAGAAAGCAGCGGAAGATGGCCCAAGTGCTTGGGCCGCTGCATGCACGTGGGAAACCTGGAGGAAGCTCCTGGCTCCTGGCTCCAGCCTGGCCCAACCCTGGCCATGTGGCCATTTGGGGAGTGAATCTGTGTCTCTCTGTAACTCTGCTTTTCAAATAAATAAATCTTTAAAAAATTTTTTTAAAAAAGAATTTTTATCCCTGGTTGCAGAAGAGGAAGGAGGCCAAGGAATGTGGTCAGCCCGTAGGAGGTAAAAGTAGCCTCCAGCAGGTAGACAGCAAGGGGACGGGGACCTCGGTCCTACAATGGGAAAGGACTGAATTCTGCCAACAGAAGGATTTCCCCCAGAGCACCTTGACTGATTCCAGCCCGATGACACCTTGAGCAGAGAACCAGTCACACTGTACCAGACTTTGGAGCTACAGAACTAGAAGCTAGTAAATGGGTATTTTTTTTAACCTGCTATGCTTGTGACAATTTGTTACACAGTAATTTTAGAAGTCTAATATAGTTATTTAAGTCTAAGTGGTAACAGTTTCCCTCAAGAGCTAACAGTCGAATGGAGCCAGGAAAGAAACAGGAGAGGACTCAGCACTCTGCCACATGGGGAGGAACAGCCTAGGCAGCAGGAGCTGTGAGGGCAAAGGTCCAGGGAGG
Source organism: Oryctolagus cuniculus (assembly GCF_051225735.1). NCBI lineage: Eukaryota > Metazoa > Chordata > Mammalia > Lagomorpha > Leporidae > Oryctolagus > Oryctolagus cuniculus. The sequence continues at coordinate 28,269,307 of NC_142881.1, forward strand.
CAGTCTGTCTGGCATGCTCAAAGAACAAGAAGGCCTGGTGTGACTGGAATGGAGAGAGCAAACAAAAATAAGGCTGCAGAAGTAGCCCAAGATGTATCACACCAGCACAGGTAGCCAATTTCCAAAGATTGTCCCCCAAACAATTCTAGCCCTAATGCTGTTCATCCCATCAAGGGGTAGGGTTTATGTCCTATGCTGTGAATATGGACTTTGACCAACAGAATGTGGAGGTCACATTATGGGATTCTAAGACCCAAACAGGTTCTGTTTATTCCTTCTTACAGCCTTGAACCATGATGTAGGAAATTCAGGCTACCCTGCTGGAGAGAAGTCTCAAGAGTAAGAAGCTTGGGTGGTAGGGGTGTGGGAGAAACACACACACACACACACACACACACACACACACTACAGAGAGAAGCACCAAGAAGCCTGAGAGTGACACAATCTGACTTTTTTTTTTTTTTTCAAAAGATTTATTTTATTTGAAATTCAGAGTTACAGGAAAAGAGAGACAGAGAGAGATTTTCCATCCACTGGTTCACTCCTCAAATGGCTGCAACAGCCAGGGATGGGCTAGACTGAAGCCAGGAGCCAAGAGCCAGGAGCCAGGAGCCAGGAGCCAGGAGCCAGGAGCCAGGAGCTTCTTCTGGGTCTCCCATGTGTGTGCAGCAGCCCAAGGACTTGGATCACCTTCTACTGCTTTCCCAGGCACATTAGCAGGAAGTTGGAATGGAAGTGGAGCAGCTGGGACTCAAACTGAAGCCCACGTGGATGCTGGCGCAGCAGGCTGCAGCTTTACCTGCTATGCTACAGTGCCAGCCCCACAATCTGACATCTTTTAAAAGGACCACTGCTGTATGGAGAACAGATCATAGCAGAAATGAATGGAAAAGGGAGGTCAATTAAAATACTAACAATTGAGATTCAGTGGATAATCTCAAGGCAGATCCAACTGAAATTTCCTGATACACTGGATATGAGGGAAAAAAGGGGTGGGGTAATAAGTATTATAACCAAGTTTGAAGCTCAGAGACACTGGGAGAAGACTCAGAAACCAGGAGAACCTTTTGCTACTCTGAAAAAGTGTGATTTTTCCTTATTTTAGAGGATAACCACAATTGGTACAACTGGGTACTTTTGATAGTGATAGTGATTGATATATAGTGATTTGATATGCTCTTTGGCATATTTGCCTGAGTTGACCCTACTCTGGCAGGGAGACCTATGTTACCACAGAGTTCATCTTTGCCTCTATGTACTCAAAGTGCCACAAAAGTACCAAATCTGGATAATCCACTTCTGCTATTTAAGGCACAGGTTTGCCCTACTACCTAAATATTAAATCTGATCTGTAGCCCTTTTTACAAATGGTTCCTGATACACAGCTGAATGTATGTTATCAAGAATGGCATTAAGGGGCTGGCACTGTGGCAGGTAAAGCCGCCGCCTGCAGTGCTGGCATCCCATATAGCTGCCAATTTGTGTCCTGGCTGCTCCACTTCCAATCCAGCTCTCTCTATGGCCTGGGAAAGCAGTGGAAGATGGCCCAAGTCCTTGGGCCCCTGAACCCTCGTGGGAGACCTGGAAAAAGCTCATGGCTTTGGATTGGCCAGTTATGGCCATTGCAGTAATTTGGGGAGTGAACCACAGATAGAAGACCTTTTTCTCTCTCTGCCTCTGCCTTTCAAATAAATAAATCAATCTTTAAAAAAAAAATAAAAAGAATGGCATTAAGCTATTCTGTTTACACAGAAAGAGCTGACACCTGTAAACAGCAAGCTCTGGTGTGCAGAGCTGGAGGTTTGCTGGCATAAATGCCACTGTTGTCTATGATACAGACTAAAAATGATTAATAAGAACCTTGTTGGACACAGGCCTTGGGGGACTTCAGGGCTGCTTTTTGTGTAGGTTATTTGTTTGCATCTCAGAAAAGGAAAACTCTTGAAACATGGAGTGAGCTTAGAGAGAGCTAACAAATAGGTGGGTTTACAAGCTTGACCAAATGCCACTTCTCCCTGCAATGAAAGCCTCTCACTCCATCAGCTTTTATACATTTGCTATTTGTCTTTTTAAAAGGTGGAAACAGCCTCAAGTTGGGTGCTACCAGAGTGCTGCTTTCTGGATAGAGATCAGAAACACAAGTACCTAAGAAGAACAATCAGCAAATCAATGAAACAATTCTGTTTATATTTTCAACAAACTAGACATTGATTTCTATTATCATGAGGAGTTATGCTTTGATCAGTGGCTGTCAAGAACATTAGATAAAGCTGCATTAGGATTTAACAGTGTGATTATCCTACTGGAAGAGCTAAAGTTCAGTCAAAACTCCCTTATGCTTTCAATGATCTTAACACTGAAAAACATCTGGCTATTAGGAGTGAAGAATAAACTGGGATTTCACGTGTTTGCTATTTGAGCTGGTCCTACGTTTTGCCACCACTTCTCCAATCTAGAGTTATCTCCCTATGTAGAAAAGACATATACCTGTAGATCCACTATGACTTCAAATCAATGACTCTGAACCCCTCCCTCCTACTGTATTGTTTTAGAAGCTCTAGCCCTGGAATAAAAAGCCTTCAGATTCTAATTCCTCAATTTACCAACCAAGCGATATGCAATAAATAATTTGATCTTTCTGAAACATTCATCTGTAAAGTGGGATACTTATAAAATCTGTTTCATTGCAGTTTATGAGGTTCAAATAAAAAAAGGCTATGACAAGGATGCTTCATACACGACCTAGCATGCCAGGAGTACATCAACTTCTTAATGAACTTATGACACTGGACATGCTCCCTTTTTGAAAACTTACCCTTCTTGCTTACTATATAACATGTAACTTTCCATTTTAATTATCAATGACTATACATAAAGGGGTATAATCTTAAGTGAACAGCTTAATGAATTTTCTCACGATGAACATATCCACATAACCAGGATCCTGGATTAAGGGGCTCACAAGCCTCCTCTGTGTCCCTCTGAAGGTTACTAGCTCCCCTAAGAGTAACCACTATACTTATTTCACCTAAAAAGATTTTTTTTATTTGAATGGCAGAGAAATGAAGAGGAAGAGAAAGAGAGGGAGAGAGCAAGCAAGCATGCAAGCACTCCCTTTTGTTGATTCACTCTTCAGTTACAAGCAACCAGATCTCCTAAGTGGATGGCAGGAACCCAATACACTGATCCATCAGTGCTGCCTCCCAAGGTCTGCAGTGGAGGGAAGCTGGAGTTAGGAGCTGGGAATCAAACCCAGGCACTCTGATGTGACACGGTCTTAACTGCTAAGATAAACACTTGCTCCCTCATATCCATATCATTAAAAAAAAAAAAAGGCTTACCTAAAAAATTTCAGTAGCATGAAAAAACACAAAACACTTGGGAAAAAATTTGACAAAATATGTGTAGCACCTGCAAATTACAAAACATTGCTGAGGGAAATTTTAAATAGACTTAAATAAATAGGGAGGAAAATTATGTTAATAAATTGGACTTAACATTGTTGAGATGTTTATTCTTTCCAAATACATAGAGTTAGTGCAATATCAGTCAAAATCTCAGCAAGCAAATTTACACAGATTTTAAAATTTGTATGGAAATGCAAAGGACCCAGTCTTAGCTAAAATATTCCCCCAAATAAAGAAAAAGATGGAGGTCTGTAATACTGAGTTTTAGGATATGCAATATTAATCAAGACTTTTATGGCTTGGTATAAGGAAAAAAGTACAGATCAGTGGAAAACAATATAAAGTAGAAATATACTCATATATGACCAATTGATTTTTTAGAAACAACTGGGTATCCATATAGAAAAAAAATGAATCTTGTTCATTACCTCACACCACATATAAACATTAATCTAAGTGGATTCTGGATTTATAAAACTATGAAACTTCTAGAAGAAAACACAGGAGAAAATTTTGGGGCCCTTGGGATAGGCAAATATTCCTTAGATAGGGCACAAAAACATATAAACTCTTTTAATAAAAGAAAAAAAGCTGATAAATTAAAAAGACGCAAAATTTAAAGTTTGATTTCCAAATGAATCCAAATATGAAAATAAAGAACATGACTTTTTAAGTGGGGAAAAATGTGAACAAATATTTCATTAAAAAAAAAAAAACCATGGATGGTCAATAAGCATATGAAAAGATGTTCAACATCAGGAGTCACTGGAAAATGCAAATTAATATATCAATGAGATACCACTACATATTTAACAGAATAGCTAAAATTAAACAGTGACCATACTAAATATTGGCAAGAATGAGGCACAACTTACTGGGTCTGTCTTCCATTGTTGACAGTAATGTTTAACGGCACAACCACTCAGGAAAACCGGCTGACAGCTTTTTGGTATTATTAAATATATACTTACCATAGGACCCAGCAATTCCACTGAAGTTATTTACCACCCCCCAAAAAAGAAACAGTTCCATACAAAAACTTGTCCGTCAGCATTCAAGGGGGCTTTATTCACAATAATCCGTATTACAGTATTCTAAATGTCTACAGGAGATAAATTGTAATGTATCTATACAACAGAACAGTATTTATAAAAGGAATGAACTACAGATACACAAAAAGACAAGGAAAAATTTCAAAAACATGAATAAAAGAGTACATACTTTATGGTTCTACTTATATGAAACTCTAGGAAGAACAAATCTTAGTGACAAAAATAGGTCAGTGGTTGCTTGGAGCTAGATGTGGGGATGGGTCTGACTGGGGAGGATACGAGGGAACTTTTGGTACAATGAAAATTTTCTGTGGCCAGCGCCGTGGCTCACTTGGTTAATCCTCTGCCTGTGGTGCCAGCATCCCATATGGGCACCAAGTTCTAGTCCTGGTTGCTCCTCTTCCACTCCAGCTCTCTGCTGTGGCCTGGGACGGCAGTGGAGGATGGCCCAAGTGTTTGGGCTCCTGCACCCGTATGGGAGACCAGGAGGAAGCACCTGGCTCCTGCCTTCGGATCAGCGCAGTGTGCTGGCCGCGGCGGCCATTGGAGGGTGAACCAACAGACGGAAGACCTTTCTCTCTGTCTCGCTCTCTCTCACTAACTTTGCCTGTCTAATAAAAAAATTTTTTTTCTGTATCTTGATTATTATACAAATGTATTCAACAGCCCAAATCCATTGAACTATATACTTAAAGTGTGTATTTTATTGCATGTAAACTGTAGCTTAATAAAGTCAAATTTAAATAAATCTTCCAAGGACAGAAGAATATTCCTAAAGATAAATGTCACTGCAATACTGATTTCATTTGTTAACAAAGATGGTAAATTTGTAAAAGTTCCTACAGATAAAAGTCTTTGTTTTCAAGCCTCTTCCTTGTACCATCCTCCCATACAGATTCTTCTATAAATGGCTAAAGTAAATGTAGCAAAATTTCAATTTGAGAACCTCTGAAAATCCACAAGGGCACAGTGAAGTTCAATATTAAAAAATCAAAAGGGTTGTATATTAGAGTGTATGGGAGACAGGGTAATGGTTACTGGTGTTGGTAGAATTGATCTGACTTTCCCAGCAAAAGCCTGATGACTCAACCACTGCTGTTCAGATGTCTGAAAGCTGACAAACAGCCTCAGTTTAATGCTAACACTGACTTTCCGCCACCCCACACATCTCCCCTTCCGCTTTTCAGTTTAGAGTGAACTGTTGTCTCCAAAAGAAGAAAGAAAGAAGCTGTCAAGTGACAAGCACACAAAATGAAAGGAGTTAAGTATTTACAGGACTGTCCCTCAGCTTAGTCCTCAAAGGCTAAGGGCTAACATTTTTACCACCTCCAAAATTACCATGAATTTCTCCAAAGCTGCAGCCTGGGGAGGAGAGGAAAATATACACTTGCAGACAGACACCAATTGGCCTAACCACCACCACTGTGCTACTAAGTGTGCTTACTTGCTGATTGTATTATACTTTGGCTGGAAAATACATCATGGGCTTGTGAGATCCTTTGGTAAAATGACAGTTGATTCTGAATTGCATGCTACTCCACTTTAACCAAAGAGAAGGTGTGGTTAGTAGAGAAGGGAGAAGGCTGCAGCCTAGGAGGGACAAGATAAGAATTCTGACTAAGGCTGGAACTTTAGCCTTGTCAATCAACCAATGAAACATTTGAAAATGTTGAATGATCTCTGTGTGTTAGTTATAGCAGCAGGTGCTGGGGAAATCGCAGTGAACGCGCACAGTTTGTTCTGTAGAGGAGGGTGGTGGAAACACACAATAAATTTTAATTTCAGAAACCAATAGGGATTGTGAAGAAAACAGAATTGGGAACGAATAATGAAGTCTACTTTAACTAGGGTGGTTCAAAACTGCCTTTGAAGGAGGCGACATCTGAGTGATGAGAGGGAGTCAATGATCTGGGAGAAGTGCCTTCCAGGAAGAAAGAAGAGCAAGAGCAGCATGGCTGGGGCAGTGAGAACGCGGGAGAAAGTGGGGGAATGAGATGGCCTCTGGGCTGGGAAGGAGTCTGGATTTCAGCTGAAGGGTAAAGGAGAGTCCTTGAGGTTTTTGATTTTTTTAAAAAAGATTTATTTTATTTATTTGAAAGAGTGAGAGAAAGACAGAGAGGTATCTTCCATCCTGTTTTACTCCCCCAGACAGGGATGGGCCAGGCTGAAACCAAGAGATTCCTCCCGGTCTCCCATGTGGATGGCAGGGGGGCCCAAGGCCTTGAGCCATCTTCTGAGGTGCCCATGCGGGATACGGTGCTACAGGCAGTGTCTTAACCTGCTGTGCCACTGTGCCAACCAGCTGTGTTTTTGAAGTAGTCAAGTGCCTTATCTATGCCTTAGTAATATTTATACTAGCTGTAACACAGAGAATGGAGGGCTTAACAAGAAAAATTATAATAGAGGAAGGAAGGCCAGTAATAATCCAGGCAAGAGGCAATCATGGATAGGATTAGGACAGGCAAATCAGGAAGTGTTTAGAAGAAAGAGGAAGAAGGAGAAAGGGCCTCTTGAGAAGTATGTCTGAGTTGTAATATACCTCTTAGTGCCATGATTAAGAAGGATTAAAGGATTATTAGGACTTATTATTTAGATATTTAGCTTGACATGTTGACCTGGATGTGGAAACAGGGTTCTTGGGCCAGCATTGTGGCACAGTGGGTTAAGTCACCACTTAACAACACAGGGCTCCCACATGAGTGCTGGTTCTGGTACTGGCTGCTCCTCTTCCAATCCAGCTTCCTGCTAATGGGCCTGGGAAAACAGGGAAAGATCTCCCAAGTGTTTAGGCCCCTGCACCTATGTGGGAGACCAGGATGAAGCTCCTGGCTTCAGCCTGGCCTAACCTCAGCCATTGTAGTCATTGGGGAATGAACCAGCATATGGACAATCTCTTTGTTGCTCTCTGTAACTCTGTCTTTCAAATAAATGATAAATCCTAAAAAAAGAAAAGAAAGAAACAGGGTTCTTGTTCCTATGGCAAGGAGAAATAAGGCAAAACTTGCAAGAGTTTTAAGACAGTTAAGGGAAAGTTTTTTTTTTTTTTTTTAATTAATTTATTTGAAAATCAGAGTTACACAGAGATAGAAGGGCGGGGGGAGATAGAGGTTTTCAAGCCACTGGTTCACTCCCCAGTTGGCCGCAATGGCTGGAGCTCCGCCAATACAAATCCAGGAGCCAGGAGCCTCCTCTGGGTCTCCCACGCAGGTGCAGGGGCCCAAGGACTTGGGCCATCTTCTACTGCTTTCTCAGGCCATAGCAGAGAGCTGGATTGGAAGTGGAGCAGCCGGGTCTCAAACCAGTGCCCATATGGGATGCCGGCACTGCAGGCGGCGGCTTTACCCACACTATGCCACAGTGCCAGCCTCAGGAAAGATTTTTTAAAGGTCTTTATTTTTAATGAACTATTGCCAGGCTGTGGTTAAATCAGAAGTCAAAAATATCGATGTAAAAAGTTTTTCTTTCCTATTATTTCCCCTTGATTTCTTTGTAAAAACATCTTTTAAAAAAATCAACACCGTTGTGGTTGGACTGAGAGGAAATGGGATTATCTACATTTTGATAGACACAAAAGGAAGCATGTGAGGGATGGAGAGGGCAATGGCAGGGAAACCCGACAGCTCGAGAACCCCAAAGAAAAGGAACCTGGAAGGTAGAGTGCCCAAGTCAAAGCAAATTGGGAATCCTCTTATAAGGGGAATTCAAGAGAAAGAGAATATGGCCATAAATTGAATGTACAGAGAAAAAGTAATGAAAGCTCAAAAGTGGGATCCTAACTATTCCCATTCAATTTTGGGCTCTTAAAAAACTTTGTAACTTTCAATGACCAAAGCAGCAGTCCGTTATCTTTACTGGGGTAAAATGGAGGGTGGGAGACCAAGCAGAAATGGAAATGGTGGTTATATGTATAGAATGAGGCATACATTTTAACACAAGTGAATCTCACATTTCTCAGTGGAATTATTGTATTAATATTTTAACAGCTCCTATTAAATATGATTACATATTAGGTGAACTCATAAATATGTCAGGTCTGATTAGTGAATGCGGAAGGCAGGTGGGGCAGATTTGTCGGTAGAGGGAAAGTTCACATTATGAGTCTGACTGATTTCTAATAACCAACAAGGAAAAGGTTGCAATCATGCCAATTCTTTTCAATAAAACTCACTAGGAAATGAACTCACAATGTCGCAGTATACATGCTTATTTAAAGACCAGACATTTGCTAATCTTTTTTCTGCTGTTTATTAACTATAGGAAAATCCATATAAAAATTCACCAAAATCAAAAGAAAGCTATTTTTATTATTTCCTGATTTTTGACATAAAGGGACAGGAGAATTAGCTAACATTTTTAGGTTTCAGAACTCAAGACTCCTGTTTTCTTTAGGGGGTCTCCCTTCTGCAACTTCACTGCTTCCAGGGTGATAGGCTCTTTTGTTGTAAACCAAGAAACTCACAGCAGTTTAATTTACTGCTGCATTATTGCAGCTACTAACTACGCACACACCTCCAAGGCTGGTAAACCCACTGATGTAGACAGTGCCACCTTAAAAGGATTTTTGGATGGGTCCTAGTGATGGGGGGGTGGGGGAGGGGAGAGGACATAATGTTTAATTATAAGAAATGATTGAAATAGGCACAGACATACCCCGGGTGCCTCTGCACTGCAGCAAGCTCTAAACTTGTTATCGTTAATGGTTTAAATTTCACTGTGCTAATCATTTCAGGACACCAGCCTTTCTTGATAATCTAATGAATTATTCCAACATCCTTCAGCAAAAAAAAAATCCTCCATGACAGCACTAATTACAAGACGTTTTCCCAGTGCTTATGTAAAATATGACAGAGCAGCAGCTTAGGGAATTGCAGAAAACTGCTTCTAATTTCCACCGAGAAACTGACAAACACCTCTCTTTCATCTCTCCCAGCTCTCAAGTAAGATTTAACTTTCTCATTTAGTTAATTACCGAGTGAGGATCATCATTTCCCCGGATCGGAGCGGCACAGAGCCTTTATCGTGTTAACTTGTGAACTTGATCGATGGCTGCTGCTAAAACTTAATAACTTCACCCCCTGGCAAATTGTAAGATAAATATAATAGGAGAAACTCTGACAGTAAAAACCTGCCAGAAATGAGTGCTGTGTTTATGTTTCTTTGCAGGCAGCAAAAAAACAACCGACAGCTTATTACTGGTTGCGTGTTACTTATATTTAAAAGACTCCAGGCAGTTAACTTTCTACATACTGTTAAAACTTTGCTCACAAGATGGGAAAAAGGGGAAGCAAGCACTAGTGATGCAGATGTGGGGAAGTGAGAGGAAAAAAAAAAAGAACAAGAAGGGCAACACACCAAATAAATCATATAAAATCTTTGGGTGCATCATGTTTATCATATAAAATATCCAACCAACATAAATAAGAATCCTTTATTTTAAACAATAATTCTGGAGTTCTAAAACATGTATGAACTATTATTTTGGAGGAAGGCGAGAGAATTTTGTTCGAGTTTTTTCAGTGACTATGGGTCTGTGTCTGAAGAATTCAATTAACTGCAGAATTCCTAGATCTCTCTTCAAAAACCCCTGCAGCTAGGAAACCATTCACCAACAATGCCACTTAACCCTTTGTGAAACAATGTGTTTACACTATTGGTATTCTAGAACACTTCATTTAGTCTTAAGATTTATTTATTTGAAAGGTAGAGTTACAGAGAGGCAGAGGCAGAGGCAGAGAGAGAGGTCTTCCATCCGCTGATTCACTCCCCAGATGGCTGCAACAACCAGAGCTATGCTGATCTGAGGCAGGAGCCAGGAGCTTCTTCCAGTCTCCCACATAGGTGCAGAGGCCCAAGGACTTGGGCCATTTTCTACTGCTTTCCCAGGCCACAGCAGAGCTGGACTGGAAGTGGAGCAGCCGGGACTCAAACCAGTGCCCATATGGTGTCGGCCCCTTCATTTAGTCTTATATTGCTCTTCTACCTCTACACTAGTCAACCAAGAAAAGAGTAGTCTGGTCAAAGTTTTCCATTTGGTCAAATCTGAATCTGAGCTTGGAATTTTAACATTTAACTGTCGCAGGGTTGGTATCATAGCCTTTTATAACTAACAGTTATAAAACAGACAAGGATAACAGATAACGTATAACCACAGTAGAACCTTTGCTCACCAATGCCTGATCCCTCTCACTTCAGTGACTGACAGTAAGGCTGAAGGGGCCACTGCTATGGTGCAGAGGGTTAAGCTTCTGCCTTCAGTGCTGGCATCCCATATGTGCCCGGGTTTGAGTCCCAGCTGCTTCACTTCCAATCCAGCTCCTTGCTAATGCACCTTGGAAAGCAAAAGCAGATGGCCCAAATGCCTGGGCCCCTGCACTCACATGGGAGAACTGGAAGAAGCTCCTGGCTCTGGTCTGGCCCAGCCCTTGCTATCTGGGGAGTGAACCAGCAGATGGAAGATTGATCTCTCCCTCCCTCTCCCCCTCCCTCTTTCTCTTTCTGTATTTCTACCTTTCAAATAAATAAAGAAATCTTTAAAAAGGGGGGGAAGACTGAAAACAAATCTGTATATAAACTGCCAAGCCTATCACACTGACCACTCTAATAGCATAGAACTACTATAAAAAAACAAACACAAGGGCCAGCATTGTGGCATAGTGAGTAAAGCTGCTGCCTGCGATGCTGGCATCCCATATGAGCACTGGTTTGTGTCCCGGCTACTCCACATCTGATGTAGCTCCCTGCTAACAGCCTGGAAAAAGCGATAGAAGATGGCTCAAGTGCTTGGGCGCCTGCCATCCCCGTGGCAGACCTGGATGAAGCTCCTAGTTTCCACCTGGCCCAGCCCTGGGAAATGAACCAATGGATGGAAGATCTCTCTCCCTCTCTCTCTTTCTCTCCCTCTCTCTCTGTAGCTCTGCCTTTCAAATAATTAATTAAAAAAGAAAATACAAACTAATTTTGCAGGAAGATAAGAGAAATGCAAGAAAGACCTTCCAGGACTTAAGCCTCATTTACGGGACTGGATTGAACATTCATCACATTCTATGATGTTCTATGACAGTGGCAGTGAGCTGCAGGTTTCATGCTGTAGTCCAAAGACCCATTTGGAAAGTTAAAAGGATTTGAAAAATTGTAAAGTAGCAAACAAATTCATTTTTACTAGAAGATAAGGTCTCACAGACTTTGTTTTTATTTTTTATTAGATTAGGATCTACTGGGTTCAAGCATAGAAAGATCAACAGATTTTTTAAACCATATTGACTATAGACACATTTTAGATAACATGAAAAAATATAGAATCAAAGAACATAAAAACTGTCCATAACTTCCATTATCAACAAACAGTGCTCACATTTTAGTGAGTATATATCTTCCTGGTCTTTAAAAATAATTATTAGTCAATTATTCAATGTATGTGAGGAGGAGAGGGTATTTCTATGCCATCCAGAAGATTTTTTTGTCCATAATATCAAACTAATCAGAGCAGGCAAAATTTATCTACCTTTGCTGAATACCTTAGAGAAGTCAAGATATGATCTTGGAAGATAGAGAATTATAGGGCATGGCAGTTGTGGGAAGGAGGGGAAGAGGAGAAAGAGGAAGGAAAAAGAAAAGGAGAAAGAGGAGGAGAGAAATGCGATGAAGGAGAGGGGAAGGGGAAGGAGGGGAAGCTGGGGAGGGGTAGATGCTAGGGCTAGGAGAGGGAGAGGAAGGAGGAGTGACAGGGAGCGGGAAGAGGGAGAAGGAGGGAGAGGGGAGAGAAGGGGAGGGGCAGAGCTGCGGAAGAGATGGAGTGATGCAATGGAGCTAGGTGGGGTGGGAGGAGGAAGGAATGGATACAACCAAACGCAAAAGGGACTCGGCATTACCAAGCTCACACAGTCTAAGAGGAGCACTACGCTTGTTGGGACAACAGGTCCTCTCCTATAAGGTAAACAATAAACATCAAGAGGGAGAAGAGATGAAAAACTATTTTTTGTTTTCAAAGCCATGATCTAATGATGTTTCAGGCAGAGTAATAATGTTTAATAATCTGGAATCGGTTTGCTCTTTCTGAATAGCTTCCACAGAAGTCAACGCTCTGGATGTTGAAGGCTATTAATATTCCCAACAGAAAATTTCTGTGATGGTGAAAATTTAAACTAAGAGTCTTCTTCCCAGCTTCCCACTCATGCTCCCTTTGTTTATCACAAGAAAGCTAAGCTCTACCATAAATAATAGGAAATGATGGAGGCACTGCTTGCCAGAGGAAAACAAAGACACGTGATTAAAACACAATTAAAAGGTATGCAGGAAAAACGCAGTCAGCTTTAAACGAAGAATGGGGAAAAATGTCCCTCTCCTCTTTGTGCTCTAATCCTTAGATTTCTGTGTCTTATAACAACATCTCAATGACTTGGTAAAACTTGTTCCTGAAGAAAGCTTTATCCAAAACCTGGATTAGGAAAATACAAGGTTTTGGGGGACAGGATCTGAAGAAGCCAACTCAGCTCTCTAGGAGAAATTCAACTCTTCCCAAATGCTTGTTAATGCATGTTAAATGCAGCAAGAAATAATCCTATGAGGCAGCTGCACAGGCCTCTCTCAGCTGCAGTGAATGAAGTAAATGACTTGTAACTTCTGGAAGTCTTGGTTATCTGCAGGTAAAACTTTAATAACCCTTGGAGCATCAAGGGACTAAAGACATTTCTCCCTGGAATTCTTTGGTAATTGTTTTCTTAATTTATCCAGGAAAAGCTTAGTTTGGATGCAGCATCTTTTTTTTTTTTTTTTTTTAACAGAGGCGATCAAAATAACTTGCTCAGATTCACATAAATTAGTAGAGTTCAAACTAAATTTTGCAAATTAGCTGTTATATAAACAGTATAGCTTTTCTAAAATGAAATTGTGGCTCTTCTTTTTAATGACAACGGAGCTCCAAGTCAATGAAAACACCGGGACTGCTTTGCACAGATGGAAAAATGCGTTTTCTATAACCAAGAAGTTTACACGAGCACCAAGACAACAAGGTGCCATCCTGAAGCTAGCCCAAATGTCTTTCTGAAGAACGAATTAGAATAGAATCAAAATTAGAATAAGGTAAAATATCACCAACATGATTTGGCACCTATCCTATCCCAGATCTACCATCTGCTTCATGTGTGGTCTTGGTTAAGTTACCTAACCTCTCCACACTTCAAATTCTTCATCTATAACATGGGGATATTCATGGTATGTATCTGAAAGGGTCAACAATAGGATAAAAATAAGAAAACGCATGGGGCCCGGCACCGTGGCTCACTTGGTTAATCCTCCGCCTGCGGCGCCGCCATTCCACATGGGCACTGGATTCTGTCTCAGTTGCTCCTCTTCCAGTCCAGCTCTCTGCTGTGGCCCGGGAGTGCAGTGGAGGATGGCCTAAGTGCTTGGGCCCTGCACCCCACGGGAGACCAGGAGGAAGCACATGGCTCCTGCCTTTGGATCAGTGCAGCGCACTGGCTGTAGCAACCATTTGAGGGGTGAACCAATGGAAGGAAGACCTTTCTCTCTGTCTCTCTCACTGTCTAACTCTGCCTGTCAAATTAAAAAAAAAAAAAAAGAAAAGAAAAGAAAAGAAAATGCACGTAAAGGCATTTAGAAGAATACCTCACACAGAGTAAGGGCATAAAGTGTCAATACAATTTTAACTAGGAAGTTTTGTAATCCACATAGTTGCAAATATTTATTAACATTTTATTAAATGCAATCTTCTTTGTTTTTGTGATAATTTTATATCCAGAAACCTCCACTTCTGAACCACATTTTAAGCCCTGGAACAAAGATCATGACATAAGTGTGTGTGTATGTGTGTGTGTGTGTATAGCAGAAGCTCAAAAATATTTGGTAAAGATAAACCAAACTTTTAATCCAAACTGATGTAAGGGGTGTGTATTGCTTTTTAGGAATACAGTGATAAAATGCATTGTGATGTAAGCATATGAGTATTGAGGCCCTTTCTTTTATTTTTTTAAAGATTTATTTATTTATTTGAAAGTCAGAATAACACAGAGAAAGGAGGGGGGGAGGGAGGGGGAGGGAGAGGGAGAGGGAGAGGGAGAGGGAGAGAGAGAGAGAGAGAGAGAGAGAGGTCTTCCATCCGATGGTTCACTCCCCAGTTGGCTGCAATGGCCAGAGCTATGTCAATCTGAAGCCAGGAGCCAGGAGCCAGGAGCTTCCTCCGAGTCTCCCACATGGGTGCAGGGGTCCAAGGACTTGGCCATCCTCCACTGCTTTCCCCGGCCATAGCAGACAGCTGGATTAGAAGTAGAGCAGCCGGGTCTTGAACTGGCACCCATATGGGATGCCAGAGCTTCAGGCCAGGGTGTTAAGCTGCTGCACCACAGAGCTGGCCCCGAGGCCCTTTCTTTCAACAAAAAGGATACTATCAACACTATATTAATGTTTTGTCCATAGGTAGTCCAATTTGGCAATCCTTATTTTCCTAATGTTGATTTCAACAATTTAATGTAATAAAATGTATAAAATATTATCATACAAGAATTTAATAAAGTAACACTGAACTTCCGAAAGGAATGATTCCATGAAACAATGATTTGGGAGAAGACAGAAAAGAGCAAAATGAAGATCTCAAAGTACTTGACATTTATACATTTTTTTCTTGTTTTCAAACTTTCAGAGCTAATGTGAATCCCATAACTCACAGCATTATTGAAGGAAAAACAGGAAGGAAATTGTCAGAATGGTAATAAGACCCTCATCGCAGTGTAATTTTTTAAATCCTAATATCCTACAGGGCATACACAGGGCATATTTTGTTTTTTCTGGTTTCTTATTTTGTGTTAGTAATTAGCCCTAATAGAGTGAAGGCAGAAGCCACACTCAAATTCCCACTGCCATCAACGCCTCCCTTCTTTCACTCAGAAACAGGCAGGAAAATTCTATTACTTTGTAATTTTGTTGCTAGATTATTTACATTTTCCCCACCATTTTTATTGGGTTTCAAGGACCAGATTTGTAGATTTTTGGTAATTTTGAAAAAAGACACTGAATTCTGAGGGTTAGAAAAGTTTTTTCTTTCAAGTTGGGACAAACTCCCAAAGGTTTGTTGTGTGTGTGTGTGTGCACTTGCTGGGGAGGTAGATGGAAAAGCAAATGAACATCCAGAAGACAGCTGCCTCTGTGACACTGACGCGCGTGGTTTAGGGATGGGAACTGATCCCCATCCTGGCAGATGCTGCTTTTCCCTAGGCATGAGATGGTTTCTAGCAAAAGACATTTCTGGTTTACCATTCAACCTTTCACTTCCGCTTGCAGCTAAAGCTCACATCGTACACTATAAATATGAAACTCGTGTATACCAGCTCCTTTTCAGGAAATTTTTCTATGTGTCAAACATTCAGTGGTTGTTCTATTTTTATTTACTGTTAAAGAAATGCATACTGAAATTTAATGCTTTGAAAACAAATCATTCATGAAGAAGTTTTCTTACAGATGGTACACATGTTTTCATACAATCCCACAGCAAGAGTGAAGCAGCATGACAGAGAAGAGGTGTAGGCCCAGCTGCTATCATGAATTAGCTATGTGATCTCACCAAGTCTGAACTGGACTGGAACCTCATCTGTAAAATGAGAGGGTGGATGGGATCATCTGAGGATCAGTCTGGCTTTTGCATTTTGAGTCTGTAATTCAGTTCCACAGTAAATTAAACACAGTAAATTCATTTAAAAACAAAGATTCACTTTTTTTTTTTTTTTTTTTGGACAGGCAGAGTAGACAGTGAGAGAAAGAGAGAGAGATAGAGAGAAAGGTCTTCCTTTTTTTTTTTTTTTTCCCCCGTTGGTTCACCCTCCAATGGCCGCTGTGGCTGGCACATCGCACTGATCTGAAGCCAGAAGCCAGGTGCTTCTCCTGGTCTCCCATGCCGGTGCAGGGCCCAAGGACTTGGGCCATCCTCCACTGCACTCCCGGGCCACAGCAGAGAGCTGGCCTGGAAGAGGAGCGACCAGGACAGAATCCAGTGCCCCGACTGGGACTAGAACCCGGGGTGCCGGCGCCACAAGGCAGAGGATTAGCCGGCCACAAAGATTCACTCTTCATACTTCCTTACCAAAAGTCAATATATCATAAAAAATTTTAAAACCCAAGACATTAGACTTTATGTATACACCTAAAGCTAGAAAAATAATTCTCATAATATGACTTGGCCAAGCCAAGCAGTTAGGTTTGTTTTTGTTCTAAAGATTTATTTATTTATTTGAAAGCAGAGTTACAGAGAGGCAGAGGCAGAGAGAGAGGTCTTCCATCTGCTGGTTCATTCCCCAAATGACTGCAATGGCTGGAGCTGGGCTGATCCAAAGCCAAGAGCCAGGAGTTTCTTCTGAGTCTCCTATGCGGGTACAAGGGCCCAAGGACTCAGACCATCTTCTACTGCTGTCCCAGGCCATGGCAGAGAGCCAAATCAGAAGTGGAGCAGTGGGACACAAACTGGCACCCATATGGGATGCCAGCACTGCAGGTGACGGCTTTACTCACTAAGCCACAGCACCAGCCACAACAGTTATGTTTTTAATGCAAAGAAACACTATGATTCTGAATGAGAGGTAAGCAGGTAACATTATTCTGACTTTTCTATACATTTAAAGTTCTTGACGTTTTCTGTCTCAATATGCCTCATCTCTTTCACATTCATTCTCTTATTTCCCGCGTCCCAGAGTTTAAGAAAAGCTTTTCCAGAAAACTATCAATTAAATGTACCTCTCTACAAAAAAATCCCTTTACTGCACATGAAGACAAAAAATTTTATATACCAATTAGTTTTATTTAGGGTCAAATCATGAAGAATCAACAGATATGAAAAGAATCCACTGGAATCTTAATGTTTCATCAAGGTGATAGTGGTCATGATTAGATGGCTATGATTTTCCACCAGTTTAATTTTCAGTATTTTTAAAAAATATTTATTTATGTACTTGAAAGAGTTAGAGGGAGAGACAGAGAGAGATCTTCCACCTGTTGGTTCAGTCCCTAAATGGCTGCAAAGGCTGGGACTGGGCCAGACCAAAGGCAGGAGCCAGGAGCTTCTTCCAGGTCCCCCACGTGGGTGGTAGGGGTCCAAACACATGGGCCATCTTCTGCTGTTTTTCCCAGGCCATTAGCAGGGTGCTAAATCAAAGGGGAGCAACTGGGACTCAAATTGGTGCTCATATGGAATGCTGGCAGGCAGCTTTACCTGCTATGCCATGATGCTTGTCCCAATTTTCAGTGTTATGGTTCCCATAGCCTATTGTACTGCACAGACCTTTCAGATTCTAAAGGCCACCAAGTGCCTTTAAGGTATGAGTGGCAAGCCGGTGCCGTGGCATAATAGGCTAATCCTCTGCCTTGCGGCACCGGCACACCGGGTTCTAGTCCTGGTTGGGGTGCCGGATTCTGTCCCGGTTGCCTGTCGCTCCCCGTCTTCGTGGAGGAACGACACAGGACCCTGCGCTGTTCTTTCGTCTGCTCGGCCCTCCCCGGGTTTGCTGCTGGTTCTTCCCGGGTTGGCTACTATCCCTTCCACCTCCGTGGAAGGGCAGTTCCCCCTGGCCACTTTCCCCACTTCCGCAGGGGAGCGGCACACCGCCGGCCGGCTCTCTCGGGGGCTGCACAGGTGTTCCCCTTAGATGTTCCTCTTAGATGTTCCTGGTGCATGCCGTCTCTCTCCTCCTTTATAGTCCTTCCACCAATCCCAACTCTGCTACCCACACACCGAGTACGCTGCTCTCCTCCAATCAGGAGCAGGTCCCACAGTTTATTGGTTGAACTGGAGGCAGCTGCGTAGAAGCTGTTTCTCCCTTCTCAGCGCCATATTGTGGGAAAGCAGATGCATAGAATAAGTCTTAATTCCAGTAACTTAGTCTAGTCCGGGTTGCTCCCCACAGATCCCCCTTTCTTTTTATTTTTGGCGTTGATACGCGCCTGTCTTCGGTGCCCCGCGGCACACACTCTGCTCTGCTTGCTAGAGTTGCCCACAGGTGCTTACAAGTCCTATCAATCAGGCAAACCGAATCCGGGTCCTCTCTTTGCCATGTTGTGAGGAGGTTTTTAGGCGCTGATGCGTGCCTGTGTTCGGTGCCCTGCAGCGCATGCTCTTCCCTGCTAGAACTGCCTGCAGGTGCTTACAAGCCCTAACAATCAGGCAAACCGAATCCAAGCCTTCTCATTGCCGTATTGTGGGGAGACTTATTGGTGTTGATTCGTGCCTATCTTCGGTGACCTGCAGCTCATACTCTGGTCGAGCTGCCTGCTGGTGCTTACCGCCTTACTAATCAGGCAGACCGAATCTAAGCTCTCTCATTGCTGTGGTGTGGGGAGGCCTTATTTTTCTCTATCTCCAGGCATTCCTATTTCTCCTATTTTACTTCCATCTACCAGCATTCCTATTTCTCTCATTTTACTTCTATACTTCTGTTTCTCTTATCCCTGCGGCTTCCCGGCGCCCGCCCCGAGGCTGATTCTCGGCGCCTCGCCCCGCGGCAGCTTCACGGCTCTGCGCGGCTTCCCGGCGCCTCGCCCCGCCGGCGGGTTCCCAGCTCTGCGCGGCTCGGCTTCGCGCGCACACTCCGCGGTCTCCACGCCCCTTCGCGTCCGCACCACGGCCTCGCACCAGCCCCGCGTTCCCTATCTATTCACGCCCCGTGCTCTCTCTGCACGCAGCGGCTTCCGCGAGTCACACTGCCCCAGCTCACATTTCCGCCACTACCGGTATTCAGTCCAAGTTCCCCGGACTAACCTGGCGAATTTCAACCTGGCGGCCCACGTCTCTGCCTCTGGTTCCAGATTTTCGCCTTTTGCTCCCCGGGGTGACTTGAAGAATTCCAAGGTGGCTTATGTCTCCGCCTCGGCCTGCACTCGCAGCTTCATCCTCCCTAACATTTTTCTCTACCCGGTATGTTTCCTTAAGTTTTCTTCCAACAATATTCCTCTCATTTCTCCTGGCTTCTCCCCACAGTCCGTATCCGAGTCCAAGCCTCCTCCAGGTTTCACTTTCGCTTTCAATCTCCTAGCTTCCCCGCCATAGTCCGCATCCGAGTCTATGAAAGCTTTCACTTTCGCTTTCAATCCTAACTTCTTTCCCACAGTCCATATCCGAGTCTATGCCTAGGCTTTCAATAGCTTCTTCCGGCACCTTTTCCGTCCAGCTTTCCCCTAGGCTCTTTGCTAGTCTCTCTCTCCGGTATTTTCCACTTCTTCCCTCCTAAGTTTCCTATCCGTCCTAGGTTTCCTATCCGAGTCACGGCACCATTATGTCGCTCCCCCTCTTCGTGGAGGAACGACACTAAACCCTGCCTAGGCTTCATATCCGAGTCACGGCACCATTATGTTGCTCCCCCTCTTCACGGAGGAACGACACTAAACCCTGCCTGGGCTTCATATCCGAGTCACGGCACCATTATGTCGCTCCCCGTCTTTGTGGAGGAACGACACAGGACCCTGCGCTGTTCTTTTGTCTGCTCGGCCCTCCCCGGGTTTGCTGCTGGTTCTTCCCGGGTTGGCTACTATCCCTTCCACCTCCGTGGAAGGGCAGTTCCCCCTGGCCACATTCCCCACTTCTGCAGGGGAGCGGCACACCGCCGGCCGGCTCTCTCGGGGGCTGCACAGGTGTTCCCCTTAGATGTTCCCCTTAGATGTTCCTGGTGCATGCCGTCTCTCTCCTCCTTTATAGTCCTTCCACCAATCCCAACTCTGCTACCCACACACCGAGTACGCTGCTCTCCTCCAATCAGGAGCAGGTCCCACAGTTTATTGGTTGAACTGGAGGCAGCTGCGTAGAAGCTGTTTCTCCCTTCTCAGCGCCATATTGTGGGAGAGCAGATGCATAGAATAAGTCTTAATTCCAGTAACTTAGTCTAGTCCGGGTTGCTCCCCACAGTTGCCCCTCTTCCAGGCCAGCTCTCTGCTGTGGCCTGGGAGTGCAGTGGAGGATGACCCAAGTCCTTGGGCCCTGCACCCCATGGGAGACCAGGAGAAGCACCTGGCTCCTGGCTTCGGATCAGTGCAGTGCACCAGCCGCAGCAGCCATTGGAGGGTGAACCAACGGTAAAGGAAGACCTTTTTCTCTGTCTCTCTCTCTCTGTCCACTCTGCCTGTCGGTAAAGGAAGACCTTTCTCTCTGTCTCTCTCTCTGTCCACTCTGCCTGTCCAAAAAAAAAAAAAAAAAAAAAAGTATGAGTGGCATATTATCTACTTTAATAAATAAGTGAATAAGGGTCATTATTTTCATATGAAAGAAATGTTTCACTGAAAATTAGAAGCAGACTTTGTGGTACCATCTTCAAAATGATGATAGCATTTTCCAATAGACAGCAGTATAGTGAACCTACATTATAAGTAAGACTAGAAAAGTAGGTTGATTATCAGAATGGACAGGCATTAGGACAGCAGTGGTGAGAACGAGGGAAGGGGATGTATAGGACAAAGACAGAATCGAGATAATTTTAGAGGTTATTACCAAGCATCCTAATGCAAGAGGAAGTTAAAATTAGTTATTACTGTAAAGGCAGCACTACATAGAATCAGATAAGCCCAGGATCAAGCCCCGTGTCTGCAACACACAAACTATGTAGGCTGGAGCAAGCTACTTGACCTTTTTTTTTTTTTTTTTTTTTTGACAGGTAGAGTTATAGACAGTGAGAGAGAGAGAGAGAGAGAAAGGTCTTCCTTCCGTTGCTTCACCCCCCCCCCCAAAATGGCCGCTATGGCCGGAACTATGCCGATCCGAATCCAGGAGCCAGGTGCTTTCCTCCTGGTCTCCTATGTGGGTGCAGGGGCCCAAGCACTTGTGCCATCCTCCACTGCCCTCCCAGGCCACAGCAGAGAGCTGGACTGGAAGAGGAGCAATCGGGACCAGAACTGGCACCCATATGGGAAGGCGGCGCCACAGGCGGAGGATTAGCCAAGTGAGCTACGGCGCTGGCCCCCGCTACTTGACCTTTGTAAGCCTCAATTTTTATTTCACATACAGAAAGTAACATCACATATTTCTTATGGTTGTTGTAAGAATAACAAATTATGTATATAAAGTGTCTGGATTAGGTTCCAACACATACATGCTCAATGAAGGCAGCTATTACTGTTTTCTAGCACCCAGAAACAATCTCAACAATTAGGCTGTATCAGGTTCTCAATTAAATTTAAACTTCAATCTGAACAAAACTTTAAAACTGAAGTTTTAACTAAAACTTTCAATCAAATTTGCCAGAAAGAGGAATTACAAATTGGAATACTTATTAAGTATGAGAACTTGCAGGGCCATCATTAGTAGGTAAGATTTGGGGACAGAATTGTGGAGAAAACCAATAAAAATCAAAAAACAGGCCAGCACCGTGGCTCAATAGGCTAATCCTCAGCCTTGCAGCGCCGGCACACTGGGTTCTAGTCCCAGTCGGGGCGCCGGATTCTGTCCCGGGTGCCCCTCTTCCAGGCCAGCTCTCTGCTACGGCCCGGGAGTGCAGTGGAGAATGGCCCAAGTACTTGGGCCCTGCACCCCATGGGAGACCAGGAAAAACACCTGGCTCCTGGCTTCGGATCAGCGGGATGCGCCGGCTGCAGCGCTCCGGCCACAGCGGCCATTGGAGGGTGAACCAACGGCAAAAGGAAGACCTTTCTGTCTCTCTCTCTCACTGTCCACTCTGCCTGTCAAAAATTAAAAAAAAAAAAAATTAAAAAACAATTTGAATTTTAAGAGCAGCTTAGCAGAAACAGGCTAAAAGGCTCTGGGAAAAATCACAGAAAATTACAATTTGGGGAATTTTGTGTGGGTGTATACAGTTCTTTCTTGTATGTGCTTGCTTGTTCTCACACACACATATACCACTCAATATATTTAAGCAGATATTTTGAAGACCTTCCATGCACAAGTGCTGTAATATACAATAGAAGAGTCACACAGAAGCAAACACTGACAAACTGATTCTAAAATTTACATGGAAATGCAACTGGCCATGAATAACCGAGGTAATTTTAAAGAAAAACAACAAAACTGGAGAACTTAACTACCAGAGTTAAAGATTCGGTTATAGGGGGGCTAGTGGTGTGGCACAGTGTGTTAGTCTGCAGTTTGTGATGCCAGTATATCATACCAGAGCGCCAGTTTAAGTCCTAGCTGTTTGCTTCCAATCCAGCTTCCTGCTAATAAGCCTGGGAGGGCAGTGGATGATGGCCCAAGCACTTGAGACCCTGCCACCCAAGCAGGAGACCTGGATGGAGCTCCTGGCTTTGGCGTAGTTAGACTTGGCTACCATGACCATTTGGGGAGTGATTCAGCAGATGAAAGATCTTTCTCTCTGTCCCTCTCTTTTTTGTCTTTCTGCCTAATTAATTGAGATTTGATAAAGAACCATACGTATATGGGCATGTAATTTATGATAAAGAAATAACCCAGTACAATGGGAAACACATATTTCTTTTTTTAAAACGATTTATTTTATTTATTTGAAAGAGTTACACAGAGAGGTAGAGAGAGAGAGAGAGGTCTTCCATCCACTGGTTCACTCCCCAGATAGCCACAATAGCTAGAGCTGTGCCGATCTGAAACCAGGAGCCAGGAGCTTCTCCCGGGTCTCCCATGTGGGTGCAGGGGCCCAAGGACTTGGGCCATCTTCTACTGCTTTCCGAGGCCAAAGCAAAGAGCTGGATTGGAAGAGGAACAGCCAGGACTAGGACTAGAACTGGCGTTCATATGGGATGCCGGCGCTTCAGGCCAGGGCTTTAACCTGCTGCGCCACAGCGCTGGCCTGAGGAAACACATATTTCTTTTTTTTTCTTTTTTTTTTTTTGGACAGGCAGAGTGCATAGTGAGAGAGAGCGACAGAGGGAAAGGTCCTCCTTTTGCTGTTGGTTCACCTTCCAATGGCTGCCACGGCTGGCACGCTGTGGCGGCGCACCGCGCTGATCCGATGGCAGGAGCCAGGTGCTTCTCCTGGTCTCCCATGGGGTGCAGGGCCCAAGCACTTGGGTCATCCTCCACTGCACTCCCTGGCCACAGCAGAGAGCTGGCCTGGAAGAGGGGCAACCGGGAAAGAATCCGGCGCCCCGACGGGGACTAGAACCCAGTATGCCGGCGCCACTAGGTGGAGGATTAGCCTATTGAGCCACGGAGCCGGCCAGGAAACACATATTTCAATAAATGGTGTTGGGTCAACTGAACATCATACTGAAAAATAGAATTCTCACATCTACTTCATACCATACACAAAGATTAAACGGATTACAGATCTAAACATCAAAGTTAAAACAATTAAAATTTTAGAAGAAAACATAAGAGAGTGTATTATCTTCATGACATTGGGGTAGGCACAGATTTCTTAAATAGAAAGTAAAAATACTAATCATATGAGGCAAAGATCATTAAACTGGATTACAGGGGCTGGTGCTGTGGTGCAGTGGGTAAGGCTGCGGCCTGCAATGCTTACATCCCATGTGGGTGCCAATTTGTATCCCAGCTATTCCACTTCTGATCCAGCCTCTGCTATGGCCTGGAAAAGCAGAGGAGAATGCCCAAGTGCTTGGGTCCCTGCATGCACCTAGGAGACCTGGAAGAAGCTCTTGGCTCCTGGCTTCGGCCTGGCCCAGCCCTGGCCGTTGAAGCCATTTGGGTAGTGAACCAATAGATGGATGATCTGATGATATCTCCCCCCCACCTCCTCTCTGCTTTTCTAATAAATAAATAGGAGCACATTAAAATAGACAGTATGGAACAAGTGCAAAAGGCAAGTAACAGAGTAAAAGAAATTCCAATATGTCCATCAAAGGATCTGTGTCCAGAATTTATATAACATTCACATAAATCCTCAAGAAAAATACATAAAACCAGTAAGAAAATGGGCAGAAGATAGACACTTTACATCCAAATGCCCAGTCAACAGGAAAAAAAAAATGATATGGAAGGCAGAGTTAGAGAGACAGACAGACATCTTCAGTTTACTGGTTTACTCCTCAAATGGTCCCAGCTGGGGCAGGGTGGGTAGGCTAGGCTGAAACCAGGAGACAGGAACTCCACTGAGGTCTCCCACATGGGTGGCGGGGCCCAAGTACTTGGGCCATCATCCACTACCTTCCCAGGTACACTAGCAGCGAACTGGATTATAAGTAGAGCAGCCGCCCTCCAACTGGCACTCGAATATGGGATGCAAATGTTACAAGCAGTGGCTCAGTCAGCTGCACCACAACAGCAGTGTCAATCAACATCTAAAGAGACACTCAATTTTAATAGTATTCAAGGAAATTTCATTAAAAACAGAACAATATGAAGATAATTAATACTACTGAATTGTATACACAGAAATGTAAGATGGTAAATTTTATATTAAGTGTTCTTTCCATAATTAAAAGTTAATGGAATATGAAATACTGCCATAGAACCCAGAACAGCTGTAACAAAAAGAGTCAAACAGTGCTGCTGAGAAAAAGAACAAGTGGAATTCTAAATCACTGCTTTTGGGAGTATAAATTTGTAGAGTTGGAAGTTCCAGTTCCTCCCCTAGTTAAATATCCACTTGAATATATTCAATATACATACAAGAATTTTTGGTTATCAAAATCTGAAGGAAGGGGCCAGCACTGTGCGTACCAGGTAAAGCTGCTGCCTGCAGAGCTGGTATCCCATACAGGTGCCAGTTCAAGTCCTGGCTGCTCCTCTTTCAACACAGCTCCCTGCTTAGTGTGCCTGGGAAAGCAGTGGAAGATGGCCCAAGTACCTGAGCTCCTGAACCCTTGTGGGAGACCCAGAAGAAGCTCCTGGCTCCTGGCTCTGGATAAGCACAGCTCTGACCATTGCAGTCATTTGGGAAGTGAACCAGTGGATGGAGGATCTCTGTCTCTCCCTTTCTCTGTAACTCTGCCTTTCAAATAAATTTTTTTTTTTTTTTTTTTTTTTTTTCAGAAAATCTGAATGAAACCAGGGCCGGCGCCGTGGCTCACTTGGTTAATCCTCCACTGGTATCCCATATGGGTGCCGGGTTCTAGTCCTGGTTGCTCCTCTTTCACTCCAGCTCTCTGCTGTGGCCCGGGAAGGCAGTGGAGGACGGCCCAGGTGCTTGGGCCCCTGCACCCACATGGGAGACCAGGAGGAAGCACCTGGCTCCTGGCTTCGGATTGGCACAGCGCTGGCCGTAGCGGCCATTTGGGGAGTGAACCAACGGAAGGAAGACCTCTCTCTCTTTCTCTCTCTGTCTATAACTCTACCTGTCAAAAAAAAAAAAAAAAAATCTGAATGAAACCAAAATGTTTTCGTATAGTAAATTGTGGGACATATACATAATGAAATAAATCAATGAGAGTAAATAAACTACAATTATATGCAACAAGAATGACTCTCAAAAACATGAATCTCAAGGCCAGTGCTGTGGCGTAGCAAATAAAGCGGCCACTTGTGATGCCACCATCCCATATGGGTGCCAGTTCGAGTCCCGGCTATCCCGCTTCTGATCCAGATCTCTGCTAATGCACCTGGGAAAAGCAGGGAAAGATGGCCTAAGTATTGATCCTTGTACTCATATGGGAGGCCTATGTGAAGCTTCTGGCTCCTGGCTTTGGCCTGGCCCCAAATCTGGCCATTGCAGACATCTGAGAGTGAACCAGTAGATAGAAGCTCTCTCTGTCTCTGTCTCTCCCCATATGTGGCTCTTTCAAATAAATAAAAAAATTTAAAACAAACATAACTGAGTGAAATAAGGCAGGCAGGAAAGCACACGTTTGAATACTGTATGATTCATATATAAGGCTCAAAACCAGGCAAAACTAATTATGTTTGGTGTTAGAGGAAAGGATATTGGTTATGTTGGAAGGGGAGTGAACTACAAAGGGCAGAGTGGACTCTGATGATATCTTTTGTCATTTTCTTTTTAAAGATCTGAGGGGTGGTTACACAGGTGTGTTTACCTTGTAAAAATTCATGGAACCAAATTCAGGATCTCCTGAATAGGGGTTAGGAGACGATTATTCAGAGAGAGAGAGAGATAAAGGTGAATAAAGTTCCATTTGGTTACAGATAGACTGTCCTCATCCTTATTTTCTGATATAATAGAAACAGGAACTTCTAATAAAAAAGATTTAAATTTTGGTCAGAGAAGAGCCCCATGGTCACACACAGATAATTGTTTCCCCTATGCCACTGCTCTGACCAAGGTTAGAGCTCCCTCTAGCACTTTTAACTAAGGAATACCACAGGCCCTTACAGAGCTGACACAGTTTGGTGCTGCCCATGGTTAAATGCAATATGGTGATTTTTATTTTTAATTTGCTTTAATTGTTGCTATGATATGAATAATTAATAGGCTTCCTATGCTAGTTTTGTAAAGTTCACAGTACAGAAAGCCAGGAGAGAAATATCTATTTAGAAAGGAGGCTTAAAAATGGTTATAACTGCTATAATATTAGAGAATTCAGAATATTTATTCATGATTTGTGGCAACATTATGTTTTCCACCAACAAAGAAACACACTACTAAAAGCATTTCCTACTAAAAAATCTCTCCAGTCTCATCTATTTTTCTCTTCATGACTGCATAACTACTGTACCTATAGTACTGTATGAGAGCAAAGTGGGTCAGTGTTAGGAGAGAGTTGTTTGAGGGAATAGAACAGAAAGGTTTGACTATAAACACTTAACCTCATTCCATCTATTCTAAAGTATTTATTAACATGAAATAAGCCCCTGGACAATAAGGATCTATTCAACTTGAAGCCTGTATTCTTTGCCCATGCTTGTAAACTCCCCTCTCCATTGGCATCTTAACCACTAGAAATTATGATGATATCAATACCTGCACCCAACCATGTCAATTTCACATTTGGATATCACATGAATGCATAATTTAGGTGTGATGCTGTAATCATACCCAATCCACACAAATCTGAGCAGGTGCTAGAAGTTCAATGGCTATTACATACACATAGCATTATGGGAAAGCAGACAGTTAACAGGGGTTTCGTTTTTCAATCTGGATTTAAAATCTTCTCCCCACCCTGAAAGAAACATTGCTTTTCAATACTCCTGTTAAAATCAATACACATTTCAAACCACCTAATTAATTAATTAATTCCTTCAGTCAAGTAGTGAGGATAAGAGAAAGAAAAAGAACGTAGAATCACCTTAAGGAAGAACATTATGAGTTATTCATTATATTTTTCACTCTTCCAACTAAGAAAACATTTTTTCATTATAATATGAGGCAAACATTTCCTATTAAATTTTTGTTGTGGTGGTACGATGGGTTAAGCTGCTGCCTGCAATGCTAGAATCTCACCTCAGAGCACCAGTCTGAGTCCCAGCTGCTCTGCTTTGGATCCAGCTCCCTGTTAATGTGTCTGAGAAAGCAGCTCAAGATGGTAGAAGTACTGGGAGACCTAGATGGAGTTTCGGGCTCCTGGCTTTGCTGTGGACCAGCCCAGGATGTTGTGGTCATTTGGTGAGTGAACCAGTGGATGGAACAACGATATTTCTCTCTCTCTCTCTCTCTCTCTCTCTCTCTCTCTCACACACACACACACACCCCTCCCCTCCTCACCCCCATCACTCTGCCTAATAACTTTTTTAAAGATATATGTATCTGAAAGGCAAAGTTAGAGAGAAGAAGGAGAGGGAGAGAGGGAGGAGGGGCGGGAGAGAAAGAGTGAGAACGAGCGAGCGAGAATCTCCTATCCACTGATTCACTCCCCAAATGGCCGCAAAGGACAGGGCTGGGCCCAGCTGAAGCCAGGAGCAGCTTCTAGGTCTCTCATGTGGGTGCAGGGGCCTTCCACTGATGCTTTCTCAGGCCATTAGCAGGGAGCTGCATGGGAAGTGAGACAGCCAGGTCTTGAACCAGCGCCCATATTTGGATGCAGGCATTGCAGGTGGCGGTTCTGCCACAGAGCTGGCCCTGAAACTTCAAATTCTATTTTCTGTGAACTTTTAGAAGCACCCTCCTACCACAAAGCCAAGATCCTAAGTGACTGCCTTAGTTTGGTTGTGCTGCTTATCTGCTAATCAAATTAACATGCCAAAGTCATTCCAAGAGCAGTTCAAACAATGGATGAAATATTGTCTGCAGGCCGGCGCCGTGGCTCACTAGGCTAATCCTCCGCCTAGCGGCGCCGGCACACCGGGTTCTAGTCCCGGTTGGGGCGCCGGATTCTGTCCCGGTTGCCCCTCTTCCAGGCCAGCTCTCTGCTGTGGCCAGGGAGTGCAGTGGAGGATGGCCAGGTGCTTGGGCCCTGCACCCCATGGGAGACCAGGAAAAGCACCTGGCTCCTGGCTCCTGCCATCGGATCAGCGCGGTGCGCCGGCCGCGGCGGCCACTGGAGAGTGAACCAACGGCAAAGGAAGACCTTTCTCTCTGTCTCTCTCTCTCTCACTGTCCACTCTGCCTGTCAAAAAAAAAAAAAAAATATTGTCTGCAAACAGTTATTCATTAACCTACTGAGAGCCTCAATCATGAGCTGTGTTTTTCCTAAGACAGGATTCACTACAGCTTCTCTCTCTGTTCACCCACTATCTGCTGGGAGCAGTATATCATGGACTAGAATGAGACTGACAGATCTAAATTAACATGACAGAAAAGCGATTTGATGCTGCCTCTGGTTTCTCTACCGCACTCTGTTTTGTGGCATCCAAAGGCTTCAGAACCCTGGCATTAATTAAGCAACAGTTTTATTACACATAATCAAAGCCTGAAAAGAACAGACAGCGAGAGGAGATTACAAGTTTCAATTAACAGTTTAACTTTTTGTGGCTGCTAATTGAGGTATTTTTAAATTTTGATCATAGCATACAGAATGCTGAAAAGGAAAATTCTGTAAGTATAAGAGAAATAACAGGCCAGCGCCGTAGCTCACTAGGCTAATCCTCTGCCTGCGGTGCCAGTACTCCAGGTTCTAGTCCCGGTTGGGGCACCGGATTCTGTCCCGGTTGCTCCTCTTCCAGTCCAGCTCTCTGCTGTGGCCCGGGAAGGCAGTGGAGGTTGGCCCAAGTGCTTGGGCCCTGCACCCGCATGGGACACCAGGAGGAAGCACCTGGCTCCTGGCTTCGGATCCGCGTAGCACGCCGGGCCATGGCAGCCATTTTGGGGGTGAACCAATGGAAGGAAGACCTTTCTCTCTGCCTCTCTCTCACTGTCTAACTCTGCCTGCCCCCCAACCCAAAAGAGAGAGAATTAACAAATCTAAAATGTATCACCATATTGTAATTTTATATAATCAATTTGCACATTTCCATGATTTCCAAATGGCTAGTTGTTAGTAAACTACTAATATTCAATAGGCAGCATAGGGAACTTTTTAGATAACCCCCCTATTTACTACATCTACTTAATTTCTATGTCTTAAAATTTGCAGCCAGGCGCCGCAGCTCAATAGGCTAATCCTCCACCTGCAACACCGGCACACCGGGTTCTAGTCCCAGTCGGGGTACCGGATTCTGTCCTAATTGTTCCTCTTGCAGTCCAGCTCTCTGCTGTGGCCCGGGAGTGCATTGGAGGATGGCCCAAGTGCTTGGGCCCTGCACCCACATGGGAGACCAGGAGAAGCACCTGGCTCCTGGCTTCGGATCAGCGTGGTGCGCACCGGCCGTAGCGGCCATTGGGGGGTGAACCAACGGTAAAGGAAGACCTTTCTCTCTCTCTCTTTCACTGTCCACTTTGCCTGTCAAAAAAAAAAAAATTTTTTTTTTTGCAGCCAGTTTTTGAAAGCATGGGGCCTTAGGCTCAGCTGGTGTAGTTTAGTTGGTCCTAGTTCTGCAACTCGCTAAGAGACTCTGGGCAGGCTGCTTGATGGGTAGTTCTCTTCTAATCATATGTAAAATGGCATTATGAGAATGTACATAAAACTCTTGGTGCGATATCTGGTACACTACCAATGTTCAATAAATAATGGTACAAAAAGCCTGTCAATTTTGATGACAGAATCTCCAGATCTGTAATACTTTAACAAACATATTTCACAACTTTTTTGGTTTTAAGTCAATCAGACTCAACAAATACAGTTTAAGAACCTACATTATGCAAAGCCAGAAGGCCACAACTCAATCTAGGTCTCCCACGTGGGTGGTAGGAAGCCAAGCACCTAAACTACCACCTGCTGGCTCCCAGGGTGGGCATTAGCAGGAAGTTGGATCAGAAGCCAAGGCAGGACTTGATCACAGGCACTTAGATACAGCATCCCAAGCGGCATCACAATGTTTGCCCAAACTTAACATTATTATTATTATTATTATTATTATTATTATTATTATTTGAGAGGCAGTGAGAGATTCAGAGAGAGAAACAAAGCTCCTATCTGCTGGTTCACTTGCATAAGGTAAGTTTTCTTTTTTTTTTAAAGATATCTATTTATTTATTTGAAAGTTACGCAGAGAGAGAAGGAGAGGCAGAGAGAGAGAGAGAGAGAGGGGTCTTCCATCCAATGGTTCACTCCCCAATTAGCCACAATGGACGGAGCTGTGCCGATCCGAAGCCAGGAGCCAGGAGCTTCTTCCAGGTCTCCCTGGGCGGGCGCAGGGGCCCAAGGACTTGGGCCATCCTCCACTGCTTTCCCAGGCCATAGCAGAGAACCCATTTGGGATGCCAGCGCTTCAGGCCAGGGCCTTAACCCACTGCGCCACAGCGCCAGCCCCAATAAGGTAGGTCCTTAAACTGTAATGTTTTCAGGCTAGATGTACGGATTTACACTGCTTAGCATCTAAACTTCTGAAGAGCATGCCATATGCAGAAAACTATCACTGCAAATGGAATCAACCATAATCTATGAATCCATGTGGCATCTACTTAACTCTTTATCTTTTCAAAACAAAAACAAAATATATTAGCAGTGGGTGTTGTGCCGTAGTGGTTACAGCTGCCCCTTAAGATACCTGCGTCCCATGAAGCAGGAGTACCTGGGCTCAGCTGCACCTTCATCTTCTGATTCAGCTCCTTGACTTTGTTCCTGGTAGGCTGCACACAACGGCTCAAGCACATGGGTTCTGGCCACCCAAGTGGGAGACCTGGATGGAGTTCCTGGCTCCTGACTTCTGCCTGGCCCAGCCCTGGCTGTTACGGCATTTTGTAGCTATGCCTTTCAATTAAATAAAAACAAATAAATGAAAATTAAAAAATATTCAAGGGGCCGGCACTGTGGCTTAGTGGGTAAAGCTGCTGCCTGCAGTGCCAGCATCCCATATGGTTGCCAGTTTCAGTACTGGCTTCTCCACTCCTGATCCAGCTCTCTGCTATGGCCTGGGAAAGCAGTAGAAGATGGCCCAAGTCCTTGGGCTCCTGCCCCCATGTAGGAGACCTGGAAGAAGCTCCTGGCTCCGGATCAGCCCAGCTCTGGCTGTTGCAACCATTTGGGGAGTGAACCAGCAGATGGAAGACCCCCCCTCCCATGGCTTTCTGTAACTCTGTCTTTCAAATAAATATAAATCTTTTTAAAAATTTCAAAAATCTCCATTTCACAGGTTTAATGAATTTCAGAAATCTACCTTTTCTCCTTAAGTTCCTATCCTCAGAAAACAAAATAAAAAACCTCCACAAACCTCAATCTATCAATTTTAAAGGCTAAAATGACACTAAATTAATCTCACAAAAATAAAATATAAAGCAAGATTTTCCACGATAACAGTTTTTTAAAAAAGTTTTCTAATTAAACTGTCAGGTTTTTAAGTACTCCAATCTAAACAATAGGAGAAAATACACAAACTGAAAATGAACCTCACACATAGATGTAAATAACGCCACTCTTTGGGTTGCCCATTAATCCACAAGTGGCATATTCATCTTATTTACAGTATTATACCCCCTGCCATGATATTCCATTACAGAGTCACGCTACAGACTCCATAGTTAACACTGTAGGAACCATTTCTTTTTAAACATGGTTTTCTTTCTATATTTCCCTTTTGGTTTGCTCCCAGGTTTTTTAAAAAAATATTCATATAACTAAGTTCCTCATGCTCTTGGATATTCCTAGAAATTGTGGATTAATTTAGAGAAGCAACGTTTGAGATACAAACCATAATTCAATTTATATTCATTCTTCTAGAAATATTTTAATGTTCCTGTTTGTCAAGATTTCTTTTTTTTAAAGATTTTATTTATTTATTTGAGAGGCAGAATTAGAGACAGAGAGATGGAGAGACAGAGAGAAAGGTCTATTTGCTGGTTCATTCCCCAAATGGCACAATGGCTGGAGCTGGGCTGATTTGAAGTCAGAAGCCAGAAGCCAGGAGTTCTTCTGGGTCTCCCAAGCAGGTACAGGAGCCCAAGTACTTGGGCCACCCTCCACTGCTTTCTCAGGCCTTAGCAGAGAGTTGGATTGGAAGAGGAGCATCTGGGACACACCCATATAGGATGCCAGTGCCATAGGTAGAGGCTTGGCCTACTATGCCACAGCACCGGTCCCATTTGTCAAGATCTTAATGTTCCATGTGAAAAAGTACTTCTTGCATAGAAAATGTATGCTACCCTCAACTGTCAAAAATCTTTACTCTTTCCATTAGAGAATACCTAGAGACTTAAATATATATATATATATATATATATACCAAAAATATTGATGGCTGTTTGCTTTTTATTTTTTCTTTTTATTGATTTCTTTTTAATGAACTTGTTTCTTATTCACTCTTTCCCATTCCAAGTCTCCTCTGTGAGACAGAAGATTTCAAAGTCCAACCAAATCCTGATACTTGGGATGGTGCTCTGGCATGGTGGTTTAAGCCTCTGCCTGCAGTACTGGCATCCCATATAGGCAACAGTTCAAGTCCCGGCTGCTCCAATTTTGATCCAGCTCCCTGCTGAAGGCCTGGGAAAGCAGTGGAAGATGGACCAGTGCTTGGGCCCTTGCATCCACATGGGAGACCCAGAAGAAGCTCCTGGCTTTGGATCGGCCCAGCTTTGGCCATTGTAACCATCTTGGAAGTGAACCAATGGATGGAAGACCTCTCTCTGTCTCTCCCTCTCTCTGTGTATAACTACTTTGCCTCTCAAATAAAGAAATCTTAAAAAAAAAAAAAAAAATCCTGACACTCATCTTCACAGTCACTAAACCATCTGCAAGCAATATAATAAATATAAAAATATTTACTGACATGTAATCAGACAAACCTGGGTTATTAAGTCTTAACGGACATTGTTTTCAACTGACAAAATTAAAAACAGAGTTCAAGCCGGAAAAATAGATCTTCTGGCATAAAAGGACTATTAATGCATGCTATATTATACTGCAGATCCTGACACAGACAATAGGATGAAATCTCTATTTCCAGAATAACTTCTAAAACTTAATTACTAAGGTATGAGTCACCACCGGGAACCAGTTGTTTAATATTGTCTATTCATTTCATACATACAAGCATGCAACATGGAGCCGTGAAGTCATCTCAGATCCTTTAAAGATCTGTTTACTGTGTTTACAAGGAAGGTGATTATCATTGAGTATGCTTTTAAAGCTATACAGAATTATTGACTAGGAAACCCAGAAAAGAGTTAAGCTTTCTCAACATAGTACTTGGCTCAGTTCAGCCTGATCAAGGTATTTTATAATCAGTTAAGAATGGGAGGAAGGAGAAGAGGAGGAAATAACATTTGCTAGATATCAGAAGTGCTACAGAAATTAAATAATTCTAAATATCAGAAGTGCTACAGAAATTAAATAATTCTAAATAATAAATTTTACACACTAGGGGAGACAAGTCTCCTGGTAGGGAAGTCACAGGGGACCTCCAAACACTACTGGAAGGGCAATCTGGTGAGCAAAGACTAGGAAGACAGATCTGGATTCAAAACTTGACTCTACAACGTAAAAATGTGAAAACTTCTCTCAGAGTGTTGTCCATCTCATCAGGTTCACATAAGGACTGAAACAACATATACCTAACACAACTGTACCTGAATACAGGGGCTCAACTTACTCTCTTTCTCTTCAAACTTTGAGTAGAAAATTGAAAAGAGAAAAGGAAAAAAAGGTAGAAGTCTTCCATTTTGAAGATACATGAGAAAGAAAATGGAAATTAAGATTTTTTTTAGATGAGAACATATCCCAAATCTAAAAAAAAGCCTCATAGATTCAACTGGTTCCATATCTAAGAACATTAAGTAGGGGTATTCTGGCTGAGTACCAAAGGATTAATAAAAATTTCTCTAAGGTAAACCCAATGGTGAGCTTCAGGATTAGTGGAATTTAAGGTGACTTGGTAATTTTAGTTCACTCAGGAATTTAAAAGAGATTTTCTTGGTCATTAAGTCAATTGGACATTTCTGGGATTCCTAGTATAAACAAAAACAACAGGTTCTCTCAAAAATGTGACATCTATTTTAACACTGATCTCAAGAAGCAAATTGTTTTGGATAAGAACTCTATCAACAGGATCAAATACTGGCAGGATAACTAAGTTGATGGAATGCCAAACTCAAAGAACAAAGGGAAAATACAATTTCATTTTTACAGAAACTTGGTAGAGTAGAAGAGTCATTTAAATTCATAGCTCATTTGCCTTACAAGCTGAAGTCACGACACAAGAATAAAACTTTACATGTATGCATCCTGAGCTCATGGGTGCTGAAAGGTTCAAAAGCAGGAATCAGGTTTCACAAGCTTTGTAAGTGATCTTTTTACACCATATGAGTAAGGACATATTTATCCACAAACAGTTTATGAGACCAGGCTTCTGAAACTCTTAAACTAAGAGAGAAGAAAATGTCTACACCTATGAACAGCTACAACAATCCATAAAAGTTCAAGACTTAAAAATAAAAAACTGAAATAAAAAAAAAAACCAAAATCTGTCTTCCAGATGAAGAAATGGAGAAAGGTGTCCTGTGAAAGTATAATAAGTGGACTTTAAAATAGTAATATCCATGGTAGCACTAGAGTTTTTTTTTTTTTTTTTTTAAAGAAAGTGTGTGTGGGGGGGAGTCCTAGACACTATTTGGTATTAAGTTACTGATGCTAAAATACTGATGCATAGAAGCTAAATGAATATATTCAGGAAAAATACACTATCAAATAATAAAATAAACAAAAATCACATTTCTGCTCAGACAGAATCCTGAGCTGTATGAAGGAGATTTTTGGTGGAAGGGAATAAGGAAACGGTATTAATGCGAAATGAGGTGTTTATGTTCTATGAGTTTTGCACATAGCCATAATATTAGAAACTCAAGTTTGTGAAAACACAGTTATCTTAAAAGCTGCAGGGCAAGACAGTTATATATGATATGTATAATTTACATGAGTCATAAATACGGAAAAAAATCCTATTACTATGATGATAAAAGATCACCTTATAGCTAACCTAAATATTTTCAATTATACTTAGGGTTCTTACTATTAATACAGTATTTGGATAGGGATCTGATAACCAGCTTTTATATATTACTACTTTAAGTAATATGCTTAAGTCAATTAATTGTTCACATCAAGATAAAAATTTATTTTATCTTTGAAAGATAATCTGAATTGAAAGATAATTGAATTTGCAAAGCCTACACTATATTACTTGCTGTTATGGTCAGTCACTAAACTTAAGGTACAAAGAGGAAAACCTACAAACCTTGATGACCTCATATACTTTACCCAACGTTAAAGCCTTCCAAAAAGGTCTAGAAAATAGGAGCTGATTTGGTACAGAAAATTTAGCTCATTAATGTTTTCCATGGCCTTATGCCATTTTTTCCAATATGATAGGGATGAATAAGGTTACAATTTCATATAACTGAGTTTTAAATGGATGAATCAGCTTTTAGTTTCAGTTACTGCATAGGTTATTGTTCCTCTTTCTCCTATAAACTCCACACTTGATTGATATTCCATTCTCAATTGTATAAACTGGAATAACACAACCCAAAGCTGAGAAGTCAGTGGCACAGGAAATATGAAAACAAACAAAACAGCAAATTTCCTAATAAACAGAACCAGGAAAGGAATACAATTTAAATATGCCATAGCTTAATGCCTGGATTTTGCTCCTCTATTGAA
Source organism: Oryctolagus cuniculus (assembly GCF_051225735.1). NCBI lineage: Eukaryota > Metazoa > Chordata > Mammalia > Lagomorpha > Leporidae > Oryctolagus > Oryctolagus cuniculus. The sequence goes on from NC_142881.1 coordinate 28,305,716, forward strand.
TAACTCAAAGTGACAGAAGCGCTCCAAACCAGAGAACCCTCACGCTGCTTGTAAAGAAAACTCTACACTGGAGGGATGAAGCAGGGGGAAGCTGACAAGGCAGAACTTTTAAAATGTACTTCCTATGGCTGTCTGATTTTTAAAAAGTCAAACTGTGAGACCCAGAGTACGATGCCAAAGACAGGGTGCTGGGGACCAAATCCTAAATGACCCCTGACAGATCTGCAGTCTGCCAACTAGGTATTCATCAACTATGCTTTGTGGTATCACTGTGGAAAGTAGATAGTAGCTCTTAAAAGTCCGTAAACCAGCGAGCTCTAGGATGGAAACACAGCGCTTGGCAGCAAGGAAAGGGTAATGTAAACAACCACAGATTATTTTTTTTCTTCTTCCCATTTACAGAAACCGTGCCTGGCATTGTGCAGCTGTGGTGTTGCCTTCATCACTCCCTCCATTTCCAGTCTTGCTAATTAAAAGGTTGATCACAGAACAATGCTCTTCTCATTAATTTCAGTGTTCCGATTGGGCAGGATCCCTGCTTACCCCACCTGATCTTTTCACACTGCTGAAGTTAATGTGACAGGAGCCCGAAGATGGATTACCTGCTGCCATATTGCCCATCGCCTCCAATCAGGAGCTATCTGTGTAAACTGATTGTTCTAATTTGCTCTCATTATTTTTACAATATCAGGAGAAAATAACGCACACAGCTCACTGTCAAAGCCATGAAAATCAGCCATTAGTTAAACCCAGACACTGAGTGGCTTTATTAGAGGCACTGCAGTTTATTGATGCAGCTCCAGTTAAACATGGCAGCATTTGCTTCAGTAGATGGAAATGTTAACACTCAAAGTGAATATTTACTGTGATAATACACATGGCAACAGGATATTTTCACGAATCCAGTTCCTATTTGAGAAGCTTGGTTCTGACACAAATTACATAGCGATAAAGGGTTGTGGTGGTGTAAGAAAGTAGGTAACATCTGATATACTCAGCATGAAAATCCCTCTATTAATTCCAATCTATAAGTACTCTTTGCCTCCTATACTTTGTATAAATAAGAAATCCTAACCTGTGACTATAATTGCTAATCAATAAATAAAAGTGGTTCTATTTTTCTCCATAAACAAATATTTTTACAAAATAGAAATTTTATTACTTAGGAATCAAAATGTTTTCTATAAAGATCACACAGGTATAATTTTAAATCAGACTATTCTTATACAGTGTAAGTTTTCAACAAGATTGGTTACTAATCCTAGTGTCGCTGATATTCACGATGTATTTCAAAATTAGAAAATAAGCAGCCTAGAAAAGCCAGCTAACAAACAAGCTGGGTTGTAAAGCCTTCAGTAAGTAAAGACTTAAAGCAGATGGAAGGACTGGGCAGAAAGGTCTGATACTCAAGATTTGTCCTGAGCACAAAGAAAATGTATTTTCATGTTGTAAAGAAAATGCTGAACTCCAGAAGAAAAATGATTTAAAATTGGCACTCTAGGCTCTTCGAGCTATTAACATTTTGTAAAAATGTTAGCTAACTGCTGCCTGAAAAGCATTTAGAGGGCTAGATAAAGCAGATATAATAGAAACAGATGCCTTTTAAATACAAGAATTTAACTGATTCACACTCTTTCCATCTCCCCTCTTTAGTATTAGAAAGAAACATGGCTTCCTCCTGTTTTCTTTCTACTCTAAGATTCCTAGGTAATGTGAAGGCAAGAGTATGCCCTTCTTGCTGCTCCCCTTTTAATGGCCACTTTTCTTTTTCGAAGAAACGTGTGCCATGCTTTTCTCCTTAAAATTCCTGCACTAAAAGACTGCACCATACTGCACTCCGCAAAACGTGCTGATGGCGCCAATTACAAGCCCCCAGCCGAACGCGCCAGCCCCCACCATTCGGGCAGATTTATGCGGACTCTTGCCGACGTTATTACAAGTCAGAGTTTATTGGGAAATTGTTACATTATGCGGAGTGTCTAACAAATTGCTTATGCTGCTATAATTGGATTACAACAGCCGCTTGCTCCCACCGGTAAGATTAGGCAAGTAGGACTCCTGCCGATCTCTGAGCGTTAGCAGTAATTTTATTTGCCTTGCCTCTCTCTTTCCTAACAACATGCCTCTCTCCCTGCCAGCTGTCTGCTGAAAAGGCACAGGCTTGTTCCTTGGCCCTAACAATGCAATTACAGCCCCGCAGATCGCACTGTTTGTGCATTAAGTACAGAGCCAAAACGAGGCGAATTAATCGTTTGACTTTTGGAGAAGCCATGTGATCTCTCCGAGCGGGTGATCCGACATGCATCAGCAGGCAACACTGCAGTCAATTCTTGATGAAGAACTTTCTCCTTTCACCTCTCTTTCTCCCAACCTTTCCTTTTTCACTGAGGAAGACACTGACTGGGCTCATCTCATGCTGATCTAGATCAATTCACAAAGCCAAACCTGATCTTATTAGCTCCCCAGCTTGGCAGAAACATGAAGAGGTTCTAGCATCTTGAAGCGTCTCAGCCAGACAGATCAGCGGTTCCCAACAGCTGAACCACTGCTGCTACAAGAAAAAAACAGGTTCATAAAGAGTTCGCTGAGGAAGAAAAGTTTGTATTTCTTTGGAACTACAGAAACTTTTAGGTTTTGGCAAATAAAACTGCCTTGCGATGGCTTTTTTACAAGCTCTGTGTGTATTCAAGGGCCATCGAGCACCAGCACTGAAACTGGTGTCCTTTCTGCGCAGATCGCTCTGCTGGAGAAGCTGGCGGCCAATGCGCGCAATCAATGTGCTAGACTTCGGGCTTCAAAACCACCCATCTGATCCCCTCTCCGGGCAAAGTTTTAAACACACTTTGTTGACAGCTTTCAGCTTCTTGCTTTTTTTCTCATATGTTGAACAATGAGTGCCGGTAGCAAAGAGACCATGCAAGCAGTTACTGTGATCCTAGAACATAGTCCGTGAGGACTTGAGGCTGGGGTCTGGACTTTTCTCTTGGGTTGAAAATAGTTTGAATTTTACCAGTTGTAACACAGATCCAGATTTCTCTTTACATTTTCTTCATCAATGCCATATGCTCCGAGGGTTCCTGAGGCTGGTTATACAACAAATGTGCAATCAGTGTACTGATGCCTTTTGGTGTCCGATATCTGGCCCACCCAGCTGTGCCCCAGTGCTGACTCCTTGTCTAGATTCTCAGCATTATGCACATCTGGAACGAAATGTATTTTTTTATCTTTTATTGTACAAACATATGCAGTATTGTCCAAAAGAAAGGTCCTTGCTTCTCTCATGAATTCAAAGTGATCTTGGAAAACTCACTTTACTGTGTATTTCTTAGAACCTCTGGAACGCAATTAACATATTACATTCAAATGACAATTTTCTGAGCTTCATTTCTGCTTTTTGAAACAGCAGAAACTACTGTGTAGCATGTTATACTCCAGAGTGTCTCCAACCATTGGCCTCAATGATATGGTTAAATCTGAGTACGTTCTCCACAGAGCTAACATTTAGACCTGACAGGCGCCTATGTGAAGAATGGACCATCTGACATGCTACTTGTGGAACAGTATATTAAAGAAGCCTGTTAACATGTAGTTTAGAACTCAAAAGAAACTCTGAACAGCTGAAATGCCTTATAAATAGCGCAGACCCAGAGGAAGTGCAAACGTCTGCATTGTGAATTGTAGATCTTAATTACCGACAATGGCTGGTACAGCAAGTAGCATGGAAAAAAAGTGAAACAGTTGCACTGTTCATGGTTGGCAATAATTCTTCAGGAAAATATTTACTATCAATCAGTTATGAGAAAAGGGACTCTGTGCTCGTAAAACAGCACGTTGCTTCTCATACCAGGACCATTTTGCTTCAGCATAATCTGAATTTAAACAGCTTGTTTCCTGCGGATATAATTTTGGAAATAAATAAAACAAGTCTTCTATCAAAATCTGGAGTGAGTGGAAAGGAACATCACATTTTTCTGTCTCACAGTTTCAAACAGATTATTAGTCTCAAGTAAAAAAAAAATAAATAAAGCAACAACAAAGATACAGAGCATCTATGAAAGGCTATACTGAAGGGGTTTATTTTCTAAACATAAAGAGGCAGCACTTCTATCTGGGCCATAAATATAGATAAACGTACTCACAAACTCAATTTTAACTGTACGTGTTTATACATGTGTGTGGGTGTGTGTATAAGGGCAAATTAGGGAAATGTCTAAAACAGAAAATCTCAAAAGATTTTAATGCAGTTAATAAAAAGATAATAATAAAACATTAATGCTCTTCAGTTTTTAACATTAGTTTTCTCTACAATTGAAAAACATCGCAAAGGATGACAATTAGGCACAACATGATTATAGATTTTAAAGACAATGTTGACAGTCAATAATGACAGTCCATTTAAAGCTACAATAAATACAGAGCTCACCCTGTTCCAAAAACAAATCTTATGAACTAAAGAGCTATAATTAGAAGAGAGGTGTTTGAAAAACTAAGACATTTCAATGACTCCAAATGCTATTTGGATTAAGTTATACTGATAAAATGAACCACCCACACACACCCCTCATTTTTTATTTTTAGATTTTCTCTTAGGCTTCTTTTTTCAAGGTAAAGAGTCAGAAGATTATTGTCAATCTAGAGTGGCTGTTTGTCTTACAGCTTTGTTTTTTTTTTTTTTTTTTTTTTTTTTTGTATTCCAGAGAGGCCTAGTGGATACTCTTTCTATAATAGGAACTTTTGGCAAGGAAGTCCTAAACAAAGCAATAAAGGGGTCTGAACCTAACAATATTGTTGCTTTTAAGAAAATAATTGGTATTGACATCTTCTCTAGAACTCACACAAACAGTATTCAGTAATAAAACTTCTAGTATCTTTACCCACACCAAAGTCGCTCTTTTTCAGAATTCAGTTGCTTTGAACCAGAAGATAAAAACTGCTGGTATCACTATATTACAGTCTCTCTCGCATGCAGATGGTTGGACATTCAAGTCACATTGGAGCACAATCTGGATCAACAACAAACACTTGTATCAAGTTAAATTAAAAAAAAAAAAAACCCACTTTGGTCATATCAATGCAGCAGATGGAATCCATTCAGTTAAGGGCTAAAGGTGAAGAACAGAAAATAAGGATACACGTGCACACCTACAAAAATAATGGAAAGCCATTTCTTTCAAAGGTCAAGCTATAAATGAGGCCAAGAGAAACAGTATGGAATCATGAGACACACACAACACATGTAAATAAAGAAAGGAACTCTTGGGGCCGGCACTGTGGCTCAGCAGGTAAGGCAGCCGCCTGTAGTGCCAGCATCCCATATGGGGGCTGGTTCGAGTCCCAGCTGCTCCACTTCCAATCCAACTCTCAGCTATGGCCTGGGGAAGTAGTAGAAGATAGCCCAAGTCTTTGGGTCCCTGCTCCTGCATGGGAGACCCAGAAGAGGCTCCTGGCTTCAGATCAGTGCAGCTCTGGCCATTGTGGCCAACTGGGGAGTGAACCAGTGGATGAAAGACCTTTCTCTCTTTCTGCCTCTACTTCTCGTTCTGTGTAACTCTTTCAGATAAATAAATCTTAAAAAAAAAAAAAAAAAAAAGGAACTCTTGTCACTATTCCTGTTTATTGTTACCTCACTGGAGGCTGTTACAATAAAGAAATTTTTTCTCTGCAACATGTTTTTGCCATTGATCAACTTATTATCAGGCTCAGATCTGAAGCAATGAACCACAGACAGAGTATAGGCCAATAAAAGGCAACCAAGATGTTAGCTGAGTTCCAACAGAAAGTGATATAAATCATTAGAGTATTTAAGGGGACAATGAAAGGATTTAGGTGTCAGAATAATGTTAAAATAAGCAAGAACGGGATGAGAGGGTCACCATATGGGAGAAGTGAAACATACAGATGAGCAGCAATGAGCAAACTTATTTTCTCACCCAAGAGCATGAAGAAATTATGCCATTGTGCCAGATGCCAGAAGATTTCTAACTATCACTGCGGAAGTAAAGGGTAGGAGAACAAACCAACCAACTCCACAACATACAGATTCACAGCAACTATGCATCGTGGAGATCCTGGCTGACAGAGATCGGGGAAACAAAAGGAACAGATGCTCACTTGGCCAGCTCTCAATGAAACTCATTAAAATTGTCACCCTGTCCTTGGACTGGTGTTCATGCTAAGATTTTTGCATTGTTTAGCCAGAAGTCATCCACTTGTAATGCACTTGAAAGCAGTGTGGCCAATAAAGGAGAAAGGCCAAAGTAACAGTACTGCTGCCTCCACGTACAAATGCAAAATAGAAGATAGGGTCAATCAGCACTTGCTAATCGTGACTGACAACTTAAACATATATAATTTATATCATATTGTAGCAAATTATTGACATTTGAATTTAACTAATGCACTTTACCTCTCAAATTATAACTATTACACTTGATCTTAGCCAAAAGGCCGAGAAGCGATCAAACTATAACTATTAATAAATTTTGACATTCATACGACTCCAATAGCTTTATTTTGTATGATATACTTTCAGTTGCTAAGTAGGCCCAGAGACTAATGCATGTTTTAAGAGGTAAAATAGGGACTGGTGCTGTGGCGCAGCAGGTTAAAGTTCCAGACTATAGCACTGGCATCCCATATGGGCATAGGTTCGAATCCAGGCTGGCTCACTTCCAATCCAGCTCTCTTCTATGGCCTAGGAAAGAAGTAGAAGATGGCCCAAGTCCGTGGGCCCCTGCACCCACTTGGGAGACCTGGAAGAAGCTCCTGGCTTCAGATCGGCACAGCTTCGGCCATTGTGGCCATTTGGGGAGTGGACCAGTGGATAGAGATCTCTCTCTCTCTGCCTCTTCCTCTCTGTAACTCTGCCTTTCAAGTAAATTAAATAAATCTTAAAAAAAAAAAAAAAGGTAAAATATTGTTGTTGCTAGTGTCTGAATGTTTACATTCTCCCAAAATTCATAAAAGCAGAGCCCTCAAAAATGGAGTCAGTACCTTTAAAAAAAATCCCAGAGAGCTAGCTGATTTCTTCCACCATGTGAAGATGTAACAAGAGGTACCATCTATGAAGTAAGGCAAGGACCAGACTACAAATCTGCTAGCATCTTATTCTTGGACCTCCCATTATCCAGAACTACAGGAAGTAAATTATTGTGTTTATAAGCCATTCAGTTTATGGTATTCTTGTTATAGCAGCCCAAATGGACTAAGAAAAACTATCCTTGGATTTTTATAGCAAAGGAGAGAGACTACATGACAGCAGCTCTGGCTCTAATGTGACAGTAAAGCAACTGTAGGCCTGGATGGGTAATACAATAGATTACTCTTTTTTTTTTTTTTTTAAAGATTTATTTATTTATTTTTACTTGAGAGTCAGAATTACAGAGAGAGACAAAGAGAGAGAGGTGTCCTCCATCCATTGGTTCACTCCCCAATTGACTGCAACTGCAATGGCTAGAGCCGTGCCGATCCGAAACCAGGAGCCTGGAGCCTCCTCCGGGTCTCCCATGCAGGTGGCAGGGGCCCAAGGACTTGGACCATCTTCTACTGCTTTCCCAGGCCACAGCAGAGAGCTGGATCGGAAGTGGAGCAGACGGGACTTGAACCGGCACCCATATGAGATGCCAGCACTGCAGGCGGCAGCCTTACCTGCTAAGCCATGGCGCCGGCCCAATAGATTACTTTCGAATAGTCAAAGCTTGGAATGTTGTCACAGGGATAAATACCTGAATGGTTGTAATGGCAATATTTTTGAAGATAAGTAAAATTCTAGAAACAGAGCCCACATTGAATTTTACTTACTCCTGGAGTAATCAAAACAGCTGAAACTTGAATTCAAAATTCCAAATTAAGTACTTGGAAACCTGCCAAGTATCTTAATCTTGGCCCTCCCATTATCCAGAACTACAGGAAGTAAATTACTGTTGTCAAGACTGGCAATGAAAAACCTTAGATCTCTCATACTTAAGGTTGCTTTTGTTTCCAGGCTACAGACAGGGCACACATTTACACGTGAAAGAGGTAACTCATACGCATGACTACACAAACCTGTCCACTTGGATCAAGATCACTGAAAGGCACTCACTCAATCAACAAAAATGATAGAACAATTGGGTTTTCTAAAACATATATCACAATTCTTGCAAGGATGTACTTTATACTGAATCACTTTAAAAACTGGGAAATTTATAAAAATAATTGTGTATTATCTCATACAAATCTTACTGATCTGTGATATCCTATAACTAATGCCAGACAACATTTTGAATCAGTCTCAAATGTGAGCAGATATATAATCAAAAGATTCTGCTGCACCTGACCAAATGGGGAATCCAACTTGCAATCTGCTCAGGATAAAACAGTGCCTGCTTGTACTCTTTTCTTAAATATAAATAGTCTTTAATGGAACTGAGAAAAGATGCCTACAACATAGCATTGTGATGATGTGGTATAATATATATCAATGAGCAATACTGCTTACCTTGGCCACACAATTTTCAGTCTTCATAGCCGTGCTTGCTAGACATACTGTTTCTTGGTTTAAGCAGAGTCTGGCACAACTATTGTAAGTCTGTAAGAGAATTTTTTTGAAATAGGTTTGTTAGATATTGAAATACTGCTATATACAGTTTTCAAATCAACACACAAATAGATTCTATCTGTAATTTCCAGATTTATAGGAACTGGGGAACAGGGAGCAAGGAGAGAGCCCACAAAATCCAGTGATACGCCCAGGTATAAGTAGATGAGGAGCACTGGCTTTGTTGCATACATGGAAAGTGCAGTGTTGGTACGTAGCGTATTTTAAAGGCAAATTTATTACTTTATTCTTTAAAGCCATCTTTTTGGTTTGTTGGTTTTCATTTTATTTGAAAGACAGAAAGGCAAAAAGAAAGAGACAGACAGAGACAGCTTCCATCTGCTGGCTTACTCCCCAAATGCCCACAACAGCTGGGCAAGACTGGAATTCAATCACGGTCTTCATGTCGGTGACAGGGACTCAAAAACGTGAGCAATTGACTCCCAGGTTGTGCATGAGCAGGAAGTGGGAATCAGAAGCAGAGCTGGGGACCAGCGCTGTGGCGCAAGTTAATCCTCCGCCTGTGGCACTGGCATCCCATATGGGCACCGGTTCCAGTTCCGGCTGCTCCTCTTCCCATCCAGCTCTCTGCTATGGCCTGGGAAATCAGTAGAAGATGGGCCAAGTCTTTGGGCCCCTGCACCCCTGTGGGCGACCCGGAAGAAGGTTCTGGCTCCTGGCTTCGGATTGGCACAGCTCTGGCCATTGTGGCCATTTGGGGAGTGAACCAATGACGGAAGACCTTTCTCTCTGTCTCTCCCTCTCATTGTCTGTAACTCTACCTCTCAAATAAATAAATAAAATCTTAAAAAATAAAATAAAAAGAAGCAGAGCTGGGCCTCAAACCCAGGCAATTTGACATGGACGTAGGAGGCTCCACACTGCACCAACACCTACTAATAATGGTAAGTTTAAAGAATATAATTATGTTTAAAACAATAATTACTGTTTTGACAGAAGGTTTACTTTTGTTATTTTTCCATTTAATTCTTCAAAACCAGTAAGACCTGAACACAGGGAGAGAATGTTTCTCAGAACAATAAGAAATTTTTTAATTATCTAAAAAAATGAATCTAAAACCAACGGTGACATCTTTTAAAGTAATTTTGAAGGACTGGCACTGCAGTACAGAAGGTTAAGCCATCACCTGAGGCACCAACATCCTATACGGGCACTGGTTGAGTCCTGGCTGCTCTACTTCCGATCCAGCTCCCTGATAATGTGTCTGGGAAAACAGCAGAGGATGGCCTAAGTGCTTGGGCCCCTGCACACACATGGGACACCCAGAAGAAGCTCCTGGCTTCAGCCTGGCCCAGTCCTGGCAGTTGTGGCCATTTAAGGAGTAAACTAGTAAAATAGCAGATGGAATATACCCCCCCCCCAATCTTTCAAATAAATAAAATAAATCTAAAAAAAAGAATTCTGATGAAAGCTCTACATTAAGCTTTGATTTTTTGTTGTTGTTGTTGTTTTAAGAAAAAAAGGGGGCCGGCGCTCTGGCATAGCAGGTAAAGCTGCCGCCTACAGTGCCAGCATCCCATATGGGCGCCAGTGTGAGTTCCGGCTGCTCCACTTCCAATCCAGCTCTCTGCTATGGCCTGGGGAAGCTGTAAAAGATAGCCCAAGTCCTTGGGTTCCTGCACCCACATGGGAAACCCGGAGGAAGCTCCTGGTTCCTGACTTTGGATCAGCGCAACTCCAGCCGTTGCGGCCAAGTGTCCAAGTGGGGAGCAAACCAGCGGATGGAAGCTCTCTATCTCTGCCTTTCAAATAAATAAAATGAATCTTCGAAAAAAAATTTAAAAATACAAGTTGCTAGGTCTCATGCCCAGAGAGTCTGAGAATATTTTATTTTGAATTTTATTTTGAATACCTCCCCAGTAAATATAAATGCTATTGGTCTGGGGAATAATATTCTTCTTTTTAAAAGATATTTATTTATTTCAAAGGCAGTGTTATAGAGAGGCAGAGACAAAGAGAAAGAGAGAGAGAATGAGAGAGAGAGAGAGGTCTTCATTGACTGGTTCACTCCCGAGGTGGCCGCAATGGCCGAAGCTGCACCAATTCGAAGCCAGGAGATAGGAGCTTATTCCTGGTATCCCATTGGGGCGCAGGGGCCCAAGGACTTGGGCCATCTTCTACTGCTTTCCCAGGCCACAGCAGAGAGCTGGATCAGAAGTGGAGCAGCTGGGACTTGACTGGCAACCATATGGGATGCTGGCACTGCAGGTAGCAGCTTTACTCATTATGCAACAGCACAGGCCCGGGAATATTCTTTGAGAACCACTAGAGTGTATGAATGCTTATGTAGGAATTAAAGAGATAAACCTTATGATAACATAATAAGAATCAATTTTTAAAAATTTTAAGATTCCACTTAAATTTTTTCTTTACTTGTTATTAATTTGAGAAGCAAACAGAGACATGTTTGTGCTCTCATCTTCTAGCTGACTCCCCAAATGCCACCAACAGCCAGGGCTGGACCAGCCAAAGCCAGGAACTGAATCCAGGTCTCCCAGAGTCCTGCCTACCACGGTCTGTATTAGCAAGAACTGGAATCAGGAACAGAGCATGGACTCAAACCCAGGCTCTCCAATATGGGATGCAGTTGTTCTAACCAGCAATTTTACTGCTAGGTCAAAAGTCCAGCCCTAATTTTTAAGGTAAGTTTGGATTTACAATAACAAAGATATGGGGCCAATGTCGTGGTGTACCAGGTTAAGCTGCTGCTTGCCAAACCAGCATCCTACATCACAGCACCAGCACCTCGGTCATTCCTTGTTTTTCATGACTCCAACACTTCTGAAGAGCACTGAGTAGGTAATCACTCAGTTTGGGTTGGCTTGATGTTTTCTCGTGATCACTGGGTATGAAACTACAGAGCCGATATACCCTTCTCAATGGTTCAAATCAGGCCATACATTAGTGTTTCTGTGAGATTTTTTAAAAAAAAATGTTAGTAAAGGTTTGTTTGTTTATTTATTTATTTATTTATTTATTTATAGGAAAGGCAGAACTATAGAGAAAACTTCCATCCACTGGTTCACTTCCCAGATAACTGCAACAGCTATTGCTGGACCAGGCCAACAACAGAAGCTTGGAACTGAATTTGGGTCTCTTTTGTGGGTGACAGGCACCCAAGTATTTGGGCTATCAACGACTGCTTTCCATGGTATGCATTAGCAGGAAGCTGAACTGGAAGTGAGAAGCTGGATTTCAAACCAGGTACTCTGACATGGGACTTAGGTGTCCCAAGTGGTGCCACAACTCCTCCCCTACGATGTTAATCTTGAGTCTTGATCATGTCATCACTATAATGCCTTCTAAGATCTGTACTGTAAACTTACTATTTTTCCCTTAGGAATGACTAAATATATCAGGGGAAATACTTTGAAGGTATGCAAATATTCTGTTTCTACCTCAACTTCAGGCTGTTTTTGGTGGATTTTTTACTTCTCTCTTTCCATCTTTATTTTCTTATTTGAAAGGCAGTTACAGAGTGAGAAGGGGAGATGGTGGAGATAGGGGAGAGAGAAACTGTCTTCCAACCGCTGGTTCACTCCCCAAATGGCTGCAGGGCCAAAGCCAGGAGCCAGAGTGTCTCCCTGGTCCTCCCATGTTGGTACAGGGGCCCAGGTACTGGGATCATCTTCTGATGCTTTCCCAGGTGCATTAGCAAGGAGCTGGACTGAAAGTGGATCAGCCAGAGCCGGCACTGTGGTTTAGCAGGTAAGGTTGCTGCCTCCAGTGCCAGCATCCCACATGGGTGCTGGTTCGAGTCCCGGCTACTCCACTTCTGATCCAGCTCTTTGCTATGGCCTGGGAAAAGAGTGGAAGATGGCCCAAGTCCTTGAGTCCCTGCACCCACGTGGGAAGCTCCTGGCTCCAGATTGGCACAGCTCCGGCCACTGCGGCCAACCAGGGAGTGAACCCACGATGAAAGACCTTTCTCTCTCTCTCTCTGCCTCTCCTCTCTCTGTGTAACTCTGACTTTCAAATAAACAAATAAATCTAAAAAAAAAAAAAAAAAAAAAAGAGAAAGTGGATCAGCCAGTACTCAAACCAGTATGCATATGGGATGCCAGTGCCAAAGTAGAGGCTTAACCTGCTATGCCACAAGGCTAGTCCCTCTATCACATTTATTAACTGGAATTCTTATGTAAGGAAGAGTTGGGATTTGTCTCATTTGTTTATTTACTCATTTGTGGTTATATCAACATAGATATATATTTTTTAAAAATTTGACTTTTTGGTCAACTATAATTCTTCACAAAGAGATTTGGTACATAAAAACAAGGGGCACCAGCGCCACGGCTCACTAGGCTAATCCTCTGCCTTGGGGCGCCGGCACACCGGGTTCTAGTCCCGGTCGGGGCGCCGGATTCTGTCCCGGTTGCCCCTCTTCCAGGCCAGCACTCTGCTATGGCCAGGGAGTGCAGTGGAGGACGGCCCAAGTACTTGGGCCCTGCACTCCATGGGAGACCAGGATAAGTACCTGGCTCCTGCCATCGGATCAGCGCGGTGCGCAGCACATCGGCCGCGGCGGCCATTGGAGGGTGAACCAACGGCAAAAAGGAAGACCTTTCTCTCTGTCTCTCTCACTGTCCACTTTGCCTGTCAAAAAACAAACAAACAAACAAACAAAAAACAAGGGGCCAGAATTGTGGCACAGCTGTTTAAGCTGCTGCTTCAGACACTGGCATCCCATATCAGAGCACCTCAGTTTTGAGTCCCAGCCATTCCAGTTTCTATCCAGCCACCTCTCTGCTGGAGCTATTAGAGAATAGGGTTCAGGATTGTCACAACTGAGACACAATGGCTGGCAACTGAGGAATTTCAAAAACAAAAGAGAACCATGATAGATGGACAAAACCTCAAAAAACGTATTTAAATTCCTCAGAGGCCTGGATTTGAGCCCTGGCTCTGCTTCCAATTCCAGTTGCCTGCTAACATATACCCTGGGAGGCAGCAGGTGGAAGCACAACTACTTGGGCCCTGGCCACACACAGGGGACTTAGATTAAGTTCTAGGCTCCTAGTTTTGGCCTGGTCCAACTCTGGCTATTGCAGGCATTTGGAGAGTGAGCCAGTGGATGGAAGATCTGTTTGTCTCTCTGTGTCTCAAATAAATTAAATAAATAAAACTTAAATTCTCCTCTAACACACGACTAAATCCCTAAGTACACATGTGAAAAGGGAGATTCCAGGATCCCACTTCTGCCCATGAGGGCAGACAGTATTCAGAATTTGATTCCTACCCAGCTAGAGGGGATTAATAAGCATCCCAGGCTTTCCACTGACAACTGAGAAAGACCATGAGTTCAGACTAGAGTATGTCTTAGGACTACAGGCAAAACCAAAACACACCCAGACTTAACAAAGGTAAAACCAACTTCCACAGGATCGCAATGATCAGCAAGTAACTTAATCAGAGGAAAGAAAAATAGTTCAGAATTTCTGCAACATATCATTTATAGTGTCTACTATTCTATCAAAAATTACTGGACATGAGAAGAAGTAGTTAAATGGGACTCAAAGTCAAGAGAAAAATAAATAAAAAAACTACCCTGAGATGACCTAAATAATCTAAAATGTGTATTAGTACTTAAAAGCTCTAAAGAAGCTACATTAAGCATGGTTTAAATGAAAGATATGATGACAACAAGAAAACAGATGGAAAATATCAACAGGAAAAAATGAAAACCTAAAATGAAACAAATAAAGTGACCAAAAACTTCCCAAATTTATTTTTTTTTAATTGTCTTATTGATCAGCGAACCCTAGGCAGATTAACTACAAAGCAGACAACATCTAGGCCCAGCAAAATAAAATTGCTGAGTACCAGTGACAAAGACAAAATCTCGAAAGCTGACACAGGAAAAAAAGGATGTTATATACTCAGGAGCAACAATATAAATAATGGCAGGCATTTCACCATAAACAATGTAGGCTAGAAGACAAGGGAACAATATTTCAAAAGTGCTGAAAGGGGGAAAAAACCCTCAAATCAGGGTTCTCATATTAGAAAAGAGAATTATAAATATAGAAAGGAAGAAATCTAGAACAAACCCTTTGGTGTTAAATTTTAATTAGAAACATAAATATGAATTCATGATTTTCAAAATATAGTTGTAATTAGTACAGTTGTAATAGAAAAATTAGTGCTTAAATCTTGGCTTCTAAACACCATTCTGCTTAAAAAGGAACCACTGATCACTGAAGAAATGGCTGGTTCCAGCACTAATTATGGAATATACAATAGAAACACGAAAAATACTCAGAGAATGATGGAGATACATCAAGCAGGCACAAATGCCAGCCTAAAAAGCCTTTCATTAGTCCAGTATGGAACACTAGGAGTTTAATATATATATATATTCATTGATTAAAATCTGTTGATGGGACATATTTCTTTCTGTCTATTGAGGTCCTTGGCCAACAAATATGGTTTTTTTTTTTTTTGGTTTTTTTTTTTTTTTGGTTTTTTTTTTTTTGACAGGCAGAATGGACAGAGAGAGAGAGAGAAAGGTCTTCCTTTTTGCCGTTGGTTCACCCTCCAATGGCCGCCGCGGCCGGTGCGCTGCGGCCGGCGCACCGTGCTGATCCGATGGCAGGAGCCAGGTGCTTCTCCTGGTCTCCCATGGGGTGCAGGGCCCAAGCACTTGGGCCATCCTCCACTGCACTCCCGGGCCACAGCAGAGAGCTGGCCTGGAAGAGGGGCAACCGGGACAGAATCCGGCGCCCCAACTGGGACTAGAACCCGGTGTGCCGGCGCCAAGGTGGAGGATTAGCCTATTGAGCCGCGGCGCTGGCCGGGACATATTTCTTGAAAGACACAAATCACCAAAACTGACACAATATGTGATACAATATGAAATGCATAACATGAATAGCTCTAAACCTATTAAAGAAATTGAAATTGTTATCGAAATTATTTCCACATATATTTAAATACTACACTTTAAAATCTTCCTTTGTAAACTCTAGGTACGAATGATTTAATGAGTGAATTCTATTAGATTTTAAAGATTTATTTTATTTATTAATTTATTTGAGAGACAGAGTTAGAGAGACAGGTAGAGACAGAGAGAGGTCTTCCATCCTCTGGTTCACTCTGCAAATGGCTGCAATGGCCAGAGCTGAGCTGATCCCCGAAGCCAGGAACCAGGAGCTCCTTCCGGGTCTCCCATGTGGGTGCAAGGGCCCAAGCACTTGCCCATCCTCTGCTTTCCCAGACACATTAGCAGGGAGCTGGTTCAGAAGAGGAGCAAACAGGACTTAAACCAGAGCCCATATGGGAAGCCGGCACTGCAGGCCGGGGCTTTAACCCACTGCGCCACAGCGACAGCCCCTCTACTATTAGATTTCAAGGAAGAAATAACACCAGGATTATATAAACCTGCTTTCAGAGCGGAACTCATTTTATGAGGCAAACATTAACACTGATACCAAAATCTGACAGCATTAATAACAAAACTTCAGATCAGTGTCCCTCATGAACACAGATACAAAACTCTTAATAAAACTAATTAATGTTATTTACCATATTAACAGAGTAAAGGGGGAGTGGTAAGAGAAACTATATGACAAATCTCAGATTTAAAAATAGCTTTTGACAAAATTAAATATTTATTCATGACAAAAACCATAGCAAGCTAGGAATAAAAGGGAAATTAATCTCATAATAAGCATCTAAAAAACTTTCAACTAACATCATTAGTGGTGAAAGACTTACACATCCTCTAAAGTTGGGGAAAAGCTGAGGATGCTCCCTTTACACATCATTCAACATTATAACAGAGGTCACTGTCATTAAAATAAAGCAAGAAAAATAAATAAAAGTTGGAAAGGATAAATAAAACCACCTTTACTTATAGGAAACAAGGTCAACAGTAAAAAATCAAGTATATTCTATATTCCAGCAATAAATAGAGAATGAAAAAATGTTGTAATGACACTGAAAGACATTAAATACCAAAGGAATTTAACAAACTATGTGCAAAAAATAAACACTGAAAACTACCATAATTAGAAAAACATGAATTAGAAAAATGTAAAACATATAAATGGGTATATTTTATATGTGTGTGTACGTACACCAACTAGAAGACTCAACATTGTTAAGATACTAATTCTAGGGGCCAGTGTTTTGGTACAGTGGGTTAAGCTCTCTGCAATACTCGTATTCCATACAGGTACTGATTCGAGTCCCAACAGTTCCATTTTCCACCCAGCTCCCTGCTAATGCACTTGGGAAAGCAGCTGAGAATGGCCCACGTTCTTGAGCCCCTGCACCCATGTGGGAGACCTGCATGGAGTTTTAGGCTCCAGTCCTGGACACTGCAGCCACTTGGGAAGTGAACCAGCAAATGGAGGATCGATCCCCCAACCCCCAACTCTGCCTTTTAAATAAACAAACTTTTAACAACAAGATACTAATTCTAATCAAATGGGTATATAATTTCAAAGAAATCCAGAGTGCGTCTTCTTAGTAGAAATTGCTAAGCTGATTGTAAAATTTATAGAGTTCAAAGTATTTAGATAATCAAAAGAAAATTAAGAATAAAAACAACTAAGAAGCGCTCATTCTACCTCATATTTCAAGACTTATTACATAATCATATAATAATCAAGAATATTTGGTATTTGATGCAGAGACAGACATCTATCATCTGTCTCTAACTGTCTACAGGGACATGAAGAATGAGTGAGTCAGTGGCTCAGCCACTTGTCACTCATTGTTCTGTGTCCAGCAGTAACACTGTGTCGTTCAGAAACAGACTACATTTACACAGCTAACTGGTTTTTGGTAATTCGATGGGGTAAACAAATATCTTTTTAAAAAATTTTTTTTAATTAATATAAATTTCCAAAGTACAACTTTTGGATTATAGCGGCTTTTTATCCCCATAACCTCCTTCCCACAGGCAACCATCCCATCTCCCGCTCCCTCTCCCATCTCATTCACATCAAGATTCATTTTCAATTATCTTTATATACAGAAGATCAATTTAGTATATACTAAGTAAAGATTTCAACAGTTTGCACCCACACAGACACACAAAGTATAAAGTACTGTTTGAGTACTAGTTATAGCATTAATTCACATAGTACAACACATTAAGGACAGAGATTCTACATGGGGAGTAAATGCAGAGTGACTCCTGTTGTTGATTTAGCAATTGACACTCTTATTTATGGCATCAGTAATCACCCTAGGCTCTTGTCATGAGTTGCCAAGGCTAGGGAAGCCTCTTGAGTTTGCCAACTGTGATCATATTTAGACAAGGTCATAGTAAAAGTGGAAGTTCTCTCCTCCCTTCAGAGAAAGGTACTGCCTTCTTTGATGGCCCGTTCTTTCCACCGGATTTCACTCACAGAGATCTTTCATTTAGGTTTTTTTTTTTTTTTTTTTTTTCCAGAGTGTCTTGGCTTTCCATGCCTAAAATACTCTCATGGGCTTTTTAGCCGGATCTGAATGCCTTAAGGGCTGATTCTGAGGCCAGAGTGCTGTTTAGGACATCTGCCATTCTATGAATCTGCTGTGTATCCCGCTTCCCGTGTTGGATCTTTCTCTCCTTTTTAATTCTATCAGTTAGTGTTAGCAGACTCCAGTTTTGTTTATGTGATCCCTTTGACTCTTAATCCTATCATTATGATCAATTATGAACTGAAACTGATCACTTGGACTAGTGAGATGGCATTGGTACATGCCACCTTGATGGGATTGAATTGGAATCCCATGGCATGTTTCTAACTCTACTGTTAGGGGCAAGTCTGATTGAGCATGTGCGGAACTGTACATCTCTTCCCTCTCTTATTCCCACTCTTATATTTAATAGGGATCACTTTTCAGTTAAATTTAAACACCTAAGAATAATTGTGTGTTAATTACAGAGTTCAACCAATAGTATTAAGTAGAATAAAAAAATACTATTAAGAATAAAGTAGTATGTTGTTCCTTGACAGTCAGGACAAGGGCTGATCAAGTCATTGTTTCTCATAGTGTCCATTTCACTTCAACAGGTTCCCTTTTAGGTGCTCAGTTAGTTGTCACCGATTAGGGAGAACATATGATATTTGTCCCTTTGGGACTGGCTTAATTCACTCAGCATAATGTTTTCCAGATTCCTCCATTCTGTTGCAAATGACCAGATTTCATTTTTTTTTTTTTTACTGCTGTATAGTAATCTATAGAGTACATATCCCATAATTTCTTTCTCCAGTCTACTGGTGATGGGCATTTAGGTTGATTCCAGGTTGTTTTTTTTTTTTTTTTTTTTTTTTTTTAGTTTTTATTTTTGACAGGCAGAGTGGACAGTGAGAGAGAGAGAGAGAAAGGTCTTCCTTTTTGCCATTGGTTCACCCTCCAATGGCTGCTGCGGCCGGTGCGCTGCGCCGCACTGATCCGAAGCCAGGAGCCAGGTGCTTCTCCTGGTCTCCCATGGAGTGCAGGGCCCAAGCACTTGGGCCATCCTCCACTGCACTCCCGGGCCATAGGAGAGGGCTGGCCTGGAAGAGGGGCAACCGGGATAGAATCCGACGCCCCGACCGGGACTAGAACCTGGTGTGCTGGCGCCCCAAGGCGGAGGATTAGCCTATTGAGCCGCGGCGCCGGCCGATTTCAGGTCTTAGCTATTGTGAATTAAGCCGCAATAAACATTGAGGTGCAGACAGCTCTTATTTGCCAATTTAATTTTCTTTGGGTAAATTCCAAGGAGTGGGATGGCTGGATTGTATGGTAGGGTTATATTCAGGTTTGTGAGGAATCTCCAAACTGACTTCCACAGTGGCTTTACCAGTTTGCATTCCCACCAACAGTGGGTTAGTGTCCCTTTTTTCCCCACATCCTCGCCAGCATCTGTTGTTGGTAGATGTCTGTATGTGAGCCATTCTAACCGGGGTGAGATGAAACCTCATTGTGGTTTTGATTTGGCTTTCCCTGACTGCTAGTGATCCTGAACATTTTTTCATGTATCTGTTGGCCATTTGGATTTCCTCTTTTGAAAATGTCTATTGAGGTCCTTGGCCAACAAATATGTGCAGGGGGGTTGGGGTGAAATCTAGTGGTGAAGGGGATAGGAAGGAGAGTTGAAGCATTTGCACCCTTGTGAACACACAAGAACCAAGTTTTTCTTGACTTTAAAATCTTTTTTTTTTTTTTTTTTTTGACAGGCAGAGTGGACAGTGAGAGAGAGAGACAGAGAGAAAGGTCTTCCTTTTGCCGTTGGTTCACCCTCCAATGGCCGCCGCAACCGGTGTGCTGCGGCCGGCGCACCGCGCTGATCCAATGACAGGAGCCAGGTGCTTCTCCTGGTCTCCCATGGAGTGCAGGGCCCAAGTACTTGGGCCATCCTCCACTGCACTCCCAGGCCACAGCAGAGAGTTGGCCTGGAAGAGGGGCAACCGGGACAGAATCCGGCGCCCCGACTAGGACTAGAACCTGGTGTGCCGGCACCGCAAGGCGGAGGATTAGCCTAGTGAGCCGCGGCACCGGCCACAAATATGTTTTCAAGAATGGCACTGAAACAACGGCAAAAACAATTAACCCAAAACTATTTTATAGTGAGACAGGATAGAATGGGACTCACTAAATCAAATCCTTCCTAACCTGACCAGGAATCCATCTCGGGAGCAAGGACTATTCAGACCCAAGTTATAGAAAGACCCCCTACTGTCCCAGTAGGAACTACAGCACCCCACCCACAGGCCCAGAATAGCCCAGTACCGCCAATATATTATTACTTTACTGGAGAGGCAGTAGCCAGCGAACAACGCTGCCATTTTGAGCATGTGATATGCTAAAGCACCAACTGCACCTGTGCAGAACATCAAGCTGGTTGCAAACAAAAGTGCCGTGTGCTTAAGGATTTGTCAGAGGATGAGAGGGAGTAGCCACCTCTCCCCAGCCTGATAAAAGCCCCCATTCCATTCCCTCTGAGGAGTAAGTAGAATCCCACTATCAGGGTGTCTCCCTTATCTCCCAAGTGAGTCAAAGAACCTCCAGTTGGCAACAATAGCAAATACAAGAATGAACTTGAGGCGGCCAGCACTGTGGCGTAGCGGTTAAAGCTGACGCCTGTAGTGCCAGAATCGTGTGTGGGCATAGATTTGAGCCCTGGCTACTCCACTTCTGATCCAGCTCTCTGCTGTGGCCTGGGAAAGCAGTGGAAGATGGCCCAAGTCCTTGGGCCCCTGCACCCATGTGGGAGACCGAGAGGAAGCTCCTGGTTCCTGCCTTCAGATCAGCCCAGCTCCGGCCGTTGCGATCATCTGGGGAGTGAATGAGCGGATGGAGGACCTCTCTCTCTCTGACTATTTCAAATAAATAAATCTTTAAAAAGAATTAATTTAAGATGGATCATGAATTTAAACATAAAAGTTAAAATTTATGAAGCTTTTAGAAAAAAATTTAGAAGAATATCTTCACAATCATTTCAAAGGCAAACATTTCAAAGGATGCAGGAACTCTAGAAGAAAAATAGATTGAACTTCATTCAAAAACTAGAAACTTCTTGGCCGGTGCCGCCGCTCACTAGGCTAATCCTCCGCCTAGCGGCGCCAGCACACCGGGTTCTAGTCCCGGTCGGGGTGCCGGATTCTGTCCTGGTTGCCCCTCTTCCAGGCCAGCTCTCTGCTGTGGCCAGGGAGTGCAGTGGAGGATGGCCCAAGTGCTTGGGCCCTGCACCCCACGGGAGACCAGGAAAAGCACCTGGCTCCTGGCTCCTGCCATCGGATCAGCGCGGTGCGCCGGCCGCAGCGGCCATTGGAGGGTGAACCAACGGCAAAAGGAAGACCTTTCTCTCTGTCCACTCTGCCTGTCAAAAAAAAAAAAAAAAAAAAAAAAAAAAAAAAAAAAAAACTAGAAACTTCTCAACAAAACATACCATGATTAAACAGGCGAGCTACAGACTATGAGAAAGTATTCAGAACACGTATCTCTGACAAAGGACTGGTACACAGAACTCAATATAGTTGAATCTATAACTCTAAGTTAATAAAATGATAAATAATGAAATTTTTTAAAGATTTATTTATTATTTACTTGCAAGTCAGAGTTACACAGAGAGAGAAGGAGAGGCAGAGAGAGAGAGAGAGGTCTTTCATCCACTGGTTCACTCCCCAGATGGCCGCAATGGCTAGAGCTGTGCCGATCCAAAGCCAGGAGCCAGGAGATTCCTCCTAGTCTCCCACACGGGAGCAGGGGCCGAAGGACTAGAGCCATACTCTACTGCTTTCTCAGGCCACAGCAGAGAGCTGGGCCAGAAGTGGAGCAGCCAGGACTGGAACCGGCGCCCATATGGGATGCTGGCACTTCAGGCAGCGGCTTTACCCGCTATGCCACAGCACCGGCCCCAAATAATGAAACGGCTATAAACTTAAACAGATACTTCACAAAAGAAATCTGAATAGCCAGTTAACACAATAAAAAAGTACTGAACATATGCTCATCAAAAAGCTTTATATCAGAGCATTTATAGGAACATTAAAGATGGAAACAGCTGAGGTGTCCACCAAAAGGAGAATAGAAAACATACTGTACTGTGCTTGTTCAATGGAATAAAATAATAAAAGAGGATAAAGTATTGATATACACAGCAACATGAGACTCTCATAAACAGCATGTTGAGTGAAAGACCCCAAAATGTATGGTTCCACCACAGGAAATTCTAGAAAAGGAAAAACTAATCTACAGAGTCAATACTGACCAAAGTTTAATTCATTGGTGGTGGAGAAATTTGGGAGGGAGACCAAAGGATTTTCTTAAGTAATTAAAGTGTTCTAAAGCTGAATTAGGGTTAAAGAGGTGAACAGATTCATCAACTAAAAAAAAAAACAACAACAACAAAACCTGTTTCTGCCATGAAAGAGTTTTCCTAGAACAGGGCTATAGGAGTACTTATGCCTCTATTTTCTAGACATTTCATCTGTAAAATAGGCATGTGACCTTGCTTATCTCCCAAGGGAAGAAACACAGATCAGTAAACTAAAACTTGCCACAGTCCTTTTGACTATCCTGGAAAAATAAAAAAGCTAGAACATTTGATATTTTACTATTATAATGTTCCTTCCAGTTTAAAATCAAATTAGTGAATATAACAGCCTCAGGCAAGACAGGTTCTGTGCCCATGCAACATTTGAAAAGGTAGCATCACTGCTGAACCAGAGGCAGAGTTTTGCGTCGGAGTACTTTAACACATTTTTATATTGCATATAAAGCACATAAGCATAAACCAGTAAGATGCCTTGCTGAAAACTACCTTCTTTGTGAAAGCAGGCTGTAATTCTGAACAAGTTTTCAATTTTCACACTGCTGCTAGGGTAAAACATTTTAAAGAGTTTAATTTTTTACAATGGAGCCAATGACATAGGATTATCTAACAAAGTAATGGCTAATCAATAGAAGGTTTAGTTGTCAGGTGAAACATATAACACACTAAAAGGGATTGATTGCCAGACTTCTCCTTATTTACTAGAAGGTATATATTTAAAATGACACAAACTTGTTACCAGACTGCATTCTTTTAACCTTGCAAAAAGCTGCTTAAGAAATCTGTTCAGCAGCCCTATAGCAAAACAAGATATAGTATAATGAAAACAGCTAGGGATTGGGGTGGGGGTGGGGGAGGACAGGGACCTTCAAATATATAGTAACATCAAACCATGTCCTGAGTAAGAATATAGGATAGGAAAAGCAAACCACAAAGCACCATCCAGGGAAGCTGGAGCTTGGCTTTAAAAATCGCCATACAGATGCTTGGGAATCTCATTTGATAGATGCAAAGCTGTATCTGATCTCACTGCATGTTGTTCTTAGGGCACATTTTTTTGGGACTCATGCAGCTTACAATAGGCTTTTCCCCCCTTTTTCTTCTCTTTTAAAAAATGTTACATCAGATTAAGCACTCAACACAAAATGAATTGGGTCCATATGGACTTTGACCAACATATGAGCTGTTTCCTTTATAATTTATTCACAGTATCTCAATTCTCTATATGAAAATACACTTTTTATGGCCATTGCAACCCAGGAGTTCAATAATATTTTTTCTACTAAGTCAGTGATTACACAATTTATCAAAGAATGATTACACTGAAATAAAAATAAAACAAAACACCAAACCCCTATACAGTCTTCCTTCCTCAAAGTAATTTTAAGAAAGCTGGTTATTAAACTGCTTCTTTTTGAAGAAGAGTTTTTGTAGCTTGGCACAAACTGCCAAACCATGTTTTTTGTTTTGTTTTGTTTTGTTTTAAAATGTTATTAGACTCTGAAGGATTCAGCAGGAGTAGGAAATTATGTAAACAAATCACTTCTTCAGATTCAGATAGATCACTTTTGTCTTACTTAAGAGACCTACATTAATTACCTTTAAGGTCTTTTACATGGACTATTTAAAATAAGTACAATTTATTTATTTATTTCAAATGAGGTGCTTCTTCCAAAGTATTAAATAATGTCTACAAATGCAAAACCATTTTTATAAATAGGTAATTAAAACAGATGACTAAAATTAAATCAAGCTGCAAAACATTACCCAGAATGCACTGATTTTTTTTTTAATAAACGTTTCAGGCAATTTTTTTCCATCCAAAGCCCAAAGCACTTGGGGGTGGGGGAGCAGATAGGAGGTAGGAAATTTCATAGGATAAAAATAAAAAAAATATATATATATAATGAAATAATGCCAAACCCAAAACTAAAGTATTTACAAGATAGTCCCTTAAGCATAGTTTGTCATACTGCAATTACACCTTGCCTACTGCCAAGCCCAAGTGTTTACTATTGCCACTAGAGGGAGAAGTGTCTCAACATAAAGCAATGGCAGACAGAGAATGGATTTTCTTGAGCAATTATCAGAACAAAGCTCCCTTGGCTGTGTGTACCTTCTAATTACTCAATACAATTAAAATGACTAACCTAAAACAAATAGGAAAAAAACTGCCTGCCTGATACCAGAGACTTCATTAAACCTTTTCCTTTCATCAATCAAATAAGAAAGAAGGGAATGTCATCAGATACGAAAATTACCGAGCTATTAAAGGAAGTAAAATCTGTATTTTTTTTTTCCTAACGAAAAGAAGTGGCTCTCTTGAAAAAAAAAAAAAAAATCAGTGTCGTGATATTTACCCATCTGGATGCTGCTTGCAAACAAACTGTCCTCCAAAGAACAGAAATACAGTATGTTTCCTCCCAGTTCACTGGCTTGTACATGACTTGTTGTTGTTGTTTTAATACACACTCTCATCTCATTTTCCATGTCAGTGATGAACTCCTTCCTCCTACTCAACCAACCGTATAAAGCAGCTATGCCCCTCAGAGTTCCATGCTTATACCACTGGTCTGAACTTTCTGGTCCTCCGGACTGCTTTTTGTAGATCTACTCCAAAGTGATGTTCGGAACAATGTAGGAATTTTTTGAGATGAGAATATAATAGGCAAGGAAAACAGCTACTCATTCCTTCTAAAACGCTTATGGAGTTGCTTTTATAAGGCCCAGTCATTAACAGAAGATGACAACAGGGTCATTTTTCTTTCCGCTGACAATTGTGACATTTTTCCAGCAGTGTGCAAGGTGTTGAAAACCTGGCAGCTGTTACCTCCTGGGATGAAGACACTTTTTTATCCTCCCTTGACAGTTTAACTCAGTGGGTCAGCACCTTTAAAGACTGCAAAGTATCCTTGAAGAGGATGGAAGCTTGAGTTACTGCTCCCTCCCTAATCAATGTAAACCCTCACTGCAGGTGAAGTCTCCATCTATAGAGGTGCATGGGGGAGGAAAATGTAATGCCCTGAGCCAGATGGTTTTTATCTTGTTTTTAAAGAATAAAGGAACAAGCTAACAAGGGAGACAGCTACTTTGTTAGCTTCTTGGCCTCTCTCATGGCTTTGCATCCCCAGGGTTCCAGCTACACAAGAGACAGAATACAGAAAAACGTGAACACTTAAAGAAATATAACTAGAGGGCTGGCATCATGCTGCTTTCAAAGAGTTGAGAGAGCTCTACTCAATGCTTTATTTATCACTGCCCACGTTCTCAGGATGGTAAGTAGACACATACACAAAGGGAATGGGGGATGGGAGGAGGATTAGACAGCGGTCACAATTTACTCAATTACAGAGAAAGGCAGGGCTGACAGATCCTATTAGCACGAACGAGAGGCAAAGAATAGTTGCATGTTGTAATGCCACATTTTCAAAAAGTAATGATGCTTCCATGCATCATCCCAGGCCTTTGCATTGATTACAGATATGAATACAAGCTATGAAAGCAATGGTGACGGTTTCCTTGGTTCCAAAAGTTAGGAGTAAAAGTAGAAGTAAAATTGTAGCTACTTCGTACAAACTTTAAATAAAAAGTTCACACATTACTTAATGCCAAGAGATGGGAAGATTATTCTGAAAATAAGGAAATGGACTTTACAAGGATACACTCCCAACTGTCCCTCCTCCAGATGTTGGGAATGAAACAGAAAAGCAGTTACACAAAATGACACAATGACACAGGGGATGGCAGCTCATGACTTTGTCCTTCAGTATTTCTGTTTCTAGTGATATCCTAGTCAGGTTTGGGAATTACTGTCATGGTGGTCTCTTAAGCCAGAAAGTATTCTTTCCTCTTCCCTTTTCTTGTATTTCTGCAAAAGATTGGTCTTATTTCCTTCCTGAAATGTTTACTGAATTCACCAGTGAAACCACATTGCATTCTGATAATTAAATTTCTTTTTCTCATCTTTTTAACACTTATAAAACAGATATCATGTATTTTATATATACAATGTTAAACATAGTGATACTTCCTACCACCCTCCATCTCACCTCCTTCCTTTTTTATTTCCTTTTAATTTTTGTGATAACATACTATAAATATACTTTATAACAGGGCTTTTCAAATTTGTCTCACCTTGTCTGAGTTTTGTTAAGTGTCATTTTCAAGAAATTATCAGAACAACATTTTATAATCAAAGATGAAAGAGTTCTTGGTATCCCATTAGTAATAACTGTAAGACAATCTCAAGTTAAGGGACTGGCCCACACCACACAAATCCTACCTGCCATCAGCTCCAGTTCTAAGGTAGCCGTGATATCTTTTTGTCTATAGAACATGACTATGTGGGGGAAAGACAACAAACAACAACTGGCACTTCATTACTGTCGTATGCAACAGAAAAAAGGGGGAGTTTAAACAGCTTATGTATTATGTCCTACCTTTAAAAAAAATCAGTAGTGGGGTAATCAAGTTCAGGGCAGCCCTGGACAGCTGCCCTGTGACCCGCTTCCATTGACCCCTGCTATTCATCACTCTTCCTGGGATTGAGAGGGCAAGCTCCTAGGGAGTGGCCACCACAATAGACAGACACAAGCCAACAGTAATCTGGTTCAAGCAAAAAACCAGATGGCACTGCAATAAATTTACAAATCTGCATTCATGGGGCTGCTAAAACACCCAGAAGCTAAAAGAGTCTGAGGGCCCCAGGAGGATCTCCTACTTCCCTGTTTCTAAAGGCCATTTCTCTCTCCAAGAGCATTGAGTTCATGCTCTTCACAAAGAGAAAGGAGATAAAACCCTTTACAAAAAAGGGAGGGGGGAAGCCTCATGACCTAATTAATCTCCAGAGCTTGGATCTCAACCCTGAATGACAGATATTAGAAGAATCATTCTGGAGCACTAGGAGTAGGGGGGCTAGGAGAGGCAGGAGTGGAGGTTGTTAAATTAAAGTGGAGGGGGGTGAGGAGAATCTGCTAAAACAGCAATGAAAAAACAACATGAAATCTCTTTCAAATACTGCACACAACAGATATTACAAGTAGAAAATGATTCAATAATGCATGCATTTATTTTTAAAATGAATCAGATTAGTCCCATGTGTGACCTGCTGGTCCATCTGTATGTGCTGGACTTAATAGGCACAATTCTCTCTCTTGCTTCAGTTTGAAGTATGAGAGAGATAAATTTAGTTTAATTTTCAACAGATCAGCCTATCCATTTTCCAAATGGACCATCTGGATCAGCCTATTAAAATTAATTTATAACTTTGCAGAGTGAAAATTCGTTTGTTAGCTTAAATAAAGTTGCCAAAACTTTTTGTCGTGTCATTGTTTTCTGACAGTTGTTTCTCTACGGTGGGCAGAGTATATCCACCTCCAAATTTATCTTACACAATATTCTTCTGTTGATGTAGATTTACAGATCAGGTGTTTTATCTCCAAATAGTTAAAACCATTTCTGTTTCATATCATTCAGTTTGTTTTGTTCTGTTCTGTTTTTAACAAAGCTTCCTGAAGGGATTCAATTCCATTTAAAAGAATTATTTTCATAAAAAGAGGGGAATGTGCACCTATCCAAACACATTTTAATGTAGACTAAATTTAAAAATGACTATGATGTGGTTTTAAGTGCTTTCCCTATAAATTAACACTGTATGCAAACTGGAGTAAGATGGCAGAAGTAGCAACACTTTGGCAATGCTGAGATCTCTGCTTCATATAGCTTCTTGCAGCTCATCTCACCTCCCGGCCTCCACATTCTTCATCTACAGATTGCAAGTCACATCATATCTAGCAACCTTTCAGGGTCACTGTTCATGGTGCACACTCAACAATTACGTCTTTTCTCCCACTTCCTAAAACAATGTCATACATGCAAGTAAACTAAAATTATTTTACTGCTGCTGGTGCTCATGTTACCCAACTTTATACGGACGATAGGTGTCACACTATTTTCTGACTACACTTTAAGAACTTATTTTTTGCTAGTGAATGAGAAAGATATTAAAGACTGCTACAAGTAGGGAGAAGAATAAATTTTCAGCCAGTGTTTTTGGTCATTTTGATGTTTAAGAAGTAATCACCAGGGACAGCACAGCGCTGTGGTGTAGAGGGTAAAGCTGCCACCTGCAGTGCCAGCATCCCATATGGGCACTGGTTTGAGTCCTGGCTGCTTCACTTCCGACCCAGCTTTCTGCTATGGCCTGGGAAAGCAGTAGAAGATGTCCCAAGTCCTTGGGCCTCTGCATCCGTGTGGGAGACCTGGAAGAAGCTCCTGGCTCCTGGCTTTGGATCAGCACAGCTCTGGCCGTTGTGGCCAATTGGGGAGCAAACCAGTGGATGGAAGACTGACCCTCTCTCTCTCTCTCTCTCCCTCCTTCTCTCTCTCTCTCTCTCTCTCTCTCTCTCTGCCTCTCCTCTGTGTAACTCTTTCATGTAAATAAATAAATCTTTAAAGAAGAAAAAAAAAAAAGCAGTAATCACTACCAGTAGTGGTCTTTATCTCTAAAAAACCCAAAATGAAATATTGCTCAAAGGAACTGATTTCATTACAAGTAGATCGGTGTTGGTTATTAATTAAAAAAAATATGAAGAATCTTAACAGAAAAATAAGGCCATCTGCACTTAAGAAGCATTTAAAATTACCTTTCCTGAGCAAGAAAACTTTTAATTTTATATTCACTACACTTAACCAACTGATTGTCCTGTAAGTTGTACAACAAGGATGTTTTTTAAATGGGAAAACAGTATTATCTGATTGAAACTGATGGCTATGGCCACTAACTTTGGAATATAATACTATTAATTTAAGCTCCAGTGTCTAAAAAAATGGCAAACCAAGGGTTTCCTGTCTTTTGTTTTGTTATTGGCAGCTTTTTATTTTAAGTAAGACTAAATTTCATACCTGTCTAAGTGAATTCTTCTCTGGTATTATCTTCCTAGGGGGTTCGCCATTATTACAGTCTTCTCTCTCTGAGGAATTCTGTGAAAGAAAGTAAGCTTTAATTCAGTTCTCATTATCTTCAATCTTACTCTGTGGGAGTAAACTGAATTACACTTCTAATTCTGTAAGCTAGAACACCATGTATATTTATGCATTTATTCATCTGAAGATTTATATACATACAGACATACAAATGGGTAAAGAAAACCATATGCCTATGTATATAAATAAGTGTACGCAAGGATCTAGGTGGAAAGTATTTCACCTATGTTTACGCACTGCACAAGAGACCATATTTGTTAGAAATCTGGTTTATTGGCCTTTGACATAGCTTGACACTGGACACAAGGAATTTCTAGTACAAAATTAGTAGATCACAACTTAAACCACAATTAGTACTTTCTCTTTTACGTAACTATTTTCTTTTCTTTCTTTCTTTCTTTCTTTCTTTTTTTTGACAGGCAGAGTGGACAGTGAGAGAGAGATAGAGAGAGAAAGGTCTTTCTTTTTCTGTTGGTTCACCTCCTAATGGCCACCGCACCGCGCTGATCCGAAGCCAGGAGCCAGGTGCTTCTCCTGGTCTCCCATGCGGGTGCAAGGCCCAAGTACTTGGGCCATCCTCCACTGCACTCCCGGGCCACAGCAAAGAGTGGACTGCAAGAGGAGCAACCGGGACAGAATCCAGCGCCCCGACCAGGACTAGACTATTTTCAAATGCTGTAAGTGCTTGGTTGATAAAGAGCTTCCGGTTTGGCTCCTAAAAAAAAATCATTCTCTTCCTCTTCTTTTCAGATTTGATTTCCTTTAATAAAAGTAGCATACATAACAACTTTTAATCAGTGGTTTAGGATTACAGTCCCTCCCTGTCATTATTACCTCAAAAAGCAGCTCAACAAGAAGACTTTAAAATGTCAATGGAATTTTAATATACTTGGGGGGGGAGGTGTCAGATGTTCTAAAAGCCCTGCAATGAACATGTGCAGATCACTATCTATAAGGCAAAATACACAAAACCCTAATTGCATATTATTTGAATTCTATTTTCTGCAACTATATTCGTGGCACTAATTTTAAAACTTGCAGTTGACATACTCATTACATTATATAATCATGGCATTCTAATTGGAGAGTTAAATTTTATTTTCGATCTAGAAATTATTTCCAACCTACAAGTTTATCAGAAAACTTTTTGTACAAGTATAAAATTATTATGCAGTAGCTACTGTTTTAAACCTATATATAAGTTATACTTTTTTGGTTTAATCAAATATTGTATTTTAAAGCATACTGAAGGATGAAAGTATGTACTGTCACTCTATCAGGCCCTTCTACCTCTATGGCCAACATCTACAAGTTGGGGCGTGAGGCCAGTACCTCACATAGTTCTCCATTTGGACTGAAATCTCTAACTTGATATTTTACACTTGTGATAATCACTTTATGGTGAAGTTCTCTAAAATTAAGACAAACCAAAATTATGCCATACCGCAAGCAAGAGACTCAAGAACTTCAGAGCTATAACTTCTTTCCTCTCCATTTTGAAAAAGAAGAATGAAGACTATGTACCAAAAACTGAGGGAAGGATATACCTGAGTGGGTGATTAGAGGAAGCTAGTGATACACTGCTATCATGAAAGAGAAAGGTCAACATTAAACCCATGCAATACTCAATCTTGTCTTTTCTTGAAAGTACAGATCAATGTTTTAAATGTCAAAATTAAACGTCTTATATAATAAAAAAAATTAAGCTAGTATCCAATTACAACCTTATAATTTGCAAGTAACTACTCCTAAGGTCATGAAGCTCCACTCCTTTAAATAAAGTACTGCCAGATAATCTAAACCTGTTTAATTCAATGCAAGGTCTTATATTTCAAAATTAATTGTTTAGCTAAAATGTTAATATATAACTTGGAAGCCCAATTACTTTTTTGGTGGAAGTTTGGTGTACTGAGACATCACAAATCACATTCTTATACTACAAGTGCTTGGAAACAGAAGTGCTGGTAAGCTCCTCCATACTGAAATATACAGTGCAGTGACTCCAACCTAACAGCATGAGTAATGCTTAGCTGCTATCAACAGTTTTCTTCCTCCTGACTCTATTTCATCTTTTTATATAAATATATATATAATATATATATTTTATATATATATATATTATATATATTTTATATATATATTTGAGAGTCAGAGAGACAGGGAGTGAGCTCCCATCCACTGGTTCACTCCCCAAATGCCCAAACAGCCACCAGCTCTGGACTGAAGCTGGGAACCTGGAATTCAATCCAGGTTTCCCACATGGATGGCAGGAACCCATTCAACCTGGGGCACCACCACTATTTCCCAAGGTCTGCATTTGCAGGAAGCTCCTAAGTTAAGAACTGAAGGTGCGTACTGAACACAGGCACTCTGATACGGGATGTGGGCATCCTAACTGGCATTTTTTTTTTTCAGTTATTAGTCGCATTTTATTTGAAAGGGAGAGGGAGAG